>NC_086120.1:18243796-19605046 GCF_963921235.1 Mobula hypostoma | reverse complement strand
GTATCCCAAATAAATGAAGGGAATCCTGGAAATTTTCTCAATTTGTTTGTGTTCTTTAAGAGTTGTTCCAAATAAGCAGCTGCCCTGATTAACCTATGGCCCAATTAATCAGAAACCACTGCACTAAACCCTCATGGACACATCAGACATCCACCATCTGCAATTCCTGACCAAGAAATGTACTATTCTACACCACTTTCCACTGTCACTGAATCAAAATTGTCGACATTTTATCAGCCACTGCTGTGCGTATACCTTTACTACAAGGATCAGAATTGGTGTTGGTTTATTACTGCTATGTGTACCAAGATACAGTCAAAAGCTTGTCTTGCAGCTGCTGCAGAAAGCGCTGGAGATTTCCCCCGACTACGGAGATTGAAATTGAGAGGACTTATCGTCTGCTCGTCCCGCGGCCCTCCGGAGACAGAGAAAATAAACCGCGCTCAATAGTACTTAAATTCCTTCGATTCAAGAGCAAGGTGGAGATTCTACGAAGGGCCTGGGGTAAGAAGAGGGTTTTTTGGAATGTGAAGTTAATAAACTTCAATCATGATTACCCTCTGGCGCTCGTACAGAAACGGAAGGAACATTCCGAAGCGAAACGAATATTAAAGCAAGAAAAGATTAAATTCCAAACCCCGTACCCTGCTAAACTGAGGGTATTTTACCAAGAAGGGATACGACTATACCAGACGGTGGAAGAGGCGACTACAGACATGAATAGCAGAGGACTGCCCATTAGTGTGGTCAAACCAAGGGAAAGTCTGGCTAAGCAGTTATCCCGAACTGCTTGGGAAATAGTAAGAGAACCTAGAAAGCAGGGGACGGGAGCAAGACGAAAGAAGGATTTTAGGAAGAGACCGTGAGTTCTCCGAGGGCAGCCCTCACCTCCTCCAGAAGAGCCATAAGGTTTGACGAACTTTAAAAGTGCTGATAAATTAAACGGAAGCAAAAATAGACGGTGATGTACCTATCTCAAGAAATACGTACTATAATGTGGACTTTATATTACTCAATTTTTAAAAATTCATTTATTCATTCCTTTTTCCTCACCTAAATGAGAATATATACATAGGAGGAATACACAGGGAAATCATTTCTGTGTAATGGACATAGTTTTTTTTTACTTACTTTTATAGGTACTGAAATGGGGGCCCTCAACCCACAGGTAGGAAGGGCTATCCCCCATGGCTAGACTTTTAGCCCAACCCAGGGTCATCTGGGGATCCCAGCCTTGGAATCATACCTTTGTTACCTTTTTTTTATTATTCGCGTTTCTTGGCTCTTATTTGTTCAGGGAGTAGATCGATTAAGTTATATTTTGCAAATTTCAATGATATACTAACAGATAAATACACATGGCTAAGGACAAAGTAAAATTCATTTCTTTTAATGTCATTGGGCTGTTGAATCCAGTCAAGTGCAGTAAAATTCGATCAAAAATGAAAAAAGAACAAGCCCATGTAGTATATTTACAGGAAATTCACTTAAGTGATAATGAGCATGGAAAATTAAAGAGAATGGACTCCACTAATTTGTTTTTCTCCTCATGTAAATCAGGACATAGAAGAGGAGTTGCTATTCTCATCTCAAGTAAGCTAAATTTTGAAAAAGTGTTTGAAATGGGAGATAAGGAGGACAGATATATTATGGTAAGGGGGAATATAGATGGAAATCCAGTTACTGTATTGAATATACAGGTTTCCCCCACTATCCGAAGGTAGAGCGTTCCTATGAAGCGGTTCGTAAGCCGGAATGTCGTAAAGTGAATAAGCAATTGCCATTTATTAATATGGGAAAATTTTTTGAGTGTTCCCAGACCCAAAAATTAACCTACAAAATCATGCCAAATAACACATAAAACCTAAAATAACAGTAACATATAGTAAAAGCAGGAATGTTATGATAAATACACAGCCTATATACAGTAGAAATACTTTTCTGTAGCACTGTCTAGTGCAGCAAAAATCTCACAGAAGTGCTCTCGGCAAAAACACGGCGCAAACGCTCTCAGCAGAAATACTCTCTCCAGTAACCTTTAAGCTATGAAGCTGCCAAATCATACCAAATAACGCATAAAATATACAGCCTATATAAAGTAGAAATAATGTTCTTTCTTTCTTTCTTTCTTTTTAAATCTTTTTATTGAGTAAGTATACAAAAAAGGTAAGCCATATAAACATTAATACAATGTTAAAGTATAATAAAATTCCAAAAGATAACAATACCAAAAAGAAAATACTACAAACAATGTAATTTAAGCATAAGAAACCAAGATAACATAATAGTATACTAGATTTTATATATATCAATGGAAAAAAAAGAAAAAAAAAACCCCAAAAAAAAACCCACCGTGCAACTAACTAAAAGCAAAGCAAAGCAATGGGCTAACTTGAAACCAAACAGAGTTAAACTTAAAATCACGTCCTCAATCCCGACCTCCATTAAAACAGTGAAAAAAGAACAAGAAGGGTAAATATTACATTAAATGAAAATATCGAATAAAAGGTCCCCAAATCTGTTCAAATTTAAATGAAGAATCATAAAGGTTACTTCTAATTTTCTCCAGATTCAAACATAAAATCGTCTGAGAAAACCAAAAAAAGGTAGTTGGAGCATTAAGCTCTTTCCAATGTTGTAAAATACATCTTTTCGCCATCAAAGTAAGAAATGCAATCATTCTACGGGCTGAAGGGGAAAGATTACTAGAAATTTTAGGTAGTCCAAAGATAGCAGTAATAGGGTGAGGAGAGATATCTATATTTAATACCTTAGAAATAATATTGAAAATATCTCTCCAAAAAGTTTCCAAAATAGGGCAAGACCAAAACATATGAGTTAAAGAGGCTATCTGCCCCGAACATCTATCACAGAAAGGATTAATATGCGTGTAAAAACGCGCTAACTTATCTTTGGACATATGTGCTCTATGAACCACTTTAAATTGAATTAGGGAATGTTTAGCACAAATAGAGGAAGTATTAACTAATTGTAAACTCTGCCCCCAATCATCCACAGAAATGGTAAGCCCCAATTCCTGTTCCCAATCTACCCTAATCTTATCAAATGGAGCTTTCCTAAGTTTCATAATAATATTATAAATCATAGCCGATGCACCTTTCTGACATGGATTAAGGTTAATTATCGAATCTAAAATATATATAGGAGGAAGCATTGGAAAGGAAGAAAGTATAGTACTTAGGAAATTTCTAACTTGTAAATATCTAAAAAATGTATTCTTGATAAGTTATATTTATTAGATAATTGTTCAAAAGACATAAGGGAACCATCTAAAAATAAATCCAAAAACCGTAAAATACCCTTAGTCTTCCAAGTTTGAAAAGCGCGATCCGTAAAAGAGGGAGGAAAAAATATGTTACCTAAAATAGGAATCGCTAACCCGAATTGATTAAGATCAAAAAATTTTCTGAATTGAAACCAAATACGCAAAGCATATCTAACGATCGGGTTAGAGACCTGCTTAAGGCGTTTCGAATCAAAAGGAAGAGATGAACCTAAAATAGAACCAAGTGTATAACCCTGAACAGATTGTAATTCCAATGCTACCCATTTAGGAATAGATAGTATGTCCCGGTCAAGTAACCAAAATTTCATATGTCGAATATTAATAGCCCAATAATAAAATCTAAAGTTAGGTAATGCTAAACCTCCATCTCTCTTAGCTTTCTGTAAATGTATTTTACCCCGTCTCGGATTCTTATTCTGCCAAATAAATGAAGAAATTTTAGAGTTGACTTTATCAAAAAAAGATTTAGGAACGAAAATTGGTAATGCCTGAAACACATATAAAAATTTTGGCAAAAAAAACATCTTAACTGCATTAATACGACCAATCAAAGTTAAATATAAGGGAAACCATTTAGATGAAAGTTGAGTAATATGGTCTATTAATGGTAAAAAGTTAGTCTTAAATAAATCTTTATGTTTACAAGTAATTTTAATCCCAAGATATGAAAGGTAATTATTAATCAATTTAAATGGAAATTTATAATATAAGGGAAGATGTTTATTAATCGGAAAAAGTTCACTCTTACTAAGATTTAATTTATAACCTGAGAAAAGACCAAATTGTGCTAATAACTCTAAAACAGCAGGAATAGATCTCTCAGGATTAGAAATATATAAAAGTAAATCATCAGCATAGAGTGATAATTTATGGGACTTTAATCCCCGAGTTATCCCAGTAATATTTGAAGATTCTCGAATAGCAATTGCAAGAGGTTCTAATGCAATATCAAATAATAGGGGACTAAGAGGACAGCCTTGTCGAGTACCACGAAAGAGAGGAAAAAAAGGTGAGTTTAAAGAGTTAGTACGAACCGAGGCTACAGGGGAGTGATATAACAGTTTAATCCAGGATATAAATTTCAAGCTAAAATTAAACATTTCAAGCACCTTAAATAAATAAGGCCATTCTACTCTATCAAAAGCTTTCTCGGCATCTAAAGAAATAACACACTCAGGAACATTTTGTGAGGGAGTATAAACGATATTTAACAATGTACGGATATTATAAAAAGAGTAACGACCTTTAATAAAACCCGTTTGGTCTTCCGAAATAATAGAAGGAAGTACTTTTTCTAGTCTATTTGCTAATAACTTAGAAAAAACTTTAGAATCAACATTTAATAAAGATATTGGTCTATAAGATGCACATTGAGCAGGGTCTTTATCCTTCTTTAGTATTAAAGAAATTGATGCTCTATTAAAAGATTCCGGAAGTTTACCAAGTTTCAAAGAAGCCTCAAAAACCTTATAGAGCCAAATAATGTATGTACAGTGTAGTTTCACTTAACGGAATCGGGAAGACGCCAATAAATTGCAGTTTCGTCACAGTTAAACAAACACTTGCTTATACGAATAAGCACCTGAGGCATTCGACAACTGCCTCTGATCTGGGCCGACATTTACGGGCCGGGTGGCACCTCATTAATTAGCTTGTTTATTTCGGCTTTTTTCTTAAAGATGTGCTGGGTGCATTCCGACTACTGCTGCACCACTGCATTCTTCGCGGCCCGGTATCAGTCAGCGGCCCGGAGGTTGGGGACCTCTGCTTAAACTATGAAGCTGCCCTTGCCTCAGAAACTGATCAAACCACCCATGACTACCTTTAGATTCCACTTTCATCACCATCGTCCAGTGCTTTCTGTGTCAGCTTATTGAAAAGACTGACTGATTTCTTCTTAAGTATAAGAAAACTTAACAGAACACCACTCTTTGTACACCCATCAATCCACTCAAGTAATAGACTTTCCATTTTATCCATTATTGGATGCCAACTAAGAGAGACCACTTTGCTATGAGCAGAACCAACAGTAACATCAGCAGCTTTCTAAATTCTTTCTCTCTGCGTATAAATAGTGCGAATGGTGGACGTAGGCAAGTTCAACGCGCGGACAATGTCCTTACTTCGTTCATCATGATCGAAACGCTTAATTATGTCTAGTTTTACGCTAAGTGTAACACCCTTACGAGCTCTTTTAGACTTTTCCAATACCTTAGAACTCATCTTGCTAACAGATGCAGAAAATAAATCGAGATAAAGCACGTGTTTAAGCAGTGCCAGCTAGAAAGCAGTTCCGGGGGAGGAGCTTGGCTGTTTGGCCGTGCACTGCTTTTTTTTTCGTGCGCTGCCTTTTTTCATAACAGTGAAAACACCTTCTGTTAGCGAAAACAGGTAACTAATGTAGGTCTTTGTAACAGCGAGGGGTCGTAAAGCGAACGTTCGGAAAACGGGGTCCACCTGTGTACACACTCCCAGGAAGTGATATTAGTTTCTTCCAGAAAATTACTAATATTATGGTAACAGAAACAGAAGGTCTCTTGATATGTGGGGGAGACTCAAATTTACAATTACAACCAAAGTTAGACTCTTCCAATAGAAAAACTTATGGAAGAAAGTCCTTACTTAAGAAAGTTAACACTCTTTTTGAGGATGTTGGTCTAATTGATATATGGAGGGACCTTTTCCCTGACAAGGGATTACACTCATTATTCTGCCCCCCATTCCATATATACATGAATAGACTATTTCATGACATTTGGAAAAGATAGAGACAAAATAATCACCTGTGGAATTGGGACAATAGATGTAAGTGACCATGCACCTATATATTTATCTGTTGATTTTGACCTACAACCAAAGAATATTATTTAGAAACTAAATTCAAGTCTACTCAATGATCCCTGTTTTAAGGAACAAATTAAAAAAGAAATTAGTTTTTACTTAGAATTAAATGATAATGGAGAGGTTTCACCTCCCATTCTATGGGATACTCTGAAGGCTGTCTTAAGAGGGAAAATTATAGTGATATCTTCATATAAGGAAAAAAAATCAGGAATAGAACATTAGAGGAATTACAAAGTAAGCTGAAGGAACTAGAAAAAAACACATTGAGTTTGGCACAGGATACACTAGAGGAAATTTTAAAAATTAGGAATGAAATTAATAGTTTGGCTACACAAGAAATTAGAAAAAATGTAATGTTTCTGAAACAGAGGCATTATGAAAGTGGATCTAAATCTATGAAAATACTGGCGAGGAAACTGGAAAAAAAAAGATAGCAGAAAATACAATTCATAGAATAAGGGATCCAAGAACAAAAGAGATTTTTTAAAAAAATAAGCTAAGTGAAATTCAAGAAGCTTTTGAAATGTTTTACAACAGTATATTCCAAAGTTCCTGGGGAAGCATAATCGAAATTGACACCTTCCTGAATTCTTTAGAGTTACCCACTTTAAGCAAAGAACAAAATAGAATGATGACTGCTGACATAACTGAAGCTGAACTAAAAACTACAATTAGTAGGCTTAAATTAAGCAAGTCACTAGGATCAGATGGATATACGGCAGAGTGGTATAAAGAGTTTAAAAGTGAATTAAACGCAAATTTAATTCCTATTTTACTCCCCACACTGAACTGGACCCTAAGAAAGACGCAAATACCTCCCAGCTGGAAGGAGGCGATAATCTTTGCTATACCAGAAGAAGGCAAGGATAAAATGGAATGTGGGTCATTTAGACCAATATCTATTCTTAATGTGGATTATAGAATATTCACTTCCATCATGGCCAAACAATTAGAAGAGTTTGTACCCACACTGATGCATAATGATCAGACAGGTTTTATACAACAACGCCAAACACAAGACAATATACGGAGCAACACATGTCAAAGTTGCTGGTGAATGCAGCCTGACGAAGGGTCTCGGCCCGAAATGTTGACTGTACCTCTTCCTAGAGATGCTGCCTGGCCTGCTGCGTTCACCAGCAACTTTGATGTGTGATGCTTGAATATCCAGCATCTGCAGAATTCCTTGTGTTTGTGACAATATACGAAGGACACTTCACATTATAGATCATATTTTTTTTAAGAAATGGAATTGAAGCAATAGTGATAAGCATGGACGCTGAAAAGGCATTTCATTCGGTTAATTGGAATTTTCTTTACAGAGATTTACATAGATTTGGTCTACATGACACAATTATTAAAACTATACAGGCACTATACAACAATCCTACTGCCAGGATTAAAATCAATGGATATTTATCTAATAGTTTTACCCTAGAAAGGGGCAGGAGACAGGGTTGTGCATGGTCACTGCTACTCTTCGCGTTATATCTGGAACCATTAGCTTAATACATCAGACAAAATGAAGATATCAGGGGAATTACTATTAAGGGGACAGGGCATAAATTGGCCTGTTACGCAGATGACATTTTGATCTATCTAGGGCAACCAACATACTCTTTACCTAAATTAATGCAATCCTTTGAACAATATGGCCAGTTATCAGGAGACAAGATGAACATAGATAAAACCCAACTAGTTTCATATAACTATAGCCCACCAAGAGAAATTGAAAGTAGATATCTTTGGGCATGGCAAACAGAGTCCGTCAAATATTTGGGCATCATTATGCCAAAAGATTTGGCAAAATTATCAGAATGCAATTATCAGCCTATATATATAAAAAAAATTAAAGGAAGATATAACAAGATGGAACCTAATTCCTTTTCTTGGTCTCAGTTCAAGGATTGAATCTATTAAAATGAATATACTGCCCAGACAACTATATCTCTTTCAGACCCTACCAATAGAGATTAACCAAAATCAATTCAATAAATGGAACAAGATGCTATCAAGATATATACGGCAAGGTAAAAAGCCTAGGGTTCATCTCAAATCTTTGCAATTAGCCAAGGAAAAGGGGGAATGGGGCCTACCTTCTCTTAGAGATTATTATTTTTCAGCACAGTTGAGAACCATGATATGCTGGTACAACCCATCATATGGCGCTCAATGAAAAAACATTGAGGAGAGGATACTTTCCATCCCCATACAGGCAATTTTGGCTGATAACAACCTACAAAATTACATAAATAATATTGAGAACCCGTGGGTGAAATGGACTCTTTATATTCTTTTATAATAGTTTTCTATATATTAACTAGAGAGAGACATTGCAATTCTTAAATGGTGTGCATATGACTTGGATTTTACGCCAAATAAACTGGATGGTAGATTTAAGGACTGGACAGCTAAAGGAATAACAGCTATTTGCAATATAATGAAAGAAGGAACACTGTTCAGTTTTGAAATCCTCAAAGAGAAACACTTATTAGAAAAACAAGACTTTTACTGGTATTTACAGATGCAACAGTATGTTTCTAGGACGGTTAAAAATCTAACCAAGGCAAGTACATGTCTGATAGAGCTATTTAGAAAAGCATATAATTCAGACAATGGTAGTAGAATAATTTCAAGCGTTTATAAGGGTTTGTCAGATCTTAAAACACATTCGACTTCATACATTAAAACCAAATGGGAGAAGGAAGGAGGGATAATAATAACTGAGGAAGACTGGACAATAATATGGAGGTATCAATGGAAGTGTACCAGTTCACAGAAATGGAGGGAGTTCGGGTGGAAAAACTTGATAAGATATTTTATTAGATAGATATACTTTATTGATCCCGAGGGAAATTGGGTTTCGTTACAGCCGCACCAACCAAGAATAGAGCATAAATATAGCAGTACAAAAACCACAAACAATCAAACAACAAAATGCAAACTATGCCAGATGGAAAATAAGTCCAGGACCAGTCTATTGGCTCAGGGTGTCTGACACTCCACGGGAGGAGCTGCAAGTTTGATGGTCACAGGCAGGAACGACTTCCCGTGCCACCCAGTGTTGTATCTCGGTGGAATATGGCCGAAGTCCAACAGTAAAAAGTTCAATATCCGGTCTATAAACACATTCCTTGATCGTAATATGACCCGGATTGCACCATCTGTTGTTAACCAGAACAGTAAGCACCCAACTCCTTTATGCTTACCGCTCTCAGTGCACTTCCGGTCAGCCCGAGTGGTCTGGAAGCCGTCCATGGAAAAGTTTTGATTGGGTATGTCCTCGTGCAGCCCCGTTCCAGTGAAACACATAACACTGCACTCCTGAAATGTTCTCCGACGCCTGGCTAGCGCCGTGAACTCGTCCATTTTATTATCCACCGAACTCCTCTTCTCCATAAGTCTCTGTTGTCTCGACCCGGTCCTCTTTCCTCGACTTTGTGATCCCCCTCTGCATCCTCTGTGTGTTTTCCTCCAAATTTCAACAGGGGTGTCCGCCGCTCTGCTCGCTAAACCGGCTGGCATAAGCGCAAGCAGCTGGTCCCTGGAATAAACAATGCGACCATGCTTCTGTCCCGCTAATGAGACATGTCGGAATGTAACTATTTCCAGCGCTAAAAACCCAAATAAAACTCTCTACCAGCATGTTAGAGAGGGTGCAGCTTCGACGTGTTACCGTGAAAAAAAAACAAAAAATAACGTAAGTTTAAAAAGTAAGAATTCTGATCGGAACGACTGTAACAGGCTGAATGCACGACCGGTGCATTACACCCTCTCAGAAATCCCATTATAATAGTCATCCCCCTGCTTGCTGGAGAAATTGTGGAGATCAAAATGCAAATCATTATCATATTTTCTGGGAATGCCCTGTTATCAAAGACTATTGGAGTGGGATACATAATGCCCTACAAGACATCTTTAAATGTGAAATACCCTTAGAGAGTAGGACCATATATTTTGGGTATGTACCTCAAGAATGGTTGAAAAGAGATAAATATTTAATGAATGTACTGCTGGTGGCTGGTAAAAAGACCCTTACCAGGAAATGGTTATCTCAGGAGAGCCCAACTTTAAATGTATGGATAGAAATTACAATGAACGTTTACAAAATGGAGAAGGTAACAGCATCTGTTAATCAAAAGTTGGAACAATTTTATTCATACTGGAAAAAATAGTTTAACTACAGAACACCTCATAGGCCTGATTTTATTTTCATAAGTCAATGAATGTGTTATAAAAAAAATCACTCCCTACTCTATACATAGTTTTCTTCTTTCGATTATTCTTTCTTTCCTCTCCTTTCTATAAGTGTATACCTCAGATAAATATTATGTGGAGATTTGTGACAAATACGATTATATGATATCTGTACAGTATCTGAAATACATCTTATGGAAATGTTTGAAGAAATTCAATAAAAAATAAATTACAGAAAGAATAGCTTGTCGTACATACTGTTCATATTGATTGAATCATTACACTGCATTGAGGTGGAACAAGGTAAAACAGTAACAATGCAGAACGGAGTGTAAAAGCTGCAGAGAAAGTATAGTGCAGGTAAAAAGAAAAGTCACAAGATCATAACAAAATAAATTATGTTAAAAGTCCACCTGATTGTACTAGAGAACCATTCAATAGTTTTATTAGACTATTTATATAACAGTACTTGGGGCATCATTTAATAACAGTTGTGTAGAAACTGTTGTTGAGCCTTGTGGTCCATGCTTTCAGGCTTTTGTATCTTCTGCCCGATGGAGGAAGAGCAAAGAGAGAATGTCTATGGTGGGTGGTGTTTTACTGAGGCAGTGAGACCTATAAGCATACAAAATTGACTATCTTTAACCTTTAAATTTGTATGTGAGTGAAGAAATAGCAAGGAAAAAGAAAGTTATGTAATTGACTGAGATCCCATAAGTCTTATGGAATGTTTTTAGTGGAATTAAGAAATAATTCACCAGAAAAAAGAAACTGAACAATCTCTAGGAGAATTGGAATGAGTGTAATATACACTTCAGGATGCCTTAAACCATTTGTGTTACTAATACTAAAGCGTGTTCTCAATTGCAATGTTGCCTGTTTTTACTTTTGGAGCACTGTGACATTAGTTTTCCTAAAATTGCTCACATGATAAATGTGTAAGTATTCTGTGATTGTATCAAGGGATTCACTTGACTGAGCATTTGGACATGATGCCATTTAGTCCAAAATATTCAAGTTATATTATGCAAGCTACAGTCTTGTGGATTTACTAGCTCTTTGAATAATGGATGGATTATGTAGAATTAAGGTAAACGTGGTGCGTGGCCAAGTGGTTAAGGCGTCGGTCTAGTGATCTGAAGGTCGCTAGTTTGAGCCTCAGCTGAAGCAGTGTGTTGTGTCCTTGAGGAAGGCACTTACCCACACATTGCTGTGCGATAACACCAGTGCCAAGCTGTATCGGCCCTAGTGCCCTTCCCTTGGACAACATCGGTGGCGTGGAGAGGGGAGACTTGCAGCATAGGCAACTGCCAGTCTTCCATACAACCTTGCCCAGGCCTGTGCCCTGAAAGCCTTCCAAGGCACAAGTCCATGGTCTCACAAGACTAACGGATGCCTATAAAAAAGGTAAACTCATCTGAGTTCACAAGAAAATTTGGAAATTGTAGCAAAAATAAACTACCTCCTCAAATAAATGGCATGGTCGCATAGCTGCTAGCACAATGACAGCGATTGTGATTCCATTCAGGCCACTATCTGTAAGGAGTTTGTACATTCTCCCTGTGATCATGTGGGTTTCCTCCCACATTCCAAAGACATATAGATTAGTGAGGGTTAGTAGGTTGTGATGCTGGAAGCATGGCAATATTTTTGGGCTGTCCCCAACACACCCTTCTGGCTGTGATGATGGTTGATGCAAACAGCGCATTTCACTGTATGTTTTGTTGTTTCAATATATACATGACAAAAAGAACTAATTTTATCTAATCTTTAACATTTAATCTTTTAAATGTTTCCAACATAGAGGTGGTTGTTGTTTGGAATTGAGAACTTGTATCAGGATGCAATTCGGAAATTGTACCTGGAGATTAATAAGCTTGCCAACTTGACTTTGGCTGAGGGAATTTTTAGAAGCTATTTTAAGTTATGTGATTTATGACCAGGGATATCAATTATTAGGAAATTTCTGCAGAACTTGGTAAATGGTCTTTAACAACCTCAAGAAGTTCTTGTATGCCTACATTGCTGAGAGTTAACTGTCCTAAATTTGTAGAAGTGCAGTATTCAAGATTTAGTCTTGGAAACTCTTAAAAAGTATATATAGTGTAATGGTAGCTACTAAAGACTAAAAGCAGAAGAGAAACCTGTGGTTACAGAAAATAAATCATTGAATGCATATAAACCAGTTGTATTGTCAATCAAATCAATTACAGGTGTCCCCCGCTTTTCGAACGTTCACTTTACAACTCCTTGCTGTTATGAAAGACCTGCATTAGTTACCTGTTTTTGCTAACAAAAGGTGTTTTCACTGTTATGAAAAAAGGCAGTGCGTGCCCCAAGCAGCCAAGCTCCTCCCCCGGAACTGCATTCTAGCCGGTATTGCTTAAACACGTGCCTGTGAGCATCTGTGCTTTATGTCAACTTATTTTGAGCATCCGTTAGCAAGATGAGTTCTAAGGTATCGGAAAATCCTAAAAGAGCTCAAAAAGGTGTGAGACTTAGCGTAAAACTAGACATAATTAAGTATTTCGATCGTGGTGAACGAAGTAAGGACAAAGTGAGTTTGGCTTGTGGAAGTTGACGAATATGATGTTGAAGAGGTTTTGGCATCCCATGACCAAGAACTGATAGATGAAGAGCTGATGCAATTGGAAGAGGAAAGGATATATAATCGAAACTGAATGCAGTAGCAAACGGACCAAAAGTGAAATTGTCCAGGAACTGAACGTGAAGCAACTGCATGAGATTTTCACTGCAATTGACAACAATGATTGCAGAAAAGTACGACTTTAATTTTGAAAGGGTACGTAGGTTTAGGGCATATTTGCAGGATGGTTTGCGTGCTTACAAAGAACTGTATGATAGAAAAATGCGCGAGGCTAGGCAGTCAAGCATACTGTCGTTTTTCAAGCTTTCCGCATCAACCACAGCAGAAGATGAACCTCGACCTTCGACATCGAGGTAGGCAGACATAGAAGAAGGTGACCTGCCCGCCCTGATGGAAACAGATGATGATGAGATGACACCCCAGTGTCCCACCACCCCAACCTCTGACGACTCAGCCTAACACACCACCATCAGTGTACTTGCTGTCTTCCATGATTCTGGTAAGTGATACTACACTCTACATACATTATTTCTACTTTATATAGGCTGTGTATTTTTATGTGTTACTTGGTATGATTTGGCTGCTTCATAGTTTAAAGGTTACTGGAGAGAGTGTTTCTGCCAAGAGCGCTTGCGCTAAGTGTTTCTGCTGAGAGCGCTTGCGTGAGATTTTCGCTATGGTGGACAGTGCAGCAATGATTGTAGAAAAGAATTTCTACTTTTCATAGGTTGTATATTTAACATATCATTCCTGCTTTTACTATATATTACTGTTATTTTAGGTTTTATGTGTTATTTGGCATGATTTGGTAGGTTATTTTTTGGGTCTGGGAACGCTCACAAATTTTTCCCATATAAGTAAATGGTAATTGCTTCTTCACTTTACGACAATCTGGCTTACGAACCATTTCATAGGAATGCTCTACCTTTGGATGGCAGGGGAAACCTGTATACAGGAGGTTTTCTGTATATTTTGTATTTAATTAAGATAGATACTTATCCCAAAGGAAATTATTTAGACAATGAAATTAAAATCACAGGATGATCTTGTGTAATGGATGACCCAACTTGTAATGGAAATTTGACAGGATTTCCCATAATTCATCTTTGCATGCCTGATAAACTTTCTGCATTGGTTACATACTAACATCATTTTCCTTTGGATCATTGTAAGAGGAGAAATTTCCAATTTTCTTCGAATTATCATTGGGTCGCTCTAGATTGGGATTCCATAATGGTAAGAAGCAAGTCTCTTTGATGCTTTGGAGCTTTCCTGCTTCATGGGGTCTGAACACTTTTTTTTCCATCCAGCAAACTCCTTCCTATTTCTTGCACTTCCAGAGCCCAGGACCCTGGTCCTTGGTGACATTTTTCCCACCACGGGAAAGTCAAATGGCCTTTCTGTAGTATTGTAAATGATTGATTTGATTGACTTGGCTTGTGTGATTGAAGGAGTTGTTTTCCTTTTACTAAATAATCGAAATACAGATGATATTTTATTTGATTCCTCTTACAAGCTCTGTTCCATTGATACCAACTCTATATTTTTCTTAACAACTGTCTGAAATTCAACAAGTCTGTTTACAATCCTGGTATCACTTGTATCATATTTGACCCCAAGAGCAGCTTTGCGCTACATATCCTTACTGTCAGCTGAGAATGTCTATTTTTACCTCCATGATTAGATATATGTGACTCCACCCTTGCTTTGGTTTAACTGCTGATGTAAACCTCATCTTGACTTGTTTCTCTCAATGGCAATTGTTAGGCACTCATTTTCCTGTTTTCCCCCTCTCCATATTTGGCTATTTGTAAACTTGAGGTCATCTAAAATTCTTTCTCCCTGTCCATTAACTTTCACCCTTCACTTCACCTAGCATCTTAGCAGTTAAGGAAAACTGAGATCAAGGGTAGACTGTCCAGCCCTTTGAGTCTATTCTGCCATTTATCCAGTTCCAATGAGAGAGCATAGACAGTGAAATAATATCTTTGTTCCTTTCTGCATAGTTATTGCCTGACATGTTCGGTATTTCCAGTATATTTTAAGGGATTCAACATCTACAGTATTTTGCTTCCAAAAATATTTTGCCTTCTGAATATAGTTAAGGCTCAGTATCTGCAGTCATCTATAATAAAGAATGTAAAAGACTAATATACCCCGGGGGAGGAAATACTATATTTCAGTTCTGAACTGTCAACTCTTTATCTTGCGAACACTTGGGGGAAGATTCTTCAGGGCATTTTCCCTAACAACTCTAATCAGAATCTTCTGTGTTTTAATGAGATCACCTCTGTTTGGAACTACAAACTACATAGGCTTACAATATTTTGCTCAGTCTTCCCATACAACTCTTTTAACCCCAAGAATCTATCTGCTGATTTTTTTGCCTCTAATAAATGAAAACAAACATATTCTCACTGCTGTCCCACCGAAGCTTTCCATGGTTTGGTTCATTGGCCTTTATTGCAAGGAGGATGGAAGAACTATTTTGAGTTGGTTATCTTTAAGTATTTGCTGTGCCATTATGTTACATTAATGTTTCTTGTGTGAAGGTACTGGTATCTGATTACATTTAATTGTTGCACACTTTTTTTAAAAGATCTTTTTTATTCTAGATTAAATCACAATTCACCTGATTACATTTACTGTCTTTTATTGTGACACTTAATTAACTTTAATCCATTTGCAAGTAGTTTATGTCCTCAAGCCCAATTAACCATCTAATTTTGTATTATCAGTATGTTTTGCTTTTTATTAGCCCTTTGTTATCACTTCCATAATTTCAGTGTTCCCCTGATTGATTTTAGCTTAGATAGTACAAAATTTCATGCTTTCTCTCCCTCCTTGAATGGTGAGGTTATATTTTCAAATTGGCTGAAGCTGTTCCAGAGTTTTAGGCAGAACACCAAGACTGAAGGCAATCTGTTTTAGAGTATTAGAATGTCAGATTTCAATTCCATTAATTTGATTTGTACCTTTTCTCTAATGAGTATTGTTTTTTTTAAGTTCTTCATTCTCTTTTCCCTGTCATTTACTAATTTTGTACTTTTTTATTTCTTAGTGAAAGCAAGGAAAGCAAAGATTTTTTTGTTTTGTGTTTCTGTATTTTGTTACTTTATTAATTTGGCCTGTCTCAGAATCTGTGGGCTGAACATTTACTTCTGTTACAACTTTTTCTATTACAAATTTGTTAAAGTTCTTGCAGATTATTTTTGTATCTCTTCCTGACATACAGTCTCTGGTTAAGCAGTCTCTCCATTTAAAAATTCTCAGTCTTGTTTTCATGCCCTCCTGTCTCAACCAGTTCTGCAATCCTCCACAATAACTGCGGGGTCTCCTGATTTAATTATTCTATCATTGGTAACTGCGCCTTTTAATTGCAAGATCCAGTGCTGTGGAATTTGTTCCTCCCCTCCTTACCTCCATTCTGCCATTTACTGTATATGAAAAAGTCTGTTTCTTTGCCCAAACCTTTGGTTATCACCTCATGGCACAGCATCCACTTTGGTAACAGTTTTATTGCTGTTTAGGACATTTGCTAGGTTAAAATAAAATATTATTGAATAGCGAAGAGAGATATTTTAGTCTGGGTAGACAAATATTGCCTGAAACAGCTGTTCCTTTAACATAGCCTCCCAATCCTGGGTGCTGTCCAAGTCTTGTTGCATGCAGGCATTATCTGACAAATGTTAGCTAGAGTCAAACATCTTCAATTCTGACTTTCTGAGGAGGGAGGATTTGATGAATCGCTTGATGTTTGGAAAGCTTGCTTCCAAAAATATGACGTTTATTAATATGCCTAATGTATAGAAATTTACATAAATGACTTTGAAATCATACTACTGGGAGAATTATTTTTGTAGCTTTCCTGCATAATTGTAATTTATAGGAAACCTCACTCTTTTAATATACAGTAGTTCTATTTTTGCACATTTAAAAAAATATTCGATATACGTAATTGATTTACTTGTCTATTTATTATTATGTTTTATTTTATTTATTTATTTATTTTTCTCTGCTAGATTATGTATTGCATTGAGCTGCTGCTGCTAAGTTAACAAATTTCACGTCACATGCCGGTGATAATAAACTTGATTCTGGTTCTGAAAGTTATTGATTCTGATCAGCTGAATACGAATTCTGTTTTAATATGTTGCTGAATAGTTAATTTCAGAGTTGTATTTTTTTTTAGAAGAATATTATAGTTCCAGTTGTAACTTATCTACAAGAATGTTTGACACAATTTAGTCCTCCTATACTTGCAGACTTTTATTAATAATTTTTCATTATGATTAATTGAAACATAGGTAAGATTGCTGTGTATCATTTTATTTGAAATTAATGTAGATGAACAGTTATGGGTGAATGGTAAACACTGGCTTAAAGGAGCATCCTTAGTTGTTTAGTGTATTATAATTTATCTGCTAATTTTTTGGGGGGTTTTTTGTACATTATTAGCACACAACATTTGATATGCAATTTAGACCTATTATTTTTGACCGAACTGTTAATAACTCTTGTTAGGGGTCTGCATCAATACAAGCATTAATTACAAATCTTAATAATTATTATGCAGTGGATAATTGAACTATGGCTATTTATTATTTGCAAATATATGATCTGTTCTTAATTTTTTGTAGTTGCTGATTTGTCTACATCGAGCAAAGCTTGTGAGTCTTCAGAAAGCCTATAACCCAGAACTTAGTTTGTGGTTAATTCTGGAGATGTTGGCTGGGGAGAAGATGCTGCTATTGATCTGTTTATCCTACCTATGAATTTAGGGAATTTTTGTAAACTGAAGGTATTTCACTAGTAAATTGACGTGGAGGTTCAGCAATAAAGCATGGTAGAAAATGCTATCTATATTAATATTCTGTGAATGTACATGCTCATATTTAATATCTATCACTGACCTTTCTAAAAAAAAAGATACTGAGTTGCCTTTCTGAAATGCTGTGGTTTGAATGGTGCAATTAGATCCATGATGCACAACAGAGCAGTCTGTGAATCACATCTGCCCTGACAGATGGTTCTTGCAGCTCACCAGATATTAGATCTGGCTCCTCTGCTCTTCTCACATTATGCCTGAGTCTCCAAGTCCTACCTGATGTCAGCCTCTTGCTAAGGGCCAGACTGTGACACCCAAGAAAGATGTTAGACCTCGTCTTATCTTCCTGAAATAAGTATAGATAGAGGTCTATATCCAGCTTTATGTGCAGATGCACTGTTCATTGGGTACAAATCTGTCACTGTAAAATGGGACAGCATTGATGAGAACACGTGAATAGTGGAGTACAATAACGATGAGCAGAGACCTGGCAAGGTGGGAAGGAGTACCAGAGGTTTGGTAGAATGGTTCTAGGGCGGTGATGGGAGTAGGGAGAACCAACACAATCTGTGTCTTTAAAAATAAACAATATCAATTATTCTATGTTATGTACAATGAAAATAATGTGTCGTGAAATGTGATTTATTTTAAATGGCGGCAACACAATGCAATACATTAACAAAATTACTATGTTTGCGAAAAAAAGGTTGTATGCTATTAGATTAGAACCCTGTGCTCAGTTGTGCTGTAGAAATAGTAAAGTTTATTTCCATGTCAGCATTATGTGTGATTTTTGGAGAACATTTTTTAGATGGTGTTTACATATGCCTTTGCTTTGAGGTGGTAAAATTTATGAGTTTGAGAAGTACTGTTGCAGAAGCCTTGGCAAGATGTTGCTATGCATTTAATCAATACCATTGCATAGTTTGGAGCACCAGTGGTGGAGGGAATGAATGTTTGGAGTGGGAGTTCTAAAGTAGGCTAATTTATGCAGATGGTGTTGGACTTCTTGAGTGAGTTTACATTTGTCTAGAAGGTATGGCAAATTACTGAGATATGATCTGTTCACAAAAAAAACCAAATTCAATCCTGATTGTGTATTATCTGAACAGTATCCACGACACGGATTTTTAGGCAGTAAGGGAATTGAGGGATTCTGTGTTAGTTGGTACAGAAAAATGACATGAGGATAGAAGTTCAGGTACGATTTATTGAAAGGCAGAGCAGACTTAAAGGATCAAAAGGGCCATCTCCAACGGGATCCCACCACCAAGCACATCTTTCCCTCCCCCCCCACCACTTTCTGCTTTCTGCAGGGATCACTCCCTATGCGACTTCCTTGTCCATTCGTTTTCCCCCCCATCCTTTCCCACTGATCTCCCTCCTGGCACTTATCCTTGTAAGCGAAACAAGTGCTACACCTGCCCTTACACTTCCTCCCTCACCACCGTTCAGGGCCCCAGATAGTCCTTCCAGGTGAGGCGACACTTCACCTGTGAGTCTGCTGGTGTGATATACTGTGTCTGTTGCTCCAGGTATGGCCTTTTATAGATTGGTGAGACCTGACGCAGATTGGAAGACCGCTTTGCTGAACACCTACGCTCTGTCCACCAGAGAAAGTAGGATCTCCCAGTGGCCACACATTTTAGTTCCACGTCCCAGTCCCAGTCCCATTCAGATATGTCAATCCATGATTTCCTCTACTGTTGAGTTCTTAGCTTCATCCCTCCCCCTCCTGTCTTCTGCTATCATTTCAAGTCTGCCCCTCCCCGCTCAAATCTCATGCTATCTCTTTTTTCTGTTAGTCCTCATGAAGGGTTTCAACCCGAAACGTCGACTGTACTACTTCCTATAGATGCTGCCTGGCTTGCTGCGTTCCACCAGCATTTTGTGTGTGTTGCTTGAATTTCCAGCATCTGCAGATTTTCTCGTGTTAACAGTACTTCTTTTTATTTTAATGTTCTGGCTAATTGCTGCCCAATCAAGTCTACACTCAGTCATCAACAATGTGATGAAAATGGTTTTAACAAGTAGCACTCGAATCTCCAATAACTTGCCCACTGAAGGCTAATTTGGATTTCATAAAAAGTTGTGCAGTTGCAGAACTTGATTCAAATGTGGAATTTGGCATTTTATACTGCATTGAATATCAAAGTGAAGTAACAAAACTTTTCTCTTTTGGAAAAGGACAGAACCTAGCAATTATGTTGTCTGAATGTTACTGGCCTTTTATTTGTAACTTCAAATGTTGCCATGTTATGGCTATTTATGGATGAGGATGTCATAATAAGAAAATCAGAACAAAAACTGAAGATGGCAGACATATGAAATAATAAATATATAAAATACTGGACTTAATTCAGCAGGTCAAATGGCATCTGTGGTAGAAGAAAGCATTAATGTTTTGGATTTAAGGCCCTAGGTGAGAATTGGAAAAGAAAATAATTGATCTTAAGTTGCAGTGAAATTGATGGAAGTCTCATTGGAACAATTGAGATGAAAGATTTGGGTGATTGGAAGGGAGTCTGGCAAGAAGACTGGAAGGGAGGAAGTAAAGTCAAAATTGCTGTTGGAGTCTGGAAACAACATCAAATTCTCCAACTTCCATCAACTCTGCATGAGAACTGACTATTTTTGCTGTAAATCCATGTGTAATATTAATTCAGTTTCTTCCCTTCGTTCTGTAAGTAAATTATAAAATTCAATGTGAATGCAAGACTATCTTTTCTCTCGAGAGTCCATACTGTGTAAACAGGAGACTAGGTTGCCTGCACCTTAATTTGCATACATGGTGGAAGTGTGGTGGGGAACTTGAAGCTAATTTTAAAATTGTCAGATTTTTTAAAAAGGTTATGTGTAAAATCAACAGCATCCTCAAATGGATCCAAGAAGATTATAGAAAATGCTGCTTTAGTCAGATAATTTTAATACCATTGATAAAATGCGAGATTTGATTCATAATTTTATTGTTATATTTGCTTATGAGGTAAAATATTATCATCATTCGTGGTAAATGAACTATCAAACAGTGGAAGTTTAGAAGTGTATTGGAAAATGGGTAGCAAAGTTGGAAATCGATTGTTCATAGTGCCTCATCACTGAAGACTGCTGTATAAATGCATTGTTGGCTTCGGACTACAGTCAATAATAAATTGTTCTTGCAAGAATCATTCCATAGAATCCTCTATGCAGTTGTTGCAAATTGACTTTGAATTTTTAATAATTCATCATAAAATATTACTTGTACATTTTGATTATAATGCTTTGTCAGGTGGTGCTTTGCAATGTCAGGTTAATGCTGTTTTCAGATTTCTGTAACAAATGCACATCAAGTAAACATTACAAAAATTTTAATTGGAGTGGCCATATAAACATAATTGTTACTCTTCCCTTTCCTACACTTCACCACCCACCAGCTGCAAGGAAATGTACAGCTGGCAAAATTTGACTGACTTCAGCGAAGTCATGCTTAATTAAACTTCAGTAACATTTTTTGAAAAGCAAGTTATGCTATAGAATTTAATATCTTTTGAGAAATAATGTATGATTAATTTCAGAATGCTTGTCCAACTATTCGCCACTGTACATGCAGAAATTATGTTTACATCTGTGTACATGTATCTACTGATGCCTCTGGACACATCTTCAGTGATGTTCCTGGAATCATCGGGTGTTTCGGGTCTTTCAACATCATACACCCTCCTCCAGGTGACCCAGCCGGGGCTGATCAGACGCCAGCTTGTGTCCAGATGGCTAGCTACTTATGACTCCATGGCTCCCCTCTTTTTAGCCACAGCCATCTTGAGGCCCTCTCTGCCACATCAATGGTACTGCGGATGGCTCTCCTCTTCCTCTCTCCCTCGATGCCCAAATTGCTGAAGGCTCTAGCTAAGGAACGGGCTGCGAATCCCCTACAACCAACCTCCCCTGGGAAACACCTTACTCTTCATCCAGCCTGCTGACAGTTGCTGACCAGTCCTGCTACTTGGAGAGCCTCCTTTCAAAGGCCTCTTCCAAGCGATCCTCCCATGGGACTGTCAGCTCCAGCAGCACCACTTGCTTAGTAGACTCAGACACAAGGACAATGTCTGGTCGTAGGGTGGTGTTAAAACTCCAGTAATCTGGTATCTTATTTCTGATTGTTCAGAAATCCTGAATGGCACTAGGCTCCTTCCTCAGTATCTGTATGCAAACAAGTCTATTCTGGTCCAGTCCAGAACTTGCACTGTTAACCAACAACTAGCGAATTATGAAGTATTATTAATTTTGCATGTTATCTTTATTTTTTTCCTCCACTCAAAAACTTGCTGTGCTTCATTTCCTGCTCCCTTTAAACTCACTGTGTTCTGCTTCCTGGGCTTACTTTAAAATTGCCCACATCCTATTTCCCATACTCATTTTAAGTTCACTGGTTTCTGTTTACCACACTCCCTTTAAGTTCACTGGAACATGTATTATTCTACATTTTTAAAAAATGAAATGAAAGTATATTAGGATTTTAATAGGAATAGTGTCCTGTAGCCTGGAAAATAATGTTTACATGGATAGTCCAAATTAAAACATTTGTATTATTTATTTGATGTGAATTTGCTACTGAAACCTGTAAACAATATTAATCTGTTAGTCTATCATTGTTAAGGTCTAGAATTTGCTAGATTATTGGAGATTATTAGGAAGAGGAATTATTCTCTTCAGTCACCGCTACTTCATTACTCTCCCTGACAACTGTCTGAAAGTGAAGAAGACTGTTCACAACCTTGATGTTGTTATCTCATATTGAATTCGAGCCTCGTGTCCATCTCATCACCAAGATCGATCACTTTCATCTACTATACCCCAGGCTTGGTTCAGTCTGTGTTTAAAACATTGATCCATATTTTCATTTCCAACAAAGTTATTTTCATTTTTATTTCTATAAATGAACTTATCTAAAACATAGCTGCCCAAGACCTAACATATCAGTTTATGTTCATTGGGGGAAAGTGGGAGGGGGTATGATGGGCAGCAAGAGTGGGGACAGAGGGAATAGCACCAGGAGCTGAGAGACGATAGCTACAGGTGATAAAGGGCTTAATAGAAGATGAAGGTCAAGCATGGAATAAAGGGTGGGAGATGAGGAAGGCAGATGGGAACAATGGAGGAACAGTAGTATCTGGAGGAGTGTGTGGATGATGGGAAAATGGAGAGGGTGGAGGAGAGGAAAGAGAGGGTGATGAAAGCAAAGTGTGGAAGCAGTATTTACCTGATATTGAAGAATTCAGTGTTCATTCTGTTTGGTTGTAAGTATCCAGACAGACTATAAGGTTCTGTTCCTTGAGTTTGCATCTAGTCTCATCTTGGTGGTAGAAGAGGCTGTAGGCATGCATGTTGAGGCAAGTGAGGAGGATAGAGGAGTTGTTGGTGAGAGCAACATTAATCAGTTGGGAAGAGGTGGGTCAACTCTGTTCTCTGAAAAAGTAGGACATACTGGATGTCCAGCAATGGAAGGCCTCATTTTGAGAGCATGTGTTGTAAAGATTGAAGAACTGAGAAAAAGGAATGGCGTCCTTACAGATAACAGGTTTGCAGAAAACGTGTAGAAGTCAAGGTAGCTGCAGGAATCACTGGGTTTGTTGTGGATGTCAGTGGATAATCTGTCTATCTGTCTCCTGAGATGATGGAGACGGAGATCAAGAGAGGTAGAGAAGTGTCTGAGGTGGACCAAGTGAATTTGAGAGCATGGTGGAATTTAAAAGCAATATTGATAGAGTTAGTAGTTCTATAATGGGTGCTGGAAATGGCACCAATGCAGTCATCGATGTAATGAAGAAAGAGTTAGGGAATGGTGCCTGAGTATGTTTGGAATGTAGATTTCCACATAGTCAATAAAGACAGGCATAATGGGCTAAAGCATGGATGAGCCTTTGTTTTGGAGAAAATGGGAGGTGTCAAAAGAGATGCTGAGGGTAAGTGCATGATCTTCTAGGTGGAGGGGAACAGGTTGGATCTGGGTTCCACAAGTGAAGAGCCCCAAGGCCTTCCTGAACATATTTTAGAGTCAGGGGTTCCCAACCTAGGGTCCACAGACGTCTTGCTTAACGGTATTGGTTCATGCCATAAAAAAGGTCGTGAACCCCTGTTTAGATCCTTGTCCATCTCTTTTTCTGTGGATGGATTAGCGATTAAAAATGAAAGTAGCATATTCAGGGTCATCATTGAAATAGGTTAAAATTATTTTTCTTAGTTACTCAGCAATGGAAAGTGGCTGTGGAGGAAGAATTGATAACTTAGAATTGAAAATACGCTTGGACTAAGATGTTAACTGTCCTGTGCTATCACCAGTGGGATCATCAGTTGATCTGCCACCTGTCTTCAGGAGTTTCGGCCTGCTTATGAACAAGATTCCCTTGAGGTGGTAGGCCAGCAGTGCTAAAGCACCACCTCCCACTGGTGAGCTTAAAAACTTGGCATCTGCCTCTATCAGAGTTGTTGGTCGCTTCCATCCAACAAATAGTCTACTCTTCAGGTGTCTATGCAACTACTGAAGGGTTTGCAAAAGACGGATACACTGTCCGACTATCTGCCCCTCTGGACGTACTTGGTCCACACCCATGATGATCCTGGCTCTGCTGCCTCAGCTACAGCCCTGCTGGTTGATTTGATCTCTCTTCTAGTGAAGCCAAGTCACGCAGCCACTTCTGGAAAGTGAACGCAATAAAGCCACGGCAACCTACCTTGAATGGATAGCATGAGACCTTCCACTCTCTGCCTCTTCAGTCTGATCTTAATTCTGCATCTTGGTTAACTTGTGCTCATGGGCTTCATCGATGTTTTCTTCCCAGGGGACTGTGAGTTCACCAATAACCACTTCTCTACCGGTGTCAGACCATATGATTATATCTGGACCCAATGTGATGAAAGCTATTTGCTCCGGGAAACTTTCCCATCTAGGTCGGCCTTGACACACCAATCATTGGCTGAAGAAAGTATGCTTGATCGTGAGCTTGTGCTGTACACCCTTGATTTGGAGCCTCCTTTCACAAATGATATGCGATGTTCTGTGCAGCATGGGACATGAGATAAGTTGTGCTGCAGTTCTCTCTGCTCAACCACTTCTGTTACAACTTTGAGAACATTGTTATGTCTCCAAGTGTACATGCCGCTGGAAAGATTGACTCTGCATGCACTCAAAATATGTTGAAGTGTTCCCTTCTCGCCACAAGCAACACACCTGTCTGTCTTATCTTCATACCAGGTGCTGAGGTTGGCAGGTGTTGGGAGCAGGTCGTACGCTGCTCTGCATAGAAAAGAAATGCAGAGTGGTTCCATCTGCCACAGAACATTCCAAGATACTTTCCCACCAGGTCCAAGCCCCTTGTTTGGCCAGGTCAGCTGTTTTAGCTAACCTCTTCTCCTCCTCTACCTCTCATATTTCTTGTGTTACAAGCTTGTGGCGCTCCTTACCTGTGGAAGATGCCCACCACTTGTGGGTTGTCCATCCAAGTCCCTGGTGGTCTAGCTGGGTAGCCCCAACCGTCTCCTTGTGCTTCAATCTGGACTCTGCCTCATCAACTGCTACATGGGCTGACCACTTCCTGCCTGATCTCACATCTGGCTGGGTGTTCTTGATGACAGGGTCTTTTGAGTCTCAAAGCATCAAGAATGATCTTACCTTGGCTACCTTGACCTCTTCAACAAAGGATTGCACCGGGATGGTAAGCTTTGTCTGGCTACTGTGGATTGCAACATTGGTGAGGCTGCTTGGTACTCCAAGCCACTTCTTCACATACTTGTTGATCTTTCGTTCCATTGCCTCAACATGGGACATTGCCACTTCATAGACAGTTAGTGGCCACATTATCCGTGGCATCAGTCCGTACTGCAATCACCACAACTTCAACTTGCCAGGCAAGCCACACTTGTCGACAGACATCAGACCTCTGCTGATCTGTTCCCCTGTCTCTTGAACCCTCTTGGTGTCTCTCAGCTCCTCTGTGTACCCTCGCCCGAGGCTCTTAACTGGTTGGTCCTGAATGGATGGAATCTCCTCTCCACAAAGGGTGAAATGAAAGTCAACCAGCTTTCCTCTCCTAAGAACAAGGCTCCTTGACTTCTTGGTCTTGAACTTCATTCTTCCCCAATCCATTAGCTCCTCAAGTCTAGATAGTACACTTTCTACTGCCTCCGTGCTAGGACCCAAAAGGGTGAGATCGTCCATGAACGCTCGTATTGGTGGTAACTCCTCTCTGCCATCAAGTGTGATACCTGGTCCCACTGATTCTGCACCCCTCACAATGACCTCCATGGCTAACACAAAAAGGATGGGTGAAATTGCATATCCCATTGGGATTCCAACATCCAAGCTCTGCCACCTAGTTGTAAACTGCTGAGTGGAAAACCTCATCCGGAAATTGTTGTAGTACTGCATAACAAGGTTCCTCGCCTTAGCAGGAATCCGTAGGAATTCCATCGCAAACTCAATCAGGGCATGGGGAACAGAACCATACGCATTTGCAATCAAGCCAAACTACAGCCAGATTTCTTCTCAACCTTTTCGACTCCTGGATGGTTTGCCATATCATACTAGTATGTTCAAGACATCCCGGGAAGCCTGGTATTCCTGCCTTTTGCACAGATGTATTTACCAATCCATTCTCCATCACAAATGAAGATTTTTTTCTGCTAGAATGCCAAACATAATCTTTCCCCGTACATTCAGGAGTGAAATTGGTCAGAACTTATAAAAAGTGAACAAGCATATGAAATGGAAGATGTGATATGTTGTAAAACAGCAATATGGTTGAGCTATCACAGAAATGAAATAATTTTATGATTTTATTTTACTAAGTAATCCAAGTGTTTACTGAATGTTTTTTGAGAATGTGTTGGTTGAGAACAATGTTGTATTCAAATATATAAATACCTACTGAACGTGGATCTTTAATTTAGATTGTGGACATGAGGTAAACTGTATATTTGCCTTTTTAAGTATCTTATGTTTTCCTTGCAGCTTTATGAACTGGACAGTGACCCAAGAAGGAAAGAATTTTTGGATGACCTTTTCAGTTTCATGCAGAAGAGAGGTAAAAATGTCAAACTTAGTGCCATCTGTCTCCATCATATCTCCCACCCATTCTACTATCCTAACTTGTTTTCTTTTGTAGAAAATAATTTATATTGCTTGTTGGTAATTTACCTAAACTCAAACTCTTCATGTGTAAATCCAGCCTGTTAATGCTGGTGGGCTATTTGTCTTTAGTGGATGAGGGGGTGGGTAGATTTGTAGCTATATTGAAAGTGTGCTTCCCGTGTATGCTGCTGCAAATTTAGTGCAATCTCTGTATTGAGCGTAGCGATTCTTTATTTTTTTAGTCAGTATTTTCCTTTTCTGAGCCTTGCAATATTTGAAACTAATTACCGTCCCACCTTGTCCATTATGATTGAAACTGAATTCTAAAAATTAAATTATTTTCTACAAAATTATTTTTAAGCAGATTTTCTAGCATAATTTTGTGATGCTTTTTTGGTGGTGGGAGCTGCTGATCAGTTAATGCTTGTTTCATTTTCAGCTTGCTTTATTATATAAAGTATAATGTTCTGCTGTGTTGTCATTTGGTAACGAAATCTTGGGAGATGTGGATTTGGGAAATCAGTATTCATGAGGCAATTCCTTGCAATTTTCTGTTAAATTTTTGTTTGTAGTAGCCTGGTACAGGTTGATCTTGCCCTGTTTTACCACACTCTATAAATATGCAGTGTATAATGTACCATGGAAGTTGAAGTGCATAAACACAACAAAAAATTCAAGTACTTTAGATTTGTGGACATTGAGTTAAAAAATAATATAAAAGCAGCTAGAATTCATTCAAAAAAATCAGACTGGACAAAACGCCAAAAGCATTCCAAATTCAAATTCCAATCTAATTCTCACATGGAACTGTTGTCAGTGTTAATGTTATCAAATGAATCATGCTTCTAGATCTAACTTGGTATATCTTTTGCCTTGTAGTCCTGAGATTATAAAATTTTCACAATTTGTTTTTACAAAAAATGCTTGTCTAAAGTGGTAGCAGAAGTTTATAATGAATTTATATTCTAGGATTTGTTTTTCAGCACTGCAGAGTTGATGTCAGCTTATAACAAGTTTTAGCTTCATGAAGGTGACACATTTTGTTATATCAAAGGTCAATGTTCTTGTATGGAGCTTGTTTTCATCTTATGATGAAAGAATTCAATAAAACAATTTCTATATGAAGTCCTACTTTGGGCTCTTTTTGCTGTATTGCCTACCAGGTAAGATGTGGCACAGTTTCCAGTCCCTGTTGATTTTGTAGGGATTATATAGGTCTACGAATTAAAGATCAAAGGTTTAAGGCAAGTTGTTTATTTTGAGTGTTTTTGTTAACTTTTGGGTATTTTTGTGTTTTAGGTTAGTTTTCAAGTTTATTTCAGATTTTATGAGACATTAAAGAAAATAAAGGTAGTGAGCAATTTTCCAGCTTTGTCAGCCCTTAACCATGTGAGATGCAGTTGCTATTTGAACCATTCTGTTGGATTCTCAGGTGTGAAAGACCAAAGAAATAGGCCCTCTGCATCTGGCCCAAGACACTGGGTAATTGATTAGGTGCTGCATGATCTGGCCAATTAACTCTTGCTTATATTAAAACTACTATCTGTTTATTCTATACCTACGGTGAGTCATTAGAAATCTTGATTTTTAAAAAAATCTTTAATCCAAAATGAGCCGTGGAGTCTCTTTCTGGATTAGTAGAAACCTATGTAGCTGAACCCAAGAACTTCATTCTATAAAATAATTCAGTTTCTTAACTGTAGTGGCTCATAAATGCCTGATAATGTTTGTGGTGTTTTTAGATTATTTCTTAAAATAGTTCTTTATTTAGTGAAAATAAATCCTGTAATTTTGCTTCAAATCAGCAATTCCCAGTGTTCATAGCAACTATTACTTTAGCTTTACTATTTGTCACATTAAATTTTTTACATGTCAGAAACCAAGTCAGATTTCCTGTTGGTAGCTGATGGAGTAACAGCAATCTGCTGTTGCTCCAGCTTTAATTATTTTACTATTTCCAACCTGTCTTGAAACTTCTTTTTATAAGTGTGATATTCTTTCATTATGGCTGGAAGGAGTGCCAGAGGTACTAAAAAGGATGATTTTCCTGCCTCTTTGGATTCTATTATGGAATTGCTGCAAAGTCATACACAAGAAGCCTCTGAGAAATTTCAGCAATTCAGCACTGAAATTAAACAAATAGATGGTAAATTGGACTCTATCCAACAAACTTAATGAACACGATAAACGCATTAAAAATAATGAGGAAAATTTGTTGGCTCTGGAAATGAAAGTGGATGAATTGCAGAAGCTTTGTGAAAAGCAATCGAAGTCCAACGAATAGACAGAAGATTATTGACCTAGAAAGTAGAAGTAGAAGAACAACCTACGGGTTCTGGGTCTCAAAGAATTAATCAAAGGTAACCATCCTATGGAGTTTTTTGCAAACTTTTTGCAAGAATTATTTCCGGAGACTTTGACGTCTGTGCCTATGATCGATCGAGTTCACAGTTCTCCTGCGTTTAGACCTCCCAACGCTCAGAGACCAAGATCAGTAATAATCTGTTTTCAGGAATTTAAAACAAAGGAACTCTTAATTCGCGAATCTCGTCGAAGAGGCATGATTGACTATAATGGTCACAAGATTAGAATTGTTGAAGATTATTTGCCTGAGGTTATTCAGGAACGTATTAAATTCAAAGTTATGTCCGAGCTTTTTAATATGGGTTTCAAGCCTTCCCTTCACTACCCAGCCCGACTCAGAATCACACATAAAAACGGTTCTTTCGAATGGTTCCGCTCAAATGTTGAAACACAAAAGTTTTTAAGATCAGAAGGTTAAATCCGAAGGCTAACTGTTTAGTTTCTCCTTACATGAAGACACAAGATTAAATGAGAAACTTTTAATGCACAAATCCCGTCGAAGGGGCATGATTAGTTATAGGGTGGAATATTAAGGTTCTCGAAGATTATTCGCTTGAGGTTATGCAGGGATGTGCTAAATTTAAACACGCTCTTTTGGAATTTTTTTAACAAGAGTTTTAACCTGTCCCTTGGCTACCCAGTTTGACTAAGAATCTCATTAAAGATGGATCCTTCAAATGGTTTCGTTTGAATGCTGAAACACAAAGATTTTTAAATTTGAAGGCTAATTGTTTCGCCTGTTTTTCCATGAAGATATAAGATTAATGTTCAATGTCTATCTGTATGAATAATTGTATCTTTTACTTTTGGTAAACCTTTAACTAATTTCCTTTCGTATTTTTTAATACTGTATTTTTGATATATGAGAATTGAATCTCTTGTTTGGCTATTGTTTAGTCTAGGTTGGAATATAAATAACCTTGAAACTGATTGGAGCGATCACCAGGTTTTTTTTGGGGGGGGGTGTCGTGTCCGTAGTTTGTAGATGCTGACTTTCTATTGGTCGGTTTTCTTTCTTTGGAAGGTAGGCGGGGTTGTGGTTTTCTCCCCCCAGAAGCTGTTTTAGAATTTTTAGCCAACTTGTTGCTTGGTTACCATTTCTCAAGGTTTATGGCTTGGTTTTTAACTTACATTTTAACCCTTCCTTTAAATAATAGTAAAAATGGACCAAGCTATTAATTTGCTCAGTTTTAATGTGAAAGGGTTAAATCACCCTGTTAAACGTAATAAGATTTTTGCTTATATTAAGAAATTTAAGGTCCCTATTTGTTTCTTTAGCCATTGGAATAGACTTTGTTTTCACTCTTCTTTTCAGGCCAAATCTGGAAGAGTTTCGATTCTTATAGATAATACACTTTCCTTTGTCCAACATAAGGTAGTGTCTGATACTAATGGACATTTTGTTATAGTTTCAGGAAAACTAGATAATAAATTAATAGTATTTGCCAATGTGTATACCCCAAATGTGGATGAGCCAGGATTCTTTGAATGCTTTTTTTCGTTTTTACCAGATCGGAATCTTTATTCTTTGGTGATGGGAGGAGATTTTAATTGTTGGCTAGACCCAGTTTTAGACTGATCATCTTCTAAACCAGCGTCTCTTAATAAATCAGCTTTGTTTATTCAATCCTTTTTATTGAAGTGTGGTATAGTTGATGTTTGGTGTGTTTTTTTAATATCCTTTAGATAGGGAGTATTCGTTTTTTTTCCCATGTTCATCACACATATTCCAGGATTGATTTTTTTTTTATCGATAGTCAAATGATTTCATCAGTTCATTCCTGTGAATATAAAGAGATTGCTGTTTCAGATCATGCTCCTATATTTTTTATCTTTACAACTCCCTGGTCTTCTTCAAACCAACAGATTTTGGTGTTTTAATACAACTTTGTTATCTGATAATGAATTTTTAAAATTTCTAGAGAAGCATATTATTCTGTTTTTTGAAGAGAATAAAAAGGAAGAGGCTTCTAATCTTATTGTATGGGATACTTTCAAGGCCTATATTAGAGGACAAATTATTTCTTATACTGCAGGTGTTAAGAATAAAGCTAATAAAGAAAGAATTGAATTAGCCAATCAATTAAAACAATTAGATCAAAAATATGCTATAGCTCCTGATCCTGTTTTATATAAAAGGCGTGTTGAAGTTAAAACTAAATATGATCTTCTGTTAACATATCCAATTGAAACTCAACTTCTTAGAGATAAAGCTCAATTTTACATTCACAGAGATAAATCAGGCAAAGTATTGGCCAACCAATTAAAAACTTCTCTTGTTAAATGACAGATTAAAGAAATTTGCAAAACTAATTGAGATAGGACAACTGTTTACTCTGAAATAAATGATACCTTTAGAGAATTCTGTTCTAAACTTTATTCTGATTCCCCTAAAGATAATACTGTAATGACTAAATTTTCTAGATCAGTTAAATATCCCTGCACTTTCTGCAAGTAATTGCAAACAGATGGATCAACCCATTTCTTATGAGGAAATCACCGAGGCTATACAGTCTCCGGGTCCAGATGAATTTTCTGGAGAATTCTATAAGGCTTCTTCATTAATTATACTGCAGTTACACTTAGTCTTTTTGGATTTTTTCAAATTGGGTAGTTTGCCCCAGTCTTTTTATGAATCTTCTATTTCGCTTATCCTAAAAAAGAACAAGGATCTAAATGAATGCTCTTCATATAGGCCAATTTCATTACTTAATGTAGATACTAAAATTCTTTCTAAAGTTCTGGCTCGTAGGATTGAAAATATTTTACTTTCTGTTATTTCTGATGATCATACTGGATTTATTAAAAACAGACATTCCTATTTTAAGCAACACACATCAAAGTTGCTGGTGAACGCAGCAGGCCAAGCAGCATCTATAGGAAGAGGCGCAGTCGACGTTTCAGGCCGAGACCCTTCGTCAGGACTAACTGAAGGAAGAGTGAGTAAGGGATTTGAAAGCTGGAGGGGGAGGGGGAGATGCAAAATGATAGGAGAAGACAGGAGGGGGAGGGATAGAGCCGAGAGCTGGACAGGTGATAGGCAAAAGGGGATACGAGAGGATCATGGGACAGGAGGTCCGGGAAGAAAGACGGGGGGGGGGTGACCCAGAGGATGGGCAAGAGGTATATTCAGAGGGACAGAGGGAGAAAAATGAGAGTGAGAGAAAGAATGTGTGCATAAAAATGAGTAACAGATGGGGTACGAGGGGGAGGTAGGGCCTAGCGGAAGTTAGAGAAGTCAATGTTCATGCCATCAGGTTGGAGGCTACCCAGACGGAATATAAGGTGTTGTTCCTCCAACCTGAGTGTGGCTTCATCTTTACAGTAGAGGAGGCCGTGGATAGACATGTCAGAATGGGAATGGGATGTGGAATTAAAATGTGTGGCCACTGGGAGATCCTGCTTTCTCTGGCGGACAGAGCGTAGATGTTCAGCAAAGCGGTCTCCCAGTCTGCGTCGGGTCTCACCAATATATAAAAGGCCACATCGGGAGCACCGGACACAGTATATCACCCCAGTCGACTCACAGGTGAAATGATGCCTCACCTGGAAGGACTGTTTGGGGCCCTGAATGGTGGTAAGGGAGGAAGTGTAAGGGCATGTGTAGCACTTGTTCCGCTTACACGGATAAGTGCCAGGAGGGAGATCAGTGGGGAGGGATGGGGGGGACGAATGGACAAGGGAGTTGTGTAGGGAGCGATCCCTGCGGAATGCAGAGAGAGTGGGGGAGGGAAAGATGTGCTTAGTGGTGGGATCCCGTTGGAGGTGGCGGAAGTTACGGAGAATAATATGTTGAACCTGGAGGCTGGTGGGGTGGTAGGTGAGGACCAGGGGAACCCTATTCCTAGTGGGGTGGTGGGAGGATGGAGTTAGAGCAGATGTACGTGAAATGGGGGAGATGCGTTTAAGAGCAGAGTTGATAGTGGAGGAAGGGAAGCCCCTTTCTTTAAAAAAGGAAGACATCTCCCTCGTCCTAGAATGAAAAGCCTCATCCTGAGAGCAGATGCGGCGGAGACGGAGGAATTGCGAGAAGGGGATGGCGTTTTTGCAAGAGACAGGGTGAGAAGAGGAATAGTCCAGATAGCTGTGAGAGTCAGTAGGCTTATAGTAGACATCAGTGGATAAGCTGTCTCCAGAGACAGAGACAGAAAGATCTAGAAAGGGGAGGGAGGTGTCGGAAATGGACCAGGTAAACTTGAGGGCAGGGTGAAAGTTGGAGGCAAAGTTAATAAAGTCAACGAGTTCTGCATGCGTGCAGGAAGCAGCGCCAATGCAGTCGTCGATGTAGCGAAGGAAAAGTGGGGGACAGATACCAGAATAGGCACGGAACATAGATTGTTCCACAAACCCAACAAAAAGGCAGGCATAGCTAGGACCCATACGGGTGCCCATAGCTACACCTTTAGTTTGGAGGAAATGGGAGGAGCAAAAGGAGAAATTATTAAGAGTAAGGACTAATTCTGCTAGACGGAGCAGAGTGGTGGTAGAGGGGAACTGATTAGGTCTGGAATCCAAAAAGAAGCGTAGAGCTTTGAGACCTTCCTGATGGGGGATGGAAGTATATAGGGACTGGACATCCATGGTGAAAATAAAGCGGTGGGGGCCAGGGAACTTAAAATCATCGAAAAGTTTAAGAGCGTGAGAAGTGTCACGAACATAGGTCGGAAGGGATTGAACAAGGGGTGATAAAACAGTGTCGAGGTATGCAGAAACGAGTTCGGTGGGGCAGGAGCAAGCTGAGACAATAGGTCGGCCAGGACAGGCAGGTTTGTGGATCTTGGGTAGGAGGTAGAAACGGGAAGTGCGGGGTGTGGGAACTATAAGGTTGGTAGCAGTGGATGGGAGATCCCCTGAGCGGATAAAGTCGTTGATAGTGCGGGAGACAATGGCCTGGTGCTCCTTAGTGGGGTCACGATCGAGGGGTAAATAAGAGTAAATAACTCGCGGATACCTCCTCTTATTTACCCCTCGATCGTGACCCCACTAAGGAGCACCAGGCCATTGTCTCCCACACTATCAACGACTTTATCCGCTCAGGGGATCTCCCATCCACTGCTACCAACCTTATAGTTCCCACACCCCGCACTTCCCGTTTCTACCTCCTACCCAAGATCCACAAACCTGCCTGTCCTGGCCGACCTATTGTCTCAGCTTGCTCCTGCCCCACCGAACTCGTTTCTGCATACCTCGACACTGTTTTATCACCCCTTGTTCAATCCCTTCCGACTTATGTTCGTGACACTTCTCACGCTCTTAAACTTTTCGATGATTTTAAATTCCCTGGCCCCCACCGCTTTATTTTCACCATGGATGTCCAGTCCCTATATACTTCCATCCCCCATCAGGAAGGTCTCAAAGCTCTACGCTTCTTTTTGGATTCCAGACCTAATCAGTTCCCCTCTACCACCACTCTGCTCCGTCTAGCAGAATTAGTCCTTACTCTTAATAATTTCTCCTTTTGCTCCTCCCATTTCCTCCAAACTAAAGGTGTAGCTATGGGCACCCGTATGGGTCCTAGCTATGCCTGCCTTTTTGTTGGGTTTGTGGAACAATCTATGTTCCGTGCCTATTCTGGTATCTGTCCCCCACTTTTCCTTCGCTACATCGACGACTGCATTGGCGCTGCTTCCTGCATGCATGCAGAACTCGTTGACTTTATTAACTTTGCCTCCAACTTTCACCCTGCCCTCAAGTTTACCTGGTCCATTTCCGACACCTCCCTCCCCTTTCTAGATCTTTCTGTCTCTGTCTCTGGAGACAGCTTATCCACTGATGTCTACTATAAGCCTACTGACTCTCACAGCTATCTGGACTATTCCTCTTCTCACCCTGTCTCTTGCAAAAACGCCATCCCCTTCTCGCAATTCCTCCGTCTCCGCCGCATCTGCTCTCAGGATGAGGCTTTTCATTCTAGGACGAGGGAGATGTCTTCATTTTTTAAAGAAAGGGGCTTCCCTTCCTCCACTATCAACTCTGCTCTTAAACGCATCTCCCCCATTTCACATACATCTGCTCTCACTCCATCCTCCCACCACCCCACTAGGAATAGGGTTCCCCTGGTCCTCACCTACCACCCCACCAGCCTCCAGGTCCAACATATTATTCTCCGTAACTTCCGCCACCTCCAACGGGATCCCACCACTAAGCACATCTTTCCCTCCCCCCTCTCTCTGCATTCCGCAGGGATCGCTCCCTACACAACTCCCTTGTCCATTCGTCCCCCCCATCCCTCCCCACTGATCTCCCTCCTGGCACTTATCCGTGTAAGCGGAACAAGTGCTACACATGCCCTTACACTTCCTCCCTTACCACCATTCAGGGCCCCAAACAGTCCTTCCAGGTGAGGCATCACTTCACCTGTGAGTCGACTGGGGTGATATACTGCGTCCGGTGCTCCCGATGTGGCCTTTTATATATTGGTGAGACCCGACGCAGACTGGGAGACCGCTTTGCTGAACATCTACGCTCTGTCCGCCAGAGAAAGCAGGATCTCCCAGTGGCCACACATTTTAATTCCACATCCCATTCCCATTCTGACATGTCTATCCACGGCCTCCTCTACTGTAAAGATGAAGCCACACTCAGGTTGGAGGAACAACACCTTATATTCCGTCTGGGTAGCCTCCAACCTGATGGCATGAACATTGACTTCTCTAACTTCCGCTAGGCCCCACCTCCCCCTCGTACCCCATCTGTTACTCATTTTTATGCACACATTCTTTCTCTCACTCTCCTTTTTCTCCCTCTGTCCCTTTGAATATACCTCTTGCCCATCCTCTGGGTCACCCACCCCCCCCGTCTTTCTTCCCGGACCTCCTGTCCCATGATCCTCTCGTATCCCCTTTTGCCTATTACCTGTCCAGCTCTCGGCTCTATCCCTCCCCCTCCTGTCTTCTCCTATCATTTTGCATCTCCCCCTCCCCCTCCAGCTTTCAAATCCCTTACTCACTCTTCCTTCAGTTAGTCCTGACGAAGGGTCTCGGCCTGAAACGTCGACTGCGCCTCTTCCTATAGATGCTGCTTGGCCTGCTGCGTTCACCAGCAACTTTGATGTGTGTTGCTTGAATTTCCAGCATCTGCAGAATTCCTGTTGTTTGCATTCCTATTTTAATATACGCCATGTATTAAATGTTACTTACTCTGCTTCTCAGGAGATATCAGAATGTGTGATATCCTTAGATGCTGAGAAGGACTTCAATCGGGTTGAATGGAATTATTTATTTAAAACCTTAGAAAAATTTAATTTTGGACAGATTTTATTCAGTGGATTAGATTACTTTATTTATCTCCTTCTGCTCAGGTTCTTACTAATTTTCAAAATTCCAAACCATTTAAACTTCACCGCGGAACTAGACAAGGCTGTCTGTTGAGTCCTTTGCTTTTTGATTTAGCTTTAGAACGCCTTGTCATTTCTTTTCGAGAATCTAATGATTTCTGTAGTCTTTTAAGGAGAGGTATCACCCACAAAATCTCGCTTTACGCTGATGATAATTGCTTTTTATCTCTAATGTTGAGACCTCATTACCTTGTGTACTTTCTTTACTCTCCCATTTTAGCCAGTTTTCAGGATATAAATTGAATCTACGTAAGAGTGAATTATTTCCTTTAAATAATTTGGTATCAATTAATACTAATCTCCCTTTTAAAATTGTAAGGAATCAATTTACTTATTTGGGTGTAACAATCACTAAAAATTACAAACACCTGTTTAAAGAAAACTTTCTTACTTTATTGAACCATGTAAAAAAGATATTTAATTGGTCACCTCTTTCAATATCGTTGATTGAACAAATTAATTCTATTAAAATGAATATTCGACCTAAATTTATATATCTTTTTCAAGCTTTACCCATTTTTATTCCTAAATCCTTTTTTGACTCTCTTGAATCTATTTTATCCTATATATGGAAAAATAAATGTCCTCGTTTAAATAAAGTTCATCTTCAAAAACCTAAAAAGTCTGGAGGTTTAGCCTTACCTAATTTTAGGTTTTATTACTGGGCAGTTAATATATGATATCTTATGTTTTGGCTTTATTATATTAATCATGTAGACTGTCCAGTATGGGTTTCTTTAGAAGCTAATTCTGTTAATAAATTTTCTATTATTTCTCTTCTTGGACCCTCACTTCCTTTATTTGTAAATAAACTAACTGATAATTTAATAGTTAAACATACTCTGAGGATCTGGATACAATTTAGAAAACATTTTAGTTTATTGAGATTTTCCCTTTCTAGTCCCATTTATTCTAATTTTTTTTTAAACCGTCCATGACTGATTTAGTCTTTAAAGAATGGGACAGGTTAGGTACTTAATGTTTTTGGGATCTGTTTGTTGGATGAAATTTTTTTCATTTGTGCAATTTGTCAGCTGAATATAGCCTACCCAAAACTCACTTTTTTAGATATCTACAAATCAGAGACTTTCTAAGATATCAATTATGCACATTTCCTATAAGCTCAGATAAGAACTTACTAGACATTTTTAATTTGACACCTTTTTATAATGGTTCAATATCTAATATTTATGGTTTGTTACTGGAGACGAGGAATGTTCCTTTAGACAAAATTATGAACCTCTGGGAACAAAATTTACAGACATCAATATCTGAGGAAACTTGGAATGAAATTTTTAAACTGGTTAATACTTCATCGCTATGTGTTCCCCATTCCTTCATACAATTTAAGGTGGTACATATGACTAAAGATATGCTATCTCGTTTTTATTCAGATATATCTCCCTACTGTGACAGATGCAATAATGGAGAAGCTTCAGTAATTCATATGTTCTGGACTTGTCCGTGTCTTGAAAAATATTGGAAGGAAGTTTTTCAAACTTTTTCTTTACTTTTCAAAGTCAATTTTAAGCCTAATCCTCTGATGGCCTTATTCGGTGTTGTTGCAGGACAAGATATCGAGTTGAAGACATCAGATTTACATATTTTGGCCTTTAGCTTTCTTATAGCTAGGAGGGTGCTTTTGTTTAAATGGAAAGATGTTTCTCCTCCTACTCATGTCATGCTTAGATTTAGAGAAGATGTGTTGTTCAATTTCTGAATCTTGTCAAGACTTTCAAACACTGTGGGGACCCTTTCTGAATTATTTACAAAACTTTCAAAACCTTCAATTCGTTGTTTAAATTTAGATGTTGACTATTATTAATTTTTATTATATGAGAAGGTATTTTACCTTTTTTTTTCTCCTTAATAAACAACTTCAGTCTTGGTAGGGGTTAGACTTTATTTGTAATAAAGTCGCATATTTCATTATAACTTTGATTAACCTACATGAATACGGGGTAATAAGATTGTTATTATGAATAGATATAATGTAATTGGTATTTGTTTTTTTCGACCTTTATATATACCTTCTTGTACTCTGTATTCTTCTATGTAGAAACTAATAAAAATATTGAAAGAGAAACCAAGTAAAAATCTAAAATACAACTGAAAATATGGGGGAAGCAGAACAGTGAGAATTTGTAACAAGAATGGCGTTTGTTAATTTTATCTAGTATCCTTGATTGAAACTGAATATGTAAACACAAAATTTTGGATTTTAGAAAAATTGCAATGATTTAAATATTGATTAGTATCTACATTTGGAATTATCATTGGGAGTGGTTATCCAAAAAGACTGCTTAAGAGGCCTTGCAACATGGACCACGTTAGGCTATACAGTACTGAGCAAAAGTCTGAAGCACATTTTTAAAAAATCTGTAAAATGATGATGCTTTCAAAAATAATGAAATTTAAAGTTTCTAAATATAAAAATAAAATCTATCAAGAGCACTAAACAGTTCAAAAAAAACCTAAATCAAATCAATATTTGGTGTGACCACCCTTTGCCTTTAAAACTGCATCAATTCTGTCAAGTACACTGTTGTGCTATTTTATAACAAAATTGGCTGGTAGGTTGTTCCAAGCATCTTGGAGAATTTGCCGTAGTTCTTTTGCAGAATTTGGCTGTCTCTCTTGGTTATGTCTCTTCAGGTAATCTCTGACAGCCTCGATAATGTTGAGATCAGGGCTCTGTGGAAGCCATACCATCTGCTGCAGAATTCCTCGTTCTTCCTTTCATCGAAGATTGTTCTTTATGACATTGGTTGTGTATTTGGGATAATTGTCCTGCTGCAGAATGAAATTGGGACCGATCAGACACCTCCCTGATGCTATGGTGTGATTGATGAGAATCTGCTTGTACTTCTCAGCATTGAGGATTCCTTTAATTCTGATGAGATCACCAACTCCATTTGCAGAAATACAACCCAAACCTTCAGGGCACCTCCACTGTTGGCTGCAGGCACTCATCCATGTTGTGCACTGTGTCTCTTTTACAGACAAACTGCCTCCTGTTTGAGCCAAAATTTTTCAAATTTTGATTTGTCAGTCCAGAGCTGTCATTGTTCACTGCCCCAGTCCTTTGTTTTTGTGTGTAGGTGAACTCTTGGTTTTGTTTCTACTTCAGAGGAATGGTTTTTTGGCAGCAACTCTTCCATGAAGGCCACTTCTGACAAAACTTCTCCGGACTGTAGAGGCTGTATTTGGGTTCCAGTGGTTTCTGTGAGTTTGGAGCTGATAGCAGTGCTGGACTTATTCCAGTTCAGAAGGGACGTCAATTTGATGTGTCACTTGTATGCTGCACGTAGTTTCCGTGGTTGACCACTGTGTTTCTGGTTCTCCACCTTACCCGTTTCTTTGTGCTTGTTCAAAAGAGCTTGGACAGCACATCTTGAAACTCCTGTCTACCGCAAACTTTCTGCTTGAGAGAAAGCCCTGCTGATGCAGGATGGCCACCTTGTGTCTTGTTGCTATGCTCACTCTTGCCATTGGTGTAAAAATTGAAAATCTGAAGCTTAAGCTGTCACATCTGCCACACCCTTACCTTTTAGTTTGGTTGTCCTTCACCCAGTTTGATTCCTTCTACACCCATTTCTGTTTCAGTTAATCAGTTTAGTTCATTCAGTTTATTATGTGATTGATCATTAGCACCTGTTTGTTGTCTTTGTTTAATGATGCACTGGGCTATGTAAAACCATAAGATTTAGGAGCAGAATTAGGCCACTCAGCCCATCAAATCTGCTCCACCATTTAGTCATGGTGATCCATTTTTCCTCTCAGCCCCAATCTCCTGCCTTCTCTCAGTATCCCTTCATGCGCTGACCAATCAAGAATCTAGCAACCTCTGCCTTAAATATATGTAAAGACTTGGCCTCCACAGCTGCCTGTGACAAAGAATTCCACAGATTTACCACCATCTGGCTAAAGAAATTCCACCTCATCTCTGTTCTAAAAGGTTGCTCTTCTATTCTGAGGCTGTGTCCTCTGGTCTTAGACTCTTCCACCATAGGAAACATCCTCTCCATATTGACTCTATCAGGGCCTTTCACCGGTCAATAGGTTACAATTAGGTCACCCGTCATTCTTCTGAATTCTAGTAGAATACAGGCCCAGAGCCATCAAATGCTCTTCATATACCAAGCCATTCAATCCCGAAATCATTTTCATGAACCTTCTTTGAATCTTCTCCAGTTTCATCACATACTTTTGAAGATAAGGGGCCCAAAACTGCTTGTAATACTCCAAGTGAGGCCTCACCACTGCATTATAAAGTCTCATCACTACATTCTTGTTTTTATATTCCAGTCCTCTTGAAATGAATGCACTAACATTACAGTTGCCTTCCTCACCACGGACTCGACCTGCAAATTAACCATTGGGGAACCCTGTACAAAGACTCCCAAATCCCCTTGCACCTTAGATTTGTCTATTTTCTCTCCATTTAAAAAATAGACAACCCTTTCATTTCTTCTACCAGAGTGCATGACCGTACACTTCTCGACACTGTATTCCATCTGCCATTTCTTTGCCCATTCTCCTTATCTAAGTCCTTCTGTAGCTTCTCTACTTCCTCAAAACTACCCGCCCTTCCAGCTGTCTTCATATCATTTGCAAACTTTGCAACAAAACCATCAATTCCATCATCCAAATCTCTTGACATATAATGAAAAAAGAATTGGTGTCAACACAAACTAGGCACTGGCAGCCAACCAGAAAAAACTCCCTTTATTCCCACTCTTTGCATCCTGCCAATCAGCCACTGCTTTATCCATGCTGGAATCTTTTCTGTAATACCATGGGGGCTCAAAGCTTTAAGCAACCTCATGTGTGGCACCTTTTCAAAGGCTCTCTGAAAATCCAAGTACACAACATCAAATGAATCTCCTTTGTCTATCCTGCCTGTTATTTCTTCAAAGAATTCCAACAGATATGTCAGGCAAGATTTTTCCTTGAGGAAATCATGCTGCCTACAGCCTATTTTATCATGTGTCTCCAAGCACATTTAGACAGTAAAGGTTTTTACTCCTCGCGTATGTGAAGGATGTAAGAACTAAAGTCAATTCAATTCAAATTCAAAAGTCCTCTGAGACCTCATCTTTAATAATCGACTCCAACATCTTCCCACCCACTGAGGTCAAACTAAATGGCCTATGGTTTCCTTTCTTCTGCCTCTCTCCATTCTTGAAGAGTGGAGTGCCATTTGCAATTTTCCAGTCTTCCAGAACCATTCCAATATCTAGTGATTCTTGAAAGATGATTACTAATGCTTCCACAATCTTTTCAGCCACCTCTTTCAGAACCCTGGGATCCAGGTAACTTACCTACCTTCAGACCTTTCAGTTTCCTAAGAACCTTCTCTCTAGAAATGATAACTTCACATATTTCATAACCCCTGACAGCTGGAACTTCCACCATACTGCTAGTGTCTTCCACAGTGAAGACGGATGCAAAATGCTTATTCAGTTCATCTGCCGTTTCATTGTCCCCATTACGACCTCTCCCCCATTGTTTTTCAATGGTCCGATATCCACTCTCACCTCTCTTTTACACTTCGTGTATCTGAAGAATCTTTTGGTATCCTCTTTAATATTATCAGGTAGCTTACTTTTGTATTCCACCTTTATTTTTGCTCCATTATATGCCTTTTCTTTGGCTTTTGTGTTGGTTTTAGTTAGGCACAGTTGTGTCATCTTGCATTTTAGATTACTTCTTCCCCCTTCAGATGCATATATCCTGTGCCTTCTGAATTGCTTCCAGAAATTCCAGCCATTGCTGCTCTGCTGTCATCCCTGCCTTCAAAGTAACACACACACACACAATGCTGGAGGAACTCGGCAGGCCAGGCAGCATCTGTGGAAAAGAGTATAGTTGTCCTTTACCCCAATTTCTTGCTCTGACTGTTCATCATTTTTTCCAGTCCTGTTGAAGGGTCTTGGCCCAAAATATTGACAATACTCTTTTCCATAGATGCTGCCAGGCCTTTTGAGTTCCTCCAGCATTTTGTGTGTATTGCTTAGATTTCCACCATCTGCAGATTTTCTCTTGTTTTTGATTTACCTACAAAGTAATCAAGTTTTTATTTGAAAAGTGGTCTATTGCTTAATATGTTATATCTTTAACAAAATACAAGCTTTTGTCTGTAACTTTTTTTGGAAAATGACTGGAAATTTAAAATTTGCTCTTTTCTACTTACTAATGCAGAAGACAAAAATAAACATCTGAAACAAAATTTACACAAAAATCTAGGGTGCCTAAGAATTTAGCACAGTTCTGTACATGAGAATACCCTCTTAGCTAAATAGTAGTGTTGGCTTTATCCATGGGACATGTTCCAGCAAGATTCAACATTTTTGAATATGCAGGGTAAATGTGCAAAGCCTATATTCTAAACTGGTTTGCTCATAAGTATATGAACTGACTTTTTGTGTGCACTCTGCCTATTATTGATATTTGTATTGAGGCAAGCAATTGGTGATGCAAGTACAAACAGGTTATGTGCAGGAGTTGCATGCAACAATTTTTTTTAAAACTTGATGAATTAAGAACGTGTTGTGGATCATGTGATTTTTATTCCGTTGAGTTTTAATTATTAAATATGCCTTTTTGTTTTTAGGAACTCCAGTCAATCGGATTCCCATTATGGCTAAGCAGGTTCTGGATCTCTATATGCTCTATGTATTGGTCACTGAGAAAGGGGGCCTAGTGGAAGTCATTAATAAGAAGCTTTGGAGGGAAATTACCAAAGGCTTGAACTTGCCCACTTCTATCACAAGTGCTGCCTTTACACTCAGAACTCAGTGAGTTACAAATGAAGATTTGATAGTTTGCTGGAAATGCTAGGTACAATTTTAAAAGCAATAGGATTTTTGTCCTTTTGTAAATAGAAATGTCTTTGTTTAGTTGCAGTTCCCAAATAAGTAATCTTTACAACACTAGCCAGTCCCCCAACTTTAGCAACAGGCAGGCAACCTAAGCAAACTCTTCACTGTCTTCCTGTTGTGATGTTGAACTGAGACCATTTTTCTCCCTTGGGATCTTATGATGATCCTTTCAAAGGACAAGAAGGGTATTTTCTTCCTCTGTGCCCAGGCCAATGTCTCTTAACAAATTTAACTAAAACAGTTGAATTCTGATTGTTATCTCATTGTTGTTTGTAGAACAAATTGACTACTGCATTCTTTAAAATTATTACAATAATGACCACATCCTTTTCTTTAGAAAATAATTGCAGTGATGTGCTTTGGAGTGCCCTCAATTTGTAAAGGGAATAATATAACACTTGTAAAAAATTTTAAAACATGTTTATAAAGTATAATTCAGAACATTTATTAAACAATATACTGATGTTATTTACTTTATATTTAATGTTCTGAACCAAATTGTTTTTGAAGAATACCATGAATGGTGACTAAGAATGGGAAAGAACATTCTGACTAGAATGTTTTATTTTTATCAAAATTGGAATGTTCAGTTTTGGTTGCCCTTAACTTTATAACAGTAAAAACCTAATTTTTTTCTTTAAAGCATTGTGAAAGCTGATTTGCAGCTGTTGAATACAAGGAAAGCAACTTAAGTGCTTTTTTTTCCCTTTTTCAAGCTTTACAGTTGTACTCATAGAGACATACAGCACAGAAACAGGCCTTTCAGCTGACCACATCCACACCAAAAAATTGGGAACCTACCCATAGTAATCCTATCCTCCAGCACTTGGTCCACAGCTTCCTATGTCTAGACAATTCAAGTGCTCATCTAGACACTTCATAAATACTGTCACTGACTCTACTTCAACCACTTAGTCAACCAGTATATCTATTCAGATAAATTTTACCTCTGATATAGGGAAAGGTTTCCTGGAGCACATCCAATCTATTCCCCTCATGATCTTGTACACTTCAATCCTGACAACCTCCACTCCAAGGAGATCAAGTTTCTCATACTGCTCTATCCTAGGCAACATCTGGTAAACCATTTCAACATTTCCCCATCTCTCCTATGATGTGGTGACCAGAACCACATGGAATGTCTGATTTGAGATCTGAACAATGTTCTGTAAAGTTGGAACATAACCTCTTGTGTTCAGTATCCTGACTAATAAAGGCAAGCATCCCATATGTTGTTTTAACCACATTGCCTACCTCTGCTGCCACCTTCCATCTTTGGACTTGTAGACCAAGGTATCTCTGTTTCTCATTGCATTTTTGGTGGCTAGCATACATTATGTAATGTATGTCCTAGCTTTGTTGATACTCTTAAACTGTGTCAAAAAATTGGTCAGACAGAATATGGCCAAAGCCATGCTGACTATATCTGATTAATCTCTGCCTTTCCAAATGATTATTAATCCTATCCTCAGATTTTTTTCCCCCAGTAACTTACCTATGATTGATAGCCTTGCAGGCCTGTAATTACCAAGCTTTTCCCTGCTGCACATTTGAAAAATAGGGTCATATTTGCAGTTGACCAGGCACTCACTTGTGCACCAGCACTTGCAGTCACTTCACTTGCAGCCAGCATCTTTTCGCTTGTCTCCCATAACAGCTTGGGTTAAATCCTATCCCCTGGACTTTTAGCCACCTTATAATGTAGTGTATCAAGTACCGCCACTTTATATCTGAAGACATGCAGTAGTCTTTCACTCACTCCTTTGCTGAATTTTCCAGCTGTAAAGTATGTTTTCTTTGTGAATACTAATGAAAACTACAGTATTGACCTATATCCTGTCTGCATAGATTGTCCCGATTGTCTCCATAGAACCCCACCTTTTCCCTATTTATTCTTTTCCTTTAATAACATTATTAAACATTTTAGCCCTATCCTCTAATGACATTTTGAGAACCCTCTTTGTCTTCCTTTTTGCTTTCCTGTACTTTCAGTTGTCTATGCAGGCTTCCCTGCAATTTACTGCAAACCAACTGACTGCTATTGCCACTTAAGACTGTGCATTTTCACACCTCATCTCTTGTAAGGATGCTCTTCCTCTCATTTTTTCTGAGTCCACCACATTTGTTCTCCAGATGAGGCTTTCCACTCTAGGATATCTGAGGTATCCTCCTTTTATAGTAATTGAGCTGCCCCTCCCCTCTTGCTGTGGTGATGGAGAACTCATCCACATTTTCTCCTCCATTTCTTCTCTTAACCCATCTAACCTCATCTCCCGAGAACGAACAAGGATAAAGTTCTCCTGTTCCTCACCTTTCCACGAGCCATGCATGCAACACATTATTATTCAAAACTTCTGCCAGCTACAGTGTGATCCCACCACCAGCCACATTTCCTTCCCTCCCCACCATTTTGTTTTCTACAGGAACTGCTATTAGATGGCACCTTGGTTCACTCATTCTTCCCCACCCATCTCTCCTCCTTTGCAAGTACTTTTCCCTGTAACCATGGAAGGAGTAACACCCATCCCTACATCATCTTTCTCACCATTGTCTGGACCTTAATCTGTTCTACCTGAGACATTAATTTGCATCTCCTCAGACCTTGTTTGGACCATAAGTTATAGGAGCAGAATTAGACCATTTGGCCCATTGAATCTGCTCCGCCATTTCATCATGGCTGATCCATTTTTCCTCTCAACCCAAATCTCCTGCCTTCTCCCAGTATCCCTTCATGCCCTGACCAATCAAGAACCTGTCAACATCTGCCAAAATATTGGTAAAAACTTGGTCTCCACAGCTACCTGTGTCAATGAATTCCAGATTCATTCATACTCATCTCCATTCTAAAAGAATCCCCCTCTATTCTGAGGCTGTGTCCTCTGGTCTTGGACTCTCCCACAATTGGAATCATCCACTCTATCAAGGCCTTTCACCATTCGATTGATTTCAATGAGGTCACCCCTCATTTTTCTGTGAATACAGGCTCAGAGCCATCAAATGGTCTTCATGTGAGAAGCCCTTTAATCCTGAAATCATTTTTGTGAACCTCCTTTGAACCTTCTCTGGTCTCATCATATCCTTTCTAAGATAAGGGGCCCAAAACTACTCACAGTACTCCAAGTGAAGCCTCAACAGTGCTTTATAAAGTCTCAACATTACATCCTTGCTTTTATATTCTATTCTTCTTGAATTGAATGCTAACATCGCATTTGCCTTCCTCACCACAGACTCAATCTGCAAATTAACCTTTAGGGAATCTTGCACAAGGAACCCAAGTCCCTTTGCACCTCAGTTTTTTTTGTATTTCCTCTACATTTAGAAAATAGTCAACTCTTTCATTTCTTTTACCATAGTTCATGACCATACACTTTCTGACACTGTATTCCATCTGCCATTTCTTTGCCCATTCTCCCAATCTAAGTCCTCCTGTAGCCTCTCTACGTCTGTAAAACTACCTGCCCCTCCAGCTATCTTCATATCATCTGCAAACTTTGCAACAAAACCATCAATTCCATCATACGAATCATAAAGAATCGGTCCCAACATAGACCCCTGTGGAACACCATTAGTCACTGGCAGCCAACCAGAAAAGGCTCCCTTTGCCTTGTGCCAGTCAACCACTGCTTTATCCATGCTAGAATCTTTCCTGTAATACCATAGGCTCATAGCTTGTTCAGCAGCCTTGCGTGTGGCACTTTGTCAAAGGCCTTCTGTAAATCCAAGTACACAACATCAACCGAATCTTGTTTGTCTATCCTGCTTGTTATTTCTTCAAAGACTTGCAACAAATTTATCAGGCAAGATTTTCCCTTGAGGAAACCATGCTGTCTACAGCCTATTTTATCACGTCTTCAAGTATCCTGTGACCTCATCCTTAATAATTGACTCCAACATCTTCCCAACCACTGAGGTCAGACTGACTGGCCTATTATTTCCTTTCTTCTGCCTTTCTCCCTTCTTGAAGAGTGGAGTGACATTTGCAATTTTCCATCTTTGGAATTATTCCACAATCTCTTCAGCCATCTCTTTTAGAACCCTGGGGTTTACACCATCTAATTTATTTTTTTACCAACAGAGCCACTCCTTCCTGTCTGCCTTCCTGCCTATCCTTTCAATACAATGTGTATCCTTGAACATTAAGCTCCCAGTTATAATCTTTCAGCCATGATTCAATGATGCCCACAACATTATACTTGCTAATTGTTTGTAGCACTCGGTGGTATCAATGTGATCTCTCCTACATCAGTGAGACCAAGCATGGACCAAACAGCCGCTTTGCCAAGGACCAGTGCTCTATCTGCCATCTCCTGCTGGAGTTCCTGGTTTTTATCCATTTTAATTCCCCTCTCATTTCCTGCACCGATATGCCTGTTCTCAGTCGTGTTGTGTCTTATTTTTATGAAATTTTCCTTTCCCCAATTTAAGATCTTTATTCCTGGTCCACTCCTATCTTTTTCCAGAACCACTTTGAAAGTTACTTTCTGAAAAATGTTACCCCATTGACATTCCCTCCACTTGACTGATTACTCCACTCCACTTCCCTACACTTATTCCCTGAAATGAGGTCTACTATTGCACCTCCGTTTTTGGTCTATCTACACATCCTGTGACAAGAAGCTCTCCTGGGCACACTTTTTAAATCCCACACCTGCTGAGCGTTTCCCACTTAAATAGTCCATTTAACATTTGAGAAATTGAAATAGTGTGGTACTTGTATCCTTAATTTTATTGTACATTTACCTACATATCTGTCTATCTCCTTTTGTGTTAAGAGACTGTAATATACCCCCAGCAAATTAACGACACCCTTTTTGTCCCTAATATCTACCCATGTTGCCTCATTTGAAGAGCCCCCAGCAAAGTAAAAACATCCTTTTCGTCACTAACATCCTCCCTCGAAATTGAAGTAATTTATTCCTTTCCTAACATTGCAATGACAGCTCATGTTACATCCCTCTGTCTTTTTTGAAAAATTCATGTGCCAACTCAGTTTAAATCTTCTCCAACAGCACTAGTAAGCCTCTCCTTTCTGGTTTAAGTACATTCTTTCCTGCTTATATAGGTTTCACATCCTTCTTCAGGAACGTTCCCAATAATCAGGAACCTAAAGCCCATCCTCCTGCACCATGCATTTAGCCATACATTCATCTGACCTATCCTTTTCCTTATGCCTTACGCCCCCCAGGCCTGAGTCGACATAGTAGTAGTAGTAGTAGTATCCTTTTTCTGTACATGCTAGCTCTTGGAACCAGAAATAATCCAGAGATTATAACCTTTTTGAGGTTCCAAAGGTTTGTTACAACCTTTAGCTCTCGAAGTGGCTACCAAGCTCTTTAAACTCGTGTTGCAGGATCTCATCTCCTAACTATGTCATTTACCACTATTAACCACATAATGCTATTACCATCTGTTCACACTTCCCCTTCAGAATGTCCTGCAGCTGTTGTGCTGTGCTTGCTTTTGAGAGCATGTTATTTTTCTGTATTCCCTCTTTCAAAGTAACATGTACAGCTGATATAATCAATGCTGTCATCATGTATCTATGTGCATACATTACTGCACAATGCTATTACTGAAGCAATAGTTACATTTTAAAAATCAAAATGTATTATAAGGCAGATTATTTATCTTTATTCTTATCAACTATTTGTTACAAAAAATCTGCAAAAATAACTTTTCAATGCACGTAATGTGAAAATTAAAATGCTTCAATTCCTCCTGTTGTCATATTATTTCAGTTTCACCTAAATTTCTTAATCATTGCTTGTTTTAATGACTGCCACCCATAAACTAAGCATAGCTGAATGCCTCAATTGTTTTGTAATTCATGTGTGTGTGACATTGAAAACTGTACCCATATGGTTGGATTTCCCATAACTATAATTTTCTTGTTCTAGTAACAGGTTGTTTCATTTTTCTTTTAGATATATGAAATACCTCTATCCATATGAATGTGAGAAGAGAGGTCTGAGCTCTCCTAATGAATTGCAGGTTGCTATTGATAGTAATCGGCGGGAAGGTCGAAGACACAGCTTTGGATCAAGTCTTTATAGCTACTCTCCAAGTGGAACATCTTCAGCATTATCGTCTCCCAAAATACAAGTGCCTACAACAGGTCCAGCAGCGACTAATGGCAGCCCCATAAGCCAGCTGGTTAAAATAAAGAAAGGTATTTAATTTGATTTTGCAGCTAATTTATTAGAATTAGCACTTCTTTTTGGTACATTGAAAATTTAATTCTTAAATAGTTTTTGAGCAATCATGGGGTAGTTTTTCCATCCTAGCATCTGTACTAATGCTGGGTGTTACTTGAGTATCCAGTAGAAATCTGAGTTTCCAGTATAGGGATGTACTTAGATTTGATGAATTTTAATAGTTTTTTTTGGTAGGTTCCTTTTTATGCTTTGTAATGACATTTTATATTTAATTTTTGTCTATTCCAAGTATTATTGAATGTGAATGATCATTCAAAGCTTCCAAACATGCCGACAGTTTTGAAAGCCTGTAAATCTGAAATTGTGGTTTGGGATTGGCGGGGACATTCTCATCAGTGTATCATTTCTTTTGGCTATGCTGCCGCAACCTATGTATTGTCTTGGGGCTGTGGTGAAGAGTTGGGAACCAGAAAATTCTGAAGGAAGCCATGCTGAAATAAGGAGCATGACTTAGGAGCAGGCAACCAGCAATTAAAGAAAAACAGACTATCTGCCTCAAAATTGCATTGATGTAATTGAAAAGTTTTTTTTAAAAAGCAGGTGTTGGAAATCTGCAGTATATGCTCAGTGGTCGCTTTATTAGCTGCACCTTTCTAGCACTGAGTAGGACGACTCCCTTTGCCCCAAAGTCTGAGTTCTTCATAGCATGGATTCAGCAAGGTGCTGGAAGCATTTCATAGAGATTCTAGTCCGTGATGACTTGACAGCATCACACAGTTGCTGCAGATTTATCAGCTGCACATTCATGCTACGAATCTCCTGTTCCACCACATCCCAAAGGTGCTCTGTTGGATTGAGATCTGGTGATTGTGGTGGCCATTGCAGTACACTGAACTCATCGTCATGTTTATGGAGCCAGCTTGAGATGACATATGCTTTGTGACACTGTGTTATCCTGCTGTAAGTATCCTTTAGAAAATGGGTAGAATGTAGCCATAAAGGGATGCACATAGTTAGCAACAATACTCAGGTAGGCTGCAGCATCTTGTTGCAGAGAATGGGCGAACCCAAACGCAGGACACTGACACAGAGGTAGCGTAATCAGAAGAGTGTTTATTAATGATTGCAGGAAAGACAGGGGAGCGAGGATTAGGCAGAGGAAAGCCGAGGAGTGAGCGAGGCTTGACTGGGGATCGAAATCGGGTCACTGTGGTGGGAGCGCAGTGTTTAACTACCGAGCCAACGGACAGAGTAGGCGGGCAGCGGAACGAGGCAGAGCAGGGATGCAGACCAAGGTGCGAGCGTGGCTTGAGGAGAATGGCGGGTGGCATGCCATGCTCCTGCTAACACAGGGAAACAACAGCGCGGAAACAAAACTTAAAATACACATTTCTAAGCAGCCGAGAGACATAGTTAACACAGGCAAACAGCGCAGAAACAGAACTTAGAATATACAATTCTAAGTGGCCGAGAGACAGGGTTAACACAGGCAAACAGTGCGGGACAAAACTTAGAATACGCAATTCTAAGTGGTCGAGAGACAGGGTTAACACAGGCAAACAGCATGGATGAACGGAAGAGCAGGAGGCAGGCAAAACTTTTCTTGACGCGGCTTTGCTGGAGCTGAACAACAAATAGGAGACAGGTGGCAAGCAACACTTATCTTCACACAGAGCATTAAATGGAAAGGCAAATGGCAGGCAATCCTTATCTTGATACAGAATGGCAAATGGAAAGACAAATGGAAGGCAGTACTTATCTTGACACGGAGAGACAGAGTTATACAGGTAAACCTCAGTACTGAAGTAAAACTTAGAATATACCATTCTAAGCGGCTGGGAACGTGAATTACCATGCTGGCTGAAGCAACGATCTGGCAACGAGTGGACACAAAGCTGGAGTTTTTATGCTGCAGGTTTAGATGAGAATCAGGTGCCGCAAACAAGGAGCCCAGGAGAACACGGGGAAAAGGGAATTAGGAGAATAAGAGGAATTAACGGTCAGGATTGTGACACATTTAAACAATGCTCAATTGGTACTAAGGGCCTGTTGTGTGCCAAGAAAACATTTCCCACATCATTACACTATCATCACCTCCACCAGCCTGAACCATCGACACAAGGCAATACGGATATATGAATTAGTGTTGTTTACACCAATTCTGACCCTACTATCTACATGTCACAGCAGAAATCGAGATTTGTCAGACCTGATGATGTTTTTTCAATTTTCAACTATCCAGTTTTGGTGAGAGTGCCCACTGTAGCCTCAGTTTCCTGTTCCATGTTGACATGAGAGCATCATGCAGTTGTGGTTTTACTCCCAGAATGGTCCTCTGCTGCTGTAGCCCATACACTTGAATGGTTGATGTGTTGCGTGTTCAGAGATGCTCTTCTGCACACCACTATTGTAACAGGTGCTATTTGAGTTGCTGTCGCCTCCCTGTCAGCTTGAATCAGTTTGGCTATTCTCCTCTGACCCCTCTCATTAACAAGGCGTTTTCACGCATAGAAGTGCCACTCACTGGATTTTTTGTTTTGTTTTGCGCACTGTTCTTTGTAAACTCAAACGTGTGTGCGTGCAGTCCAGGAGATCAGCAGTTTCTGAGATACTCGAATGACCTTTCTGGCACCAACAGTCATTCCATGGTCAAAATCGCTTGGGTCACATTTCTTCCCATTCTGATGTTTGGACTGAACAGCAACTGAACCTCTTAACCATGTCTGCATGCTTTTGTGCATTGAGCTGCTGCCACATGATTGGCTGATTAGATATTTTCATTAATGAGCAGATGTACAGGTGTATCAAATAAATTGGACGCTGAGTGTAAACAAAGTGCTGGAAACACTTAGCAATTTAGGCAGCATCAGTGGATAGGGAAACAGAATTAAATTTTTAGGACATCAACCCTTCATAGCATCATTTTATTGATCATCCAAAAAAATAGCTAGGGGAAGGAAAAGAAGCTGACTGACAGTTAGGTGTGGATGGTGGTTGTTGTGAAGAAGGGTATGTGTGAGAGCACCTGGATAGATAGAAAGAGAGAAAGGGTTGGTGGGGAGGCAAGTTACTTGTAATTGAAGCATTCAATGTTCTTGGTAAATTGGTTTTATTATTGTTACATGAACCAATGTACAATGATAAACTTTCTTTTGCATACCACTCATACAGATCGTTTCATTACAATGATGCACTGAGGTAGTACAAGGGAAAACATTAACAGAATGCAGAATAAAGTGTTCCATGTCACAAAAAGTGCATTGCAGGTTTACAATAATGTGCAAGGTCATAATGAGGTAGATAATGGGGTCAAGAGTCCATTTCAGGCTTTTGTATCTTCTACCTGATGGAAGGGGGGGGGAGAAGAGAGAATGTTTGGGTTGATTGGCCCTTTATTTGCTTCAGTGAGAAGTGTTGAGAGTCATTGGAGGGAGGCCTGCTTACATAATGTGCTGAGCTTTCTCCACAACCCTCTGCAATTTCGGACATACTAGCTGCCATGCCAAAGCTAATGCTTTCTGTGGTGTACCTATAAAAAATTGGTGAGGGTCAGATTTCTTCAGGGTCCTGTGGAAGTAGAGGTACTGGTGAGCTTCCTTGGCCGTGGTCTCTGTGATTGGACTAGAATAGGCTATTGGTGATGTTCACAATAAGGAACTTGAAACTCTCAACCGTCTTAATCTTAGATTCATTGTTGTAAACACAAGTATGATACCATGTCATTAGGTTCTCTCTCTCATTGTACTCTACTCCAACTTAGCTCACTATGAATCCTTGCGAACTAGGCCAGACTGGCCTGAGTCATGAGTTTATAGAGTGTAGAGTTGGAGGCTAAGGGAGAAGCCTTATGAGGCATCAGTGCTGAGGATAATCATGGCTGAAGTGTTGCTGCCTAATGTTACTAATTGCAGTCTGTTGGTCAGAAAGTCAAGGATCCGGTTGCCGTCTGGTTGTATACTATCCAGGTGATAATTTACAACCCAGCCCCTTCCCCTGTCTATGTACAGGCTATATCCCATCTACTTTTTCCGTCCAGATAAAAGGTATCGACATTCATTTCCCTCCATTAATGCTGCCTGACTAAGAGTTTTCCCAGCAATTTGTTTTTTTCCCTTCCAGATTCCAGAAACTGCAATTTGTTTTGTCTCCGTCATTATTGATATTTTTTCAACTTCGTAATTATTACCTGCAGAGAACAAAAGGCATTTTAGCCCAGCAGATTTATGCTCTCAATATTGGTTTCTGATTAACAAACTTACTTTTTGATGTGTGAAAATCATCCCATTTTGTTGTGAGGTAATGGGGGAGAAATGTTAGATATGAAAAAAAGAAAGTTATAAAGAAATTGCTCTTTTCTTCACAGAGGCCTCAAAATTGTTCAAATAGCAGTCTTAATTCTAAATATTTATGAAGGTTGTGATATGATGTCATTTTGATGTGTATCATTGTTTTTGCAGAGGAAGATTCAGTTATTCCACTAACAATGGGGGGTAGACTTCCTCTTTCACTCACTGGTCACCAGGTAGCTGCAGCTCAAGCTGCAGTTGCTGCACAAGCTGTGGCATTAGACCAGCTGAGAGAAAAGCTAGAATCTGGAGAACCTCCTGAGAAGAAGTTGGTAGTTGGGATGGAAGAACAACAACGGCTAATGCAACGTGCTATTCAACAGAATCTACTTGCTATGACAGCCCAAATACCAATGAACATCAGAATTAACAGCCAAGGTATAATGAACTGTGTGATGTACAGTATTCTTGCTTCTAAGACAGAAAATGTATAGTTTTTAAATTGTGAGATGTGAATTTACTTGCTGCTTTTTTCTTTATTAATCTTTTTATTGATTTAAAAGGAGCATAAATACAAACAAGAGGAGAATTATCTCATATATATATATATATATATATATATATCAACAATACAAACAGAAAGTGAAATAGACATTATCAAAATAATACGTAGTGTTAAGTTAGTATGTACTATATAATAAAAAAGAAGACAGCTAATTCTCCTCTTATCAATTTATGGAGAGAAAAAATAAACTTTAAATTTTTAAATGAAGGAAAAAATAACCCCACTACATTATACAAAAAAAAGGGGGAAAAAAGGGGGACTGGGCAGTCCGTTCTGAGGATACGACCAAAAAAAAAGAAAAACTTTCTGATCAAATCTAAAACTTCGAAAAAAAAAATTGGAAGAGTAATACGTTTGTAAATCAAATCAAATGAAAATATTGAATAAAAGGTCACCAGATTTGGTCAAATTTAAAGGATGTATCAAATGTCCGGCGACTTATTTTCTCTAAACTTAAACAGGACATAATGGAGGAAAGCTAATAAAAGACAGTAGGTGGATTAGAATCCTTCCACTTCAGTAAAATGGCTCTCCTAGCCAATAAAGTTGAAAAAGCTATCATACGTTGAGCGGAAACAGGAATATTTCCTGGTTCCGATGGGATAATCCCAAAAATTGCCGTAAGTAAATTAGGTTGTAGATCCAGATCCAAGACTTTTGATAACGTTTTAAAAACATCTCTCCAAAAATTGTCTAGCTTTATGCAAGACCAAAACATAATGAGTTGAAGTGGCCACCTCAATATTACATCTGTCACAAATAGGATGGATGTTGGAAAAAATACATGCTAGTTTATCCTTTGACATATGGGCCCAATGCACTACCTTGAACTGTATCAAGAAATGGTGGGCACAAATAGATGAGTTATTAACCAAATGAAAAATTTTACTCCATTGTTCATCTGAAAATGACTCTTGAAATTCCAATTCCCAACTGTTTAATTTTATTGTTTGATATCATTTGTAAATTCAATAGCCGTTTATAAATTATAGCTATTAACCCTTTTTGAAGTGGTTTAAGCTGAAAGAGAACATCTGTCGTATTAGGTGGATAAGCAGAAGGGTACTTTGGCAGCAAACCACGTAAAAAATTCCTAATTTGTAAATATCTAAAGAAGTGTACATTAGATAAATCATATTTATCCTCTGAGAAAAATACATTAAACGATCCCCTAAAAACAAATCTGAAAAAGATGTTATTCCCTTGGTTTTCCAAATTAAAAAGGCCTTATCCAAAATTAGTGGTTTAAAAAAACAATTGAAATGGATATTACGAGAAAGAATAAAATTATTTAACTCAAGAAATCTACGAAACTGAAACCAAATTCTTAAACTATGTTTAATAATGGGATTAAAGTCTTGTCTACTAATCTTAGAAAACAAAAAGGGAAGAGGAGCTCCCAGTAAAGAGGCCAAAGAGAACCCCTTCACCAAGTTTTCCTCCAAATCCAACCATGAAGGACATTCATGTATGTCTGAATAATGATCCCAAATTGCCCAACAATACATTCTAAAATTTCGCAAGGCCAAACCACCATCCTTTTTTAATTTCTGCAATAAAGGTTTACTCAATCTAAGATTTTTATTATTCCAAATATAAGGTAAGATTATAGAGTCTATTCTATCAAAAAACGTTTTAGGAACAAAGGTAGGAACTGCCTGAAATGTATATAAGAATTTCGGTAGAACTATCCTTTTAATAGCATTAATTCGACCTATATGATAACGTCATAGGTGACCATTTGGATAGCATTTGTTGGGTGTAATCAGTTAATGGGAGAAAATTATACAGGTCCTTAAAATTTTTAGTAATTTTAATACCAAGATAAGTAAAGTAATTTTTAGCAATACTAAAAGGTACTTGATGCTATTGATCCGAGTAATTATTAATGGGAAATAACTCACTTTTATGTAAATTTAATTTATATCTAGAAAAACTACTGAATTCAGAAAATATAGATAGCATAGAAGGAATAGATTTCCTAGGATCTGAAATATAGACTAACAGGTCATCTGCATACAATGAAACCTTGTGTACCTTTTCCCCTCTCTTAATACCCTGAACAGTATTGGAATCTTTAAGAGCAATAGCAAGGGGTTCTAAAGCCAAGCTAAATAATAAAGGGCTAAGAGGACATCCCTGCCGAGTACCTCTGTTTAATCTAAAGTAAGGAGGTTTTTGATTATCAGATATAACCGCACCCATAGGGGCTTGATAGATCAATTTAATCCAGGTGAATTTACTAAAATGTAGAGCATACTTTAAAGTATTTTTATGGTAATTTTCTTCATGTTTATGTTTAGAGTAATATTTTGCAAATAACATTTTAAAATTAACCCAGGTTTTCCTCTAGTGAGCTTGCAGGTCTACTTGGGTAAAGTGGTTTTTACCCACTTTAATAGTGTAGAAGATTAAGATTAAGATACCCGAGTATGAGCTGAAATCCTGCTTTCTGTTCAACCATGCACTTCCTGAAAATACGTACAGCCCAACAGGGCAGCAGATACTTCACTTTTCACAGCACGTAGGAAAGTGCTCACTGAATTTGTGCAAGGTTAGATTAAGTAAAAGTAATTTCTGTTTTACTCAAATTTCATTCTTATCTGATATTTTTGCTCATCTCTAGCAAAAACCCTCTTTAAGTAGTTCCTTGTAACTTTCCTTATGCAGCAATGGTGGATATTACTATATGTTGTGATTATATACAGCTATTGATTGGAAGGAAATTGAAGAGCAGAAATTCCAGGCCTTAATGACTTTAAAAATTGGCAGCAAATTCGTTGTATTCGTTGTTCTCACTGGCTCACATGACATAATTTAGTGGAATATCTGTACTCACGTACAAGTGGCTTGCATTTTGTTTCTTGCTCATAAGAAAATACATTTTTGAATTGTTTCCTCTTCCAACTCAATACCAGAGTCTGGTATTGAGTTGGCCCCTTGAAGATAACTGAGTTTAAATGGAACCTTAATGCTTGGAATATTGTTCCAAGAGAATGTCACATTGGCTCTCTTAGTCTGCCAATAGATTTGAAATATTTTGCACAGAGCAATTGTGCAACCTCTTTGAGATTCTTGCTGCATTGCATAAGTAACTTGGAAGAGTACAGGGAGTCAGGAATATTGCAGCCTGCTGGACCATGAGCTTGTAACGCTTTTGACAATTGATTTCCAAATACTGCCGCAGCCACACTGAAGTTCATGTTAACTTTTTTAAAGCAATGTCTGCCTTCATTGAGAGTTTGTTCCTGAGATACAAGAAGTGGTCCACATTTTCTAGGGTCTGTTTGCAAAACACCTTTTTTTCCTTAAGTTAAAATTGTACACTGAAAATAGATTGATATTGGACCTCATTTTGTAGAAGGCCCATTCTCTGGTACACTTCGGTGAATGAGTTGACAATGACTAAGTTCAACCTTCACGTCTTCATTCTGCAGTTCAATGGCTGAGGCTAGTGTGATCTTTCTTCTGAATAAAGATGATCTGTAAGTTTCCTTTCCTCCGTCCCCTGCCCCCGAAGATTAACCCCACTCCAGCAGGAAGTACCATGAAAGTAAGTTGCAGTGAAGGTATGATAGTGGTGCAGCATTGTGATTTTAATTACCAGATCAGTAATCCAGGGGTTTAGACTATTTAGGGACTGAAGTTCAAATCCTACCACAGAGGTTGAAATTTAAATTCATTTAATGTAATTTTTATCAGAACTATTCTTAGTAATAATGACCACAAAAACTACCAGGTTGCCATAAAAAGTCTGCTGTTTTACTCATATTCCTCAGGATAATTGCCTGTTGTGATTTGTGTGTGATCCCAGACCCTCCCAGACAAATTGACTTTTAAGTGGCATCTGAAATAGCCCAGTAGGTCACTCAATTCTGCCATTACTGCTACGCTCAAAACAGATCCGTAGCTTTAGAAGGTGGCTTAAAGAGTGGTTAGGTATGGACAGTAAATGCTGGGCTTGCCTGCATTGTTTAGATCTCAGGAAAATGAATGGGGAGAAAAAAAGTGACGTGAGAAAGATATCAGGAAAGTATTGGAGTGATGTTGCAGCCAGCCACAAAATCACAGGACAAATTTTCTCTTTACTCCAAACAGTAGTGAAAGTTTATTTTGAGGATCAGAAAGAACTGTACAGTGAAGATCCCTATGTACATTATTGCCTTTCTTAACGAGAGGAGCATTTTTACACAGCAAGTGATTAGACTTTAGAATACATTATGTATTCCAAAGTCTAATCACTTGCTGTGTAAAAATACTGTGCATAGGGATCTTCACTGTACAGTTCTTTCTGATCCTCAAAATAAACTTTCACTACTGTTTCCTATTACTTGTCTTATTATGCCTTTTTTATTCCAAAGACTAAAATTTCATGACAAGTGTATTATCTGTTACCTTATCAAAAGCCTTTGTGAAATCTGGCTACCATATAAATCTCATTTCCTTTATAGAGCTTTATGTTATTCATCAAAAGCTCTTATCAAAGATTAGTCAGGATTGTTAGTCTTTAACAATTCCATACTGGCTACATTTACTTAAACCGCTGATAATTCTGTCCCTGATTATAAGCACAAGAGATTCTGCAGATGCTGGAAATCCTGAGCAACATACACAAAGTGCTGGAGGACTTCACCTGATCAGGCAGTGTTATGGATGGGAATAAACAGTCGATGTTTCGGTCCAAGACCCTTCATCGGGTCTGGAAAGGAAGGGGGAAGAAGCCAGAATTAGAAGGTGGGGGAGGGGAAAGGCCCCCTCCATGAGACATACCAAGCAGCGAGTTTCTTGTTTCTTGGCTTGTGCTAAGTTTGCTGATCTGAAAAGTGGAATTTTTGAAAGTAGCACCAACAGAATAATTAACCAACTCTTAATCTCTTTGCCTTTTCTCAATCAACCTCTCCACTCTCTGCTCAATCAATCCTCATTCAATCAACCTCTCCACTCTCCATTATTTTGTAAATTAGTATTTCCTGCATTTCTTGTCCTTAGCCACATTTAGGTAATTACTGATATCTGTTTTCTGCATTTATTTGAAAGTGAGGTACAAATATTTGCGGTAAAAATATGAAAGATGTTGAAATAAATGTGGAATCATTGGGCACCACAGTAGTGTAGCAGTTAGCATGATGCTATTACAGCTCAGGGCATCAGAGATTGGAGTTCAATTCTGGCATCCTCTGTAAGAAGTCTGTATGTCCTCCTGGTGGAATGTGTAGGTTTTCTCCGGGTCCTCCGGTTTCCTTCCATAACCAAAGACATACTAAGTAGGTTAATTGGTCATTGTAAATTGTCCTGTGATTAGATTAGGGTTAAATTAGTGTTGCGGGACGGTTCAGCTAGAAGGACCTATCTCAACAGATTGTAGTTAATTAATGATGCTAGTAAAATAAAATATTCCAGAGAGTACCAGAGATGGAAACATCCTGTACAGTATTGAGTGTTACACTAAAGTTTAGCAGTGGTAATCAAACTGAGATGTAATTTTACAGGAAAAAATTTGTGAACAAATGGTGGGAAGTTCAGAATAAAAGCAGAGCTGTGAAGAAGGATGAAAAAATGGAAGAGCTAAATAGTGAAAAGTATGACTGTTGCAGAGGAATCCCAGACTGCAAATGGGAACAAAGATTTACAAGGAATTTCCAGAAACTAGACAAGGATGTACAATTAGGAAAGAATGAAAAGGATTTTATGAAAGCAAGGGTTTGTAATTATTTCATAGGGATACTTCATAGGAACATTTAAGGTTGAGTACAATGAATAGTTGAGTTTTGGATGAGTTGTAGATTATGACAGTTGAATTGGATCATGAACTACTGAAGTGTTGATGTCTGAAGATAACAAGGGAAAGGATTATGTCTGTAGAGGCAATAGAAGAGTTTGGATTTAAGGTGATCAATTTTGATAATGAAAGTGATCCTCAATGCCTTCTGTTCATGGATTAGTTAGTAAGGGAAAATGTGACTATGTTGCTTTTTTTGCACAAACTAAAATGGGTGATTTAATTGTTATTTAATCTATACATTTTGTAATTCATTTTCTGAATCGTAGTGTAGTGTTTATGTCCAGCATTTATTGCTCTTGATGTTATGGTAAGCTATCTGCTTGAATTGCTACTGCATATTTTAATGGTTTTATCTTCAATTTACTTGTGGTAAAGAAGGAAGCCATATGACTCATGAAGTCTGTTTAGGTTCTTGGAGCCATTTCCCCCACTATTTTCATATAACCCATTCTCTCTCAGACACCCATTAACTCCCCTTGGATTCCCCTGCCACCCATCCACTTCAGGATAATTTACAGTTGCATGTCTTTAGAATATGGAAACCAAAACACCTGGAAGAACCCATGTGGTCACAGGGAGAGTGTAAAACTTTACATACACAGCACTAAAAGTCAGGATTAAACAGATAACTGAAGCTGTGAGGTTGCAGCAGTCACTGTTGAGTTGTGTCCACAACTCTGCAGTTTCTTGCAGCCATGTGCGTAGCATTCATCATACTAAGCTGTTATGCATCCAGATAGGATGTTTTCTGTGGTGCATCGATTTTTTAAAAAAAATTTAAGAGTTGACAAGTCATCCCAAATTTCTTCAGTCTCTGGAGGTTGCAGCGGTGTTAGTGTGATTGCTTGGTCGTGGCACCTTTGTGGTTTGACCAGGACAGGCAATTGACGATATTAACGATGTTTACTCAAGGAACTTGAAACTTCAACTTGAGCATCGTTGATGAAGACAGAAGAATTTTGCACTCTTCTACCCCCACCCTGAAGTCAATGACTAGCTCTTTAGTTATTTTATAGGAATAGCATTAAACATAATATTGTAGTGGAACTGAATTCCAAAAAAGACTGGAGGTTTAAATTTCTGGAGAGCAAAGAATTCATTCTTTTATTGTTATTGAAAGAAAGAAAACTTCTTTTGTTACATTCCTTTTGGCATCCTCCAAAGCACTTTTTCCAAGGTAGAATCTCTTTACGAGGTTTAACAAACACAAACATAACAAATAATGTGTTTAACTTGATTTTGAGGGTGTAGTTTGAGGGATTAATATTGGCATGGTGTCCGGAATAATATCAATGGCATATTCTATGTTCCCAGAAGAAAAATAAGTGACCTATGTTTTATGTTCCCTGAAAGGCAATACCTTTGACAACACAGTGCTCCACCTTTACAGCACTGGAAGAGCACAACTAATTTTTTTTTTCCATTGAGGATCGTTTAGAGGATATTTATAATTTGGAATCATATAAGCCATATTTCTACACTGTTATTGCTTATATTCATTTTCCATATGTTCGCATTTCTCTCTTTTTCAGCAGACCGCCAGGAGTCAGCATTGAACCTCGCCACAAGTGGCATGAATAGTATCAGTATGTCAGTGGAGATCAATGGAGTTGTTTATACAGGTGAATATAAAGTTTCACTTTGAATTGAATTGACTTTATTTCTTACATCGTTGACATACATGAACAGTAAAAATCTTTACGTTACCTCTCCATCTAAATGTGCAGTGTGCAATCACAGTAATTTATTTATAATAAATAGAACAGTCAATAGGAGTACACTCAAATCAGCATAAGTTCATCAGTCTGATGGCCTGGTGGAAGAAACTGTCCTGGAGCCTGTTGGTCTTGGCTTTTAAGCTGCGGTACCGCTTCCTGGATGATGGCAGCGGGAATAGATTGTGGTTGGGGTGACTCGGGTCCCCAATGATCCTACTGGCCCTTTTTACACATCTGTCCTTGTAAATGTCCTGAATCATGGGAAGTTCACAACTACAGATGTGCTGGGCTGCCTGCACCACTCTCTGCAGAGTCCTGCAATTAAGGGAGGTACTGTTCCCATACCAGGCAGTGATGCAGCCAGTCAGGATGCTCTCAATTGTGCTCATGTAGATAGTTCTTAGGATTTGGGGGCCCATACCAAACTTTCTCAACCGTCTGAGGTGAAAGAGGCGCTGTTGTGCCTTTTTCACCACACAGCTGGTGTGTACAGACCACGAGGTCTTCGGTAATATAGATACCGAGGAACTTGAAGCTATTTACCCTCTCAACCTCAGATCCATTGTCGTCAATAGGGGTTAGCCTGTCTCCATTCCTCTTGTAATCCACAACCAGCTCCTTTGTTTTTGTGACATTGAAGGAGAGGTTGTTTTCTTGACACCACTGTGTCAGAGAGATGACTTTTCCCCTGTAGGCCACCTCATTATTGTTTGAGATAAGACCAATCAATGTAGTGTCATCGGCAAATTTAATTAGCAGATTGGAGCTGTGGGTGCTGATACAGTCATGGGTATACAGGGAGTAAAGGAGGGGACTCAGTACGCAGCCCTGAGGGGCTCCTGTATTGAGATTCAGAGGATTGGAGGTAGGGAGCCCACTCTTACAACCTGCTGGCGATTTGACAGGAAGTCCAGGATTCAGTTGCACAGGCAGGGTCAAGGCCGAGGTCACTGAGTTTCTTGTTGAGCTTGGCTGAACTGCAGTCCAAGAACTGCATTCTCACATAAGCATCCTTCTTCTCCAGATGTGTAAGGACGGTATGTAGATCAGTGGCTATTGCATCATCTGTCGATCGGTTGTGTTGGTGGGCAAATTGTAGGGGGTCCAGTTTGGGTGGTAGCAAGCTGCAGACGTAATCCTTGACCACCCTCTCAAAGCCTCTAATCTTAGACTCTCCCACTATGCGGAGCATCCTCTCCACATCTATTATATCTAGGCCTTTCAATATTCAATAGGTTTTAATGACACTCTCCCCCCCCCCCCACCCCACCATTCTTCTAACCTCCAGCGAGTCAGTGAGTACGGGTTCAGAGCCATCCTCATAAGTTAACCCTTTTCTTTCCTGAAATTATTCTTGTGAACCTCCTCTGGACCCTCTCCAATGCCAGCACATTTTTACTTAGAAAAGAGGCCCAAAACTGCTCACAATACTTCAAGTGAAGTCTGACCAATGCCTTATAAAGCCTCAGCATTACATCTTTGCTTTTATATTCTAGTCCTCTCAAAGTGACTGCTAACATTGCAATAGCCTTCCTTACCACAGACTCAACCTGCAAGTTAATCTTTAGGAAAGCCTGCATTCCCAAATCCCTTTGCACCTGATTTTTGAATAATCTCCCCATTTAGAAAACAGTGTACACCTTTATTCCTTCTACCAAAGTGTGTGGCCATATACTTCCCCACACTATATTAAATCTGCCTTTTCTTTGCCCATTCTCCTAATCTATCTAAGCCCTTCAGCAGTCTCCCTGCTTCCTCAGTGCTATCTGCTCCTCCAGTTATCTTGATGTTATCTGAAAACCCAGCCACAAATTCATCGATTTCATCATCCAAATCACTGACGTACTGTATAACGTGAAAAGAAGCGGTCCCAACATCAACCCCTGTGGAACACCACTCGTCACTGGCAGCCAACCATAAAAGGCCCTCTTTATTCCCACTCTTTGCCTCCTGCCAGTCATATTCTAACCATGCTAGTATCTTCCCTGTAATACCATTAGGAAAAAGTGGGACCTCCTAGTGGCCACCCATTCTAATTCCACTTCCCATTCCCATTCAGACATGTCCATCCGTGGCCTCCTGTGCTGTCATGATGAGGCCACACAAGGTTTGGAGGAGCAAGCTCCATCCTGATGGCATGAACGTCAATTTCTCGAACTTCTGGTAATGACCCCCCCCCCCCCAACCACCGCACGTTCCACATCCCCCTTTTCCCTCTCTCACCATATCACCTTGCCTGCCCATAGTCTTCCTCTGCTGCTCCTCCCACTTTTTCTTTCTTCCATGGCCTTCTGTCCTGTCCTATTAGATTCCTCCTGCTCCAGCCCTGTATGTCTTTCACCAATCAATTTCCCAACTCTTTACTTCACCTCTCCCCCAACCCCCTCCAGGTTTCACCTATCACCTTTGTGTTTCTCCCTCCCCTTTCCTCCACCCTATAACTCTGATTCCTCATCTCTTTTTTTTCTCTAGCCCTGCTGAAGAGTCTCAGTCCAAAACGTTGATTGTGCTCTTTTCCATAGATGCTGCCTGGCCTGCTGAGTTCCTCCAGCAATTGGTGTGTATTGCTTGGATTTCCAGCATCTGCAGATTTTCTCTTGTTTGCCAGGGGCTTTTACTTGTTTAGCAGCCTCACATGTGGCACCTTGTCAGAGGCCTTCTGAAAACCCAAGTAAACAACATCCACTGACTCTCCTTTGTCTATCCTGCCGGTTATTTCCTCAATGAATTCTAACAGATTTATCAGGCAGGATTTCTCCTTTAGGAAACCATGCTGTGGCCTATTTTATCATGTGCCTCCAAGTAACTCAACTCATCCTTAATAGTGGACTCCTATATTTTTCCAACCACTGAAGTCAAGCTAACTGTCCTATTTTTTTTCTGCCTCCCTCACTTCTTAAAAAGTTTGCAGTTTTCTAATCCTCCAGAGTCCAGAACTATTTCACAGTTCAAAGAAAATTTATTATCAAAGTTCATGTGTGCCATATATACAACCCTGAGATTTATTTTCTTGCGGCAGAGACAGTAAATCCTAGGTATACAATAGAATCAGTGAAAGACTGCACCCAACAGGACAAACAGCCAATGTGATAAAGACAATAAACTGTGCAAATTCGAACGTCGAGAAAAAAGAAAGAAAGAAGCAAAAGCAATAAATATCGAGAACATGAGATGATGATTCCTTGAAAGTGAGTCATTAGGTTGTGGGAACAGTTCAGTGATGGGGCAAGTGAAGTTGAGTAGTTATTCCTTTTGGTTCAGAACCTGATGGTTGAGGGGTATTACGTGTTCCTGAACCTGGTGGTATGGGTCCTGAGACTTCAGTATCACCTTTGTGTTGGCAGCAGCAAGAAGAGAACATGATCTAGGTGGTGGAGGTGCCTGATGATGGATGCTGCAACAACACTCCATATAGATGTGCTCAGTGGTGGGGAGGGCTTTGCCATGATGCAACCAGTCGATATACTCTTCACCACACATTTATTGAAGTTTGTTGGAAGTTTTAAATGAATCTTCACAAACTTCTGAGGAAGTGGAGGCACTGCCGTGCTTTCTTCATAATTGCACTTACGTGCTGGGCCCAGGACAGGTCCTCTGAAATGATAACACCGAGGAATTTAATTGCTGACCCTCTCCACCTCTGATTCCCCCGATGAGACTGGCTCATAGACCTTCAGTTTCCTCCTCCTGAATTCAAAACTCAGGTCTTTGGTCTTGCTGACATTGAGTGACAGGTTGCTGTTGTGGCACCACTCAGCCAGATTTTCAATTTCCCTTCTATATGCTGATGCGTTACCACTTTTGTTTTGGGCTATGACAGTAGTGTAATAAGCAAACTTGAATATGGCATTGGAGCTGTACTTTAGCCTCTCAGTCATAAGTATAAAGCAAATAGAGCAGGGAGCTAAGCACACAGCCTTGTGGTGCATCTGTGCTGATAGAGATTGTGGAGGAGATGTTGCCAATCTGAACTGACTGGGGTCTGCAAGTGAGGAAATTGAGGATTCATTTGCACAAGAAGGTATTGAGGCCGTGGTTTTGAAGCTTATTTATTATTTGAGAGGGAATGATAGTACTGAATGCTGAGCTGTAGTCTATAAAGAGCATCTTGATGTATGCAACTTTGCTGTCCAGATGTTCCAGGGTTAAGTGCTATTGGACAATAGTCATTGAGGAAGGTTACCATGTTCTTCTTGGGTGCCGGTATAATTGAAGCCTGCTTGAAATAAGTGGATAAATCGGACTGATGAAGTGAGAGGTTAAAGATATTGGTGAACATTCCAGCCAGTTGATCAGCACAGGTCTTTAGTACTCGGCCAGGTACCCCATCTGGGCCAGGTGCTTTCTGTTAGGTTCCAGATTTCCAGAATCTAGTGATTCTTGAATGACCACTACTAATGTCTCCACAATCACTTCAGCTACCCCTTTCAGCACCCTGTGGTGTAATCCATCTGGACCAGGTCACTTGTATACTTTCAGACCTTTCAGTTTCCAAGCACCTTCTGCTTAGTAATTGTCTTGTCTAGAACTAGAGGGTACGGCTTCAGAATGAAGTGAAGTCTGTTTATGGCTGAAACAAAGAAAAATCTCTTCTCTAAAGGACTATATTTTTGGAGTTCCTATCTCTAGAGAACTGTGGACTTTGAATTCTTGACTATTCAAAGATGAGATTGGATATTTATTTAGTAACGGAATAGAATGTTAGGGAAATACTGTTGGAAAGTGGTAAGTTTGATCAATCATGATTGAATTGAATAGTACAGCAGGCCTGAGCAACCATCTGACCTTACCCTGTTCCTACTTCTTATAACCTTACACTCTGCATGTTATTTATTGTCTGGAATTTATCTGTATTATTAAATTTTATACTTGCGTTCTCATTTTCCAAATCTGTAGCCTCTTAGTTTGATGTTACTAAGACTTTTGATATCATTTTTCTGATTTCAGAGCTCTGATCACTTGCATTAATAATAAATAACAGTAATTTTAGCACCAGATTCTGCATACTATTTGTAACCTTCCACCACTAGATACTTTTAAACTGTATTTTTTTTTTCTTGAGTCTACATAACTAAGCCATTTATTTGGACCCTTGATACATCATAGTTCTAAAACCACACTCGGGAATGTATTTTATCAAAGATCTATGTAAATTACTTTCATTGAATTAATCTTATCTATGCCACTTAAATTGTTTCTAATAATTCATCCTGTAACAGCAAGACAAATTATATGCTTGTCACATCATGGGTTTTTGTACATTTTAATGGTTAAGCATTGATTTTTTTTTTAAAAAAAGGTATTGGCTGTTACAGCTTTGTTTCTCATACAATTGGAATTAATCCCCTTTCTTGAATTATGTGCATTGGTAACTAGTATGTTTACTACTTACAACTCCAAACTCTTCTTTGGTATTGTGATGACCATTAATGAGGATGTAAGATTGGCCTAATGATTATATTTTCATTTATTTATTTTATATGACTGAAATATTAGAATTGAATCATGAAGTTTTGTGTTGTCTCCAGCATTTTGAAATGGCATGTTTAGTTATGCAAGTATTTTATTTTTCTTTAAATAGGTGTCCTGTTTGGTCAAGGACCTGGAGTATCTGGTGCATCCAGCACTAAAGGAAGTAACACCAAAAACAGCAATTCCCAAAGCATACCTGGTTTCCCTGTAACTCGTACATCTACATCCTCGTCTTCACATACTTCAAAAAACTCTTCACCATGAAGCTGCATTTCTAACAATGCCAACATGAGCACAGTGCATCACCGCCAAACACTTTAAAAATTTCTCAGGCTTTTACCTCTCAAGGAAAATGAACTGTTATTCATCAGAGGCTTCATTAGAGTGGCTAAAACTAAGGGCCCACTGTTGACTATGTTCAGCTCTGCGTAAAACCTTTCCTGGGTTACCTCATGAATCCCGGGCAGCTATGTACTTCTAATACCTCAAGCATCTACTTAATCAAGAAGGCTGATTATCATTGGTTACATTTTTTTCCCTTTCAGCCATGCTCAGCTTTTAAAGAAAATATATGGATTTCCATGATGTGGTATTTTAATTGAGAATTATAAGTGAATATTAATATTTTTGAAGGAAAATCATATTTCAGCTACATTTATGATATTGCTTAGTACTTCAGTATATTCATTTACTGCTGAACAGAAAAAGGATAAGCTATTTCAATGTTTATCCACTTGTGTAAATCATTCTTGTACGTGTAGCAATATACAGACTTTTACAATGGTTCTGCATATTTATTATATACATTAATATATGTTTGAGTTTCACAACACAGGACCTTGTGGAGTTATCTTTAGATCATAAAGCAGCATTCCATGCTGTTCAAAGTCTAGTGCATTTGGGGTTAGGGGGGTGGAAACTGACAAATGTTAGCAGTAGTATTCATTAAGGTCCCTTTAATTCTGCCGGTAATATTTGCATAGGTCTCCAAGTGCTTACACTTCTCATTTCAATACTTCATTTTGAGTAATAGTCCAGCAATGCAGGGACTGCAGTCTGTTCAGTTACTTATTAAGTGCTGATGTGCTACTCATTAAATTTCCTTGAAATGACAACTACATTCCCATTTTGACATCATAGCTGGCTTACCAATAATTCTGGAAGTTTTTTTAAAATTCCATTTTTATGCAGTTAACCCAAATTTCTGTGAGGTCTTGTTTCAATCAAGAGAAAAGCTTTATTTAACCCACTAAATTAAATGGCTTTATTTTATAAATGCAATATCATAATCTATTTTTACACTGCTAAGAACATTACCTACAAGAGCTAACTTATGGCATTGATTTTAACATCCTCTTCTGATAGACCTCAGTGAAAATATCAATTGAGATAAACATGTACAAAGACTTAACAGTCATAAAATATTTGTTTCTCTTGAATGAGATTGGATTTGCTTGGCATTGATCTTAAGAGAACTCCACTGCATTTACTGTAATATTTAATGTGGCATTTGAAGTCAAATATTTATACAGAATCAGCTTTGTTGTGTTTATCTTGTGGAAAGTTTACTATTTTGGAATGTACATCACTTTTAAGGCAGATGTTAGAAAACTCTTCTGCTTGGTAGATAATCACAATTCAAGGATAGGTATTTTTGCAGTGATTGTGAAGGCCAAACTTAAGTGTTATATATTCCATAAGAAGATACAATTAGTCAGTTTAGTTTTGTATTTATAGGTTTTCGATCAAATACTTTCAAAGCTATTGTTTGCTACATAGCTAGATTTTCATGTTCTAACTGTATACATTTACACTACCATTTATTCACATCATTTGTTAAACATGTTGCACTGACTGCATCATGTCTTGTTGACTTAGCAGCATGCTGAAATTAATCTATATCGCACTGATGATTGAAAAGCAAGGGTTGTTAAAGGCTAAATATTTCTGTTACAGTTTTACTGGATTTAAGTGATTGGAATTGATGGTGGGATGGTCATGATCTGGAACTATTAGAAGCCAATATCAGTTACTTAAATGGATAAGCAAGTGAATAGATGTGACACATTATAAAGCTGTTAATAGCATTGTCTATGGCTTGTCCTACAAAAATGCGCTTTATACTCATGATTTTTTTGTTTTTTTTACAGTTTACAGAACAATTTTCTATCGTTCTGTTCTACCTCTGATTAATAGGTTGGATATAATTTACTTCGAAAATGAAATACAGATAGGGTTTTTATTGTCATTGGTAAAGGTTGCATGGCTTTCGAGTACAACATTTAAATGCAATGGTACAGTACCTCACTTAGCCTTCAGGATCCAAACTAGGAATAAAAGTACTGATTGAATCACTTTGAAAAGAGGGTCATTATATGTTGCACTGTCATTAGCCAAGCACCATTGGCAGGATGTGATCTTGTTAACTGACATGAGTGATGTGGCCGTGTTCATCAAGTATCAGGACGCTTTTAGTGAGATTTTAAGTTTTGACTGCGTTTTGGTTTTTAGTACTTGTTGGTAAGTTCCTCCCTGAGCTATGAGCTTTCTGGTGGATCCACGTTCTGTAGATGGTGCTAAGTACTGTACCAACATATTGTATTTCACTTTGTTTCCAGTTGATTGACGACAAGGTTTTTTTATATGTTCCTCGGTAATATAAAAATGCTTAAACAAATTGCAACCAAGTATAACTAAAAGCAGAGTAATTTTGTTTTTCCCCCTATCTCTGTCATTCATTTTCCCTTTTTAAGAAGCCATGTATCCTTGCTAATTTGTGATTAGTAATCATCATCATGAGCTATTGTGTATGCCGCCAGTACTGGGTATTTACTGGAATGTGGATGGTATTATTATTAAACCCAAATAATTTAGTCAGGGCAATGCAAACTAGTAATATACATGCTAATCAATCCTAATCTGGCGTACTAAACCCAGCTGTGGGACCCCTTTTATTTCTGCTCTAATTGGTCAGGTTGTGATAGTATTTCATAGTCTCTTTTTTCAAAGTTGTAAGCTTAAATGCTTCACAAGGCAGAGGTATTTCAGTTTGAACAAAAACCTACATTTACATAGGTTTTCATGTTTTGACACAAAGCACTTCATAATCTGTAATTTATTTTTGAAAATTGTTCACTTACCTGCAATCAAATATAACCGGTAATGTATGAATATTAAAATCCCTCAAATGATAAATGAGATAAATAATCTGCTGACCTCTTTGATAGTAATGAAGTAACGATTTCTGCGGCCCAAGGAGAACAGCTTGCTGTTGAAGTAGTGTTATGGGAAGTTTTCATTTCACAGCTGAACATGGTCGCAATTTAATGTTTCACTGGAAGGTGGTATATCTAACAAGGCAGCACTCTCACATTTGTACTGAAATGGCAGTTAATTTGCAAGTTCAAGTACCAAAATGTTGAATCCACTGTCGAAGCATCTCTTTCCAAGTATCATAGTTTTAGCTAGAGAAATGCCAAATGTTTATGAATCAAGAACTAAATATTGATCAAAATAATGATGGTTCAGATTAATATTCTTGAGGCAGTAATCCAACCTTTTTTTGGCATAAATTTCCAACATTCAGTGTGAATTCATTCAAAGCTGATTGTAGTGCTTAACACTGTTGGATGGAATTCCTTCCTGTAACATTTTCTCCAGTTAATGCAATCAAATAATGTAGCTGAATTTATTGATAATACTGTTGATTGAGATATATATATAGAGAGAGATATAGCTTACTAAATTATCTTTTATACTCTGGCACTAAAATTAGATGCAGATAACTACCTCATCATCTTTCCAATAATTTAAAGTACAAACGTACAATAAATTCATTGAATGCATTACCAGTTTGCTGAGAAGAAAGAGCCTGAGGGCAGTTGTTTTGTCACAGTGAAGCTGCTTTTAGATTTTTCGAGGTATGAGAAAATAAGTGACTGGAAGGAGTAAAGGGCTGCAGTGATGGGGCTTTTTCTGTCCTTGGAATCTTGACCTTTTATATTGTAACATGATAACAGTAGGAAATAGTCTATTAAAGTTGCAATTTCCTGTCCCTCTATAATAACACTTTGCTACTCTAATTGCTGTGATAAAATGATAATTTATGTTCCAAGATAATGGCACAGGGAAGTTAAATTGGCATTTTAAAAAAAGTCAATACATTGTCGTAGTTGACCCAGTGACCTCATCCTTTTGGGAGATGAGATGTATCCTCAGTTGTTGCTAGCAAATGTGATAGATAGTTCATTTTTTTGTGTGGTGTCAAGTTGTGCCAGGTTGATTTGATTTTAGTGTGATTTAGTGCATGTACAGCACATCAGAAATAATAAATTATTTATCTGAATTGTATTTTGGCTTTTGTTTAGTTGAGATATATATTGTGAGATAGTGACATTTTAGACATGGTTCTGCTATGGGGTTTGATAGGTTTATATTGTTTTACCATTCTATGGAATGGAACTTAGCTCTATGCATAATCTACTTCCTAGTTGCCATTTTCAAATATTTGCCCCAACATTTCTGATAATTGAATAACTTTTTCTGAAGGTGTATGGTTCTTTCATATTTTCAATAAAATAAATCTGCATTCACCTACATATCTGAGGAAGGATTTGGTTCTGCTGCAAGATAATAGATTTGACATTGTTATAGCTAGTAAAGTAGCTCAGATTTCATTATGCAAAAATTACTAGTGAAAAATGTAAACTTGTTTAAAGCTTAAGAGTTTTACCCCCTTGATATCATAATCTTCCTGCTCTATAACCAATATAGACTATATAACCAGAGTGCAAGAGACAAAGGGACTCAGTGCCTTACACGAAGTATACCTCCATTCGTTCTATAGGAACATCACCATTAAGATACCAAGTTGCTGAAAACATGACTTTAGATTTTAGAATTGATGCTGATGAGATTTGAAGATTCAATTATCCTGAAAAGCATTGTTGTGGCTAATAGTTGTCAGTCTTAATGAGGGCAAAACCAATATTTGCTATCACGACATAAGCTTTAAACCTCAATATAGGTTAAATAGTGAACTGTATTGAGTTGCAAAATCTTTTTTTCTGATGATGCAATAAAAAACTGTCACAGATATACAATTTGGATAAAATAATCTTGTTGATAAAATGGAAAAGCTTAGGAACCAAAGGGTCAGTGTGAGGATTTGCTTCTAAAAATCCATATTGCTAGAGAAATAGATTTCAAGTAGGTGAATGAAATAACCTTATGGTTGCTAATAAAAGGTTTTAACCATATTAATAATGTTTCAACATCAACAATTTGACTAAATGTCCATAAACCCTTTACGCCTTTATCATATCCCTTTGTTCCAACTTGCTCTGTATTATGCAATCACAACACGGTTTTTATAATCTGTTCATGCACTCAAAGGTGTAATATGGTGTTATAACTATATTTCTGAAACTTTTGGGGACTTTTTATTAAGACATATAAACATTAATCAGTATTAATGTTGTGACTTCAGAAATTGAAGAATTGTTCACATGTAAACTCCTAGCTGTTTTAATCACTAAAGTCATTTGGATCAATGAAAATGACAAAAATTCAACTTTCAAGGATCTCTGTGTTTGGATGCATAACATAAATAATTCACACCAGAAAACTATCAGTACTAATACTTAAGAATTTTAGAAAAGTCTTTATTGCCCACCAGATGTTGCCTGACTTGCTGAGTTCCTCCAGCATTTTGTGTGTATATTGCTTAGAAAAAGCTTAGATTTGTTCCTTTGAGGAACTAATTGAGTAATTAAAGAGCAGTATCTAGCTATTGCTACCCATAAAGATCTGAATGTCCATGCTGTGTGCTTAGTTGATAGATCTCAGTTGGCAAAGTTGGGATGTGTTATTTCACGTGAGCATCTTGAACATCAAGTTTCTGCTTCTAGATATGGTCTTTGTACTACTATTCACATATTCTTGCTTTCAGGATAGGGGTGCTATCCTGAAGAGGATTTGGGATAAAAGTAATGAGAGAATAAGAAAATCATATTGCTAACAACTGCAGTTTTTCTCATTGAATTGCATTCTTGTAGGTGGTTTCTTCCTTTATTATTTAAAAACAATTTCCCAGTTGATGTAACAATGTGACTTATGGGAGCTCTTTGCTGCTTATAGAACTATACCCAAATATATTACTAATCTATGAATTAAATTTGTTTTGAAAATGATAAACTTGAAAAAGCCAACAGTAAGTTTTCAAAGCCGGAGTACAGTACAAGTAAATTAGATTTTTTGATAAATATGTTCGGGGTTGGGTGTTTATTTAGCTCGGACAATGGCTTACAGACCTGGGGATCCCTGTCTCTAAGCATTGCTGATAGGAATGGCTGATTAATTTGTGGTTGTATTTTAAGTGACCTTAAAGATCTAGTGCATTTGGGATTCTGAGTTTTAAATATTATTGGTTACAATGGCAGTAGAAAATGAATTGAGTGACAGCAGGAGCGATTAATGTGTCAGAGTTTCTTTTACTATTAGCACAACATATCCTATGGATGTCTATTATTTTTTAATGACACAATTTGAAAACAATATCGACATGGCTGTTTTGGAATCCACAGCTATAAACATTATTAGCTTTTGAAGGTTGAAATTCCTTATCGACTTTTCTTTCATTTAGCCTTTGCACTGTAATGGTTGAATTAAGAGTCTTCTGAATGCAGAAGAAAAGCCTTCTGCATTCTAAACCTGAATGGTGATGGTGGTCTGGATGAATATTTTGGCTTTTAAAGTATACTTGTTTGGAAAACTTTTCCATAGGTTTGCACTGGTCTTTTGTTGGTATTTAGTAGAATTATGCTCTGGCAGTAACATTTATGTACTTCTAATTGGTAATTTAGTCAGGTGTTCCATTATGAGACAAGAGATTCAGATTGGAATTCAGCTACTTTAATTTGCCTCGATTAGTAAATTTGATATCTGCAAATAGCTGTTGGCAGAATAATTTATAATCTGTATGGCATAATTATGCAAAAAACTGAACTAGCATCAGTAAAATGAAATGTTCACTTTTGGGCTGATTGCAACCTGAATCTCACATTAAGAATATAGATAGAAAATTAAGTTGCAAAGGGAGCAAAGTTCAAATCTCTTGGCCAGACAACCTTTAATTTGCTTCTGATGTTTTATAAAATGTTGCAATCCTCAGAAAATATATGAATCCTAAATTTTATTATGAAATGTTTAGAGTCACAGAACTCTTTAGCATAACATCATCAGTATGTTGAATGTTTTTTTCAAATAATAATAGTTTGTTTTTATTTGTCCATTATTTAAGTGGTTTCACCTTTTTCAGTAATCCTTCACATTTGCGTATGCTGATTTATATACATCCAAATGATTTGCAACACTGGCAAAGAATTGTTAAAATTATCTCTGCATACTATTGGAGGCAGTAAATGGACAGAAATGGAAGCATCAGTTCACTTTAATTTACATTACAAATTGGTTGGAGAGGGTGTAATTACAAATCCAGAATTTATTTTAGAAATGTTTTTTGATTTTAACTCGAATAGTTTCTACGCAAAAGAGCCAAAAATTATAAAAAAGTAAAAGCTTGCAGACATTGAAATTAAGCCTAAAATACTACAAATAAAATGTTGATCAAAGATATGTTCAGTGTAGTCCTATATCAAAACAAAGTCTGATAAAGGCTGTTCTTTATTGCCAGCATTTTCTGAAATGTAAATTACCTCCTTTTCTATCTATTTGCATAAGATGTTCAGTAAGGGCAGTGCGTAATGAGTTGGCAAGTCGACCTTAAACAACTAGGTTAAAGCTCACCTGTCCATGAAGGTTACTTCAGGCATATATCTCTAGCAAGTCTTTGTAGATTTACTTAATGTATCTTAACAGATTTTGGCAGGTATGCCTCACACAACACTTGAAATGTTTACCTGTACTGTATTAAGCTGTTTTCCATCTTGAAACTGTATGTAAGAGAGTTATGCAGATTATTTTGATTATTGTCTAAATATAAACCCATTTGCTTGAATATTTTTTCCAGTATGTGATGCAATGCCATTACTACAAGTTGAAGGTTTTTAGATATTATTATTTTAATCATTGAATTTAAATATTCAAAAACTAGTTTTGCTTTTCATGTTTGGTTCATAATCTATTAATTTTATTAAGGATGATAATTGCTGTATACCAAAGACACAAACACACACTTTAAAGAAAGCAAAAGCACTATAGAACATACAGCTTTGATATTGTCCAATTGTCCTTGCTGTGTACATGCTAATGATTAATGCTATATTGATAGAAAATTGATAGAATTAGAATTAATAATGACTATTAAATATATACTTTTGTGTCAATGTGCTGTTTACAATCTAGTGCTGAATATTAGAAACTGGATTGTGATTCTCAGGGGTTTTTGAAAACATTAACTGCTGTATATCTTTCAGTGATTGTAGAAATCAAGTATTGTGCAAGCTTATCTTACCTCATGTTCTTTTTCCCCTCAATTTTGAATCATACTTTGACCTATTTGTGGGAGCCTATTTTAATTTGTGACTAGGCAAATGAGAAATTTCTGCCAAATGATGTGGAAAATGTGAGCTAAACAAACCACCAGCCTCTAATCTAGTATTAAATGACAAGTAGACATTTCCAATTGATGACCTATTGTCACACGTGTACAGTTGAATAGTTTATTTCTATTTTTAAATGAAAATGTAATACCACTACATAAACAAAAGAAAGGTGCTCCTTATTGTAAGTGTTTTACTCCACTTAAATATATAAATGAATATAATTGGGTTATTGAAAAACATATTAGTAAATAGTCTGAATGAAATATTTCAAAATGGAAATAGATTTTGAACATGTATTACTGTAATGCAAAAAGGTGTGTCCCTTGCAAATGTAAATTGAAAAAATATAAAAATGAAATACAGTAATAAGAGACACATTAATAGAAACATTTTTTTCCCTGTGATGAAAACATGAAGACAGACATCAAAAATAAGCTTCCACAAACAGTTTCCAGTTTTATTTTGTGCTATGATTATTACCATAGTTTTTATTTTCATTGTTAAAAATACTGAATATTATGAATTTGTTTTAAAGTGTCACTTATTCTAACGGGTTAGAACAGGAAAGTAACTTTCCCAACTCAGGAAAACCACTTATGCAATGATTCATCTATAAAAATGTGATTTTTATCTCTTTTCATCCACAGCCTTGTTTTGTGTTCACGTTTCTCAATTGTACTGGTGTTATGTGACTTATACTACTAGTGGTTTACATTTTGTAACTATGACAACTTATATTTAACCCTCTGGATATTTAAAAGGAAAAAATGCAGATGTAAAATTGGCTGAATATTGATAATAAATTTAAAAGTTCTGACTTTTACTGGTTTTAATCTTTTGTGAAAGTGTAGCTTGTTACGGCATCGTGCATTTTTTTTAGAGAGGTTAGTAAGCTTAAGCACCCACACTCAGATTTAATTAATAAAACTGTTTGTTAGATTGTATGTGCATTTTGCCACAGATTTTCTAATTTTGAAATTTGTAAATTGATTTTGCAAGTGATATAGCCACAGAATTCATAGAATATTGCTGGAATAAACTTTTTTTGGGTTTTAGTGTATAGATTTTTCTTTGTTCTTATGGAGTCATAGAGTTGTACAGTAGAGAAGTAGCATCTACAGACCATACCTATCTACGCTAATTCCACTTGCCTGGATTTATTTTTGTATTCCTCATGCCTCGCTCTTTCAAGTACCTGTCAAGATATCATTTAAATGTTATTGTTTTTGTCTCCACTATCTCCTTTACAATTCATTTCAGATACCTACTGTTCTCTGAATGAAAAAAATCCCCTCAGATCTCCTTTAAACATTTTCCCTCTTGCACAAAATCAGTGCTCTCTATTTGAGACCTCATGGGGGAAAAAGACTGACTATCCACCTTTCCACAACAATACTTCTGAGGTTTCTCTTTTTCTTAACTGTGGCTTATGTAGTTAACAGATCCTTCCTCTTGATTCTTTGATCTCCATCAACAGCCACACTCCTTCTCTAGGCACTTTCCCACACCTGTTCTTTTACATCTTCTCATTTTCCACCGTGTAGGCATCCAATATTTACATTGCCATTTGCAAAGACCATTAAGCTTCAATATGTGTACTTAAATCAAGCAGTAGTAAATAAAGACAACTGAACTTGCTGTGTTGTCGAGAAGGTGTTTTGCCACTCATACGACAGACTTACTCAGTTCTGATTCATGGTGGATAGTTTTCTGGCTTATGAACTCTGAGTTCTTTAAAAGTATAGCAATCATGTGAGGGTCGTTAAGAGTCGTAGAGGTAATAAGAGGGTCATGAATGGAGGTGTGAACTGTTGTTGAGACCCCAGGGTAGAGATGTTAGGACTGCATTGTAAGTAGCTGATAAGTGGTGTCGTACCCCACCCCCTCTGTTCAGGGATGGGTTTTCCAGTTTGACAAAGATGGCTTCTTTAAACACTCTTTCAAACCACTTGTCCTCCCTGTCCAAAATGTGCACATTGTTATCATCAAAGCAGTGTCCTTTGTTCTTTAGGTATAGATATATAGCTGAGTCTTGACCTGGGGTATTAGCCCTCCTAGGTTGGCCCATTTGTTTGTGACGTGGTTGATTTGTCTTACCAATATACAGAACTCTGCGGTTTTCATTGCATTGGACAACACATACAATATTGCTCTGTTTATGTGTAGGTGTAGGATCTTTGGAGTGGATGAGTTTCTGTCTGAGACATCAAGAACAATGGACAGGCTGTTTTAGACTGTGCAGTACTTATCAAAGAAAATGGACATCTAGGTATTGAAGTTTACAGAAACCATCCCACACAGGTCAGTCTCTAAGTTTGACTCTCATCGTCCATTAGAACATAAGTTGAGGGTTTTCAGAACACTACATCACCATGCCAAGAATGTGCCTACCAGCATAACAGCTAAAGACGAGAGAAGACCTGAAAGCTTGCGGCTACCCTGACTGGGCCTTCACGAAGACCGCAACAAAAATCAGCCCAACAGATGGAGGTAAGGAGCAAAGCAGACGGAAAAACATAAGTCATCCCATATGTAGCTGGAGTTTCAGAGAAACTCAGAAGGATTTTCAACAAACACCAAATCCCTGTGTTTTTCAACCCTACAAACACACTCAGACAGAGAATTGTCCACCCCAAGGATCCTATACAAAAACATAAACAGAGCAATATTGTATATGCTATCCAGTGCAATAAGAACGGCACAGATCTGTATATTGGCGAGACAAAACAACTACTTCACTAATGGCCCAACACAGGAGGGCTAATTCCTCAGGTCAAGATGCAGCTGTATATCTACACTCTTAAAAACAATGTGCGCATTTTGGACTGAGAGGACAGGTGGTTTGAAAGAGGTTAAAGAAGCAATCTTTGTCAAACTGGAAACCCATCCGTGAATAGAGGGGGTGGGGTATGACACGACCTACCAGCAGATGGAGATGTCCGTGGGAGAATGCTGCTGACTGGCACATTCTCGGCTGCAGGAGTACGTGCTGAGGGACGCACTGAAACTCGGTGCAGCCACCGCAAGGTTCCGGCGGGGAAGGACCACAGTATAGATTTCTCCACCCGTGGGAGTGGGAGGGGTCGGTGGGCGGGGAGTATACCCCTCAACAGTGATATGCTAAGCTGAACTACTGGAGTGCCACGTGGGTGGCTATAAATACGGATATGTACTGAGTATAATGGAAACGTATGTAAAGGATGAAAAGCTATTGAATGGTTTATTGTATATATTTATTTTTGAATAAAGTATATTTTGAAATTTTAAAAAATCAGCTACTTACAATGCAGTCCTAATATCTCTACCCCCGTGTCTCCACAACAATTCACACCTCCATTCATGCAAAGATAAGACTAATGACCCTCTCATTCCCTCTACAACCCTCAGTTGCTTTGATTTACTACTGCTTGATATATGATGACCTAGGTTACTGAGAACCTTCATAGGCGTGTGTATTTAAATATTTCTTCCAAATCAGTTTTGCTACATTTTATGCTCACAATGTTGTCTCTTACATTGGATAAACCAAATTGTATGATCTTCAGAAAACATTACAATCATTTCACAAGGGTAAACCTGAGTTTCTAGTTACTTGTCCATTTGCACTCACTGTCTGAATACATCTTAACAAAGCTTAACTTCAGCAGCATCTCGTCATTCCTTACAGGCATGGGACTTAATATTGAGCTAAAAATACTCAAAACCAACCAATTCCCTTGCTATCAGAATTAGCACTCTTCACATATGCTATGTAATATGCTACATTTCCAGCAGCTGCAATGCATGCACTACACTCAGAATTCTGGCATTGTTTTCTTTTTTTTTGTATTCATTCATCTCACTTTATTGACTTCTCCCTCTGACAGGTTAACTATAATTAAACATTTGCCTCCTTTTCTTGGAGAACACTATTAGCATTTGTGTTGTCTGGATTCTCTTGGCCCTCTCTATCCAAAGAATACTACAGCACAGAAAACAGGCCATTTGGCTCTTCTAGTCTGTGCCGCAACTTTATTCGACTAGTCCCATTGACCCGCACCCAGTCCTTAACCTTCCAGACCTTTCCCATCCATATATCTATCCAGTTCTTAAAATTTAAGAGTGAGCTCACATTTATCACGTCAGATGGCAGCTCGTTCCACACTCCCACCACTCTCTGAGTGAAGAAGTTCCCCCTCATATTTCCCCTAAATCTTTCCCCTTTCACCCCAAAACCATGTCCTCACATGTTTATCTCTCCTAATCTAAGAGAAAAGAGCCTACTCGCATTTATTCTGTCTATACCCCTCATTACTTTGTAAACCTCTATCAAATCTCCCCTCATTTTTCTACACTCCAAGGAATAAAGTCCCAACTTGTTCAATCTTTCCCTGCAACTCAACTCCTGAAGACCCGGCAACATCCTAGTAAATCTTCGCTGTACACTTTCAATCTTACTGATATCCTTCCTAAAGTTAGGTGACCAGAACTGCACACAATATTCCAAATTTGGCCTCACCAATGTCTTACACAACCTCACCATAACATCCCAATTCCTATACTTAATACTTCAATTTTGCCAAAAGCCTTCTTTACCACCTTGTCCACCTGTGACGCCACTTTTAGGGAATTATGTATCTGAACTCCCAGATGCCTTTGTTCCTCCACACTCCTCAGTGCCCTACCATTTACTGTGTATGTCCTACCTTGATTTGTCCTTCCAAAGTGCAACACCTCACACTTGACTGCATTAAATTCCATCTGCCATTTTCTAGCCCATTTTTCCAGCTGGTCCTCTGCAAAAGATTTGAAAGCCTTCCTCGCTGTCCACAATGCCTCCAATCTTAGTGTCATCAGCAAACTTGCTGATCCAATTTTCCACATTTTCATCTAGATCATTGATATAGACAACAAACAACAATGATCCCAGCACAAATCCCTGAGGCACACCACTAGTCACAGGCCTCCAGTCTGAGAAGCAATTATCCACTACCACTCTCTGTCTTCTCCCACACAGCCAATTTCAAATCCAGTTTGCAACCTCTCCATGGATACCTAGTGTCTGAACCTTCTGAACTAACCTCCCATGTGGGACCTTGTCAAAGGTCTTACTAAAGTCCATGTAGACAACATCCACAGCCTTTCCCTCATCTACTTCCTTTGTAACCTCTTTAAAAAAAGCTCTACAGGATTTGTTAAACATGATCTACCATGCACAAAGCCATGCTGACTATCCTTAATCAGCCCTTGGCTGTCCAAATACTTGCACCTTCCAATAATTTACCTACTACTGATGTTAGGCTCACTGGTCTGCAATTGCCTGGTTTACTTTTAGAGCCTTTTTTAAACAATGGAACAGCACGAGCCATCCTCCAGTCCTCTGGCATGGCACCGGTGGCTAAGAGCATTTTAAATATTTCTGCCAGGGCCCCTGCGATTTCTACACTAGTTTCTCTCAATGTCCAAGGAAATATCCTGTCAGGCCCGGGGGATTTATCTACCTTTATTCACTGTAAGGCAGCAAGCACCTCCTCCTCTTTAATCTCTATATGTTCTATGACACTACTGCTTGTTTCCCTTCCTTCCATATATGCTATGCCAGTTTCCTGCGTAAATACTGATAGAAAAAAATCTGTTTAAGATCTCCCCCATCTGCTGAGGCTCCACATATAGACGACCACTCTGATCTTCTAGGGAACGAATTTTGTCCCTTATTATCCTTTTACTCTTAATATACTTGTAGAAACCCTTTGGGTTTACCTTCACATTATCTGCCAAAGCAACCTCATGTCTTTTTTTGCCTTCCTGATTTCCTTCTTTAGTATTTTCTTACATTTTCTATACTCTTCAAGTACCTCATTTGTTTCTAGTTGCCTATACCTGCTATACACCTCTCTCTTTTTCTTAACCAGATTGCCAATATCCCTTGAAAACCAAGGTTCCCTAGGCCTGTTAACTTTGCCTTTAATACTGGCAGGAATGTGCAAACTCTGCACTCTCAAAATTTCACATTTGAAGGCCTTCCACCTACTGGACGCTTCTTTGCCAGAAAACAACTTATCCCAATCCACTCTTCCTAGATCCTTTCTCATCTCCACAAAATTGGCCTTTCTCCAATTTAGAACCTCAACTCGAGGACCAGATCTATCTTTATCCATAATTAACTTGAAACTAATGACATTATGGTCACTGAACCCAAAATGTTCGCCCACGCCTACTTCTGACATCTGACCTGTCTGGTTCCCTAATAAGAGATCAAGTGTTGCATCCTCTCTCATTGGTACCTCTATATATTGATCTAGAAAACTTTCCTGAACACATTTGACGAACTCCAAGCCATCTAGCCCTTTCACAGTGTGGGAGTCCCAGTCAATATGTGGAAAGTTAAAATCCCTTACTATCACAACTTTCTGTTTCTTACATCGGTCTGCTATCTCTCTACAGATTTGCTCCTCCAAATCTCTCTGACTATTGGGTGGTCTATAATACAACTCCATTAGTGTGGTCGCACCTTTCATGTTCCTCAGCTCCACCCATATGGCCTCTGTAGACAAGCCCTCCAGGCTGTCCTGTCTACGCACAGCTGTGATATTCTCCCTGACTAGTAATGCCACTCCTTCCCCTTTCATCCCTCCCCTTCCATCATATCTGAAACAACGGAACCCCGGAACATTAAGCTGCCAGTCTTGACCTTCCTGCAACCAAGTCTCAGTAATAGCAACAATATCATAATCCCACATGCTAATCCATGCCCTGAGCTCATCTGCCTTACCTACAATACTCGTTGCATTGAAATAGATGCACCTGAGAACATTTCTATCTCGTACAAACCTTTGATTTCTGTCTATACTTGCAGTTCTTGCATGACCTTTATCCTCCTCCACCTCACTATCTGATCTAACACTCTGGTTCCCCTTCCCAGCAAATCTAGTTTAAACCCCCCAGAGCAGCGCTAGCAAACCTTCCCGCAAGGATGTTAGTCCCCCTCCAGTTCAGGTGCAAACCGTTGCGTCGGAACAGCTCCCACCTTCCCTGGAACAGGGCCCAATTGTCCAGAAACATGAAGCCCTCCCTCCTGCACCAACTCCTTAGCCACATATTTAGCTGCATTATCTTCCTATTTCTAGTTCACTAGCACGTGGCACGGGTAGCAATCCTGAGATTGCAACTCTGGAGGTCCTATCCTTCAACTTTGCACCTAACTCCCTAAACTCTCTTTGCAAGACCTCCTCCTTCTTCCTATCCATGTCATTGGTTCCTATGTGGACCACGACATCTAGCTGCTCACCCTCCCTCTTGAGAATACTGAGAACTCGAACTGAGATATCACGGACCCTGGCACCAAGGAGGCAACAGACCATCCGGGATTCTCGATCTCTCCCACAGAACCTCTTATCTGTCCCCCTAACTATTGAATCCCCTATCACTACCGCTCTCCTCTTTTCCCTCCTTCCCTTCTGAGCTATGATATCCATTGTGTTGGCTGGATTCTCTTGGTCAGTCCTCTCTATCATATCTATTTTGATCTGTATGTGTGTACCCTTCTTTGCAACTTAAATGATACTTTTTTCCAGTTCTAACAAAGGACCAATAATCTGAAATATTAAATTTGTTTCCCTCTCCATGGATGCTGCCTGACCCATTTAGTCCCTCTTTTTTTTAAATTTCAGAATTGCTATATAGTTATAGGAACAGGCTTGATCTTTCTTTGTTATCTAGGCCATAAAAAGAACAAGTATATCATCCCTCTTCTTAACACTGGTGATGCCAAAGTCCAGTTTGTCTCATTGTCAATGAAGTATCCCTGCAGGATCATAACTTTAACCAACTTACCCAGAGCTACAAATTATTTTTCAAGGATTGTGTAATTTTAATGCAAATACTCATTCTCAAAGCTTCATTTTTTTTAAGACTGTGCTTGTATTTCTTTTCCATGATGGACACTTTTAATGTCAAATCCCTGGGTCACCGTTATACTGTTTTTAATTTAATTTAGGATGAAAACCTACATGACACAGGCATACAAATTCATTATCCATTTAAAAAAGAAATCATTGATTTTTTTTTCCCCCTGAATAACTTTCATCCACTTTCACTTGAACCAGGGCATGACTTGCACAGTAAGTGGCAGGGCCCTGGTGATTGTTGTAGAACAGAGAGACCAATGGGTGCAAGTAAATAGTTCTTCAAAAGTATTTGTTTGGCACACTTGTCTTCATTGGTCAGAGCTTTGAGTACATAATTTCTAAACTTTTATAGATTTTATTGGTGAGACTGTAACTGGGAAAACTAGGCAGATTTGATCATCTGGAAATAGAAGGGATTTCATTTAGGTGGAAAGTGCAGAAGGTATTCACAAGTATGTTGCTGGGCTTGATTTATAAGGAGAGACTGGACAGGCTGGGGCAGTATCCCCTGGAGTGAAGGAGGTTGAAGGAAGACTTTGTAGATACACAAAATCATGAGGGACATGGGTAAGGTGAATGTTCAGTTTTTTTTTGCCATAGTGCAGGGGTAAAGATTTAAAGGAACTAGAGGGGCAATTTTTCCCATGCAGGGTGGTGGTTATATGCAATGAGCTGCCAGAGGAAATCAAAAGTTCAAAGTAAATTTATTATCAAAGTGTGTGTGTATATGTATCCTCAATAAATCTAGTAACCATAATGAAAGACCACACCAACAGGGTGGACAACCAGTGTGCAAAAGACACTAAACTGCAAATACAGACATAAATAAATAATAAATATGAAGAATGAGGTGAAGAGTCCTTGAAAGCAAGTCTACAGGTTGTGCGAACAATTCATTGATAGGGCAAGTGAAGCTATCCCCTCTGGTTCAAGAGCCTGATGGTTGAGGGGTAATAAATGTTCCTGAACCTGTTGATGTAAGTTTAAACAGGTAAATAGATAAGAAATGTTTTGGAGGAATATGGAACAAACACAGGCAAATAGGACTAGATCAGGTTGACAGTCTTGGTGGGCATGGATGTATTGGTCTGAGGGGTATGTTTCTATGGTGTATGAATCTTAAGTGTTTGCATTCACATAATTTGTGACATGTACGATTGGATACAGATGAATTATTAACTTTGTCTGATTTCTGCACTCACTATCCTTCCTACACTTACATTAAATGAGCACTGGGACTAACTATAGTGTTGGAACTACAGTTATGATGGCGCGTGGCCAAGTGGTTAAGGCATTGGTCTAGTGATCTGAAGGTCGCTAGCTTGAGCCTCAGCTGATGCAGCATGTTGTGTCCTTGAGCAAGGCACTTAACCACACATTGCTCTGCAACAACACCAGTGCCAAGCTGTATCGCCCTAGTGCCCTTCCCTTGGACAACATCGGTGGCGTGGAGAGGGGAGATTTGCGGCATGGGAAACTGCCGGTCTTCCATACAACCTTGCCCAGGCCTGCGCCCTGGAAACTTCCAAGGCACAAATCCATGGTCTCAGGAGACTAACGGATGCCTATTATTACAGTTATTTTCAAAACTATAGTTGATCCCCTCTTTTGATTCTTTCAGTGTCACAATATACCGGAATGCAGCCATCAAGGTAACAGCCAAGTAGGAGGGGTGCAAAATCTTTCATTTAATCAGTTATTATATCAACATTAATATGAAAGCAAAGCTGATGAATGGATAAAATTCAGAGAACAAATTAGGTTTTTAAAGAAAGAAATTAGATTGAAAATGAGATGGGTCATCCCTACAACATTCTGATCTGTCAGAAATTGTATTTTTAGTCATGGAACAGGTCATAAATCTAGATTTTCAGCTCTAGAACAAATACTTGGTTAGTGAAGACTGGGTCTTTTATATTTAAAAAAACTAGTCTGTCTTCATTCCTCAGACGAATAGGACTGTGTACATTGTATTAAGGTACCAAAAGATTAAGGGTGGAACTGACCCTTCATCTTAGAATTGGGAAAAAAAATGATTTTAAGCTTGATAAATAGTCCTGCTGACGGGATTAGATTGATTAAAATCTTAGGTGGTTTATTGAGCAAGATTTGTGCAATTAGCAGTACTAAAAAACAGTACCCAACCATAAAATTCCAGTGAATTGCAAATTTTAAGCCATACTTTTTAATGATAAGTGTGCTACAGGTCAACAGTTGTCCTAATACCAAAAAGTATTATGGTTGTCTTAAATAATCTGAATCTAACACTTCGTTTATAACTGCAGTAAATAATTGAAAGAAAGGGGTGGTGTCACTGTAACAACTGCTGAACAGAGAAGAAAACAAAATTGTTATGTGATGCGTGTTGATTTGATGACATAGGATTGGGTTGGAAACTTTCCAGGGAAGGATTATACTGTAAAGTTGTTCAAATAAAAACTTGATTCTGCCTATCTTTTATAAGTTTACTGTTACATCTAAAGTTACAAATTCACTGGCTAGATATATAAAAAAAATCTGTTCTAAAGCATCCATAGTAAAGAACAATATGGGTTCATAAAGTGTGCTGTAGACCTTTTTATATTAGTTTGGTTAATTAGAAACATAGCTCCCATCTTTATCATAGAGGTAGCAGTAAAGTATTATTGCAAATCTAGATATTCAGGTATATGTATAATTGGGGATTCTGCAAACTCAGTAGATGATTACACAACTCCATTAATGAGGTCAGATACTATATATATTCCTCTTTAGTCCACATACTGTTTCTTCTTACAGCCTCACATTTAAAATGTAGACTTGTCATTGATCTCAATTAATTTTTTACCAGTCAAAACAGTGATATATTGTTGCAGCCAGCATGATGGAAGAACTTTGGTACATAGAGAATACCTTTTAGGCATGTTAACCATGATTGAATGTTAACATCTGATTACATACCTGCTACAAGTACATGAGCACAGAAGATGAATAATTACATAATTGAGTTTGGTTGTAATCCCTCCAAGATCAGTCAGATTAATGTAAAATGAATGGTCTGTTCATGAACAGCGTCACTGTGGTTTCTATGAAACTGCACGTAATCTGATGTCAATGCTTTGTGGTGCAACCAAAACAAATGCTTATGCCAACACATCAACAAATGAAGTTTATTGGAAGCCTATTTCCAAGTGTTAAACACTGAAAACCTCAACTTTCAGCTTATAGTTGTCATCCTAGGTAGAAAAATATTGACAAAAATTATACCAATTAGGTAAACTCCATTAAATCGCAATCAAAATAGCACAGCACAAGATAAAGCTATTTAACCTATTAATTCTGTATTAGAACAAAGTTGATTTCATTTCCAGCTTTTCCCTATATGCTTAACTTTTTATCAGTCTGATATTTATCTAATTACTTTTTGAAAAAATTCAAAAATATTTCATCCACCCTTTCAGAAAATTCCAAATCATTTTTTGTGGTGGTTCCCAAACTTTTTTGGGTTGCCACCCCCTTGGTGCCCAGACCACATCCCCAGTGACCCCCTTTCCTTTTCTGACTATTACATAGAAGCTATAAAGAATTTTGATTTACAATGCACAATGAAAGAAAATAGGAACTGCAAATTCAAACCAGTGACAAATAATTTTGAAAATTATTCAAATCTATTTAAAGCTACAAATAAAATTATTTATTACAGTGAAAACTATTTTCATCAACAATTTTAGAGTGTACATACCTAGTCTAACTTTTCACTACTTCATTGCTTTTTCACCTTTCCATGTGATGGATGAGCTTGGTGCAATGATATCAGCTTCTCAATAGTAGTCACTCAGAAGATGTCTCAGATCCCCACATTCAGTAATTTGCAGTCTATTTTGTTGCTTTGAAAAATGTTGGGTGACTGCACTGAAATCACACTCCACTGAATATGATGTTGGAGAGGCAATAAAGAACATCTTGATCTTTTTCCGCAGTGCAGGATAGAATAGAGATTTCTTTCTGCAACCAAAAATCTTGATATGATTTTTTGAACCTCAGCTTCAGCTTAAAGACATTTTGTAGTGAGATCAGTTCTTCCTCCATCCTTCCTGTTTATTCCTTATTACAAGTGTTCAGGAAAATATTTATTACCCAATCAGGAATTTGGATTGAGAGAACAGCTTGAAACCTCTGTGACATGTCTTCATCTAGCTCACCCAGGTGGCCACACTACACTTGAAGATAATCTGGTATTCTTTCTTCTAACTCGAGAGATTTGGAAATTGGAAAAGTTCATGATGGCCAATGCTGCGCTTAAATAGCTTAACTTGGACAGAAATGTGGAAACAACTGATCTGACTTTGACATTTACATCATTTCCTTGCAGTTGAAGATTGATTACTGAATGAAGCATTTGCGTCTTCAAAGAATTTTACCATAGTTTCAAAAAATGTATAGAAGTGTTTCAGTTTCCTTTTGAGAGCCATCAGACTTCTGTATGCAAAAGCAAGTATTCAAACCATTCATCATTCTCAATACAAAGCTCTCGAGCATGGTACTTCATTTTATTTACTGCTGTGTTAACAATATTTCATGATTTGTGCTGCTGATCACTTAGCCTTTTTTTGCAACAAGATGTCTGTGGTAAATAAGTTAGGTACTGTTTTTTTTGAGAAGTTAATAACCTTGTGGTGGTATCCTGTTATTGATGATGCCCCATCTGTTGCAAAAGCAGGAACGTCCATCTCTTTGAAAAATGACTCAACAACCTGAAATATTGACTCTCTTTGTATCTGTTTCTAGTATCCTTGAAAATAACAGTTCTTGAACCATGCTCTTATCTTTTGTGAAGCAAATATAATCAAGAAGCTAAGAGTTGTTGCCTAGCAAATTTGACTCATCCAACTGCAGAGCAAATTATGTTGTCCTAAGTACATTGCACAATGTGTCTTCCACTTTCTTAGACATTATAACTGTTTGTCTTTGAACAGAATTGTCACTGAGCAGAATCACTTTAATTATTTGGTCTGGTGACTTGTGCAAAACCATATTCAGAACCTCCCTTACTGCTGGCAGAATCAGTTCTTCTCCAACTGTACGTGGCTTTCCAGATTTAGTAATGAGCAATGATATGTTGTATGAAGCACACAAACAATCACTTTTTTGTTGTGAAGTGCTGGCAAATATGTTTGTGTTTTCTGTTTCTGAAAGTTTTCACAAAGTTACTGAAAATATGCTAAGTTCTTGTCTGCTTTATCAGAACGTAATCTCTTCAATCTTTTGAGCCTGGACAGTTTCATTGACTCATTTGAAAAAATATTAACATTGGTTGCTGTTCATTCCATAGTGCTGGGATACTCTCTACAGTTCTTTTTTGCTCGATCTGCTTCTGCCCTTTGTGTTACTGATTAACAACCACAGCCTATTGTTAAGTCCAATCTCAAGCACTGTGATTAATAAAAGGGAAATCATACCTCAGGTAAAACCTGACTCTGCCTGAAGGTACATGAAGTGGGGCAGCAATATCTCAGTTGGGCCTTGGGCTATAGAAATGCGGCCAAGAGCATTTCAAAAGGGCAGATTTTGAATTTTACTCCATTGAATGCCATATCCTAATTCATAGAAATTGCATCACTGTGTGATTAGAGTATGTGAATTGTATAACACCATGCTGAAGTAGTGAATGGCAATAATATGGAGGACAGGCCCAGAGATAACACCATTTCTTCAGTCTAGATTTCAGCAGTGTCACATTTCTTTTCAACAACTATAATGTGTTAAAGTCACCATGACTCAAATAGCCTGGTTCTGTTTCAGCAGTTGCTTTGAAGGATGAAGCTCCTGTGAGGGATCAAAGACAATACCTTGGATGTCCTACATACAGGTCCGTTGTGGGTTACTAATGCCTGACCTGTGCACACCTGTACATATGCGCAAACTACCATAAATATCATTAAATTCAAGTCTGGTTGAAAGCTGTTTATTTGTAACCTCCTTGCAGTAATCAGATGCCACTATCCCTTAAGAAAATAGGCTACCAGTTTCATCATGGGTGGTTACTTAGAAACATAGAAAACCTACAGCACAATACAGGCCCTTTACCCCACAATGCTGTGCCGAACATGTACTTTAGAAATTAGCTAGGGTTACCCATAGCCCTCCATTTTTCTAAGCTCCATGTACCTATCCAGGAGTCTCTTAAAAGACCCTATTGTATTTGCCTCTACCACTGTCGCTGGCAGCCCATTCCATGCACCCTCCACACTCTGTGCAAAACACAACAACGACAACAACTTACCCCCGATATCTCCTCTGTACCTACTTCCAAACACCTTAAAACTGTGCCCTCTCATGTTCGCCATTTCAGTCCTGGGAAAAAGTCTCTGACTGTTCACATGATCAATGCCTCTCATCATCTTATACACCTCTGCCAGGTCACCTCTCATCCTCTGTCGCTCCAAGGACAAAAGGCCAACTTCACTCAACCTATTCTCATAAGGCATGCTCTCCAATCCAGGCCACATCCTTGTAAATCTTCTCTGCACTTTTTCTATAGTTTCCACATCCTTCCAGTAGTGAGGTGACCAGAACTGAGTTCAGTACTCCAAGTGGGGTCTCAGTTACTTAAGAGAGTTGGTTAGAGAAGTGTCAAGCAGTTGCTTCTATCGATATTTGGGCAATGGTAATCTATTAAGCTATGCAACTCCCACTGATATTTCAAACCCATCAAACCAAACCACTGAATGCAGAACATTCTGATCCCAAACATTGTAACTAGGCAGGGATAGACAATAAATATTGTTACATGTTCATGTTAATTGGCTCTCATCAACACCATCCATTACCATACAGTGACATTACAGTTACCATAGCAATTGACTTCTGTGTATTTTTTGATTTATGGACAAAATTGATGTGTGTTTGACTGATCTTAATTCAGGGACAGTCAGTATTTAGTTGGAGAAAGTTTTTACTCATCTTGTACAGGGTCTTAGTTTCAGGCAGACGGTATGATAGACAAAGCAAAAAGTGAACTGTTCGAAGAAGAGCTTGACAGGCCAAGCAGTATCTGAAGAAGCAAGTGAAGGGTCAATGTTTTCGCCAAGACCCTGCATCAAGATTGGCTTCACCAAGCTTATCTCTTCGTATCCTAACTCTCTTGTGTATCCCTTTGTTTTGTTCCATTCCATCTACATCTGGGGCATCTCTTATACCTTCCACCATTTTCACAACTTTTAAGTCCCAACTACCTCATCTTTACTGCAGATATCCATTCTGTATATATCTATATTCCCAATCAGAAAGATATTAGAGCCTTCCTCCTCTTTCTGGAACTAAGATACAACCAGTTCCCTTACACTATCACTCTAATCTAATGTGGCTGGTGTATCCTTTTGCCTCTATAGATGATGTACGACCTGTCGTGTTCTTTTAGTAGTTTGCTTTTTGCTTCACATTCTAGCATCTGCACTCTCTTGTGCTGCTAATAATGTAGATTATGTGGGGAAGTTTGAGAAGTGATGGATTAGGTGTCTTCAGTAATCAATGAAGAGGATTACAATGGTAGGTTTTAAAGCAGTTGACATACTTTGGCAAGTTGTGAGGATGTCAGAGAGTATGAGGCCTAGGAAGATGAAGCTGAAAATTATCTCCATGGCTAAAGTGAGAAATATGCTTCTAGAAGAATGCAGTGGGTCAAGTAGAATCAATGGAAACAGAGAATATGAGGCAACACACATCAAAGTTGCTGGTGAACGCAGCAGGCCAGGCAGCATCTCTAGGAAGAGGTACAGTCGACGTTTCAGGCCGAGACCCTTCGTCAGGACTGTACCTCTTCCTAGAGATGCTGCCTGGCCTGCTGCGTTCACCAGCAACTTTGATGTGTGTTGCTTGAATTTCCAGCATCTGCAGAACTCCTGTTGTTGGAGAATATGAGGCGATGTTTTTTCTAGTTTGCGCCTGCCTCAGCGTGACAGTGGAGAAGGTCAGTGTGGAATGGATCGTGAATTGAAATGACATGTTGTGCAGAAGTCCGTGACAGCCTATGCGAGCATAGGGCAGGTGCACTACAAAGCTAAAGTCTAAAGCCCTCCCCCACACACACATAATATGGGGTTTGCCTGTACTATAATGATTTCTTGGTGAATCCAGCAAACTTACAGAGGGCCTTACTGAGTTAGAAGTGAGCTCTGATGAATCAGAAGAGATCACAGCAAACATCTGGTGAGTTTGGTGGCAAACCATATGTACTTCCAAATGGTCGTATAGCAGATTATCAGAGTTTTGTTTATCTAGTGGTTAGTGCGTGAAGTAGCTAGGGTTTGTTAGCTACGGTGTAGCATTGACAACTCCAATCTAATTTTAACTACGACAAATTCAGCACATTTTCATAGGGATCGAGATTTTGTAAAATGGATGAAGAAATTAAGAGGAAGTGTGAGGAGAGAATCAAGAAAAAGAGGTATTCACCAAGAATGTGGAAAAGCAAGTCAACGAATAACCAAAAGGCGGGCAAGGCAGAAAGTAAGAAACAGAGCAGAGATGAGTAAAAAAGTGAGGTGGAAGAGAATGATAGAAAGAGGATAACTGTCAGAAGAATAATAGGAAGGAAGAGATTCTGCAGATACTGGAAATTCAGAGCAACACACACAAAAAAAGCACTGGAGGAACTCAGCAGGTCAGGCTGCATATATGGAAAGGAATAAACAGTCGACGTTTCGGGCTTGGTTCTCTTGGTTCTTGATCCTCCAAAATATTCCGCATGGAATTTAAACTGGAGGTGGCGGAGGGTGGCCTTAAGAAGGAGATTCATCAGCTGAGACCCATCATCGGGATTGGAGAGGAAAAGGGAAGAAGGATGAAATAAGAACCTGGGTGGTGATATGTTAAAGGGCTTACTAAGAAGAAATCTGATAGGAGAGGGCAGTGGACCACTGAGAAGGGATCCAGGGTTTGGTGATAGGCAGGTGAGGAGAACAGAAGAGGTAAGGGGGAGTGAAAGTGGGGAATGGAGGGAAGAACAGATGGGGGGTGGGGATGGAGGTGGAAATTACCAAAAGTTAGAGAGATCAATATGCATGCAATCAGGTTGGAGGTTACCCAGATGAAATATGAGGTATTGCTCTTGCAAACTGAGAGTGGCCGCATTGTGGCGGAAGAGGAAGCCATGGACTGACACGTCTGAAAGGGAATGGAAATTGGAACATTTGGCCACCGGGAAATCCTGCTTGTTATGGACGGGCAAAGGTGCTCGACGAAGCGGTCCTCTACTTTACACCGGGTCTCATCGATGTAGAGAAGGCTGCATCGGGAGCACCAGACAATGTAGACGACCCCCAACAGATTTGCAGGTGAAGTGTTGCCTCAACTGGAAGGATTGTTTTGAGCCCTGAATGGAGGTGAATGGGCAGGTGTGACACTTCTTCCGCTTGCAGGGAGAAGTGGCCGGAGTGAGATTGATCGGGAGGGACGGATGGACTAGGGAATCACGGAAAGAGCGATCCCTGCGGAAAGCGGCGGGGGAGGGGGAGGTTGAAGGTGTTTGGTGATATGATCCCGTTGACGATGAAGGGAGTTGCGGAGAATGATGTGCAGAGTGGATGTGGAGGTTAATGGGGTGGTAGGTAAGGACAAGAGGAACTCTATCCTGACTAAGGTGCGCGGAAAATGAATTGAGGGCTGATGTCCAGGCAATGGAGGAGATGCCGTTGAGGGCAGCATCCATGGCAGAGGAAAGGAAACCCGTTCTTTGAGGAAGGAAGACATCTCTGATGTCCCGGAAAGGGAAGCCTCATCCCAGGAATGGATGCAGCGGAGACGCAGGAATTGAGAAAAGAGAATGGCATTTTTTTTTACAGGTGACAGGGTGGAAAGAGTTATGGTCAAGGTAGCTGTGAGAGTCAGTAGGTTTATAAAAGATATCGGTAGATAGGTTGTCTGCAGAGGTGGAGACTAAAGAGATGAATAAAAGGGAAAGAGGACCCAGGAATAAACCAAGTGAATTGGCGAGCTCAAGATGGGTGCACGAGACAGCAACGTAGCGCAGAAGGGGTCGGGAAGCGCTACACGTGAATATTTGTAACACGGACAGATCCACGCCGCTGGCGAAAAGGCAACCATACGGTAGCTAGGGCCCAGGCGGATGTCCATGGCTACGATTGGCTTGGAGGGAAGGAGAAGAGGCGTGGGGGGAAACGAGGAAATGGAGATAGAGAGTACTAAATGGAGCCTTTAATGAATGAGGAGAGGGAGTGGAAGTTGAACTTATTGCATTGATGGCAGTCTTTCCATTTTAAAAATGAACTAAAATTAACCCAGGTTTATTGCAACATGGAAAATCGATGCAAAATAAAACAGATTTAACATTAACTGATTCTTTTCACAAACGCTGCCTAACCCCCTGAGTACTTACAGCGCTTTTAGTTTATTTTAAATTTCCAGCATCCGTGGCACTTTGCTTTTCGGAGAACTATATTGATCGGCGTTAGATCGAAAACTCAACACTACTTCCCTTTCTTTGTCCATGGGTTTACTGTCAAAATATAATTATCGTTCAATCTCAGGTGATCAAACAAAAACATCTATTACTTATTCAACCGCCGAAAACTATAAGACGGAGGCCGGGCTACTGATTGTCCTGGGTTATATATAAATGAGGAGTACAATTTGGCAGATGATTCTGAGCTCTTCCAGTCTAGTAACAATCTCTAATATGATGCTGCAATCAATTTTCCTAAAGTATCCTAAAATAATTCTTCCTTCTCTACCCTCTGTCGAAATCCCCGTCACGTTGATTACTTTTTCTATGAAGCATTCTTTGGCATCAGCTTTGAATGTATGCCAATTAAGCTGACCCACAGTGCCAAATACATTCACGCATCAGTTACACCTCCCAGTGTCGAAGAGCCCAAAACCCGATCGATTCTGAAGGTCGTAGATTATCCCTGTTCCTTGACAGCATATTTTCATTGTTACACATACGAAATGCTGGAGAAACCCCGCGTCTATGGAAAGGAATAATCAGTCGACGTTGCGGGCCAAGACCCTTCATCGGAGCTGCTGAGTTCCTCTAGCAGTTTGTATGTGTTACTCTGGATTTCCAGCATCTGCCTAATCTCTTAAGCATATTTTCATTCCAAATTCGCATTAATTTGGGCATAATAATCTAATTTTTGACATAATTTCACTGCATAACAAGCACAGAACATCGTATTTAAATTTCATCGGTCCCAACTTTTGGCCCTGTTGCCAGGGTAACGATTCGGCGCCACTCTTGCCGCGCAGCTTGTTGGCAGCGGGAATTGTGGGACAATGTGAAGATGGCGGCCGTGTTGGAGGTGGTGCTGAGTTGCGATGCCGGGGGTTCGTTGTGGAACTGTAACGTGTGGGAGCCGCGCTCCGGGACCACGCTAACGACCTACCGGGGCGGCAACACCTCAGCCCGTGCCTTATGTACTTTAGGCGGCGAGTTTCTGTTAGGAGCGCAGCTCGGCAAGAATTACATCAACGTATGGGAGTTGCAGCGGAAGGTGAGCGAGTCAATTGGGATGGAGTGCGTACGGACAGCGGGGTCTTAGGTGGGGAGAATAGCGATAGGAAATGATGAACTGTGGGGCAATCAGAACAAGGGGACAGAGGTGGAGAGAAAGGGGTAAGGAGCACATGGAATGGCGACTGGATGGAAGGGTAATGTAGCTCGGAGGCTTCAGGCGGAGAGAGCATGGGCAGAGTCCTGGAGAGGAATGGTACGCACGTAGGGGTTACTGGAGGACGAGGGGGGTACTTGGATCAGAAAGACTGAATAGGCGATAATATAGCATTATTTGATCCTTATCTGCTTTGGAATTATGTTCGTGGTGGATCTGTTGGTCTGAGTTGTGGCTTGTATGTATGTCATCGTGTTGCAGTTATAGAACTGAAGTGAGTTTCTGAGGGTAGGCAAGTTTGAGAAGTTCTTGGCTGACAACTAAGAGCTTCAGTAAGGATTACAAAGACCATTATGTGATTAGTACTGGATTTTTCTTTGAGGGCACATCTATTGTTTGACTGGATGGAGGGAGTCCACACTTTTGGAAGGTTTGTCACAAACACGAGAAAATCTGCAGATGCTGGAAATCGAAAGCAACACACACAAAATGCTGGAGGAACTCAGCAGACCAGCCGGCATCTGTGGAAAAGAGTAAATAGTTGACGTTTCGGGCAGAGACTCTCGTCGACTATTTACTCTTTTCCACAGATGCTGCATGGTCTGCTGAGTTCCTCGAGCATTTTGCGTGTATTTCACAGAATTTTTATGCTGGGAAGAGGCAGTTGGTGAAAAGCTGTTTCATGTCTTTTCCTATGAGAGAGAGTTATACGGCTCTTCAGCTGCTAAAATCAAGCTTTGTCTCCTTTTTTAGATGACGGCCAAGGCTGCAATTTTTTTTGTGTTACTGGCATAGCTTTCTATCCCAGGATGAGCCCAAATTCTGCATCAGAAGCTTCTCTGTGTCACTGTTTAGAACTTCAGCATGGATATTGCCTGTTCCAGAGGTTTTATTATTTGTGTGTTGGTATATTGCATCTGCAACCGGCTGAGGTGTGAATGAGAATGGACTGGAATGTTTTGTGGAATGTAGTCAAGTGCACATGTTGAAGAACTCCTTTACCAAAACTATATTTAGATTAATTATGTTCATGTTGGGAGAGGGACTGGAACATTGTATAGGGTTCTGAGGTGTTAGTTGTGAGGTGGGTGCAGACAGACTTCACAGAATATAGGCAGGTTAAGTGAATAACCAAGGAGATGACAGAATGTTATAAAGAAATGTGTGAGGCTGTTCCCTCTGCTAGAAAATAAAAAGCAGATTTTTTGTAAATGGTAATATATTTTGTAAATGGAAACCTACGATGAACCTCTGGGGGACTATGAACTTGTCCAAATCTAGACAGAAGGATTGAGATGTATCTGTATGTGAATCACGGAAAGTTAATATGCAGGATCAGTAAGCAGTTAATGTTTATAGTGACACGAGATTGTAGTGAGTGAACGTGAGTGAAGTAAGACAGTTTACTGGAATCACATAGGGTTTGTGTGAGACTGCCTGGAATACTCCATTCTGCTTTCATTTTGAGAAATTTGGGTAAATATAAGGATTTTGGGCAGTGAAGGTTCACCACCTTGTTTCCTGGGATGATGGATTTGCATTCCATAAGGATTATCAGAAATAGGCCACTTGGCCCTTGAGTGAGCTATATCATTTGATCTGATTGGAACTGCATTTCTAGCAACCCAGAACTGGAGATTCCAGATGCCGGAAATCTGGAGCAACACACACGAAATGCCAGAGGAACTCGGCAGATCAGGCAACATCTATAAAGGGAAATTAACAGTCCTGATGAAGGGATTCAGCCCAAAACTTCATCTGTTCATTTCCCTCCATAGATGCTGCCTGACCTGCTGAGTTCTTACAGCATTTTCTCTGTGTTGTAACCTTTCATTTTCTTATTTATCATGACTCTATCTACCTTTGCCTCAAAGGCTGTTTTCATACCATTTGAGGAAGGCAGTTCCAAAGATTCATAACCTAAAAGAGAAAATTCACCTAATCTTTCTTAAATTAGTTACCCTTTAAAAAAAACACTGATTCCATGATTTCACAGCATTTAAGTGATTGATAATAAATCTAATTCTGATTGTAGATCCTCTCACAGAGGAAACATCCTCTCTGCATCCACCCTGTCAAGAGAGATGCAATGTGTTCTTGTGATGGTATTGGGTTCACTGTCCACACAGCTGTAAACTCCAAAGGAGATTTTAAATCGTATCTGATACAGACATTTATGAGTACCTTTACAATAGGGAAGTTATATTGTATCAACATACTCTTCAAAGACTAGCTTACCTCCCTGTCTCATCTCTGCTGAGGTTTAGCTGACAATACTCACTATTTGAGTGGTGGGATCGCTCTCCCTACCAAATAGGAGAAGTTTCCAGTTTAAGTAGTTTAAATGCAGGTTTATGTTATTTTTAATAATACATGTTTAAGTTTAGACAAGTAGTTCTTAACACACATTTAAAACTGAGGATTTCTAATTTATAAAATATTTCCGAATTTCAAAATATTTATAAACTACAAAGGATTTCCAAACGCCGAAATAAAAGAACCTGTCAACGATTTGCAGATAAATGAATCTATGACTCAGAAACCCAAGGTTGAGGAATGAATGCTAATTCTTTCTGTCACCCTGTCTTTCTGTCATTTTCCTTGTCATTCCTAACAATTCTCAGTGCTTTCTAACATTGATGTTTTCCAGATACATTTGCTGGGACAAAATTGTTCACACAGATGGTCTAAAAGGTCCTGGGGACAGAGATCCTGGAAATCCAAATTTAATGCTGAGAGGGCTAACTCTGAATACACAAATAATCCAACTATTGATTGGTGCCCATGCTTAATGTGCTAAGTGACAAAATAAGTCTCACAATGATGCAAATAACTTGGCTGTAGTTACCTGGTTTGATGTAGGCAAATTAACATAGCCTCTTACGTTTAGCTGATGCAGACCAGAACAACTTGTGGTCATTTCACTTTATAAACCATGTCTCTTATCAGCCAGTCCCCTGCTCTGGGCCAGCAGACTATGCTGTGTAGACAGTGCTGTTTGTTTGCAATGCTGTCCTTTTAACTTCCGACTAATTATTGCTTGAAATTTGCATTTAGAACTGAAGACTAGCTTTTGTTTACAACAAAAAGATTAGGTAGGAATATTGGTTAGAAGTTTTAACTATTGTCACAAACAATTCTGACCCTTTGGAAAGGTCATGTTACTTTGCTAGAAGGCTGAGGTTAACAGTAAACCTCGGGCCCTAGAAAGTGACTATCCATCATATTCTCACATTGTGCTATATAACTGAAGTATTGATCTCTGTTTGGTATTGAATCTCCTTCACAATAAATAACATTTGGTTAATTTTACCAATTATATTATTTCATATTAACCTTCTGTGAATCATACACAAAGACATTCTGATAACTTTGCCTCTCAGTAATATTTTATCATTTAGAGTATGCCACTCTTATTTTTTTTGCAAAATAGATATTTTGACATTATGCTCCATTTGCAGGATCTCTGTGCATTCATTCGACTTATCTACGTCTATTGCCTATGTCTCTTAGGTCCTTCATAGCTTGCTCTATCACCTGTTTTTGTATCATCAGTAAATGTTATCCAAATTTTCAGAACCTTCATGCAAGTCATTTATATAATTTGTGAATTGTTGAGGTCCCAACACTGATTCCTGTGTCACAACACTAATTACATTTTGCCAATTATGTTAACTGTTTGCAAGCCAATCTTTTATCTACACCCAAGGTATACACTCCCACAATGTGAGCTTTGATTTTTGCATCACTTAGCGTAACTTATGGAAATCTAAATATTGTATATCTAAAGTCTCGCTTTTATTTGCAGCATATTACTTCAGTACTAATCCCAAAATGCTGGCATGTTATTCCTATCCATAAATACTGCCTGATCTGATGAGTTCCTCCAGAATTTTGTGTGTATTGCTCTGGATTTCCGATATTTGCAGAATCTCTTGTGTTTATATTACTTCATGTACTCCAATATAATGATTAGATTTGATTTCACTTACACAGAATCATATTGACTGGCTTGATCACCTTGAATTTTTATTAGTGACCTGCATCAGAGTATGTAGCATTGTTTAATATATATTTGCAAGACAAGTTACTTATGGTTAATGTGAACTGATGAGCACTTGATGATAATCCATACTTCTATAAGGAATAACGTTCTATGTCGCCAAGAAACCATCATATGAAATTGTTCATATATGGTGATGCAGATGGCCAATAAGTGAAAAATGATACAATTGATAAACAGTGGGTGGAGTAGTCAGTGTGGCTGTAGAATTTTATTTGATAAACACTTTCACTTTATTTCAGGATCAATTGCAGCAGAAGATAGTCTGTCCTGGGATTGTTACCTGCCTTGCTGTGTCACCCAATGGACTTTATGTGACGGCTGGAATTGAAGAGAGTATCTACTTGTGGGAGGTAAACATTAAAATTCCTATTCATTGTTGTGTGCTATAAACTGAGTGTTCAATTTATAATTACTGACTACATAATGTTTGTATAGAATTAAGGTTTGGAAAAATAAGATAAACCTGTTGGTTTATATGTTTTGTTGGATTTAAGATTTAAAAAAAATTTTTGAGACCTCACCTTAATAGGCTTTCCTAGGGAAAATTAACCTTATAAATTTAGATGATGCATCTTGTATTGAGATAGAAACATGTCATCATGAAAACACTTCTGATCTTTCCATTTGGTTTTTTGTTAAAGTTGGAAGTTTTGCTGCAGAAATTTCAGAAAATTCTTATGAAGGCTCTTTAACGTGAAACCTTAACTATTTTGCTCTTCAGAGAATGATTGCAATATTCACTGTTAGAATAAAACTAAATGTATAATTAGCAAGTTCAGTGATTGAATAAAATATCAAGCTTGGTAGCTTGAAGTTCTTCAAAGTAACCACATTGTGGCAGTCACTGCACTTTCAAAGTCAGAAGAATCTTGTTGCAATTTCAAATCCCCTTTAGGATTTAATATTGACTTGCAGTTACTGTTTTATAATTGTGAAATATGAAACTTCATAGATGAGGCATCTTGGATGCTGTTAGAATTATCAGAAAAACATAAAGACTGAATTTTATTTTCTTTCATGATTTTTCACCTTGTTTTTGTCACACTATTACCAGCATTTCTCTTCTGCAGTGCCTTTCCCCACTGCAGATTTTTCATAAATGAAATTCAGTGTTCATTAAACGGCGATTTCTGATGCTATGTGAATTCTGTGCTGTCGGCAGTATTGCTTAGAGTTCTGGTACCTCCGTCTAGTGACAGCAACTCTGTTTCAGCATTGGCCTTATCGTTAGTAACAATATCATCCTTTTTCACATTTTGTTTTAATAATAATTTGACTTTGTCCCTTTCAGATAGCAAGGACCAAGCTTCAATAACTATTAAATGTCAATTGGTGTCTCAATCCATTCTCTTCACTTTCTTATGATGGTGCCTGTCTTTTAATTGAATATATTAACTGTTTTTTTCCTTTTACTCTGATCCATCTTCATTGGAATTCAGGCTTCATCCTACCTCGGTGAACAAAATGATAATGATTAGTACTTTCTCTTGCCTCAAAGCTTACATTTTTCACTGAAGTATTTTTGCCCTACTGCCCCTCACAAGATTTGACTTTTTATTTCCAAGTATTCTCTTGATTTTTTTTTCGTTGTTGAGAACTACTGGATTGCCGATTGCCACTTCTATTTTCATCTTTCATTTTCTTTCAACTCGCCATGAATTTTCAGTATAAAATTGAATCTCATTAGGTTGAATGACAATGGAAAAGAAAAAAGAACTTGTATTCAGCCACATTTCTGTATTATTACTTGTTCCCTCCTAAGTGATTCTGACATGACCACTGAAGAGCTCATGCTGCTTATATCTGCACTCTGGTCACGTTATTAGATACAGGGGCGGGACCTGATGTGATCTTCTGCTGCTGTAGCCCATCCACTTCCAGATTCAATATGTGGTATGTTCAGTGACGCTCCTCTGCACACCACTGTTGTAACGTGTGGTTATTTGAGTTACTATTGCCTTCCTATCAGTTTGGATCAGTTTGGCCATTCTCTTTTGATGCCTCTCATTAACAAGGTGGTTTTGCCCATAGAACTGCAGCTTACTGGATGGTTTTGTCTTTGCACCATTCTCTGTAAACTCAAGACTGTTGTGTGTGAAAGTCCCAGGAGATCAGCAGTTTCTGAGGTATTCAGGTGACCCGATCTCGGATCTACAACCACTCCATGGTCAAAGTCATTTGGGTCATATTTCTTCCCTATTCTGATGTTTGGACTGAACAACAACTGAGCCTCTTAACCATGTCTGTACGCTTTTTTGCACTGAGTTGCTGCCAGTGATTGGCTGATTAGAGATTTGTATTATAGAGCAGGTATATAGGTCTATCTCACAAAGTGGCCATTGAGTGTATATATGTTGCACATATTATATGTTACACGTTCCTGGGAAGTAAATGATACTGATAGTTATTAAAGGTCTGTAACCAGTACATTCATCTTCCCAGCTTCTGAAGAATATTTTCCCAACCTCTGATTTCTGTTGCTTTAACTTCACTAAGGAACAAAGCCAACCTGGATGTTGCCCTCCAAAACCACACACTAACCTGACATGGGGGAAAAATATCACTGTTTCTTCATCATTGTCTAAAATGGGCATTTGTGAGCAGCTTCAGAATCCGATTGATGATAATTGACTTTTAACATGAAATTTGGTGTTTTGTGGCAACACTACCGTGCAAATATATAAAATGACCATGAATCACAGAAGTACATAATGGTTGTCATGGACTGTTCAGAAATTTGATGACAGAGAGCTGTTCATGAATGTGAGTTTTTAAGCTCATTTACTGCCTCTCTGATTGTAGTAGAGAAAAGAGAGCATGTCCCAGATGGTGAAGGTTGTTGGTGATTGATGACTTTTTGATGAATAAGTGCCATTTGATGGTACTGTCAATGACCCTTTCCATCACTTTACTCTGAAAATAGGCTGGTGGAGTGGTAATTAGCTGTTGGAAAGGCATCAATGCATGCATGATAAAGTGAAATTGATTATAGCCGAATCATTGGAACAGCGTAGAAATAATAAATGAACCAATAATCCAAGTATATATTTTTAAATTGTTTGGAAAGGTAAATAATGTAGCTCAGATTTGTATAGTTGTATAATGGAATTGTGCCTGGAGCTCAGGAGGCAGCCAACTTGCATCCACAATAAATTCTGAATTGTTGTAAGTACCTCTTGAAACTAAACTAGCTGGTTTAAAAGCTGATATATTCCTGTTTTGTTTCTCCCCAAGGTATCTACTGGAAATCTTCTCCTCACACTGTCCAGGCATTATCAGGAGCTGACATGCATTCGCTTCACCGATGATAGCAGCCACTTCATCTCGGGAGGGAAAGATAATCTTGTGATCGTGTGGAATTTGTCCAGGTATTGGATTAATTATGTAGCAAGTAACCCTTACCTTCCCAATTTTCTGTAGTGCATTTGTTTTGGGAGCGATTCCTGCTTTGTGATACACTGCACTTCCTCTGCATAGCCCTGTCTTTGAACAGCACGAAGAATTCTATCCTTTGCCCAATTCAGTTTCTCTGCACTGAAAGATTGCATATAAATGTGCCAACCGTTGCAAAGGCTGTGTCTGGCTACCCCTGTAAAGGAATGAGTAACATGTGAGAGCTGGGCAATTGCTCTGGTAAGTGACTTTCAGCTTGAAAAATATGCACTGCCAAGTCAGAGCGGTGATCAGTGAGTGATGTTGGTTGATACTTGAGGATGGTATTTCTACATCTATCTCAGGGTCAGCTAAGTAGAAAGTTTCCCGCAGACTTTGTTCCTCTTAAGGAGCAGCAAGAAATGTTGGGCCAGTTAACCATGGCAAGGAGGTGAGCTGATCAGCTTGAAGCCCTCTTGTACATTATCAGCTAAGTTAAGATCAGCAGGAACATAGTTTCATTGGCTCTTTTGAGTTGATCCCCTAATAAGTTTTGTAACTTCAAAACATAAAAAACCAATTAAAAGAAAAATAAGGGAGCCAGGAATGTGAGTAACTTTTTTTTACTTCAAGTGAGGGACGTGGTGCATATGACGTGATAGTGTGATGATGTATGCCATTTATGCACTATTATATATAAATTGCAATGCATTATTTAAATAAAGAATGCTCAGACAAACAATATATTTACAATATTACTCAAATATTAAATACACAACATTCTTCCCTGCTTAGCTACAAATTCCAGCTCATTAGAAAATGTATCTCAGCTTGTATATATAACGTGCTATATAATACAGCTACTGTATACAGACATCCGCAGCGTAGTAAATTTTAAATTGAATCATTCAGGCCTAAAGACTTAATTGTTGTGGAGGCTTTCTTACTTCTGTGGGATAACGTCTTTCCTGACAAGGAGGATCACTGTGCTTGGCAGGTGAGACTTCTCAGTTTCCGGGCCTGCCTCTGTAGTGGCTGTAGGAGTTGACTCTGGGACTGCAAGAAGTGGTTCTGACAGCTCTGGCCATCTGCTGAAACAATTGACACTGCTCTCTTAAACTGATCAATGTGTCATCTTCAGATGATAACAGACATAATTTCCATTGTGCAGGAGAAAGGTTCATTTTTGTCCTTAATCTTTCTGAGTATCCACTTTTGATCAACTCTGTAGTCCTTTGCCAGAGCTGCCAGAACAGGAGTGAAACATTGAATCTCCTTGTTTGGGGAGCCTTCAATTTGTCTCAGCTGTTTGTTCTGCATACTGCTTTGGAGATTGGGTTTGAGGAGATCCAGGTCTGAATGCAAGGGACGTTCCAGGAACTGCATAGCTGCTGACTTGTTGGTTATGGAGAGTGTTGCATTGTGATATGCAAGGAGGAAATTGTTGAGCTTCTGATTCAGTGTCAGTGTGTTCTGCTGACATTGCTCACAGTTTGTTCTTTAGACTCCAGACAAACCTTTCTGTCTAGCCATTTGTAGCTGGGTGTATAGTGCAGATGTAATATGTCTTATTCCATTCATTTTCAGGAATGATTGAAACTGTTCCACAACAAACTGGTCCATTGTCACTGACCTAGTGTTCTGGAATATCAGTCTTTGGGAAGAGGCTTCACAACACATCTGTAGTGTGGAGGGTGTAGTGGAGGCTATTGGGAATGCTTCTAGCCATTTTGTAGCTGCATCCATTGCTACCAAGAAATTTGTGCCCATTAAATGTCTGGTAAAATCTACATGAATCCTCTGCCTGAGCAGTGCAGGCCATTCACAAGGATGAAGAGGTGCTGCACTTGGCATCCAGAACAGTGCATAGCAAGCTGCTCGATGCGCTAACCTGTTCCGGGCTACCAGACAAAACTTTGAGCCAATGCTTTAATTTTGTCCATGCTTAGATGACCAGCATGTAGCTCCTCCAACACTTTGCTCTCAGCTTGGATGGTACAACAGCTCTCAATCCTCACATAACCTCCTTAAAGGGCAAGTTATCCTGACGCTGGTCTAAAAAAAAATAAAATTGGGGAACTGGGATTTCTGCTGCATACGTCATCCATTTTGAGTTGCCATGTAGACCTAAAGAAAGGACCTACACTCGATGCGCAAGAAGAAAAAAAATCATGCAAACAATTGAAATGAAAAAGAGGAATGTCCTCTTTTGTAAATTTTTCAGTATTTCCATTTCCAAGGGTAAACAGGACAAGCCATCAACCCTTCCATGATTAGTCGACCTCTTGAAGTCGATCATATAATTTTGTCCTCCAAGAAACCGAGCCCATCGCTGCATTTGTGCTGTTAGTGGAACACCCTTCTTCTGATTGAAAATGGACGCAAGTGATTAACGATCAGTAACGAGGGTAAATTCTCTCCCATACAAGTACTGGTTGAAATGTTTTACGCCCTGAGCCAGACTAAGATCTCTCCATCTGTCCAAAAATTTTCTCTGCAGCAGTAAGGGAATGTGATGCAAAGTCTATGGGGTGTTTACTTCCATCACTCGTAACATGTGACATAACTACACCTATACCATAAGGCAAGTTGTCACAGGCGTTTCACTGGACGATGTGGATCATGGTGTGTGAGTACAGTGTCTGGCATCACTATTTCCTTTACCTTTGTTAAAGCCACCTGGCACTGCTTTGTCCATTGCAATTTCTTCCCGATCTGTAGTAGTGAGTTCAAGGGGTGGAGCGCAGTAGCCAGGTTTGGCAGGAACCTGTTACAATAATTGACAAATTATAAAAAGGACTGCAACTGTGACACATCCTTTGGTCTTGGGGCATCCAGCACTGCTTTAAGTTTCTCAGTACACTTGAGTAATCATTCTGTGTTGATGGTGTGACCACAGTAAGTTTAAAGAATTCACACTATTTCCATAATGCTCTGAGGTGACAATGATGTCATCCAGGTAACACTGAGTGCCTGGAACTCTTGCAACATCTAGTCCATGGCTTTGTGCCAGAGGTCAGGTGCAGATCCTGCTCCAAATAAACCTATTATAGTCATGAAGCCTTTTGTGAGTCTTTATGGTGAGAAACACTTTGGCCTCTTCTTCCATCTCTATCTGTAGGTAGACGTTGGCTAAGTCCACTTTCCCTCCACAAAGGTTTGCAAAGGTATCCTCCATCTTGGGCAGAGAGTATTAGTCTATTTTTTGTATTGGGTTGATGTGACCTTAAAATCACCACGGATCCTGACAGACCCATTCTTCTTAAGTACTGCAACCACTGGTGTTACCCGTGGGCTCCCCTCAACCTTGGGAAGAATTCCTTTACCCTTCATACGATGTTGTTCACTGTCTACTCTATCACTGATAGTATACAGAACTGAATGGGCTTTGAAAAACTTGGGTGTCACATTTTCAAGTTAAATTGCTGTTCACTTCTGGTGTAAGCCAATTTGCTACTGTAAAGATGAAGCCACACTCAGGTTGGAGGAACAACACCTTATATTCCGTCTGGGTAGCCTCCAACCTGATGGCATGAACATCGACTTCTCTAACTTCCGCTAAGGTCCCACCTCCCCCTCGTACCCCATCTGTTACTCATTTTTATGCACACATTCTTTCTCTCACTCTCCTTTTTCTCCCTCTGTCCCTCTGAATATACCTCTTGCCCATCCTCTGGGTCACCCCCCCCCCCTTGTCTTTCTTCCCGGACCTCCTGTCCCATGATCCTCTCGTATCCCCTTTTGCCTATCACCTGTCCAGCTCTCGGCTCTATCCCTCCCCCTCCTGTCTTCTCCTATCATTTTGCATCTCCCCCTCCCCCTCCAGCTTTCAAATCCCTTACTCACTCTTCCTTCAGTTAGTCCTGATGAAGGGTCTCGGCCTGAAACATCGACTGCGCCTCTTTCTATAGATGCTGCTTGGCCTGCTGCGTTCACCAACAACTTTGATGTATGTTGCTTATCTGTTGTTAGTTTTCACTTTGTAACTATCAAGGCTATCCAGTCCTGTATCACTCTCATCGTTATCAGATTTTTCATCAACAGCATGCAGATTAGTGCTTTTTTTTTTGAAAATACAGCTTGACTTTTTAATCTTTTCCTCTTTCCTGTGCAGTCCATTTATTTTTGTCTGCTTGACATGCTCTTTGTATTTGTCCTACTTTGCATTTTCTGCAGGTTTCACCTGTAATTCTGTATGGGTCTGATACGTGAGAGCCCCTACCACAAGAGGAACATAATTTGTTCGGCTAGGCCTGTTTCTGCTTAGATGTTGCAATTTTGTTCATGTTCACTTTCATTCCCGACTGCAGCTCAATTGCGCCTGTCTACTGTTTCCATAGATACATTGATTTTGTCTGTTTTTTAAATGTGAGTTGCCCTTAAGTTAGGAGCCATTTTTTAATGCTTTCTTGTAAGATTTCACAACTAAGCAATTTCTCAGTGCACCATTAAACCCATCACTGAACTGACAATGCTCAAACAATCTCTTTAATATAGCCACACACGTAGAAATCTAAATCTTCCTTTAGATTCCGCTTATGAAACCTAAAGTGTTCTATAATCAACAATGCCTTGGTTTGAAGTGTTTCTTCATTACTTTCACAATATCAGCAAGGCTCACTTTAGCTGGTTAGGTTGGAGCAGTTAAATTTCTAAACAAACTGGATGGCTTAAAACCCAATGCACTCAGCAAAAGTAGCACTCACTTTTCATGGACTTCTTCATTTGCTTCAAAATACTGCTCCATATATAGCAGCTAGTTATCTTTTGTGCAATCGAACACGTCTCTATTTTATTTTTTCTACTTTTTAAAAAGACTTATTATTATCACCAAGTACTCATAGTTTATGACCCCATATATTTGTCGGTCTTTTTTGCCTTTTTTAAAACTCTACCATGTCTGTCCCTTCCCGAAGAAGCATGTGTTGCGCTGCTTTTTTTCCTTGATCATTTCTCACAGTGCTTTTTTTAAAACTTAAAAGCGTCGCGTGTTTTTTTTTGAAAAAAGCTCTTAACATCTCACTGGGCTTCAGCAGGTAGGTAGTCGTCTCTGGGTTGTTTGCAGGGGTGGCTAAACTTTTACATTCCATGCGTCAGTTTTTTCACTCATGAGTTCAGATGTGCCATACAACTCTTGTACCCCCATTCAATTCTTGTAAAAATATGTTAATATAGAACTTGTGCGTGAAAAAAATCACATCTGAACTCGTGTGTGAAAAAATTGATGCATGGATTGTAAAAGGTTGGCCACCCCTGGTTTAAAGCTTCCTTGTAACAAAAAATCATAATTGTATCAAAAACTAATTGAAAGAAAAACAAGGGAGCCAGGAATGCGAGTCTAACTTAGTTTTTTACTTTAAGCCATTCACGCACATTTGATGTGCTAGTAAGATGACATATACCATTCCGGTACTATTACGTATAAACCTTAATGAATTACTTAGACAAGGAATGCTTAATCAAACAATATATTTACAATATTTCTCAAATATTACTAAAGTACTAAATATGCAACTTGTGTACAAAACATAGAATCTCCCTTTTTCATTAAATATATAAACAAGCACAACCGTGTTCTCTGTAAAAGAACTTGATTATCATTCAGTTCTGTGATGAGTTCTTTGGTTATCATCTCTGCCATCTTAACTGCTAGAAAAGCAGTATTGAGTTCAAGCCTTGGTATGATGAAATCTGGTTTGGGAGCGAGCTTTGCTTTGCCAGGGATAAATCCAATTTCACCATATCCAGCATTGTCTGTGACCTTCAGATATGCATTAACTTCAGTTGATGCATCACAGAGGATCTTCATTGCAGACCTCTTTCTTTTGTGTTGTAGATAGTGGAATTGTTGTGTAGGTTCATGGAATTTTCAAGCCTTTAAGATCCTGAAGGGAAGAACACCACTGCTGCCATTGGTCATACTTATCTTTTGGGAGTGGGACCTCACATCCACATGTATCTGGGGCCACCTCTCTTAACATGAGGTATCCCTGGAGCAGCAAATCCAACGGGGTCAGATAGGCTATTGATAATTGATAGTACGCTATGACGTGTAAAGGGTCTTTCAGTAACAGTGACCTGAAAAGTAAGGGTGTCAGTAATGAGGTTCTGTCCAATACCCAGACTGCGCTGCATACGAAGAAGTTCCTCTCCAAGATCAAGATTCTGTAGACCTCTAGCCAGATCTTCAGATGGGAAATGTTGCATGACCTCAGCGCTGTTGGATGTGATCTTATGTAGTCTAAAATTAGACTGTGCCAACATATCTTGCATTACTTTCAGCATGCTGACTGCTTCTACTGCATTAGAGAATGAATTAAGACTATCATCCACATAGAAATGTCTTTCTATGTACCTGCATGCTTCAGTCCCAGATTCCTTCTCTGTATCGATAGCTGTTTGCTTAAGGCCAAAGATTGGCACAACCGATGAAGGGCAACTAACCAAATACACGAACCCTTGTGTGGTACTCCAGAATCTCATTGTCCAGTTGGTGGTTATGAAACTCGCAACAATCTGAGGTAGGCTTGATGATCCTGTCTCTCTCGGAAAATGGAATATTTGTTCGTTGTCTGCCATCACTGCAATGCATTCTGTTGCTTTAGCACACGAGGACTTCAAGCAAACTGTTATTGAGGTCTGGACCCCACTAGAGTCCATTGTTCAATGATATGCCTTTGAACTGCACACTTGAATCAAAGACAGTTCAAATTTATGCAGGTTTCTGGGGATGGTAAACACCAAAGTTGAGCAAGTGTCTGTCTGCTTTGTTGGGATCTGGTGGAGGAGTTAGCTCAGCATGATTGTTCCTGAAGAGTCTCTCCATGAACTCCACATAATGATCTTTTATTTCTGTTTTCCTTCTCAATGTGCAACTGAGGGACGTGAGTTGACTTGAGGCCTGCTCTCTGTTGTTTAGTAGGAGTTATCATGGTGAGCAAAAAGGAAGGGGAGCAGCCCTGTTGTCTTGCCTTTGCTAAATTCTTTGTTCATGATTTGAAGGAAGTCTTTGATGAAAAGTGCCAGCTTATAATCTGCTCAGCAACAGAAAACTAGCTTGCGTAAATCTGATTGATCAGGGGTAAGTGTGTCAGGACACTTGGTCACTTACCTACAATCTTCTTTCTCATATAGATTCTACTCTCACAGGGTCAGAAGTGACTTGGGCGCCTGTTCTCCGGAACCTTAATCTTAAGATGTACTGACAGTGGGCTGATGAGCACCATCGAGGTAGACCACCCACTATGACCCAAACCAGGTTCATTCATTGACTATTATGCTGTTCATGTACATTATGGGCATGGATGGTATCTCTGCCAAGCAACAGGAAAATCTCAGCGGAAGAGTCAAGTAGGGAAATCTTGTCAGCTATGGTCTTAAGATGTGAATGATCACGTGCAGCTTCAGGAGTTGGGATGTCATCCCTGCTGTTGGGAATACGGTTGCACTCAATGAGGCCTGGTAAGCAGACTTATCCTCCTTTTAACTCCATGACAAATTATTGGCTCTTCCGTCAACTTCTGATGTGCCAGAACATGTCTTCATAGCGTATAGGGAACCAGAACTTTGAATACAGAATATGTCAAAGAATGTTGATTTTGCCAAAGACATTACTCTGATCATCTAATATACATATGCCTTTACTTTTTGCTCAGGATGTCCTTTTGGGTAGATGTTGACTAGACGTTTTTAGAGTGGGATTTGCCGTGGGAGCCTTTCCAGCATATCTCTGTGAATGACAAAAGTGCTACTTTTGATGGATGCTCAGCTGCGATCCTGCCATGCTTTGCTGTGGATGTGCTCGAACAATTAGTAGCCGAAGGTGCTGGTCCTGAATAAAGTGCTGATATGTGTCTGTCACTGTTGCACTTGGCGCAGTCTGTGATAGATTTACAGTCTTTTGCTGTAAACATCTTGAGTGCTCTTTTAGAAAGTATCTCTGGTTTACAAACGTTTCTTCTCAGAACCCTGTGCATTTCCTGAAGGGATGAAGCTTCTTATTGACAGGGCATTGTCTAACAGTGTTCATGGTGAGAGTTTTCTATTTGGGTTTTGCTGACTGTGATAGGAGATTTGGTTTTCCATGCTTTTGCTGGAGACCTCTCTTTAATTGAAGTGTTACCGGAAGTTGAGAGCATAAAACTTGGGTCATTTCGCATTTTTGCTTGGTGGCAGATGAATTCCACAAAGAATGACGATAGTGGACAGAGGGCATTGTAGCAGTTACTTGAAAACAAACCAAAACTGCTGGGGGACTGAGTGAGGGACTCAATGCTGTGTGACGCACTTCCAAATAACTGAGTTCCAAGTCAAAACAAGTACGTTTGATCCTTTATTACGAAGCTAGCAAAGATAAATGATGTTATAGCGATATTACAAATTAACATAACCAAAATTAAAAAATAACGAACTAAGCGGAATAAGAGTGATTAGTGGTCAACAAAAAAAATCATCTCCAGCTCACTCCCTCTCAACTAAATTGATTAACTAGCACAAAGAATGAATACGTGACTGTACTCATTTGCTTTTACCACGCCCTAACCCACGTAACTAATTACCATAATCCATAATAAATGCGCAACACAAAATACAATACAGACAGATAGAAAATAGATACTTGGCTCCTACATCCCAGCCCCTAATTATTACACCATAATAATTACAGTTACATACTACTAAAATAGGAGACATGAAATCCTCAAGGATAAGCATCTTAACATTTATGCAAATATCCTTTATTCATTCTTCAAGTCATGTAACAGTCATTTAGGCCAGAGATTACCAGCATTTAGCCCAGTACAGAATAATCTTTACCACCACACGCTGTCAATTCAATAAGTCAAGCCAAAATCATGAAGGTTCTGGAACTGTAGCTCCTCAAAACTCTGCCTTCTGCAGAAGGCAGGTCTTGGTTATAGGCCTGTGCAGACAGCTGGTCTTGGTGTTGATGAGCAGCTGCTGCATAAATGCTCGTCTGTCTGGAAAGACTTGAATGATTCTTTCATGATCTACGAGGTTCAAGGCACTGTTTTGTCAACTATAAGCACAATGTCTCCTGGCATTCCTGTAACTGTAGTAAATACTGCTTGTCCCACTGTTTCCAAACAAGTTTGACATTTATTGGACCTTCTTCCATCTACAATGAGCATTGTTGCCTTCCTTTTGGAACTCTCCTGGTGGTAAGGATGGTGTGGTCTCCAGAAGCAAAAGATGCTTGGATGTTAGTGCTTCCAAATCATTGGGATTGGAGGATGCATTAGTAATTGGTCGACCATTGATAATAGACTCTACTTCACAAAGAACTGTGTGGAAACTGTCTTCGTTAAGGTTCTGTCCCTTCATGGTGGAATTGAGGACCTTTTCCACAAACCTGGTCAATCTCTCCTGTGTGACTTCATGATGAGAACCAACAGGGGAGGTTAAAGGAGGGGTAAGATGAAGGAGCACATACCAATCCTTATAGAGGGATCAGAAGTGGAGAGAGTGAGCACTTTCAAGTTCCTGGGTGTCAAGATCTCTGAGGATCTAACCTGGTCCCAACATATCAATGCAGCTATAAAGAAGGCAAGACAGTGACTATGCTTCATTAGGAGTTTGAAGAGATTTGGTATGTCAACAAAAATGCTCAAAAACTTCTATAAATGTATCTTGGAGAGGATTCTGACAGCTGCATCACTGTCTGGTATGGGGGGGAGGGGGCTACTGCACAGGACCGAAAGAAGCTGCTGAAGGTAGTAAATTTAGTCAGCTCCATCTTGGGTACTAGCCTATAAAGTTTCCAGGACGTCTTCATATAGCAGTGTCTCAGAAAGGCAGCATCCATTATTAAGGATCCCCAGCACCCAGAGCATGCCCTTTTCTCATTGTCAGGTAGGAGGTACAGAAGCCTGAAGGCACACATTCAACGATTCAGGAACAGCTTCTTCCCCTCTGCTGTTTGATTCCTAAATGGACATTGAACCTGTGAACACTACCTCACTTTTTTAATATATATTATTTCTGCTTTTGCACGATTTTTAATCTATTCATTATATGTATACTGTAATTGGTTTACTTTTTTTTTGCATTGAACTGCTGCTGCTAAGTTAACAGATTATATGACAGATGCTGGTGATAATAAGCCTGATTCTGATTCTGAAATCCACTTAATTTCTTTCTGAAGAAGAACAACACTTAAATGTGACAGGTCGTATAGCTAGACAGGTAAATATGACCCCATACCTCTTCATTGTACTCCTTCTGCTCTTCACCTCAAAAGGTCCAAAGTAGTCCACTCCTACTCGTGTAAACAGAGGTTCATTTAGAGAGACCCTGTCCAGAAATAGATCTGCCATGTGCTGGCACCCTGAAGCTGTGTGCAATCTCGACAAACAACATACTTAGATATGATTCTTATAGATGTACTATCATGGGGAATCCAGTATTTTTGGTGCAACCTGAACAACATGTGGTTATGGCCACCACGTCCTATGTCTTGATGTACATGCCTCAGAATGATGCCTGAGATATGAAGATCCTTTGCCAGTTTAACAGGATGTTTAGACTTCTTACGCATGGCTGCCTTACTAAACCGTCCTTCAACTGTCAAGGCACCATCTTCAAGTACTGTATTGAGCTTGAAAATATGACTGTTCCTTTTCACCCTTTCTCTCCTTTGCAAACTTGAAAAATCATCTGGCAATCTGTTCTTTGGCAAAGCCCAATTGTCTCCAATTCAGCCTTTCTGAGCTCCTCCACTGAGAGACAATGTCAGTCAAGGTGACCTTTAACCTTTTCAATCTCTCTCTTCAAAGAATACCTTTCTTTTTCATCCAAGTTAGACTGAGCAAGAGTGCTGCTTAATTGCTTTTTCTTCTGACTAATAAACAAGAGCAGGTTTTTAAATCTAAGAATCCAGGCCATTGTCTTCCTCAGATGGGTTCACGATGAGAAGTGATGAATTATATGTGTTACAGCATCCACCTCCTCTTCAGTCTGTAGGTATCATTATCTAAATCATTGTAACACTCCTCTTGCCTTCCGGATCATCTAGCAGGATTTCTCCAGAACAATAGGGATTCACAGGCCATTCCCTTTCAGGCTGAAGAAGATACTGAGCCCTGACACCCATATCTCATTCTTCAGGAATGCTTTCACCTTCAACCCTCTAGAGGCCACATCTGCTGAGTTGCTTGAAGTGTTTACTTACTTCCATTGAGATGCCTGTGAGACTTGCAAATTTCTGAAACTCTCTGTTTACAATGAAGGTTCAGAACCCGGGAGTTTTATTCTCGATATATTTCAGTTTAGAAGTTGGAGATTCCTAAAGGATCACAGATGGAACTAACTGTGGAAAGGATCCTCCTTCTGGTGAGTGGTTTATCTTGAACCATAATCTTAAACTTGAAAGTATCAGATTGAATACACTATTGCACACCCAATACTCTCTCCACCAAAGGTATATCATTATCTAAATCCTTCTTCATGTCTTTAGCTCTTTGCTCTTCTGCTATCACAGCTATCACACAATCTCTCTTGCTTATCCACTTTGAGAGCCAAAAGCTGCCTTACACACAAATGGATACAGGGTTATGTTAAAGAGACATTACTTCTTCCTCAGAGGACACTGACACAAGGCAGTCGTCAATATAGAAGCAATGCAAAACCTTATCTACTGTCTTGCAGCTGTTCTTCATTGCCCTATGTGCTTTTCCTAAGGACAAAGTTAGCACAGCTTGGAGATGAAATTGCTCCAAAGAGATGTACTACCATTCTGAAGTCTAAAGTCACCATTGGCTGAGGTCATCATCAAGCCACCAGAGAAACCTCAGCAGGTCTGCATCTTCTGTGGATGACACCAAGATTGTGGGTGTAGTGGACAGCAAGGAAGACTATCAAAGCTTGCAGTGGATCTGGACCTGCTGGAAAAATGGGCTGAAAAATGGTAGATGGAATTTAATGTAGCCAAGTGTGAGATGTTGCACTTTGGGAGGACCAACCAAGGTAGGTATTACATGGTGAATGGTAGGGCACTGAGAAGTGCGGTAGAACAGAGAAATGTGGGAATACAGATCCATAATTTCTTGAAAGTGGCGTCATAGGTAATAGGGTTGGAAGTAAAGCTTTTGGCACATTGGTCTTCATAAATCAATGTATTGAGTTAGGGAATTGGGATGTGATGTTTAAATTGTAATAAGACATAGGTGAAACTTAATTTGGAGTATTTGTTCAAGCAACACACATCAAAGTTGCTGGTGAACGCAGCAGGCCAAGCAGCATCTCTAGGAAGAGGTGCAGTCGACGTTTCAGGCCGAGACCCTTCGTCAGGTCTCGGCCTGAAACGTCGACTGCACCTCTTCCTAGAGATGCTGCTTGGCCTGCTGCGTTCACCAGCAACTTTGATGTGTGTTGCTTGAATTTCCAGCATCTGCAGAATTCCTGTTGTTTGGAGTATTTGCTTGCAGTTTTGCTCATCTACCTGCAGGAAAGATGTAAGTGTTCTCTTATCTTTCAATCTTATCTATAAGGTTGTTGCCAGGACTTTAGGACCTGAGGTACAGGGAAGGTTCAATAGGTTAGGACTTTATTCCCTAGAACATAGAACATTGAGGGGAGATGTGATAGAGGGATACAAAATTATGAAAGGTATCATCATCATCATCATCATCATCATCATCATCATCATCAGGTGCCATGCCCAGTTTGAGCTTTGACTGCCATGGTCCACAGACTCTTGTTTCAGGTCAAGTGGATCAATTCATTGGTATTCATTTCCAGTTCTCTGGCTGCTGTCTCCATCAACATTTGTCTTTGTCTTCCTCTTGCCTTCTTCCCTTCAATCTTCCCCATAATTACTGTGCATTCTAACTCCTCTTTCCTAATCACATGTCCAATGAAATTACGTTGCCTTTTCATGATCTTGTACATTATTTCTCTTTTTGTGTTTGCTCTGTTCATGACGTTAGATATTTGTTTCGTTCATGATATTCTTTGCATCCTCCTCAAAAACCACATCTCTGCTGCTTCAATTCGTTTCCTCATGTTACTAGGTATTGTCCAACATTCTGAGCCATATAATATAACTGGATAAAAGTAACATTTCAGTACTCTGAGGCGGGTTGTCATGCCTAGTTTAGTATTGGTCAGTATACTCTTCATTCTCGTAAAGGTGTCTTTTGCCATCCCTATTCTTCTTTTGATGTCCATGTAGCACCTGCCATCTGATGTCACCCAGCTTCCTAAGTAGCAAAAGTTCTGTACTTACTTGTTTTATGTCTTCCCTGTTTATTCTCAGCCTGCAGATAGGATTCTCCTTCTTTTTGGATATCACTATACATTCTATCTTTTTGCGATTGATAGATAGACCCATTTTTGCACTTCCTTCAACACTTATATCAATTAAGTTTTGTAGTTCTTCTTCCGTACTTGCAATTAACACAGTGTCATCAACATATCTGAAATTATTGGTGTTTTCACCGCCAACTTTGATTCCCAAGATGTCTCTTATTTTTTATAATATTGTTTTACTGTATACATTAAACAAATCAGGGGAGAAAACACGCCCTTGTCTAATGCCTCTCTTGATTTTCGTAAACTGACTCACTTCTCCATTTATTCTTACGGCGGCAGTTTGTTCCCAGTACAGACTTCTGAATAGGCAGAGGTCTTTCGAATCTAGATCTCGAGTTTCCTGTAATATTTCAAATAACTTATTGTGCTTCACTTTATCAAATGCTTTTGTGTAGTCGATAAAACAAACAAACAAATCTTTTTGCCCCTGAATAGTTCATTCTGATAGTATCCTTAACATCAATATTGCGTTTCTTGTACCTTTGTCTTTCACAAAACCACATTGTTCTTGTACGCAGCAGGCCAGGCAGCATCTATGGGAAGAGGTACAGTCGATGTTTTGGGCCGACACCCTTCCTACAGGGTCTCGGCCCGAAACGTCGACTGTACCTCTTCCCATAGATGCTGCCTGGCCTGCTGCGTTCACCAGCAATTTTTATGTGTGTTGCTTGAAATTCCAGCATCTGCAGATTTCCTCGTGTTCACATTGTTCTTTACCTATTTCAGCTTGTATCTTACTTTTAGCTCTTGTCATCAAAATTCTTAGAAGTATCTTAGTGATATGACTCATTAAACTTATAGTCCTATGTAATTCACATTCTATTGCTCCAGGTTTCTTAGGAAGAGTGATAAATACTGATTTTTTTCCATCTTTTATGGTATTATTCCAGTCTCATAAATGTCATTGATTAAATTTCAACTCCATGGAAAGGCAGCAGGTCCTGATGAATTAGTAATAGAACAAATTATCACCCTTGAAGATTATGGAATTGAAAAACTTACTGATTTAATCAATGAAAGGTAGAGTGATAAATACTGATTTTTTCCCATCTTTTATGGTATTATTCCAGTCTCATAAATGTCATTGATTAAATTTCAACTCCATGGAAAGGCAGCAGGTCCTGATGAATTAGTAATAGAACAAATTATCACCCTTGAAGATTATGGAATTGAAAAACTTACTGATTTAATCAATGAAAGGTATAGATAGGGTAAGTACAAGAAGGCTTTTTCCACTGAGGTGAGGTGAGGTGAGGCTACAACAGGAGGTCATGGGTTAATGGTGAAAGGTGAAATGTATAAGGGGAACATGAAAGGGAACTGCTTCACTCAGAGTAGTGATGATGTGGAATGAGCTGTCAGTGCAAGTTGAGGGTTTGATTTCAACATTTAAGAGAAATTTGGATAGGTACATGGATGGGAGGGGTATGGAGGGCTTTGTTGGTCTGGATGCAGGTCATTGGGAATAGGTAGGTTAATCATTTGGCACACACTAGATGGGCTAAAGGGCCTTTTTCTGTATGGCAGTGTTTTATAACTATTTTGTTTGGATGACATACGGTATATACTTAATACAGTTCAGTGAGACTCTGATATTTTGAAATAATTTGGAGCATTTTGCTGAAAGGTAAAGAGGTTTTCTTTATATAATCCCAGTCCGTAGACTCCTCTTTAGGCCAAAAAATAATTTTGAAATGTAGTCATTACTATAATATACCAGACAATCGGGTGACCAGTTGGGGCACCCTTTGAGAGAAAGGTAGTGCAGTCTGATGTGACCAGAATGAACATTAAATTTCCCTGAATGCTGTTGCTGTCACTTTGCTTTGGAATTTAAAGAAGAAACTCAGTTTATTAAAGAAGAAAGATGCTTAGCAAGACATATATAGCTCCTCCTCATTTAACAAAGGACACTTTTGATGACAACATTAATGGTTGATCTGCCACCCTTCAAGAATACTGTAACGTTTTCATTTTTTTTTCCCTGGCTTAAAGCCACACACAACTGACCATGCTGGAATTCCAGTTTCTCCAGATAAATCAACACATTCTCCATGGTTTGCCTTGTACCTTATGTATAGTCATAGCAAAGCATGACTGTATCGGGAACTGGCTCCACTGAAAAGGGATATCTTCCCCCTCTGATAACAGAGAGTAATTCTTTGGATCATGACAATGTCATTTTTGAACTCACCAATGTTTATCTTTGCTACAGTGAGATTGTCTTGTAGTTCTTCCACCATCATTCGCATTCCATTGCAAAGCCTTGATGGATCCAAGTTCCTCATTGAAATGTTGGGAGATCTCCTCTTCAGTTCCAGTTTATGTGCTGGCAATCCAGGGAGTTCAACCGAATCAAGGAATTCTGTTGGAAAATGAGTGGCGTTAGCTCCTTCACTTACAGCATTGAAGGAACAGTATTCTTTCATGATTCCAGAGAAGCATCTAATGCATGTGAAGTTTATTTTTTGCATCATTTCATTGAGAGGAACCAAGATAGAATTCCTCGAGAACAGTTCTGCAGGATTGTCGAATGTCGGTTAGATGAAATCAATACATTCTTCCAGAGTTTTTGCTTGGCAGAACATATCTTCAGGTAATTTGATTTCATCGTTTTCATTTTTCTCAGTCTTGTCTTCTCCAACATCCAATAAGAACTCAGAATATTGTCCTTCTCCCTCACTCAATCGCATGTTTCTCTTCAATTGAAACTTGAAGCTTCTCCATAAGTAGGATTTTTTAATGCATGAATTCTCCACATCAGCATCATTTCTTCGTTTCACAACTGCTAGAAGCTGATGGAAATTGCCACAGCAAATGGTTAAAATACCCCCGAAGGCCTCATTCTTGCCGATACATCATAAGGAGACCGGTCCATGGCTTCGAAACTCTCCCTCCTAATAATGGGCCACTCATCCCAGACAATAAGCCTCACATTTCAGAGTAAATTTGCAGTATTGGTGTTTTTATCGATGTTACAAAGGGCATCTTCATTGACTTTGTGGGGTATCTTGAACCTTGAATGTGCTGTCCTACCACCAGGCATCAATGTTGCTGCAATACCGGATGATGCTACAGCAATAGCAACACCTCCATCTCCCCTAACTTTAGCAAGGATCAAGTTGATGATAAATATCTTGCCTGTTCCTCCTGGTGTATCAATGAAAATCATCGAAGAGAGATTCCTTTCCAAGCAGTCGCGCACATATTCATATACTTCTCTTTGCTCATTATTCAATAGGGTCTCGTTCTGTGAAACAAATTCCTGCTGTTTGTCTCTGTTGTATTGCAGTTCACGCAATAATTTCAGATTGCCAGCCCTTTGAGTAATTGTACCGTTTCTTGGAGTCAGCAAGTTTTGTTCTTCAAGTGTTTTGCCCAAGTTCTCAAGTTTCTCTTGTAAATACAGAAGAGCTTGTCCATGATGCCTCTCATCGATCATGATGTTAGGATCATTGATAGTTCTCCTCTCCATTTGTAAGAAATCTTCAGACATTGCATTCTTGAACCGGTTGCATAGTTGCTGTGGATTGTTGAGTTCAGTGTTGTTAGCAAGATGACAGACAAATCTCTCATTGCTTTGGGCATTCTTGTTCTCTCTGCTTCTTCCATAGTTTGCTGCTAATGATCGTCTGCTTGCAACAATCCTCTCTCTCTGCAGACATCTTTGAGTGATGGAAGGATATCTCCATCATGTGTTTTCAATAATTGGAAAGATACTGGCCCCTTTATGTGATGAAGAAGAAGTCTCAAATAGTAGAGGTCACCACTTCATGGAGAAATGGTATACACATTTGCTTCAAAAATCCTGGAGTACTCCTCCAGTCTTTTCCCCATTCTCCTTCTTCCCCTTCTCTTATTAGTCCAAGTGTAGAATCTGGGAATATCCGCATAGTACAGGGTTCTTGCAAATGGATCGCAAGTGCAAAGATCCATGAATTCCGTTAAAGTGGTTCTTGCCATATCATTATTCAGTTGCACAGCAGCATTATCTCGGAAGAATACTTGATGCTGTTGGGGAAGGTGCACTTGAAGGTGAACAACGGCTGGATCCCTCTCGTGAATTGGAAATCCAAGTTTCGATCCGACCCCTTTAGAGGGCCCAATATATCTCCCTGTCAAATACTGTGTGATTTTGTCTTCTCTATTTGCTCCAAAAATTGTCCGATCACTCCCCTTCATGGTATACTTGATCACGTATTTGATAGACTTGACAGATGAGCATATTTCTACATTTAGATGACAATTGAACAGCCTCAATAGTTGGGCATTATAGGGGACCACCCATTCAGAAGTTATAATTCGACTTTTTCATCCACTTGATGACCTTCGAATCCTCCCATTTCCACAGACCGTCTCTTATACGCAGGATATGAATCATCCCCACACCTTGTATACTCAATGAATGGCTTCGGGTACCTCTTACTGCATGTACCATTTTGCCAACCCGGTGATTTAGTGGTGCAATATGGACTATGTATCCTGTGCTTCAAGACCAATTCATGCAGCTCTGGATCTTCATTTGGGTCTGGTATTTCTGCTTGCAGGAATCTATCATAATCTTGTGGTCTTGGCTTGGATGCTTCATCGAACCACAGCCGACAGTGCAAATGAAGCAGACCCCACTTTTGGTATTCCACGCTTACAATGTGAGCGATACACCTACCAAAGAGACCATCTGTTCCAGTGAGGTACTTCATAAACACCTTTCTCTTCAAGTCAAACACTCTTGCGATTAAATCCGGCCGATCGTTTGGTTGCTGATGCAAAAAAAGGTGCTGTTGGATTTCAGGCCAGTTTGGATTGCATGTCATTGTAATGAAAAATGAAACATTACCATACTTCCGTATATACATCATGGCATCCTGACATCGTTCCATCATGTATCTCGGTCCACCAACAAATGTTGAGAGGATGATGCGCCTTCTGATGTGTCTGAAATCACCGTCATCATTAAATGCATCAGTCAGGCCTCTGTATGTTGGTTGATCTCAAGGTTGCTTGATTTATTCAGATGTAGCTCAGCCTCTCACCTTCAATCTTAGCGGCTATATCGACCAAGTATTGTTGGAATAGATGTCCTCCTCTGAGAAGGTTATTAAACTCATTCTCATGGTTCGTTATTCGATACTCATAATAATGCATTGCCGTCAGTTTCTTGTTGTTCGTCATTCGGAGTTGATGATGCCAGCCATTGTCTCCAAGTGGAAAGAAGAGTATGTATTGAAAGCTGTCATATGAGCGATGGGACTCTGAAATTATTTGCAAATCACCTCCTCGTTCTTTCAACACAATGTGCCGTGATCTTGCTTCAGGTTCGGTATAATGACAGCGACTTCGTTGGCAATTTGTGCATTAAATCTTCTCTCATGTTCAAATGCAGTCTCTGGTCAGGATCAGTGACAATGGACGCCTCTGGCATGCCTCGAATTTGTTCTTTTGCAAGTCGACGGGACGCAATGTACGGGTTTCGTTGTCGTAGTAGGTTTTCCAATAATTCAACAATCCCACGTTGAATTCCATCATTCTGTAGTATCCCTATTCTCAATTCTACGCTGTCTTGAGGATCCATGAAGTAAATTTGAAGGAATTGGGCTTGCTGGCTGGGGTCTGGCATTAACTGTCCGATGTAATGATGGATTTGGCCTTGAATAATCACAGAAGGATTCCATCCATTCTTTGTTGGAAGGACTTCTTTGGCACCAAAGAATGTCAGTTGGAAGAGGCAATTGTATTGTCTGATGTTCTTCCTGAACTCGTTTGCAATAGGTTCATCATTGCTGTATAAATTGAGTTCATTGGGTAGAAGTTGCAAATTGCCTATCCTGACCTTTCCCTTCATACAGCAGAAATTCGCGGTTTCTCCAGTGAATAGGAAGGCACGACAGTGAGGGCATACTCTAGTCATCGTACCAACATCAGCAGAAATGTTACGGCATGCGAGTCATGCATTTTGCCTTGCTCTTTCTCTGTCGAGGTATTGTCGTTGAAAGCGGGCATTGTTGTCTTCATCAACTCTCGCAATAATTACTCTGCTGCATATTCTCGAGCCATTCTTTCCTTTTCTCCTCTGTCTCTTCCTCTCTTCTCCTTCTGCGCCTGTTTTTGTCATTCTGGAGACGTGCTGCCCTTTCATTCCCCCGTCTCTTCATCTCTTCTGCCGTTTGTTCTTTGTCTCTGATCCTGGAGATATGCATTTCTCAGCTCCTTTGTCTCTTCCTCTCTCTTCCTTCAATGCTGGTTGTGGTCATTCTGGAAATGCACAGCCCTTTCATCCTTTGTCTCTCCATCTCTTCTACCATTTGTTCTTTCTGATCCTGGAGTCGTGCGGCCCTGGCCTGATCTGATTCTTGTTCTCTCCTCCTTCTGTGCCTATTGTTGTCATTTTGGAGACGTGCATGCCTCTCCTCCTCTGTCTCTTCTTCTCTCATCTTTTTTGTCCTAACTCTTTGATCTTGGAGTCGTGTGGCCCTGGCGTCATCTGATTCTTGTTCTCTCCCTCTCCTTGCCGCTTCCCAACAACGGTTGGCGTAATCTCTTGACCATAATGTCCCCCTTCTCTTTCCACGCGGCATAATTAGGCTGATCTTATTTTTTTTTTACCTTAATGCTGGTTAGAAGATACGAAGCAGTAACACCAAAGTCTCCAGGATGCTGATTTCTCTTGATGATGTGGTTGGTGCTCTCCTAAATGGATGTGATATAGTCACCGCTGAACTTTGACTGCAGCAAAGGGTTTGATGGGTGTCTTGAAGTACTTCAGTACAATAAGATTTAATTATCTCTTATTGATGGGTCACAGTTTGATCTGTCTCAATCCTGCACATGCTGATGGTGATTAGCAGAATGTGACCGCTCGAAGTAGAGCTGCCCTGGCCTTTGGCTGCGGTTGGTGTCACTGTGAGGCGCTGCTGAGGCTGGCTGTGTGCATGCGTTGTGGTGTCACGTCACAGTTTCCATGAAAGCTGGAATCGAGTGTGGAAAGCGGGGCCTGTTGACGAGTGAGCAATTTTATATGAATATAACCCTGACCTTTGCATGCATTCTGTAGGTTACCGCATTTTAAGTCCATTTAGTCAAAAAAAAGTGCTGCTGTAATGCACCGTTTGGGCTAATTTGAGGGCACAAACAGATAAACCGACAAACAGATAAACAGAATGAGAGTTTTAGTAATTTATAGGTGAAATACAAGAGTTAATTTGCACACAGCAAAGTTAAATTTCAAACAAATATTAACTGTTAATTGCATCCATAACTTACATCACTTATTATCTGTTGGGTGATGGGTATCATTTTGGAACAGGCTCAGGTTGAAGGATGAGCTTACTTAGAGCTGCATATTGTGGAATATGGCTCTCATGAAAAATGTTTGTATGCTAGAAATGTTGCAAGCTGTAATGTTCTATTCTCCACCAATGGTCTATGATAATAATAACCAAATATATATTTAGAAAGGAATAAATGTCAGGGCAGATATTGGAGATAACTCCCATGGTAGTATAGCAGTTAGTGCAATGCTTTACAGCGACGCTTGTGAAGTTCCTGTAGCTGATTGTAAGGAGTTTGTATGTTTACCTTGTGACCTCGTGGGATTCCTCTGGGTGCTTTGATTTCCTCCCACCATCCTAAAAGAAGCAGTTAATGGGTTGTGGGCATGCTATGTTGGCGCCAGAAACATGGTGACACTTGCAGGCCACCTAATACAATTGTCACTGATTTGACAAAAGAAACACATTTCACTGTATGTTTAAATGTACATCTGACAAAAAAAGCAAATCTTTATTTTATTGACACAGTTTTACTTTGCTTTGTTACAATTTTATGTGGCTTTGTTGGGTATTCATTTAAATTAATTGAATGAAAAATCATCGGGTGATTTTCTTGGATGTGCTGTTGGAGAGTGTGAACAGTTTCTTGATTTATCAGCCACTGTATTGCTTCTGATAGAATAATGGGGGCTGTGTATGAACGTTTACAAAATAAAACACCTAATTCATTCAGGGCCGGCTGGTGGCGCAACGTCATCGGCGCTGGACCCGGTAGTGGAAGTTCCCGAGTTCAAAACTAGTCAGGTCTGTCCCCGAGCACGCTTTTCATCCGTGCCGGGCTGAGTGTTGAGAATGCAACTTGGCCTCGTAAAACAAAGGGAAAATACTGCGAAAATGTCTGTGTGAGGAGTGGAGCGTCACACAGTCTCTCTGTCTTGCTCTGCGCCTTGGAAAAAGCCATGAAAAATCCATCATCACGGACACACGCACAGGCATGCACATGCAGAAGCACACACACAGACTCCCACGCACACAGGCACACGCCAAAAAAAAATACCTAATTCATACAAAATTCCTTCCCAGTCAAATTGTATTTCAATCTAAATAAATTTTGTGTTATTAACTATGTATGATGTTCAACCTTTGTCTTCATAAGGCAGTTATGGAGTGTGAGATGCATGTTGGATTGTGACATTTCTCTGCCAGTTCTGACCTTGGGTCGATAATGAATATAAGCTTTCAAGCAGGTGTTGCAAATGTGCTTTAATTGTAGAGCAACTGGGCTGCATAAAACAGCTTGTTTAGAGATGCTTTCATATCAGCAATGACCCTTTTTGTGAATGGTTTTCCATTTTAGATGCATAGCCTCTGAGGGTTTACCTTACTGTGTGTGCTTTATACAGGTGTTTACTTATTTACTTTTCGTTTGTAAAGTCTGCTGCTCTGGGTCAGTAAGTTTTCCTGGTAGCTCAGATTTTTTTCTCCATATTTCATTATGCTGGAGGAGGCTGTTTGGTTCATTGAGTCTAGTGCTGCTTCTCAAAGTATATTAAATTAATACCCAATCCCCTTTACTCAACTCCCCCATTTCTCTATCATCTACTCTTTCTTACATGTCCATCAACACGTCCATACAAAACAAATTGCTGGAGGAACCCGGTCAGTAGGTATCTGTGGAGGGAACTGGATAGTCAACATTTTGAGTTGAGACCTTTTGTTGCATTTGCATGCTTGGGACTGTCTGAAGCTTCCCAATTGAGTGGAACTAACTGTACAGCATCTACCTTAATAGCATTCTTTAATTTCTGATACTCAGGCATCCTGTTTATTCATTGAAAACACTGTGTAACATATGACCAGACTAATTTCCAATTCTGACTTTTTGATTTTGTAATAATCTTGTACCTTATCAATCCGATGTGATCAACCATTCATTGGTGCAGTTAACTTCAGAAGATTGGTGCAAGACTCTTCAGAACTGATTATGTTACTTATTTGTTCTTTTTGCTTGAGAATACACTTGAAAATGTAAGGCTTTTATTCTCATGTTTTTGTCCAATTCATTTTCAATAAATTGTATGGACCTGCACCTGAACCATAGCCCTCCATACCCCTCCCATTATGTACTTTTAAAAACTTCTCTTAGAAGCTGAAATTGAACCCGCATCCACCACTTCCACTGGCAGCTCATTCCACACTCGAACCTCCCCTTTGAATGAAGAAGGTCCCCTCTTATGTTCCCCTTAAATATTTCACCTTTCATCCTTAAGCTTTGACTTTTAGTTCTAGTCTCACCCAACCTCAGTGGAAAAATCCTATCTATAGCCCTCATAATTTTGTATGCCTCTATCAAATCTCATTCTCCTGCACTCCAGGGAATAAAATCCTAATCTTTTCAACTTTTCTCTATAACTCAGGTCCTCATGTCCCAGTAACATTCTTGTAAATTTTCTCTGAATTCTATCAATCTCTCCGGTAGATAGGAACTGCGCAGAATACTTCAAATTTGGCCTCACAGAGGTCTTATACAACCTCAACATAATACCTCAACTCCTATAAGTACTCTGATTTATGAAAACCAATATACCAAAAGCTCTATCTACCTGTGACACCATTTTCCAGGAATTATAGATCTGTACACCCAGATTGCTCTCTTCTACCTCACTCCTTAGTGCCCTACCATTCACTGCAAGTTCTACCCTGGGTTGTCCTACCAAAGCTTTGATAGTCTTCCTCGTGGTCCACTACGCTCCCAATCTTGATGTCTTCTGCAAATTTGCTGATCTAGTTTACCACATTATCATTCATAGTGTTAATGTAGATGACAAACAACAGTGGACCCCAAAATTGATCCCTTCTGTATATCACTAGTTACAGGTCCCAAACAATGAGGCAACCTCACTGGCATTTCCTGCGAAGTCATAGTGAATAGAGTTCACTGAACCTCCCTGATGAGCCTCCCATGCGGGACCTTGTCAGAGGTCTTGTTAAAATCCATGTGGACAATATCTACTGCCTTTCCTTCATCAGATTTACTGGTTATCTTCTCAGAAAACTCCTTAAGATTGGTTAGGCAATAACATTGATTGGACAATTGTGAAATACTTTACACAATTATCATGGTGAATTTATTCAAATTTATGAAGACTGTCAGACATAAAGAGATAAAAGATTAAATTTGGTTAAGCTAGCCAATAATATAAAAGAGGATACCAAACATTTTTTTTTCAAATAAGTGAGAGTAAAAGAAGTGAGAGTGGATATTGGAGTGCTGGAAAATGATGCTGGAGAGATAGTAATGGAGGACAAAGGAATTGTCGACGAACTGAATAAGTATTTTGCATCAGTCTTCATTGTGGAAGATACCAGCAGTATGCCAGAAATTATAGTGTGTCAGAGTCAGAGAAATTATAGAGTGTAGTTGCTATTACTAAGGAGAAGAGGCTTGGGAAGCTGAAAGCAGATGAGTCACTAGGACCAGATGGACTACACTCAGGTTTCTGATAGAAGTAGTTGAAGAGATTGTGGAAGCATTAGTAGTGATTTTTTTCAAGAATCATTAGATTCTAGAATGGCTCCGGAGGACTGGAAAATAGCAAATTCACTCTGTGCTAAAGAAGGGAGGAAGGCATAAGATGGGAAACTAATGGCCAGTTAGCCTGACTGCAGTGGTTGGCAAGATGCTGGCGTCCATTACGAAGGATGAGATTTCAGGGAACTTGGAGGTACATGGTAAAATAGGCAGAAGTTAGCATGGTTTCCTTAAGAGGAAATCTTGCCTGACAGATCTTTTGGAATTCCTTTAGGAAATAACAGACAAGGGTAGACAGTCAGTGAATGTGGTTTACTTGGATTTACAGAGGCCTTTGACAAGCTGCCATGAATGAGGCTGCTAAGCAAAATAAGAGCCTATGGTATTACAGGAAAGATGCTAGTATGAAGAGAAGATCGGCTGACTGGTAGAGTCAAAGAGTGGGGGATAAAAGGGAGCCTATTTTGAGTGGCTGTTGGTAACCAGTGATATTTCACAAGGGTTGGTGTTGGAGCCACTTTTTTCACGATATATATCAATGATGTGGATGACGGAATTGATGGTTTTGTGCCATGTTTGCGGATAGTACAAAGATGGGTGGAGGGGCAGGTAGTCTGCAGAAGGCCTTAGACAAATTAGGAGAATGGGCAAAGAAATGGCAGATGGAATATAGAGTAGGGAAGTTTATGGAAATGCACTTTGATAGAGGGAACAAGGGCATAGACTATTTTGTAAATGGGAAGAATATTTAGAAATCAGAGATTTGAAAGGGATTTGCGAGTCCTCAGCAGGATTCCCTGGACATTAGCTTGTAAGTTTAGTCAATGATAAGCAAGGAAAATGCAATGTTAGCATTCATTTTGAGAGGACTAGAATATAAAAGCAAGGACCACACTTAGGGTATTGTCAGCAGTTTTAGGAGTCATATCTAAGAAAGGATGTGCTGGCATTGGACAGGTTCCAGAGGAGGCTTACAAGAATGATCCCAGGAATTAGTGTTAATGTATGAGGAGTGTGTGATGGCTGTGGACCTATACTCATTAGAGATCAGAAGAATGAGAGGAGTTCTTATTGAAACCTATGGAATGTTGAAAGGGCTAGATGGAGTGGATGTTGAGATTATATTGAGAGTGTCTAGGAGCAAAGGGCACAATCTCAAAATAGAAGTATGTTCCTTTAGAATAGTGGTAAGGAGGAATTTCTTTAGACCATAAAACCATAAGGCATAGGAGCAGAATTAGGCTATTTGGCCATCGAGTCTACTCTGCCATTCCATCATGGGTGATATGTTATTGTTCTCAACGCAGTTTTCCTGCCTTCTGCCTGTAACCTTTGACGCCCTAATTAATTAAGGATCTATCAACTTGCACTTAAATACATCTGGTGACTTGGCCTGTGCAGCCGTATGTGGCAATGAATTCCATAGGTTCACCATCCTCTGGCTGAAAAAAAAATTGCTGAAAAAAAAATTCCTCAACTCTGTTCTAAATGGCTGTCCCTCTATTCTGACGTTGTGCTTTCTGGTCCTGGACACCCTACTTTAAGAAACATCCTCAACATCCTCTCTATCTAGGTTTTAAATTGTTAGGTTTCAATGAGATCCCCCCCCCCCCACCATTCTTCTAAACTCCAGCGACTACAGGCTCAGATCCATCAAATGTTCTGCATGCATTAACACTTTCATTCCTGGGATCATTCTCATGAACCTCTTCTGGACCCACCCCGATGCCAACACTTCTATTAGATAAGGGGCCAGAGCTGCTCGCAATACTCCAAGTGCAGTCTGACTAATGCCTCACTATTACATCTTTACTTCTGTATTCTAGTGCTCTCAAATTGAATGCTAACATTGCATTTGCCTTCCTTACCATTAACTCAACTTTCTTGGCCAGAGAATGGTGAATCCATGGAATTCATTGCCACTGATGGCTGTGGAGGCAAAATCAATGGGTATACTTAAAGCCGAGGTTGGGAGGTTCTTGATTACTACGGGTGTCAAAGGTTGTAGGGAGAAGGCAAGAGAATGGGGTTAATAGATTGGCAGAGCAGACTTGATGGGCTGAATAGGAGAAAAATTAGGCTATATCTTATGGTGTTACATAATTTGCATTTTCAAATTTGCATTTTTCCATTTTGCCCATTTTTCCATTACATGCAAATTTAACTTATTTTATGAATAAGAGGTTATTGAAACATTTGTCAGATCAAAGTTCAATGTTATTATCAAAGTATGCATATTATATATAACTGTTAGATTCATCTTCTTGTGGGCACTTACAAAACAAAAAACACATAGAGTTCACTAAAAACACACACAACAAGACCGCCACATACCCAATTTGCAAACAAGGTCAAATTGTACAAATAGTTAAAAAAACAAAGTAAGCTGAAATACTGCAGAGTCCCTAAAAGTGATTCCATAGCTGTGGAGCCCGTTCAGCGCTGAGGCAAGTGAAGCCTGTCCAGAAGCCTGATGGCTGTAGGGCAACAAGTGCTCCTGAACCTGCTGGCATAGGACTCAAGATTCCTACACCTCTCATCCAATGGTAATAGCGAGAAGAGAGGGACACTGGTTAAATACCGGCAGATGTTGATCAGTTATTCATTTTCCACTCTTGTCCTCAACATTTTTAATCATACTAGACATTTCCTTGCCTCTTCACTTGTGAAGAGGCCAAGAAACCACTTTAGGCAAATCCCCTTCTCTCAACTCCTCCATCTCTGCCACATCTGTTCTCAGAATGAGGCTTTTCATTCCAGAACGAAGGAGGTATCCTCCTCCTTCAAAGACAGGGGCTTCCCTTCCTCCACCACCAACGTTGCCGCCAACCACATCTCTTCCATTTTGCGCACGTCTGCCCTCACCCCATCCTTCCGCCACTCCACCAGGGATAGGGTTCCTCTTGTCCTTACCTACCACCCCACCAGCCTCTGTGTCCAGCGCATAATTCTCTGTAACTTCTGCCATCTCCAATAGGATTCCACCACCAAACAAATCTTTCCTCCCCCACCCCCACTTTCTGCTTAGAGCAAGGATCCCTCCTTGTGTGACTCCCTTGTCCATTCATTCCTCCCCACTGATCTCGCTTCTGTGACTCTTCCTTGCAAGCGGAACAAGTTATACTCCTGCCCCTGCACCTCCTCCCTCACTACTATTCGGCATTTCAAACTGTCTTTCCACGTGAGGCAACACTTGGCCTGTGAGTCTGTTGGGGTTGTCTATTATATGATGGTTGTATTTGGGAATTGAATGTCCAAGGTTGCACGGTATATCGGAGGGATAGGAAGGTAGGCAGAGGGGGTGGTGTGGCACTACTGTTAAAGAATGGCATCAAATCGGTAGCAAGGTGCGACATAGGATTGGAAGATATTGAATCCTTGTGGGTTGAGTTGAGAAACTGCAAGGATAAAAAGATGTTGATGGCAGTTATATATAGGCCTCCCAGCAGTGGCTGGGGGGTGGACCACAGGTTGCAACAGGAAATAGAAAAGGGGAGTCAAAAGGGCAAAGTTATGGTAGTCATGAGAGATTTTAACATGTAGGTCAATTGGGGAAAATCAGGTTGGTAATTGATCTCAAGAGCGTGAGTTTGTTGAATGCCTAAGAGATGGCTTTTTAGAACAGTTTGTCATTGAGCCTACTAGAGGATCAGCTAAGGGGGTTTCATCTTTTATGTTACTGCGGAGGCTTATTAAAATTGCGTCTTTGTTATATTATAATCGGGAATGCTTCTTTGTTATGCTAAAAGCTGAAAAGTTTGCGCTAGCAGCTTGTTTTGGTTTAGAGTGTGATAAGAAATATGTTATTAACCTATTGGGATAGTTGTTATGGTTTTGGTGTATTTGAAGGTACTGTATGTGCGGGGTTTTGGGGCAGAAGGCGGGAGAGCGAGACAGAAGATGGACGAGGTGCTGTGATGTCCGCTAACGGGGTCGGACCCCGAGGAGGGCGTTCGGCGAGGAGATGGAGACGAACTCGTGTGGAGCGTCTGGTCGACCACCGTTGTTGGTCCCAGGCGGCTGGTTGAGGTGGTCCGAGGGGTCGCAGGGTGAAGAAGAAGGTCCTTGAGCTCCAACTGTTTTGTGCACGAAGAGATTGAACTTTGATAAGTGTGGCGCCTTTTATTTTCCTTTTATATGTTATTCTCTCTTAATTATATAGTTCCAGTAATATCTATAAACTGTAAATCATTTGATCGTATCTGGTGTATTGTCTGTTATTTGGATGGGGTGAGGTGCATCTCACAGCATCCACACAAACTAATTACCCAGTTTGGTGGGGCCGAGGCTGTTTCCCTAGACGACAGCAAGCCGAGCGACCCTGAGGGGGCGGGTGGTGGCTACACTGGATTGGGTGTTATGTAATAAACCAGAGGTGATTAGGGAGCTTAAGGTAAAAGAACCCTTAGGAACCAGTGATCACAATAATTGTGTTCAACTTGAAAATTGACAGGGAGAAAGTAAAGTCTGACGTAGCAGTATTTCAGTGCAGTAAGGGAAATTACAGTAGTATGAGAGAGAAGTTGGTCAAAGTAAATCGGAAGGAAGTGCTGGTAGGGATGTCAGCACAGCAGCAATGGTATGCATTTCTGGGAAAAATGAGGAAGGTGCAGGACATGTGTATTCCAAAAGTGAAGAAATACTCAAATGGTAAAATAGTACAACCGTGGCTGACAAGGGAAGTCAAAGCTGTTGTAGAAGCAAAAGAAAGAGCATACAACATGGCAAAAATTAGTGGGAAGATAGAGGATTGGGAAGTTTTTAAAAACCTACAGAGAGCAACTAAAAAAAAAATCATGAGAAGGAAAAAGATGAAATATGAAAGCAAGCTAGCAAATAATAACAAAGTGGATAGTAAAAGTTTTTTTCAAGTATGTTAAAATAAAAGAGAAATGAGAGTGGATATAGGACCGCTGGAAAATGAGGCAGGAGAAATAATAACGGGGGTAAGGATATGGCTGATGAACTAAATGAGTATTTTGCATCAGTCTTCACTGTGGAAGACTCTGGAAGTATGCCTGATGTTGTAGTGTGTGAAGGAAGAGAAGTGGATACAGTTACTATTACAAGAGAGAAAGTGCTCAAAAAGCTGAAAGACCTAAAGGTACATAATTCACCCAGACCAGAGGAAGTGCACCCTAGGGTTCTGAAAGAGGTAACGTTAGAGATTGTGGTGCCATTAGAAATGATCTTTTAAAAATCTCCACTCATTAAGAAAGGAAGAAGGCAGCAGAAAGGAAATTATAGACCAGTTAGCTTGACCTCATTGGTTGGGAAGATGTTGGAGTCAATTGTTAAGTATGAGGTGATGGAATACTTGGTGACACAGGACAGGATGGTACAAAGTCAGCATGGTTTCCTTCGGAAAAAATCCTGCCTGACAAACCTGTTGGAATTCTTTGAGGAGATTACAAGTAGGATAGATAAAGGGGATGCAGTAGATGTTGTATATTTGGACTTTCAGAAGGCCTTTAACAAGGTGCCACACATGAGGCTGAGGATTTCCAGCATCTGCACATTTTCTCTTATTTGTGACTTTAGGCAAATAGCCTTTTCTGTTCTATTTGGTATTTTTTTTCCTCTCTTGACAGATGCTAAGAGCATGCCTGCAATCTTTATCAATGATTGCCCTTTGCTCCTGTCACTGAGCCAGTCTTAGATCCAATTTGCCATTCCTTACTGGATGTCATTGGCTTTAACATTTTTAACAAACCAGACACAATCTTCTCTTAACTTAATGCAGACTATCCCTCATTAATTGATGCCTTTCTAAATTGTGGTTTACAGGTTTCCCCTGCCATCCGAAGGTAGAGCGTTCCTGTGAAACGGTTCGTAAGCTGGAAGATTGTGAAGTGAAGAAGCAATTACTATTTATTTATATGGGAAAAATTTGTGAGCGTTCGCAGACCCAAAAATAACCTACCAAATCATGCCAAATAACACATAAAACCTAAAATAACAGTAACATATAGTAAAAGCCGGAATGATATGATAAATACACAGCCTATATAAAGCAGAAATACTTCTCTACAATCATTGCCTGCACTGTTCTCCATAGCGAAAATCTCATGCAAGCGCTCTCGGCAAAAACACGGCGCAAGCGCTCTCCAGTAACCTTTAAGCTATGAAGCTGCCAAATCATACCAAATAACACATAAAAATACACAGCCTATATAAAGTAGAAATAATGTATGTACAGTGTACTATCACTTACGGGAATCGGGAAGACAGCACTGAGTACACTGATGATGGTTTGTTAGGCTGAGTTGTCGGAGGTTGGAGTGGTGCAGTGGTCCCCAACCGCCAGGCTGCCGACCGATACCAATCCGCGAAGCATGCAGGGGTACAGCGGTAGCCGGGACGCACCCAACACGTTTTTAAGAAAAAAGCCGAAATAAACAAGCTAATTAATTAGGTGCCGCCCGGCTCGTAAATGTTGGCCCAGATCAGAGGTGACGCAGTCGGCAATGGCCTCTGATCTAGGCTGACATTTACGTGCCGGGCAGCACCTAATTAATTAGCTTGTTTATTTCTGCTTTTTTCTTAAAGATGTGTTGGGTGCCTCCCGGCTACCGCTGCATTCTCCGCGAATCAGTATCTGTCCGCAACCCGGGGGTTGGGGTGGTGGGTCACTGAGGTGTCGTCTGTTTCCATCAGGGCAGGCAAGTCATTTTCTTCTCTGCCTGCCTGCCTCGATGTCAAAGGTCAAGGTTCGTCGTCTGCCGTGGCTGATGTAGAAGGCTTGAAAAACAACAGTTTGCTTGACTGCTAGCCTCGCGCATTTTTCTATCATACAGTTCTTTGTAAGCACTCAAACCATCTTGCAAATATGCCCTAAACTGGCGTACTCTTTCAAAATTAAAGTTGTACTTTTCTGCAATCATTGCAGCGAAAATCTCACGCAGTTGCTTCACGTTCAGTTCGCAACTGCATTTGGTTTCGATTGTTATCCTTTCCTCTTCCAGTTGCATCAGCTCTTCATCTATCGGTTCTTGGTCATGGGATGCCAAAACCTCTTCAACATCATCTTCGTCAACTTCCACAAGCCAAACTCACTTCGTCCTTGCTTTGTTCACCATGATCGAAACGCTTAATTATGTCTAGTTTTACGCTAAGAGTAACCCTCTTATGAGCTCTTTTAGGCTTTTCCGATACCTTAGAACTCATCTTGCTAACGGCTGCTCACAGGCACGTGCTTAAGCAATGCCGGCGAGAATGCAGTTCCGAATCCGGGGGAAAAGCGGCTGCTCGGGGCGCGCGCTGCCTTTTTTCGTAATGGTGAAAACACCTTCCGTTAGCGAAAACAGGGAACTAATGTAAGTCTTTCGTAACAGCGAGGTTTCGTAAAGCCAACAGTTGAAAAGCGGGGGACACCTGTATACTGTAGATTCCAATGCTTTGCAATTAGTGGGAAACAGAAAACTATTGAAGGGAAATTACTAATATGTAAAAATAGTTGAGTAATAATAGACAGGGATTTCTGCATCTGATATATTGACTCAGATTGTATTCGCATAAAAGGCTCTGGACAGAATTTTTGCAGTTTGTCCCAGATAGATTTTTGACCCAGTATGTGATAGAGTAGATAGTCTTTCAGAATGTAGTGTAGAGTGGTGATTGGTTGGATGTCATCATGATTTTAGAAATAGTGGCCATAGTTCTGTAAGTTTTAAGGCTTCCAAGAAAAAGGACAAAAATGGACTGGAAATTAAGATGCTGAATTGGGGGAAGGCTGAAAATGATAAAATGGAACTTGGCAAAACTGGGCTTGGAGCAGCAAGATTCAGATCCATTATGTAATTGCAAGGGTGAAAAGTAAGGCCACAACTCCAGGAAACCTTGAAACTCTGAAAGAGGTCTTGGACAGAAGGTAGGGAGACCTCAATAACCTTCTCTGCTTCCCTAACCACCCTCTGCAAGGCTTTTTTGACGACAGCACTGCAGCTGGAGTACCAGGTTGCGATGCAAAAGTTCAGCACACTCTCAACCATGCCTCTGTAGAACGTAATTAAGATGTTAGTGGGGAGTGATGCTTGCTTAAGCTTCCTCAGAAAGTGCAATCTCTGCTGGGCCCGTTTCACAATCCCAGCTGGGCCCGTTTCACAATCCCAGTGGTGTTCCTGGACCAGGTGAGATTGTCCGAGATCTGCACCCCAGGGAACTTGATGTTTTCCACTCTCTCCACTGTGGAGCCGCTGATGCTGAGGGGTGTGTGCTCAGGCTGAGACTGTCTGAAATCGACGGTCATCTCCTTGATTTTGGTGACATTAAGCATCAAGTTGTTATCACTGCACCAGCTCTCTAGGTGTTTGACCTCCTCCCTGTACATTGTTTCATCATTTTTGCTGATGAGCCCCACCACTGTAGTATCATCAGCAAATTTAATGATCAGTTTCTCCTTGAATCTGGCTGCACAGTCATGTGTTAGCAGTGTAAACAGCAATGGGCTAAGCACACAGCCTTGTGGGGATCCAGTGCTCAGTGATGGAGTCAGAGATGTTCCTGCCAACACGGACTGACTGTGATCTCTCTGTCAAGAATTCAGAATCCAGCTACACATGGCAGTGTTAAGGCCAAGCAGCGACAGTTTCTCCACTAGACTCTGCGGTATGATGGTATTGAATGCTGAACTGAAATCAATGTACAGGATTCTGGCATAAGTGTCCTTGTTGTCCAAGTGAGAGAGAACTGTGTGCAGTGTGGTGGATACTGCGTCCTCCGTAGAGCGATTTGGATGATATTGGATTTGATCCTGAAAAATGTGAGGTGTTGCATTTGTGGAGGACTAATAAGGTTACACAATGCATAGTCATAGTCATACTTTATTGATCCCGGGGGAAATTGGTTTTCGTTACAGTTGCACCATAAATAATAAGTAGTAATAGAACCATAAATAGTTAAATAGTGATATGTAAATTATGCCAGTAAATTATGAAATAAGTCCAGGACCAGCCTATCGGCTCAGGGTGTCTGACCCTCCAAGGGAGGAGTTGTAAAGTTTGATGGCCACAGGCAGGAATGACTTCCTATGACGCTCTGTGCTGCATCTTGGAGGAATGAGTCTCTGGCTGAATGTACTCCTGTGCCCACCCAGTACATAACGTAGTGGATGGGAGACATTGACCAAGATGGCATGCAACTTGGACAGCATCCTCTTTTCAGACACCACCGTGAGAGAGTCCAGTTCCATCCCCACAACATCACTGGCCTTACGGATGAGTTTGTTGATTCTGTTGGTGTCTGCTGCCCTCAGCCTGCTGCCCCAGCACACAACAGCAAACATGATAGCACTGGCCACCACAGACTCGTAGAACATCCTCAGCATCGTCCGGCAGTTGTTAAAGGATCTCAGCCTCCTCAGGAAATAGAGATGGCTCTGACCCTTCTTGTAGACAGCCTCAGTGTTCCTTGACCAGTCCAGTTTATTGTCAATTCGTATCCCCAGGTATTTGTAATCCTCCACCATGTCCACACTGACCCCCTGGATGGACACAGGGGTCACCTGTACCTTAGCTCTCCTCAGGTCTACCACCAGCTCCTTAGTCTTTTTCACATTAAACTGCAGATAATTCTGCTCACACCATGTGACAAAGTTTCCTACCGTAGCCCTGTACTCAACCTCATCTCCCTTGCCGATGCATCCAACTATGGCAGAGTCATCCGAAAACTTCTGAAGATGACAAGACTCTGTGCAGTAGTTGAATAGTAGGATCTTAACGACACTGAGGAGAAGATGCAAGGTGGTTTAAAAAGGCAAACATAGTATTTGCCTTGATTAACTAAGGCATAGAATATAAGAGCAAGAAGGTTGGACAGTATGAACCAGGGGTGGCTCCTGGTAAAACCTTTGTTGAAATGGGACATGCAATGCTGTCCCTCAATTCTTTAAACCCCCACCTGCAATAAAAAGATGTATAATGATTATTTTTACTGCCAAATGAAGCAACAAATGTTTTTTTTAACAACCCGAGATCTATGAAATGTTTTCACAGGAAAATTCTTGCCACCAGCTAGGCGGTTGCAAGAGCGTGTGATATTGGATGATACCTTTTGAAATCCTTGCTGATCTAGTATACACATCAGTATTTGGATAATAAATGGCTACAATGACTATACTATTTAGAAATTATGTTATTTTTCAATTACCTTCAATAATGTTTGAACAGTTTCTAAAATGCTTCAATTATTTCAATCTGTCTCTTATTATACTTTTTACGAGTCAGGTCACTCGTCTGAGTGCTACTGGTATCATGTAACCCAGTACTACCTGTCGCATGGTCGGGTGGTCAGCGACTAAACCGGCTCCCCCACCAGGCTTACCTGGTGAGGAGAGTGGCTAGACACCCTGCAGGATGAAAAACAAGACCTGTCAAAGGGCGGATGAATCCTCTCGTAGGGTCAACGGCCATCTAGCAAACACGTGCCGTGAAGTGCGGAAAGGGCATCCCTTGCGTCGAAGCTTGGTCTGGCCATTCACTGCAACAGAACTTCCCCCAGCCGTCTTGGACCCCACCATGCCGCTGGATCCGGGAGGGGATGTTGAGAGGGTGGGTCTGGACCTGTGCAACCCGCTACTCAGCTAAAATTCACTCACGCACACGTTGTTCATTTCTGAGGAGTGGGGTACCGCCCCACTAACTGACTGAAAGGAACCATCATCATCCTATGGGAGGGAGGGAGGGAGGGAGGGAGAGAGAGAGAGAGGTTATACTTTTATTATTAGGAAAGCAAGGATCACTAAGTAAGAAATAGTGCTCATCCCTTTTCCTTAAAAAAACAAGTCCATAATTATTGTTAGTAATTCATTAACTATTGATAATCTGTGCTCAAAATTACCATGGCATGTGTGAGAATTTTTTTTAGAAATATCACCATTTGTACTCATGCACTTAAAAAGATTTACCACCCCTGGTGTAAAACACAAGTTAGGTCACAGCTGGAGTGCTATTTGTGACGGTGCCTGATCACCAAAATGGGAGGCTATCTGCTAATAGAATTAGAAGGACCAAGTTCCAAGTTATCATCATAACGAGTTGTCCTATTTGTCAGCATCTGAAAAATCTACGGTTTAGCAAACGGTTGACAATTGCAATTTTCCAGTCCTCCAGCTCCATGTCAGAAGCTGGTAGCAACTTCTGTTGAACTCAATCCTTCACTCTGTTAAGTATTTCTCACAGAAGGATATTCTCCTTTCATTATAGTGAACGATGAGAAGTCTTGATGAAAATTAATAGGTGTAATTGTGGAATTGTGAGTTCCTGCTGCTATAAATTTCACTGGTATCAGTTGCTGAGCATTTGGCAAAAGTTGGCGATTGTTCCTGTTTGATCCTCTTCTGATTTCAGTTTTGCACTGACTAATTTGCTTCAAATGCAGTATTCAGACTTAATTTAAAGTGGGTTGCTTGGGAATAACTTCTATGTAAATGTCGAATTTTCTTTTAAGTAAAAAGTCAAGAGACAAATTTAGATGAAGGACCAGTAGCTCACTTGATGTGATCCTTCCGGAGCACAACTGAATTATTTTGATTTTGATCTTGACTGTCTTGTCTTGGAAGTCCAATAACATTATTGAGCATTCTCTTTGTCAAGTACTTTTGTCTGTCAGAAACCATCTCCTTTCATCCCTGGGCCTATGCCATTTTGTGCTGCTGCCCTTGTATTTGTACATTTAAATTTTGTTCCTATTTTATATTGTGTTTACTGATGCTGTATAGATCAGAATAAGTTAGTGAAGTGCTAACTTTATTTTCTAATTAGTCTTTTGCAGATCAGCTATACTCGTGTTCCTGAACCCCAGTATGTCTGGTCTCGTCATACCTTGCCAGTGACAGACATACACTGTGGAGTTGGAGGTCCCCTGTCTCGTGTTGCAACAGCATCTCTTGATCAAACTGTTAAAGTGAGTTTGTTCTTTTTTAAAGCTTTAATATAATGTTATTGCTTTAGTTAAAATAAATTGAATAAAACATTCAACTGAAAAATTGTCTCTTTGAAACACAGGTGTTATTAACTTAAAATTACATCTTTCTTTTTCTGTGGTTCACAGTATGAATTTTTGTCCATCAGAATGCAGGAAACATACCAACTATTTTGTGCATGACAGGATGATACAGTTTTGACCTCTGCATATCAATCTTGCAAATGGATTTTATAACCAGAGCTGTGAGATTATGCTGATGAACACAAGATGGCACTGGTGACAAACGCGATGTTTTGCGGGCAGCTAACAAAACGAATAATAGTAACAACTTTATTTATAGAGCACTTTTTATACAAGTAATATAGTTCAAAGTGCTTTACAATGGGATACAACTTCAAGTATAAAAATAAATATAAGTATGAAAAAACATGAAAATAAAAGACAAAAAGATGGTAAGTTAAAAGCAAAGTTAAGTAGGTTTGAGCTGCTGTTTAAAAGTGCTAACTGTGTATGCATCCCTTATAGTTTTAGGTATTGGATTCCACAGCTTAGTAGTGTAGTTTTAAAAAAAGCTGTTCTGTCAACGATTTTTTGAGGGATATTGTTTCAAGGAGTTTATCTCTTTTGCCTTTGGGACTAACCAAAAGTATTTCAGTGTATTCTTCATTTAGTTACTACTAACTATTCTACTAAATATACCTTTCCTGGACCTCAATTACTGCAGTTTCAGCCAGTAATTTCCCTTTGGGAGTTGTGCTTTTGAACCATCTGGTGATCTAGTGTTTTTGCGGTATCTTGAAGTATTTGGCAAACTGTATTCTTGAGAATTCTGGTATGGCTGTGGCAACCATTGCTGGAGTAGACATCAGACAGATTGAAACTTTGGGCTGGAATGAAGTGGAGGGGCCCGAACCAAAGAGCAAAAAAAAACAATGTTTAGTCATTTAAGCACAGTGCTAGATTAAAAAGGTTAAGGTGTCGAGGCCGAACCGGAGCTCAGCTCAATTCTCCTTATCAGCCAGAATCCCCCACCTGAACCCAACCTATTGCCCACTCTTCGCACTGACACTATCGGGTGGGAGGTGCAGGAATCTAGTCCCTCGCTGCTAGGTTCGAGAGCAGTTGTTGCCTTGCAGCCATTGGCTGAACTTGCCTTGCCGCTGAACTGACTGCAACTATGGACTCACCTGTGGGGATTCAGCGGTTCATGTTCTATGTTTACTTTTTGTTGTTTGCATGATTTCTTCTTTTTTTCATATATTAAACTTTTGACCGTCTTTGTTGCGTGGGATTTTTCGTGGATTCTGTTGTGTTTCTTGGTTTTATGGCTTCCTGGAAGAAGATGAATCTCAAGGTTGTATACTTAGTGCTTTGAACTTTTGATCCTTGAATACATGATGCATTAGTTGTCACAAGAAGTGAAAGGTGACACGATGAGTAACTTCTAAACTATCAAGGATTCTGTGATGCAGAACATTTTTACTTGTGGGGAAGAGAGGAACTAGAAGCATCATGAGAAGATTGCCATCAAAAAATTAAATGGTGAATGGATGAGGAACTTCTTTAGTGAGACTACAGTGAGAAAGCAGCTGCCATAGGAAATTAAAAATCAGCCATCTAGACCTGGGAGAGAAGATTGTGCTAGTTGCTTTGATTTGGAAAGTTAGATGGAGGAGGCTTGAGAGAAGCATAGATGCCAGCACAGGGTAGTAGAATCAATTGACTTCTTTCTGTGCTGTATATTCTACATAAATGAATTTGTCTTTCCTTCATTTCTGTTTAAAATTATGCTGAGTAAACAAATAACTGCTGCTGCTCACAGAAATGTTTAAAGGTACTCAATAAGCCCTGTATGTATTTGTACCCTGCCAAGGTGTCAAAGTGGCAACTGCTTGGATTGTTAGATCAAGTCTTATTAGCTTTCTAGTTAGACTAGAAAAAGTAGCTTTGCAGTTAACTCTTACGGACTCTCAAAAGCCCCTTGTCACTGTGGATTTACTCTTTGGATTCACTAACACAGTACGAAGTTAGATCCCAGACTAATTCTTTTAACCAAGCTTTACCCTTGACTTACATTAATAATAAGATCCCATGGACATATTCCAAGAAGAGTACTTTATATCATATTTTTTATATTTTTTGAATATTTTGCAGATTTGTAAAGTCTAAATTTCAGAACTTATTTCGGAATCAAGGTTGAAATCAGCCTTTTCAAAGTTCAAAGTAAATTTATTATCGTAGTACATATAGAGCCCTGAGATTTGTTTTCTTGCAAGCATAAATAGTAATTCCAAGAAACACAGTAGAATCAATTAAAGATCATGCCCAACAGGACAGACAAAAAGCCAGTGTGCAAAACAACAAACTGTGCAAATACAAAAGAGAAAAAAAAGATAAATAAGCATTAGATATAGAGAACATGAGGTAAAGAATCCTTGAAAGTGAAGCTCAATTAAGATAAAAAGAATAAGTAAAAGTCGTAGAAAAAGTGAAATAATTGACTATGTGGAAGATGTTGCCCGAGGAATCTTTCGCTAGCGCCATCTTGATCGGAAATGTGAGTGAAGTTATTCCCTCTGGTTCAAGAGCCTGATGGTTGAGGGGTAATAACTGTTCTTGAACCTGGTGTGGGTCCTGAGACTCCTGTACATTCTTCCTGATAGTAGGAGTGTGAAGGGAACATGGCGTAGTTTGTGGGGAGTCTTTGATAATGGATGCTGCTTTCCTATGGCAGTGCAAGATGTAGGTGTGCTCATTGGTGAGGAGGGCTTAACCTGTGATGGATTGGGCTGTATCCACTACTTTCAGTATGATTTTCTGTTCAAGGGCATTGGTGTTCCCATACCAGGTGTGATGTAATGTCAGTATATTCTTCATCACCCATCTATAGAAGTTTATCAAAATTTTGGACGTCATGCAGAATCTTGGCAAACTTCTAAGGAAGTAGAGCACACTTTGGGTGAGAATGCTCATTCTGTGATATATAGTGCAAAAAGAGAGCAAAATATTGAGGTAGTGTTCATGGGTTCATGAACTGTTCAGAATTCTGACAGGAGGGGAAGTAGCTGGTTCCTAAAACATTAACTGTGTCTTCAGGCTCTTGCACCTTCTTCCTGATGGACAGTGAAGACCTTTCAAAATGGATGCTGCCTTCTTGAGGCATTGCATTTTGAAGGTGTCCTCGATGGTGGGGAGGCTAGTGCACATGATGGAGCTAGTTGAGTCTGCAACTCTCCACAGCTTTATTCGATGCTGTACAGTGGTACCTCCATACCAGACTGTCAGAATGCTCTCCACTGTACATCTGTAGAAATTTCCTACAGCCTCTGGTGACACACCAAATTTCCTCAAATTCCTAATGAAGTGTAGTTGCTGGCATCCCTTCTTCGTGATTGCATCAATGTGCTGGTGATCAGTTATACTTGTGCTTCTGTACAAAATATCCTGCATTCAGAAGGGTAAATTAATTATCTGTCTGTTTTTATCATATAAATGTTCATTGAATGAAAATTCTAGACAGAATTATCAATTATTAAATCCAATGTCTCTCCAGAAAAAAATCTGCAATATACAGCATTCATGTCCTGAATTAGTTGCCTATGAAATAGTTATGAAATGTAGTCACTTTTTATGATGTAGAAAATGTGGCTTATATGGTAAATATGGCTTATATGGTATGCCAAAATAACCGTTGGTTTCCTAATGTGTAAAATAGCAACACTATTATAGGATGTTTCATCAAAGACTTAATAGACATTTCTGTTTGTAATATGAGACATTATATTGTGAAAAGATTTTTATCACAGTTGAAGATCAGCTGGGCTAACCTTGAGAATAATTGCAATACCTTGAAATTTGATGCAATGATTATTAAAACGGGAAAGAGAAGCAAAGTTTATTTCAGGTCTGAGACACTGTCAGAACTGAGAAAGGGAAAACAAATTAGTTTTCATTAGCGGAGTTGGGGAGGGATGGTTACACTGCAAAGACCATAAGATAAAGGAGCAGAAGCAGGCTATTCGGCCCATCAAGTCTGCTCTGTCATTCAATCATGGGCTGATCCAACTCTTCCAGTCATCCCTACTTTCTTGCCTTCACCCCATAGCCTTTGATGCCCTGGCTAATCAAGAATCTATCTATCTCTGCCTTAAATACACCCAGTGACTTGGCCTCCAGAGCCACTCATGGCAACAAATTCCACAGATTTGCCACCCTCTGACTAAAGTAATTTCTCCACACCCCTGTTCTAAATGGACGTCCTTCACTCCTGAGGTTGTGCCCTCTTGTCCTAGACTCTCCTACTTTGCCATATCTAATCTGTTCAGGCCTTCTAACATTCGGAATGTTTCTATGAGATCCCCCCTCATTCTCCTGAACTCCAGGGAATACAGCCCAAGAGCTGCCAGATGTTCCTCATACAGTAACCCTTTCATTCCTGGAATCATTCTCGTGAATCTTCTCTGAACCCTCTCCAATGTCAGTATATCCTTCCTAAAATAAGGCACCCAAAACTGTACACAGTCCTCCAAGTGTTGTCTCACGAGTGCCTTGTAGAGCCTCAACAACACATCTCTGCTCCTATGAAATGAATGTCAACATTGCATTCGCCTTCTTCACCACTGACTCAACCTGGACGTTAACCTTTAGGGTATCCTGCACAAGGACCCCTAAGTCCCTTTGCATCTCTGCATTTTGAATTCTCTCCCCATCTAAATAATAGTCTGCCCATGTATTTCTTCCACCAAAGTGCATGACCATATACTTTGCAACATTGTATTTTGTTTGCCACTTCTTTGCCCATTTTCCTAAACTATCCAAGTCTCTGCAGGCTCTCTGTTTTCTCAACACTACCCGCTCCTCCACCTATCTTTGTATCATTGGCAAATTTAGCCACAAATCCATGAATCTCATAGTCTAAATCATTGACTTAAATCGTAAAAAGCAGTGGTCCCAACACTGACCCCTGTGGAACTCCACTGGTAACCAGCAGCCAGCCAGAACAGGATCCCATTATTCCTACTCTCTGTTTTCTGCCAATCAGTCAATGCTCCACCCATGCTAGTAACTTCCCTATAATTCCGTGGGCCCTTATCTTGCTAAGCACTGTCAAGGTGAATAAGGTGAATCCGAATCTCATTGTATCAGTTAGAAGCAGATTTTGCTTGAATTATTCTAACTCTTGTCCTGGATTTCTCAGTATCACAGTCTTGATTCCTAAATTTAGAGATGATAGTTTAGAGTTCTATGCAAAAAATCCCAGTAATTATTTTAATTTCTCTGCCTTCTCTTCTGGCCAGAAATCTCATCTCCTTGAATAACATCCCTTCTTTTCCTCCTCATTCACTCTTCACAGTTCCTTCAAAGTTCACTACAGGTCTGCAATTCATTGTGGGATTTGATGAATATATTTATGATTTAGTAATTTCTAAAAATGTCTTTCTTACAGCAGTTTTCATTATCTCTGGATTTTCTTGTAATTTACAGCAAGTTAAGTGCCTCTTGAAGTATATTCACTAAGAATGTAGCTGCTAATTTGTGTATGGAATAGCAATATGATGGTGAATGTTATTCTTCATTGCTGTTCTTAAGAGCAATGCCTCGTGGACATTCTTATGTATCATTCAAGGAATGGCATTTCTAATGGTGGAAGAGTTCCCCACTAGTTTGCCAGCCTAGCTTTTTGTCCTCAAGTCTGTTGAGTGGGGTTTAAATGAACAGCCTTCTTTTTCCAAGGCAAAATAAGCTCTAGATAATTTCAAATCTTAATATTTCATTTTGCCCAGTTGTCATTGTGTCTGCTACATATCCCTTTTTTCTTAAAAGAAAAAGCAGTTGATACTAGCTCACTAAATCATGCAAATGAATTGGGATAAAATCTAAACTAGATAGCACAGCGAATAATGAAATTGATTTAAAAAAAAGTCTAGTTAAAAAATTTATATGGGCATATCTCCATTTTTGGAGTGTCAAAATACTTCATATTCAAGGGTTATTTCTGTAATGTAGTCATTATTGTGTAGAAAACAACAGTAGCTGGTGAAACAAAATTAATCTTTCATTTAAAGCAGGGGTTCCCAACTTGGGGTCCACAGATCCTTTGCTTAATACCATAGAATGAAAAAGGGTTGAGAAGCCATGATTTAAAGGGAGGAATGTAGACCTGAACGTACACCTTTCAGCATATTTTCCAACTTCTGTTAATGTCAGCTACAATGGCAGTTGAAGTTGCTTTTAAAATTCTCATCTGAAAGCTTGTTCCTGTGATTTCTTAGACTGCTCTTAAGAATTAAACTCGGTTAAGAGCTAGGTTATATTTTCTAAGCTCTGCAGATTTGCTGTGTTCAGTTGAGTTCAGTTTAGTTGAGTTTTTTGTTTTTACTTAACTAGGTGCAACCTGAGTATTTCCTACAAGTGATTGTCTACCCACCTTGACTCCAGACATCCTGTTGGGTTCCATGTTGATTTTCATCAAAATGTTTCTATTCATGATGTCATATGATGAATGATTCTGATGACGGCTCACTTCTTGTTTTAAGTTGATTAACTCTGTGTTATCATTGTACTTAAAGTCTGGGTATGGATGAATTACAGTTTCCTCCAGTTGGGTATGGATGAATTACAGTTTCCTCCAGTTGAGTATGAGGAAAATGAATATTGTTACTTTATTTCACATAGCACACCATCACAGCATGTGCCCTTCTCAACCTCTGCCTCTGGCTGAATCAGATTCTTAACAATATTGCTCATCTTCCTGACCCTGAGCTAAATTTCTGACTCCTTACTGCCTTCCAGTGGAAAATTGGGGTATGCTGTTAGAGCAAAGTTCAAAGTAAATTTATTATTGAGTTAGGAGATTTGAAATAATATTGACTGGATAACTAACTTTTGACAACATGTTTGAGTAGCAGTTCACATAACTGGAAGAATAATTAGAAGAATAGTTGAGGAAAAATTATTGGTAAGGATATAGGGGAAGAGCAGACAGCTGGATTAATTGCTTTAGTAGGAGCCGGGACAGATTAATTTGGGTGAAAGGCCTCTTTCCATGCTTAATTTTTTGGGGTGTTTGTGAATATTGATATTGGCCGTCATTTATTGCCTTTTCCTGAGAAAGAGTAAACGACTGCAGTGAAACATATGGAAGAGTAGATCCCTTAAGACTGCTTAGTCTGCAAATAACATGATGTTCATGGAGGTGGAAAACGTGTATGTGAGGGATGCTTTAGATCTTGTTGAGCACGATTCTGAAATATTAATACCAAAAGCAGAGTGGGAGAATACTGAAGGTTTTAGCATTCTTGAAATTCAATAGATTAGTGGACTCTAGTAAAATATATTCTAGGCTGTTATGAGACTGAGGCAGAAACCACAAAGCTGTTGTTATATTATTTGAAAATGATGAAAGTGCTAGACTGTGCAATTTATAGTCCAGACAGCCTGATGTAGGTCGTGTACACATTGAGATACAATTTAAATCAACATTTGGAAAGACATGGATTAATCAAACACAGTCACCCTACATTTGTTGTGTGAAAGATATGTCCGGTAAATTTTACAGAAATTATTTGAGCAATAAACATGAGATCTGGGAGGGTGGGGGAGAGGGGAGACAGTGCATTTAACATGATCTACGTGGATTTTTAGTAACTAGTTTCTGATCAGTCTTTCATAAGAAGCTTATAAGCCCACAAGATCCGAGGGAAAGAGGCAGTTTGCCGTAATAGTGGTGCTATTTGCAGTGGGTTACAGTAGTATGCAGTGCTAGTCTGCCTTTCTTTTTCTAGTATATAACAGTAATTTACACTTAAATGTAGGAGGCATGATGAGGGAGTTGAAGATTTGCGTGAGGAAGAAATCATATCACTGGATAGGTGGGATGGGAAGGTAACTGACACATGGAATTCATCCCAAAGGTGAATGAGGAATGCATCTGGGGTCAGCAAACAAGAGTAAGTAATGCATAGTGACTGGTGTGATATGAAGGAATAGAAAATCCTATATATGTAAATACATTCATCTGATCTAAGTGATGGAATACTTTATGGGAGCACCGTTACCAGAAAAACTGTAGTTATTCCAGAATATGTCTCACCACAACCAACTCAAGGACAGTTGAAAGGTGAGACATGAACACTTATTATCAGTGATGCCTACATCCGGAAAATGCTTTTAAAAAAATTCTGTGTCGCATTGCAGGGAGGTTTGGTGGTTAATAAAAGATATGGTGTACGACCTGGCCAAGGCATGGCTCCATCTAAAATACATTTTAGAGTTTAGATCACTTGCAGGAAGTATGTGATAGAAGAGATTCTTCAGAATGGAGCAATGTACTGTTGAAGAAAAATTGACTAGACTAAAGTTGCTTTCTTTAGAACAGAGGTGGCTAAGTAGAGATTTAGAAGTTCAATGTAAAGTTATTATTGAAGTACATATATGTCACCATATACAACCCTGAGATTAATTTTCTTTGTAAGCATACTCAATAAATCTATAATAGAATAATAACCATAACAAAATCAATGAAAGAATGTGCCAACTTGATCCAATAACCAATAAAGCTGAAAACTGAGAATAGAAAGATGGCACTGAGCTGATATGTCCACCGATGACATGGCTCAGGCTTGCTTGTTTTTTTTTCAGGTTCATGTGGGTAGTTTTGGGGACAGAGCAGGATGTTTGACAACAGGTTAGGTCTAGTGACAAAGCTGAGTGGGAGTTAGGGTCAGAGGCAGTAAATGACGAGCCTGGGCTGGAGCTGGTGTTCAGAGTCCAGGTTGGAGCACTCCTCAGTTGAAGGACAGTGATCCTGGAGTTGGCAGGCACTGAGGAGACTAGCAACCCCTAGGTCAGCGAGTCCCGGGTTGGCAGTCTGTACTCGGCGGGAGTCACATGAGGCTGTGAACCCCTAGGTCACCAGGGTCGGAGGTCTGTGCAAGTCTCCGGAAGATGAGGCCCGAAGTTCAAATCTGTGATCAGCAAGTCGTGGGGTCAATACCAGACATCAGTGATGTCTGGATGGGAAAGCTAAAGGTTGAAGTCCAGAGAATGGTGAGTACTGTGGTAGAAGCCTGAAGTCACTGAGTCTGGAGGAGAGGACTCCCGGTTAAAGATGGCGCTGCTGAAACACAGTGATGACTTGTTGATAACAAACAAAAAAAAAACTGTATTAATCGCACTTTTTTCAGATATAATGACTGTCTGTAACTTTCCTTTCAGAGTTGAGTTGTTGAACTGCCTGTGTGGCCTGGTATTTTTGTGGTGTGAACTGAAGTCTCGAAGGTGTAGTCTGGTTGTGGTGAGGCCAAATTGGAAAGATCGGGTATGGGTTGAATCGAGTCCGTGGGGCCTGGGGCCTAGAGCATTTTGAAGCAGCAGGGCTCGGGTCCGACTGCGAGGAATGACCCGAGGTTTGGACGATTTAAGCATCAGGCCAGATTAAAAATGTCAAATGAAAATGCGAGGGACAGGCCGGTTCAGCTTGCTGCTCTGCTGGGTTTACTTGTCTCTGCACTGAACTGAGGCTGTGGCTATTGCAACTAGGCTCCTCAATCGGCTGCTGTGATGACTGGCTTGGTGGCTGTGGACTCACTTTCATGAACTTTAGTTCTAAGTGTTATTTGTTTACTTTTATTGTGTGTATGGTTTTTTTTGCACATTGGGTGTTTGATGGTCTTTTTATTTAATGGTTCTATTTAGTTTCTTTGTTTTGTGGCTGCCTGTAAGGAGACAAATCTCAGATTGATAGCATATATACTTTGAACTTTTGAGTCATGAGGGCTGATAAACCTTTCCCCCCCCCCATCTCTTTCACCAGGGTTTGAGGTCAGTACAAGTCCAGAAGTTGAGGCCCAAAAGTTAAACCTGTGTTTAGCGAATCCTAACGACGATACCCAGAAGATGCCGATGTTCGAAGTTGGAGGCACGGTGCTTGAGTTTCTAGGGCTAAGGACTGCAGGTCTGAAGGCAGTCTGTCCTGGAGATGCATTCCTTTCTGTTCAAAGTGAATTAATTGATTATCAAAGAACACGTATGTCACCAGATATTACCCTGAGATTCATTTCATTTTCTTACAGGCATTCATAGATACAAAGAAGAAACACAGTACAATCAATGAAAAACCATACACGACTAAGACGGTCAAACAACCAATGTGCAAAAGACAACAAACTGTGAAAATACATTAAAGAAAAATAATAATAAACAATAAATATTAATAACAAAAGTATCAGTAACATTTAGTCCTTAGGTTGTAGGTTGTGGATCAATTAAGTGTAGGGGTGAATTAAGCTATTCTCTCTGCTTCAAGAGCCTGATGGTTGAGGGGTAATAACTGTTCCTGAACCTGGTGGTGTGGGTCTTCTGTACCTCCTTCCTGATGGCGACAGTGAGAATGGATGCGGGGGGCCTTGATGATGGATACTGCTTTCCTGTGATGCGCTCCTTATAGATATGCTCAATGGTTGTGGGGGTGGGCTTTATCTGTGATGGACTGGGCCATATCTGCTACTTTTTGTAGGTTTTCCCTTCAAGGGCATTGATGTTCCAGGCCATGTTATTTTATCATTGTTGTTATTTGTGTTTTTCTGCTGAAGGTGCTACGTTGGCATTGGAATGTGTGGTGACCCTTAGATGTGTTGGTTATTAAAGCAAACAATGTGTTTCACTCTATGTTTTGATGTACTTGTGATAAGTAAATCTGAATCTGAATAAGTCTGAATCTAGTAAATTGGGATAAGGTTTGATCACCCTTTTCACCAGTGTCAATATGGTGGGTTGAAGTGTCATTTCCTGTGGAGCGCATTTCCACAATTCTTTAATGGCATGTATCATAGTTTATTTCAGCTCTACATGCAGGACAAAACACTCACCATTGGCCATTCCTCAGTATGAATGGCTAACATCTACACACTGGTACATTGCTGTTTTAAAATATGTACGGATGAACTAGTAAATTTTATTTACTCAGAGGGGTAAGTTTTTTACTTGAAGTTGTGGATGCCTGAAATGCAGTGCCTAGTATGGTGGTAGAGGCAAGTACATTAGAGGCTTTTAAGGGACATTTGGTTAGGCACATGGTTGGAAAGAAGATGGAGGGATATGGACATGTAGGTAAGAGAGATCAGTGCTTGAGTGTTTTTGATTTGCTTTATAGCTGACATGACATTGTGGGCCGAACAGCCTGTTCTTGTGCTGTACTGTTCTAGTAGTGATCGTAATATGGTAAAATTACACTGCAATTTGAGAGGGAGAAGCTAAAGTATGATGTATCAGTATTACAGTGGACTAAAGCGAATTACAGAGGCATGAGCAAGGAGCTGACCAAAGTTGATTGGATGGGGACAGTAGCAGGGACTACAGCAAATCAGCAATGGCTTGATTTTCTGGGAGCAGTTTGGAAGGCACAGTGCCGATATATCCCAAAGAAGCAGTATTCTAAAGGCAGGATGATACAACAGTGGCTGACAAGGGAACTTAAAGCCAATATAAAAACAAAAGAGAGGGCATATAACAGCAAAAATTAGTGGGAAGTCAGAGGATTGGGAAACTTTGAAAAACAAACAGAAAGCATCTAAGGTGATGGGTGAGGGGAGGAAGATTAAATATGAAGGTAAGCTAGCCAACAATATCAAAGACAATACCAAATTTTTTCCAGATATACAAAGAGTAGATGAGAGGTGAGAACTGATATTGGACCACTGAAAAATTATGTTGGAGAGGTAGTGAAGGGGGACAAGGAAATGGTGGATGAACTGAATAAGTATTTTGTGTCAGTCTTCACTTTGGAAGACACTAGCAGTATGCAGAAAGATTTGGGAGTGTCAGGAGGTAGAAGTGAGTGTAGTTGCTATTACTATGGAGAATGTGCTTGGGAAACTGAAGGTCGATAAGCACCTGGACCAGTTGGACTACCCCCTTGGGTTCTGAAAGATGTAGCTGAAGAAATTGTGGAGGTATTTATAATGATCTTTTAAGAATCATTAGGTTCTGGAGGACTGGAAAATTGCATATGCTACTCCACTCTTCAAGAAGGGAGGAAAGCAGAAGAAAGGAAATTATAGGCCAGTTAGCCTGACCTCAGTGGTTGGGAAAATGTTGGAGTCAATTGTTAAGGATGTGGTTTCGGGGTAAATAGGCCAAAGTTAGCATAGTTTCCATAAGGGAAAATCTTGCCTGACAAATCTGTTAGAACTCTTTGAAGAAATAACAAGCGGGATAGACAAAGGAGAATTGGTGGATGTTGTGAACTTGGATTTTTAGAAGGCCTTTAACAAGGTGTCACATGCGGGGCTGTGTAACAAGAGCCCATGGTATTATTGGATAGATGATTGGCTGAATGGCAGGAGGCAAAGAGTGTGAATAAAAGGAGCCTTTTCTAATTGGCTGCTGGTGACTTGTGGTGTTCCACGGGGGTCTGTGTTGGGATCACTTTTTGTGTTGTATGTCAATGATTTGAATGATGGAATTGATAGCTTTGTGGCCAAGTTTGCAGACGATACGAAGTTAGGTGGAGGCGCTGGTAGTGTTGAGGAAGCAGGGAGTCTGCAGAAGGACTTGGACGGATTAGAAGAATGGGCAAAGAAGTAACAGATGGAATACAGTGTCAGGAAGTGTATGGTCGTGCACTTTGGTAGAAAGAGTAAAAGCATAAACTATTTAATAAATGGGGAAAAAATTCAAAAATCAGAGGTGCAATGGGACTTGGGAGTCTTTGTGCAGGATTTCTTAAAGGTTAATTTCCAGGTTGAATCTGTGGTGAGGAAGGCAAATGAAATGTCAGCTTTCATTTTTGAGAAGACTGGACTATAAAAACAAGGATGTAATGCTGAGGTTTTACAAGGCACTGGTGTGGCCTCACTTGGAGTACTGTGAGCAGTTTAAGCCCCCTTATTTAAGAAATGATGTGTTGTTAATGGAGAGGGTTCAGAGGAGGTTCACGAGAATGATTCCAAGAATGAAAGGCTTATTGTATTAGGCGCGATTGATGGCTCTGGGCCTTTACTCACTGGAGTTTAGAAGAATGAGGGGGTATCTCATTGAAACCTATTGAATGTTGAAAGACCTCGATAGAGTAGATGTGGAGAGGATGTTTCCTGTGGTGGGGAAGTCTAAGACCAGAGAACATAGCCTCAGAATAGGGTGGCGTCCTCTTAGAATGGAGATGGGAGGAATTTCTTTAGCTGGAGTGTGGCGAGTCTGTGGAATTCATTGCCACAGGCAGTTGTGGAGACCTGGTTATTGGGTGTATTTAAGGCGGAGGTTGATAGGTTCTTGATTGGTTAGGGCATGAAAGGTTACAGGGAAAAGGCCAGGAGAATGGGGTTGAGAAGGAAATGGATGAGCCATGATGAAATGGCAGAGCAGATGTGCCAAATAGCCTAATTCTGCTAATGTATCTTATGGTCTTAAGTCACTTGTACTTTTTCTCAATTTTTCATGTTACAGTGATCCACTTAACCTTCAATAAGCTTGTGTTTTGAGAGGAGCCAGTCAACAAAATTAACAGGGAAGTTGTTCAACCTATGATGCTATATACCAAAACTAATGTTACCCCAACCTCAGTAATTGAGCTGCATTACACAGGAGGCACTTGCATATGTTTTGAAGGCTGAACTCTAAGTTATTGATTCATCCACTGATATAAATTAGAGGAGGCACCTGGCACTCAGTATGTGTAAGATGAAGGTATTCTATCAGCCTGCCTACTGTGCACAATATAACTCTTGACAATAAAGATTAATTGTGAGATGCTGAAAAATGTAGTTCATTTTCACTTCCTATGTGGAGTGATCTCTCACTGAAGGTAAGGGTTGATGATGAAAATCATTACTCCCTTCAAAAGTGCCAGTGCAACTCAATCTGACCAAGGAATAGTGTTTGAAGATCAAGACCCCAAACAGAACACCAAATTTATTTCACGTGGGGTAGCAGTTATTCCTATCCTCCTATTGCATGTGAGGCTTGGGATACCTATTGCAGGCACCTCTGGAGCACTGGAAGGATACCTTTAGAATAGATCCACTGGAATGATAAGCAAACTGATGTTGGCACACTCTTCCAGACCAATGTCCCCAGCATTGACAGCCTAATCCATTCACCAGGACCTTACAAATCAATATAAGGAATCGAAGGATACGCAGCCTCCCAAATTACCCACCTGCCCTTGCTGTCATGCACACCTACCCATTGGTTGGAATGTACAATTTACATATTGACTCATCGGTAACTCAGAAGTGGATGCATGTCATCCCTGATCTCAAGAGAATGCCTAAGCATGATACCACCCCAAATGTACTATTCATCTGATAACAGTATCATTTACCTTTAAGCCTGATCCTACTATCATTCAGTGCCCAAGTGCTTATTTTTCCAAAAATATAATCATAGCAATAAAAAAAAAGGAATATCTGAAGGACATATAGCCTCTCAGGCCTGTTCTGCCATTCCATATAAAATCATATCATTCTGATCTTGACCTTTAACTCTGATGTTTCTGTCTTATTCTTATGCATTTTGATACCTAGTAGTCCAAAAATCAATTTATATTTGCCTTAATTATACCTAGTGTAGAATCTAAAGCCTCTAATATTTGGTGTGTCTGCAAGTTTTGAATTTACATTTTTGATTCCCAGGGGCAAATATTTCATCTGAAATTGAACAACAATGGCCACAGCACTAATCCCAACAGATACTCTCATCTTTACCGGAGTAACTATTTTTTAAAATCCCTTTTGTAGCCATATTACTAACTATTTTTGTATTTGTTTATGGTACTCTGACTGTGGTTATGTTTATTATAACTTGTTCTTTGTCTCCAGTGCAAAGATCACACTCTAGGAATAGGAAGTATGTGAGAATCTTACAGTGGGTAAAGAAACATTTGTTGGAATGATGGATTTTTTGGAAGAATTTTGGTAATGTGAAGTCACTAAAGATATTAAGATTAACCTTGGAGTACTGCTGAAGGGCATCGGCTCAAAGCATCGACTGTACTCTTCCTAGGTGTTGGCTAGCCTTCTGAGTTCCTCCAGCATTTTGTGTGTGTTGCTCGGATTTCCAGTATCTGCAGATTTTCTCTTGCTTGTGATTGGATTACCTTGGAGAAAAGGCTTTGGGGAAAAAAAGGTTTTTAAGCTGTGGAAAACTATGTTTTATGGGGTAAATATAGTTAAATTGTTTCCATTCACTAGAAGGTCTGTAATTAAAATCAGATTTAAAGTAATGAACTAAAGGATTAGCAAATGAGATGTGTTTTAACGTAGTGAATTATGACAATCTGGCAAGCACTACCTACAAGAAAGATGGAAGAAAGGTCATTAGTTTTCAAAAAGGGAACTGGATAAATTCAGTGGAAAATGTATTATTGAAATAGAGCTTGTGAATGAGAATAATTACATGTATTCTTTTCCCTCAGAAATGTCTGCCATAAGCTCTAAGAGAATTGGTTCCTTCTATGTTTTATAATTATTAAAAAAATTGCAGTCAATTTATTTAATGTTCAGGTACGGATTATTGAATCATTTATTTTATTTTACTTTTTTATCTGAACTAAGTCTTGGCACGCTTGTTGCTCGTTACTTCAACTCATCCTCGTATTCCTGCACAGACTTGCCTATCCTCTGCCATTGCCATGATGGGGCCAGGCACAGAGTAGGAGAACAACATCTGATATTCTGCTTGGGTGTCTACAACCTAATGCAGGAGTCCCCAACCTTTTTAGTCGGCTAAAAGGGGCAGCGACTTAATTGGGCTGAAATGTTTCCCTATTAACTGGAATCCACTGTACTAGGTGCAGAGTAGCTTCACCACAGTATAGTCAGGGATGGAGCATTTCATTTGGAGGAGGGACTAAACAGCCTAGTTTATTTTCCTTGGAGCAGAGAAACTGGGGTGTGGGGGAACAATCAAAGTATTCACAAATTTGAGGGTGGATAGTGAGATATGAACTATGTTTCCCCTTCTTTGAGATGGTTATGACTAGAGGACATAAGCTTGATAGATAGGAGAATTAGAGAGAATTTGTGGAAAAATCTTTGGATCCAGCAGATGGTTAAAATCTGGATTACCCTCCTAATATTTAAATATTCTAGAAAATGGGAATAGTATCAATGGGTACTTGGTGGTCAATGGAGACAAGGCGTTGAAGGTCTCATTTCTGTGCTGTATCATTCCATGACCACCCTTAACTTTGTCTTTGCCCGCTATCAGGCTTTCAGAAATACAGAATTGCTGAGAAGTGTTTACTTTTGAGGCATCGTTGTCTGGCTTCAGGATCCAAGCACCTACTAAATATATGTACTAGTAAATATGTGTGTGGGGACAGGGTGAATAGGAGTTTTTCGGTGGTTAGCTTAGCCATGAAAAGTATCCCTAACTTCCCCATCATGTTCATTTATTATCGCGGAGTTGAATATTGGAACACTCCTCATCTACAATTGCTTTGGAGTATATTCACTTTGAAGACTACAAATGTTCAATAAACCAGCTACCTGTCTGATTCCTAAGAGTAATAGGGGTTAAGTAATAGATGCTGGTCTTGCCATCATTATTCATATCTTGGCAATAATTACCAATATTGCCAAAAATCTGGAAAAATATTCAGTAAATTTAGATTATTAATGGATTTTGAAACTCAAAGGTACTTGAAGCTTTTGGGATAGTTGATTTATGCTATAATTGAGAATGGTATAATCCTTTTTGCATCATGTTATCCATAATGGCATTTAGCTGCTGCATTCAATTCTGAGAAGCAGAGAAATAATAGCATGAGGAAAATGTTCAGTTCATGTTAATTATTGGACATTCCATTCAGGGTTAGTGGAAAAGTTAAATTTTTCTTTCAGTAATTGATAATTAAATGTAAAATCATGTTATCATGTTAATAACTTAGTGCAGTATAGTAGTTAACAGTGTCATTTTACAGCATCAACAATCATAGCTTCCAGTCACTCTCTGTAAAGGGTTTGTACAGTATGTTTTCCCCATGACTGTGTAGGTTTCCTTCGGGTTCTCCGTTTCCTCCCACATTTCGAGGTGTGTCTAGCTAGAGTTAGTAGGTTTTGGGCATGTTATGTTGGCACCAGACATGTGGCAATACCTGTGGGCCAGCCCAGCACAATTGTCGGACTATGTTGGTCGTTTGGGCAAAATGATGTATTTCACTGTATGTTTTGATGTTTCAATGTACATGTGACAAATAAAGCTAATCTTTAAAAAATCTTTTATATAATTTGCATGTAAAATAGAGTAGATGCTTCTGCTTGGTAAAATTTTCATAAGTTTCAGTGGTGGGGAGGGGGGGAATGAGAAATAGACAGTAGGTATCATGATTATTGGTTAATATTTCAGAAAGGTAAATTGACCTCTGAGTCTCCTAAGCCAATGGGATGCTTTTAGGTTATAGAGGAAGGAGAGTTGTTGCAGCACAGTAGGTAGTATAATGTGGACGGTGATAGACAAGGGTAATAAAGAGGAAGATGTTAAACAGAGCTTGTAAGGAAGGGTGTGAGTATACACACGAGTATATTTCTGACTAGAGACAGAGCAGAATAGTATGGTAAAAATAATGTAGTATTCAGCATTCATTAAGGCATAAATAGTTGCCTAGTTATTATAGATTAGTGACTAGGATTGGGAATTAAGTATTTTAGGGCATTTAACATTTTGAAGAGATAAGGGTCAGGATTAGTCCTGATAACACTGGACAACGAATTCTTTCAATAGTGTTGCTTCTTCAAAATTTTTTTTTGTTTATGATAGACTGCTTGAAGATGAACACAAATATTATTTCCAGACTAATTGTATCACGTAAGAATTTGGAGAAAGAACAAATTAACTTTTTATTGAATATAATGTGTTTAATTGCATAATAGTGCTGATGCTTTGCAATAGTTCAACTAAGTTAAAAATATTTTGTTAAGGATTTTCATTTGTACTCAAGTGTCTGAGGCTTCTTGCTTAAATGTCCAACAATAATTTGCCAGTATTGATGGATTCCAGTTGCCCTGGTATCTTTTCTTCATGACCGCAATGGCCTGGTGAAACCTTCATCATGCTCAAACATTCTAACAGCACCAAGATTTGCAGGAAGGAAGTCTAAATGGGAATGCAGAAAATGAATCTTTAGTGACTTGTTGCATTTCATGGTTTTATATGCTTGAAGCATGCTTTCAACCAGCGGCATGTAGTTTGGTGCTCTGTAGATGCTGAGAAAAATTTCAACAACTTCCTTGAATGCCTTCCATGTGATTTTCTCCGGTCCCACTGGAAATTCTTCAAATTGCCTGTCATTGATGACCTGTTTAATTTGTGGACCGACAAAAATGCTTTCCTTAATCTTGGCATCAGTTACTCTGGGAAGCATCTGTCTCAAATATCAAAACCCTTCGTAGAAATTTTTGTGCCTGGTGATAGCAAATTCCATCCTTACAGTCCTGAACCCAATAATTATTACTAAAACCTGTCCTGCCATGCAGCAGCCGCGCCACCTAAGCATGCCCAAGCATGCCTGGACAAGACAGGAAACTTTCCAGCTTACATTGTAGGCAACATTTTAATTGACTTGAATTATGAATTGAAATAATAAACATATGTGATTTCAAAAAAATGGTGCGTGATAGGGAAATCTCATGGTGATTTTCAGTAGCCCTTGTGTGGAGCTAAGGAAGTAATGGAAGTTGTCCTTAGCATGCCCCCACTCCCAAACAAAACAGAATGGTAATGTAGAGCATAGGATAGATTAAGAACAGTGGTAGGCTGGGAAAATACAGTAAAGGGTTAATATGGTAAACAAGCAGTAGTTATAATTTGAAGGAAGACAACAAAAACATACCCCTGACGATAGAAAAGCTCTACAGATAAATGTTCCAGCTGTGGTTAAGACATGAAAGATGCTACTAGATCAAAGGAAAAGGCTGAAAATCTTCCCAAAATGAATTGTAAATTTGAGGTTCAGGAAAATTTCAGAATTCTGCAAAGATGGAGTAATGTATTGACAGGGAAACAAAGTTGAAAGCAAGAAAAAAAAAGTAAGTATCTCTCAAAGACCAAGACAAGCAAAGTTACTTTGGTGGTGAGATGTCAGAAATTAAATATTTTCTGTCATTTTAGACTCATTCTCCAGTATTTACAGGTGATTTTCTGTGCCACTTTCTGTGAAGATATTCTAGAGTGAATGAGTTTAGAGAAAATAGTCATAAAATAATAGTATAGTAAAAAATGGTATTGTAATAATGATATACCCTTTGCTTGTCATCCTAATTACTTGCTGTATCTGGATGCAAACTAAATGAATTTTGTACTAGGGCATCTGAAGACCAATATCTCTCAATCTATATATAGACATAGTGTTGCTTTTCTACTCTCTGTTCCCAAGTGGATGGCCTTAGTTTTTTTTTACGTTCTCTCTGCTGTCATCTCACTTATTCACTTAATGTTTCTTTATCTCCCCAAAACCTCTCTGCATACTCCTCAGAGTCCACAGGTTACAAACTAGCTTAGTATTTTCAGCAAACTTAGATATGTTGTATTTAATGCCCTCATCCAAATCATTGATTTGGATTGAACAGCTAGGGGCCCTATCACTGATCCCTATTACCCCAAGTGATCATAGCATCTCAACCATAAAATAACTTGTTTGTTTTTATCTTCTGTTTATGGCTGTTAAATAGTTGTCAGTCCTCAGTACATATTCATATCTTAATTTTGTAAAATAGTTTCCTGTGAGGTAATGTACTGAAGTTTGAAATAGACAGTGCCTGCAAAAGGATATGGATAAGTGAGCGGGCAAGAAGATGGATGTTAGTGTATGATATAGGAAAATGTGATATTATCCAATTCTACTTTGGAAGGAAGAATGGAAAAGGAGACTATTGCTTAAATGGAGTGAAACTGCAGAATATAAGGTGCACAAAGGAGTCTGGAGTTCCTTGTATTTGAAATAATAAAATCAACAGCCTGGTACTTGGAGCACATTTTCCTTCATTGAGGGAAGAACTTTGGGGAGTAGTTTCAGAATAAGGGGTTTGCCCATTTCAGACGTTCCTTAGTTTCTTGCCTTAGGTAATTTTTTGGAATTCTCTGTCCCAGAGAATTGCGGTGGCAGAGTCATTGAATATATTCAAGGCAAAGATTTGACAGACTTCTGAACTACAAAGGAATCCAGAGTGATGAGGAGAGAACAAACGTTGCGGGAGGAGGGGCTGAGGGGCATGGGCATGGCGATGTTAAGACCAGGATTGAATCAGCATCGATATTGTTAAGTGGAGGCTATGGCTTGGGTTCATTGGCATCTATTTTGATTTACATCTAGGATAAATATAATATTTGGAATTGGCTTTGGCTGTTCTTCATACATACGGATCAAATGTATTGGGTAATTTGAATGTGATGATAGAGGAAAAGTCATGTAGGTTTTTAATATTTTTATTTAGAAATCATTTCTAAAGCATGAAGTACAAAATTGCAGAACTTTGTATTTGTCTTTATGTTGTCTTTTATTGTCATTAAAGTCATAGTCAACAATCATTATAAGCTACTTGTTCCATAAAGGTGTGGACATCCTTTATTGCTTCAGGTCTGGGTTCTTTAAGATTCTGAGTACTTTTGCTGTGGGTTTGACTCGTGTCATTGTGGATGGGAGTACAATTGCCTGTGGTCAGACTTCAGATTCAGCTGTTGATACGAAAATAATCTCTCTAGTTTAATATTTCTGTGAATAGTGAGCATGTGGTATATAAACTATTTTATTAAGCCATCTGGCCTGTGGTACTATTTCCATATTTAATAAGACTTTGTTTCATACTGCCCTTTCCTGTACTTTGTAAAATGTGTTGCTTCTGATTCATTGAGCGGAAATGGATTTTCTTGTTCATGTGTAAATTTTGAATAATATCAACTTTCTGCAAGATCTTTCTGCTAATCAAGAGAGTCAATTTTAATGATTTCTTTGTAATTAAAGCCACTTGTTTTTATGATAAGTGATTATTTTTCTGCAGCCATATCATGAGCATATTGTTCTTTGTAGTCTGACCAAAACTTGATGATATAATCTTGCTATGACATTATCGAATAGTCTTAGCCCCTTTAATCAGCTTCTGATTTTTTCACCTCATTAGCTTTTAATACCATTGAATGATTTTTATTGAATAGCTTTCTCCATGCCGGTGCATTCTATAATGCATAGAAACAGCAACCAGTTCACTTCTAGTTCCTCAATCTCAGATTTGTAGAATGTGACTTCCCTTTAATGGTTTCCTTAATGAAGCTAATTATTTCAAGGGGGAGCATTTATTTTATTCTGTAAATGCCTTGTAAAGGTAATCAATAACTTAGGACAAGGAAGTAATATCAATCTATTGTAAGATTACCAATACAATATTATTGTTCAGTGATAGACAGAAATAAAGCTGTTTGCCTTCCACATCCTGATTGTTTGAAAGAAAGTGATTAAAGCCACTGCTGTTCATTTTGGATCTGCTTTGTTATTTGAGGATGCCTGAAATAATCCAATACCTATCATTATCCTTATGCATGTTTTTCATTGAACATTAGAGTTAACAACTGAGAGAACCGAGGGAAATCATTCATTATCTGTAACATGATTGGATTCCAGCACTGTCGACATTCTGCTTGCAACTCAGCAACATTTTGCCTAGTCCTAGCCAGTCTTGTCTTTATCTTAACTTCAACTATTTGTTAAATGTGATTTAATGATGCTTTTTTGTAAACTTTCCTTAAATCGAAACAGTGATAAAAGACCAGCTGTTTTACTTAACAAGGCTTTTGCACTTCCTAAGTATTAGTTTTGGCTGAATAATAACACTCGTGCTGTCAAATTATTGTGTGTATGAACTCCTGTCCAAAGACTTATGTGGATAAACTTAGCTGAGATTTCAAATATGAGAAAATTTGCAGATGCTAGACATCCAAAGGGATCCACACAAAATGTTGGAGGAACTCAGCAGGCTTGTACTTTCTAGGGCAAAGAGTAAACGTTCAATGTTTCCAGCCGAGACCCTTCACCAAGACTGGAAAGAAAAAGGAGATGTCGGGCTAGGAAGGTGGGTGGAGGGGGAGGAAGAAGTACTTGGTGATAGGTGAAGCCAGGACCAGGGGGAGAGGGTGAAGTAAAGAGCTGGGAAGATGATTGGTGAAAAAGATAAAGGGTGGAGAAGAAGAATTCTGATAGGAATTGGAGATAATTGTGCCACCTCTATTGTGGAGATGATTATGCCATCTTGGGAACAGAGGGTTTTAATGGAACTTTTAAAAACAAATGAAATAATTGTATAGTTTTATAAATTTGTTTCCACGCAGTTATAATTTTGGAGAAAAAGCTAACATATCATTGTACTGTAACCCTGACAAAGCTTTTAAGAAAGTAATTTAAAAGCAATGAAAAGACTGGAGATGTTGGAAATCTGAAACACCCAACAGGTTAGGCTACATCAGTGAGAGAAACATTAATATTTCAGTCTGAAGACCTTTCACAGATGTTAAATATAGCACAGTCTGTTTTTATTTTAGATTTCAGGTACCTGCAATGTTTTGCTTCAAGTGACTTGTACCTTATAGTTCAAACATTTTTTTCTTTAAGTAATTTTTCTTTCATCTGTTTAAATATCCACCTGACAGAGCATCTATATTTAACAAGCATTTACTGCTCTCCCTCACTTGTGAAATTAGATGTGTCTTTGTCTTCAGCATATCACAGATATTTCCTTTATCTCTCTACCTTGTCGCCATTCTGTAGAAATTCTGGTTAGTTTCTTTCTTTTCTGAGTTTTGATGATTACTCATAAATCTGAAATGTTAAATCTATTTCACTGCAAGATTATGTTGGATTGTGAGTAATTCCAGAATTTCCTATTTCCCTTTACTATTTATTGCTGATTTACCTATTAAAGATAAACAAGTGCTTTTAAATAAATAATCATACTATTTGGGGCAATAGCTCATCCTTGGGATTTCCTTGAAACAGTTTAGTAGGTTAAACAATCTTCAGCTGCCTTACCAATGACCTTTTCTCCATCATGAAGTCAGAAGGGTGGATTCTCATTTGATGCTTGGAATGTTCAATTCCACTTACAACTTCTCAGATAATTAAGCAATCTGTGCTCACATACAGCAAGACCTTGACAGTGTTCAGGCTTGGACTGACAAGCGACAAATAATTTTCACAATGCTCAGATGCAACACAATTATTTTCTTTCAAATTCAACCACCACCCTGTGGTATCTAACAGCAGCTAAGTCATCTGTTTCTCTCTTTCAAGGTCCTGGGGTTGGTGTTACAAATTAGTGTTAGGGGAGAATGGGAGGTGTAGGAAGAACTAACTATTAATTTGACATTTAACTAGACCAGTGTACAATTATCAGTCAGAAACAAAGTACTCTGTGGCAAATAGCTCATTTCATTACTGCTCAAGACCTTTGAAAATTGCAGTGACACATAAATCAGGAAAATACTGTAATACTTCACACTTGCCACAATAAAACAAAACGGCTTCAATTATACTCAAACAGGAGAAGATCTGTTCTCCCCCTCCTGCTGGCTTTATATGATGCATTGCAACAATCTGCCAAGATTTGTTTAGCAATACTTCCAAAACTGGTGACTGGTGTCAGACATATGGAAAGACTACATTCAGCAAATGGTCGAAGTTGCAAAGCATTTAGAGTTGAGAATGTGACTCCATTATTTCAATGCTGGGCAAAAATCCTAGCACACCCTACTTTACAGCACCGCAGGGAGATCTTAACAATGACGATTGTAGTGATTCAAGATCTCATCTCACCACCAACTTTTCAAGAGACATTGGAGAAGGACGATAAATAGTGGTCCTCCCAGTGCGAATCAGAAACCATGGCTTTAACATTGCGCTGAAGGAAAATTAAATATTGCTTAGTTATGTTAAATGATGTGATTATTTACATCACATCATAAACACGAGGCTCTGCAGATGCTGGAAATCCAAACACACACGAAATACTGGAGGAACTCAGCAGGTTAGGCAGCACCTATGAAGAGGAATAAAGCCAACATTTCAGGCTGAGACATTTCATCACAACTGAAAAGGAAATGAGAAGCCAGAGTAATAAAGTCAGGAATGACAAGGAGTATAAACTGGAAGGTGATATGTGAGGCTAGGTGAAGAGAAAGGTTAGATCGGTGGGTGGGGGAGGGGGGAAATAAGAAGCTGGGATGTTATGGGTGGAAGATGTAAAGGGCTGAAGAAGGAATCTGATAGAACAGGAGAGTGGATCATGAGAGAAAGTGAAGGAGGAGGGGAACCAGAGAGAAGTGATAGCAGGTGAGTAGAGAAGGGGTAAGATGGAAGTTTTATGTTTTGTAACTCCAGGAACTAATCAAAAGAACTGGAGCTGGGGATACTTGTGTATTTAGTTTTACTTCAGTGAGGTAGGCATGTATGACACCGTGGCGTAATGATGTATGCCATTCACGCACTTCGTAGATATACCCCATAGTGAATTACGTAAACAAAGAATGCTTAATCAAACAATATATTTACAATATTACTCAAATATTACCTGCTTGGCTATAAACTGCAACTCTATAGAATGCATCTCAATTCAAATATGTAATGTATTGCTCTCTAGTTATTATATCCATGCCACTGTTCCATACATACCCTTTTTGTGTAAGGCCTTAGAGGTGGAGTCATGAACTTCATCTCCAGTTTAGTGACTGACTTCTGTAGCTCACTCAGGGTAGCTGTTGGCGGCACATTAGCCTCTCTTACAAGTGCCATTTTTCTCTGTTTAGAGGGGCAGCCTGACCTACGCAGTGTGGCTGTGATTTTATATTTTTTCCACTTTTTTTCACAATGGATTGCACTGAGCTCTGAGGTATGTCCAGTGCCTTTGAGGTAGTCTAGTAGCCGTCCTCAGATCTGTGCCTGCCTATTTATGATTTTCCTAACTTTTGTCTTGAATGCTTTTTTGTCTTCATTATGGTTTAGTCTGTTGAAAATCTACCATACTGTTAGACCTTACAGAGAAACGGATTATTTATCTTATGAATTCATTAAAAACAGGTGATCTTCAATCTTCTACATCATCAAATTAGGTGAGTTTGTAAGATAATATACAAACTTAGCAGTAATTACGAAGGGGAGGAATACTTTTTTGGCCTCACAATTTAGGTTTTTAATTTTTAGTAAATTGTTGACAGGTTTTGGAATTTTTCTTTTGATTTGACTTGATGCACAATGTTTTGTAGATTAGCTCTAAATTCCTACTTCAATATATTTTTAAATTTAGTGAATGAGACAGGAAAATGTGCAAATAGTTGTGGGGCTGAATACTTTTTGCAAGGCACTATATCTCTCACCGGTAACAATGTCATCCAGGTAAAACTGAGTGCCTGGGCAGCCTTGCTGTGCCAGGTCCATAGTTATGAAGTGCAAAAGCCTTGTTAAGTAAAACAGCTGGTCTTTTATCACTGTTTTGATTTAAGGAAGGTTTACAAAAAAGCATCATTAAATCACATTTAACAAATAGTTGAAGTTATGATAAAGTCAAGACTGGCTAGGACTAGGCAAAATGTTGTTGAGTTGCAAGCAGAATGTCGACAGTGCTGGAATCCAATCATGTTACAGAATATGAATGATTTCCCTCAGTTCTCTCAGTAATTAACTCTAATGTTCAATGAAAAACATGCGTAAGGATAATGATGGATATTGGATTATGTCAGGCATCCTCAAATAACAAAGCAGATCCAAAATGGAACAGCGGTGGTTTTAATCACTTTCTTTCAAACAACCAGGATGTGGAAGGCGAACAGCTTTATTAATGTCTGTCACTGAACAATAATAATGGATTGGCAATCTTACAATATATTGACATTACTTCCTTGTCCTAAGTTATTGATTACCCTTACAAGGCATTTACAGAATAAAATAAATGCTCCCCTTGAAATAATTAGCCTCTTCCATCTTCATCTGTAGATAGATCTCAGCCGAGTCCATTTTGCTTAACTGTTTCCCTCTAGGAAGGTTTGCAGAGATAACCTCCATCCTGGGTTGATGGTGACCTTAATATCACCACAGATCTTGACGGACCTGTTATTCTTGGTTACTGGGACCACTGGCATTGCTCATTGGCTCCACTCAACCTTGGAAAGAATTCCTTCAGCTTTCGTGCGATCTCGCTCACTGGCTACTTTATCAAGGATGGGTATAAGGAACCAGATGGGCTTTATAAAACTTGTGTGTGCCATTTTGGTTTAACACTATTTTACTCTTGATATGTTTGAGTTTTCCAGTGCCATTTTTGAACTCTGCTGTGGCATCATTCAGTATTTTTCTTAACTTGCTTAAAATTAAGTATTACGGGGGATGTGGCATGCAAATGGTGGATGGATCTCCAATCAAGTTGTAGTTGTCTCATCCAATCATGTCCCCACAATGCTGATCCTCCTGTTTTTACCACATTCTGTTGCATGTCTTTATTGAACTCATTGTTTAAACATTCACAGTCCAGACTGGGGAAAAAGTATGTGAACCCTTGTATTTAATAACTGGTAGAACCTGCTTTAGCAGCAATAACCTCCACCAAACGTTTCCTGTAGCTGCTGAGCTGACTTGCATAATTGTGAGGAGGAATTTTAGACCATTCCCCCATATAAAACTGTTTCAATTCATCAATATTTCTGGGATATCTTGCATGAACAGCCCTCTTCGGGTTATACCACAGCATCTCAATTGGGTTAAGGTCTGGACTCTGACTTGGACCTGCCAAAACATGAATTTTCTTCACTTCAACCTATTCTGTTGTTGATTTACTCTTGTGTTTCGGATCATTGTCTTGTGGCATCATCCAACTTCTATTAAGCTTCAGGTGATGGACCACTACTGTAAAATGTCTTGATACAATTTTGAATTCATTGTTCCCTCAACGATTGCGAGCTGTCCTGGCCTTGAGGCAGCAAAGCAGCCCCAAACCACGATGCTCCTTCTACCATGTTTCACAGTTGGGATGAGGTTTCGGTGTTGCTGTGTAGTGTCCCTTTTCCTCTAAACATAGTGGTGTGTGTTTCTGCCAAAGTGTTCAACTTTTGTCTCATATGTCCACAGAACATTGTTCCAGAAGTATTTTGGAGCATCCAGGTGGTCTTTTGCAACTTGAGACATGCAGCAATGTGTTTTTTTTTTTGCAGAGCAGTGGTTCCTCCGTGGCATTCTTCCATTCACACCATTCTAGTTCAGTGTTTTTCTTATGGCGGACACATGAACAGAGACTTTAGCAAGTTCTAGAGATTTCTTCAGATCTTTTGCTGTTGCCCTCGGGTTCTTTTTCACCTCCTTCAGCATTGCACATTGTGCTCTTGTGATCTTTGTATGATCCCCATGCTTAGGGAGAGTAGCAACAGTACTGAATTTCCTCCATTTGTAGACAATTTCTCTTGCTGTGGACTGATGAACACTCTGGTCTTTAGAACTGCTTCTGTAGCCTTTTCCAGCTTTATGCATCTCTACAATTCTTCTAAGGTCCTCTGAAAGTTGTTTTGATCGAGGCATGGTGCACATAAACAGATAGTTCTTGAGAAGAGTACGCTCTGTCAGTAACCTGACTTTGTGTGTCTTTTATCAGGGGCAGGCACCTCTACAAGCCACACCTCCAATCTCATCTCATGAGAAATCAATGTTTGTGCTGTCAGATTGGAGCCACCTAGACAGAATATGAGTTGTTCCTCCTCTAATATGAGAGTGGCTTCATTGTGGCAGTAGAGGCTTCTCACTTTATTCCTCCTTTCCCTCATCTCTTTATTCCTCTCCGTAGATGCTGCCTGACCTGCTGAGTTTCTCCAGCATTTTGTGTGTGTTATTCCTGATTACTTACAGCCCAAGTCTAGTCATTCGAAAGTTTTTGACAGAAATGAGATAATTAAATGTGATTTCCTTCTATGTCCAAGATGATTGACTTACTAAATATTACAAAATTAAAGTGTGGATCTGAGTGAGCCCAACATTCCTTTTTTTTAAACCTCCTTGATTAGATGAATAAATGATCACTGAATTAAGCAAGAAATGCTCACAGGTGCTCATTAAGTATAGACAGTTGAACATGTCAGTCATTCACAGCACAACAAATTAGTGTGAGAAATTGAAATTCATGAAGTGAAAAGTTGGATTTAGTTAGGATAAGTGATTCTGGAAATAGTCCAAGTTACAAAAATTATAAATTGGCTATTTGTTTTCAATAAGCAATTTAGAAACATGCTGATCCAAGAACATCGTCACTTGGCAAGTTTGTTGTACATTTACTAATGCTTGCACTGTTCTAAATTACCTTATCGGATGCAAAATAATCTCACATTTTCTCCTTCACCTCAAGTAGCAATATAGTAAACGAGATGTGCTGAAGCAATCTACTGTTGGAATTTGAAATATTTGTAAAATAAAATTTAATGATGTTTTGTAAAATCTGGTATAATTTTAGTTAATGCTTGATTCTCTGATGACATCTGTGGATTCAGTGTTCATTGAGGTAAGAGTCTTTATGTTGCAAAGATAGCAAAATCCCTTTCTGGGCATCAGCATGAAGCTCTCCCATATTGAATATAACATAGTTACAGACAGCGTACGAGTTAGGCATGTCTCATTCTTTTGCAGAAATGTAGGAAATTTCCCTTTTCCATTCAAATATTATTCCATATTTAGCTGTAACAATTAATCTAGCAGTGTCTGTTATTATCTCTGATACATAGCTGTCTTTTGTATGGAGAACCAGATTGACCATCTGGAAGTCCCAACAGCCTTTAATGTCTCCATGTTGCTGATGCTTTAACTGTATTCTGTCACCAGACTTTGAGGGGTCCAGCAGCAGTATGCCAATACCTTGCAGTTTCCCGGTAATTATGCTGATAAATTTGGTTGTTGAACCTACGTTTATAGCCTCGTAATTTGGAATTTTAAATAGTCTTTGAGTGCCAGAAGCCTTCACAGATATTCAAATAACACTGACAATTTTGACATTATGTAGGCTCGCAGGCATGGCCATCAGAGCAGTTCTGTAAGCCAGTGCAAGCATTTTCTTGGAACCATAGAACACTGCAGCACAGAGAACAGGCCATTCAGCCCTTCTAGTCGGTGCCGAAACTTTATTCCGCTAGTCCCATTGACCCGCACCCAGTCCATAACCCTCCAGACCTCTCCCATTCATGTATCTATCCAATTTGTTCTTAAAACTTAAGAATGAGCCTGCATTTATCACGTCAGATGGCAGCTTATTCCACACTCCCAGCACTCTCTGAGTGAAGAAGTTCGCCCTAAAGTTCCCCCTAAATCTTTCCCCTTTCACCCTAAAGCCATGTCCTCTCGTGTTTATCTCTCCTAATCTATGTGGAAAGAGCCTACTCGCATTTACTCTTGTCTATATTTACCCCTCATAATTTTGTAAACCTCTATCAAATCTCCCCTCATTCTTCTACACTCCAAAGAATAAAGTCCTAACCTGTTCAATCTTTCCCTGTAACTCAAGTCCTGAAGACCCGGCAACATCCTAGTAAATCTTCTCTGCACACTTTCAATCTTACTGATATCCTTCCTATAGTTAGGTGACCAGAACTGCACACAATATTCCAAATTTGGCCTCACCAATGTCTTATACACCCTCGCCATAACATCCCAACTCCTATACTCAGTACTTTGATTTATGAATACCAGGATGCCAAAAGCCTTCTTTACCACCCTGCCCACCTGTGATGCCACTTTCAGGGAATTATGTATCTGAACTCCCAGATCCCTTTGTTCCTCCGCACTTCTCAGTGCCCTACCATTTACTGTGTATGTCCTACCTTGATTTGTCCTTCCAAAATGCAACACCTCACACTTGTCTGCATTAAATTGCACCTGCCATTTTCTAGCCCATTTTCCCAGTTGGTCCAGATCCCTCCGCAAGCTTTGAAAGCCTTCCTTGCTGTCCAGAGCACCTCTAATCGTAGTGTCATCAGCAAACTTGCTGATCCAATTTTCCACATTTTCATCTAGATCATTGATATAGACAACAAACAACAATGGTCCCAGCACAGATCCCCGAAGCACACCACTAGTCACAGGTCTCCAGTCTGAGAAACAATTATCCACTACCATTCTCTGTCTTCTCCTACACAGCCAACTTCGAATCCAGTTTACAACCTCTCCATGGATACTTTGTCTGAACCTTCTGAACTAACCTCCCATGTGGGACCTTGTCAAAGGCCTTACTAAAGTCCATGTAGACAACATCCATAACCTTTCCCTCATCTCCTTTCTTTGTAACCTCCTCAAAAAAACTTTACAAGATTCATTAAACACTATCTACCACACACAAAGCCATGCTGACTATCCTTAATCAGCCCTTGGCTGTCCAAATACTTGTATATCGGATCTCTCAGAACACCTTCCAATAATTTACCTACTACTGAGGTTAGGCTCACTGGTCTGTAATGGCCTAGTTTACTTTTAGAGCCTTTTTTAAACAATGGAACAGCATGAGCCATCCTCCAGTCCTCTGGCACGGCACCGGTGGCTGAGGACATTTTAAATATTTTTGCCAGGGCCCTGCAATTTCTACACTAGTCTCTCTCAATGTCCGAGGAAGTATCCCGTCAGGGCTGGGGGATTTATCTACCTTTATTCGCTATAAGGCAGCAAGCTCCTCCTCCTCTTTAATCTCTATATGTTCCATGACACTACTGCTTGTTTCCCTTCCTTCCATATACACTCTGCCAGTTTCCTGAGTAAATACTGATGGAAAAAAAAGACTGTTTTAAGATCTCCCCCATCTCCTGAGGCTCCACACATAGATGACCACTCTGATCTTCTAGGGGACCAATTTTGTCCCTTACTATCCTTTTACTCTTAATATACTTGTAGAAACCCTTCGGATTTACTTGCACATTATCTGCCAAAGCAACCTCATGTCTTTTTTGCCTTCCTGATTTCCTTCTTTAGTATTTTCTTACATTTTCTATACTCTTCAAGTACCTCATTTATTCCTAGTTGCCTATACCTGCCATACACCTCTCTCTTTTTCTTAACCAGATTGCCAAGGTTCCCTATGCCTCTTAACTTTGCCTTTAATCCAGGCAGGAACATGCAAACTCTGCACTCTCAAAATTTTGCCTTTGAAGGCCTTCCACTTACTGAACACATTCTTGCCAGAAAACAGCTTATCCTAATCCACTCTTCCTAGATCCTTTCTCATCTCCACAAAATTGGCCTTTCTCCAATTTAGAACCTCAACTCGAGGACCAGATCTATCTTTATCCATAATTAACTTGAAACTAATGACATTATGGTCACTGGACCCAAAATGTTCGCCTACACATACTTCTGACACCTGACCTGTCTGGTTCCCTAATAGGAGATCAAGTGTTGCATCCTCTCTCATTGGTACCTCTATATATTGATCTAGAAAACTTTCCTGAACACACTTGACAAACTCCAAGCCATCTAGCCCTTTCATAGTGTGGGAGTCCTAGTCAATATGTGGAAAGTTAAAATCCCCTACTATTACAACTTTCTGTTTCTTAGATCGGTCTGCTGTCTTTCCACAGATCTGCTCCTCCAATTCTCTCTGACTATTGGGCGGTCTATAATACAACCCTATTAGTGTGGTCGCACCTTTCCTGTTCCTCAGCTCCAGTCATATAGCCTCTGTAGACGAGCCCTCCGGGCTGTCCTGTGTCCTGTCTACGTACAACTGTGATATTCTCCCTTTATTAATGCCACTCCTCCCCCTTTCATTCCCCCCTCCCCCGTCACGTCTGAAACAACGGAATCCTGGAACATTAAGCTGCCAGTCCTGACCTTCCTGCAACCAAGACTCAGTAACAGCAACAATGTCATAATCCTGCGTGCTAATCCACGCCCTGAGCTCATCTGCTTAATCTACAATACTCGTTGCATTGAAATAGATGCACCTGAGAACATTTCTATCTCGTACAAACCTTTGATTTCTGTCTATACTTGCAGTTCTCGCATGACTATCCTCCTTCACCTCACTATCTGATCTGACACTCTGGTTCCCCCCGCCTTGCAAATCTAGTTTAAACCCCCCCCCACCCCCCCCGGAGCAGCGCTAACAAACCTTCCCGCAAGGATGTTAGTCCCCCTCCAGTTCAGGTGCAACCCGTCCCGTCAAAACAGGTCCCACCTTCCCTGGAACAAAGCCCAGTTGTCCAGAAACATGAAGCCCTCCCTCCTGCACCAACCCCTTAGCCACGTATTTAGCTGCATTATCTTCCTATTTCTAGTTCACTAGCACGCGGCATGGGTCGCAATCCAGAGATTGCAACGCTGGAGGTCCTGTCCTTCAACTTTGCACCTAACTCCCTAAACTCTCTTTGCAGGACCTCCTTCTTCTTCCTAGCCACGTCATTGGTCCCTGCATGGACCATGACATCTGGCTGCTCACCCTCCCTTCTGAGAATACTGAGAACTCGATCCGAGATATCGTGGACCCTGGCACCAGGGAGGCAACAGACCATCCGGGATTCTTGATCTCTCCCACAGAACCTCTTATCTGTCCCCCTAACTATCGAATCCCCTATCACTACTGCTCTCCTCTTTTCCCTCCTTCCCTTCTGAGCTGAGGGTCCAGTCTGGGTGCCAGAGGCGCGACCACTGCAGCTTGTCCCTGGTAAGTTGTCCCCACCAACAGTATCCAAAACAGTGTACTTATTATTGATGGGAATGGCCACAGGGGTGGAAGGTCTGGTTTGAACCAAGTTGCTAGAGCAGATGGATGCAGATTGTAGAGAAATGGTGGACCCAGTCAGTATTTTATGCATTGCCGTGTTATTTAGATTTGCTTTGTAAGTTTAGATTCTTAAATATATTTTCATGGCATATTGCTGCAGATGTGAGATGATAATGTGAAGTGAGGAGGAAAATGTCTTTGATCATGAGTAATGATTGCATTTTCTCCTTGACCAATGAAATTGAAGGTTCTGCAATTGATGTTTATGCTTTGAGAAGCACAAATTAATTACGGACAGTATGATAGCAGAATGGTTAGTGCAATCATTTTAAAGTGTCAGCGATTACCAATCAGTGCTTGATTCCCGATGCGTTCTGCAAGGAATTTGCACATTCTCCCGGTATCCAAGTGGGTTTCCTCTGAGCTTCAGTTTCCTCCCATATTCCAGAGATGTATAGCTGGGATTAGTGAATTGTTGGCATTCTGTGTTGGTACTGGAAGCAAGATGACACTTGTGGGCTACCCCCAGTACAATCCATGGACAGTGTTGATTGTTGGCACAAACAATGCATTTCACTGTATGTTTTGATAGACGTGACAAGTGAACCTAAGTTTTAATCTCTAGTGGTTTGCCTTCTATGTCATATCTGTGGGGGAAAGAAGACTGACTGAAGTTAAAGAGAAAGTTCTAAAAACGAAAATCCCTGACAGCTTTCTCACATTGAAATATTAGGGATTCCAATGATTTTTAGGAATAGAACCCTCAATAGCCCATGGAGATTCCTGTATTTAAAGTTCAAAGTAATTTTTATTATCAAAGTACATATATGTCACCATGTACAACCCGGAGATTCATTTTCTTGCAGGCATGCGCAATCGATCGATAACAAAATCAATGAAAGACTGCACCAACTTGGGTGTTCAATCAGTGTGCAAAAGACAAACAAAGATTGCAAATACAAAAAGAAAGTAATAATAAATAAATAAGCAATAAGTATTGAGAACATCAGATAAAGTCCTCGAAAGTGAGTTTATAGGTTGTCAAAATGATGCTATTGAAAGAAAGAGGATTGGCTCTCTTGGGCAGAGGAAGATGATCAGGGACAATTTCTGTGGTCGAGCTTTGGTAAGATCTCAAGGCTGCCAGACTAGAGAGCTCCAACCTGTACTTCACCTTGTGTCCTAGTTTGCTTGGCAGTAATTAAAATTTGTTGTGAAGTGTACTTAAAGTTGAGCTGTATTAAGTTTAGTTTTTGGATTTAATTTTTTTGTATCTAGTGTGTGAGTATTGCAGTTTCAAGCTGCTAAGTGCACTTCGTAGATGAACCAGACAGTAATGTGGCATTTTTTGCAATGCCATTGTCAGGGACATGCAACTTTTAGATTGCACATTTGACCTTGCCTGAAATTGCTGTAAAATTTGCATATAATCATAACCAGAACATCAGCATAGACAAAAGACTATAAGACATAGGACAGAATTAAGCATTTGGTCTATCAAGAATGCTCTGCCATTCCATCAAGTTTGATTTATTATTCCCCTCAACCCCATTCACCTGCTTTCTCTCCATACTCTTTGACACCTTTACTAATCAAGAACCTATCAACCTTCGCTTTAAATATACCCAGTGACTTGGCCTCCACAACTCTCTGCGGCAATGAATCCCACAGATTCACCGCCCTCTGGCTAAAGAAATTCCTCCTCATCTTTTCAGAAGGAACGTCCTTCTATTCTGGTCTAAGATCACAGGCTGTGCACTCTGATCTTAGACTTTCCCATTGTGGTAAACATCCACTCTGTCTGAGGCCTTTCAATATTCAATAGTTTCATTGAGATACCCTCATTCTTCTAAACTACAGTGGTACAAGCCCAGAGCCATCAAATGCTCCTAAGTTAACCTTTTCATTCCTGGAATTATTCTCGTGGACCTACTCTGCATTTTCTCCAAAGCCAGTACATCCTTTCTTGGGTAAGATGCCGAAAACTGCTCACAATACACCAAGTACAGTCTGACCAATGCCTTATAAAGCCTCAGCATTATGTCCTTGTTTTTATAATCTAATCTTCTCAAAATAAATGCTAACATTGCAAACACGAGGAAATCTGCAGATGCTGGAAATTCAAGCAACACGCACAAAATGCTGGTGGAACGCAGCAGGCCAGACAGCATCCATAGGAAGAAGCACAGTCGACATTTCAGGCCGAGACCCTTCGTCAGAACTGAAAGAAGAGATAGTAAGAGATTTGAAAGTGGGAGGGGGAGGGGGAGATCCGAAATGATAGGAGAAGACAGGAGGAGGAGGGATGGAGCTAAGAACTGGAAAGTTAATTGGCAAAAGGGATACAAGGCTGGAGAAGGGAGAGGATCATGGGATGGGAGGCCTAGGGAAGAAAGAAAGGGGGAGGGGAGCACCAGATGAAGATGGAGAGCAGGCAAGGAGTAATTGTGAGAGGGACAAGGAGAGAAAGGGAAAAAATAAAAAATAATAAATAAATAAATAAAGGATGGCGATAAGAATGGGAGAAGGGGCATTACCGGAAGTTAGAGAAGTCAATATTCATGCCATCAGGTTAGAGGCTACCCAGACAGAATATAAGGTGTTGTTCCTCCAACCTGAGTGTGGCTTCATCTTGACAGTAGAGGACGCCATGGATAGACATATCAGAATGGGAATGGGACGTGGAATTAAAATGTGTGGCCACTGGGAGGTCCTGCTTTCTCTGATGGACAGAGCATAGGTGTTCAGCCAACATTGCATTTACTTTTCTTACCACCAACTCAGTCTGCAAGTTAACCTTTAGGGAATCCTGCACGAGGACTTCAAAGTCCATTTGCACATCTGATTTCTGAATTTTCTCCCTGTTTAGAAAATAGCCTACACCTTTATTCCTTCTCCCTAAGTACATGGACCATGCACTTCACTACACTATATTCCATCTGCCACTTCTTTGTCCATTCTCCCACTCTGTCTTTCTGCAGACTCCCTGCATCTTCAACAAAGCCATTGATTGCATCCTTCAACCATTCCAGAATCTAATGATAATTGAAGGATTACTGCCAATGCCTCCTCAACCTCTTCAGCTGCCTCTTTTAGAATCCTGGAGTGTAGTCCATTTGGTCCGGTTGATATATCTAGGTTCAGATTTTTTTTTCAGTTTCCCAAGCATTGTAATAGAAACTAGACTCACTTCTGTTCCTGGCGCTCTTTATTTCTGGCATACTTTTGGTATCTTCCACAGTGAAAACTGGAGCAAAATACTATTGAGTTCATTGGCCATTTCTTTGGTATCCAATCACTCTGGCATTATTTTTTTAGCAGTCTGATGTCCATTTTCATTTCTTATTTGCACTTTATGGATCTGATACAACTTTTGATATCCTCTTTAATATTATTGACTAGCTTGCCTTCATCTATCATCCAATCTCTTGTTATTGCTTTTTTAGTTTCTTTCTGGTTTTTTTTTAAAGCTTCCCAATCCTTTAACTCCCCACTAATTTTATTATACTATATGCCTTCTCTTTTGCTTTTATGATGTCTTTGACTTCCTTTGTCAGCTGCAGTTGCCTCATTCTCCTTTTAGAATACTTCTTTCTGATATATCTACCCTGTATCTTCTGAATTGCTCCCAGAAACTCCAGCTATTGCTGCTCTGCTATCATCCCTGCTAGACACTTTCAATCAACTTTAGCCAGCTTCTCTCTCATGCCTCTCTGTAATTCCCTTTATTCCGCTGAAATACTGATACATCTGATTTAAGCTTCTTCCTCTGAAGCTATAGGGTGAATTCTATCATATTATAACCATAAGCTCCAAATGGTTCCCTTACCTTAAGTTCCCAAATCAAATATGGTTAATTACACATTATCTAATCCACAATTGTCTTTTTCCTTTTGGGCTCAACCAGAAGCTGTTCTAAAAAAGCAATCTTATAGGCTTTCCACAAATTCCTTCACTTGAGATCCAGCACCAATCTAGTTTTCCCCAATGTACCTGCATATTGAAAACTCCCATGACAACTGTAACTTTGCCCTTTTTACATGCTCTTTCACTTTCCTATTGTAATTTGTACCCCACATTGTGACTACTGTTCGGAGGCCTGTATATTAGATTATGAGGACACTCAGTCCTCGTTTATTGTCATTTAGACAATAATGCATTAAAAATGATACAATGTTCCTCCAGAATGATATCACAAAAAATCAGGACAAACCAAGACTAAAACTGACAAAACCATATAATTAGAACATATAGTTACAACAATGCAAAGCAATACCAAAATTTGATAAAGAGCAGACTGGGCACGGTTTTAAAAAAAGTCTCAAAGTCCTGATCGACTCATCATCTAATGCAGGCGGCAGAAGGGAGAAACTCTCCCTGCCATGAACCTCCAAGTGCCGACAACTTGCCGATGCATTGGAAGCACCCGACCGCAGCCGACTCTGAGTCCGTACGAAAACTTTGAGCCTCTGATCAACCCCTCCGATACAGCCTCTCCGAGCAGCATCCTCTGCTGAGCGCTTTGATCCCGCCCCGGCCGCCGAGCAACAAGCAAAGCCGAGGACTCAGGGCCTTCCCCTCCTGAGATTCCAGACCACACAGTAGCAGCAGCAGTGAAGCCGGCATTTCAGAAGTTTCTCCAGATGTTCCTCCGTGCTCTCAAGTCCGTCTCCATCAAATCAGGATTGTGCACAGCACCCTACTTGACAAATAACAGACATCACCACCGGAGTGGCTGCTGCGAGCTGCGTCATGTCGTCATCTTCTCCTCCTGATATAACTCCCATTAGGGTCTTTTTATCCTTGCATTTTCTTAAATCTACCTGCAAGGTTTCTACATCTTCCGATCAAATGTCAGCTCTTTCTAAGGATTTGATTTAATGTTTTACCAACAGAGTCACATCCCCCCACCCATGTCCTTTCAATACAATGTGTATTCTCGGATCTTAAGCTTCAAACTGTGATCTCCTTTCGGCTATGACTCAGTGATGCCCACACCATCATACCTGCCAATTTTTAACTGCACTACAAGCTCATCCACCGTATTTCACACGCTGCGTGGATTCAAACATAACATCTTCAGTCCTGTTATCATTACCGTTTTTGATTTTGCCCATATGTTACACGTTAACTCATCCCACTGTCTGCAATTTTGCCCTATCATCTGCCTGTCCTTCTTCACAGTCTCACTACACACTGCATCTACAGTGGTGTAGAAAGTTTGAGAACCCTGTAGGTTTTCCTCTATTTCTGCATAAATATGCCCTAAAACTAGATAAAGAGAACCCAATTAAATAAATAGCACAAAAAACATTATACCTGTTCATTTATTTATGGACAAAAATGATCCAATATTACATGTACTTGTTGAAAAAAGTATGTGAACCTTTGCTTTCAGTAACTGATATGACCCTCTTGTACAGCAGTAACTTCAATGAAATATTTCTGGTAACTGTTGATCAGTCCTGCACATTGATTTAGAGGAATTTTAGGCCATTCCCCCTTACAAAACTGCTTCAACTCTGAGATGTTGGTGGGCTTCCTTGCATGCACTGTTTACTTCAGGTCCTTCCACAACATTTCTGTAGGATTAAGGTCAAAACATGAATTTTCTTCTTTTTAAACTATTCTGTTATTGATTTAAACGCAAACAACAGGAATTCTGCAGATGCTGGAAATTCAAGCAACACACATCAAAGTTGCTGGTGAACGCAGCAGGCCAAGCAGCATCTGTAGGTAACGAAGGACTAACGAAGGGTCTCGGCTTGAAACGTCAACTGCACCTCTTCCTACAGATGCTGCTTGGCCTGCTGCGTTCACCGGCAACTTTGACGTGTGTTGCTGTTATTGATTTACTCTTGTCTTTCAAATCATTGTCTTGTTGCATTATCCAACTTCTATTAAGCTACAGGTGATGTACTGCTACCCTGACATTCTCCTGTAAAATGTGGAACAATTTTGAATTCACTGTTCCTTCAACAATTGCAAGCCGTCCAGGCCCTGAGGCAGCAAAGCAGCCCCTTGATGCTCCTTCCACCATGCTTCACAGTTGGGATGAGGTTTTGTTGTTGGTGTGCAGGGCCCTTTTCCCACCAAACATAGTAGTATGCATTTCTGCCATAAGGTTCATCTTTTGTCTCATCTGTCCACAGAACGTTGTCTCAGAAGCATTGTAGGACATCCAGGTGGTCTTTTGCAATCTTGAGATATGCAGTAATGTTTTTTTTGAAGAACAGCGTTTTCCTCCCTGGTGTCCTTCCATGAACACCATTCTGGTTCAGTGTTTTTCTCATACTGGACATGTGAACAGAGACTTTTGCAAGTTCTAGAGATTTCTGCAGGTCTTTTGCTGTTACCGTTGGGTTCTTTTTCATCTCCTTTAGCATTGCACGTTGTGCTCTTGGTGTGATCCTTGCAGGACATCCACTCCTAGGGAGAGTAGCAACAGTACTGAGTTGCCTCCATTTGTAGAGGATTTCTCTTACTGTGGACTGATGAACACTCAGATCTTTAGAAATGCTTTTGTAGCCTTTTCCAGTCTTGTGCATCTCTACAATTCTTCTAAGGTCCTCTGAAAGTTGTCTTGATCGAGGCATGATGCACATAAACAGATGTTTCTTGAGAAAAGCGGGCTCTGTCAGTAACCTGACTTTGTGTGTTTTGTTTTCTGGGGCAGAACACCTCTATGACCCACACCTCCAATCTCATCTCGTTGATTAGAATATCTGACTCCAAATAGCTTTTGTGGAAGGCATTACCCCAGAGGTTCACATACTTTTTCCAATAAATACATGTAATATTGGATCACTTTTCTCAATAAATAAATAAACAAGTATAATGTTTTTGTTGTTTTTTGTTTAATTGGGTTCTCTTTATCTTGTTTGAGAACTTGTGTGAAGACCTGATCACATTTGAGATCATATTTGTGCAGAAAATGGAGAAAAACCTCACTAATTTTTATAGATGCACCGTAGAAAGCATTCTTCTAGGGTGCATCACAACCTGGTATGGAAGTTGTCCTGTCCAAGACCGGAAGAAGCTGCAGAAGATCGTGAACACAGCCCAGCACATCACACAGACCAATCTTCCGTCCTTGGACTCACTTTACACCGCACGCTGTCGGAGCAGTGCTGCCAGGATAATTAAGGACACGGCCCACCCAGCCAACACACTTTTCACCCCTCTTCCCTCTGGGAGTAGGATCAGGAGCTTGAAGACTCGTATGGTCAGATTTGGGAACAGCTTCTTTCCAATTGTAATAAGACTGCTGAACGGATCCTGACCTGGATCTGGGCCGTACCCTCCAAATATCCGGACCTGCCTCTCGGTTTTTTTGCACTACCTTACTTTCCCTTTTCTATTTTCTTTATGATTTATAATTTAAATTTTTATTGTATTTCCTATTGATTTGTACTCCAGGGAGTGTGAAGCGCAGAATCAAATATTGCTGTGATGATTGTACGCTTTAGTATCAATTGTTTGGCGACAATAAAGTAAAGTAAATTCTTCAGGGTTCACAGACTTTCCAGCAGCACTGTGCTTGTATACCATTTCCCCATCCTCAGCTTTGTCAATCCATTTCCCATCACCCTGCCAAATTAGTTTAAGCCCTTCCGCAACAGTTCTGATAAACCAGTCTGCGAGGATATTGGTCTCCCTCCAGTTCGGGTGTAACCTGCCTTTCATGTACAGGTCATACCTTTCCCAAAAGAGGTCCTAATGATCCAGAAATCTGACACCCATCCCCCTGCGCCAATTCCTCAACCATGCTATCCTGAAAGACACTGGTAGGCCTATCTTTGACCTTTCTTAATCTGTTTGTTGAATTGAGTACAGAAGCACTGGATTTTGGCTCATTTCATCAGTGAAGAAATGTTTACTTCTTATCCTGGGTGGAATTGGGATTATTCTTCACAGAATATCTAAATTGCTGTATCAAGAATTATTTTGTTTTTGTCAATTATACATCAGCACTGCAAGCAGTAATGCATATTGGAGGCCATTGACTTTCTAATCTTCTCAATGAAATCTATATTTCTCTAGCTGTGACTAACTGCATCTATCACCTGACAGCTCTGTGCCACCCCTTACCCCCCCCCCGCCTTTTTATAATTGTTATTTCCCCACTTATGTTGCTCCAGGTTCCAGCATCTGCTGCCCCTAATGTCTTCATGACGTAGGTTTAATTTGTTTCTGTCAGTTTACCCAAAAATACTATTTCTCATATACTATTTCTTGTCTGCTTCTTGGCATCTGTCCTAAGATTTTTTTGGTATTGATCTTTACAGATTTCAGAATCAATATTATTATGCTTATTATTTTCCACCTACAAGTGACAAGGTGTTGGAACCCTGGGTCTATGTCTTCCTGTCAGTTTCATTTGTACTGTCTGTTTATGAAGTAATGTACTGGATTAGATGGAGTTCCTAAATATACTATGTGGATGGGTTGTTTTTCTTGGATTATTTTGTTGTTCAGTTGAGTAAAATTTGAGAAGAAAAAGGAAGTTTTCATGAGGTTGCCCATTTTTGTGGTACTGTAGAAAACTTGCACTTGTTATACCTTGCAAACCATTCTATTATGTTCTTTGTTTCAACAGGAATTTATATAGCACATGTAAGCTATTATCAAATAAAATTTGATCTATAACAATGGGATGTTAGGACAGATAAGGATAATGAAGGTGGTAGATTTTAGTTAAAATTTAAATGTCCGGAATATCAGAGTTTAATATCCAGGCAGTTGTTATTGGTGAAGCTAAGATGATCAGAAATATGGAAGGAACAAGAAATGCATAAGGCAGAGATTTTTTGAGTTATAAAGCAGTAGGAAATTAGAAAAGGACAAATCAAAAGTATGATATGAACACACAAATGCAAATTTTGCTATCAATTAGATGCCAGTTTAGAAGCCCATGTACGTCAACTGGTGTAAATGATGAATAGACCAGAGGACACAGATGATGTAATTAATATGTTACGATACATTATTTTTTAAAGTGACATATTCAGAAAGACTAATTGAGAGTCAGTCTATTAAAAATTGAAGCTGAGATTGAGTAAGTCCACCTCTGGGCAAGAGACTAATTAAAAATCTTTCCCTAGTCTTTGTTCTTTAATCCTCATAATTGCTACAGAATAATGTAATTTTGACTGTGGAAATCAGTAGTCTGACACAGCAATAATAAGCAGTTCTATTGGAGCACTTTTTATATTCTAATTTCCTGGTCTAGTTAGGACAAATTTAAAGAATCAATTTCAGTGATTTTTTTGCATAAAGTTGCTGAGCACCTGAAGAAGTTACTTTTGTTAAAAAATTTTTGCTCATTTGTTAATCTAACGAATCATAATACAGTAGTTGTAAATTAAGGAAAGATAGAAAATTCTTATCGGGAAATGTTAACATTATTTTCAGCAGCATTGGTCACCAAGCTGGTCATTGCCCAGTAGGTTCAAATGCTTAATTAGCTTTTACAGTTTGCATTTTACTAAACAAACTGCAAGAAGAATTCAGCAGGCTGAGCAACATCCATGAAGGCAAAGGGTAGTCAACATTCCTGATCGAGACTTTTTTTTACTCCAAATAACAGCACGTGCAGTCTCTTGTGTCTCCATCTAGAGTTTTGTTAGGTTTGTTTTTAGTCCTCACCTGTGAGTGAACCTGAGTTTATATCATTGCTTTATCAACCATTTAAAAGTTATATTGCTGTGCATGAGGCTTGGGCAGTAAATTTACTTTTTGATGTAGTAATTTTTGTTTTTAAATTTGGCTTCTTTGTTAGAGTAATTATTTTGGAGATATTTATAAAAATTGCAAAACAAATATCTTCTTAACTGTGAATCCATGTACTATCTTGACTTGTGTACAAATCTGTAAATAAGTGCAATCTAAAGGGTCGCTCCAGGCCAGCAATTGCCACCATTTACCAGTTGTTTTTAGAAAATGCATTAGTTAAACAAGGACCAAAATCATATTATATTGGCAGCATAAAATTTTGTTAAGGCCTTTATGCAAGGTGACTAGCATACAACTGTTAAGTTGGTCATGGTCAGCGGGAGGAGGAGATGGTGGCGCGACGCAGCTGGCAGCGGCCACTCGGGTGGTGATGTCTGTTATCTGTCAAGTAGGGTGCCGTGCACAATCCTGATTTGATGGAGACAGATGTGAGAACATGGAGGAACATCTGGTGAAACTTTTGAAAATGCCTGCTTCACTGTTGCTGCTACTGTGTGATCCAGAATCTTCGGAAGGGAAGGCCCCGAGTCCTCGGCTTTGCTTGTTGCTCGGCAGAGGATGGTGCTCGGTGCTCAGTGCTTGGTGTCGGAGGGCTGGTCAGAGGCTTGAAGTTTTCGGTCGGACTCAGAGTCCGCTGCGGTCGGGTGGTTCCAATGGTGCTGCATTGGCAAGTTTGCGGCGCTTGGAGGTCCATGACAGGGAGAGTTTCTCCCTTCTACCGTCTGCGTGAGATGATGAGGGTGTTGGGACTTTGAGACTTTTTTTTACCGTGCCCATGGTCTGCTCTTTATCAAATTACGGTATTGCTTTGCACTGTTGTAACTATATGTTATAATTATGTGGGTTTGTCAGTTTTAGTCTTGGTTTGTCTTGTGTTTCTTGTGATATCATTCTGGAGGAACATTGTATCATTTTTTAATGCATGCATTTCTAAATGACAATAAACGAGGACTGAGTGTCCTCATAATTTAATCTAATCTAATGGACTGTGAGTGCTTGCAGCTGATTTATAATTTGCCTAATTTGGATTTAAGGGAGATTTGAAAATTATTCCTATCTGTGTTAAATTAATGGTGAATAATGTATTATCAAATTTCTAAGCGTTGTGATTATCTGCAGTTAAATGATAAATGAAGTCAGACATAGCGACTCATAGGGAAAATTACCTAGCTATTTATATCAGGTGGTGTTTGCTGGGATATTTAAAACAAGTTGGAAGATAACGATAATTATTTAGGGCATTTGCGATAAGATATCTGGAGTATAGTGTACAATGTTATTCATCTTAGTGAAGAAAGGACATTAATGTGTTGAAAGCAGTTCAGGAAAGGTTATTAAACTGCTACCTGCAAGAAACACACATCAAAGTTGCTGGTGAACGCAGCAGGCCAAGCAGCATCTCTAAGAAGAGGCACAGTCGACGTTTCGGGCCGAGACCCTTCGTCAGGACTAACTGAAAGAAGAACTAGTAAGAGATTTGAAAGTGGGAGGGTGAGGAGGAGATCCAAAATGATAGGAGAAGACAGGAGGGGGAAGGATGGAGCCAAGAGCTGGACAGTTGATTGGCAGAAGGGATATGAGAGGATCATGGGACACACCTCCCTCCCCTTTCTAGATCTTTCTGTCTCTATCTCTGGAGACAGCTTATCTACTGATGTCTAATATAAGCCTACTGACTCTCATAGCTATCTGGACTATTCATCTTCTCACCCTGTCTCTTGCAGAAATGCCATCCACTTCTCGCAATTCGTCTGTCTCCGCCGCATCTGCTCTCAGGATGAGGCTTTTCATTCCAGGCCAAGGGAGAAGTCCTCCTTTTTTAAAGAAGTCCTCCTTTTTTGGGGCTTCCCTTCCTCCACCATCAACTCTGCTCTCAAACGCATCTCCCCCATTTCACGCACATCTGCTCTCACTCCATCCTCCCGCCACCCCACTAAGAATAGGGTTCCCCTTGTTCTCACCTACCACCCCACCAGCCTCCGGGTCCAACATATTATTCTCCATAACTTGCGCCACCTCCAACGGGATACCACCACTAAGCACATCTTTCTCTCCCCCCCCCCCCGCTTTCCGCAGGGATTGCTCCCTACGCGACTCCCTTGTCCATTCGTCCCCCCCATCCCTCCCCATCGATCTCCCTCCTGGCACTTATCCTTGTAAGTGGAACAAGTGCTACACATACCCTTACACTTCCTCCCTTACTACCATTCAGGACCCCAGACAGTCCTTCCAGGTGAGGCGATACTTCACCTGTGAGTCGGCTGGGGTGATATACTGCTTCTGGTGCTCCCGATGTGGCCTTCTATCTATTGGCGAGACCCGACGCAGACTGGGAGTTCGTTTCGCTGAACACCTATGCTCTGTCCGCCAGAGAAGGCAGGATCTCCCAGTGGCCACACATTTTCATTCCACATCCCATTCCCATTCTGATATGTCTATCCACGGCCTCCTCTACCGTCTGGGTAGCCTCCAACCTGATAGCATGAACATTGACTTCTCAAACTTCCGCTAATGCCCCACCTCCCCCTTGTACCCCATCCGTTATTTATTTATATACACACATTCTTTTTCTCTCTCTCCTTTTTCTCCCTCTGTCCCTCTCACTATACCCCTTGCCCATCCTCTGGGTTTTTTTCCCCCTCCCCCTTTTCTTTCTCCCTGGGCCTCCTGTCCCATGATCACTCATATCTCTTTTGCCAATCAACTGTCCAACTCTTGGCTTCATCCCTCCCCCTCCTGTCTTCTCCTATCATTTTGGATCTCCCCCTCCCCCTCCCACTTTCAAATCTCTTACTATCTCTTCTTTCAGTTAGTCCTGATGAAGGGTCTCGGCCCGAAACATCGACTGTACTTCTTTCTAGAGATGCTGCCTGGCCTGCTGCGCTCACCAGCAACTTTGATGTGTGTTGCTTGAAATTCCAGCATCTGCAGATTTCCTCGTGTTTGCGTGATACCTGCAAGACGTGGATTGCCTTATGAGGAAACACTTGATCGGCTAGGGTTTTATCTGCTGGAGTTGAGAACATGAGATGATTTGAATGAAACATACAATATCTTTGGATGGGATTGATGGTGGATGTGGTGAGAGTGTTTCCTCTTGCAGGAGAATCTAGAACTAGGCTTAACTGTTTAAAAATGAGGGGTCTCCCATTTAAGATATAAGTTGAAATTTCTTCTCAGAGTTGTGAATCTTTGGATCATTGTTCCTCAATTGCAGGTGGAATGCTTATTTTATGACAGATTGATAGATCTTTGGTCAGCAAGTGGGCATTAGGTTATCAGGGGCAGACAGGAATGTGATACCTTGTTACAATCAGCTATAATCTTATTAAATGCTAAATCAGGCCTGAGGGTTGAGTGACCTGCCATGCTTTTTTTTTAATATTAACATATGTTCATGCGTTGATCTTTGAACACATTTTTTGTGCATTTTTGCTGTGTTACTTGCACTGAAGGTGATACTGAATTTCATTATCACTGGCTTTGCTGGTTGAGGAATCCCAGTGGGAGCCATTTGAAAACTGCAGGTCTCGCGGAGAATGAGTCAGTGTTTGAAGTAGTGAGCGAGAGAGTGACATCTAGTGGGGGAACTCTTCAGGACTATTGGGTGTGAGTCACTTTGAGCCAATGGGGAAAAAAAGGTGTAAGTAAAGTGGCCATTGTTGGAGTGGCCATTGTGTGGGTGGGGCAGTGTTAGAATGACCCAGCTTGGGCTCCACAGGCTTGGGCAAGCACAGACATAGGCTCTAAATAAGTTTACAGTAAGTTTTTTTTTGCTGAGAATGTTATGTGGGAACTCGGGCAGACCTCCGGTAGTCTCCGATACCTCTGTCTGAATCAGATTCAGTTTTAATATCACTGGCATATATTGTGAAATCTGTTAATGTAGTGGCAGCAGTATAATGTAGTACATGATAAATATGTGAAAAATAAATTACAGTAAGTATATGTATATTAAATTGTTAAGTTAAAAATGGTGCAAAACAGAAATAATAACAAAAAAAGGTGAGGTAGTGTTCATGGGTTGTGTCCAAATTTAGAAATCAGATGGTAGTGTTTTTCCTGAATTGCTAAGTGTGAGCACGGTGGGGAGGGAGGGAGGGGGGGGGAGGGAACATCGACTCAGACCATGAGAGGCCTGTGTTGGGTATTTTATGCCTTACAAGGCGCAGATTGGAAGTCTGTGTGGGGCGCCACTCCTCGCACAGACACAAGAGCAATGTGTGGTTAAGTGCCTTGCTCAAGGACACAAACACACTGCCACAGCTGAGGCTCGAATTAGTGACCTTCAGATCACTAGACGAACGCCTTAACCACTTGGCCACATGCCCAACACAAATTCCATGTGGGGGGGTGGGGGTTGAAATTGTAGTTGTCGGTGGGGGGATGGGAACCAGAGCACCAGAACATGTAGTGGAGTGGTTGTGGAAAAAGATGTTGTTAAATTTACATACAAGGTCAGGAATCAAAAGGTTGAGTATGGTAGGACTAACATTCTGAGCTGTGTATATTTCAATGCAAGGAGTATTGTACAAAAGACGGATGAGTTTAGGGCATGGATTATCACATGGAATTATGACATTGTAGCCACTAGTGTGATTTGGTTGCAGGAGGGGCAGGACTGGTGGCTTAATGTTCTGGGATTCCACTGTGTTAGATATGCTAGAGCCTGAGGGATTAAAGAGGGAGGGATGGCATTATTAGTCAGGGGCAAAGTCATGGCAGTGCTCAGTAAGGGCAGACTGGAAAGCGTGTCTAGTGAGGCTTTATGGGTAGAATTGAGGAATAAGTAAGGTATGACCACATTAATAGGATTATATTATAGACCACACAATAGTTCACGGGATTTAGAGGAGCAAATTTGTAGAGAGATCGCAGACTGTTGCAAGAAACATAAGGTTGTGATAGATGATTTTTTTTCATCTTCGAATCAGAATGAATATGCCACAAATGTCACCAACTTCATCAAGACCTGTGTGTGTAAATGTGTGCCTTCGAGAACATACCAGACATACCTAAACCAAAAGCTGTGGATGAACTAGGAGAGTTGTTGGCTGCTGAGGGCACATCTGTGGTATTCAAGATCAGTGATCTAGAACTATACATTTAGTTTAGGTACGACCTTCAGAAGGATATTTTAAGATTGAAAGAAATAATTCCAATTGAAGTTAGAGTCAGAACCTGATGCACGTCAGCCTTGGCAAGGTTTGCAGGCCATTACTTCCTACAAGGCTAAACTTAACATCATGAATAGCTGTGATGCTTTACTCCCAGATGAGCTCAAAGCCTCTTATGCACATTTTGAAAGGTAGAATAAAGCTCCCATTCCCACTCCCGTTCAGATATGTCAGTCCACAGCCTCCTTCTGTGCCACAATGAGGCCACCCTTAGGGTGGATGAGCAACACCGAATGCTCTGTCTGGGTAGTCTCCTACTTGATGGCGTGAATATCGATTTCTCCTTTTGGTAAAAAAAAACACCTCCTTCTCTCCTCACTCTGACGTCTTGCTTCTTCTCATCTGCCTATCACCTCCTCCTGGTGCCCCTCCTCCTCCCTTTCTTCTATGGTTCACTTTCCTCTCCTATCGGATTCCTTCTTCTCTGGCCTTTTACCTTTCTCAGCCACCCATCATCTTCTAGCTATCCTGCTTCCCCTCCCCCCACCTTTTTATTCTGGCATCTTCCTCCTTCCTTTCCAGTCCTGAAGAAGGGCCTTGGTCCAAAACCTTGACTGTTTGTTCATTTCCATAGATACTAAGTTCCTCCAGCATTTTGTTTATGTTGCTTTGGATTTCCTGCATCTACAGAATTTCTTTTGTTTAAAATTTATCCCAATATTCCTGCTGTATTTCTTACCCAAAACTTTAAGTCTGTGTGTCTTGCTCTTTACAGTATCATCTAATAGGAACAGCTTTTCCTTGTCTATCTTGACTAAAACAGTCATAATCTTGCACATCTCTGTTAGATTTTCTCTGAATCTCCTTTGCACAAACAGAGTAACCTTTTATAACCTAACCTTGCCCCTAAAACTTTTCATTCCTGGAACCATTCTGACAGCAGTCCCTTGCATCCCTCAAAGACCTACATATCCTTTGTAAACTGTTGTAATAATGCAGTTCTCACCTAACCAGTGCTCTATAGAGGTCCAGCATTAACTTCTGACATTTGTACTCATACCTCTATGCAATCTAAGATCTTAACTATATTCTTATATCCAGTAGCCTTCAGCACAGGAAAACATCTCCCTCCTCTACCACACTGCAAAGCCCAAGTCCCTATGTTCTCATGCTCTCTTTAGTACTGTTGGTATTGATCAATACATTTGTGTGTACAGGTGGCTCCCCGCTTTTCAAACGTTCGCTTTATGACACCTCGCTGTTACGAAAGACCTACATTAGTTACCTGTTTTTGCTAACAGAAGGTGTTTTCACTGTTATGAAAAAAGGCAGCGCGCGCCTGAACCACCAAGCTCCTCCCCCGGAACTGCATTCTAGCCGCGGCAGCCGCCATTGCTTAAACATGTGCTTTATCTCAATTTATTTTGCGCATCCGTTCGCAAGATGAGTTCTAAGGTATTGGAAAAGCCTAAAAGAGCTCATAAGGGTGTTACACTTCGTGTAAAACTAGACATAATTAAGCGTTTTGATCATGGTGAACGAAGTAAGGACATTGCGCGTTGAACTTGCCCGCGTCCATCATTCGCACTATTAAAATGCAGAGAGAAATGACGTTTGGTTATTCGTATAAACAAGTGTTTAACTGTGCCGAAACTGCAATTTATTGGAAAGAATTGCCGAGCAAGCAATTTATTTCAATAGAAGAAAAGAAGGCTAAGGGACACAAGGCATCGAAGGATAGGTTTACCCTAATGCCTATTATTAACGCCACTGGTGATGCTGCCCTTAAGCCTCTACTAGTGTACCATTCAGAAAATCCAAGGGCACTTAAAGGCATTGGTAAGAAAACACTTCCCGTTGTGTTCTGTTCACATCCAAGTGGTTGGAATACTCAAGTGCTTTTTTTCTGAGTAATGAGTGGATACGTTAGTCCTTTTGTTGAAAAATACTGTAGAGAAAATAACCTCAATAATAGGTGTCTTGTGATTGTTGATAATTGTGCTGCTCATCCACCAGGCATTATCAAGTATGGCGGTAACATTCGTGTTGTGTTCTTACCGCTGAATATGACATTGTTACTGCAGCTGTGCGACCAAGGCCTAATAGCCACAATTAAGGCTTACTCTACGCAAAATATGATGCGTTATATTGTAAGTACCATTGACAGAGAGGGCAACTCCAAAGTGTCTTTGTGAGAGATCTGGAAGGAATACAATATAAAATTGGCAATCGCCAACATTGGAGATGCTCTCAGTAGGCTAACACTGAGAAATGGTGTTTGGAGGAAACTGTGTCCCGAAGCAGTGAACGATTTTAAAAGCTTCGAGCCATCAACAATAAATACGGCAATAGTGAGTTTGGCTACTGTACATACGTTATTTCTACTTTATATAGGCTGTGCATTTTTATGTGTTATTTGGTATGATTTGGCAGCTTCATAGCTTAAAAGTTACTGGAGAGAGTGTTTCTGCCGAGAGCACTTCCGCCGAGAGTGCTGCTGTGAGATTTTCGCTGCGCTAGGCAGTGCTGAAAAGTACTTCTACTTTATATAGGCTGTGTATTTATCATATCATTCCTGCTTTTACTATATGTTCCTATTATTTTAGGTTTTATTTGTTATTTGGCATGATTTTGTAGGATATTTTTTGGGTCTGGGAATGCTCAAAAATTTTTCCCATATTAATAAATGGTAATTGCTTATTCACTTTACGACATTCCGGCTTACGAACCGTTTCATAGGAACGCTGTACCTTTGGATAGTGGGGGAAACCTGTAAATGCCTTCCTTCCTCTTTTTGTTTTGCTCATTGCTCTTGCCTAATACTTTCCTGTTGCCAATTGGTATCCCCCTCAGTTTGTTATACCTCCAAACTTTAGAGTGGCCCTCTGTTGGTTGGGATTGACCATGGATATTGCATCCTACCTGTCTATGTGTTACTCAAGCTGGTAGTCAAGCCAAGGCAGTACGATATGGCTGCAGGCCACGCCAATTCAAAATCACTCAAAATAGCATTCAAAAAAGGAGCAACCAGAAACCAGAAGCACATCATAACGTCAAGTATAGAATCCAATCCACAAACCACATCTATTAAACCTTGCCCAAGAACTCCAGCACCATCCTCCGACAGCACAGAAGGTGAGAGAGATCATTCGAACACAGGGATCTTCCTTTGGGGGCAGCGAGGGAGAAAGAGGGATCAACACACACAGACACTTTCCTCCGGCAGCAGTGAGCGAGAGGCTTGTAGTCGGCGCTGAACACTCGCACTCGCCTTGATGATTTCAATCTCCCTCAGCTTTAATCAGCGAAATTGGTGAGAAATTGAGTCGACCATGGGCTTGCATCCTGTCTCCAGCCTTCTTGGTCTTGGGGCCACACACTTGGCTTGAAACCTCAAGAAACCCTCTCAGAGGCAACAAAGAGCCAGATCGCTTAATCATCCTGATGACCACGGACTCCAACTGAGAACAACCACATTTGAAAGAAGGGAAAGAGTAGTTTCATTAACCGCCTGAAAGATGTCACTGTTGCTGCCACCTTTTTCCAAAAAGTTGTTAGCTGTGTAGCAGGCTCCTCCTCTTTATGCAGCTGATGAATCTAAAGGAATGGTAGAGACTACCAGCGATATCACAGGAGTTGCAGACAGTATTGAACACAACATAGGACTGCCTGAGGGACTCCAACTCTGGATTTTTCCTTGTGGTTTACTCCTGAAGCCTTTCCCTTGAGTGAGTATAGCTGCATGGCAGCAGAGGTTTGAGATCAGAGTTTTTCTTCTGCTAGATGAGCTGCCAAACATGGCTGTTGAACCCCATATAACCATATAACAATTACAGCATGGAAACAGGCCATCTCAGCCCTTCTAGTCCGTGCCGAACTCTTACTCTCACCTAGTCCGTGCCGAACTCTTACTCTCACCTAGTCCCACCGACTCGCACTCACATCTGTCCAAAGTGACTAGTTTTAAGGCGACAACCCCGACTGGTAAAACAAAATTGTGACAGAAACAGCAATGAAGTATTCACCTGGGACCTGCATGACTGACAGTAGTGAAAACCAAGAGGAAGCTACTGAGACCATGATGGAAGCCCTGAACACTGCCATAGATGGAGGACCTTGCTGCCTAAACTCCAGTGGCATAATAGGCAATAGGTGGTTTGTGATCTTTGTGCATTTTTATTCACAACAAAGCCTTCGTTGTTTTATGTGTTCACATTATTTTGTGACAGTACGTAATTGCCCTGAGGAAAGGTTTTTGGATAATGAATCTTTTCACAGTACAGTATTGTGTAATTTTAAACAAGTCTTGAATTTTTAACATATGCTTTTAGTTAACTAGAATAATTGATTTAATTGTAGCTTCCTAGTGACAGATTCAGAAAGCCTAAATCTAGTCTACCAGTTGAAGTGCATCCGTTCATATTTTAAATGTTGCATAAATTTGCCAAAATTAAAATTTGCTGATCTCTTGTAAGTTCAGGCATTTTCTTCTTTTTTCATGTGTTATGTTTTATTTTAAATAAATATATTTTGATATTTTATGAATTCATTTACTCATTTCTTTGCATTAACAATTATTTTAGTGGTATAAGTTAATGATATATAGCAATTTGATTATAAGTAAAATGTGAGATTTTCGTTATAGGTATTAAGTAACTTTGGTTCTTTTGTAAACGCTTACAAATAATGAAGGAAAGGAGCTGGTAAGCTAGTAGAACTGTCATTTTTTGAAGACCTGGGCCACATATGCCACTTCTCAGCTTCAATATTATCGGTCCTATGACTGTTCAGTGAGGGATTATTCTCAAAAACTGGGAGTAAAAACTAAAATATTAGAAACACTTATTGGCATGTGCTGACAGAGGAACACAAAATTCATGTTTCAGCTCAGTAACCTGTGTCAGAATTGGAAAATGTTGAGGAAAAGGAGATGTCTGATAGAAGACAAAAATGATTAAGTAAAAGGAGTGAAGATTTGACATAGAAGTGGCTGGTTGTAAGTGAAATTGGAGAAATAAGAAATGCAAGTAGAGCCGAGGTGAATGATTACTACAGATATACAGGATGCTGATCTTTCACCCAGCTATCTGGTGAACCCTCTCCCCCTTCTCAGTAGGTGTGATTTAATCATTTCGTGCCATGGGTATGAATGCTGCTGAACTTTCAGACAAAATTATATTTAATCCTCCAGCAGAGTTAATAGCTGTGCTCGACAGACTAGAGATTCTAAGGACACCAGACCCGGTCACAGCAACCTGACCTAAGCGGCCCAGCTGAGGAAGCTGCAGGGGCAGGCAGTGTGAGAGGAAGCAGAAATGTGGCAAGAGAGCTTTGCTGAGAACTGAGCCACCAGACTGGCGGTACCATAATCTTTCCTGGCCAGCGTCCACTTGCTAGATAATAAAATGGACTTACTGAGAATGAACACACAGAAAGAGATGAGAAACGGTTGCATTCTGGTTTTCAACAAAACGTGGTTAAACAACAACGTGCCTGACTTGGCATTTCAGATCTACAGGATGACTCTGTTCCTCAGACAGGAAGTCCCTGTTGGGGAAATCCAAAGGAGATGGATTCTGTGTGTACATTAACAAAGGCTGGTGCACAAGCTCATCTGTAGTTAGCAGTCACTGTTCTGGGGAAATTGAGCATCTTACAATAAAATGCTGGCCACATTCCCTGCCCAGGGAGTTTATTGTTTTCATTACCGCTGTCTACATCCACCACCACCAACCCCCCACACCACAGTGCCAAGGTTGCCCTGGGAATGCTTTACAGTATCATCAGCTGAAGAAGACAAGAATCCAGATAGTTTTTTCTTAAATTTAGGAGACTTCATTCGTGCTAACCTGCAGGGCATTTTATCCAAGTTCCATCAACATGTCACTGTGGCCACAGGGGAACAAACAGACTGGACCATGTTTATACAAACGGACGCAGTACTTACAAAGCCATCTCATGCCCTCACTTATTGACTATGTCTTCATAATGTTAATCCCAGCATACCATTCGCAGTTGAAAAATGAGAAACCAGTCAAGAGGACCATCACTTTATGGCCTGATGAGGCAAACTATATGCTCCAGGACAGCTTTGACCAGACTTACTGGCAAGAAGGCCGCCACAAATAGAGCAGACACAGACTTCAAGGAGTATGCCTCATCTGTTAGTAGCTACATCAGTAAGTGTGTAGAAGACATTGGTACCTCAAGAACAGTTATCTCACAGCCCACTCAAAAGCCCTGGCTGAACGCAGAGGTGGGGTCCCTACTAGAGGTCCAGGACACTCCCTTCAAGTCCAGTGATAGAACACCTTTCAGAGCAGCCAGGAGAAAACTCATCTTGGGTATCGAGGACAAAAACCATCTTGCACAAAATACTTGGGAGCACCTATCAGATAACAATCCTCAACATATGTGTTTGGGCACTTTTATGCACACTTGGAGGCATGCAACACAACAGTGGCCTGAAAGTTACTCCCCTCCCAGGTGAGCAGCCACTGTCTGTATCAGAAGCTGATGTGAGAAGGACTCTGCAGAGAGTCAATCCCATAAGGCGGCTGGACCAGACAACATCCCTGGCTGAGTACTCGGGGAGTGTGCACACCAGTTCACTGACGTCTTCGCAGACATCTTCAACACTTCACTCATCTCGGCTGCTGTCCCCACATGCTTCAAATCAGCCACCAAAAAACTCTTCAGAATTAAGCCACTACTAACCACTGGCACTGATGGCAATCTCACGAGGCGCTTTGAATAGCTGATAATGGCACATATCCAAAACTCCATTCCTGCCACATTGGAAACTCACCAAATGCTTACCAACAGAACCATTCTGTAACGGATGCCACAGCAGCTGTCAAGCACCTGGTCATGATACATTGAGAGATCAAGGACACTGTTAGAATGCTGTACCGGATTTCAGTTTGGCATTCAACATTATTGCCCCACAGAACTTTGGTGAACAAACTGTTACTCCTTAATCTGAATACTGTGCAACTGTGTGTTGGACTTCCAAATGAACAGACGTCAGATAGTCAGGATGCATAACTGCTCTTTCATCCCCATCATCCTGAAAATGGCTGTGTGCTGAGCCCATTGCTGTACACTCTACTCACACACAACTGCATGGCCAAACACCTGAGCAATCACACCGTCAAATTCGCAGGTGACACGACAGCAGTGAGACTCATCCCAACAATGATGAGAGACCTACAGGTAGAAGATCGAAGGATTTGAGGCCTGGTGCCAGCCAAATAACCTCTCCCTTAATGTCAAGAAGACAAAGAAGGGTAGTTATTGACTCCAGGAGAACTCGCAGCACCCACATTCCCCCTTACATCTGTGGCACAGCAGTGAAAGCTGCAAGCAGTTTCAGACTCCTGGGAGTGCACATTACACACAACATCTAATGGTCCCAGAGCACATCCTACTCAGTCTAGAAATCTCACTTACGCCTCTACTTTCTGAGAATGCTGAAGACAGCTGGACCTTGAACATCCATACTTGCTTCATTCTACAGATGCGCAGAAGAGAGCATCTTGTCAAGCTGTATCACTGCTTGGTACGGAAACTACACTGCGATAGATAGGAAGGCTCGACAATGGGTAGTCAAAACTCCCCAACGCATTACTGGTACCAGCCTATCCGCCATCAAGGACATATATACAGAAAGGCGCCGGAAAAAGGTCAGTAATATCATGAAGGATCCCACTCACTCTGCTCATGGACTATTTGTCCCGCACACATCAGGGAGGAGACTACGTAGCATCCATGCCAGGGCCACCAGACTCAGTTACGAAAACAGTTACTTTCCCTAAGCAGTGAGGCTGATTAGCATCTCCACCCACTAACTCCACTGCTCCCTTATTGTTTCCTGTCATTCGCCTTATGGACAGCCTAGTGTCATTTTATGGACATAAATCAATCTATGTCTATAAGCTATCTTATGTGTTTATTTTTATTGTGCTTTGTAAGTCATTATTGTGTTCTTTATCTTTTGTGTTTTTTGTGTGCTGTATTGGATCCGGAGCAACAATTATTTTGTTCTCCTTTACATTTGTGTACAAGAAATGCCATTAAGCAAATTTGAATTTTGTCTTTTGAGAGAAAATGGATGATGGTTAAGGATTGCAGTTGTAAAAATCAATGTCAAGGTCAAAAGGCTGGAAAATATCTGGTAGAAAAATTACGCTTACAGCGATACAGAGGTTCACTGGAACAATATAGTATAGGAGGCTAAGAACAAAAATGTTAGAGCGTGGCTGAGAGTGAGAGACATAATGAGTGATTTGTTGGAGCAGTGGTAGCAATGAAATGATGCTTCACTGTTTATCATGGAAGCAAAACATAAATGCAGACTGCTCATAGCTGTGTGATTGTTAGCTTCATATAAAAGAAGCTTGTGTCATTCAGCCTTTGCCTGTTTGTAAAGTAACTTTTCTAGAGCTTCTTGATTTTGTGTTTGAGAACTTGTATGTTAATAAATGGCATGCACCATGACCCTGTCTCAATGATCCTGCAGTTCTGCACTGAAGGCTTTTTCCAAAAGCATCAAAGGACTGACTTAAAACTGCAGCTATCCTTAGGATTAATACCAATTGCTTTTGAGCATCTGTTCACAGAGTTAAGGATAGAATTTGCAATTTTTCTGGCAGGTGTATTGTGAGCCATGAAAATATTACCCTCAATAACCCACCTTTGATACTTAAAAAACTGAAGTAGAATCAGAAGTTGAATCTCTGATTTTTATTTGCATAATCTATTATTTTTGAATGCCAGTTATTTTGGTTTAATATGGTTGAAAAGGATAAATTTTCAAAAGCCTCAAAGATATTATGTTATGAAAATCTCAGAAACACAATTGTCATCTGTGAAAACATTCATTCCGTATCCTCCTGGTATAGATAATACTTTCATAAAAACAGTACAAAACTTGCTCTACTGCATTTTCTTATTCCCGTGGCAATTTGGCACTAACTCAGCAGTATTTAAAACTGATCATTAATTTATTCAACAAATTAAAGATGTAAGTACTAAGAAAGGGTTTGAAATATTTATATTTATTCTGCTAGCAAGTAGCTAGTTTAATTAAATTGGAATTAGACAGGAATTTCCTTTTACGTTTAAGGGGTTTCTTGTTCAAGACCACAAATAATATTTCTACTGTGATATTAAAGTCTGGTATTTCAATGATCCATGGAAAGATTATGGTAAGATTACAATTTCAGCATTAGTCATATTCTGGTGTATGCTCCTTTACAACCTTCAATAAAACTATTGGAAGTTTGCTGACAAAATTTAATGTTCCTCAGATGTTTTAAATTTGCATATTGCTTTGTTCTAGAATGATGTTACATTTTCCTTTTCAATTGAATTAATTCCAGTTTGAAAAGATGTTACTAAATGTTAATATCAATGGTGATCATGTGTCTATTTAAAAAAAAGTTTCAACCCAATCCACATAATTTGTCTCGCCCCTCCAACTTTATGCTTGACATGATAGATGAATTTGGATTTGAAAAACAGGCTGAGCAGTGGAACCACGCTGCTCCTTTCTCACACAATACCGTCTCCATGAGATGTTGTTTAAAGGCAGTCTGCATATTTCTTACTGATAAATAATTTATACTGCCATATACCAGAGTGCATTAGTCAATCCCCTGTAGTATTGAATATGAGAAGTTAAGCCTAAGTGTTGTATTTGGTGACTGTATGGTTGGAAGGTTAAAAGTCATTTGCTTTAGTATGTAGATAAAATTCAGCCATAGTTTAAAATTGATTTATTTTTACTTATAAAATAAATTCTGCTGTAAATTATTCATAACAGAAATTGCTTGTATAAAAATTCATGTAATCCAGCCAGAAAAACACAAATACAAAAATTTAGAATACTTTGGCTCAAATGCAACCCTTGATACTGGTTTTAACATCTGAGGATTACATAGCAGTGGTTAGGCAATAGACAATAGGTGCAGGAGTAGGCCATTCAGCCCTTTGAGCCAGCACCATCACTCACTGTGATCATGGCTGATCATCCACAATCAGTACCCTTTTCCTGCCTTCTCCCCATATCCCTTGACTCCGCTATCTTTAAGAGCTCTATCTAACTCTTTCTTGAAAGAATCCAGAGAATTGGCCTCCGCTACCTTCTGAGGCAGAGCATTCCACAGAACCACAATCCTCTGTGTAAAAAAAGTTTTTCCTCAATTCCGTTCTAAATTGTCTACCCCTTATTCCTAAACTGTGGCCTCTGGTTCTGGACTCCCCCAACATCAGGAACATGTTTCCTGCCTCTAACGTGTCCAATCCCTTAATAATCTTATTAAGGTTAGATTTAGCTTTAAAGAGCAATTCTCTCGCACATGCTGTGTTTTATATGGTTTGCCCTCATTAAATGGTACATTTGTATCTAAATATTAAGGACATATTAGAAGATTTGCTCAGCATTTGAAATGAATGAAAGGTCACTGGGTAGAGTAAGAGTACATTAAGCCTTTTAGTTCTGACATCCACAATATAGTTTAATTGTGAGAATACCAGTGCAGCAGGAACTCAAGCACATAGTCTCCTCTGGTATTTCAAAGCAACACTTTACATGTGTTGCATTGCAAAGTTCTTAGCTATCAGCTGGCATATTGGGTCCTTTTAGATTCTCTGTTAGTGCTTTATTGAAGATAAGGTAATTTATCTTTCATGATCAGCACTTAAAAAAATATTTACCTCGTCATTGTCACGACACAGTTCGTAAGAGCTTGCTGTATGTGTATTGGCTGCTATATTGCCAGCAATTGCTAAAAACTCTGGCTAGTTACTCAAATGGTTAGTATTTCCCAAGATCAAGGAAAGTGCACGAATGTGTGTCTCTTTGTATTACAGCAGTGACAGTACTTAAGAAGTACTTAATTGGTTGTGAAGCATTTCAACCTGAGGTCATGAAGCAAACTATGAATTCATATTTTATTTCAGTTTTTGCACTTATTTTAATTTTGCCCTCACATGTTAGGAGGGCAAGCAGACTATTGCCTTTGATTGTTAAGAGGATTTGAACCAAGAGTAAAGGCATTTTATTGAAATTATTTGAGACCCTAGTGGGACCACATCTGGAATATTGTGTACAGGTCTCATCTGACTAGCTAAGGAAGGATGTATTTGCAATAGAGTGACACAGTGGTGTAGCAAGTGGAGCTGCTACTCACAGCTCCGGTGACCCAAATTCAATCACTTTCTGGTGCTGTCAGTGTAGGGTTTGCATGTTCTTTGTATAATTTTACATGTTTCCCCTGACTGCTCCAGTTTCCTCCCACATTCCAAAGTTATGCTGGTTGTTAAATTAATTAAGGTACTCCCAGTGTAGCTGGGTAGAGAGAAAAAAAGTTTGAGTTGATGGGCTGGTGAGAGAGAATAGGTTACCAGAATTGTTGAAATTGCTCTTAGAGCCTGGTTGATTTAATGGGCTGACTCTCTCATTCTTTCCCTCCACCGCACCCCACCCCAGCCTGGGAACCAACCAGATGAACCTTTATTATACTCTTCTCATATTTCATAAAATATGAAATAGAAGGGGTGTAAGAAAGGTTGACCAAGTTCTCCTGATGTAAGGGGTTAACAGGAGACAGATCTTATAGTGTTTGCAAAATTCTTACGCATTCAAGATTCTTACGGTCTCTAGAATAAGCACTCAAAATAAGGGGTTGGCTATTCAGGACTGAAGTGGGAAGAAAATTCCTCACCCAGAGGATATCAGATATTTATTATCCTCTATTCAAGAAGGCTGTGAAGGGCACTGATTATATTCAAAAGAAAGAACAATGAATATTTGGAAGTCAAGGAATAGTGCAGGTAAGTGTCACTGAGATAGAAGATCAGTCATCATTTTATAGAGTAGCAGTGCATACATAAAAGATGGGATGGTTTCTTCCTGTTTCTATTTCTTAGGTTCTCATATTCATTCTTCTCTGAAGCTGAGATGACCTTCTTTGTTATGTTGTGGATTCAGTCGAGACTACAGTTTCAACAGCTTCCATGAAACAACATTTCACTGCTTTTTAATAAATATGTTACTTTGTGTTTTTTGGCCTTCTTTATTTTCAATGGAGGAATGAATTGGGCAGAGACCAGAGTAGACCAGATGTATCCATGTTTCACTATAGCTGAGTTACAGAAGTAAATTATTTATATTTGATCTGTTTTGATATTATTTGTGTAATTTTAATGTTAAAATTAAGAGTAAAATTTATTCTTAAAGTATCTATATGTTACTATATACTCTCTTGAGCTTCGTTTTCTTGCAGACATTTACAGGAAAATAAAGAAATAAAATAGAATTTTTTAAAAAAACTGCACATAAACTAAGACTGTCAAAATTTGCAAAAGAAGACAAACTGCAAATAAAATTACTGCTGAGAACATGAGTTGTAGAGTCCTTGAAAGTGAATCATAGGTTGTTATTCAGTTCAAAGTTGTGAATGAAGTTATCCATGCTGGTTCAGGAGCCTCATGGTTGCAGGGTCATACCTGTTCCTGAACCTGATGGTGTTGAACCCAAGACTCCAGTATCTCCTGCCTGTTGATCTATATGGTAGGAGTTTTTGATGATGGATGTTGCTTTCTTTTGACAGCTCTCCATGTAAACATGCTCAATGGTGGGGACAGGTTTTTCCGTAATGCTGTATCCACCACTTTCTGTAGTCATTTTTGTTTCCATACCAGGCCGTGATGTTGGGATACTGTGCCATGCTGAATCTACACAAACTTCTAACAAAATAGAGATGCTACCATGCCTTCAATGTGATGGTACTTACATGCCGGCCCAGAACAGATGCTCTGATATAATAACACCAAGAAATTTAAAGCTCTTGACCTTCTCCACCTTTGATCCCCTAATGAGGACTGGCTCATGGACCTCCGGCTTCTTCATGCTGTAGTCGATGAATGAATATCTTGGTTTTCTTCAAACTACAGTCACTTTCTGAAAACATTCATGTAAATATGTTTTCTTGCATTGAATAAGAAATTGATTAATACTGTTTCAAATTCAGGAACTTGCTTATAGAGCTTAAGCTTTTCTTCATTAAAAAAGAAGCGGCTTATTTAGAAGAGAAACTGTCTTGATCTTTGAGATTGAATGTTTAAAAAAAAACAGGGGTATTGGAAATCTGAAATAAAAACGAAGTGTTTGAAATAGTCAGCTGGTCAAGGAGCATCTGTCATCAGTAGCCCTTCATTAGACTATCATATCCCAGCTGTGACAATTTTACTGATGATACAGACAGATTTATAAGAGGCTTCATTTAGAAATACATTTATGCAGCTTCATTGTATCGGTAATCCATATGTCAGTATTTTTTCTGCCTTATTTTGATATTTTCAGAAAGAAGAACATTTTATCCTGGACATTTAATGCAAAGGCATGTGTAGATCAATATTAATAGAAAAGTTTGGATTTGATCGTTTATTTTAAGATTGACATTTAATCTGGTTGATGAAAAAGGTTCCACTGGTTGCCCTCAGTTTTATTTTCTAACTGTAAGCTGTAATGTTTAATTTTGTGGATCATGGTTTTGCACGGGCTGTGGGGTTTGTCAAAAGGCTCAATTACACATTAAAAATTTAAAATGCTCCAATTCCCTTCTGCTTTTACTTTCTTTGTTTGAATTGCTCAATTTTACTCAAATTGACTAAAGTAATTCAGAGGATTTCGTGAGATTTAAATAAATGTAAGTCATAATGTTAATTTATTGTCAACCTGGCTCGTCAAAGCAAATTGGCAAATGAACAGAGAAGCTTAGAGTAACACAAGAGACCGCAGATACTTCAATCCAGAGAAACACACATAACTGGAGGAACTCAACAGGTTAGGTAGCAGCTACAGAGGGAAATGTGCAGTCGACCTCTGTCTATTTTCGTCCACAGATGCTTCCTGACTTGGTATGAAGCTGAGAGGTCATTGTTTAACTTTGTTATCAATGATACTTAGTAGAGAGAAGAAACAAATAAAAACCAAAATCTTTAGCTATCAGACCATTAATGGTAGAATAAAGCCATTTGACCCTTTGGATCCCAAGGAAGAATCCCATCAGTCCCATTACCCTTATTTATATATATTTAACCTACACTGTTCAATGCCCCTTTAATTCTTTTTAAAATTCACCTACATTAACAAGTAGTTTACATTAGACAAACAACCTGCCAGCACATCTTTAGAATGACTGAGGAAATCAATGAGGCAGTCAAAGAAATTCAGTGAAGTTGCAGAGAAAATGTGCAAACTGCATCTTGACACCATGCAAGGCCAGGATTAAAGCAAGATTCCTGGTGCTGTGAGGCAGCAGCATTAACTGCTGTGAAGCTACTCATCATTTCCAATAAAGCAAAACGTAATAATAAGGTATTCAGGATATTGGATTATGACTAGTGGCTTCTTAGGAGAAGGGGATATTCAGACTGTGCCACTGGCTTTTGGGCAATGGTTCTGAGGCGAAAGTGACCAGAATTTTAAGTTGCAATGATGGTTCTTGAACATTAGAAGTGCTTTCCAAAGTATTTTATTTGACTTGTGAAACATGCTTGTTCCTATCATGCATTCATTGATTGAACACCTTATGTCAGAATGTCTATCAAAAATGATATGGAATTTGTCATTTGTAATGAAAACTAAGGCCTAGTTTCAGCACATCGCCATTTTTGTATTGTGCATCAACACAAAATGTTGGGATTGAAAGTATAACATTATTATTAACAATGTCATGGACATCACAGGAAGGAATCTTGGTAAAATACAGTACTAACATACATATAACAGAAGCTATTTAGATCAATACTCTAAAAGCTATCCATTTAGCATAGTTGTCCTGCCTTTTCCCTTGCCCATTTTAAAACTTTAAATATTTTATGCACTTTCACTTTAAATCCACTATTTCTTTCTCATGGCATTGCATATCGAGAACCAATGTGATGGTTGGTATTCAGATCCAATGCTACAGGAAGTTTGATAACTGGGTTATGAATAGAGGTTAAAAAAAGAGAGAAGTTTGATGAACCAAAGGACTAGGGCAGAGATGGGAAGTGGGAATGAAGGTGAACAAGGTGAGAAAAGATAGAGATGTGTACAAAGTTTGTAAATGAGCAGTCTCAGCTCAAAACATCGGTTCTTTATTCCTGTCTATAGATGCCGAGTTCCTTGAGCATTTTGTGTGTGTAACTCTGGATTTCCAGCATCTGCAGAATCTCTTGTGTTAATGCAGCATTAAATGGAGTTTACAGTGAGGAAACACCAAGTTTAAATGGAAGCCGAAAGTTGCAAAGCAACAGAGTTTTTGCTGTCATTTTCCAGTGTAATGCAGGCAAACTGGAATTCCTGTGTACATATAAACAAAAGTGAAGTTTGTGAATTACTTTGGATAGTATTTTAGGACAAAATATAGTAATATACCCTGCTTTTCATATATTAGATTAGATTTAATCATTCAGTCCTCGTTTATTGTCATTTAGAAATGCATGCATTAAAAAATGATACAATGTTCCTCCAGAAAGATATCACAGAACAAACCAAGACTAAAACTGACAAAACCACATAATTATAACATATAGTTACAACAGTGCAAAGCAATACCGTAATTTGATAAAGAGCAGACCATGGGCACAGTAAAAAAAAGTCTCAAGTCCCGATAGCCCCATCATCTCACGCAGACGGTAGAAGGGAGAAACTCTCCCTGCCATGAACCTCCAAGCGCTGCAAACTTGCCTATGTAGCACCATTGGAAGCACCCGACCGCAGCGGACTCTGAGTCCGTCCGAAAACTTCGAGCCTCTGACCAGCCCTCCGACACCAAGCACTGAGCACCATCCTCTGCCGAGCGCTTCGACCCCACCCCAGCTGCCAAGCAACAAGCAAAGCCGAGGACTCAGGGCCTTGGGTCTTCCCCTCCGGATATTCTGGATCACACAGTAGCAGCGGCAGTGAAGCAGGCATTTCAAAAGTTTTTTGGATGTTCCTCCGTGCTCTCACGTCTATCTCCATCAAATCAGGATTGTGCACGGCACCCTACTTGACAGATAACAGATGTCACCACTGGAGTGGCTGCTGCGAGCTGCATTGCGCCGCCTTCTTCTCCTCCCGCCTCCCGAATATTGCCTGAAATATTGGCAGAATGACTCTGCTGAAGTTTTCAACAGGAAATCAAAAGGAGTGTTCATAATTTTGTTCCTCTAAAATACATTTCTATCACTGTAAAGCAGGAAATAAGTGAAGTAGGATTTAACTACAGAGATATCAAGTTTCATAGCAATGGTACTACTTGGCATTCTGACTGTCATCCCAGTCAGAGATTGCTTCATTTTCAAAATGCATGTGTTTGGTGCAGTTATTGCATATTTCCAGCTTCTAAATCCTCAGATAGCTAGGCTGTGGTGCTTAATGTTTTTACTTGCATGTTTTAATAAATTTTATTTTGTTTTCAGCGGTTTTTTATAATAATCAATCTGTTTGAAATGAGAATCAAATCCTTACTTTTTGCACCCTCCCCCTCCCCAATTTTTGTTGTCAATCCTTTCCTTCATCTCCTTCCTCACATAGCTTGGCACTTTGACACTAAATGATAGTTCACTATTAATATTTTATTTTCTTTTCTCCTCCAGCTTTGGGAAATATCCTGTGGGGAACTCTTGATGTCTGTGCTCTTTGATGTTGGAATCATGTCTGTGGCCCTCGATCCTTGTGAATATTACTTATTCTGTGGAGGAAATGATGGATCCATATTTCAGGTCAACTTGTTTGCTGCGGTGAGTGGGGTATGCATTAAGGGTGATTTATTGGCAAAGTGAATTATTTTTGAATGTGCATCAAATATATCAAATAACTGCATTAAATATTTCCTGTAAAGAACTACTTAAAATTGCTAATGAATCTAGATGTCTGAGGTCACCATTAGAGAGGCATTTGCAGAAATGCCTGGAGGTATTTGGATGATGATTCATTGAAGGTTCATGAGTGCTTTAATAATAGCATTGTATTTTCCTGGCTTGCCTTTCCTGAGATACAGTCCAACTGGGTTGGCATCTAATATCTATCTCCACCAAGTAATCATTTTCAGGACCAGCATTTTACATATTTTTTGTATATTCACTTGGAGGGGTTGGGGTGAGTAAAGTGATCACAATTTGTAAGTTTTGTTTCCTCATTTTGCCTTACCATGTACTTTGCAACATGCAGTATGTTTATACTTGTGGGGCATCTAAAAAAATAAATGAGTCAGAAGTGTAAGATTCAACATCAATCTAGTAAGAAATTCAGGAAATTTCTTAATTTGGAGAGTGATAGAATATAGAACTTGATTTCACGTAGTGGTTTAAGGAAAAAAAGCATTGGTTGATTTAAGATGAAGCAAGATTAACTTCAAGTTTAAATTCAATTGTCATTTATCCATAAATGAGTACCTGTGAATACAGCCAAATGAAGCAGTGTTACTCCGGGGCCAGGTGCAAAATACAGTACCAACAGTCATACTCAGCACAAGGCACATATAGCACATACAAGTTATCAGTAAAATACACTCACAAAAAATATAGTCCCAAGACCCTGGGTCCGAGTCCATTAATGTGGCAGCAGTCTGCAGTTGAACGTGATACATCTTGCCTTCTGTCGAGTGAAAACTGGGAAGAGCACCAGCACCAGCTTGGATGCTGCACCACACCACTTTGGTGGAGCACAGCGACTCCGTCTCTCTCCCGGACAGCTGTAAACAGGCAACACTGCAGATTGAGGTCTGGTCCTCTCTACAACTGAGCAGGTCCCCTGCTGTCCACCCTTGTCATTTGCCAATAAATTAGTGAATATAGACTTGTAGCATTCCACATTAACAATGTCCAACAGGGTGTTGTGATCACAGGCAAAGTGATTAGAACAATCACTAACAGCTAAACTGAACACTGCCTTTGAACAACTCCTTCGGTTTCTCCGCCAATGTGCAGCTCGCTGATGGGATAGACCTGCAGTATTTTAAGTTTGTAATATCCAGCAGGGTCTTGCGATCGTAAAAAAAAAATGTTTAAAAAGGACAGTAATATCTTTGATTGGCCCTATAAAAGCCACTGCGAAGATTGCTGCCATCTTGCTAGAAGTCTGTGACACAGATAGAAATAGAAGGTTGTTATGAAATGGATAGAGTATTGTGGAAGGGATCCTGTTTGGTACATAAATTCTGGCAATTGAATATGCTGATGCCCTTACTCAGGCCAGTTATTGATATAAACTGGAACACTGCAGTCCCTTCTAACTTGAAATGTTAACACCTTGGCTTGACATTAGAACTTAAATTTCTTTTATTGTTAAACATGCAAAAGTTTTGCATTAAAAATGGCCTCTATGTTGGTAAGATTAAGAAAAGTGAATGGTTGGAAACTCCTGCTGGAAAAGCGAAGGAGGATACATTATGATTGGCCTTAGATAGGGGAGGAGGTGGAAAATCTGAATTTCTGTAGTCCTTGACAATGCCCTTGCAATATTTCTAGTATTATGCATAATTACATTTAGGTACATTGAATGTATAGGTAACCATAGCAGTTATTCCGTAGCAAGCAGCAAATTGAATAAGATTATGAGGTGATTTGATTTTTGCTTTGTTAGAAATGCAAGGCTATTGGCCAGAAATAGGAAGAAATCAATTACTTTTCAAATGCTGGAGTCTTAGGTTATTTTCACCTATATGAGTTAGTGTGTCATTGGAAGGATGGTAACTGTGTTTGTGGAATTGTTCTTGGTTGTACACTGAAGTGTTTACATTGATTACGTGTCACAGTCAAGAATGTTAATGCATCCTCTTTAATTAAACAAGCTCTTTTTAAAATATGACAGTTTTGATGTTCCAGTATATTAGTAATCATGCTGTGAAATATTTAAGAGTCTCCCTGTGTATTAATTTTTTTTTAATTTGGGGAGTTGTTCTTACGAAAAGAGCCCTGAATTTGATAACAGCTTAACAGCTGGAATGAAGTACCTGATTAGGCACTGTTAAATTTAATTTTGATGTGGATGAATGGAAATAAGTACATTGTAAAAATTACACGACTGCATATATAAAGTTCCAGTAGAGCTGAATTGTTCATCTTATGAAATCAGTATTATTGGAGATGACACCAAGATAGTGTAATGGACAGTGACGAAGGCTATCATGGCGTGCAGAGGGATCTGGATCAGCTGGAAAAATGGGCTGAAAAATAGCAGATGGAATTTTATGCAGACAAACGGGAGGTTTTGCACTTTGATAGGACACCAACGAAGTGCACAGCAGGGCACTGGGGAGTGTGGTAGAACAAAGGAGCTCCATAATTCAGTGAAAGTGGCTCACAGATACATAGGGTCGTAAAGGAAGCTTCAGGCACATTGGCCTTCATAAATCAAAGTATTGAGTACACGATATGGAATGTTCTGTTGAAGTTGTATAAGACATTGGTGAGCCTAATTTAGAGTTTTCTGTGCAGTTTTGGTCACCTGCCAACAGGAAAGATGTACGTAAAGTTGAAAGAGTCCGGAGAAAATATACAAGGATGTTGCTGGATTTGGAGGACCTGAGTTATAAGGAAAGATTGAATAGGTTGGGACTTTGTTCCTTAGAATACAGAAGTTGAAAGGAGATTTGATAGAGGTATACAAAATTATGAGGTGTATGGATAAGATTTAGATTATGAGGACACTCAGTCCTTGTTTATTGTCATTTAGAAATGCATGCATTAAAAAATGATACAATGTTCCTGCAGAAAGATATCACAGAAACACATGACAAACCAGGACTAACTGACAAAACCACATAATTATAACATATAGTTACAACAGTGCAAAGCAGTACTGTAACTTGATAAAGAGCAGACCATGGGCACGGTAAAAAAAAAGTCTCAAGTCCCGATAGCCCCATCATCTCACGCAGACAGAAGCGCTGCAAACTTGCCGATGCATTGGAGCACCCGACCGCAGCGGACTCTGAGTCCATCTGAAAACTTCGAGCCTCCGACCAGCCCTCCAACACCGAGCACCATCTCTGTCGGGTCCTTCAACCCCGCCCTGGCTGCCGAGCAACAAGCAAAACCGAGGACTCGGGGCCTTCCCCTCCGGAGATTTCGGATCACACAGTAGCAGTGGCGGCGAAACAGACATTTCAGAAGTTTCACCAGATGTTCCTCTGTACTCTCACGTCTGTCTCCATCAAATCACAATTGTGCACGGCATCCGACTTGACAAATAACAGATATCATTCACCAGAGAGGCTGCTGCAAGCTGCGTTGCGCTGCCATCTTCTCCTCCCTAATGGAACCAGGCTTTTATCACTGAGATTGGGTGGGACTACAACCAGAGATTATGGGTTAAGGGTAAAAGGTGAGAAGTTTAAGGGAAGCATGAGGGGAAACAACTTCACTCAGAGGTTTGTGAGAATGTGGAACAAGCTGCCCACACACGTGGTGCATGCAGTTCAATTTCGACATTTAGGAGAAGTTTGGATAGTCACATGAATGGTAGGGGTATGGAAGGCTGTGTTCCGGTGCAGATCAATGGGAGTAAGCATTTCAAATGGTTTTGGCATGAATTAGGTGAGCTGAAGGGCCTGTTTTTGTGCTGTACTTATCTATGACTCTACATCTGGTAAATATACTGTATAGAGGGAGCAATTGAAAAAAGAGTTTGAATCAGAAACAAAAAGGATAGTGTTGTCCTTAACTCCCGAGTTCTCTCTTTTTCTACCCTCACAAATGTAAAGGAGCTTGTGAATTGAGTTTATCCAGTCTACTGCCTTTGCTGTTTCTCTTTCCTCCCCTCACCACTGGGCCACCAGGCTGTGGTTCGGCTGGACCTAGTCTGAGACCTACATCTTATTTTCAATTGCAATGTTTTTCCTGTCGATGAAATTTAGCTTTTTTACCTTCAACTCTATTTCCATTGAATTGCTGTCCGCCTACAGTATTTCCATTACACGTATCTACATTAGTTATATTGTTAGCTGTCCTTTCTAATAAGATTCTGCTCACCTAGTACTGAATGTCTTGTTGGTATTAATGACAAATAAACCAAAATCCCTGTAATCGCATGGATTTTCAATAGGTTGATCAGTCATACTGATAGGTTAATTGGCTACTATGAATTACCCCCACTACTGAAGAGTCAGGGTGGGAGCTGATGGGCATATGGATGAGTAGAGAATAGATTATAAGATAACAAGTGGGGGAATGTGATTGATGAGATCGGCATAGACCCAAACAAGAGAAAATTACTGGAGGTTTGAGAAATCGATGTTCATGCTATCAGGTTGGAGGCTACCGAGATAGAATATGAGGTATTGCTCCTCCAACCTGAGTGTGGCCTCTGCAGTAGTCATCTCTGAATGCGAAGTAGAATTAAAGTGAATGGCCACGGGAAGATCCCACTATTTCTGGCGGGTGGAGTGCAGCTGCTCAGCAAAACAGTGGTGTATAGACGATATACAGGAGGCCACACTGGGGCACCAGATACAGTAAATGGCCCCAACAGACTTACAAGTGAAGTGTTGCCTCATCTGGAAGGACTGTTTCTGGCCCTGAATGGTGGTGAGAGAGGAGGTGTAGAGACATGTATGGCACTTGTTCTGCTTGCAAGAGTAAGTACAAGGAGGGAGATCAGTGGGCTGGGATGAGTGGACAAGGGAATCGTGTAGGGAGCAGGCCCTGCAGAGAGTGGTGGAGAGGGACAGCCCTGTTTGGTGGTGCTTTGCTGGTAAAGAGGATGGTCTCCAGTTACAGAATTATATTGATCAGCTAATAAGATGACTGGAGCAATGGCATCTGGAATTTAATCCCAATAAATGCAGGGTGATGTATTTTGGAAAATCTGATAAGTGTGGGGCAAACACCATGAACAATGGGGCCTGGGACATTTTGAGGAACAGAGGGATAGGTTCCTAAAAGGTGCAACAGAGTGTGATACAACCAATCAGTATGCTTTTCTGTAGAAATTTACAAGAGTCTTTGGTGATGTACTAAATCTCCTCAAACTGAACAAAGTGGAGCTACTGGCTTGACTACTTCATTATTGCATTGATGTTTTGGGCCCAGGATAAATCCTCTGAGATATTGATGCCCAGGAAATTGAATCCACTTACCTTTTCCACCACTGTCCACTTAATTGAGGACTGGTGTGTGTTCTCTTGGTTCTCTTTTAAAGTGGAGGTTGATAGGTTATTGATTAGTAAAGGTATCAAAGGTTTTAGGGAGGAGGAAGGAGAATGACAGGAGAAATCAACCATGTTCAAATGGCATAGCAGTTTAATGGACCAAGTGGCCTAATTTTGCTGATATCTCTTAATGATGTTATGGCCTAAATCAGTGGTCCCCAACAACCGGGCCGCAAAGCATGTGCTACCAGGCCACGAGGAAACGATATGCGATATGAGTCAACTGCACCTTTCATCATTCATTGTCATGCCCACTGTTGAACTTGAACGCACGCAAGGTCATTACCCACGCGAGGTCATCAATTGGTCATTAACCTGCAACTACTTGATGAGTAAAAAACAAACGTCGCTTGAGAGTTTCTTTGGAAGAGGTGGTAGGGGACATGGTAATGCAGAGGCAGCTGAGGCCGAGACTGCAAAAAAAAGAAAGCTTCCTTCAACAGAAAATACGACGAGTTGTACATAAAATATGGCTTTATTGCGACCGGTGACTCGCACGCTCCAAGCCCCCTGTGTGTGATATGTGGAGACAAGCTGCCTAATGAGGTAATGAAGCCCTCAAAACTGCTTTGGCACCTTAAGTCCAAGCACCCTGCACTTAAAGACAAACCCGTTGAGCGGTAAAAACGTGAGCAAGCGGAACGGAAGCAAGTGCTGAGAGCCATCACCTCCACAAATGCTGCTGCTCTGAGAGCATCGTACTTAGTGGCTAGCCGTATTGCTAAGGCTAAGAAGCCTTTCACTGTCGGTGAAGAATTGATTCTGCCTGCTGCCAAGGACGTGCCGCGAACTGTTGGGAGAAGCTGCAGCTAACAAGATGGCACAGGTTTCTCTTTCAGCTACCACATTTTCAAGGAGAATCGATGACATAGCGGAGGACATCGAAGCACAGCTGTTGGAATGGCTTAACAAATTTGGTTTCACTACCCGAGTCAAAGAGGTTGCTCCTGAATGCCAGTCTACACACTGTGTCACGCACAGGGAAATGCTGGCCAGCTGAAAAATGTCACCTGATCTTAACAGAGTATTGAGTGACACTGTTGAAGTTATCAATCACATCAAAGCAAAAGCCCTTAACTCATGTCTGTTTGAGCAGCTTTGTGAGGAAATGGCTGCAGAGCACAAACACCTTCTCTTACACACTGAAGTCAGGTGGCTATCAAGGGGGAGAGGCCTGGCCAGGGTTTTTGAGATAAGAGAGCAGCTACAGAGATTTCATTCAAGAAAAAAGTCACCACTAGCAGCACACTTCAGTGACGACGAGTGGATAGCAAAACTTGCTTATCTGTGTGACATCTTCAACCTGTTCAATGAACTCAATTTGTCACTTCAGGGGAGAATGACAACTGTCTTCAAGCTGGCAGATAAAGTGTCTGCTTTCACAGCTAAACTGGAACTGTGGGGACGGCGAGTGGACAGGGGCATATCTGACATGTTCCCAACATTAGCTGGGAATTTGGGAGAGAATGAGGCTCACAGCTGGTGCGCAAACACCTATCTTTGCTGTTGACAGAATTCGAGCGTTACTTCCCAACCGCAAATGACCCAAGATGTGCAAAGGAATGGGTCCGTGACCCATTTGTGAATGTCCTCAGTGAATCATCCATGTCAGCGCCGGAAGAAGATCAACTCCTTGAGCTCGCAAATGATGGTGGGCTGAAAAGTATGTTTGACATAACATCTCTGCCGGCATTCTGGATTAGTCAAGGCTGAATATCCTGAGATAGCCACGAAAGCACTGAAAACGTTGCTTCCATTTCCAACATCATATCTCTGTAAAGCGGGGTTTTCTGCAATGAATGCAACGAAAACTAAATTGCAGAATAGACTGGACATAAGGAACCCCCTTATGACTTATAATTGACTTATCACTATATTCATGCGAGGAAAATATGCGCTGTGTGTTTAATATTAAATTCGTGAGATAGAAACATAGAAAATAGGTGCAGGAGTAGGCCATTCGGCCCTTCGAGCCTGCACCGCCATTCAGTATGATCATGGCTGATCATTCGACTCAGAACCCCGTACCTGCCTTCTCTCCATACCCCCTGATCCCTTTAGCCACAAGGGCCATATCTAACTCCCCCTTAAATATAGCCAATGAACTGGCCTCAACTGTTTCCTGTGGCAGAGAATTCCACAGATTCACCACTCTCTGTTTGAAGAAGTTTTTCCTCATCTTGGTCCTAAAAGGGTTCCCCTTTATCCTCAAACTGCGACCCCTCGTTCTGGACTTCCCCAACATCGGGAACAATCTTCCTGCATCTAGCCTGTCCAATCCCTTTAGAATTTTATACGTTTCAATCAGATCCCCCCTCAATCTTCTAAATTCCAGAGAGTATAAGCCTAGTTGATCCAGTCTTTCATCATATGAAAGTCCTGCCATCCCAGGAATCAGTCTGGTGAACCTTCCTTGTACTCCCTCTATGGCAAGAATGTCTTTCCTCAGATTAGGGGACCAAAACTGCACACAATACTCCAGGTGTGGTCTCACCAAGGCCTTGTACAACTGCAGTAGTACCTCCCTGCTCCTGTACTCAAATCCTCTTGCTATGAATGCCAGCATACCATTTGCCTTTTTCACCGTCTGCTGTACCTGCATGCCCACTTTCAATGACTGGTGCACAATGACACCCAGGTCTCGTTGCACCTCCCCTTTTCCTAATCAGCCACCATTCAGATAATAATCTGTTTTCCTGTTTTTGCCACCAAAGTGGATAACCTCACATTTATCCACATTAAATTGCATCTGCCATGAATTTGCCCACTCACCTAACCTATCCAAGTCACCCTGCATCCTCTTAGCATCCTCCTCACAGCTAACACTGCCGCCCAGCTTCGTGTCATCCACAAACTTGGATTTAATTCCCTCATCTAAGTCATTAATATATATTGTAAACAACTGGGGTCCCAGCACTGAGCCTTGCTGTACCCCACTAGTCACTGCCTGCCATTCTGAAAAGTTCCCGTTTATTCCCACTCTTTGCTTCCTGTCTGCCAACCAATTTTCCATCCACATCAATACCGTGTGCTTTAAGTTTGCACACTAATCTCTTGTGTAGGACCTTGTCAAAAGCCTTTTGAAAATCCAAATATACCACATCCACTGGTTCTCCCCTATCCACTCTACTAGTTACATCCTCAAAAAATTCTATGAGATTTGTCAGACATGATTTTCCTTTCACATATCCATGCTGACTTTGTCTGATGATTTCACCGCTTTCCAAATGTGCTGTTATCACATCTTTGATAACTGACTCTAGCATTTTCCCCACCACTGATGTCAGGCTTACCGGTCTATAATTCCCCCGTTTCTCTCTCCCTCCTTTTTTATAAAGTAGAGTTACATTAGCCACCCTCCAATCCTCAGGAACTAATCCAGAATCTAAGGAGTTTTGAAAAATTATCACTAATGCATCCACTATTTCTTGGGCTACTTCCTTAAGCACTCTCGGATGCAGACCATCTGGCCCTGGGGATTTATCTGCCTTTAATCCCTTCAATTTATCTAACACCACTTCCCTACTAACAAGTATTTCCCGCAGTTCCTCCATCTCACTAGACCCTCGGTCCCCTACTATTTCCAGAAGATTATTTATGTCCTCTTTAGTGAAGACAGAACCAAAGTAGTTATTCAGTTGGTCTGCCATGTCCTTGTTCCCCATGATCAATTCACCTGTTTCTGACTGTAAGGGACCTACATTTGTCTTAACCAATCTTTTTCTTTTCACATATCTATCAAAGCTTTTGCAGTCAGTTTTTATGTTCCCTGCCAGCTTTCTATCATAATCTTTTTTCCCTTTCCTAATTAAGCCCTTTGTCCTCCTCTGCTGGACTCTGAATTTCTCCCAGTCCTCAGGTGTGCCGCTTTTTCTGGCTAATTTGTATGTTTCTTCTTTGGAATTGATACTATCCCTAATTTCCCTTGTCAGCCACAGGTGCACTACCTTCCCTGGTTTATTCTTTTGCCAAACTGGGATGAACAATTGTTGTAGTTCATCCATGTGATCTTTAAATGCTTGCCATTGCATATTCACCGTCGACCCTTTAAGTATCATTTGCCAGTCTATCTTAGCTGATTCATGTCTCATACCTTCAAAGTTACCCTTCTTTAAGTTCAGAACCTTTGTTACTGAATTAACTATATCACTCTCCATCTTAATGAAGAATTCCACTATATTATGGTCACTCTTACCCAAGGGGCCTCGCACGACAAGATTGCTAACTAACCCTTCCTCATTGTTCAATACCCAGTCTAGAATGGCCTGCTCTCTAGTTGGTTCCTCGACATGTTGGTTCAGAAAACTAACCCGCGTACATTCCAAGAAATCCTCTTGCTCAGCACCCTTACGAATTTGGTTCACCCAATCTATATGTGGATTGAAGTCACCCAGTATAACTGCTGTTCCTTTATTGCACGCATTTCTAATTTCCTGTTTAATACCATCCCCAACCTCACTACCACTGTTAGGTGGCCTGTACACAACTCCCACCAGCGTTTTCTGCCCCTTAGTGTTATGCAGCTCTACCCATATCGATTCCACATCCTCCAGGCTAAGGTCCTTCCTTTCTATTGCGTTAATCTCCTCTCTAAACAGCAATGCCACCCCACCTCCTTTTCTTTTATATCTATCCCTCCTGAATATTGAATATCCCTGAATGTTCAGCTCCCATCCTTGGTCACCCTGGAGGCATGTCTCTGTGATCCCAAGTATATCATATTCATTAATAGCTATCTGCACATTCAATTCATCCGCCTTGTTACAAATGCTCCTTGCATTGACATACAAAGCCTTCAGGCTTGCCTTTATAACACTCTTAGCCCTTATACAATTATGTTGAAAAGTGGCCCTTTTTGATTTTTGCCCCGGATTAGCCGGCCTGTCACTTTTACTTTTCACCTTACTACTTTTTGCTTGTACCCTCATTTTACACCCCTCTGTCTCTCTGCACTTGTTCCCAAAGATAAACCCTTTTTAGGAACAAAATTGAGTGTATTAGCCACTGATAAGTGACTTGTAGTTGACTTATCACCTATATTCCGGTCGTGATTAACACCACCAACACCCCCCCCCCCGCCCCCCCACCCTGGTTGGCCGGGCCGCGGTGCAAAAAAGGTTGGGGACCCCTGGTCTAAATGCTCCAATTTGTGTTAAATTAAATAGCATAAGAACTTTATTTAGGACTTTGCATATACTTAAATCTTATCAGCAATCCTCATTAGTTGTACTTGCTTTATATTTTACATAGGGTTTAGGACATGAAGTGCTTGATTTTAAAATAATTAATTTTGTATTCAAGTCATACAATCCAGAAAAAAAATAAAAATGCTATGAACAATTAAGCTTCCACTAATGACTGCGTGTACACCATTTTCTAGACAATTTTCAAGCTCCTCATGGCTTCTATTGGCTTGTGGGTGAGTATAAAGTTTGGTGTAGCACTAAGCACTTCTCTGATCTGATGTGGTCAGTATAGGTGCTCTGCAGTTTGTCCGTGTTAAATGCTTGCCGAAGTGTAATTCAACACTGCCTAGTTATTTAATTGGCAGGAAGGAAAGAATGCAGACATGCAGAGATCAGATATGTGGATGCCAATTGAAATCCCAGTAATAAGTTGTAATGCCCTGTCGTTGCAGAGCATGCCAACATCATTAATAGGCACGCTGTTAAAATTCGAAGAATTGTCATTACCCAACACCATCAGTTTGCCACCATCCAGAGCAAAGTAGCTTGCTTGATTAATTTAATAACTTATTAAATGTGAAAATGTACATTTTTTTTAAAAAAGGAAAAGATATTGAAACAGATGCTTTAAATTGTATTAAGTATATTTTAATCAAGATAAGTGTTTGTGAGATATAGCCTAGAGATAGGTTGATGGAATGATCAATAAATGCAAACAGGCTGGATGAACCTAAAATTGAATCTTCATACGTGTTGCTTTGATCTCTGTGGATTTTTGTGCAACCCTCTCACCGGGGCTGGTATAGAAACTTGGCTCGTTAACTAACCGTGCTAACAGCCGCGCGGCTGAGCGGTGAGAAGGCCACTTTCCGTAAGCAGCACACATCCAGGATCGGTATGATTTGGGTTCAGCCAAACAGGAAAGTTGGGATATAGCATCTTGCTCTCATCATGATTACTCTGAGAATAATTTTTGCCACGTGGCTCATCAGACTTACTGTACGATGTAACTCACATTCTGTTGCTCCCTCTTTCTTTGGAAGTGTGATGAACACTGATTTACTTAAATCATCAGGTATCTCCCCATGATCATAAATTTCATTTGCTAATTCTGTTATTTTCTCTATTCCAAAATCTTCTAAGGCCAGTATCATTTCAACAGCGATGTTGTCTGGACCAGTTGCTCTGTTATGTTTTGTTTTACTTATCGCTGCTCTAATTTCTGATTTTAGAATGCTAGGTCCTTCAAGATTCTTCTTTATGTTTGGTTTTTCTCCTCTTTGGTCTTCAAAAAGTTCTTTTATATATTCTGATTAAAATTAGTATATACTGTATATACTTACTGTAATTCATTTTTCTCTCTATATTTATCATGTATTTCATTGTACTGCTGCTTCAGAGTTAGAGTTTCACGACATATGTCAGTGATATTAAACCTAATCCTGATACTGATTTTTCCAAAATTTTCATCTTCTCACGATGAATCTTAAGCTCTTTTCTATTTCTTCTTTATGAATAGTGACATTTTTCGAATTATCAAAACCTTTATTTGTTGTATTTCTAGTTCTACTGCTTACACTGTCTTATTAACAAATCGTACCATGGTCCTTTTCCCCGATTCTGGTACTTTGCCTTCTTCAAACACCTTTCCCTACACTGCCCTTCTTCCTTTTTAGCTATTCAGATCCTTGTTTGATGCCACATGACATCAATAGCTTTCTTGTCATCATTAAGAATGTCCAATTCCAATTCAATTCATTTCTGGGATGTGTAGCAATACACACAAAATGCTGGAGGAACTACGGAATATTGTTGACGTTTCGGGCCGAAACCCTTTGGCAGGACAGGATGTGTAGTCTGGACTTACTTCTCCAAATCTTTCTACCTATCTACCTTCCAGAGATCCTTAAAATTAGGTTGGGCAGAATTCAACATTTATTCTTAATACTTGGTAGGTATAGATGTTTATTTTAATTATTTCAATGAAGTTTAAAGATGGCCTATAAATGGAGGTGAAGAACTGAGTACTTATCATTATAACATAAAAAGCTTTATATAATTGAGTGTGAAAATATGAAAAGTAAAATTTCAAGAATCACTAATACGTACACATAATGCTTGCTTTAGATAATTGTTCATTTGGCAGTTACATTTGTAAAAGTGGGTGATATTATTACACTGTGGCCTCTCTGCTCCTCTATAAAAGATTTATTTGAAAGTTTATTTCTCATTGATTTTCAGTTATTAATTAAGAAAATACTCTCAATCTATCAGTAACAATGGGCATAATGCTTTAATATACTTAAAACTTACTCCTTGCAAAGCTTTACATAACCTCACCACTTACTACCTTGCTTGGCCCTCTGTTGTGAGTTGTACTTCTGGAAAGTGCCTTGGGATTTTTAATGAATTTTGTGGATTTCTCCAAGTTTGAAAGGGGATAAAAATCAGCTACATCATAGCTGATTTTTAGATTTCCAGCATTCTTTGGATGCTGAAAATCCAAAGTAACATATACAAAAGCTAGGGGGATATCAGCAGGTCTGGCAGGATCTGTGGAAGGGAATAAACAGTTGATGTTTCAGGCCAGGGTCTTTCATCAGGACTGAAATGTTGACTGTTTATTCATTTCCGCAGATGCTACCTGGTCTGCTGAGTTGCTCCAGCATCGCACGCGTGCGTGCGTGTTACTATACAAAATCATCTACTATTTTTGGCTCCCTCGTAATATAATTCAGTTTCAAAATTGTCAACTTAAAGGAACTTTTAAAAGAAAACTGTAGGTGTTACTGTTGTGAAGTAAACATGGAAGATGCTGGAAATATCCAACAGGTCAGGCAACATCTGTGGGAAGAAAGACAAATAGCATTTGAGCTCTGGGACTGCTGTAATTGGATAAGAGAAGTGATACAAGTTGATTTTCAGTAGGAGGGAAGAAGGAGCAGGGGTGTTTTACAAGAAAGGAAGTGACTGTGATGGGGAGAATTAAAATATGTTATTTAGACTAGTTTTCGTAACATTAACTTTCTTATTCAGTGTAATGTGTTGTTACTGTGTTGTCATTCGAGTTCTAAGACCTGCCTAGCGGGCTAGGCTTGTAGTGAGGATGAGAGAAACTGAGTGATTGCAATTATGAAAGTTACGAATACTGAAAAACCTCAGCAGGTCTGGCTGCATCTGTGAAAAGATAGAATGTTTACATGTCAAATGAGGGACCTTCATCAGGTCTCAAAGGGAGACCTTTGTTTAGGTAACATAAATCAAAAACAGAAAATGCTAGAAATACTCAACAGGTCATGCTACATCCATGGGAAGTGAATCTGTTTCTCTTCAAAGGATTCAAAGTGCATTTATTATCAAAGTACGTATGCAGTATACAATCCTGAGGTTTATCTTCCCCACAGACAGCACAATAAAAAGAACTATGAAACCTGCTCAAAGAAAAACACCAACCCCCAAACGCAAAAGAAAACCAAAATGTGCAAACAGCTATGATAAAAAAAACAAGTGAAAAACACAGAATATAAAACACAAAATCAAAAGGCATATTTCAGTTCATCTCAGTGTTCATTATCTGCAGGCTGCCCAGATTCAAAAATTGCCCAAAAATAGCACCCAAAAAAAAGGAGTGACCACAAACTAGAACATATCGTTATGTGAACTACAGTCCAATCTACAAACTGTCAATTAAACTTTGCTCCAGCACCATCCTCCTACAGTATTGAGGGAGGGGGGGGAGAGAGAGAGAGATCTTTCGAACGTAAGGACCTTCCTTCAGGAGCAGAGAGCGATCGCCACAGGCGGGCACCCTCCACTGACAGCAGCAACTGGAAGGCTGGTAACTGGTGCTGAACCCTCGCTCGCCCCCCACATCTGCTTCGATCTTCCTTGGCACTTTAATCTGCGAGATTGGTGAGAGATGGAGTCAAGCATGGGCTTGCACTGTCTCCGGGCTTCCTGGCCTCCATGTCGCACACTTTGCTCGCAGCCTCGTGGAGCCCTCTCAGAGTCAGCAAAGCGCCAGATTGGCCTGCAATCACACCGCTAGAGTATAGATGATGGGGTCTAACAGTAGTAGAACCACATCTGAAATAAAAAGATGTGAAGGGAGTTGCACCATGAACTGTTTTGAGGATATCGCCTTTGGTAGCGTTGTTCGCTGACACCATCTGCCAGCTCTTCCCACAGTATTGAGTATTTCCGGCATTTTCTGTTTCTATTTCAGATGACTGCACCTGTAATTTTTTTTGTTTAGTCAGGGTATTAAATATTATAGGGAGGAGGCAGCAGAATGAGATTGAGAAGAGTAATAAATCAGTCACGATGGAATGGCAGAGCAGACTCGAGGGGTCGAATGTATATATAGCTAGGGTGCCTAAGTCCTTGGCACAGTATTGTAGTAATTTTATATATTGCACTGTACTGCTGCAAAAATAAAACAAATTTCATGACATATATGAGTGATGTTAAACCTGAATCCAATATGGGTCTCTTTTGTGGACTGAGAGTGGGAAGAGGACAGGGAGAGGGGAATTATGGTTGGGGAAAAAGGGAAGGAAGAGGGGAGGAAAAGGGAAGCACGAGAGAGACACTCTGTAATGATCAATAAACCAATTGTTTGGAATTAAATGACCTTGCCTGGTGTCTCAGGACTGGGTGTGTCTACACCCTTGCCATCCCTCTGCCACCTGTCACGCACCCCTTGGTCAGCCCTCCACCCTCACCATTCTTATTATCCTTTGCTCCCTCCAGATTTACAAACTTGCTGTCTGCTCCACGCTGATAAATACTGTACAGTACTGTGTAAAAGTCTTGGGTACCATAGCTATATATATCTGTCTAAGACTTTTGCACAGTACTGGAGGGGCAGAATTATGTAATTCAACCCTTAGAGGCTGTTCTGCCATTCTATCATGGCTGATTTATTATACTTCTCAAACACATTCTCCTGCCTCCTCCCCATAACCTCTGACACCTTGTCCAATCAAGAACCTATCAACCTCCACTTGGCTTCCACAGCCTTCTAAGGCAATTAATTCCACAGATTCACTATCCTCTGGCTAAAGAAATTCCTCCTCATCCCTGTTCTAAATGGTCATATCTCTATTCTGAGACTGTACCCTCTGTTCCTAGACTCCCCTGTTACGTACCTCGTAACTGGGTTGCCAAACTAGCAGAAATGGATCACTCAGTTGGAGTTTGGATTACTAGAACTAAGAAAGTTTTATTAAAGAAACAAGCAACACAGTACTCTAATCAAAAAGGATAATAAATGCAACAGTTCAGCAATGATAAACACACATGTACACAGAATTAAGATAACAGGAATAATCAAGCTCTATCGTTGTCTAGGGGTAAATGACCAGTTTCAAAGTGACGCAAAGTTCAGTTCAATTGAGTTCAGTTCAGTTCGCAGTAATCGCTGCCGTGGCGATGGACAGTGGGGGGGGGGAGGAGAGAGAGAGCAAAACGAATGAATATTCAAAACAGCTTCCACACACAGACCTTCGCAGTCAGCTTTCGGACGAGTCCTTTGTGATGTCATCTGAGGTCACCGACCGTGACCCCTCCGTTTCCAGATACAAATCGTTTCCCTGCGGTGAACCTGGCACCCAGGCAAGGGTGGACACACACCAGGTTCCCGCCGATCGTGCCTTTCCACCCTGAGCGTCTATGGCTTGATCCCGCGATCAGCCGTCCAAAAGCTTCCCACCGACTTGTGAGAGGCACACCGCTTCCAGGGTCTCGTTACCTCGGGTGTCGTGTGTGTCCTGCCTTAGCGAACCTGTCCCTTTTTATCCCCCTGCTGGGGTATCGCCTGTCCATCACTTCAAACAGTTCAGGGTTCAAAGGGGGAGCCGCACTTGACAGCTCTCTCCTTCTGTTACTGTCTCTCCCGTCCCTTCATTACACATCTCCAAATGCTGCTCCATTGTTTTCCTTATCTCTCTCTCTCTTGAAGTCAGGTGGCAGACCAACTGCTGATTCCACTGGTGCCAGCCCAGGCCAGCTACATCTTAATCTATGTGTATTCTTGTCACACCCCCAATATAGGAAACATCCTCTCCACGTCTACTGTATCTGGGCTTTTCAATATTCAATAGGCTTTGGGCGAAGACCTTCATCAGACCATGATGAAGGGTCTCAGTCCATATCATCAACTCTTTATTCTTCTCCATAGATATTGCCTGAGCTGCTATGTTCTGCCAGCATTTTATGTGTCTTACTCTGGATTTCTAGTATCCCCAGATTCTCTTGTGTTTTGGTTATTAAACTAAGTTTACAATCCTTTATAAATACAAGTTGCTTTGTTAATAATCATTGTTCACAGCTGAACGTATGTGCAAGTTGCTTTTCCCCCACTCCCTCACCAATGAAGGTGATAATTTTAAAATTTTATCCATTCACCCCCTGCTGCAATGTGTACTTCGGTGCTTTTATTGGCATCGTGAATGCAATATTAGAAAACTGTTAATTGGGAGAAAATTAAAATCATAATTGCTCTGTTAATTATTTATGAAGTTAATTAGTGCATGCCGCCAGCTGAAACAATAATGAATGTGAATTCCCATGTGTTTTATGATTAATCACTTCTCGTGGACACTTCATTTAAACTGTAATCTGAATCTGAACCAAATAGGGCTACACCACTTAATTGAAGCTGGTAAGCATCAATCATTATCCCAATAGCTTGCCGTGCAACTAGTTTAACCTTCTGTGTTAGTATCTGAAGAACAAATAAATAAATTATCATCAAAAAGTCTTTCTATCTGAAGCTGCCTGACAAGTTATTAACAAAGGAAGGTTTGCTTTCATGGTGTTGAATTGAAATTGCCTTTCAATGCATTAACCATTCTATCTCTAAATCAGTCCTTAGGCTGCTGAGACGCCTTGATGTGTGGCTTCGACCTTCCTTGCCTAGATTTGTCATTTCTTTGATATTGACTGAAACCCTGTTTATTTCTTTAAGAGTGGTACATCAGCTTTTCTTGGGTCCACTGCTTTTCTTTTCTCTTTCCCTCCACAGTGCCCTGAATTATATAGTGTTAACAAGGGTTATCCATCTTTGCAGCCTCCTGTGTCACATGACTTTTAGCAGCAGTTCATAGGTTCCAATTTCTTGAATGAGTTCCAGCTTGGTTCATTGCTTCACTGTTAGCTCATGACAGATGCAACATTCCATTCTTCTAAGGTATTTCAAATACCTCACTTATTTTCTCTAACATCATGTTAAGTATTGTTGTATAAGGACTGTAAATCACAGTCTGATCATATCTAGAGTGGAAATCTATTGATTTTTCTAGATCCTGGTGACACCCTTTCAAAACAAAGTATTTGTTTGCTTTCCAAACCATCTCATCTTTTTATTCAGCTACCTTCACAGATCTGTGAACACATATTTCAAGTTCCCACTGTCTTCCCCATTTCTCTGTATCCTACTATTAAATGCCCGTCCTCTACAGGTAAACAAGTGCTTTAAACTGAATTCCAATTACTGCCCTACTGGCCATCTATTATCGAATGGTAGTGTCGCTCTGATAATAGCATAATTAAGAAAACTGGGCCTCGAACACATTCACTCATACGACTCACACAGAGTTTATTTTACTTGTGCACAAGGAGAACAACATGGCTGCTGTAACCCTACAAACACGTGCCGGTGATAATAAACCTGATTCTTATTCTGCATTACTGCGTGGTATGGGAACTGTACTTCCCTCAGTTGCAGGACTCTGCAGAGAGTGGTGTGGACAGCCCAGCACATCTGTTGATGTGAACATTCCACTATTCAGGACATTTACAGAGACAGGTGCGTAAAAAGGGCCCGAAGGATCACTGGGGACCAGAGTCACCCCAACCACAAACTGTTCCAGCTGCTACTATCCGGAGAATGGTACCACAGCATAAGAGCCAGGACCAACAGGCTCTGGGACAGCTTCTTACACCAGGCCATCAGACTGATTAATTCACACTGATACAATTGTACTTCTGTGTTATATTGACTGTTCTTGTTGTACATACTATTACAGATAACTATAAATTGCACACTTAGATGGAGACACAATGTAAAGATTTTTACTCCTCATGTATGTGAAGGATATAAGTAATAAAGTCAATTAAATTAAATTCAATACTGCTTTGAATTTGACAGAAAACTTGCTATTTTTACACAGGCAACATACATCAAAGTTGCTGGTGAACGCAGCAGGCCAAGCAGCATCTATAGGAAGAGGCGCAGTCGACGTTTCAGGCCGAGACCCTTCATCAGGACTAATGTTAGTCCTGACGAAGGGTCTCGGCCTGAAACGTCGACTGCGCCTCTTCCTATAGATGCTGCTTGGCCTGCTGCGTTCACCAGCAACTTTGATGTATGTTGCTTGAATTTCCAGCATCTGCAGAATTCCTGTTGTTTTTATTTTTACACAGGGTTGGCTTATCAGTTGATGGATGTTGACAATTTGGTAAATTGTAATTGTTTGAATTCCTTACTTGCATGATCAATTGCCATTCACAATAGAGATGTTAAAAGTTGATCAAAACTCTTAGCGGAAAACTGATGATATTCTGAAGTTAATAAAGACAATTGTCCCTTAGTTGTTGTGTGTATTTCACATCCTTTGTTATTCTTATCCTTTCTGTCTCCAACATTCCCTACTGTGTAAAGGGAAGAGTTCCAGTCTTTTTGGAAGCAAGGCTCTATTCCTCAGGAACTTAAAGATGCATCCATCGTACACCCCTACAAGAGGAAGGACAATCAACAAGTTTGCGACAACCACTGAGGAATCTCGCTGCTCTCCATCGCAGAAAAAACCCTTGCAAGAGTCCTGTTAAATTGTCTGGTCACTCATCTGGAGCTGGGCCTGCTGCCAGAGTCACAGTGTGGCTTTTGCAAAGGTCGTGGGACTATTGACATGATTTTTGCCATGCGCCAACTTCAGGAGAAGTGTCAGGAGCAGAAACGCGATCACTACACAACTTCCGTTGACCTCACGAAAACCTTCGACACTGTCTGCCGACAAGGCCTGTAGAGGATCGTGTCAAAGTTCGGCTGCCCCGTCAACTGAAGGTCTACAGGGCCATGGTACTCACTACCCTCCTGTATGCCTGTGAAAGGTGGAAGGCATGTAAGACAGCTCAGTCATTTCCACATGACATGTCTTCGCAGAATATTAGGCATCAGATGGCAAGACAAAGTACCAGACACTGAAGTTCTCTCTAGAGCAAGTCTACCATCAGTCCACTCACGGCTGATGAGAGCACAGACCCGGTGGGCAGGTCATGTCATCTGCATGCTGGACAAGCGCATACTCAAGTAGCTCCTTTTTGGGGAACTCTCTGCTGGAAGATGCTCGTATGGAGGGCAGAAGAAACGTTACAAAGACACACTAAAGGCCTCCCTGAAGTCGCTTGGCATAGACATGACCACCTGGGAAACACTGGCACAAAACCGCCCTACTTGGCGTGGCCTTATCCACAAGGGCTGTCAAGCTTACCAAGCAAGGCGCATTGCTAAAGCACAACATGAGCGCGAGCTGCGCAAGTCCAGAGCCACCAGCGCAACAACTGCAGTGCCTACACATGTCTGCCCAACATGTGCCAGGACATTTCGTGTCCGAATTGACCTAACCAGTCATCTTCGGACACACCGTATCCAGTCTCAAAGTGACTAATGGTGTTGAGGTCTTCATTGACGTCGATGATGGATGAACAACAAAGGGAAGCTATGTTCTAGATTGATTTCATACTGCCACAGTCATTCTCACCTATATGTCTGCAATAAGCAAGATTGGCTGCAGTGGTCTCAATTCAAAGATCTCCCTTGTCTGGGTTTAACTACATTCTGCTGCAGTCATCCTCACCTGGTTGTTGTCTTTAACCTTTGCCTACCACAACTTCCACAGGTGCTTCCTACACATTGCAGATTACTTGCACAAAACAATATTTGAACCAGCAGCAAAGTTATTAGTCAATTACTGAACATTTAATCTAAATCATTAAGAATTTGCCACTTATATCACTTTGGAAGTAACTCATCACATTTTCTTGCATCTCATGACGTTCACATGAGATGCAAATACCCCATTCTCCAAATGGCATGCCTAATATTCTTTGATTCCTCTATTGTCCAGGAATCTTTTGGTTAGTGTCATAAACTGTTGACATTCAAATCCTTTGTAGAGAATTCCAGATATTTTGCACTTAAACAGCTTGCCCCTTATCCTGGCTCTGAGGCTTGATCGATGTTCGCTTCTCAATTGTGATTTTGGAAAAGAAGGGTTGGTAACAAATAAAATAAAATTCAGTGTCTGAATTACTTAAATACTTATGCCTCCTGCCAGAAACATGAAGACAGTTTTGAAAAACAAATTTCAGAATCCTTCAACTGAAAAGATCTTTCAATTATGCATGACACTAAAGCCAATTAAGTCAAAAGTATATTGATCCTTAAAAAGCTGGTAATCCTTACTCACATGAGACCCATTACAAAAGAACAGTTTTGAAAGGGCAGGGGAATAGAAATGGGGAAGTCATCGTTTTCACTGCATCGTGAAGGCTCAGGAGATCTCTTTGCATAGCATTTACAGTGCAGGGTGAATTTGATAAATCAAATCACTGTCTACCGTTGTAGCTCTATTTGCTCAGATCTGAAAATTTTACAGATTGATCTCTCTTCCCTCTGCACAATAGCTTTCAAAGCAAAAACCTGCTGTCATTAGACCAGACTGATTTACCTCTTCACTTCCGTTGTTAACTTTGGTGCAGTTCTTTCCTGTAAGATTTGATCTTCACTTTTTGTGCAGAAATTTCCTGTAATTTTGCATAAACTGCTACAGTAACACATAAGGAAATATTTTAAAAGGATTGATGCTGCTGTTAAAACAGCTAATTTCATGAAAATTTTGTTTTTGTGGCCATGATACAGATTATTCCATAGATTTGGATCTGTATACTTCTCTAAATTCTGACAAACCCATTTGACAATGAGCAATGAAACTTCATACAAGGACCTATGCACAGTATTATTAATTTCATATGAAGTTTAAAATTCAAAAGTAAGGTTATTATCCATGTATGTACATGCACCCTGAGATTCATTTTTTTCTTTTTTTTTGGCGTGTGCCTGCATGCGTGTGAGTCTGTGCGTGCGTGTCTGCGTGTGTGTGTGCATCCGTGATGTCTTTTTCATGGCTTTTACAAGGTGTGGAGCGAGAGAGACTGTGTGATTCGCCACTTCTCGCGCAGACATTTTTTCAGTATTTTTCCCTTTATTTTATGAGGTCGAGTTGCAATCTCGACACTCAACCTGGCACGGATGGAAAGCGTACTCGGGAGCGGACCCGACTGGTTTCGAACCCGGGAACCTCGGCTCCCGGGTCCGGCGCTGATGTCATTGCGCCACTAGCCGGCCCGAGATTTCATTTTCTTATGGGCATTCGCAGTAGATGCAAACAAGTACAATAGAATCAATGAAAAACTGCACACAAAGACAAACAACCAATGTGCAAAAGAAGACAAACTGCAAATACACAAAAAGATAGATAGGCAAATAAACAGAAATATAACTAACTAACATTGAGATCACCGACAAGAGAAAATCTGCAGATGCTGGAAATCTAAGCAACACACAAAATGCTGGAGGAACTCCATGGGCCAGACAGCATCTACGGAAAGGAGTATAGTTGATGTTTCAGGCCGAGACCCTTCAGCAGGGCTGGAGAGAAAAAAGGTAAGTAGAGTTAAAAAGTAGGGGGGGAGGGGGAGGAGCAAAGTAAAGAACTGTAAAGTTAATTGTTGAAAGAGATACAGGGCTGGATCTAATAGGAGAGGACAAGGGGAAAGAAATAAAGGGGGAATCTAATAGAGGTCAGTAGGCCATGGAAGAAAGGAAGAAAAGGGGAGACGAGCACCAAAGTGAGGCAATGGGCAGCCAAGGAGATGAGGTGAGAGAGGGATGGGGAGGCAATACCAGAAGTTCAAGAAGTCAGGTTGGAGGCAACCCAGACAGAATATAAGGTGATGTTCCTCCAACCTGAGTGTGGCCTCATTGCGACAGTAGAGGAGGCCATGGATAAACATATTGGAATGGGAATGGGGAGTGGAATTAAAATGGGTGGCTAATGGGAGATCTTGCTTTTTCTGGCTCCCTCATTACCATTCACCTGTGAGTCTGTTGGGGTCATATGCTGTGTCCGAGGTTCCCGGTGTGGGCTCTTGTATATCAGTGAGATCCAATGTAGATTGGGAGACCACTTCACCGAGCACCTGCACTTCATTCGCCAGAAAAAGCGGGATCTCCCAGTGCCACCCATTTTAATTCCATTTTCCATTAACTTTCTGATATGTCTATCTATGGCCTCCTCTACTGTCACGATGAGGCCACACTCAGGTTGACGGACCACAGCTTACATCCCACCTGGGTTGCCTCCAACCTGAAGGCATGAACATCGATTTCTCAAACTTATGGCAATGCCCCCCCCCCCCCAGCCATTCTTCACCATTCCCCATCTCCTTTTCGCTCTCTCACCTCATTTCCTTGCCTGCCCATTGTCTCCCTCTGGTGCTCCTGCCTTCTTTTCTTTCTTTCTTTCTTTCATGGCCTTCTGTCCTCTCCTATTAGATTCCCCATTTTCCAGCCCTGTATCTCTTTCCCAACTCTTACTTCACCCCTCCCCCTCCCGGTTTCACCCATCACCTGGTGTTTCTTCATAGTAATCCATCGCCCCCCCCCCCACCTTTTAGCTTCACTCCTAACATTGAGATCATGAGCTTTTGAAAGAGAGTGTGTAGATTGTGGACTCAGTTCAGTATTGAGACGAGTAAAGATTCCACTCTGGTTTGGGAAACTGATGGTAACTGTGAGAAGTGAGCATGGCCTGGATGTTGGGGATCCTTTATGATGGATGCTGCTTTCTTGTGGCAGCACTCCTTGTAGATGTGCTTGATTGTTGGGAGGACTTTTCCTATGATAAACTAGGATGTACCAGTACTTCTTATAGGCTTTTCTGTTCATGGGCATAGGTGTTTCCATAGGATACTCTTCACTGTACATCTATAGAAGTTTGTAAAAGTTTCAGATGACACACCTTCTGCACAAACTTCTAAGGAAGTAGAAGTGCTGCTGTGCCTTCTTTGAAATGGCACTTATATGCAGTCCTTGGACAGATCCTCTGAAATGATAATGCCAAGGTATTTAAAGTTACTGACCCTCTTCACCTCTGATCCCTTGTTGAGGACTGGCTCATGGACTTTTGTTTTCCTCCTCCTGTAGTCAATAATCAGTTCTGTGGTTTTGCTGAATAAGAGGTTGTTGTTGTGGTACCATTCAAGAAGATTTTCAATCTCTCTTCTGTGTCGATACATCACCACCTTGGATTTGGTGAACAACAGTCATCAGCAAGCTTGAATATTGCATTGGAGCTGTATTTATCCTCTCAGTCATAACTGTAAACCGAGTAGAGCAGGGAGCTAAGCACATCCTTGTGGTGCTCTGGTGCTGATGGTGATTGTGGAGAAGATGTCACCAATCCGAGTTGATTGGGATCTGCACGTGAAGAAATTGAGGATCCAGTTGTACAAGAAATAATCAAGGCCTAGGTATTGGAGCTTATTGATGAGTTTTGTGGGGATGATAGTGTTGAGTGCAGAGCTGTAGTCAATGAAGAGCATCCTGATAAAGGCATGTTTATTGTCCAGATGCTCCAGGGCTGAGTGAAGAGCCAATGAAATGGCACCTGCAGGTGACCTATTGTGATGGTAGGAAATTTGGAGTGAATCCAAGTCACTCCTTGGGCAACAGTTGATATGTTTCATTTTCATGGTTCACCCTCCAAATGGATGCTCTTGCATCAGACTCAGATACTGAAACCACAGGGTCGTCGAGGGCTGTGAGTGTTCATGAAGGTGCCTTCATGTTCTGTCAGTTAAAGCGAGCATAAAAGGCTGTAGTAAATGTAATTGCACACAATGTGAAAATTAATTGTAAAACCTGACTTTGAAATTTACAATCATTCCCAGTGGATGGCACCGATTATAATTTTTTCGAGCAGATTTAATGCAGATCTTGATTAGATTTCCTTCAGCCAGTTCCTGATGTCAAAGTATAAACACAAGAAATTTTGCAGATGCTGGAAATCCAGAGTAACAGACAGTAAAGTGCTGAAGGAACTCAGCAGGTCAGGCAGCATCTAAAGAGAGGAATAAAGAGCCGATGGTTTGGGTTGAAACCCTTCATCAGGATAGTTATTACCTATTTTAGAGAAATTAAACTGACAGCTTTATTTGGCACATGTACGCCAAAACATTGAACCACACAGTGAAATCCATTGCTTAACAGAACATCAACCCCCAAACTCCCACCCCTTGGCAAAATAAAATGGAAAAGGAATAGGTGATTTAAAAAAACTGAGTATAAAAACCTTGTCCTAAAACACTCACAGTCTATAAATGCAATAATCCAATTGATAAACAAAGAACTACAATACCATTCTCTGATATCACTGACATTCATCGAAAAAGAGGGACACCACACGGGGCAGAGAGGCCTACCCACCTGCCACAGTGAAATATACTGCAATAGGCTACTCACAGACTCCTCCAGCAGTGATCAAAAGGAAGGCAGTCGGTACTGAACTGTCTGTTGTCGTCTGCATTCGCCTCAGTGCTTTAATCAGCAATTAATGGACACTTTAATCAATGAAGTGGAGTTGAACATTGGCCCGTATCCTGTCTCGAAGTTTCTTCGCATTGAGGCCATGCAAGTACATGCTGTCTTCCTGGAATCTTCTTGGAGAGAGTAAAATGCTGGATCACTCAATTGATTTCCACATTGTAAATTACGAACTCTGTAACAGTCCCAGCAACATGTTTAAGGTGAAAAACAGACGGAAGAGTAAAAAAGATATACTCATGAGCTATCCAGAAAATGTCGAACAAGGGAGCATTGTATGTTGCCGCCAACTTGGCCGGAACCTATAGTATAGATTTATAGATTGCAGCAGGAATTGAACCCCAATCAGTTTTGCTAAGAGGTGCAAATGATTGTGCTTTTTGCATATTTATCAGCCTTGCATCAAACTTCTTTTTCAGTAACTATTTCTAGACCAATAACACTTCAAAACCTTTCCTTCAGATGTATAGGCTAAGTTTTTGAATTCTCTGTTTCTTCCTGGATGTTCCTTAAAGTGTACTTTTAAAGAATGTACATCTGGGAAGTGGTACCAGCTTTAAATGACATGTGACTAATTAATCCTTCTAACTTGGAGGAGGATTGGGGTAATGAACATGAAAAATCCCAGAAGCACTGAGTGCTTCCAGCATTTTATGATTTAATTTCAGATTGCCAATGATTGTAGTTTTGTTTTCATTACTGAGGATCAGGGTCCTTCTCTGCTTCCTGCCTGATTGGAAGGTGAAGTCTGAGAAAAGCTAGCGTAAATAATATTTAAGGTAATGAGCATTTTATGTGTTATTATTCATTAATTTGAGAATTGCTGGTTATTAGTGACTAGTTACTAATAGGATAAGCTCTTAGGGAACGTCTGATGCTGATGTTGGATCCATCTGTTTAATTATTTTCTTTGCAGTTTGACAATTAATTATCTGCTTGTATTTTATATTATTTATATACGAGTAACTGCTTACTATAATTCATTGTGGCTCTAGTATGTCTACAAGTTTAATATCTGTCTAGTGTTTATCCAAAGTATAATTCTGGAAAGCTCCAGAAGCTCTGCATTAAATTAATAAGTGTTATCTCATTGGTCAGTTTTACTGCAGTAATGACTAAGCACTTTCTCATTATATTATTATCTGTAGATTAGAATGGAATTTTTCTTATCTCTATGGGTATAAAGTAGCTGTTTGTTCTAGGCACCATCTTCTTGAATCTTAGCTTTTCCTGTTACTGCCTGTTCAGTTTCCTTCTGCTCTGTCAACTCTTAATAAAACAATTGTGAAACAATCACTTTTATGCTTTGTTCCTGACTTCTAAAAGTATCTCGGATTTAAGAACAGTAGAATCCAACACTAACCTGAAATTTATGAGAAGATAAGTTGCTGCCTGAATTAAATTCTGTGTTAGCATTAATATTGATGCAATAGTGTACTAACTTATTTTAACTAGCTAATGTAAAAGGCTGGATTGTATTTATGCAGCATTTAAATCAAAAAGGTGGCAATTTATGCACCAGTAATATTTGTGTTTGAAAGTCATCTTTGAATTCTATAATCAAACAATATACCTCAAATACCAAGTTGCTTCTTAGATATTTTTCCCAATACCTGCTATCAGCTTTCTGCAATTCTCGATGATGTTATTAATTTCTTTCATGCAGTGTTAACATATGCTGGTAATTTCTGCTAAATGGTCAGTAGATTTCACAATTTCTGTAAATGATTTTGCCTTGATTAGCAGTAAGTTGCGCTTTTTATTCTTTGAAGTACAAATGTTTGTATGATTTTCTAAAATGATTCCAAAGCTTGGCAAATTTTGTTTCATTTTAAATTTTGAGGTCCTGGCATATAATGTCAAATGATATGTTCATAATGTTTGATTTTTATAGACTTTTTTTTGTTGTAGCTGTTTGTAGATCCATTCCACATTAGTCTCAATTCCACACTTTCCCCATCCTTTTTCAACATGTGTATCTCTAATTCCACTGTCAACATGGCATTTATGTTTATGATGAAGTGTTCTCTGTAATTGCCTCTGAAATGTCTTAAATTGTGGCTTTCCTGCTCCCATTTTTAATAAAGCTCTTGACTTTAATAAGAACTCCTTGTCTTTCATATACCATTTCAATCTCTGACTGCTCCATTAACTTAATTAACCAGATACTCTCAGGGCTCCCCCCAGCTTTACTCCATCAGAGACATCCCCCTTAATGACCCCATTCCCCCACCCTCCGAAGCTCAACAAGTTTATTTTATCTCCTTCCCAGTTTCGATGAAGGCTTCAGATTGAAACATTATCTCTTTTTCTCCACAGATGTAGCCTGATCTCTTGAATATTGTGTAATCGTTTGATTTTTTTTAACAATACAGTGCTCCACGTTGTGCAATGCTAATAATTAGTTTGGCAGCTCTTTATTTAACCTCTTTTGCATTTTGAATTAAGTGGCTGGAAAGGTTAGCCTTTAAATGAGTATTAATTTAAATTTACAGTGGGACTGTAAATGGTGGGTGGGAGGGCGGGGATGGGGTGGGGGGTGGGAGGGTGAAATTACGATCCAAATTCAACTGCAGCATTTCTGTAACTATCACTGCTGAGGTCAGTTTTGTCAGCGCAGTCTGAAGGTTAAATTGGAATCATCAGATAATCTGGCCCTTTGTCATTCAGACATTTTTATGATGTTAAGCAAAAAATTTAAAAATCATTTTATTGTTTACCAAGGTAAGAAAAAGTAGTCAATAATTTAAATACGTGGGATCCTAATCATGCACAGGAATGATGAACTGCATTTATAGTTAAGAATTGAATGTGAATTACTGTATTCAGAGATTAGTTGCATAGTACATTAATAGCAGGACATTAAATGCTGTGACCACTTTACATAAGCAGTTTCCATTTTAACTGGTGATGTGATTATTTTCAATGGAAAATAAAAAATAAGGACAGAATTCTGTTTTCCCCTGTGAAATACAAATACATTTGTCATTGAGAAATGTAATGAAGCACGACTGGAACATCATAGGGAAACACTCCAATTATTGGGGTTACATGTACTGAAGGTCAAACATGCTACTCCAGGGCATCACCACAATTGTTGCTCAAGACAGTTGTTGCAGGTACACCCATCTTCAACTATTTCAGCCTAAATTTATAACTTGATATTTCAATCTTCATCTGGTGATTTCACTTGGTTTTGAATCTATTGTGCAATGTCACAATAATTGAATGTTGTGTACCTGAACCCTTCTCATCATTGTCAAAAGAGCTTACATGCTTTCTTTATCTCTGTCACTTTATTCTGGAGAAATATGCACTTTTTGACAAAAGATAGATGTGAGATTAGTTTCTTCTTGCTCGAAGCTAACTATTTACTAGCAAAATCCCCTCAGTAGCAATTAAATGCTAATTGGCATTGAACTTCTCGGGTAACAGTTGCAATTACGGAAAGCGTTGTGGACTTAAAATACTTAAGAATATTCAAAGTTAGCTTCAGAATAATATCACAAATCAGAAGTTCTGCATATGTTAGAACTTTGAAATGGTAATAGAAAATGCTGGAAGTAAGTAAATCGGCAGCTCTGTTGAATTAATATTTTCAAGTAAACACGTTTGATCAGCGCTGTAAATTCTGTGGATGTGCCTGATTTGCTTGTTAATTCCACTAGAGCTATTTTAAAAATGTCTAATTTTACAGTATCCTATATTTTCCCGTTTTACATTAAAATAATGGACTAATTTTGAATAGTCCATTCATTGCTATAAATAAAAATATAAAGTATATATATAAAGCCTAGTTCTCTGCTTGGCAGAGCGCCGACCCTGGGACACATGCACTGCACTGAAAGACTTGTGCATTGCCAGTTCTCTCAGATTTCTCCTCTTTCAGGCTGGGAAATCTGCTTGCTGAGCTGGGGCCAGGTTAGACCCAGTCCCATGAAAATAAATGGTCTGGTTCATTTCAGTTTGAAAATTAATGATCAGAAAAATCAATAGCAAGTTAAACGATTGCATTAAAACTTCTATCAGCAGCATTTCTTCCTACTTTTCTCCATCCTACACCAGCCCATCCCACCAGCAGCACTCATGATTGACTTGAGCAAGTATTATAAATACAAGAGATTCTGCAGATTTTTTTGCCTTCGGGATTGCTCAAGCACACTCGTTGATAAAATGCTTGAAGTGCATAATCAATTAGAGAATGTTGCATTCAGTAGGTTATGCAGAGTTGAATTTTAGGACTTTGGTTAAAGTGCAGGGAAATAAAAAGTTCAAAAAAATAGATTGGATTGAAAAGCTTAATGTAATTTTACAGCACTTCACCATTGCTGAGCTCAAAGCAGTTGTTTAAGTGCAATATAAAGTGCTGATTGTATGACATCCTGCCAGGAGCAGAAGGAAGTGACAGTGTTCTAGTCTTCATGAAATTAATTTATTTAATTATCTGCAGAGTGCAATAATTCAGTGACAGTTTTATTGCTTAAAAATTGAGCAATATATTTAAAACTTTCACCATTAGTCTGCCTTCTCTTAAAGAAGCATTGAGATATTTAAGTGAAAGACTGAGTACTGACACAGCATTGCCATTTCAGTTGAGAACAGGCTAGGCAGATCTAGCATTCTTTGTATATTTTTTATTTAGAGTGAAAAATGAGGGGAAAAAATGGAAAAGGTTGTTTCTAGCAATGCCACCATTTGACACTCATTCCTAATTGCCTTTTGAGGGCAGAGTGGCTTTTTTAAATCACTGCTGTCCTTATGCTGTTAGCGTACTCTTCAACTTTGATCCAAGGATATATATTTCAAATGGTGTACAACTTGGTAAGTTTGCAGGAAGTAGAAATGTTTTACCTGTTGACCTCGGGCTTCTGGAAGGTGTTGTCAAATAGTCCTAGTGGTTGACTGCATTGAATAATTGGACATTATGTACCACAGGCAATGAGCACGTACTGAAACAAATATTCTGTTTGGGAGATGCAGCACTACCATTGTACCATATGAAGTTGATGCCATGATGTGCTTGTGTATCAGGGCTAATGTTGGTCTGCATGCATGTGTCAGTGAAGGTGAGATTGTAACAAGTGTAGTGCAAATATAAGGTATTATATGGTATAGTTGGTTCATCAACAATTTGTTCCAAATAGCACAATGAGTTGAAACTCGGGGGGGGGGGAGGTTGGGGGTGGTTTAACATTACTTGAATTTCCTTCCATTTTATTCTGCTTTGGTGGCTTGTTTGCAAATCCTGTTAAAATATTAATTGAAATTATCTTTTTTTTCAACTAAGAGAAACTACTTTGTAGCTTAACAGACTACATGGGGCAAGTGTCCTAATTCTACTCTGTCACTGTAAGTTTTAATAGAAAACCTGGGCTAGAAATGGTTGTTAAAATTAATAATTTGATTGAACAGAAGATCTGAAAAGTAGTTACATGGAAGGGATGAACTAAAGGTCGAGATGTCCATGAAGAAAGTTGGGAATGGAATGAATGTTTCATCATTTAAGACTGTGACTGTTGGGCTTAAGTTGAGTGGATTCTCATATGAAACAGTGTGGTAACTATGGGTTTAAATTTAGTTTTGGAAGTTTAACCACTGTCAGCATTATTGGGGCTAGAGCACACTTTATACTTCACTCTACAGCTACCTTACATGACATGAATCCTCCCTCCTGATTAGTAGCTGGTCACCATCATTGAACTAGAGCAATGTTGGGAGCACTGTCTTAAGTACTGTAATGTGCATTTAATTCTGCTGTAACAGTAAATTTATGTAATGCTTTTATGAGATCCTGTTTGAACAATGATATATCTCTCAGGACGGTTGGATTATAGACTCTGACCAAATTTCAAACTCTGTATGAAAGGACATTGAGAGATCTGTCTTGGATAGTAGCAGTTAGGTAGTAAGAGGTCAAAACCAGTGAAATATTTTTGGTTTAAGTATTAATGTGATCCTTGCAACAGCCTGGTATCTTGCAACCAAGGTTGACAGTTCACAGAAATGTTCAAACTAAGTATTTGTAGGCTCAAAATATAATATACAGACCAGTCTTTTAATATAGACATGAAATTAATTAAATTGGAAATGGGTGGTGAAAGCAGCCTGAGGAGGAACAAATGTTAATGTATTCCTAATGTTTTGGGGTCACTTCCTATCATTTTCCCAAACAATAAGAAACTTGTAAGAGCAATGAACAATCTGCTGGAAGAACTCAGCAGGTTAAGCAGCACCTGTGGGACAAAAGGAGTTCAAAGTCAAAGTAAATTTATTTTCGAAGTATGTATATGTTACCATGTACTACCTTGAGGTTCATTTTCTACAGGCATTTACAGGAAAATAAAAATATACAATTGAACTTACAAAAATTATACATAAGACTGACAAGCAACTGATGTGTCAAAGAAGACAACTTTTGCATGTGTATATAATTATATATTTAATACTAAGAACATGACACACAAACTCTTCTCGGGCTTCCAGCTGGATTCAGGTGATGATTTTAACTGATGTTTCGATGACAAACTCCGCTCCCTTCATCAGGGATGAAGCCAAGGCATGTCTAGTCTGGTGTTATATATACTAAACTCCTGACGTCCATCCCTCCAGATTGGTTGGTCCTTAACCAATCAGGTTTCCACTGTCCCACCTTGTTTAAAATCATATTCCAGTTCTTACTTAGAGCAATACGTTTCTCTGATTCTAGGATTGAATGGCTTGTCATGTAAAGAACGTTTGATGGCTTTGGGCCTGTACTCACTAGTGTTCAGAAGAATGAGGGGTGACCTCATTGAAACCTATTGAATAGTGAAAGGCCTTGATAAGAGTGGATGTGGAGAGGATGTTTCCTATGGTAGGAGAGTCTAAGACCTGAGGACACAGCCTCAGAATAGAAGGGTGTTCTTTTAGAACGGAGATGAGGAATTTATTTAGACAGACAGTGGTGAATCTGTGGAACTCTTTGCCATAAGCAGCTGTGGAGGCCAAGTCTTTATGTATGTTTAAGTCAGATGTTGATAGATTCTTGATTGGTCAGGGCATGAAAGGATACGGACAGAAGTTTGGAGATTGGGGCTAAGAGGAAAGTTGGATCAGCCATGATGAAATAGCGGAACAAACTCAGTGGGCCAAATGGCCCAAATCTACTCCTATATCATATTTTGTATCTCTTCGTCTTTGTTGAAATTCTTATTCTCTAGTTTTATTTTGATGGCTTCCTTCACCAGGTGGTCCCAAAAGCCTTTGGCACAGCAGAGTAGTTTTGTGCTGTCAAAGTCAATCTTGTGATTATTGCATATGCAATGTTCTGCTACCGCCGATTTCTCCGGTAACCTAAATGGATAGACCTTGTATGCTCCTTGATGCCAGTTTCTACCTTGCACCCTGTCCGGCTGATACACGCTGCTCCACACTCACATGGAATCCTGAAAATACAAGGTCATCTTTAACCTGCATAAACTAGGATTTGTGCTTCCTTTTGGGTTTATGGATGGTACTTATCCAGTATTTCTTCAGAATCCTGGCAGTTCTTCCAGAAACTGTGGAAATATAGGGAACACAGATGGTAGTGATGGCTTCCTCCTCATTGTCAGGTTTCCTGGTTTTCCCTTTGGCCCTTTTAAGGGCCCAATGGAATTCCTTCGCCTTGTGGCCACTCTGTAGGAATATTGTGCATAATTGTGTTATTTCCTTGTGGAGACTCTTCAGGTCCAAAATAGGTTTTGCACTGTTAATCAAAGTAGAAAGAACCCGCTGTACTTTGGGAGACATGATGGTGGCTTTTATTGTTGAGTTATAAGTCCATGTGAGTGGGCTTCTGATAGACGCCATGCCTGAGGCTGCCATTCAACAAAGATGAAGGCCTCAGTCTAAGAACTAGAATATGATTTTAAATAAGATGAGAGAGTGTAGACAGTGGGACAGTTGATGACTAACCAATCAGGAGGGACGGACATCGGGAGTTGAGTATATATACCAACGGACTAGACATGCCTAGGCATCATCCCTGATGTAGGTGGCAAAGTTTGTCATCGAAAGGTGAGTTAAAACCGACACCTGAAACTGGCTGGAAGCCCGAGAAGAGTTTTGAAAGCACTTGAGAATGTGAGTTGTGGAGTCCTTGAATGTAGATTGTGGAATCAGTTCAGAATTGCAGTGAGTGAAGTTAACCATGCTGGTTCTGGGGCCTGATGGTCTTGGACTTCGGCTCCTGTATCTCCTGCCTGGTAGTAGTGAGAAGAGAGCATATGTAGAAGTGTCTTCATAAAGTTCATGACAACTATAGTATATTCATTCTGGTCCACTGATGAGTCCTTGAATACGGCCTAGTCCACCACCGTGGACTTGAAGCAGTCTGTAGCCACTTTGCCTCCCTTGACTACCTCTTATCTCTGATGCTGTCCTCTTTAGTCTCTGCCCATAATGCAGGCAGGGGGAGGACAGCTAGATGCTCAGATTTCCCGAGGGTTGGAACAATAAGTATTCTTGATAGTAGTGCAGCAGTGGTCGAGAATGTTGGGTCCTCTGGTGCTGCAGGTGATATGCTGATAGAAGTTGGGGAGAGATTGCTTCAAGTTGGTCTGACTGAAATGTGCCAGAGTACATCAAGTATTGAGTGCATCAAGTTGTTAGCTTTTTGCATCATTCCCTTTCCTCCCACAGTTGCTGTTGAACCTGAGTTCCTCCAGCAGGTTGTTTGTTGCTCCATATTCCAGTATTTGCAGTTTCTTGTATCTCTTGTAACAGACGTTTTTCAACACACTTTGATATTTCTGCACTCTTGTGTGAAGACATATAAACTTATGTTAGTTCAACTTATAACTGAAGAATACACAATAATTTTCTTTACATAAAATTGTTTATATAATGAAAATGGTTTGTTTCTTTAAAGAAAGTTGTTTTTGTGTTGCTTTTAAGTTTGGCTGGGAAGTTGAAGTGTAGTTTTACCTCTTGGGTGTGGACTAATCTCAAGTTCTTCTTTGCCTCTCTCGAGCCCTGATCTGTGGATTTCAATGTAAAAGAGAGTAATCTCCTGTTTTGTGGTTTACACAGTCCCTGTCTACTGTTTTTTTTTGCTGTTTAGTGTTCCCTAACCACAACATTAGCTTCCAGTACAGGTATCTCCTAGATGCTCAAGAGGTAAAGGTTGGTGGGGGAGAGGGGATGTAAAACTGAGATATTCTGCTTTTTCTTGTACTTGGATTGATAAGTAGTTTGATTGTGAGTTTGTAATAATACAAATTTTTAAATGGTGCTGCTTAATTTATTTTCTACTTACATTTAAATTCAATCTCAAGAAAATTTAGTTTAATCTGAATATATGTGCTAATGATGGATTTTTCTCATTTGCAGCCTGTTCAGAGAGAAAAGAATTTTCAGACAGATAAGGATGGCAGTCAGATTTTCAAGGGACATCGGTAATGAACTGTTTCTTAACTATTTATATTAGAATTGCAGCTTACTATAAGTGAACTCCAATAAAAACATTTTAGTGGAGATTGTCTTTGTTACGCTAAGGGAATTTCAGCCATTTTCACTTAGGACAAGGTAGAATAAATCTTAAATGTAAGATGGTGCTGGAGAGTGGATAATTTAAAAAAAATAATAGCTCACTTCTCTTCCTTGTAAGTAAAGTGTATATTTTATTTGTATTTTGTGCCTTGTGTTGCATTTCTAAGTTATCTATTTTTCAAAAAATAATAATTTGTTTTTAATGACTAACACCAAGACCATACTAAATTTTCACATAACGGATAAATTAATCTGGATAATAATGAACCACATTTTTTTTTATTAAGGAAAGTACTTTGATACTTTACTATTCCTTGTCCTTCCACAGCCCTTAGTACCTTGCCCTGGGTGGAGAGCTGCTATTGGAAATTTGGTAATGTTAAAATATTTTAGACTACTAATAAAATTGCTTGTTATTTCCTTTGAGCCACAAGTGTATTACAACTTTCACCACTCCTATCCACCAGGAACATCTGCTTTGGTATGTCCCCTTGAAGGATAGTTTTGCCAATGTACTGTCTTGTCATGGTACTTAAATTATTTTAACAGAATAGCAAAGTGAAGTATGGAGAAGGAGACGTCGGTTTAATATTGCATGAAACCATTTATAAATTCCAACTTTATTCAATCATGACCCTCATCATCCAGGACATGCCCTCTTCTGATTGCTACCATCAGAAGGTGGTACATGGTCCTTAAGGCACACACTGAAGGGACAGCTTCTTCCCCTCCACCGTCAGGTTTCTGAATGGACGGTGAAATCATGAACACTATATTTTCCTCTCTTTTTGTACTACTTATTTATTTCTTTTATATACTGATTGTAATTTATAGTTTATTATTATGTATTGCAATCTACCCCTGCTGCAAAACAAAATATTTCACACCAAGTACCAGTGATATTAAACCTAATTCTAATTCTAAGTTGCTGGAGAAACTGGTTATAGTGAAATTATTTATCACTCCAAGCAGACATTCTCCTTGAGGCCCTCTCAGTACAGTCTCCCAAACTCAAAGTATATCAATATTTTATTTTCTTAAGGACAGTAGTGACAATAAGTGATTCAATACAATTTCAATAACTACATGTTTTCTTGACTATTTTACATCTGACAAACTGTTCTATTGAAGCACACACTTATAATGGGAATACACTGTTACTGCCAAAATACCTCTGAATATTCTAACACCTTTGCTTGTTCAAAGAAATTCACGCAGATAGCCTAAAAGCTTCTGTGAGGACAGAAAACCGCACACCCAAGATTAATGTTGTGAGAGTTGATAAGAGTACGAACATATCCCAATTCAATTATTGATAGATCAAATATACCTATAATCATGTTTGACATGGTAAGCGACAAAATTTAGTCTGGCCTGGCAGCCCTCCTTGATCTCTTGAAGAAAGGTGCAAAATAACTTAGCTGTAGGTGCCCTGTTTGATTTAAGCCAATTAATTATTTACCTTTTGGTCAATTAACATAGACCTTTATAGGTTTTCTGTTTGGCTCATGCAGACAAGAAAATCTCATGGTCATTTCAAGCTACAGACCTTATCTTGAGTAGCCAGCCCCCTGCTGTAGACCAGGTGCTTGTTCTCTGCGGACACCTTTTAATTTCAAAACTGATTTGTGCTTTTACTTTTACATTTAAACAAGTTTTATTTTTGTAGACTGGTTGCTTCTTATTTGTACTAATGCCTGCTGACCCTATGCCATAACCTCTAAAGATGTCCCTAGTAGGTGCATCATGATAGCCCTTAAGAGCAAAAAAACTGGAATCAGAATCAGGTTTATTATCACTAACATATGTTGTGACGTTTCCACAATTCTACATTCTAAATGCTTTGATTATTATACCTTAGAAGTATAATGATCAGAATCTGCTGCATGGATGTTGCCCATCCTATACATCTCAATTTATTTCTCTATTGCTGCTGGGACAACCTGTAGCAAAAATGTCCCTTGAATGAATGACAAGTGTTTGTGCCTATGGACTTGAGGCAAAGTTGTCCAAACTTCTGCGGACTGGTGTAGAGTTGCTGTTGTTTTCATGCACTTACCAGACTGCTGAATGGTGAGCATTTGCAGGGTTATCAAATTGCATACAAATCTCATTCAATATCATGCACAAAATTCTGCTCACAAGGCCTTTGAAAATACTGAAACAGGCTGTAATCTGTGGGGTGGGGTCTGATACAGGGATAATCAAAGACTGTCACTGTACCATGGCTATTCACTCACCAGATATGCAGTCAGGATGCGCTTTTAAAAAATTACTCAACCTGACACTATCCTAAGCCCCAACCCACAATCTAGCCATACTTGCTGATTATATCCTGGGCCTAAAACACATCCAGTGCTCACTCCCCCATCAGCGAGCCAAACCATCCATTACTCCTCCAATGATGGTCGGCATCCCCTAAAACATCTCCTCCACCTTCCCCACTCCCGCCCCCAGACATACACCTTCCCACACCATTCACTCCATCATCTCATTCCTGCAGAATTCTTTTATAGAAGTAGTTCCAAATCAATTGTTTCTCCAACTCTTTGCCAATTTCTTTGCTCTCGTCCCACCACTCTGCCTCCTCTCCTTCTCCCACTTCTCAAACTAGGTGCAGACTTTTGTTCAGTGTGGCAAATTGAACAATTTCCTTTCTCCATGCTCCTCTTTAACCCAATTTATTACAATGGTCAGCTGATGAACTCTCAAGGTAAAGAAGGTAAAGAGTATATTATAATAATTTCCTTTGATATTCTTTATTTCATACTAAATGGAATAGATCTGCACATTTTATTATCACCTCCTTCCCATTTCCACTCCTTCATTCCTGGCTCAAATATGTTGACTCTTGTTTAGAATCTTCAATTAATGTCAAATAAAATTGCCAGTGAAGGCCAACATGTCCATGCTTTAATTTGTTGCTTGAAGGAAAGCACCTGCGACTCATCACTCACTGCTGCATTAGCATGGCATATAGGTTACCTTCAAGTTCTGGATAGTGGTTCTGACTTCGAACCTTTTGATTAAGATGAGTGTCGAATCTACTAAGTCAAGTTAGCACCTGTAATTCCAATATAAACATGAAAAAATATAAAACAGAATGTAACTAACTAATATATTGTTATTTAAGTCATGTTATCATCTTTAAGAGTGTATTAGTTTCACTGCATTCAACTGGTCAGCATCTATAATCAGCCCTTTGGTAACCCACTATTTCAAATAAAAGTTCAGGAGAAATTTCAGCTTAATTGTTCCTTATCTGCACTGTTCTGCAGTAATGTCAAACATAACACAGAAGCATCTTGAACTTCCCTGTATCTAAGGTATCACACTATCACAGCTAAACTGTTAAGCCATGGCAAGCTCAAAAGACAGAAACTGGCATTTGGAGAAGTGTTTTATTTTATTTTATTTAGAGATACAGCACGAACAGGTCCTTCCAGCCCATTGAGCTGCACCTATTTAACACTAGCCTAATCACAGTACAATTTACAATGACCGATTAACCTATTAATCAGTATGCCTTTTCACTGTGGGAGGTCACTGGAGTACCTGGGGGGAACCACACAGTCATAGGGAGAACATACAAATTCCTTCCAGTTAGTGCCAGAATTGAACTCCGGAATGCCCAGAGCTGTTATAGCCTCACACTAACCACTAAGCTAGCATGGCACCCTGTCATAAAATTATTTCAACATTTTGAATTGTCTCCTAATTGTTGCCTAGATGAAACAGATGAATGTGCAGTAGTTCAGACAGGTTCACAAGTTTTGAAATATTTGCAATTTTTTTTTCAGTGGTGAGGGCTTCCAGCTCGCTTGCTTCCTCTGTTTGCTAAGCTCTTTCCTGTCAAGCTCTTCTCCAGTGACATCTCCCCCTTCCCATTATTGTTTACCTCATCCTTTCTGCCCCTTTCCCAGAACACATTTACTGTACCATTGGCTCTGTCTCTTGCCTTTTTCACTATCCCTTCCCTTTTCACTTTTCTTCTCACCACAACCTTTGACATTTAACAAGTGACTTCTACAAAAGAATAATGTAAGAAACAAGAGCAGAAGTAGACCATTTGGCCCTTACAAGCTGCACTGCCATTTAGTAGAATTATGATGAATTGGATCTTGGCTTCAGCACAAGTTTTCCATACTTACTGACTCCCTTGTAGTTCAAATATCTGTCTATGTCCATCAATGCTTTAAATACATGCAATGACTACCTCCTTACTCTCTGGGTAGAAAAGTCCAGAGAACCTTTACTCTCTGAAAGAATAAATTAATTTCCTCATGTTCATCTTAAATGGGTAATGTTTATTCTAAAGCAGTGGTTCCCAAAGGGGCATTAAAGATAAACGAAGTGGTGTGTGGGGGGATGCTTGTTAGCAAGGGGTGACAGCTGAAGGATTACAGACTTAATTTAATAAATTATTATAAGTATTTGTTCAAAAGCAATGTGACACATCGGTACTTGGCATATTATGAGAAATCTGGACTGAAGAAATAGTTATTTCCAGGCCTGGCTGTTGCATTATTGTCATTCATTACTGTAGTGCAGTGTTAGCTAGTACGATTCCCAAACTCTAACCATTCAGTGACGCAATTCCTATGATTAGGGTATGGTGTTCAATGGGGGCGAAAGTTCAGAATCTGTCCTTTTGGATGGATTTGACTGTGTTTCTCTAGCCCTAGGCCCAGTGGAGGTACTGGTATCCTACTTTATTGTTATTAACAAAAATGGGGGAAGCAGACCAAACAAAAAAGAACTTTTGACAGTATAGTGTGGAGTATCTGAAATATGAATTCGTACTAGCACCAAGAAACCAATGTGTCTTTTACATGAAAAGGTTTTTTCAAATGAGGCAAAGAAACCATCTAGACTCAATAAACATTTGAAGAGAAATGTACTCTAATAAAGCAAATAAAACCCAGCTTATTTTAAATCACCGTGGAAACTTTCATGTTTACTGGCACTTCAAAACAAAACAGTGATGGTTTGTGTGCTTCGTACAACATTTCATTGCTCATTGCTAAATCTGGAGAGGCCAATACAATTGGAGAGGATCTGATTCTGCCAGCAATAAGGGAGGTCCTGATACATTTTAGCATAAGTCACCAGACCAAGTAATTAAACTGATTCTGCACAGCAGCAACTCTGTTCAAAGACAAATAGGTGAACTGTCTGAGAATGTGGAAGCCATATTGTACAACATACAGAATTTTATCTTATAATATTATTATGAAACTTAGGAAAGCTCCATTTGATAAGATTAGGGTAGATTGGGAACAGGAATTGGGGTTTACCATTTCCGTGGATGACTGGGGGCAGATTTTACAATTAGTCAATACTTCCTCTATCTGTGCTAAACATTCCCTAATTCAATTTAAAGTTGTTCATAGAGCACATATGTCCAAAGATAAGTTAGCGCGCTTTTATTCTCATATTAATCCTTTTTGTGATAGATGTCCGGGGCAGATAGCCTCTTTAACTCATATGTTTTGGTCTTGCCCTACTTTGGAAACTTTTTGGAGAGACATTTTTAATATTATTTCTAAGGTATTGAATATAGATATCTCTCCTCACCCTATTACTGCTATCTTTGGACTACCTAAAATTTCCAGTAATCTCTCCCCTTCAGCCCGTAGAATGATTGCATTTCTTACTTTAATGGCAAAAAGATGTATCTTACAACATTGGAAAGAGCTTAATGCTCCAACTACCTTTTTTTGGTTTTCTCAGACGATATTATGCTTGAATCTGGAGAAAATTAGAAGCAATCTTTATGACTCCTCATTTAAATTTGAACAGACTTGGAGATCTTTCATTCAATATTTTCATTTAATGTAATATATACCCTTCTTGTTTTTTTTTACTGTTTTTAATGGAGGTCGGGATTGAGGACATGATTTTAAGTTTAACTCTGTTTGGTTTCAAGTTAGCCCATTGCTTTGCTTTGCTTTTAGTTAGTTGCACGGTGGGTTTTTTTGGGGGGTTTTTTTTTTCCTTTTCTCTATTGATATATATATAAAATTAGTATACTATTATGTTACCTTGGTATGTTATGTTTAAATTACATTGTTTGTAGTATTTTTTTTGTATTAATATCTTCTGTAATTTTATTATATTCTAACAGTGTATTAGTGTCTATATGGCTTACCTTTTTGTATACTTATTTAATAAAAAGATTTAAAAAGAAAAGAAAAAGAATTTTATCTGCAGTTAGATGAGTCAACTTTGCTAAACAATGAATCTTTGTTTCTTGGTTATGTTAGCTTCACGAAAGATGAAAGCACGGTTCAAGAGTTGTTATTCTAAGGGAACTAGAAACAGATACAAAGGGGAGTCAATATTTCAGACTGTTGAGCAATTTTTTAGAAGGAATGACATTTCGTTCACCAATATTCTTGCGTGTGCAACAGATGGAGGTATCATCAATGTCAGGATGCCACTGTGGGGTTATTACTTTCTTAAAAAAAGCTGTACCTAACATACTTACCATTCACTGTGTAGTTCACAGCCGACATTCGCAGGGCATTATGGTAGTGTAGAGGTTAACACAGCGTGAACCTCAGTGCATTCCGGATTTCAGAAATCAATTCTGGCGCTGTTCTGTAAGGAGTCTATATGTCCTCCCTGTGGAACATGTGAGTTTTCCACTGGTGCTCCTGTTTCCTCCCAGAGTTCAAAGACGTACTGGATAGGTTAATTGGTCATTGTAAATTATCCCTTGATTCGGTTAGGGTCAATCAGGTTTGCTGGGGCGGCATGGCTCAAAGGACCAGAAGGGCCTACTGTGCACTGAATCACTAAATAAACATCTTGTCACAAAAGACCTACAGTTGCAGGAAAAAGTTTGTGAATCCTATGTAATTCCCTGGTTTTCTGCATTAATTACTCATAAAATGTGGACTGGTCTTCATCTAAGTCACAATAATAGACAAACACAATCTGTCTAAACTAATAACACACAGACAATTGCACTTTTCATGTCTTTATTGAAACATTGTTTAATCATTCACAATCCAGGCTGGAAAAAGAAAGTGGGGCCAGCTGGTGGGGCAATGACATCGGCGTCGGACCTGGGAGTGGAGGTTCCCGAGTTCGAAACTAGTCGGGTCTGCCCCCGAGTAGGCTTTGCATCCGTGCCGGGTTGAGTGTCGAGAACGCAACTTGACCTTGTAAAATAAAGGGAAAATACTGTGAAAATGTGTGTGTGAGGAGTGGCGTATCACAGTCTCTCTCGCTTTGTGCCTTGTAAAAGCCATGAAAAAGACATCACGGATGCACACACGGACACGCAGACGCACACGAACAGACTCGCACGCACGCAGGCACACGCCAAAAAAAGGAAAAAGAATGTGAACTCTTGTATTTAAAAACTGGTAGAACCTCGTTTAGTAGCAATAACCTCCACCAAATGTTTCCTGTAGCTGCTGATCTGATGTGATTTTAGACCATTCCTCCATACAAAACCGTTTCAGGTCCTCAGTATTTTTGGGATACCTTGCATGAACAGCCCTTTTCGGGTCATGCCACAGCATCTCCATTGGGTTAAGGTATGGACTTGACCATTTCAAAACACAAATTTTCTCTTTTGTAAACCATTCTGTTGTTGGTTTACTCTTGTGTTCCGGATCATTGTCTAGTTGCATGATCTAACTTAAGGTGATGGACCGTTACCCTGACATTCTCCTGTAAAATGTCTTGACACAATTTTGAATTCATTGATATTTCAATATAACTATTGACTAACCTACTTGAATACAGGGTAATGAAATTGTTTTTATGAATAGATATAATGTAATTGGTAGTTTTTTAAAATCTTTTTTGACCTTTTATATATACTTCCTTGTACTCTATGTAGAAACTAATAAAAATATAGAAAAAGAAAAGAACTCAATGATTGCAAGCTGTCCAGGCCCTGAGGCAGCAAAGCAGCCCCCAACCATGATGCTTCTTCCACCATGCTTCACAGCTGGGATAAGGTTTTGATGTTGGTGTGCAGTTCTCTTTTTCTTCCAAACGTAGCGGTGTGCATTTCTGCCAAAAAGTTCAACTTTTGACTCATCTGTCCACAGAACATTGTTCCAGAAGTATTATGGAACATCCAGGGTGGCTTTTGGGAAATTGAGAAGTGCAATTTTTTTGGAAAGCAGTGGTTCCCTCCATGGTGTCCTTACACGAATATCATTCTTGTTCAGTGTTTTTCTTATAATGGACACGTGAACAGAGACTTTTGTAAGTTCTAGAGATTTCTGCAGGTCTTTTGCTGTTACCCCTGGGTTCTTTTTCACCTCCTTCAGCATTGCACGTTATGCTCTTGGTGTGATCTTCGCAGGATGCCCACTCCTAGGGAGAGTAGCAACAGTACTGAGCTTCCTCCATTTGTAGAGGATTTCTCATACTGTGGGCTGATGAGCACTCAGGTCTTTAGAAATGCTTTTGTAGCATTTTCCAGTTTCATTCATCTCTGCAACTCTTCTAAGGTCCTCTGAATGTTACTTTGATTGAGGCATGGTGACAATGAACAGATATTCCTCTTGAGAAGAGTAGGCTCTGTCAGTAACCTGACTGTGTGTCTTCTTTATAGGGCAAGGCACCTCCAAATCTCACACCTCCAATCTTATCTCATTGATTGGAACACCTGACTCCAAATAGCTTGTCAAAAACATATTAGCTAGAGGTTCACATACTTTTTTGAACCTAGACTGATTGTTTAAATGGTGTACTTGATACTGATGAGAAGTGCAATTGTTTTTGTGTTATTAGTTTAGGCAGATTGTATTTGTCTATTATTGTGACTTCGATGAAGATTAGACCACATTTTATGTGTAATTAATGCAGAAAACCAGATGATTGCGAAGGGTTCACAAACTTTGTCTTGCAACTAAGTGATTGGCTGCACAAATCATTAAATACTGTTATCACAGCAGTAAATCAAATCAAGTCCCATGTTCTGAATTCCCGACTATTTCAAGAGCTTTGTATTGAGAATGATGAACAGTTTGAATGCTTGCTGTTGCACAAAGAAGTCAGATGGCTGTCTGTAAGAATCTGCCTGAGATGGCTTTATGTGCTTGTTGAAACTGAAAAAAATTCCTTGAAGTCTTGAATGCTTCATTCAGTAATCAGCTCAAGAATACTAGGCATGACATTGCTTATTTGTCAGAACTATTCACAAAATTTAATGAAATCAGACTTCAATTGCAAGGAAAGTATGTGAATATTATCAAAGTCAAATCAATCATCTCCAGATTTCTATCCAAGTTAACCCTATTCAAATGCATCATTGGCCATCACGACCTTTTCCAATTTCTGAGCCTCTTAAGTTGGAAGAGAAAGAAAGAATACCAGATAATGATCTTCAAGTAGAGTGTGCCCACCTGGGTGAGCAGCATAAAGACATGTCAGAGAGATTTCAGGATCTTCTCTTGATCCAAATTGCAGAACAGGTAATAAGTCTATTCCTGAATACTTATAATGAGGAATTAACAGGAAAGATGGAGGAAGAACTGATCTCTCTATGAAATGTCTTTGAGCTGAAGCTGAGGATTAAACAAAACACCCTTTTGGTTGCAGAAAGAAATCTCTGAATTGTATCCTACTCTGTGGAAAAAGGTCATGACGTTCCTTATTGCCTTTCCAACATCATGTTTAGTGGAGCGCGGTTTTGGTGCCGTCGCCCAATTTCTTTCAAAGCAATGAAACAGACTGCAAATTACTGAATGTGGGGATTTGTAACTCCTGAGTGACATTCAGCCTGATGTTGAGATACTGATATCACTGCATCAAGCCCATCCATCTCCTTGAAAGGTGAAAAGGCAATGAAGCAGTGAGTAGCCTGGACTACTAATGTATGCTCTAAAATCATTGATGAAAATTGTTTTTACTGTAATTAAAGAAGGTTTAAATAGATTTGAATATTTTTTGCAATTATTTGTCACTTCTTTGGATTTGCAGTTCTTATTTTCTTTCTCTATTTTAAATAATGGGTGGAAAGAGAGGTGGGGGGGGGCTAACAGTGGGGATGTGGTCGAGGACCCTAAGGGGCGATAACCCAAAGGAGTTTTGGAACTTCTGATCTAATAGCTCCCTATTTCCAGATGTACTATACTTATTAGTGGAAATATCCCCTCAGTCTTCATCTTGTCAATCCCCGTCAGATTCTTGTATGTCCCAATAAAAGGAATAGGAATAACCTTCTCAGGCTATCTACGTGTATCAGCCTATTTTCCCCAGTTATCAAAATAGTAAATCTTTTCTGCATTTCCTCTAATGTTCTTCTTTAAATATAGAGACCAAAATTGAACATGGTACTCTGGGTTCATTTTTGCCAGCAAAGTTATATAAGAACTTTCTTCTCTAATATTTCACTAGACTGTTTTCTACATGCTAATTTTCCAACTCATTTAACTTACCTATATCTCTCTTTGAAGGCTTTTTATGTCCTCCGCAGAACTGAGTAATTCACTTATCCTTGTATCATCAACGAATTTGGCTATAGCATCCCTATCCTGAGGTCTTCATTTTAATTTCCAGGGACTATACATTAACTAGGAAGATGATTAGTGAGGGTTTGGGGCCCTTATGGCCCTGCACTTCAGAATAACCTACAGCCCGCACTGGCAGCCATGTTTTCTGAGGCAACAGAGACCTCTTGTGAGCTTCCAGCTGGTTCTGAGTCTCCCAGTTAGATCATTAATTCTCACTATAAACTGTATACCTATTCCTCTCTCCTCATAAAAAGGTATTTAGTACCTTTTCAATTTTTCGCCTTAGTAGAAAATTTGCTGTGTTGTTCATGTAATCTTTACATTGACTTATTTTAATCTCTGCTTTTCTTTGGCCCACCTTTCTCCTGTGTTTTCTTGTCACAACCCCACCCCCCACTCTTCCTTCACCTATTCAACAATCAGAGTTTGCTTGCCTTCGTTGGAGTGGCACCATGCCCTTAATTTCTCCTCTCTCAGTTTAAAACCCAAAGAAGGGGAAATATTATCCATGATTTTTATTTAGAAGTTACATTTGTGTCTGAAAAGTACAAGATGATTCAAATCTCCAACAAGTGAGAGTCTAACCACAGATCTTTAATCCTCAGTGTCATTCTCATCACTAAGCCGACCTACATGTTGAAGGTTACCTCTGTATAACTCTACTGAGCACAGAAAAACTGACTATAACAGCAACTGAGAAACTGGATATTGTGCAGTGACCTGACCTACCCTCTTGACACTGCAGGTCCTTCCACTATCTACTATGTACAAGACACAAACCTGATAGAATACTTTCCAGTTGCCTGATGGGTGCAGACCCACCAATATTCAATAAGTTTGACTCCCACTGTAGATTGGGACCCCATCCATGACAGAAACAATCATCTCCTTTACCACTGAATCACCCTAGCTACAGCACTTACTAGCTAGAGCAGGCATCAAACTCTCAATCTCGACCATCATAAGCAAAGGATTCAAGTGCCTGAAACACCACCACTTACAATGTTGTTTTCCCAAGTTGTTCCAAAGGATCAATAATATATTTACAATACACACAAAATGCTGGTGGAGCTTATCAGGTCAGGCAGCATCTATGGAAATGCATAGATAGTTGACATTTTGGGCTGAGACCTTTCTTCAGGATTGGATAGGAAGGGGGAAGACTCCAGAAGAAAAAGGTGGAGGGTGGGCAAGGAGGACCAGCTCGAAGCTGACAGGTGAGGTCAGGTGGGTGGAAACTGTTAAAGGACTGGAGAAGAAGGAATCTGATAGGAGAGGAGAGTGGACCATGGAAGAAAGGGAAGAAGGAAGGGCGCCAGAGAGATACCTGATATAAATTGGAAGACTGCTCTGTCGAGCACCCCTATTGGAACATTATTCCATTGCGATACAGATACACGTGAGTTATGCTTCTCCCTCTCAAGTTACAGTATGAATTCAATCATATTATGATCACTGCCTCCTAAGGTTTCCTTTACGTTGAGTTCCCTAATAAGATCTGGGTTATAGCCAATCTAAGATAGCCTTTCCCCTGAGTAGGCTCAAGCACAGGCTGCTCTAAAAAAAAATCTCATAGGCATTCAACAAATTCCCTCTCTTACGATCCGACACCAACCTGATTCTCCCAATGCATATTGAAGTCCCCCGTTACAATTATGTCATTACCCTTATTACATGCCTTTTCCAGCTCCCTTTGCAATCTCAATCCCACATCTTGGCTACTATTTGGAGGCCTATATATGTTTCCCATAATGGTCTTTTAATCTTTGCAATTTCTTAACTCCACCCACAAAGATTCAACATTCTCTGACCCTCTATCACCTCTTTACAAAGATGTAATTCCATCTCTTATCAACAGAACCACACCACTGCCTATGCCTTCCTGCCTGTCCTTTTGATACAAAGTATATTCTTTGATGTTAAGCTCCCAACCATGGCCATCTTTCAGCCACAACTCAGTGATGCCTACAATGTCATACTGACAGGTCTCTTATTGTGCTATGAGTTCGTCCACCTTATTCCGAATTCTACATGCATTTAAATACAGTACCTTCAGTCCCGCATTCTTCGCCCTTTTGAATTTTGCCTCTGTGGTACAATTTAACTTTTTGCTCTGCCTGCATTTGTACCCAGTCATTGGCTTGTCCTTCCTTACCTTAATGTTACACCCGTCATCTACTTATAAACCTGCCAGCTCATCCTCAGTTCTATCATCCTGGTACCCATCCCGCTCCCATATTAGTTTAAGCTACTCGCAACAGCTTTAGTAAATCTGTCTCGGATTGGACCCCCTCGGATTCAAGTGCAACTCATCCCTTTCGTATGGTCCCACTGACCCAGAAGTGGTGCCAATTATCCAGAAATACGAATCCCTGTCCCTCTTCGATTCCTCAGCCACATATTTATCTGCCACCTCATTCTATTCCTATCCACTCCTGATGAAGGGTCTCAGCCTGAAACATCGACATCTATTCATTTCCATGGATGCTGCTTGACCTGCTGAGTTCCTCTAGCATGTTGTGTGTTTTGCTGTGGAGTTCCAGCATCTGCAGAATTTCTTGTGAATATATTTCTAAATCAGTTCCATTGTGATTTGGAAATACTACTGTTGTTCCTTTGTCATTACCAACACCATGTGGGAGCATCTTCACCAGGAAGGCTACAGATTTTTGAGAGCAGTTTCTCACAACCTTTTCAGAGTGAGTAAGGATACACACTTAATGCTGGCCTAGCTAGTGTCAGGTCGTTCTCGAAAAATGACTAAAGAAGATTCTTGTTAGCTGTTAGTGAAAACCTTATGCAAATAATTGCAAATGAAGGGTGTTAACAAGGGTTACCCCTTAGTAACAATAACCAGTGGGGCACAGAGAATCTGTATTTACAGACAAGTACCTTTACTGTCTCAGCTAACAAGCAGATGAATTCACAAACCAAGTACCTGTGTATACACCTGCTAGGTTTCCCTGACTCTTCTGAATAGTCAAAGAATAGAAAAGGCACTACCCAGGCAAAGGAGTGTACATTGGCCAGGCGTTCCCTGTAGTCCCGCTGTATTCTCCACGTGTCCGATGTCGGGTCGCTCACACCTGTATCTGTGATTCACATTCGAAGCCTCTCATTTTTATACACTTTCCTTACCAGATCAAATGTTGCATTTCAGTCTCATTGGCTCAAGGTCATCTGACTGACCTATGTCACCTTATTGGCTTTGGACAAAGCCAGCATCCATTTATTACCCTCTTCCGCAAGTGAAAGCAGATAATTTATGGCTCTTTGTTCTAAATCAGTTACCAAAGCACTAAGCAGCTCCAATCACTCAGGGCAGACACAGACCTGCTTGTTATATCATACTAAAAACACCTCTCAAATAACTTCATGTTTGGAAATGACTTATAGTCCAGCAGATTACCTGGAGCATCATTGTGTCTACTCTTAACCACTGATTCAGCCCAGCAAAACCAGTTCACAAAATGGAGGATACAGAGCTGCTTCACAAAATGGCAGCCTCCATTCCATGACAAGAACAAAGATAATTGATTTGTCTACATTCACTATTCTTGATTCATTTGAATGCACTGATTTGTAGACTGTAATTCTTCTCTAGCCAACAAGGGAGTGGATTGGAGTTGCTAGTGAATCTTTTTATGGATGTATATTTTATATTGCTAGAATTGTAACTGCACCATATGGCAAATCAAGATTTTGGGTGAGGGTGGTCAATGCCAATGGAATCATATTTCAGTAAATGTCAGGGGTACAAAAGAAGGTGAAGAAAAATGCAGGTGGATTTACTTGATCTTCTTGTTTCATAGTTTAAACTCATTGGAATCTTTCTACAGGAATCAGGTGACTTGTCTGTCGGTCTCCATTGATGGAACATTGCTGATTTCAGGATCACATGATGAGACAGTGAGATTATGGGACATTCCAAGCAAGCAGTGCCTTAGAACAGTCAGTCATAAAGGTAAGGCAAGATTGTTGGTTAATTTGAGATGCTTGAACAATGTTCAGGATCCTTAAGCTTAAATATACAAGTTTCTGTTTAAGTATTTCTATCAATATCACTTCAGACAAGAATCTTACAACTAATAATTGAATAAAACCCACCTTATTATGAAATACTCTCAGCTTTTATGCTTTCAAATTTAGGTTTTTTTTTCTACAAAATAATGGCTTGTTTCAGCAAAGCAACAGTAATGTAATTTTAATTTTAAAAATTCTGATGAGCCATTTTATGCTTTGTGATTTGAATTGAACAGTAATTGGAGCAACTGACATTTCAGTTTTGTTTGTTTGCTCCCTTTTATATAGTATACAGGTGTCCCCCGCTTTTCGAACGTTCGCTTTACGAAACCTCACTGTTACGAAAGACCTACATTAGTACCCTGTTTTCGCTTTCAGAAGGTGTTTTCACTGTTATGAAAAAAATTCAGCGCGCGATAAAAGGCAGAGCGCACCCCGAGCAGCTGCCCTCCCCCGGATTGGGAACTGCTTTGCTTTAACACGTGCCTGTGAGCAGCCGTTTGCAAGATGAGTTCTAAGGTATCGGAAAAGCCTGAAAGATCTCATAAGGGTGTTACATTTAGCGTAAAACTAGACATAATTAAGCGTTTTGATCGTGGTGAACGAAGTAAGGACAATGTGAGTGGAAGCTGACGAGCATGATGTTGAAAAGGTTTTGGCATTCCATCACCAAGAACTGACAGATGAAAAGCTGATGCAATTGGAAGAAAAAAGGATAACAATTGAAAGCGAATGAGTAATGATAAAGTACGACTTTAATTTTGAAAGGGTACGTCGGTTTAGGAGATATTTGCAGGATGGTTTGAGTCCTTATTAAAGAACTGTGTGATAGAAAAATGAGTGAGGCTCAGCAGTCAAGCAAGCCTTCCACATCAGCCACAGCAGATGACGAACCTCGACCTTCTGACATCGAGGCGGGCAGTCATAGGAGAAGATGAGCTGCCTGCCCTGATCGACGATGAGATGACACCCCAGTGTCCCACCACCCCAACCCCCAGGCCACGGACAGATACTGATTCGCGGAAAATGCAATGGTAGCCGGGACGCACACAGCACATCTTTAAGAACAAAGCCGAAATAAACATGCTAATTAATTAGGTGCTGCTTAGCACGTAATTGTCGGCCCAGATCAGTGTCAATGCAATGGGCAATCACCTCTGATCTGCGCCGACATTTACGTGCCGGGCAGCACCTAATTAATTAGCATGTTTATTTTGGCTTTTTTCTTAAAGATGTGCTGTGTGCCTCCTGGCTACCGCTGGACCCCTGCGTGCTTCGCAGCAATGTATCAGTCGGCGGCCCGGAGGGTGGGGGCCACTGCACCACTCAGCCTGCGACGACTCAGTCTAACACACAATCATCAGTGTGCTCGATGTCTTCCCAATTCCAGTAAGTGATACTACACTGTACATACATTATTTCTACTTTATATAGGCTGTGTATTTTTACGTGTTATTTGGTAGATTTGGCAGCTTCACAGTTTAAAGGTTACTGGAGAGCGCGTTTATGCCAACAGCGCTTGCGTGAGATTTTCACTACAGAGATCTGTGCAGACAATCGTTGTAGAGAAGTATTTCTACTTTATATAGGCTGTGTATTTATCATATCATTCCTGCTTTTACTATATGTTACTGTTATTTTAGGTTTTATGTGTTATTTGGCATGATTTGGTAGGTTATTTTTGGGTCTGCGAACGCTCACAAAATTTTCCCATATAAATAAATGGTAATTGCTTCTTTGCTTTACGACATTTCGGCTTATGAATCGTTTCATAGGAACGCTGTACCTTTGGATGGCGGGGGAAACCTGTATTTAGAATTATGAATAAAAGTACAAAAACGCTAGCATCACACAATGGATCAAGCAACACGTATGGCAAGAGAAACAATGTTTCTGGTTGATTGTTTTCATTAGCACTAATCTATAATGACAATTGTCTTTTCTCTGTTGGCTTCACAATTTAATGTCAGGAAAGTCTAAAATCATTTCTATGCTGTTATCTTGCAGCCTCTATAGAATGATACATAGAGAATATTTTGAAAATTATAGCCCCTCCAAGGAAAGGGGAATATTCCTCTTGGATTTCTGTCCTCTACACTTCTCTCCATTGGAATTTCTTGGTGCCTGTCACTGCTGTTTCTCATTCCATTATTTCCATTAAATTATTCTACTTTCAAAGACCAGTCACAGAAATTATCCTCAGTAAAGCAAACACTGCTTCAAGAGTGAGGAAGCTTGCCATTGCGATTCAGAAGGACAGATCAATTCTTGTAAAGCTGAGCTTTGGCATGGTGAAACCCAAATGGTAAATATGGATTTGACACCCAGCAGTGAGGTGTGCAGAAAGAATTCAGTTATATTTGATGCATAGTTTTTGTTACAATCATTGATCTCATTTGGGGCACTAAAATGTATCTCTGGGTTAATAGTTAAATTTAGATAGGACTGCAGCAAGTAAAAACCCAGAATCACTCTCAAACACCATTAGGTATGAAAATTAGCCTTGCCACCAACACCCACAGTACAGAATAAGTAGAAGTTTACTACTCCAGAGTAGGAGTGCTGTTCTACTGAGTAATCAGATGTAAACTTGCTGGAAAATGTTAACAGTTCTACACCACCATTTACCCATGTAAATTTTGGGCAATTTGGGTCTCATTGCAGAAGTTCTGAACTTGCTGGTCACTCTGTCTGCTCCAATTAATTCCAGTTAGTTCAAAGAAGAGTAAATTTTGATCCTTGAATAAGAACCAGACAGGGCTTGGCTATGATGCACTTTACAGTTTTTAAAGACTTGGTTCACTTGCATGAAGCATGATAGTTGAAGAAAGTGTCAGATAACACATGAGGTACATAATCCAATAACCCTTTTAAGGAAATAAACTAGTAAAAGAGTTATACAAATCTCTATACTTTTTCTAACTCATGTAGAACTCCCAACAGTAATGTTATGTATTGATTAATCTTTAACTTCTTGGTCACTCTATTTTTAGCATTAAATTTGTGAATTTAATCTTGACAAAAATGATGTACTTCCAAATGATATTTCTTTCCCTTAAATGTGACTTTAGTAATTCCAACCCCGAGAAAATAGGAAAATGCAATTTCAGAGATAAAATTGGTAAGATAAAACAAGTCAGTGATTTGTTGAATCCGTTATGTAGTCAGAAATCTGATGGATGAATTATTAAATTTACCCCTCAGGGACTACTGTTTCCACAGTATGATTTTATTCAGTTATTTGATATATAATGAAACCTGGAGAAATTGTACATTATAACTTGCAACTGGTTCTGGTTATAGAAAAGCAAAGATATGGAGCTGTAAGAATTTAGTGCTAAAGATCAGATTGGTAGCTGGGGCTTAATTCAATTATTGTGCCCTCACTTAAGTTGTATTTAAGCCTATCAAGAATGGATTTTTTAAAATAAATTTCCATTGGAACCTGAAAATACCTGTCTCTTTCTAAAATAAGTCCTTAAAATTGTTCTGAAATTTTTTTGAGATCATGGTTGATCTGTAATCAAATTCTTTGTACGTGTCTTTTCTCCAGATCAGAAATCTTCCTATCTTAGATTTTGGATTGAGAATTGGCATTTCTATCCATAGTGGTTCCAAGAACACAGTATGGTGCCCACTGCTGTCAGCACTCTGGCAATCAAGTCATTATATAGCTTTTGCTAACTCCCCCCCCCCCCCCTTTTGTATTTCTGTCCTTTGGAAGTAAAGGTCAGCATTCCATCATTTATTTTTGCTTAATTTCTGTACATGCTGTGATGTTCTGTAAACATGGACTGGAAATCATCTTGGAGCACTGCTGCTTCTAGCTTTTTGCCATTTAGAAAGTGCCCTTGTCCCTTTTTTAAAATCTATAATTTCGTAGACTTCCACAATTTTCATATTCGTTTAACCTACTAACATTTTGTAATGCAATACTTTCATCAACTGGGTGAATCTGATTACTAAGGGCATCAAAGGTTACAGGGAGAAGGCAGGAGAATGGAGTTGAGAGGGAAAATACATCAGCCATCATTGATTGATGAAGCAGACTTGACGGGCTGAATGGCCTAATTCTTTGCTAATGTCTTATGTTCTAATACCTATTTTTTACTTACTCATAAAATGAAGACATCACTGGCCTGGCCAGAATTTATTATTCATTGTTTATTGTTCCTAACGCCATTTAAAACTTAGTTGTGATTCTGGAGTCGCAAAGGCCAAGCAAAGTAAGCACAACAGACTTCCTTCACTGGTGCAATTCAACTGAAGTCTCTGGATTAAGAGATTTGCTTTTGACCAGTAATATAATGACTGTGCTACTGCACCTCACCTACTTTAGTGTCTTGACAGACCTAGACATGTGATATTCCATTGCTTAATCATTTATAATTATAGTGAATCCTTTAAGTCACAACACAAGCCCTTTGCCCTCTGAGAGTGTATTATGTCATTAGCAGTGGCCCAACGGAGGTCCAGTATGTTATGACTAATGTCTAATGTAGCTTGGGGATATAGTAACTGGGTGTAGTGGACAGTGAGGAAGGCTATCAAAGTTTGCAAAGTGATCTGGACCGGATGGGAAAATGGGCTGAAAATTGGCAGATAGAATTTAATGCAAACAAGTGTGAGGTGAGGACATATGAGGCTTTGGGAGGCCAAAGCAGCATAAGACATACAACAGTGAATGGTATGGTATGAAGTTGTGTTGTAGAACAAAGGCCTGGGAATACAGAGCCAATAAATACTTGAAAATGGCATCACAGGTGGATAGGCTGATAAAGAAAGCTTTGGCATATTGGTCTTCATAACTCAGCCCATTAAGTGCAGGATTTGGGATGTTATATTGAAGTTGTATAAGATGTTGGTGAGGCCAAATTTAGAGCATGGTGTGCAGTTCTGATCCATATACCTACAGGAAAAGATATCAATAAGCTTGAAAGAGTGCTGAGAAAATTTATGTGGATTTTGCCAGGATTTGAGGACGTGAGTGGTAGGGATAGATTATATAGTTAGGATTTTATTCCTTGGAGTACAGGAGAATAAGGGGAGATCTTAAAGAGGTATACATAATTTTGAAAGGTATAGTTAAGGTGAATTCATGCAGGCATTTTACACTTAGGTTGGGTGAGACTAGAATTCGAGGTCATAGGTTTAGGGTGAAAGGTGAAATATTTAAGGCAAATCTGAGGCGGGGGGGTCTACTAATTCTACCAAAAAAACCTTTTGTGCTTGCTTACTTATCACCAAATCCTCACTCATTTGTGGCCTAATCGTATCCTCAGTTACAAAGGTAGTTCTTCCCTTCACGTGTTTTCCCTGATTATCTTGTTGACCTTATCACCAAGTATATCTGGCTTTTTATCTGAGCAACTGAAAACCATGTTTCAGTGGCATTGCTTTCAATTTGAATTTGCACCTGTAGTTGGCATCATTACTTCTTTTCAGCCTTTAATTCAGAATCAGGTTTAATATCACCAGCATATGTCATGAAATTTGTTAACTTTGTGGCAGCAGTACAATGCAATACATGATAATATAGGAAAAAAACTGAAAACTATATATGCAGTGCCTATAAAAAGTATTCAACCCCCTTGGAAGTTTTCATGTTTTATTGTTTTACAACATTGAATCACAGTGGATTTAATTTGTCTTTTTTGACACCGATCAACAGAAAAATATTCTTTTGTGTCAAAGTTTCAACTGATTTCTAATTAATGTGATCTAAATTAATTACAAATATGAACCAATAAATAATTGATTGCATAAGTATTCACCCCATTTAAGTCAGTATTTAATATATGCACCTTTGGCAGCAATTACAGTCCTGACAGTCTATGTGGATAGGTCTCTATCAACTTTGCACATCTGGACACTGCAATTTTTCCCATTCTTCTTTACAAAACTGCTCAAGCTCTGTCAGAGTGCATGGGGATCATGACTGAGCAGCTCTTTTCATGTCCAGCCACAAATTCTCAATGATGCAAATTTCAAAGCTTTATAAATACCCTGACTCCTCAAACCTTGTCCCAACAATCAGCAGCCATGGGCTCCTCTAAGCAGCTGCCTAGCACCCTGAAAATTAAAATAAATGATGCCCACAAAGCAGGAAAGGGCTATAAGAAGATAGCAAAGCATTTTCAGGTATCTGTTTCCTCAGTTCGTAATGTAGTTAAGAAATGGCAGTTAACAGGAGCGGTGGAGGTCAAGTTGAGGTCTGGAAGACCAAGAAAACTTTCCGAGAGAACTGCTCGTAGGATTGCTAGAAAGGCAACTCAAAACCCCCGTTTGAGTGCAAAAGACCTTCAGAAAGATTTAGCAGACTCTGGAGTGGTGGTGCACTGTTTTACTGTGCTGTGACACCTGCACAAATATGACCTTCATGGAAGAGTCATCAGAAGAAAACCTTTCCTGTGTCCTCACCACAAAATTCAGCATCAGAAGTTTGCAAAGGAACATCTAAACAAGCCTGATGCATTTTGGAAATAAGTCCTGTGGACTGATGAAGTTAAAATAGAACTATTTGGCCGCAATGAGCAAAGGTATGTTTGGAGCAAAAAGGGTGCAGAATGTCATGAAAAGAACGCCTCTCCAACTGTTAAACACGGGAGTGGATCGATCATGCTTTGGGCTTGTGTTGCAGCCAGTGGCACGGGGAACATTTCACTGGCAGAGGGAAGAATGAATTCAATTAAATACCAGCAAATTCTGGAAGCAAACATCACACTGTCTGTAAGAAAGCTGAAGATGAAAAGAGGATGGCTTCTACAACAGGGTAATGATCCTAACCCACACCTCAGAATCCACAATGGACTACCTCAAGAGGCACAAGCTGAACGTTTTGCCATGGCCCTCAAAGTCCCCTGACCTAAACATCATTGAAAATTTGTGGATAGACCTCAAAAGAGCGGTGCATGCAAGACAGCCCAAGAATCTCACAGAACTAGAAGCCTTTTGCAAGGAAGAATGGGCGAAAATTCCCCAAACAAGAATTGAAAGACTCTTAGCTGGCTACAGAAAGCGTTTACAAGCTGTGATACTTGCCAAAGGGGGTGTAACTAAGTGCTGACCCATGCAGGGTGCCCAAACTTTTGCTTTGTGCCGTTTTCTTTTTTTGTTATTTTGAAACTGTAAAAGATGGAAATAAAAAAGTAATCTTGCTTAAAATATTAAAGAAATGTGTCATCTTTAACTTTATGCCTTTGGAAATCAGGTCATCTTTTACTCGCTTAGCTATTCACAGTAACAGAAAGTTTGACTAGGGGTGCCCAAACTTTTGCATGCCACTGTACAACTTTCTGCAGCTTACTTTGATCCCGTGCAGTAGACCCCCCCCACCCCGTACTAGCAGCCAATCAGAATGCTCTCCATGGTACATATGTAGAAATTTGCGAATGTTTTCGGTGACACGCCAAATTTTTCCAAACTCCAAATGAAATATAGCTACTGTCTTGCCTTCTTATTAGCTGCATCGATATGTTGGCACTAGGTTAGATCCTCAGAGATATTAACACTCGGGAACTTGAAATTGCTCACTCTTCCATTTCTGATCCCTGTATGAGGACTGTTGAATGTTCTTTCATCTTATCCTTTCTGAAGTCCACAATTAGCTGATTGGTTTTACTGATGTTGAGTGCAAGGCTGTTGGTGTGACACCACTCATATAGCTGGTATATCTCACTCCTGCACACCCTCCTGTCACCATCTGAGATTCTGCCAACAATGAAGAATGTTTGTTTCAGGCACATACTTTTTAACTGGTTCTTGAACTCTGAAGCTTTTTTTTGGAAAAATTTTTGACATCTGTGTCCTAGTTTAATGGCTTCATGTCTACTATTTTTTTCTATTACTTAGAACATTCTATTCTATTGACATTCAGTGGCATTAGTATTAACTATCAACATCTTTCATTATTGATTGGTTCAACCACTTAATACTTTGACAACAGGAACAGGTTAGAGGAACTGCAGTGAATATCTGACTTCCTAACTCCTAAGGTATAAATCCGAAATGTAATGAAATTTCCTTCGTTACCTGGACGATTATAGTTCCAACAAATGTCAAAAAGTTGATGTTTTCCAAGACAGAACAGCTCATTTGATCAGCACCCTATCAACCACCATTATTCCCTGTACCAACAGCTTTTTGTATTTTAGTGATATTGCTAACATGATGAGGGTGTTTTCATTTGTAGTGCAGAAATGTTTCTGTGGCAGTTAGTCCTGTTTCACTCAGCATGATCAGTGGTGGGGCTGCCAAAGCCATTGCTGGGTGGCACAGTGGTTTGGCTAGCAGAGCTACTGCCTTATGACACCTGGTTCCAATACTGAATTTAGGTGTTGCGTGTGGTTTGTAAGTTTAGTGTAAATGGGTGGTCGATAGTCAGTGTAGACTCTGGGCTGAAGGGCTTGTTTCCATGCATATTTGTTAATAACTGTATGATGTTGTTTTCCACCAAGAGTACATTTTGTCCTTATTACATTTTGTACTTTTTCAGAATCAGGTTTGTCACCGGCATGTGTCGTGAAATTCGTTAACTTTGCAGCAGCAGTTCAATGCAATACATAATATAGAAGAAGAAGAAAAAAATAAAATAATAATAAATAAATTCATTTTACAGTATACTTATATTGAATATATTAAAATCTTGCAAAAACAGAAATAATTATATATTAAAAAAGTGAGTGTTCACGGGTTCAATGTCCATTTAGGAAACGCATGGCAGAGGGGAAGAAGCTGTTTCTGAATCGCTGAGTGTGTGCCTTCAGGCTCCTGTACCTCCTGCCTGATGGTAACAGTGAGAAAAGGTGGTGGAGGTCCTTAATAATGGACGCTGCCTTTCTGAGACACTGCTCCTTGAAGATGTCCTGGGTACTTTGTAGGCTAGTACCCAAGATGGAGGCAACTAAATTTACAACCCTCTGCAGCCTCTTTCGGTCCTGTGCAGTAGCCCCTCCTCCATACCAGACAGTGATGCAGCCTGTCAGAATGCTCCCCACGGGACATCTATAGTTTTTGAGTGTATTTGTTGACATACCAAATCTCTTCAAACTTCAAATGAAGTATAGTCGCTGCCTTGCCTTCTTTGTAACTGCATTGATATGTTGGGACCAGGTTAGGTCCTCAGAAATCTTGACACCCAGGAACTTGAAATTGCTCAATTCTCCTCTTCGGATCCCTCTATGAGAAATGGTATGTGTTCCTTCGTCTTCTCCTTCCTGAAGTCCACAATCAGCTCTTTTGTCTTACTGATGTTGAATGCCAGGATTTTGCTGTGACACCATTCCACTAGTTGGCATACCTTACTCCTGTATGCCCTCTCGCCACCATCTGAGATTTTACCAACAATGGTTGTATCATCAGCAAATTTGTAACTGGTATTTGAGCTATGCCTAGCCATGAAGTCATGGGTATAGAGAGAGTACAGCAGTGGGTAGAGCACACATCCCTGAGCTGCACCAGTGTTGATCATCAGCGATAGTATCACCAATCCACACATATTGTGGTTGTCTCGTTAATAAGTCGAAGAAGATCCAATTGCAGAGGGAGATACAGAGGCCCAGGTTCTGTAACTTCTCAATCAGGATTGTGGGAATGATGGTGTTAAATGCTGAGCTATAGTTGATGAACAACATCCTGACGTTTGTGTTGTCCAGGTGGTCTAAGGCTGTGTGAAGAGCCATTGAGATTGCATCTGCCGTTGACCTAGTGTGGCAATAGGCAAATTGCAATGGGTCCAGGCCCTTGCTGGGGTAGAAGTTCAATCTAGACATGACCAATCTCTCAAAGCGTTTCACCACTGTACATGTGAGTGCTACCAGGTAATAGTCATTAAGGCAGCTCAGATTATTCTTCTTAGGCACTGGTATAATTGTTGTCTTTTTGAAGCAAGTGGGAACTTCCGCCATAGCAGTGAGAGGTTGAAAATGTCATAGAATACTCCTGTCAGTTGGTTGGTACAAATTTCAGAGCCTTACCAGGTACTCAGTCAGGATCTTCCGCCTTGCAAGGGTTCACCCTCTTTAAAGATAGCCTAAGATTGAGCTCTGAGGCAGAGGTCACTGGGTGCAACAGGGATCTTCACAGCTGTATCTATATTCTCTCTTTCAAAGTGGGCATTGACTTCAACTGGTAGTGAAGCATCACTGCCATTCATGCTATTGGGTTTCGCTTTGTAGGAAGTAATGTCTTGCAAACCCTGCCAGAGTTGTCGTACATCTGATGTCGCCTCCAACCTCCTTCGAAGTTGTCTCTTCGCCCTTGAAATAGCCCAACTGACATTCAGACTGGAGGAGTGCAGATTCATCAATTACGGGACAGCAGTAGGTCGTTGACGTCAGCTGACCTGCAGTCAGGATCTTGACATAGGTGGAGTCAGTGGTGAGGAAACACTTTGTATGCTGACATAAATAGTCTAATGAACCTGTCCTGCCAGTGAGATGGGATGTTTCCAGGTATTATGAATGAAATGCTGCAATTTTTGCCTAAAAGGTGTAGTCCTGTAAGACATCTACACTAAGGCTTTTCTAATTCAGGTACGTCAAGATTTTAAGAGGAAATTTGCAGAATCAACTAGGAATGTATGCACTTAGTTATGTTTGATGCAATTTTTGCATTGGTGCCTGATGGGATTAACTTTTATTTTTGTGCTTTAATACAAGGATTTAATGTAACTTGAGTAGCTTGCTATGCTACTCTCCCACACCTTCTCCCTGCCCAGCATACTCTCTTGTCTTACCCCCGTGCTCCCTCCTCCACCACTTTGTGTGCCTCTCTTCCTCCCCCCCCACCCTCAAGCCTTCTCCCCCCCCTCCACTCCCCCCATGGCAATGGGGAGAGTGTGTGCAGAGAGAGGAGCTAAGGAAGCTGTCATTTCATCTTTATGGAGTCAAATAAATTGCCTCTTCACATGAGCATCTTAATGAAAGATACAGTAGATCATAAAAACACTGACATTTTGCTGCAGAGCAGGTGGGATCGATGCATAGATCTCACCTTTCACTGCACAATAACAGCATGAAGCTTCACTCATAAACTAGTTCATTTCAGTAACTGTTGTGCACCCCGTCAAATAAGGTGACCTTGTATTGTGCTTCATTAATCCTTCCATTAATGACCTAGTCACGTAACAGTAGCTTCAAGGAGCATTACTGTTGTTGCAAAATAAAAGAGCAATGCAATTGCTTTACCACCTTTGTAGCATGGTTGGAAAATTACTAACGTTAAATAGTTAATCTCTATTATATGTTGTAAATGTAATGATCATGGTTTAGAATATTAATCATATATTCTAGAGTAAATGTGCTCTATGAAACGTGAGCCACACAGTAATATTATTTTGGTTAAGATGCTCAATTTTATTTGTATTGCTGTTCAAAAAGGCTCTTAAAGCAAAACTCTTACCAACAACTCTAATTGCATAATTTTAAAGTTTTTTTCTTGTGCATTTCTACTTACTAGGATTTGTGCAAGGCCTAGGTTAGAGTTGTGGTACTGTAGGTGTCCTCTCCTCCGAGTTTTACACAAGTACAGTTCCTAACAGCAGGTTACCAAACACAAGTAGCTGCTTTTCTATATCAATTTGGTGAATGTGGGCAGGTTAGTGGAACATCAACTTCAAAACACTTGGTTCATGCCAGTGTCCATTTAAATAATGAATGAAATTCACCTCACAAGAGCAATCTCCTCTTCCTCTCTTTGACTTCTATCATCTCTTTTCCAAGAATACTTTCACAACTAACATTCATTATGAGGCTACAGATTTCTGTAGTTATCCTAACTGCATTTCTGCCTTTTCTCCTTTCAGATGATGTGTCTTCATTATATTATTATAGCTACCCACATTCTGATATGTCTCACATTTTACTCTACAGTGGAACATTGTGATTCATTTCACTGTCACTTTAATTCTCACTTCTCTGATCCTCATCCTCCTACACTGTTACACTAAAGCAAAATTTAAGTTCAAGAATTGACATCTCAGCGCATCTTTTAACTGGGCACCTTGCAGCCTTCCAGCCTCAGTGTTGGACTCAATTGTATTTATTTATTTCGGTTCAGGATCTGTTTGTGTTGGTATGGCCAGAAATTTTTTAACAATCACTAAATGTCCTTGAGAGGACTGACTTGATAGGCCATTAAAGATCAAGCACATTGGAGATCAGAATTGTATATTGGCCAGACTTGATAAAGATGGCAGATTTCTCCTGAAAAATATGTGAATCAGTTGGATTTTTACAGTTCACAAGTTTTATTATCGTCCCTAATATTGACAAATTTTGTCTTCAATTCTAGATGATAAACTGAATTTAAATTCCACATGCTGCTGCAGTGAGATTTTAAACTTGGAGTTCAGGATTGTTAGTGCAGTCCTCCAATTGACTAGTCCTGTGCATCTCACCACATGCTATTTCAGATGAGTCTATTTCACCATTTTCCTTTGGTCTAGAGCAATTATTCTTTATTCGTTCAATGCTGCCATCTTTTATCTTGCACCATTGCTTCATTTTGTAATTAGTCTCTCTTCATTCTGAGGTTTTTTTTTCAGCTTTGTCTTATTTTTTTCACAATCTGAGTTCAGCATACTTAGCACAAGTCTAACTGCTCATTTTTTTTTTAGAACTTTATCATCCTGATCTGAGTTTCATCACATTTACTGTCCTTAGTTTTCACAGTTGGCAGCAACTTCAACAAATTGTGCTGCAAGTATTGTCCATACTAAATACACGGCTGTTTGACCAGTAATGAAATTAATTGCCCTAAATGCATTTTAGATCAGAGCATATATTTTAGAAAAGTACTATGATTCCTGTAAGATAGCTGTGGTTTTGAAGGTACAAATTATGCAGACTATAGAGGTGAGCAACAACATTCTGAACCAAAATGAATCCTTAGGTCCAAACCCCAGAGCAGCCCGGAGTAGGCCCAAAGCCTCGGTATCAGTTCATGATATTATCAAGAGCACAGCAGCTGGGGTAGTCATCATAGCCTCAGTGCCATGGAGAGAGGAGTGAACATAGTGGGAGAACGCATGAAATTGGCTCTCACGTCCGATCGTGGCACCCTGTTTTCCAGGCTCTCTGGCTGGTGTTTAAATTGTTAAAACATTGTATCATACCTTGCACTAGGACCCTGGCATCACTGCAACGAAGGGCTCCAGACCTAGAGCACGCCACCCAGTGACTTGTTCGAGGAACAGATTTTGCCACCCTGCCCGAAGCCGCCCTTGATTTCTCCAAATTGGCTCGGCGCTCTGAGTGATCCAGCGTCACACCTGTGCCAGTTGTAGTTTCTCCTCTCCAAATGGCGCACTCCATCTGCGTGTACTCTGCAACGTACTAGCACAGTACATCCCTCAAATTTGCTTCGCCTTTGCTTGCTTCTTCATTATCTGTGGTGATAATTTACTGCAACTTACTTCAGAAATTAGTAATGTTTTTAGTTGAATCCCTTGCCTTTTGAACTACCAGTGAGCTGTTGCATGCATTTGGTAGCGCCGTCTTAACTGAAAGTTTGTAGATGTGAAGAAACAGGTGTGACAATGCTTCAAAATTAATTGGCATAAAAAATAGAGAGGTTTGAGGAAGAAATATACTTGCCCTTACTTCCTTTCTTTTCATGTGTTCCACTTAAAATATTTTCTGGCTAGTGTTTGTCATCTGTATGAGTGTTTTTTTTTTGCCCTAGGATGAAACAGTGGTGAATGGAAGGGTCTTGCTTTTGGTTATAAATTTTATTGGGTCAATAAATCAAATATTAATGTCCTTAACCATAAAATGCCAGTAATATGTGATTCATTGGAACAGTAATCAGATCAGGTTTAATATCACCATTGTATATTGTGAAATTTGTTGTTTTGCGGCAGTGGTACATTACAATACATAAAAACTATAATTTACAGTAAGAAGTAGGTATAAAAAAGAAAATTAAATTAAATAAGTAGTACAAAAATAAGGACGGGGAGAAATACTGAAGTAGTGTTCATGGGTTCATTGTCCATTCAGAAATCTGATGGTGGAGGGTAAGAACCTGTTCTTAAAATGTTGAGCATGTGTCTGCAGGCCCCTGAACTTCCTCTTTGATGGTTGCAGTGAGATGAGATCATATCCTAGGTGATGGGAGTCCTTAGTGATGGATGCCACTTCTTTGAGTCATCAATTTTTGAAGGTGCCCTGAATGCTGAGGAGGCTGGTGCCCACGACGAAAGTGACTGACTGCAATTTTCTGCAGCTTTTTCTGATTCTGTGCAGTGGCCCCTCCAGATGGTGATGCAACCAGTTAAAAAGCTCTCCTTGAGACATTAGTAGAAATTTGCTAGTGTCTTTGGTGGCATACCAATTCTCCTCAAACATTTAATGAAGTAATTGCATCAATATGTTGGGCCTCGGTTAAGTCCTCAGAGATACTGACACTCAGGAACTTGAAACTGCTCATCCTTTCCACTTCTGATCTCTTGACAAGACTGGCGTGTGTTCCCTTGACTACCCCTTCCTGAAGTCCACAATCGATTCTTTGGGACTTACTGACGTTGATTGCAAGGTTGTGACCCCACTCAACTTGAGCTCTATCTCACTCCTGCTGCATTGATATAACTTCCAAGCCTCGGAAATATACGGAAAATTAACTCAAAGAATGTAAACTCTGCAATTTTTTTTTTAATGGGGGCAAAAATAAAGCTACAAAGCTTGATTTTCATCACTATCATGAGGTATTTCACTAAATGTTGTTGAAAACCACAGGGAACTAAATTGAAAATGTCTCTTCCTCTGTTGGTATAAAGTTTTAATTAAAGCCCATTCCACACTTTTATGTTCTCTCTGTTTTGATGCCTAGATTCATCCATCAATGTCTGAATGCTTTATTCTTTCCCATGTTGGTGATCTCTATTGACCCTTGATGCCTTATTTCTGGGTGGGTGGTTCCACTGGCCTATTTATTTCCTTCAAAGTTTGACTTTCTTTCTAATGTCATCCGTCTTGTTCCTGAAACAAGATCCATCTGATTTTCAATATAATTGATTTGTCCCATCATGAAAATTTAAAGACAAAATTAAAAGTGATTTTCATAACCTGCTAGCTCCACAATTGTACATTTCATTGGCATTGCTTCGAAGAGAATTGTGGTTGAAAATAACTCCTGAAAAGGTTTCAGTATTTTCTCTTCATATTTCATATTTCTCTATCTTTTGTTTAAATCATTCCTGTATTAATATCCATGTTTGTTTCTAATATGTGCTTCTGCTCTGTGCTGCTGGGTATTGTTCAGTCCCATTTGTGACCTGTTGTTGTTTATTAGATTTAAAATAGTTATCCATCCAAATTGATGTATTTAAAGGCTGATAGAACCAAATACAACTTAGGTATTCATTTTATTAACCGAACATTAATTGGATTTGCACTAGGCATGGTAACATAGTGCTCATCACACTTTACAGTACCAGTGACCGGAGTTTGATTCTCGCTGCTGCCTGTACGGGGTTTGTATCTTCTTCCTGAGACCACGTGGGTTTCCACCGGGTGCTCAGGTTTCCTCACACAGCCAAAAATCGGTCAAAGGTTCAAAGGTTCATTTATTATCAATATGTACAACCCTGAAATTCTTCTTCTGCAGATAGCCACAAAACTAAGAAAGAAAAAAACGGTAACGTGATCACCAATCACCAAATCCCTCCCACGCACAAAAAAAAAGAACTAAAAAGGAACAGGCACATCGACCCCCAAATCCCCCTCCCTGCACACAAGAAAATGAGAAAGGTTGGGCAGAATACAAAAAAACCATAAGACTGACAAAAAGTCCACATCCAGAATGCAGAAAACCTGGGCAACATTCCCCTCTCCATAGCAGAGCTATCTCACCAGCAATAAAAAGGCAGTGTCCCTTCTCTGTAGCAGAGTAATCTCACCGGTGATAAAAAAAGACAGTCTCCTCTCTCCGCATATCACCAGCAATAAAAAGGCAACCTCCCCTCTTCATAGCAGAACAATCTCACCAGTGATAAAATGGCAGACTCCCCTCTCTGATAGCAGAGCGATCCCCCCAGCAATAAAAAGGCAGACAGCTGGATTTCGGTCTCCCTCATCACTTTAATCTTGAACAGCGGAGTTGAACATCGGCTCATAGCCTTCTCACCACAAGGTTCCCACACACTGCCTCTGCCTCCTGGAAACCCCTTGGAGACTGCAGAGCGCTGAAACACCCAAACGATCTCCAAACTGCAATTTGCAGGCTCCAACAGTTCCAGAATAACATTCAAGATGAAAAGCAAATGTAAAAGGCATAACAGAAGTGAAATACATGGTTTCATGATCTATCCAGAAGATGCCATCTTGACTGGAAGTATCAATTTATAGTCACTGTAAATTGTCCCATGATTAGGCGTGGATTAGATCAGGGGATTGCTAGGCAGTGCGACTCGAAGGGCCAGATTGTGAAAGTATCAAGCCTGATGAAGATGTGGGAGATATCATTGAGCTGGTCATGGTGTTGCTATATACCGAGGCAGTGTTTAGGATTGTGCATGTTTGTGTAAAAACTGAGTAGTTGAAGGGATGTAGTTATTCTCGAACCTGGTGATGTGGTACTTCAGGCCTGTTTCATAATTGTAGCTGTGAAAAGATGGCATGGCCTGGATGGTGCAGATCTTTGATTTCAATCTTGAGGTGGTGCCTCATGTAGAAACTTCCAATGATCTCCCCGTGATATATTGAGCTGAGTCCATTGCTTTCTGCAGCTCCTTGCATTCCTACACAGCACAGGCTGCTTCCAATTAGTTGTTTAATTGTCCACCACCATTCACACGGTAGAGCTTTCATCTGCTTTGTTAGTTATGCAATGGCTTTGATTTGTCTCATTTTAAAGTGTTTTCTAATGTATTTTAAAACATAGGAATTTTAAACTGGGGATGGTGAATGCAGACATAGTTTAAACAATTGCCAGAGCATTTCTGTGGATGAGTAGTGCATGAGAGACTGCAGATGCTGGAAGTCTGGATCAATTTCATGTTAAGAGTTTATATCTGCACATCAGGACAAATTGCTGAAATCTATTTTAAGCCAAAAGCTTTGATGTACAACACCTGCAAAAGTTTTTAAAAATTCTCATGTAGGTTTTGTTGCATCAAGGGAGTTTCATTATACCTTAAGTCTATTACTTTGATCTGCTCACATTGCCAGAGGCCTCCTTTACTGGCAGCTAGGCTAGACATGGTCTCTAGGATTTGAAAGTTGCTGCTAAAAGTTCATGAAAACTGTATGGACAGTTGTTAGGATGATGAATAGTGTTCCCTAGCTAACAGCAAGGTTATTTAGGCACGTAGTTTTAATTCAGTTTATTCGTTGATTTAGAGGTACAGCATGGAGCAGTCCCTTCTGGCCCAATGAGCCACACTGCCCAGCACCCCACCTATTTTAACACTAGCCTAATCACAAGATAATTTATAAAGACCAATTAACCTACTAACTGATACGTCTTTGGACTATGGGAGGAAGCCTGAGCACCCAGAGAAAACCCACGCAGTCATGGAGAGAACATACAAACTATCTCCAGACAGCTAAATTTGAACTCCACATTCTGATGCCCCAAGACATGTTAACTGCTATGCTACCGTGGTGCATTAAGTAGCTATAATGACCTAATTGGTCAAATGGGAAGGCTGTTGTTCAGAACTACGTTTTACCAATCATCAACTCTTTCAGAACCCAGACACGCCTTGAAGGATATGGAATTCTACCAAAAAGCATACTAACATAAATTGGTTCAGAGAAATGGGCTAGATCTGATATATACCAGTTACCAGCCTCCAGCTATTCTTTTTCTCCCAGTACATTCCCAAATGCAGCCTTCTGTTTGGAAGCTATCAAGTGACTTGTGAGGCCCTTTTAATGGCCAGCTCTGTCCTGAAAAGCTTTGCAATTCACAGGTTCTCATTGCATTGTAATCTGCAACCCTCAGTACAAGGATATGGTCCATCACCCAGCTGTTTAGCTGGTAGGCATGAACCTTTAATCACAAGATCACAAGACAAAGGAGCAGAAGTAGGCCATTCGGCCCATCGAGTCTGCTCCGCAGCTGCCGCATGAGCTAAACTATTCACCCATCTAGTTCCAATTTTCGGCTTTTTCCCCATATCCCTTGATACCCTGACTAATTAGATACCTGTCATCTCCTCCTTAAACACCCTCAATGATCGGGCCTCCACAGCTGTATGTGGCAACGAATTCCACAAATCCACGACCCTCTGGCTAAAAAAATTTCTCCTCATCTCTGTTTTAACTGGGTACCCTCTAATTCTAAGACTATGGCTTTTTGTCCTGGACCCACCCACCAAGGGAAACAACCTTTCCACATCTACTCTGTCCAACCCTTTCAACATTCGAAATGTTTCTATGAGATCCCCTCTCATTCTTCTATACGCTAATGAATACAGTCCAAGAGCTGACAAATGCTCCTCATATGTTAGCCCCTGCATTCCAGGAATCATCCTCGTAAATCTTCTCTGAACTCTCTCCAACATCAGTACATCCTTTCTAAGATAGGGGGCCCAAAACTGCACACAGTATTCCAAATGAGGTCTCACTAATGCCCCATAGAGCCTCATCAACACCTCCTTACTCTTATACACTATTCCTCTTGAAATGAATGCCAACATAGCATTCACTTTCCTTACCGCCGATCCAGCCTAGTGGTTAACCTTTAGGGTATCCTGCACGAGGACCCCCAAGTCCCTTTGCACTTCCGATTAATAATGGTTAAAATTTTTGATTAGATCACCTAAAACTTTAATAACATTGCGTACGCATCCTGGCCCTGAGGGAACAAAGCTTATATTCACCGGCTGGGTTAAAACAATGGATCTTCAGCCTGCAGGCCACATTGTTCCTGTCTCTGTCCTGGCCACAGGGGGTTAACTCCAAGTGAGTAAAATTCAGACCTTTCAGGAGAGAGCTGATGTTATCTGTGCAGAAATGTGGCAGTTCTTTTCCGGTTACCTGGAAGTTTATTCAGATTTGGCAATCACTTCATTTGGGGCCAGCAGGGAAACACTTCTTCAGGTCATACAAAGACTCTACTGACATTCTCCTTGCTTTCCATTGTTGGCAAAATGAGAATTGGTACTGTTGGCGTAAGGCATGAGCAGGATGTGCAGGCATTTGGCAATTACAGTGCCATGCTAAACTGTATAGAAAACTGTTATCACACGGCCTCTGACAAATTAGAATATTGGCATTTTGGCTCAGCTGGAATGCCGAATTTCTGAATCCTGAAGCCAGCTAAAAGTGTTGTAACTGCTGGTTTAACTTTGGACGATCCACTAGTCTCAGCAGTGTGTAAAACAATAAAGATGAGACTGTGAAAAACATGGACCACTTCCAATATCTTAGGAACCACTTCTCAGTGAAAACAGATGAAATTCCTCTTTAGTGCACCAGAATAATATTTGAGCAGTTAAAGAAAATGGTTTTTAAAGATCAAGATGTCAGATCTGGCATACTGGACCTGGTGTTCTGGTTAATGGTGATCCTCAGTCTTCTATATACTTGTAAGATGTTTACTTTTGGAGCAGGCATCTCAAAGCAATGAAAAAGTATATCAACGCTGGCTCTGCAAAGTCCTCCAAATTTATTGGAAGGGCAAGGGAATTAATGTTGATATTCTTTCCCTAGCCAACACTCCCATTATTGAAGCCCTTATTACAATAATACACTATATTGGCATAAGATGTGTTATATGCATACCTGACAGTAGACTCTTCAAACAGATGACCTATTCTGAACTTTCTCAAGCAAAGAGGGTGGACAGAGGAAAATATTCAAGGATATGCTTAAAAAGTTCTTGAAAAAATGCAACATTTCCATTAGCTCCTTGGAATCTCCGGCTCATGATCATTCAAACTGGAGAAGAAACATTCAACATTGTGCTGAGAACCTTAGGCTGTCTATTGAGATAACCGTGAGCCAATGTCTAACTAATGGAAGGAGTGGAACATTTTATTAATTGCCTGCCAGCCACTCTCTGCCCCACCTGTGGAATAGTCTGCAGTTCTCACTGTGACGTAATCAGCAACAATGAATATATATTGGAGTCAGGTTTTATAAAAAAAAACATTTATTAAACTCTGCTCAACAATGGAGAAAAGTATTCCAACGACTAACTTAACCGGAAGTTAACTGCTATACGCCAACTCTGGAACAGTTCTTAAAAGGGTAAATTCGAAAACAGTTCTTAAAGTGGTAAATTCGAAAGTCCAAGTGGTTTACACAGTCAGTAAGGAGAGACTTCTCTGGAAACAGATTTCTTTGAAGACGTGACGTTACTGCTGATTCTCCGAAGGATTCACGACGAAGGAAGTAAAATGGCTTAAAGGAACTGGCGACTGAACACTGCACAAACTTCCCTGCTCTTGCAGGAGTTATCTCAGATGCATGTCACTATTTCTGAATGAAGACTCAATAAGGTTGATCCTTTATTAAACCGCCAAACAACTCCAACTTTATTTGATCCTTCAGGTTCCCTTACTTTAGTAAGGTCTTCACTCTCCAATACTACTGTAAAGGAAGAATTATAGATGCAACACACAAACCTGGCAGCAATTGATGAAACTGCCAGCACCAATTTTTGCACCTTAAAATAGAAAGGAAAACTCCGTTTTAAAACGAAACTGCGTCATGAGACAAATACGCAGCATAACAGAGTAACTGATGAACTAACACAAAACTAAACTGAAACTAACTGCTTCACAACAGGGTTTCCCTTTATATACCTGTTGAGAACAGGTCATCATGTGACCTCACTGGTGGGAAAATTACATCATGTGACCTCCACAAGACGATTACATCATGCTCAGTCAATTACATCATGGTTGTAAGATAGTCACAAGATACCCACGAGGTATGTAACACCACATTGATCCTGAGAGACAGATGAGGAAAAGGTCAGCTAAAAGTAATATTTAGAATGGTATTATTGTTGCAGAATTTCTCCCTAATACTATTATTTTTTATGTTTTCTTTCTAACTTTAACAAATGCCAAATTATTGTTTAATATTTTGGGCTTCCTTTCAGTTTAACACATTCGCCATACAATGGAAATCCTTGCCAATTTATATCAGTTACTATTTTCCCTCTTATTGTCTCTTTTGAGAGCCCAAGTCAAGCACAGGAATTTACCATGCGAGACATTTTTTAAGAGTTTTTGATCAACTGCTTTGTTGCAGGTGCCTCTAGACTACTAACTCAGCAGAAACTGGAATTTTTACAGAGGAACTTGGAATTTCAAGAAGTAGACCGTCATTTCTGATGCATCGATTTGTTTATAGTTCTCAAGATTTGTAAAAGAGCATGTGACTGTTTATTCACCCTTGTAAGGAATGTCTCAAATAACCTCCTCCTTTCACTTTCTCCAGCACAGGTTGGAAATAACTTGTCAGTTGTGCTACATTACATACAGGGATTATTAATTCTGACACAAAAGATTGGGTTTTATGTCGATGCCTTTGATGCCAGGTGTTCCATCGTTCCGACAGGGTGCTGAGAGATGCTGGTTATATGCTCACAACACTGAGAGCTGTTGCACATTATTGCAGCAGAATTGGACAAAGCAGCAAGCTGACTTAAAGTCACAGGCTGCTTAAAGCATCCACGCACATTCTATTTGTGTAGGTAATTCTGGACCATGAACTTAAATTGGTCAGAACTTCAGTCAGAAAATATGGTTAAATATTCAGGAATTTAATGCCCTTATATAATGCATCACTCTGTGACATTCTGGTAAAGTTTGGTTTTGCAATAAAGAACTAAAGCTTGTTGTATTGAGAACATCAGATTGTCAGGATATCCCAGAATCAGAATCAGGTTTAGTATCACTGGCTTATGTTACAAAATTTATTTTTTTGTAGCAGCAGAACTTTGCAATGGATTTAAAAAAAAAACTATAAATTATATTAAGAAATATATTTTAAAAATTAAAGTAAATACATGGTGCAAAAAGAGAGCCATAAAAAAGAAAAAATATATTGTAGTGTAGTAGTTCATTGTCCATTTAGATGGCAGATGGAATAAAGCTGTTCCTTAAATGGGTGTCTTTAACCCCCTGTACCTCCCTTGATGCTAGCAATGAGAAGAGGTGTGTCCTGGGTGATGGAAGTCATTAATGAAGGATGCCAGTTTTTGTGAGACATCTTCTTTTGAAGATGTCCTCGTTGCTGGGGAGGCCAATACCAGTGATGGAGCTGGCTGAGTTCAGTAACTTTCTGCAGCCTTTTCTGATCTTGTGCAGTTGTCCTTCCATACCAAGTGGCGATGCAACCATTTAGAAAGCTTTTCTCGGGACATCTGTGGACATTTTTGAGACTCTTTGGGGTCATGCCAAGTTTCCTCAGACTCCTAATGAAATTTAGCCACTGTTGTGCCTTATTTGTAATTGCATCAATATGTTGGGCCTAGTTTAGATCTTCAGAGATACTGACAGCCAGGATCTTGAAACTGCTCATCCTTTCCTCTGCTGACCCCTGGTTGAGTGTGTTCCCTCGACTTCCCCTTCCTGAAGTCCACAATCAATTCCTCAGTCTTACTGATGTTGAGTGCAAGGTTGTTTGGTATGTTTATCGCCCTTTCGAAGCAGGTAGAAATCCTGAAGTGTTTGGTGCTAAAGTATTTAGTGTTATGCATAATTTGTCTCAACAAAGCCAAATGGAAAAGAGATAAACGATCAAGTAATCTGTTTTAATGGTGTTTGTGGAGAGATAATTGTCATTAACCAGACAAACTCATAGTCAAAAGAAGATCTGCAGATGCTGGAAATCCAAGCAACATCCACAAAATGCTGAAGAAACTCAGGACTCATAAAGAGACGATGTCTTTGTACCCTTCCAATGGGAAATGAACTTTAAAAGAAAGTCATTGTCTTTTTGAGGATGGATAAATAACACTGATCTGTTCATAACAAGGAATAATTCTATTTCGAAACTTCTGTCAAGCAAGGAAATAAGTTAGTGAAAGATCATTGACCGGAAATGTTAACACTTGATTCTCTCTGCATAGGCGCTGCCTGACTGGCTAAGTCTTTGCTGTATTTTCTGTTGCTTATTTAATGAAATAAATCAAGAATGCACCTTTGAAAAATGTCTTCATATCAATTTTATTTCTGACATTCGTAACTTGACATTTGTACGTTAAATTTACTTTGGACTTGATGAAACACTCTTGTTCCTGGCTGGATGTCTCATTTACGAAGCTCTAAATGTTACTTTATTAATTGAATATTACAGTCTGGTCACTGCTGACAGTTTAATGGAGTGATTATTGATGGAAAAGTAAAGCAATCTGTGCATGAGCTATAGGTCCTGTTGTGACTAGTTTTATTTTCACTGAGAAGAGGTGATCCTGTCCCATATATATTCTATATTTTAAGAGATAACTGTCTTGTTATATAACAACTTGGGAATTTCTTTGATATGAACTGATAACAGTTCCTTTCTTTCTTTTCAAATCTTTTTTTAAATTATTATTATCTAAAATTTACAAGAGTACAATGTCTCAAGGAAAAAAAACATTATTATAAAAATTAAAAAAATTTTTGGTGATGGAAAAAGCCCTACTGAGCAAGAAAAAGTGAGGAAAAAAAACCATTAGGTGTTCAACCCCGGAGCCATGCGTCATACAAAAGCTTCTAAAGATAAACGTCAAACCGCCAGCAAAAATAAGAATTGTACCAAAAATTTACAATTAGATCGTGGAGGAAATCTATCAATTAACTCAAATGATAATAACTAGCAAATGAACCCCATCTTTTCTCAAAATCAAACATAGGTTCAAAGGTTCGACTTCTAACTTTCTCCAAACTAAGACATAGCATCACTTGAGAGAGCCATTGTGACAAAGTGGGAGCCAATGTATCCTTCCACTTCAACAAAATGGCCTTCCTAGCCTATCAATGTAACAAATGCAATAACGTGTTGGTCAGACAAAGAAATACCACGGATATTTTGAGGAATTATTCCAAAAAGCACAGTTAATTTGTTAGGTTGTAAATTAATTTTAAGTGCTTTAGAAATTGTTGAAAAAACTGACTTCCAGAACTGTTCCAGTATAGAACAAGACCAAAACATGTGCTTTTTCATTTTCTGTTTTTTCCCCACTACTTGTTTTAACTGAACTATTTAATAGACATATATATATATACTTAATGTAATTCAGTTTTTTCTCTATATTTATTGTGTATTGCATGTTACCGCTGCCATAAAGTTAACAAATTTCCCGACTTATGTCGGAAATATCAAATCTGATTCTGATGCTGTTATTCATAGTTAACCAGGGAATGTGATAGATTAAACTCATTACTACTGATTTTACTTGGATAGAAGAAGGTTCATCCTGAACATACAGTTCAATTGGGAATTTTCTCCTTTCGATAGTAGAAAATTTCAGTTGGTTAGTCAGGTATGCTAAAGCTTGTATAAATTAATATCCGGGAATAAGAGGACAATAAGACTTTGGTTTAGTTCTAACTATGTACTAATAATACTTACTACCTATTAATTCTTCCATATTTTAACTTGTTTTTTTATTGATGCGGGAGTTAATTCCGGCATTAGATACTTTTAGGTATTTGTTTGATACTTAACCAGTAGTTAGCTCACAACAGCTTGTGTGTCCCTTAGAATCTAAAGATCTTAAATAAAGGAGCATCTAATGATTAAGTGCCATCTATTCTACTTACCGAGAGAGTTCTCGCTGATCCGGACTGCAGTTTACAAACCACCAAAGGAAAGCTGTAAACGTACTAAGTGCTGCGATCTGCAAACAAGAAACAGCCTACACTGAAGCCTTTCAGATCATTGCTGGGGGCTTGCTTGAAGAAATCTCTGCCTAATTATCCTGCAGTACCAGGAGTCCCAACACAGTTGACCACTGCTACACTAATGAAAGGAATGCCTACTGTTCCATGTCTAGACTATATTTTGGAAAATACGATCATCTGGCTGTCCTCCCCTACCTGCGTACAGGCAGAGGTTATAGAGCAAGTAAGGACAACAAAAAGGTAGTTGCGGGAGGCAGAGAAGTGGCAACTGCTTCGAGTCAATGGACTGGACCATGTTCAAAGATTCATCAGAGGATATGACTAAATAAACCATGGCTATCACAGACTTTATAGAGTCTGTTGTAGATGAGTGTCCCCACAAGGTCATTCAGTGTCTTCCCCAATCAGAAGCCCTGGATGAACCAAGAGATCCATAATCTGCTGAGGACCAGATCAGTGGCGTTCAAGTCTGGTGACCAAGTAAAATAAAAGTCGTTCAGATGCAACCTCCGGAAAGCCATCTCGCATGTGAAGTGGCTATTATGGACCAAACTAGAATCACAGAAGGATGCTCAACAGCTGTGGTAGGGTTTGAATGCTATCACCTCCTACAGTGTAAAACCAAGTGACATATGTGACAACAAGATTTTGCACCCTTTTATACTCACTTTTTTTAAATTGAGATACTGCACAGAACAGGCCCTTTGAACTGTGCCGCCTAGCAACCCCTGATATAATCCTAGCCTAATCATGAGACAATTTACACGGACCAATTCATCTACCAAGCGATCATGAACAGAATGTACAGTCTTTAAAGGCAGCAGCAGGAATTGAATCTCAGTGGCTGGTACTGTAAAGTGTTGTGCTAACCACTACACGGCCATACCACCCTTTTGACTGAAAAAATATGGAGGCACCTTCACAAACTCCCACAACCTTCAACAACCCTGTGATTTCAGTCTCTGAGGCCAACATGAGAGCATCCTTCAGAAGCGTGAACTCACAGAAATCATCTGGCCCAGTTAGGAAACCTGGCCAGATACTGAAGACTTGTGCTGATCAATTGGCTAGGGTGTTCAGTTTACTGATAACTTTTAACCTCTTGCTTCTTAGAAGCTTGAGTTACCCACTGACTTCAAGCAGGCTTCAGTTATGCCAGTGCCCAAGAATAAAGTGGTAATCTGCCTCAGTGATTATCATCCAGTAGCACTTACCTCCACTGTGATGAAGTGCTTTGAGAGGTTGGTGATGAAACATACCAACTCCTGCCTGAACAGTGACTTGGATTCATTCCAGTTTGCTTACCGTCACAACAGGTCCACAGCAGGTACCATTTCATTGTTCTTCACTCAACCCTGGAACATCTAGGCAGTGACGATGCATGCATCAGGATGTTCTTTGTTGTCTACAGCTCTGCATTCAATAATATTATCCTTTCAAATCTAATCAATAAACTCCAAGACCTAGGCCTCAATACCTCCTTTTGCAACTGGAACCACAGTTTCCTCACTTGCAGACCCCATCAGTTCAATTGGTAACAGCATCTCTTTCACAATCATTACTAGCACTGGTGTACCACAAGGCTGTGTGGTTAGCCCTCTGCTCTACTCACTTTACACTTAAGGCACAGCTCTATTGTCACATTTAGGTTTGCGGGCAACACCGCTATCGTTGGCCGAATCAAAGGTGGTAATGAATCAGCATATAGGAGGGATATTGAAAATCTTGCTGAATGGTGCAACAGCAACAATCTATCACTCAATGTCAACAAAACGAAAGAGTTGATTATTGACTACAGGAGGAGGAAAATGGATTGCATTACAGACTGGATCAAAGCCTACAGAAAGTAGTGTATATGGCCCACTCCATCACTTCACACCCAACAAGAACCGCTGTTGCAGGAAAGCACCATCTGTCATTTGAGATCCCCACCATCTCGGCCATGTTCTGTTCTCACTGATGCTATTCAGAAGGAGGTACAAGAGCCTTAGGACCCACACCATGAAATTCAGGAACATTTACTACCTCTCTACCATTAGGCTTTTGAACCAGAGGAGATGACTTCACTCACCTCAACACTGAAGTGTTCCCATAATCTATGGCCTCATTTCATGTCCTGTTCTTGATATTTATTGCTTATATATTTATTTTTTGTTTTTTGTTCTTTTTGTACAGTACTTGCATTTTGTTGTCTTTTGCGCATTGGTGGTTTGTCTATCTTGTTGTGTGTGGTTTTTCATTGATTATATTGTGCTTCTTTTATTCACTGTGAATGCCCATAAGAAAATGAATCCAGGGCTGTATATTTTGACATATATGTACTTGGATAATAAATTTTCTTTGAAATTTGAAAGTTCACCTGCATCATCCAGAATCATGTATATAATCGCATGAAGTGAGGCTTAACCAGAATATGTTATTGCAAGTTTAATCTTCCTCACACTTCTCTAGTCGTGAGACAAAATGATTAATAATCTCATCATGTGAAAATTAAAAGGCATATTATTCTGCTGTCGAGAATGCATGTAAACCAGAGATTATGGAAACTCTTACCCTCGGATCTTGGGAACCATCCATTCTATCCCCACTTTATCCTGGCATTTTAGTATCTGATAAGTTTCAATGAGATCACCTTCATCGTTCTGAGCTTCACTGAGTACAGGCCCAGAAATATAAAGCGCTTTTCATATATTCATTCTTTCATTCCTGAAGTTATTCTTGTGAACAACCTCTGGACCCTTTCCAGGCCAGCACATGGGTTCTGTTTACATTTGACACATCCCAGTGAAGCATTTCTAGCCTTTCTACATCAAGAAGGTGAAAATCTTAAATGTAGCAACTGATCATGTAATTTTTATTCCATGCATTGGAATGATTTTAGTTTATCTCATTGCAGAAAATTAAAAAATAGATTTAATATGAATGGAAAACAACACCAATTTTTGCCAGATTGCTCCTATTTTCTTTGGCTTCCTATTCATATCTTTGCCAAATGCTCCTCCATTTTACTGTAGGGATGGTCTTCACAGCTGAACTTGTATAAACTTGGGTTCAAGACATTTTCCAATAGTCATCTGAAATTTAGTGAGCCATCTTCCTAACCCAATGTGCCACCTTCAGTAATTAACATGGCCTGTGATAAGATCATTTAATTGATTCAGACTGTACTGTTTAAGTATTTATGATGTTTCATGTTACTTTTGTCAAGCTCCTGAAGCTGCCACAATAATACAAAAGGCAAATGATGGAAGTGAGAAGTGAATATATATAAAGCTGAAAATACTTGGATCAGGTAGATTTGTGGAGGAAAAAATTTATTTTTTCATCGCACTGTTCTCTCATCAGAACTTGTTAAAAGAACTGAATGTTTTAAAAGTCCTTTCAATCTGATTGAATCAGTATTTAATAGTGTTAACTGCTCATGTGTACGTAATGTACTAGATGTTGAGATGTAGAAAACTGAGAGGGAAAAGTAAGTAACATTAAAAAAAATCAAACTAAAGCGCCTCCGCTAATTTAGCTAGTAAGGCAATGAATACCTAATCTATATAAATCACTATTCATAAAATCAGCATTTTTGGGGGCAGTTTATTTAGAAATTTTAAGTATTAGATATTTTATTAGGATTCTTGAAACAGATTCTATCTTTCTTAAAATCTAAATTTCACCAGTACCATTCAAAGTTATGTACATCAAGACATAGAGAGCACAGTGATACATCATTGTAAACTTACCCTTCCCCTTGCTGCCACCAATCTTTTGAGGATTATATTTAATATTAACATCTAGGTCATGAAGTATTGATTTTTGGTTTTTACTTCACAAATTATATGTCTACAGTGTTCACCAAACAACTGCTCAATTCTACATTCATTTTATATTCACATGAAATTCTTGGATTTTTTTGTTCACTGAAATAGTTTGGGGAGTGAGGGAAAGTTGGCTTTAGGAACAAGTATTTTCATAAACATTATTTAAATTGCATTGGTAAGATGGTGAAGTCTATGCTTTGATGTCATTTCTCAAAAAGCAAAGTGTTAGGCTGCCCAGTTGGGAAGAAAATGAGCATGGGTTATTCATCAGGGGTCTGTTTCCTTGGTGGTGAACATTGGTCCATTGTATGTTAGAAGAGAAACTTACTTTGTTAGTCCTACTTTTAAGCAAGAGCTGCCAGGACAGACAAAAAGCTAGGACATTCCTCTCTAAAACATCTTAACAGTTTGCTTATTTGGGTCCTTTTGAAAAGAATGTATTAATATACAAAAGGCCACATTCAAATTTATATTTTGTTACATTTTAGATTATACTATCCAAATCCACAGCAATGCCCTCTTAAATGACCCAGTAAATCATTTAGTTAGGTGTGGTAAGGAATTGGAGAAGCAAATTCTCAGCAATACTGGACTTCACTGCTATACTTAATGTAGATTCCAGCAACAGAGCACAGTGTCACTCAGTAAACCTGAGAAAATCAGGAGATAAGACAAAAAGTAATTGGACTGATTGATATCAACCTAGGCAATGGATTTGACTGCATAAAAATCTATCCCAGTAATGTGAATATTACTGGGGATATCCACAGGTTAGTCAAGCAGTGGTTGAATAACATTGCAATAAACAAAATCAGATGTTACAGTTTTGTCCTTGGACACTTCCAAAACAATCTCAGGCTACAGATGTCCCATTGTCAAGACAGGCTACAACCCTCATTATTTATGTGAGATCTTGTGAAGTCCTGTTGGTCTGCTCAAAGTTGAACAAGTTGCAGGAAGGTTGCCTCCTCACCACCCTACTTTTGCCTCTGTCCACTCATGACTCAGTAACCTGATTCTGCTCTAATTCCATTGGCAAGTTTGCAGATGATACCACCATAGTGGGCTGTACAGGAAGGAGGTAGAGAGCTTAGTAACATGGTGTCATGACAACAACCTTTCTTCAATGTCAACAAAACAAAATTAATTTCAGAAAAGGGGTAGTGAACGTGTTTCTGTCTACATCAACAGTGCTGAGGTTCAGAATGATGAGACCTTCAAATACCTAAAAGCCTGTTCTGGTCCAATCATGTAAACACCATGGCCGAGAAAGTGCACCAAACCCTCTACTCCTCCAGGAAGCTAAAGAAATTTAGTATGTCCCTGTTGACCCTTGGCAATATTTATCGATGTGCCATGGAAAATATCCTATCTGGATGCGTTGCTGCTTGGCATGGCAGCTGCTGTGTACGTGACTGCAAGAAACTGCAGAGTTTTGGACGCAGCTCAGCATGTCAAGGAAATCAGCTCCCCACCCATAAACTCTTTCTATTCTTTTCACTGCTTCTGCAAAGCAACAAACATTATCAAAGACCCGACACATCCTGGACATCTCTCCGCTCTTCTTTCAGGCAGAAATTACAAAAAGCCTGAAAGCACATACCACCAGGTTCAAGGACAGCTGCTACCCTGAAGACTATTAAGGGCTTGGGAGCAAGAATTAGAGGGCATAGGTTTATTGTGAAAATTGAGAGATTTAATAGAAACTGGAAGGGCAACCTTTTCTCCCAGAAGATGGTCCATATAGAATACATGCTGCCAGGCAAAGTGGCTGAGGCAGGTACATTAGCAAGAGCTGTGGATGAACCAGGAGGTACGTCGTCTGCTGAAGGCCAGATCTGTGGCATTCAAGTCTGGCAACCCAGGCCTGTACCAGAAAACCAGGTATGATTTGCAGAGGGATATTTCAAGGGTGAAGAGACAATTTCGAACAAGGTTGGAGACGATATCAGATGCACGGTAACTCTGGCAGGGTCTGCATGACATTACTTCCTACAAAGCCAAACCCAATAGTATGAATGGCAGTGATGCTTCACTACCAGATGAACTCAACGCCTTCTATACATGCTTTGAAAGGGAGAACACAACTACAGCTGTGAAGATCCCTGCTGCACCTGATGACCCCGTGATCTGTCTCAGAGGCCGATATTAGTCTGTCTTAAAAGTGAATGAACCCTCGCCAGGCAGAAGGTCCTGATGGAGTACCTGGTAAGGCTCTGAAAACCTGTGCCAACCAACTAGCGGTAGTATTCAAGGACATTTTCAACCTCTCGACTACGGGCAGAAGTTCCCACTTGCTTCAAAAAGGCAATAATTATGACTATCGCCTGGTAGCACTCACATTGACAGTGATGAAATGCTTTGAGAGGTTGCTTCTGAGGAACTCCTGCCTCAGCAAGGACCTGGACCCATTGCAATTTGCCTAGCACCACAATTGGTCAACGGCAGACACAATCTCAATGGCTCTCCACGCGGCTTTTGATCACCTAGACAACACAAATACCTACGTCAGGATGCAGTTCATTGACTATAGCTTAGCATTTAATACCATCATTCCCACAATCCTGATTGAGAAGTTGCAGAACCTGGGCCTCTGCACCTCCCTCTGCAACTGGATCCTCCACTTCCTAACCGGAAGACCACAGTCTGTGTGAATTGGTGATAACATATCCTCCTTGCTGGCTGTCACCACTGGCGCATCTCGGGTGTGTGCTTAGCCCACTGCTCTGCTCTCTGTATATGCATGACTGTGTGGCTAGGTATAGATCAAATACCATCTACAAATTTGCTGACCATACAACCATTGTTGGTAGAATCTCAGGTGGTGACGAGAGGGCGTACAGGAGTGAGATGTGCCATCTAGTGGAATGGTGCCACAGCAACAACCTGGCACTCAACGTTAGTAAGACGAATGAGCTGATTGTGGACTTCAGGAAGGGCAAGACGAAGGAACACATACCAATCCTCATTGAGGGATCAGAAGTGGAGAGAGTGAGCAGCTTCAAGTTCCTGGATGTCAAGATCTCTGAGGATCTTACCTGGTCCCAACATATTGACGTAGTCATAAAGAAGGCAAGACAGCGGCTATACTTTATTAGGAGTTTGAAGAGATTTGGCATGTCAACAAATACACTCAAAAACTTCTCTAGTTGTACTGTGGAGAGCATTCTGACAGGCTGCATCACTGTCTGGTATGGAGGGGCTACTGCACAGGTCCGAAAGAAGCTGTAGTAGGTTTGCACATTTAAAAAAAATCTATTCAATATACATAATTGATTTACTTGTTTATTTATTATGTTTTTGTTTTTATTTATTTTTTTCTCTCTCTGCTAGTTTATGTATTGCATGGAACTGCTGCTGCTAAGTTAACAGATGTCATGTCACATTGCTGGTGATAATAAACCTGATTCTGATTCTGACATTGAAACAGCACTTGGACAGATACATGGATAGGCAAGATTTAAAGAGATATGGATAAATGCCACTAGTTTAGATGAGTATCTTGGTCTACATGGACCAGTTGAGCTGAAGGGCCTAATTCCATGTTGTATGACTGTCTGGAGAAGGTTGAAGAAGGATCTGAATGAGATATGCAAAATTCTGAGAGTCAAAGATGGTGTAGACAAAGAGAAACCTTCCCTCTTAACAGAAATGTCTTTAACCACAAAGGTATAAACTAATACCTTTATGCTGGTGACTTGGGGAAGAATTTTTGACCTGAGATGTCTAGAGCCCACTTCTGAGGTGTTGATGGAGGTGGGCTTTCATGGCTATGATGTATAGGTGAACATTTGAAATGCCATGATACTGAAGGCCAGAAAACTGGGACTAATGTAAATGGGTATTTGATGAATAGCATGAACACAATGGGCTAAAGGACTTGTTTCTGAATATATTCTGTATTGTACGTCCCTTTGCTTTTATGACACCAATACTCTGAAGAGGAACAAGGAGGTCATTGAATGCAATGAGTGTGGGGACTTCTGTCACTAAGAAGGGTTCGGTCACACTACGGCTGACCAAGTCCTGAAACACATAGCTGCAGACAGAGTCTGTGGCAGATGGTGACTGAGCCAGCATCAGTGTAAGTCTATCTGACTTTATCCTCAACAGTCTAAATTTGTAGATGCATTTGTTCATGGGGGCATTGGCAGGAATGGCATTCATACTGAAATATGTTACATACCTCGTGGGTATCTTGTGGCTGTCTTATGACCATGATGTAATGGTCTTGTGATGGTGGGGTGATGTAATTTTCCCGCCAGTGTGAGGTCACGTGATGAATGTTCTCAACAGGTATATAACGGGAAACCCCTGTTGTTACACAGCTGATTCGTTGTTTAATTCGTTGGTTACTTTGTTATGCTATGTATTCGTCTCATGACGCAGTTTTGTTTTAAAGTGGAGTTTTACTTTCTATTGTAAGTCTAGTATTGGAGAGTGAAGACCTTACTAAAGTACGGGAACCTGAAGGATTGAATAAAGTTGGTGTCGTTCGGTGGTTTAATACAGGGTCGACCTTATTGAATCTTTGTTCAGAAATTGAGGCTTGCATCTGAGATAACCCTTGTAAGATCAGGAAGGTTTGTGCAGTGTTCATATGCCAGGGGAAAGGTCAGTTCCTTTAAGCCATTTTATTTCCTTCGTCGTGAATCCTTTGGACAGAATCTGAAGTAACATCATGTCTTTGAAGAACTCCGTTTCCAGAGAAGTCTCTCCTTATTGACTGTGTAAATCACTCGGACTTTCAAATTTACCACTTTAAGACTGTGTTCAAATTTCCCAGTTTAAGAACTGTTCCAGAGTTGCCGTATAACAGTTAACTTCCGGTTAAGTTAGTCGTTTAAATGCTTTTCACTATTGTTGAGCAGAGTTTAATTAATGTTTATGTTTGTTTATAAAACCTGACTCAATTCTATATTCATTGTTGCTGGTCACGTGACAAATAATATTACCATCATCTGGAAAGGGATAGACTTGGGATGGATCTGGAGACTTAAAATTGGCCATACGTGATGTGCTGTCTGCTATCAGCAATGACAGAATAGTATTGCACTGTTTCACATTGTGAAAGAGCAGTTATATGCTCAACTTACAAAAGGGCAGTCTGAACTTACTGAGCTAAACCAGAAAGAATTAACATTTTTAGAAGAAGTAAAATGAAAGCTAACAATAGAAACTATAAAGAGCATTGGGTTTTCTAGATCATTAAATATTCAAGTGTTATGGTTGCAAACTCATTTAATACTGAGCTTTGGAGACTACAAAGAAGTTTTTTTTTAAAAATGATTTAGTTTTTGTCTTAAAATATCTGACTTTAATCAATAATTAAATGTTAGCAGACTGCTTGTTTTTAATAATTAACTCAAAACTATATCCACAAATGTAGGTTTAATGCAAAAGACAGTCTCTTCCTGAAACATTTTTTCTTTTGAATGCTAACGAATATGTATTTCCAGTATTTGTATATATTTTTTGAAAAACTTTCTCAGTTCAGTGTTAGAAGATTGTTTAACATGTAGTTGGTAATATCAAAATGAAATAATTATGTAATATTTCATACAAGGATAAATTTATTTTGAACCCCTGAAAGACTTATTAGTTTGGTGTATGTTTGTCCTTGCTCTTGCTTTAACTCCCTTGTTTTTCTGCTGTCTTGCTCTTGCTCTCTTTTTCTTTTTATCAAACTTGATCTGGGATTTCCTTGTATTGATGCCAGCTCCCTGAATTGGGTTAATGTTTTCATTTAACAGCATTGACATCACTCTACCAATGGAAGGAATCATAATTTGCATTTGAGCAAAATTCAAGGAATTGCATTTATATTTTTATATAGGTACACGTTTTCCACAAATTAATGATGGTTAATTCTATATACTGGTTTGATCCAAAGTATGTATAAATAAGGAATAGATTCACAGTGACTAATATTAAGTACTATCCATTTCATAATAACTCATTATTGTATTTATTTCTAGGGCCAGTGACAAATGCCTTTCTGATGATTGCTTCAGCTAACATGTTTAACCCTGACTGCAGACCCAGCACAAGTCTCCCAAAATTTAGTAAACATGTACGCAGCTCTGAGATAACAGAAAATGAAGAAGGATGTGCTATAACCCTGTGTCTTCAGCATGGCCAGAAGGTATGATTTTTACTGTGTTTTGTACCTTGATGCAAACATTCCTTAGTGATATTGCACAAAATTGGACTGACTGCTCCATTCCACTCCAGGCATTGTGCTTTTCATGTGGTACTTCTTCTGGAAAGAAAACCAGTAAGTTGATACTGGGTAGATTTTCTGCAGCCCGAAAAATAGAAATATCTTTCAATTTATTCAGATTTATTACAAAATGACAATTAAACAGATTCACCTACACTAATTATATTACATGCCCTTAATGTAATGGAATAGTATACAGTGCTGTGAGATGATCTTAGGCATATGCAATATATATAGCTAGGGTGCATAAGATTTCTGTGCAGTACTGTATTTGTCAAAATGGAGAGGAGTGAGAATTTGTAAATCTGGCAGGAGCAAAGGATGCTTGGAATGTCAAGGGTGGTACACTGCGGGAGGGGTGCAGGATAGGTGGCAGAGAAGGAGTGCCAGGGAAGGGGACTGGTGCAGGGACAGGTACATTCAACCCTGAGACACCTAGCAAGATCACTTGATTCCAAACAATTGGTCTATTGATCATTACAGAATGTCTTTCTGGTGCTTCCTGCTTCCTCCCTTCTCCTTTCCCCAACCATGATTCTCCTGTCCCTGCCCCCTTCCCACTATCAATCCATGTCAAAGATCCATATCAGAAACAGGTTTATCATCACTCACACATATCATGAAATTAGTTTTTTTGCAGCAGTAGTACCATGCAATACATAAAATTACTATGGTACTGTGCAAAAGTCTTACACACTAGCTACTATATATATATATATACACACACACATACACACACACACACACGCCTAAGACTTTTGCCATGTACTGTGTCTGAGACTTACATAGGATATTGTTTTTCATTTTAGTATGAGCTTCATCAAGCTTTATTTCAGCTAACAGTTTATATGGGAACTGGCTAGTCCTGCTATTGATAATCCAACTTTTTTTTTCTCCACTGATACTGCTAATCTGTTGGGATTTTCAATTACTCTTCATCTGTTTCTCCACAGACTTGCTATTTTCAACTTTGTTTTCAGATGTTCAGTATCTACAGAAATTTGCCACAATTAGATGGATATGAAAGTTTATCCCTTTTTACCATATATATGTATTTCAGCATGGCTATCCTGTGCCAAATTCCCTTCCACAGTCTTTGCTGTGATTGAGTTCCATGGAACAAACTCTCTTTGGTTCGATTTGCTGTGCATATCCAGTCTGGAATCCAGCTCTGGAACTGCTCATGCCTAAAATTTTTCTTTCTATCTCATGGCCCTGTCTGCAAGCACAGATCACTTATCATGTGATCCGAGGTGATCCACAGCCACGTTTTGCTACCTGGTTTCTTAGTTCAGTGAATGTGTTATCAAGCTCTTAACAAGATTGATCCAATTAAGGATCTTTGAGTTAATTAACAATATCGGCCTTTTTCACATCAACTCTGCGTGACCACTTCCACATTACCACCACCTTTCCTAGGTTTCTTGCGTATGCTAAATCACAAGGTATTCATTCATCATGCATCGTGTTTGGTCCAGCTTTGAATTGAGTTTTAACTTTTTTTTAAAAAAAAAGCAATCCATTATCACAATTTCATCCTTCTAACTTCACAGCGTTGACCTACCTAATTCCAAATTTCACTTTTTTTCAAGCCAAGTAGTTAATTTGAAACTCCACAGCTTGTCTGTCTCTTGCCCTGCTGACCTACCCGCTCAGTGTGCCAACACTTGGCTTTAAATTCTCCTTTGTCAATGTCAGATACTGAGCCTTCCAACAAACAACACTGCAAAATCAACTCGTCAAAAAGCAGAGTTTAAAATAAAAGGTTTAAAATATATGATACATCAAATTGAGAGGGTTGAAGACACTGCTGCTTATACATTTTAAGCTGGTGCAGTAATTACTGTAGGTTATCCAGCAATTCTCATTTATGTCTCTAATGTTATTATTAGCTGTGCCAAGCACTACCTCATTGCTGATTCTGCAGCAAAGCACCAGCAAATTGGTCATATTGTCTGTTTTGTCAATTTCCAGAACAGCAAAGTTAGAAAATGTTATGCATTCTGATTTGATTGAAATACTGCAACTTAAAATTTAACATTAGAGTTTTAGTTTCCATATCAAGTATCAAAAGTGATTGGTGTCAAGAAACATCACTGCTTAATTGGATTTACATTATGTAAATTATTTGGTATACTTTCATACCATGGTTTCCTACAAACATATTTGATTTTAAACAAAAATTGATTAAAAATAAAATAGAAACTTCCATTTAGAATTTAATGTTTCAGAAAGAGGCAAGTTCAAATGTGTTTGTAAAATTGGCCAGTTGTACTCTGAGGTAATTCCTAGACTATAGATCAATATATTCCCTCTGATTTCATGTTTACTGTATCTCCAAGACTGTCTACTTCCATCTCCTTACTATCATAATACTGCTACTACTAGACAATTTCCCTGGCCAGCTTTTCTACATAAATCTCCAAATGATTGTCTACATCTAAAATTCGCAACACATCTGAATTTCTGAGCACTTTAGCCTCCCATGTCCTAATTTTAAAATTTACATATGTCTTCATATACTCCATTGACTCTTCTCCAGACTTGCTTCAACTCTGGTCTACTGCGCATTCCAAATTTTTATTGCTGGCTGGTTGGTAGGTAATGTTAACTTGGAGATCACCAAGCAGTAGTAAAGGCAGACAGTATTTTGATGCAAGAAGATTTAATTACAAGAGTAGTGATGTATTGCTCCAATTAGGTACAGCCATAACGAGACTGCATTTGAAGTATTTAGGTCTGATTTCCTTGATGTAGAATATACTTACAGTATACCCACCACCTTGTTTTTTTCAGGGGAGCTTGGTTTATTGTATGAGGAAAGGTTAAGCAGACACCAGCAAAATATTGTATGTTCAAAATTTTTAAGTGGTTTGATGAGTTGAGAACCCTAGGAATAGTAAATTGTTAATATTATTACATAAGAGGACTGTGGAGGTTTGTTTGTTAATGTAACCAAGACACAGAATGATAGACTTTTAAATATTAAGGGAGTCGAGGAATATGGGATAGCGCAGTAAGTTGGCACCTAAGTGAAAGAGGAATCACAATCTGATTGAATGGCCCATTCCTGCTTAAATTGTTACCATCTTGTGTGTCATACAAGAGCATCTGCTTACACTGTAAGTGCTAGAGTTCCCTGCCACAGTTGGTGCATTTCTCCCTGTTTCATTTTGTCAATCCTGTAGAGCAGTATGTACCTTGAGTAATAATTTTTTGGTTAATGACTGGAATTCATAGTGCAGTGCATCATTGCAAGTGAATAAAACACATACGCAAGTTAAATGTTTTAGCTCCTTACATTTAATTTAATTTTTGAAAGCTTATAGGTTTTGAAAGAAGAATAAAATTAATAGTTTGTTTGCTGCTTTGGAGAAAGGAGTTAGTTGCTTACATTAATTTCTTTTATATCTGTTTAATGGCTGAATTTTCATGCTTTGGAGCACCCTGACGCTGTAAATCTCAAGATATAAATGTTATTTCTTAATGGGACAAAGGTGACAATGTCTACATTTCTATCATGATAAGAATTCTAGCTGTGGAACTCCTACCTATAGAGTATTCACTGATGGATTTTAGTAAGCTGATGTCTTGGAACACGAGAACATCATAGAGGCGTTGAAAATTGGCAGAGAAAATATTAATTTAATGACCTGCAAGGATGTAAATCTCTACACATTTTTAGTCCTTGCCTTCTGTACTTTTTAGCTGAATATGTTACAGGGGCAATACAATTGACCTCACGTCATATGTATTGGAGAAAACAGCCAAAATACACAGCATTTGATCACCATTTATTAACCTGCTGGGATGTGTTCATTTACATTATTGGTTAACGACCTTTTATCCACAGTCCTCCACAATCCTCGAGCCTGGCATCAGGATGTTTTAGGTTAACAAATGGTAATGACCACTTGAGCAAGTTCCTGGTGGCAGAGGGCTGTTCCCATGGGACAATATCCCAAAAATAGCTAGTGGACTGGGAAATTAAAGAAAATGGATCCTGGTCACCCATTGATCAGAGTAGGACTTCAAATATTGTACTTGGAATCCATGTTGTTGTGTTTGTCCTGTCGTGGTTCACAATTCAAATTAATATCTAGTTCATTGTGAATCCAATACCTGCTGTAATCTTGTGTCACAGGTTGTAAAGTGCAATCTGACAGACATACAGACACTAATTTATCTTTCTGCTTCACCCATTAATTGCATAGGTTGTATGAAGCATATCTTATTGTTATGGTATTACTGGTTGAAAAGGGTAAATGAACAGTAACCATTACACTATAACAAATTCTGCCTCATTTTGAGGTTTGTACATTTTGCCCTCACAGAATAAGGGGGGGGTTTGAACTCCAATATATTGAGTTTGTATTCCTTAACTTATTACAGCAGTTTTGATGACAATGCAACTCTGCTGAATGTTACAGACTAATCCCCTGCCTTACCGCGTTTGGTATTGTTGATGGGGTATATGGGGTGTCAGGGAGGGGTAGCACTTCTGGTGGGGGAATATGTCACATCCTTAGGGCGGTTTGTCCACCTTTGATCCCCACCTGGCTCTCAGCTCTCACTTGTTGCTCCCCGTAACTGTTTGCACGTGACAGCACCCATACCCTGGGCAACGGCTTTGACAAGCCGGCTAAACCAGGTGAGAGTAGCCGACGGGTCTCAAACCCTCGGTGAGATAGGGAGTTGCCTATCCTAGCATGTGAAGACAGACTGCGGCGGATTGAGCGGATGAGACCAATGGAAGGTCCAACGGTCAAGAAGGCGGTCTCTGCAAGTGTCGTGGAACGTATAGAGCAGGACAAGACACAGAAGACATTCTGGTCATCCACTGCGCCTAGTCCCATCTGCAGCCGTCTGGACTCTTGTCTTGCCACTGGATCTAGATGGGAATTGGGAAGAGAGAGTGAGGCTGACACTGTGCAACTCTTCCTCACTTAAATCCAAATCAAGCGCTAGTCTCGACACCATCAGCCGGCTGGTGGCACAGTGACATCAGCGCCGGACTCCAGAAGCGAAGGTCCCCGAGTTCGAATCTAGTCGAGCTGCTCCCGGGCATGCTTTCCATCCATGCCGGGTTGAGTGTCGAGCTAGCAACTTGACCTCGTAAGAAGTACTAATGGTGTTCAGGTCTTCATCGATGACGATGGACGAACCTTATTGTTGATGTACTTCTAATTCTATCGCATCCTCTCTAATTCATTAATATACAGGCACTTCCTCCACCCCCATATGGACACATTGAATTCAATAAGCATTAATTGGCATTTTGCAAATGTCATCATAATCAAGTTTTGATGCATCTACGCATTATCACTTTCTAGGAGGGACAGTAATCAGAGCAGCCGTTTGGACAAATGTTTCTTTCCCTTCCCTTGCCTAGGGTTTTCTCCTGAGGCAAATGTAGACTCTCTCTTTCCTCCCTGTTGGCATCTGTGGTGCAAGTGAGATTCAGGCACAGAAACAGATTTGCTTTTATTGAAAAAAAATGCTTTCAATAGCATGGATGTTTCCCTGTGACAGTACACCCAGCAATTCTGTAAAATGGGATGAGAGAATTGTCAACTTCAACCATAAAATGTATGCATGTGTAACATTACAGATGTTGCCCTCCCTAGAAGAGCATTTTGAGATGCAGTATTTGTGGCTGTATATCTCACTAGTGTTGACAGTAAGTAGGCTAGTTTTGAGAATTAAACAAGAAACATCCAGTATTATGTCAAAATTTCTCCCCCTGCATCCACTTCCTCTAACAAAAAAACCTACTCTACTTCTAGATTAATGCCACCACATTTAGAATTAACCTAATAGCATAACTGCTAATGCTTCATGCAGTTGACTTTCCCTCTTTTTTATTGAAATTCTATAGAGTGCAGCAATGAAGACAACATTTAACTGTAGCTTGATGGTCGCATATGTTTAAGTAGCACTTAGTAAGTAGACTCATAAGTATGGAATGCCATTTATGTTACAGGAATTTTTCTTTGTGATCTGTGATTATGGATTACAAGGAGCTGCAAAGGGATGGAAAGAAGACTACACTTATAACCAATTCCAGTATATTTTTTCTGACATGACCGGACATCGATTAATGCCGAACAGAACTATTGAACATTAATAGTATAAAGCTGATAATATTTATATTTCAATAGTTAAGTTTTAATATCTCCTTTAGTGATAAAATAGTAAATACATTTTAAAATCAATAGCAGACAATTCAGAGTAATAGTTCATTTGTGCCTGAAATTCTTTGCCTCCCCACTCATTGACTATCTTTCTCTCCATATTTTTCAGATAGACCTTAATAGATAGACTGATAAGTATCCTCAAAAAGTAATCAACGTGCACCGATTTTAAGTAATTGCAAGTTTCTAAGCGAGCTTATTTGAAATTTTATAAGATAGAGGTGCAAAAATCTATTGATGACATTGAAACAGGCAGAGTAGTGTAGCGTTAGTGTAAGCTACAGCACTACACAAGTGACATGGGTTCAATTCCTGCTGCTGTCTGTAAGGACTTCGTATGTTCTCCCCATGACCATGTATGTTTCCTTCAGATGATCCAGTTTCCTCCCATATTCCGAAGACATAGAGTTTGTTGGTTAATTTATCATATGGGTGTAATTAAGTGGCACAGTGTCATTGGGCTGGAAGAGCCTTTTGCCATGTTGTATCTCTAAATAAAATAAATAAACTTTATATTTATGCACCAAGATTACGAAAAAGCAGAATGTGGTTTCTTTCTTTCCCTGGCATTTCACCAGGATTCAAATAGACTCCACTGGGATTTAAATTTCATCCAAGAGCAGTTGCTAGGGAAGGATAATGACATGTATCCTACTTGGCAGGAAGTGGAGTGGGTTTTAACAATTTAGATAAATGCATTGTTTGATGTTAAGTGATGGGTTTTTGCTATTTTCTGCTTCAAGTTCCGTCCATCCAAAGTAATTTTTCTCCCCTCCTCTGTAGATTTTTCTTTGCTAACTTCACAGTGGTTGGCAATCCTCCAGGAGTTTATCCAATTTAACAGTTTTCAAGTGTGAGCTTTTTGGGTGAAGAATCAACATGTGAGATCCTGTTCTTCTGTGTGTGATGACTCCCCCTGTAGTTTTTCAAGTTTTTTCCTGTCTGACTTTGGTTTTACTTTCCTGAAACTATGACCCAAAGAGAATAGTAACTTTCTTGCTGCCGCATTGGTTGAGATCTGATAAATTGGAAAAGAGAAAATTAAGTTTTATTGTAATGCAAAAAAAATTCTGTAGATACAGCCTAAATAATCTTTGCTGCAGAACCTTGTCTTGTTCTATTTATTTCCCACCTCATCACCTTCCAATATAGCAACTGCTCAATTTAAAAAAAAAATTCTTATCCTTGCTCTGGAATCCCTCCAGACTCTTGTCTCCCTATCTCCTTCAGCCTTCCAAGGTACTTGCAAGCCTCCAGATCTGGTCGTTGAACCTTCCTGAATGTAATCACTTCACCTCTAGCAACTGTGATTTTAGTTGCCAAAGCCCCAAGCATTAGAATCCCTACCTCAAATCTCTCTTCCCCTCTTTCTCTGAATTTAGAGTGACAAGGATCTTGATTTGTGAGACTTGTCAGTTGAATGTTACCAATCAGATTCATTTATTTATCATACATACATTGAAACGTACAGTAAAATGCATCGTTTGCTTTAATAACGAATGCAACCCAAAGGTATGCTGGGAGCATCATGCAAGTGTCGTTACACATGTTGGCACCAAACTAGTATATTCATGAGGTTCATCAGAACATCACAAGCAACAACAGCAATAAAAACAAAATAACAAGAGCAAAACAAGTCTTTTTCCCACCCTTCCACCCACCCACCCATCACACACACAGGCATCCAACTCCAGGACAGGCTGCCTCTGGGTCTCTGATCTCAGTTATTGATCCCGGATTCTCAGACTCGCAAATATCAGGCCTCTAACCTCCCGTCCATAGCCTGGAGTCTTGACCTCACAATCTTGGGCCATTGGATACACAGACTCAGATGCTTTGACATTGAGCCCTTGACCTTGGTGACTTTGGTCTTTGACCTCCTGTATTGACCCCAGGACTAATGGATCATGAGACTTTGAATTCTGTGCTAAGACCTCCTCGAATTTCCAACCCCAGGACTCGCTGCCCCCGGGGTGGGGGGGGAGGTGGATCTTCAGGCCTCATTCTTGGGGCCCACTGACCACAATTCTTGACCACGGGGATTGCTGGATTTTATCCTCTGCCTGCTGACCCATTCCCAAGAGAATGCTGATCTTTGACTATCCTGGAGTACTCCAACCTGGACCCTGACTTCCGTCTCCAGTCCTTGACTCTTCATTTACTGCTCCTGACCACTAACTCCCCATGCTGTCTCTAAAACTATCCATATGAAATCTAAAACATACAATTAAGTTTGAGCCATGACCTCAACAAACATCACAGCTTGGTGACATCTTGACCGGTAGATTGGGGGATGGTATAGTGACTCCGAAAGGGACCAGGGACCTTCTCCAACTAACTGGAGGAATAGACTTGAACCATGGTATGCAGCATGCAGTTGTTTAACATAAATATCTCTTCATTGTAACGGCTTCTAATATGAACTAAATTAGTCATAGTCATACTTTATTGATCCCAGGGGAAATTGGTTTTCGTTACAGTTGCACCATAAATAATAAATAGTAATAGAACCATAAATAGTTAAATAGTAATATTTAAATTATGCCAGTAAATTATGAAATAAGTCCAGGACCAGCCTATCGGCTCAGGGTGTCTGACCCTCCAAGGGAGGAGCTGTAAAGTTTGATGGCCACAGGCAGGAATGACATCCTATTGCGCTCTGTGCTGCATCTTGGTGGAATGAGTCTCTGGCTGAATGTACTCCTGTGCCCACCCAGTACATTATGTAGTGGATGGGAGACATTGACCAAGATGGCATGCAACTTAGACAGCATCCTCTTTTCAGACACCACCGTGAGAGAGTCCAGTTCCATCCCCACAACATCACTGGCCTTACGAATGAGTTTGTTGATTCTGTTGGTGTCTGCTACCCTCAGCCTGCTGCCCCAGCACACAACAGCAAACATGATAGCACTGACCACCACAGACTCGTAGAACATCCTCAGCATCATCCGGAAGATGTTAAAGGACCTCAGTCTCCTCAGGAAATAGAGATGGCTCTGACCCTTCTTGTAGACAGCCTCAGTGTTCTTTGACTAGTCCAATTTATTGTCAATTCATATCCCCAGGTATTTGTAAATTATCATGTATCCTATTTAAAAAAAACAATAGCAAGAGATATGCTACGTTCAGAAATCAAAGATGCCAGAAACCTTTTAACAGTGTTTTAAGTCGTTAGTTTATGTATAATTTGAGAAGAATTGTTAAATTTATTGAAGGCCAGACATATTAACTGATAATTTCCGTACATAAAAAATGCTTTGTAACTCTTCGATTTAAATGTACTTGTATATGTTACAGTGAACAGAACAAGAAAATCTTCATTTAAAGTATACAATGAATAAAAAATAAATGAACTTGAAATTTAAACTACCTTCAGCATGTTCCATGCTTTGCTATCAATTACTGTTGAACTATAATTCAGTAGGTAAACAATTTGAATGCAAGAAGCAACATTTGCATTGAATTAGCGTTTCTTTGTTTGGTGGGGGGCATGTGGGTCAGAACACCAGGAGGAATAGTTCAATTTAATGTCAGAGAATGTATATAGCTTACAACCTGAAATCCTTAGTCTTTGCAGACATCCACGAAACTCATTAAAAAAAACCCCAAAGAATGCATGACAGAAAAACATTAGAACCACAAAGCCCCCCCTTCCCATGCATAAGCCGTAGGAAAAGCATCAACCCTCCACCCTCTCCCCTCCCCCTCCTCCCATTTGTTCCAGCAAAAGCATCAACCTCCCCCAACACCCCCCATACAGGCAATAGCAAAGCGCCCAGAGACCATGATCTAGAGTCCATCAGAAACTACTGTCCATCCCAACACTTCAACATCTCACAGGCAGAGAGGTATCGCTCTTGTCATAAGCGAAAGGAGAGGCCAACTACTCACTGTTCTGACAATCTGCAGCATCTCTTATTCAAGTTCCCTCCCCCGCCCCCAACTCAAGAATCAGCTGACCCTCTCTCACCATTGAGAGAGAGAGAGAGATCGATCAAGTGCAGAAGCCTCTCACAGCTGTACCCATTGTCTCGATGTTTCAATCTCCTATGAAGCTTCAGTCAGCGACATCGGTGAGGAATTGGATCATCCACAAGGCTGCTCCCCAAAGTCGCAAGTCTTCCAAGCCAGTCCTGGAGATCCTGAAACCTAGGCTGCTTGGCGAGTTCCGATGTGTGAGAACTCCCCTGTGAAGAGTGTAGTTTGAGCGCAACTGTATATAATGCACTCAGACAGAACCCCAGCCACCTTGAAAAGGGAGAAAGAGACATAAGAACAGGAGATTTAAACTGTTTCACGGATGAACTGGAAGAAGTCACCCAGTTCTGCAAAAACCTCTGTCACTTCTCTTCAAGTAATGGCAAAAATTTTGTTGTTTGCCATTTTAAGCAGATAAGCCTTTGGTTTAGTTCCTTATTTTAAAAAATGTCAGGAAGAGAAACGATGCATTGTTCCCTCAGTACTGCATTAAACTGTCATTTTGAATTATGTGCTACAACATTGCAGATTTGAGTCATAAGTGAAAAAGAGTGAAGCAGGCTAATGTACAATATTGAAGTATGCAGTCATGTGATTCCAGCAGGAGAACTGACTCCAGAGCTATATGGATGTGTAACATCTTGTCCTTTTTTACCCTCAAGTTTACCTTCATGTGGACAATTTCTCCAATACTGTTCTTCATGCTCAAAATCAATCTCAAATTAATGACTCTCTTACCGATAACTTTCCAACCAGACAAAGTGGTTCCTTATTCACAATCAAAATATTTCATAATATTGAGAATCTTTATTAAATTGCTTGGTATTCTCTGCTCCATTGGAAATAATCCCAGTACCTCATACCTGTGGATTTCTCGTAACTATTGATTCTAATTTTTGGCAGCAACTGGCTGATTATGCGTACGTTGTACATTCTCCAGGATTTAGTGTCCTTTTTATAATATAGCCCACAAATTTGTACACAGATGTTTAATTCTCATGTAACCATTACTTTACATCAGCACTTCCCTATTCTATAATAAATTGGGTGAAGTTAGAAAACTGGCAAGAGATAAATTGTGTCAATTGTGTCTTGGGAGTTTGTGCTCGTGGGGATGGGGCAAATATGGGGTAATGCCATCACCTATAACTGAGCAGGAAGGTAAAATAGTAAGCCTCATGGAATCTGTGCTACAAAGTAGCTGGTTTTTCAACTATAATGAAATGTTTAGTTGAATTCTTTAAAAATTACCTGCAAAAGTGGTTCACATCACAAATGGCTTTTTGAATGCACGCCATATAGCTAGAGATCCCAATGAGGCCTGTATTCTAAAACAAGTCAGTGCCTTCAGAAAAGGAAAGAAAGTACAAGCAACCAATTTATAAAATGTTAGTTGGTGAGAAATTTTCCTGTATAATGAGTACATCAGAAGCCCTCAGCAGGTTGCTTATATACTGGACTCTCTTAGATTTTAAGAACTAGTCAAAATTCCATTTCTATGAGGCTTATTAATAAAGTTTGTATCTAAAGACATACTTTAGTGAGATTGATTCCCGTCACAATAGTCCATCAGTTAAAGATGCTGCCTCACAGTTCCAGCCACCTGGGTTTGATCTTGACCCAGGGTGCTGTATACATGGTATTTGCATGTTCTCCTTACAACCTCAGGTGGGTTTCTCAAGGTGCTCTGGTTTCCTCCCACATTTAAGGCACTGGGAATCTAAGGCAAGCTGACAAATTGGATACAGAATTGGCTTGGTTATAAGAGTCAAAGGATAGAGTTGGAAGTGTTATATGAAAGAAGAGTTTGCAGAGAAATACTGTATGTTGTGAGATGGAGCTGATGGGAATGTTCAGAGCTGGCAGACTCATTGTGTTGGGTCACCTCTTTCCACATCATAAAGAAAGTATTGGTAGCCAAAGTATTGCATTTTGTGTTGTAAGAACTCTGTATCCTTTGGGTTTGTTGGAAGTTTTGTTGGAAACTTTTCTATCTGTCTCAATCTTTCAGAATCTTTTCCTGTTATATAAATATTGCTAGGATCATTACTGCTCTGAACTTTCCCCTTTCATTCTTTCTGATTTCCCATTGCCGGCATGCATTTCCTCATTTCTTGAAATCAAAATTTATTGCACTTTCAATTGCAAATCATTCATTTGCCTCACCTCACTCTGAAATACTGTTCCCAAGTATACTCTTTCTTTTGGATACTGTTCTGTGTGCAGCCTCTTCTTTGGATAAAGACAAAGGTTAGATTCTTCAATATCAGTAGATTGATCATAATGTGATTTCATTAATTATGTAAACTCACTTAGCCCCTCTTCCCTCCCAAACACTTCAGTCTAAGTACCATTAGGTTTGAACAGCATTGCAGTATGACTTAATTTAAAATATGAAATATCTGTTTGCTGAGGGAAAATAATATCTACAATATTCAGACAACATAGAATAGATTTTCTTGTGTCTGAATAAGTAATTAATGGACTAGGTGAGTTTTGCTTTAGTGTTACTTCTTTTGCTGGGAGTAATTATTGCTTTTTTTTGGGAGGGGGAGAAAGCATTTATGATTTTGTTCTAAATTTCTTTTTCTGTCTCTTATTAGGAGGCTCAGGAAAGCTACCTGGAAAAATCTGAACAGTTGTATTCTGTTATGTGTGCTGCTGTTGATAAGGTTTGTCTCACTTTAATAGATTCCTTGTCAAGTGTAGTTTAAACTCCATATGAGATTCTGCCTCCAATGATTTTCTGCAAAATGAGTTTTCTCAGTATGAATCCATTTGCTATCAAGTGGGCCCACTGTGCAAAACAATGGCACACTATTCAAAGAGAAGAACAACAGCCTGGCTTCCATGGGCAACAAAGAAGCATATGCATAGGAGATGGCACCTGTTCAAGATTGCCTCTCAGATGTACTTTCCTAAAACTTGTGTCAATTAGCACCTGCTTCTTCGCAACTAAGCGTGAGATACTTGGAATAGGTCATTTCAGGGTGAAATTGTAACTATAGCAAATTGGATTGGATTATACAGTACCAAAAGTGTAATATTACTACCTACACCCTCTTCCAACTTAAACTGAAACTTACATGTTGCCCATGGAAGCCAGGCTGACGTTTGTCTCATTGCGATGTTGTTTGCAGAGTGAGATCATGTATGGCAGGTAATAAATTAAAGGCTGATTATTGATGGTCTAAAGAATACTGAGTTTTCAGATATCTTGAGCATTATGAACAGAAGCTGGTAGATTACTGTTGCAGCAGATCACAGTTAAAATGAAGATCTTTGAATGAACATCTCAATGAACTTAGATTCTTTTTGTCTCTACTCATCATCCCTTGTCTCTAGGTAGCTTGGAACCATTTATCGAATTAGAGCAGCTGATTGTGGGAAGTTGGACACACAGATAGATTGTTCTCCCCTGCATTTTCCTTTACCTCCATGGCTGTGCTTTATGTTACTGATTGGTAACTGTTAGGCATTTTTTAAAACCTCTGAGGAGCCATCTGCAGCAGCCTGGCAGATGAAGCTTTACATTCAGTTTCTTTCAGGAGCTAGGAAACTGCTGTTTCTTTTGAGGAAGAGAACACAATACTGTCCCAGAGTGTTTTTTAATCTATGGATGTATTAGACATGGGGTGTAGCAAGCTGGTACTAGCATGGCCTGCATCAGTGTTTTAACACAAATGGTTGCAGTGCATTTTCCACACAATTGTATGGACCAAGAAAGAGCTTTCAGCATCTAAATTTGTTTAAAGTAACATAGCATAATATTAGTGTGTTACATAGAGGATACTATACTTGCTCTGACATGGCTGTATAAACTGAGAAGGTATTTCTTTTTAGAGGAATATCATTCCTTATCTCAGTTAATACAAAATATAAACTTTACTGTTATGGAGATACTTCACAGAAACAAGCTCTCCTGCGCATTGACTCTGCCAGTCATCGCCCATCCACTTAGCATAATTCAATGTTGATACCGTTCTATTCTCCCCACATATTTTCATCTACTCTGTCCAGGCCCTATCACTCACCTACATCAAGGACAATGTTCAGTGGCCAATTATTAAACCACCCCGTAAGCTGTTGGGATGTTAGATGTGGGAAGAAATCAGAGCTCCCTTAGGTGAACATATAAAGTCCTCACGGACAGCACCCGGGGTCTGGAATGAGATTAGTTCCCAGATGCTGAGGCAGTGGCATTACTAGCTATGCCACTGTGCTGTTCTTGCAAATGTGTTCCTTGCAGCTTTATGTGTTAACCTGTGGGGTTTGTATTCTTTCACCATAAGGGACTGTCATGCATGAAGAACTCTGCTCACATTCTCTGATTCTTCTGGTTTTCTGTTGCTTTGCCAATTTGTTTCTTTTTAATATTTTTATAATATTCATGCATGCTCAATATAGTGAAATAAAGATTCATCTCTCTGACTACTAGGATGTGGAAGTTTCAACTTCATACTGTCATCGTTTCCTCTGACAAGTTCTAAAATGGTGCCAGCACCTTTCACCTGTGTTTCTCAATTTAAAAACTGCTTAGCTGAATATGCACCAAAGGTTATTTTCAAGTCGTTTTATCTCCGTCGACAGCAAAAAAAAATCAACATTTTCTTTTAATTTGAAGCAACTGAAGAATTATTTTGAAATGACAAAAAATGATTTGCTGGAAATACAATGCAACACATTTTTTTTTGTTGGTGTTGGAGGTCTCAATCTTTGGAACGTACATAAAAATCAACCTGATCTTCTTTCTTTCCAGATACAGGGAGACCTGTTGTGTATTTATAGTCTTTAAACTTGACTTGATTTCCAGCATAATCTAATTTATAATTTATATCCTTCCAGACAACCTAATTAGGATCATTACTGGTGGTATTAAAAAAAACTGTGAAGGAATTGGCAATAAATTATTCAGATACATTTTAATTTGCCTTTGCAGCATATGTTGGGAGATGGCGAGAACACAAAAATGAGAGTGGCTGAGTTGGAGGATGAAGTGAAGACATTGAAGAAGATCAATAGGGATTTGTATGATTTTTCAGTGCAAGTTCTGACCAAACAGACATAAAGAAAAGAGATGAAGAAAGAAAATGCTGCAAATTATGTGGCTCTCAGTGTCAAATATTAGTAATATGCCAACACCAGCTATGAAAAATGAATTGGTACACTCAATAATGTCCTATTTATACGAGTCTGTTTAATTTGAATTATTTGTACTGAGCTTTCAGAGGTCAGAGATGTTTGTCTCCTGCGTTACTACCCGTTTGCATAGTCAGGTCCAGTTAACTCAGATTGTCCATGTGGTCTTTTTAGCTAAGTTGATTCCCAATATTGGTATTGCTGAGTATAAACTTGCCAAATTTGCTATTCTTGGTGTGGAGAGGCCAATCAGCATTGGGCCTGCTACAGTTTCATTTTTGCAGTAATAAGCCTCTACTTTTGTTTGCATTTTGAGTATCTATTTGCAAATACAACAGAGCTTACATTCAGGTCCTCCCCATACTGTTCGTAACCTGGACAGTTCACAAATTGGAAATGCGGCCATGAACTCAGATCCTGGCAGGAGCTTCAAGTAAGAGCCCAAAAATTTACACCTCCAGTCTCCTAAATGCTTGTGTGTATGGACTGTACATAAATTGGGAGTTTGTAACCTGTATACAGATTGTGCACAACCCAAGTGCTGGCAGTTTGAGCTCTTTTGGCACATAGTCAGTTCTGATTCCTTTTTAAAATATTTACAAACTTATTAGTACATGGACTTAAAGTTTACTGTGATGGTTTATGCCATGGTAGACAAAAAGGCAAAGCTTGGACATTTACAATTTCTAATTCTATGCCAAAGGCTTGAGCTTTTTAATTCACAGTACAGTAAATATCTTCAGTCTGAATATATAAGATTTATTCCATAATCCAAGCCAATGATGTCCAGGTCAACACATTGTCTAAATGGTGCTTTTCTTAATAAGTGTGACTATTCCTATATTCATATAGTTACTTAAAAAGAATCCTGCCTTTGTGCCTTCCCCTCTTCCTCTGGAGAATTTGCCTTTTATTTCCCAGTTCCACAGAGCAGTGTGAATCATAGTCATAGACCCAGTTCTGTGCATTCTCAAAAGTGGTCTTCAACCAAGGTGTTTAGGATTGTGCTGTTGAGATAGTTCCCGAAGGAACTAATGTGATCAAGTGATACCGTTGTCCTGTTTTGAACAGTAAATGAAAGAACATCTTGTGTGTGTGCTGACTCATGAAAGCGGTTAGAATCCCAACTCTCACTTCAGTATTTGTGTTCCTGTTTGTACCATTAACATTTTCTCAGTGTGTATTTCTGGGGGCATTTATCCAATTATTTTTTAAATAAATAAGTTAACACCAAATGTTGACTTTGTATCCAGCACTTGTGCTTAATTCTGCCTGAAATAAGATTATCTTTATCAAACTGTACTCATTCTGACTTGAAATTGATATTAACTTTTACCACTAGGATTCTTTTATTAATGTAAAGATGACAGCTGATGAGCACAACAGAATATTTAATTCAGCATCATGACAGGACCTGCAGTGTATCTAAATAAAGGACAGTGTATGAGGCAAAAACTAGTGAACTCTCAACACACATTCTGCATGGTTATGAGCTAAGTTAAGTACTGATTGTTAAGTACTGATGATCTGTTTTGACCTAACACAACCAGTAGAAATATCTCCAGTAAAGTTCTGAAGTTTTCCATTTCTAATGCGCAGAACTGTCAGTCTTTATTCAAAATCCTGAATAGCCTCCACCTCAGGAAGAGACCAAGAATAGGAAAATGGCCACACTGGAGTGTGTGGTCTCCAGATTCTACCCGGAGCAAATAAATGTTATCTGGGAGAAAGGCAGCATCATGATCACCTCCAACACCAGCACTACACCAATTGTTCTGGAATCTTACAAGTATGGTGTACAGTTCTGGTCACCAAACTTCAAACAGGCTGTGATTGCACAAGAGCTGTGCAGGAAATTCACCAAGATGTTGATTAGATTGGAGGACTTTAGTCACAGAAGAGATTGTGTTTGCTGGGCTTGTTTTCTTTAGAGTGGAGGCAGCGGGGGTGATCTGGTAGAAGGAAAGATTATGAGAGGCATAGGTATGGTAAATGGTCAAGACATTTGTTTCATGATAAGTATGTATCATAAACAAAGGGGCCATATGTTTAAGGTGAGAGGAAGGTGTTTTGAAGGAATCCGAAGCAATGTTTTTTTACACAACGTGGTTGATAGCCTTAACTTGCTGTCAGAGGAAGTGGTGGAGTATAGTGACTATGTATGAGAGGTATTTAGGACAGACTTAAATGGACAAAACAATGAAGGATACAGCCAGGTGTGATTAGTGTAGATGGGCAAAAGGATTGATGTGGGTATGGTGGATCAAAAGGATTGGTGTGGGTATGGTGGTCCAAAAGGGTTGGTGTGGTTATGGGGGGGGGGGCAAAAGATTTGGTATGGGTATGGTGGACCAAAAGGATTGGTATGGGTATGGTGGGCCAAAAGGATTGGTGTGGGTATGGCGGGCTAAAAGGATTAGTATTGGTATTTGTAGGCCAAGTGACTTAGTATGGGGGGGTGGTGGAGGAGACATGTTCTGTGCTGCACAAGCAATTCCAGGTTGGGAGGATAAGCCTTGGTATTTGTCAAGTTTTGAAAATGAATTGTAACTTGTTTTAACAACAGAATGATGGTAAGTAGAAGTTGCTGAATCGCTAAAATAATCAGCGTTGTAGAGTTATTACTGTACAGAGTAGGCTATTTAGTCCATCAAGTCTGTGCCAGCTCTCTGGAGCAATTCTGTTCGTTCCATTTTCCAGCTGTGTTTTATAGTTCTCTAAAGTGGCTTGGAATTTATTTTAGAAATTGTTAATTATCTTAGCATTCAAAGGGTATTAATTCTCTGTTGATAGCCAGGTTCATTCAGCAAAAACTTGAATTTGGTATCCAGATGACTGTTCTGTAGAAACACAGAGCAGTTTCAGAGGAGTTGAAAACATTCAATGTTCTATGCAATCCTCTCAAAGTCCAAAAATATTTTAACCTATATTTCAATTTGCTGTGCAATGTTCAGAGGTAAAGGGCTTCGTGCGACAGCTCCCCAACATTGATGCCATCAGTAGGCAACAACACTACAGCAGCAAAGTGAATGATAACTAATTTAGTAACAGAAATAACTGCAAGATTCAGGTATCAAAATTGACACTGAGTTCTCACTTGCAATGAGACCAGTTACCAAGCGTCAGAAGTCTACAGGAAGAAAATGCATTTAGGACTCATTTGATTTCATATTTAAGAGTATGTAAGAAGGGGGATTATATAAATGTTCCTCCAGAACTGTATGTAATTATCCTGCAATAATCGTGACTATCTTATGTGATTATAATTGTTGTTAACTTTAAACAACAGGAATTCTGCAGATGCTGGAAATTCAAGCAACATACATCAAAGTTGCTGGTGAACGCAGCAGGCCAGGCAGCATCTATAGGAAGAGGCGCAGTCGACGTTTCAGGCCGAGACCCTTCGTCAGGACTAACTGAAGGAAGAGTGAGTAAGGGATTTGAAAGCTGGAGGGGGAGGGGGAGATGCAAAATGATAGGAGAAGACAGGAGGGGGAGGGATGGAGCCGAGAGCTGGACAGGTGATAGGCAGAAGGGGATACGAGAGGATCATGGGACAGGAGGTCCGGGAAGAAAGACGGGGGGGGGTGACCCAGAGGATGGGCAAGAGGTATATTCAGAGGGACAGAGGGAGAAAAAGGAGAGTGAGAGAAAGAATGTGTGCATTAAAAAGAGTAACAGATGGGGTACGAGGGGGAGGTGGGGCCTAGCGGAAGTTAGAGAAGTCAATGTTCATGCCATCAGGTTGGAGGCTACCCATACGGAATATAAGGTGTTGTTCCTCCAACCTGAGTGTGGCTTCATCTTTACAGTAGAGGAGGCCGTGGATAGACATGTCAGAATGGGAATGGGATGTGGAATTAAAATGTGTGGCCACTGGGAGATCCTGCTTTCTCTGGCGGACAGAGCGTAGATGTTCAGCAAAGCGGTCTCCCAGTCTGCGTCGGGTCTCACCAATATATAAAAGGCCACATCGGGAGCACCGGACGCAGTATATCACCCCAGTCGACTCACAGGTGAAGTGATGCCTCACCTGGAAGGACTGTTTGGGGCCCTGAATGGTGGTAAGGGAGGAAGTGTAAGGGCATGTGTAGCACTTGTTCCGCTTACACGGATAAGTGCCAGGAGGGAGATCAGTGGGGAGGGATGGGGGGGACGAATGGACAAGGGAGTTGTGTAGGGAGCGATCCCTGCGGAATGCAGAGAGGGGGGGGGAGGGAAAGATGTGCTTAGTGGTGGGATCCCGTTGGAGGTGGCGGAAGTTACGGAGAATAATATGTTGGACCCGGAGGCTGGTGGGGTGGTAGGTGAGGACCAGGGGAACCCTATTCCTAGTGGGGTGGTGGGAGGATGGAGTGAGAGCAGATGTACGTGAAATGGGGGAGATGCGTTTAAGAGCAGAGTTGATAGTGGAGGAAGGGAAGCCCCTTTCTTTAAAAAATGAAGACATCTCCCTCGTCCTAGAATGAAAAGCCTCATCCTGAGAGCAGATGCGGCGGAGACGGAGGAATTGCGAGAAGGGGATGGCGTTTTTGCAAGAGACAGGATGAGAAGAGGAATAGTCCAGATAGTTGTGAGAGTCAGTAGGCTTATAGTATCTGGACTATTCCTCTTCTCACCCTGTCTCTTGCAAAAACGCCATCCCCTTCTCGCAATTCCTCCGTCTCCGCCGCATCTGCTCTCAGGATGAGGCTTTTCATTCTAGGACGAGGGAGATGTCTTCATTTTTTAAAGAAAGGGGCTTCCCTTCCTCCACTATCAACTCTGCTCTTAAACGCATCTCCCCCATTTCACGTACATCTGCTCTCACTCCATCCTCCCACCACCCCACTAGGAATAGGGTTCCCCTGGTCCTCACCTACCACCCCACCAGCCTCCGGGTCTAACATATTATTCTCCGTAACTTCCGCCACCTCCAACGGGATCCCACCACTAAGCACATCTTTCCCTCCCCCCCTCTCTGCATTCCGCAGGGATCGCTCCCTACACAACTCCCTTGTCCATTCGTCCCCCCCATCCCTCCCCACTGATCTCCCTCCTGGCACTTATCCGTGTAAGCGGAACAAGTGCTACACATGCCCTTACACTTCCTCCCTTACCACCATTCAGGGCCCCAAACAGTCCTTCCAGGTGAGGCATCACTTCACCTGTGAGTCGACTGGGGTGATATACTGCGTCCGGTGCTCCCGATGTGGCCTTTTATATATTGGTGAGACCCGACGCAGACTGGGAGACCGCTTTGCTGAACATCTACGCTCTGTCCGCCAGAGAAAGCAGGATCTCCCAGTGGCCACACATTTTAATTCCACATCCCATTCCCATTCTGACATGTCTATCCACGGCCTCCTCTACTGTAAAGATGAAGCCACACTCAGGTTGGAGGAACAACACCTTATATTCCGTCTGGGTAGCCTCCAACCTGATGGCATGAACATTGACTTCTCTAACTTCCGCTAGGCCCCACCTCCCCCTCGTACCCCATCTGTTACTCTTTTTAATGCACACATTCTTTCTCTCACTCTCCTTTTTCTCCCTCTGTCCCTCTGAATATACCTCTTGCCCATCCTCTGGGTCACCCCCCCCCCGTCTTTCTTCCCGGACCTCCTGTCCCATGATCCTCTCGTATCCCCTTCTGCCTATCACCTGTCCAGCTCTCGGCTCCATCCCTCCCCCTCCTGTCTTCTCCTATCATTTTGCATCTCCCCCTCCCCCTCCAGCTTTCAAATCCCTTACTCACTCTTCCTTCAGTTAGTCCTGACGAAGGGTCTCGGCCTGAAACGTCGACTGCGCCTCTTCCTATAGATGCTGCCTGGCCTGCTGCGTTCACCAGCAACTTTGATGTATGTTGTTAACTTTATTTTGCTTTCTGCCTGTACTGTAATTAATTCTGATGCTTGACTTTAAAAGATCCATTCTGTTCATCAGCTTTCAGGAATACAGGATATCTAATGTTTTTAAATCACTTCCTAAAACTTCGTAGCAAACCATGAAAAATAAATCCAGATGGTGTGAATCTGGAAAAAAAAGGTGGAAACACCCAAAAGGTCAAGCAACATCTATGGAAGCAGAAACAGAATTAAGGTTTCAGGTCAACGACTTTTATCAGAACTGAGAAAAGCAAGAAAGTACATGTGTTTTATGCGGGGAGAGAGGGATTGAGAGAACAAGGCGAATGACCAGGTGACAAGCAGTTCTCATCGCCAGAGAAAAGTTGAGGACAGATTGTTGATCATAGCTACTCTTTTTGGAGGTGGTGTAAACAGAGGGCAATGGATGTGAGGGCAGTAGAGAGGGGAAAAATAATGAAACAAAAAAGTCACAATTGATCATTGCAGGAAATCAAACTACAGAGAATGCTGGAAATAATCAGCATGTTTGACAGCATCTGCACAGAGAGAAAAAACAGAAATTGTTGAACTCAATACTTAGTTACCCAGGCTGCTTCATACATAGATGCAAGATGAGTTGCCATTCCTAAATCATATAATGGACTTTGTTGGAACAACATAGGAGGCCCGAGACAGGGATAGGAATGTGAGGATTACAATGAAAGCTCAGGGTCATCTTTACAGACTGAATGGAGGTATTTTGCAAAACTACCACCTGATTTGTGTTTGATTTTGCAATCAATTCCAAATGCAGACCAGGGCATTTGAAGCTGCCCAAGTGAATTGCTGTCTCATTTGGAAGTACTTCTTAGATTCCTGGCTGATGGGAAAGGAAGAGGTAAAGAGCCGTGGTTGGACCTACTGTCGCTGGATGGGAAACTGCTACAAGGAGGAGTGGTTGATAGACATGGAAAAATATATCCAGGATTCCAGAAGGAACAGTTCCTTCAGAATCCTGGAAGGACGAGAAGGTGCATCAGGTGATTGAATCCATTTCAAGGAGGCATAATTTACTTGGGATGGTTTGTTGGATGTAGAAGATGGTGGAATAGAAAGTGAGCACATAAGGATCTCTATATTTGTGCAGGCTGGAAGGAAATAAGGTGGGACAGTCCGGTTTTATAAGAAGTAGAACTGATGCAAGTGAGAGCCCTGTCAAAAGCAAAACTATAGTTAAGAAGCAAGCGTGACAGGTCTAAAGCACCAGTTTGGAAGCTTCATCAGAACAGATGGAACAGTGCGAAAGAAACTGAATGGTGTTTTTACAGGAAGCTGTGGGGGCATGTGAGCTTGTGATGGATGTTGGGCACTAATTTACCTTCTGATGTATGCAGAAGTCAAAACAAGAAGTCCGAAATAAACCATGTGAAAATGGCAGGGTGAAAATTATCAACAAAAGATAATGACATTTGAGTTCTCTATGAGTGCAGGAAGCAGCAAGATCTTCATTAATTACAAGACAAAGAGGTGATGGAAGGCTCCGGAGTAGGAATGAAACAAGAAGTGTGTCTCGTATACCCCCTGAAGAGACAGATGTAATTGATGCAAGTTTCCACAGCTATACTTTGAATTAAAATATAATATTGTGCAGAAGTCTTAAATACTTATATGTAAACAGGATACCCAAGAATTGCACAGTACTGTATTTATCAGAGTTGATCGGAGAGCAAGTTTGGCAATCTGGCGGGAGCCAAGGACGTTGGAGATGGTGAGGGTGGAGCTCCATGGGAGAGGTGTGGGACAAGTGGCAGAAAAGAAGTGCCGGGCCAGGGGTGTGGCACCAACACATCCAGCCCTGAGACACCAGGCAAGATCATTTCATTCCAAAGAATTGGTTTATTGATCTTACAAGATATCTCTTTGGTGCTTCCTGCTCCCTCCCCTCTCCCTTCCCCTTTTCCCAACCACGATTGCACTTTCCCTGCCCCCTTCCCACTCTCAGTCCACAACAGAGTCACATATCAGAATTAAGTTTATCGTCACTTTCATACATCTGTCTTTTTTTTTGTGTGGCAGCAGTACAGTGCAATACATAAAATTACAGATTACAGATTAGTCTCTCTCACTCATATATATGTATCAACTCATGAAAGGAAACATTACTTGACTACATGGATAGTTATTAACTGAAGAGTTGTGTTATTATCTTAAAAGGGGAGGAGTGCCAAATTTATTGTCTAATGGATGCTGCATTTTTCTTTTTTAAAGGCTGTTGGATGCTCCAATAATATAAGATTTAATTTTTACCTTCCTACTGATATTAAATAATTTCTCCTATGAATGCATATTCACAAGTCCAGGTTTTTTCAGATTAGTCTCCAGAAAATTAAAACAACAGGAAGGGTCTCGGCCTGAAACGTCGACTGCGCCTCTTCCTATAGATGCTGCTTGGCCTGCTGCGTTCACCAGCAACTTTGATGTATGTTGTTTCCAGAAAATTAAGTCTGTTTCAAATGTTTATTGATGGACGCCCTAGCATGCAGCGGGTGAAAAAAATGAAATCCATTGCATGCTTCACAGTTTGTGTAAGGCAGGTAGCCAAATTAATTTATGTGTGGATTTCCACCACATGTTCCAGTTTCCTCTCACATTCCAAAGAAGTATCAGGTAGTAGGTTAATTGATCATCTTAAATTGTCCTATAATTTGGCTAGGGCTAAATCAGTGGTTTGTTAGCAGTGTGGCTCGAAGGTGCAGAGGGGCTTCTCTAAATAAACAAATATAGATTTCTGTTAAATTTGTGAAATGGACCAAGGATAAAGATCTATGACAGTTAACTGATGGTGTGGAGCTGAATACACCAAAATCTGATTTGTAACATGAAGTAAATAGCAGTCCTTCATAATTGATCAGTGGAGATTTTTCATAAGAATTTTTGCACTCTTGTGGTCTTGGCAATGTAACAAGTAATAAAATGAACTATGTTGTTATTTTTGAAACAATATTAGTTTTTCATGTTCCAATAAAATAAATGGGATTAAGAGTTCTTTTTAAAGTACGAATTCTGCCCCACTGTATCATTGACATTGTATCTCTCCACACAGGCCACCTGATCTGATGAATATATCTAGCTCATTTTTATTTAGTTCAGATTTCATACATTTATAACTTTTTGTACACCTATCAATTTTCTAACAAGACTTCCCAATCTAGGGTCCATGGACCTCTTGTTTAATGGTATTGCTTCATGGCATTAAAGAGCTTGGGAACCCCCATACCATGTGTAAAGCAAGGAGTTCCTTGTATTCCCACCAGCAAGGAAAGCCTTCAGCTGAAACAAGCTTTCTGAATCCACTGTAGGCTTGGTGTATATGTGTAGTATTCCTATACTTTCATTGTTGCCTTTCACAGAATGGATGGAAATCAGTTTACAGAAGCCTTACCCTTGAGTCTAAGACAACATAGACACATAGAAACATAGAAAATAGGTGCAGGAATAGGCCATTCGGCCCTTTGAGCCTGCACCGCCATTTATTATGATCATGGCTGATCATCCAACTCAGAACCCTGCACCAGCCTTCCCTCCATACCCCCTGATCCCCATAGCCACAAGGGCCATATCTAACTCCCTCTTAAATATAGCCAATGAACTGGCCTCAACTGTTTCCTGTGGCAGAGAATTCCACAGAATTCCCAGGGCTTGATGCTGCAGTCAGAGGATGTGACATTGAGATGGTGCTTTACTGCTGTGGGATCAACACAGATGGCATGTGGACATGGGATCAACACAGATGCCATTTTTAATTCTTCCCAAGACAAGGAAAATGCCGACAGTTGATCAAAGAAAATTAGCAGCTTTGGTATATTATGTATCCAAACAAGTACTCAAAACGATTGCTTTCCTTGATAAATTGACATGTGATCAATCTCTAATTCAATTACGTTCTTTATTTTGTCTGAAAGATTTTAGTTATACAAACTGTATAAAGTTGTGCAGTGTGTTGAGGGGGAGGGGAGGTTAGAAAGGAACAGCATAATACAGTGACAGCAGGGAAATAAAGAAATTACCCTATCATCATGATGTCATGAAAAGGCCATGGAGGGCTGGCACACAGTTGCCATTGCTGGGTCACCTTCTGTCATACATGTAGTAGGCAAGGCAACAGCAGCAACTGTAAGTGTAGAACAAGGACCTGAAGGAGAGTGAGAATTAGTGAAGGGAGTGTTAGGAGGAGAACTTGATTATAATAGCATATTCACAACTGTAACAATGAAGTCAATTACTTTTAAGCATGCATTTTGGCCTTGTGCTTAAGATTTACTCAAAATAAATCCAAGATGCAACCTTTATTCCCCACATTCTGCCATTTGGATTTTCCCTGTCTTTCCCAATAAGTGAAGTAATTCAGTAAATAGCTCAAATGCCATCTATAAATTTGCTGATGATACGACTACTGCTGGCAGAATTTCGGATGGCGATGAGAGGACGTACAGGAACGAGATTTATCAGTTAGTTGAATGGTGTCGCAGCAGCAACCTTGCAGTCAACATCAGTAAGGCCAAAGAACTGACTATAGACCAGAAAGGGCAAGAGGAGGGCACACACGCCAGTCTACATAGAGGATCAGAAGTGGAAAGAGAGAGCAATTTCAAGTTCCTGGATGTCAAAATCTCTGAGGATCTATCCTGGACCCAACATATCAATGCAGCTACAAAGAAGGCATGACAGCAGCTTTCATTGGGAGATTGGGGGGATTTGGTATGTCACCAAAGATGCACAAATTTCTATGGATGTACCATGGAGAGTATTTTAACTGGCTGCATCACTGTCTGGAATGGGTGGGGGTGGGAGATGGAAATAAGCTGCAGAGAGTTACAAACTCAGTCAGCACCATTATAGGTACCAGCCTCTGAACCATCCAAGGCATCTTGAAGAAGTGATGCCTCAAAAAGGCAGCACCCATCATTAAGGACCCCCATCACCCAGGTCATGCCTTGTTCTCATTGCTACCATCAGGAAAGGCATACAGAAAGAAGCCTGAAGACACACACTGAATGATACAGAAATAGCTTCTTCCTCACTGCTGTCTGAATTTAGAATGGACATTGAACCCATGAACACTACCTCACTATTTTGCACTACTTATTTGATTTAACTATTATATATACACTTCCTGTAGTTCATGTTTTTTCTATGATTATGTATTGCATTGTGCTGCTGCCGCAAAGACAACAAATTTCACAACACGAGGAAATCTGCAGATGCTGGAATTTCAAGCAACACACATCAAAGTTGCTGGTGAACGCAGCAGGCCAGGCAGCATCTCCAGGAAGAGGTATGGTCAATGTTTTGGGCTGAGACCCTTCATCAGGACTAACTGAAAGAAGAGCTACTGCACGGTTTTAATACAAGTTAAAATTTTAAATATCCATAGTGACGATGGAAATAGATGGTTGGGGCTCTTGCATTAGATAAACACTTGAGGGCAAATATTGTTCAGTGCTGTAGGGTTAGTTCTGGGGAGTGGGCCTGATTGGATGATCAGCCCAGAATTAATGGGCTGAAGGTTTGTTTCCTGTGCTGAACTTTGCAAATCTTTTCATTTAGATGTTTAGTGCTAACTGATTTAAATGAGTTACTCATTATGTATGTATCCCATCTTTAGCAAAGTCTTTCAGTGTTAGTTTGTCAAATCTGATAAACCCGACTTGTAAAACAGTCATATTCGTTAATATTTCAACAGATGAAGGATTTTGGCTGTAATCCACACAATGAAATCACAGACCATGTGCATTTCAAGGTGAATACTTAGACAGCAGTGTCACAGGTATCAGCAGCTGCTGCACCAGGCAGGAATTATCTTTTAGTTGGGCGGGGGGGAATCTTGTAAACTTTTGCCAAACATTTTCCAAGATCAATCTTTTGTCTCTAAATTTAAAAAAATGAATAATGGCTCCTTAGGGAAGATGTCAGATGATGCCTGTCATTTATAGAGATGTTGATTCATCAGCTCAGAAAAAAATTACTATTAGTCTATCACTTAGAAAATTTTCTATTTTCAATATTTAAAAGTTTGCATGAGGAAGACATTTACTAATGTTGTTGCATGTGACAGGAAAACCTTTGCATGTCTCCCCACCACGGAAGGCTATATGTCTTAAATTGATGAATGTTTACTCATGTCCCTTGGTAATGCAATATCTTCAGGTTCCTAATCCAAAGTATATAAAAGCAAGAATAGCAATGGCAAGAACAGCATTTACAGAAATGAGAACCATCCTAACGTACAAGAAAATAGCAATTAACATCTGCCTTAGAACTCTCAGCTGCTACATTCTTCCTATATTGATGTATGGCTGTGAGTCATGGACCATCACAAATGCAATGGAAAAAAGAATCAAAGCAGCAGAGATGTGGTTCCTCAGAAGAATACTGTGCATATCATATGTGGTGGTTGTCTCTCGGGGTCTGAGGAAGACCAAACATTGTGCAGTCATCTGGATACACATGTGGCTTCGGAAGCCAAAGGCTGAAGCACACACGCGGTTGCAGGTTGGACATGGAATGGCGGTTGTTAGAACAGGTGCACACACAGCTTTGTGGTGTCAGTCTCGTGCTGCTGCAAGGCACTGATTTCGGCCATCCTCAAAGTCAGGTGCAGCTTTTCTGGTCAGGACGCACCACGCAGCCCTGTCGGCTGCGGACTCCTCAAGTTGTCGAGGCTGGCGGTCTGCCCATTTGATGTACGATTTCAGATTGTCTTTGAATTTATTTTTGGGGCAGCCCTTATTGCGACTGCCATGCTCAAGCTCACCGTAGAGCAGCTGCCTGGGGATTCTTGTTTCACCCATGCGGATTACATGGCCAGTCCAGCGTAGCTGGGCCTGGAGGATTCTTGCCTCAATGCTTGTGCTGTTGGCTCCTGGTTGGTGATTCGGTCCTGCCATCGAATCCTCATGATCGACCGCAGAGAGCGCATGTGAAACTGCTTCAGCTGTTTGATGTGCCTGTGGTACAGGGTCCAGGTTTCGCAGTCATACAGGAGAGAGGTGAGGACCACAGCCTTGTACTCCTTGAGCTTGGTTGAAAGCTGAATGTCCTTGTGCTCCAGAACTTTAACACGGAGTTTCCCGAGTGCCTGCTGGCTTTCTGGATCCTTGCTATGATCTCTTTGTCAAGGGATCTGTCACTGGAGATGGTGCTTCCTAGATACTTGAAGCTCTCCATATTCTTCAGGACAATGCTGTTGATGGTGATGCATGGCTGAGGAGGGTGACTGATTGGTGCAGGTTGCAGGAGAACTTCTGTCTTACTGAGGCTGATTGTCAGTCCAAACAGCTTTGAGGCTGCGGAGAACTTGTCGACAATCGTCCACAGGTGGTTCTCCTGGTGGGGCATGAGGGCACAGTCATCAGCAAACAGGGCTTTAGTGATGAGCCTCCTCAACATTTTGGTCTTTGCAGCAAGGCGTCTCAGGTCAAACATCGATCCGTCTAAGCGATATCTTATGTAAATACCCAGGTCCAGGTCCTTAACAGCATGCTTCAGCATTTGGATGAAGAGGCATCTCACTACTTTCCATTGCTGGAAAAATCCTCGCCCGCATCATCCTCAACAGACTGATTCCAACACTGTCAGAAGAGAACCTTCCCGAGTCACAATGTGGCTTTTGTCCCGAATGAAGCACTGTCGACATGATCTTCGCAGTGAGACAGATACAGGAGAAGTGCCTGGAACAGAACATGACATTATACTCTGTCTTCATTGATCTGATGAAGGTGTTTGACATGGTCAACAGAAACGCACTATGGATCATCCTTAGAAAGCTTGGCTGCCCGCAGAAATTCACTACGCTCATCCGCCTGCTCCACGATGACATGACAGGAGAAGTATTCTCAGATGGTTCCCCATCTGAGACTTTCAACATCTCAAATGGTGTGAAGCAACGGTGTGTTCTAGCACCAGTGGTCTTCAATCTCTTCATCCAAATGCTGAAGCATGCTGTTAAGAACCTAGACCTGGATATTTACATAAGATATCGCTTAGATGGCATATCATAAACGGACAGGATAACCAACGAAGAAGTTCTACAGAAAATGAATACAAAATGTACATTACTTTAAAAAAGTCAGAAAACAGCAATCAAAATTCTTTGGTCACATCATGCGAAGAGAGGCATTAGAACATTTAGTTACAACTGGAAAGCTGGAAGGGAAAAGAAGCAGAGGCAGACAGAGAATGAAAGTGATAGATGGAATAACATCATGGTTAGAAACAGGGGAGGCAACAACTACAATTCGGAGGGTCAGGGACCATGATGAATGGAGAGACATGATCGCCCACGCCAAACGGCAAGGCACCTGAATGAATGAATGAATCCAAAGTACAGATGTTGATATTGCAGTACCATTTCACGATTAAAGAATGAAAAGTTAAAAACATACTTTTGCAGCACTTTTTACGTACCAGCCATAAACATGATGGCGTAAGTCAGCAGGCTCATCTTCAGTGCACCTTCATTTATATACTTCATCCTGCAGAAGACTGAGTGAATGAAGTTTAGATGCTGCGTGATGCAGCTGAGTCATACAAGCCACAGGGACCGAATCTCAATTTCAATTTGCAATTTCTATCATAATTGTGTTCAGCAATTCTGACTCACACCTCAACTTCCTGAATGCTTCCAGGCTTTTTGCAGTTCCTGACCAACTTTCCCCATCTCCTTACAGAGAAACAATCAGTCCCAAACAGAACCAGATCTTCTTGTGATTCACCGAATCAATCAACTTTCACTCCACAAACTTGCATAGGAATTTCTTCCATGGAAATGTGAGGTAACTAGAGTCCTTTTGAAAGAGAGAACAAATAATCTTAAAACTGAACAGAGCTAACATGAATTGCTAATTAAAATGGGTTTGAAAACAAACTTCCAGCCCTTTATGAGTTGGATTTCTGCCAACACCACAATCAAGCTCATTTTACATTACTCGAAAAGCAAAGAAAAACTCCAGATACTGGAAATCTGGAATAAAAGCAGAAAAAGCTGGAGATCTTTCATCAAGCCGATCCACTGAGAAATTTCTAGCATTTTCTGTTTTAATTTCATTTTATATTAACATGATTAAAATTGCCCAGCAATTGGAATTAAGAACAGCCTATCATTTAAAACATTTCCATCTATTTCTTAATTTTGTTCCCGCTGTTTCACCACAACTAGTATTTTATCGCATTAAGTGTCTATTCTATGTTCTTTTGAATCTTACTATTGAGCCTATTTCCACTACCCTTTATTTATTTTTTTATTATTTAGAGATACAGCACGGCAACAGGTCCTTCCGGCCCAACAAGACTGTGCTGCCCAATTACATCCATGTGATCAATTAACCTATTGACCCCCAGGTTTTTGGAATGTGGGAGGAAACCCATGTGGTCATGGGGAGAACGTACAAACTCCTTACAGACAGCAGGGGGAATTGAACCTGCAGTCAATCACTGGTGCTCGAATAGCGTTACGCTAACCATTACATTATTGTGCCGCCCCCTAGTTTTATGGTGCACATTCCAGATGGCAACTCAAAACAACTCATGTCATTATCGATTTTTCTACCAAACACCTTAAACCTGGTTATTTACTGGCACTGCAAACAAAACCAATATTCACAAAATGCAGGAAGAACTCAACAGGTCAGGCAGCATCCATGGAAATGAACAAACAGTCGACATTTTGGGCTGAGACCCTTCTTCAGGGCTGGAAAGGAAGTGGGAAGACACCAGAATAAAAAGGGGGGAGGAGGAGAAGAAGGAGAGCTAGAAGGCGATAGGTGAAGCCAGATGGGTAGGAAAGGTAAAGGGCTGAAGATAAAGGATTCTGATAGGAGAGGAGAATGAACCATAGGGGAAGGGGCACCCGGGGGACATGATAGCTAGGTGAGAAGAAGTAAGAAGCTAAAGTGGGGAATAGAAGAAGGGGGAGGGGGATTTTTTTATATCGGAAGGACGAATCAATATTCATGCCACCAGGTTGACATCTCCTCCCATCCCTTTCTAGATCTCTCTGTCTCCATCTCTGGAGACAAACTGTCAACTGATATCTTTTATAAACCTACTGATTCCCATGGCTATCTTGACTATACCTCTTCCCACCCCATCTCCTGCAAAAATGCCATTCTTTGTTTCAGTTCCTTCTCTGCCACATCTGTTCCCAGGATGAGGCTTTCCTTTCCAGATTTCCTCCTTCTTCAAAGAATGGGGTTTCCCTTCACCATTTATGCTGCCCTCACCCAACATCTCCTGCATTACCTGAACATCCATGCTCACCCCTTCTAGTCCCCTTAAAAGTGATAAAATTCCTCTTGTCCTTATCTACCACCCATTAGCCTCCACATCCAACACATTCTCCACAACTTATACTATCTCTAAAGGGACCCTACCACCAAACACATCTTTATCTGTCACCCCCCCCCCCAACACTCTCTGCTTTCCACAGGAATCGCTCCCTCTGTGATTCTCTTGCCTATTTGTCCCTTCCTGCTGATCTCCCTCCTGACACTTACCCTGCAAGTAGTCAAATTGCTACAAATGCCCATTCACCTCCTTTCTCACTTCCATTCAGGGTCCCAAACAGTCCTTATAGGTGAGGCGACACTGTGTCCAATGTTCCCGATGCGGCCTCCTCTACGTTGGTGAGATCCATCATAAATTGGGGGGAATCACTTCATCAATCAGTTAAGCTCCATCCACCAAAAGCAGAACTTTGTGGTGTCCCAACATTTTAATTCCCATTCCCGTTCCAGTTCCGACATGTCGGTCCATGGCCTCCTCTTGTACCATGATGAGGCCACCCTCGGGGTGGAGGAACAACACCTTATATTCCATCTGGGTAGCCTCCAACCTGATGGCATGAATACTGATCTCTCCTTCCAGTAGAAAAAAATCCAACCTCTTCACTTCTTCTATTCCCCAGTCTGGCCTCTTACCTCTTCTCATCTGCCTATCACCTCCCCCGGTGCCCCTTTTTCTTTTCTTTCTCCAATGGTCCACTCTCTCCTATTAGATTCCTTCATCTCCAGTCCTTTACCTTTCCCACCTATCTGGCTTCACCTATCACCTTTTAGCTATCCTTCCCCTTCCCTGCCTTTCTATTCTGGCTTCTTCCCCCTTCCTACTTGAGTCCTGAAGAAGGATCTATGCCCAAAACATTGGCTCATTGTTCATTTTCATGGGTGCCGCCTGACCATCTGAGTTCTTCCAGCATTTTGTGTATGTTCCTCTGGATTTCCATCATCTGCTGTGTTTATCTAAACCAATAACTACTTTGAGCAAATCTATCAAATTTCTTTGACTGTCTTTGCCCCAATGATGGGATCTGATCAACAAGTTTCATTTAAAGCTGCTTCTAAGGATCAAATACTGAATGGTTTACTAATTGTTAAGATACAAGCAGATAAGTTTAAGTATTCCAAAAAGAAGCAGTCAAATCTTGACATAACCAAGACTTGGACAAGGGTTTCGATACCAGTGAGTCAAGACCATAGATGGGCAAAGTTACAAAAAGCAGCAGGACTAATACCAGACCAAAAATTAATCTGGTTCAGTATCAGAGAGTATTCAAGGAATGGAATTTGTACTGGAACCTGAAACTCAGCAAGTTCCCAGTAAAAGAAAATAAACATCCAGTCATTTGCTAAATGACTTTAGCCTATTGTGAACTCATTTTATACATCAAGTGCCAGTGCAATATCTAGCCTTTACTTGAGATGTGATTTCTAAAAACAGTAGTTGCACTGTACATAGGCTCTGCTGATGACCATTCATTCATTCAGCTGCCTTGCCGTTCGGCGTGGGCGATCATGTCTCTCCATCCATCCTTTTCCCTGAGCCTCCGAATGGTAGTTGTTGCCTCCCCTGTTTCTAACCATGATGTTATTCCATCTATCATTTTCATTCTCTGTCTGCCTCTGCTTCTTTTGCCTTCCAGCTTTCCAGTTGTAACTAAATGTTCTCTTCACATGATGTGTCCAAAGAAGTTTGATTGCTGTTTTCTGATTTTTTAAATTTTTTAAAAATTTGATTTTTCATTGTCGGTGCTGTGCAATTGCTCAGCAAAAGGAGGTGTAAGGCGCTGCTTCCGTCCGATAGCCTACAGTTCACTCTTGGGCAAGGTGTAGTACCTGCTTAGCCTCCCAGCCAGGGTCACGTGAAGCCATGGTTTGCAGGTGGTGGACGGTTTTACAAGCAGATTCTACAACTGGAATTTATGGTTGTAAAACTAAAAACGCTGGGTAGATGAATCTGCTGATTAATGGCCAGGGTTACCTGTCCAGTATGGACACTGCAACTGAAGAAGGCAAAGGGAAACCATTTCAGTATTCCTCCTTTGTACAATCATGAAATCAAATCAACTATGGTCTCAGCTGATGACCTGGAAACTAATTACATATTGTTTGTCCTTTAACATAATATTCTGTATAGTAGTTGCACCCTATTGTTTGGCATTAGTGGATATCTCCCTTGAATATGATGCTGTTCGTGTTTCCATACAGTGCTGGCAAATACTTTCATCACTTATTCGCCACTTAAGCAAATAACTAAGTGTAAAATCAAAAGGCAAGTTGCACAAAGTAGCGCCAGTCAATAAATATACATGGTAGGTTTAATTACACACATCTCCAGGTATGAAAGCCATTATTGTGATCCACACGTCCAATAAGCTCACTTATTGACTGTTATTAACTTATCAAAATGCAGCTAATCGCAACCAGCAGCTGAAAACCTCTGGCAATTGATACTCTTCACAATTTCATCGGTGAATGAGGTATGCCACAGGGCAGTGAATCTGGGTTAAGATGGAGATAGGAATTTAAATGTTTCTGCACTGATTGTGAATCAAGTACCTAGATTGGACTCCCACATTAAACTATTCTATATCCAACCAATTCAACTTTTTAATAAAAGTATATCTATGATTTATGAGGCACCGAACATAAGTGATTGCCTGCAGTTATCACACTACAAGACATAAATTCAACTCAGTTTACTGTGGATGACTGAAGCACAAATGGTTGAACCGAATACCTTGTCCAGTGTATTTCACTTTATATTAGGAGGAATTGCCATTCTCCACTGCTGTCAGTGTGCATTACCAAGGTTAGTTGAAATGGAGCCCTCGACGGCCTTCAACAGAATACTGATAATACTGTCAAATAAACTATTTTCTCTTCACTGCCCAAAGGATTATAGTGTTTTGCTATTTATATGAAATTGCTTAATATTCATGACTACTGCAGCACACATTATTTATTTAATTCCTTGTTTACCTTAGTCTTTCAGGGTGCTTTCTCTTCTCTACTACCTATAATGCTGAGATCGATTAGGAAAGTCACAGTCATTTACTACCCTCACCAAAGTGTCTATTTGTCCTACCTCAACATTAGTGACAGGGACTGTAATCAACATTGGGAATTTTCCCTGGAAACCAATTGTCTTCCCTGACATTCACTCAACATATGCCAGCTCACCACAGATTGAATGTAGATCCTTGCATCACACTGCTCTCTCAGTGCTAAATTGCCTGGGGTGAGGACCCACAAAAGGTAGAGCATTGGTAAAGAAACATAATATCTCCTCCTTCTTAGGTGGTTCCTTGATCGAGGAAGATATACTTCTACTCCAGTTCATAACATCATTAGATATTTGACATTGCTTAATGCAGCACTACTCATTTCCTATCTGCCTACCACTGCATATTTCCGCACCCTCTGCCCATGCTTCTCAATAACAAACCAAACCCCGCCCCCCACCCTTACCAGACCAGACATTTGTCTACATATGTACAAATACATCTGCTGTTGAGGAGGAACTTATTAGGAATAGGAGAGAGACCATCTAGCTAGCAGGGGACTTTCTTAGGCTCTGTGTGTCACTTGGTTAGAAAGACGATCTTTGCCCTCCTGAGCAGGTGTCCACTGAGGCTTCAAACATGAGTGGTATGACAGCTGATATTTAGTGTTGGATATGGTAGCGTTGGTCTTGAATGGAGTGCTTATTCAATTTCAAGATCAGCTTGATTTCATCCAGAACTAATTACTAACCTGACTTATCAGAATTAAATCAATTTTGGGTCATGTAGCATTAAAGAATAAATGGTTTTTCACATTCCAATTCCTATCCAATTTTTTTTGTGTTAGGAGAAGCAAATCAATGCAAAGTGCTCCTTAAGGAGTTCAGATACCTGAATTAACCATTTTTCCAAACACTTCCACTTCTCCAGAAATACCCATATTCCTTCTCATGGCACACCAGTCCTCCCCTTTCCACCATCCAGGATCCACAATCCTCTCCAGGTGAAGCAACAATTTACTTGTACTTCTTCCAACTTAGCCGCCACTTTTACCGCTTACCATGCGGTCTGCTCTACGTTGAGCAAACCATGCAGATCGGGGCACTGCTTTTCAGTACGCTATTCAGGGCTTTATAGTCCGTGAGCCAGGACCCCAAATTTGGACCACCGCTACCATCTGGGGGGAATAATTCTTGTAGTGATTTTTGGCAAGGCATACACCCCTAGTGCTAGAAAATTTGTGATAGCATTGTAGCGGTGGTAGCTTTCTGTGATCCCATGGTGCTTTGCTTATGATAGGATGAATTATGCCAGGTACCTGTCCCCTTACTTTGCTCAGATGATGAACCTTCCAGAGAAGAATCCTTCTGTGTATGAGGCCTTCGAGACAGGCCAATTCTCAGTGCAGCTGTCAAGTAACAACCCCTTTGGGCAGGTCCCTGTGGACCAGGCTATTGAAGCCACAGTGAACAAAGACACACAGACTCCTGGAGGCACATCACGGTTCAGCCTGAATGCTGGAGCTATCAAGCATTACTACAGAACAGCAGAGCACCACAGTGCATTCCTGGGACAGTTAAGGGAGATGGTGCAAGGCAACAAATCAGAGGTTTGTCATGCAGAGCTACAGCAGCCAAGAATCCAGAAAGATGAGGAAGCAGTTTCAGCAGTGGTTAGCCTCATACATGCATGGGTCAACCCATTTGCAGAGAAGTGGGACCTCATTAACATCTCTACGGCAAAGGCAGCCCCCAAGACATTGCCTCCAACCTGATGAAGGCATATGAGATTGGTGAGCAATGCTATGCAACCTTCAAGGATAAGAGACTAGAGGAAGACCCACCAGCAAAGAAATTCCATGATCCAAGAAAACCAACAAGCTGAAAACATTCAGTGATATATGTAAGAAGAGAGAAGTGAAATCAAATGGGAGGGCGATCATCTTGAAAGCAGACAGGTCTTTGTTTGGACGCATCATAGTGATGGCACAAGGGTGCAGTCTACTTATGGAGGATATCCTTTCTCATCCCCTTGGACCATTGCCCTGGGCCGGGTCCACACCAGAAGGATCGCTGAGAAAGACAAGTAAAGCTACTTTAGCCACAACCTTGGAGAAAAATGTAGCAGTTGAAGAGCAACTCCCAGGAAACTCGGCTACAGTAGTTGATGGAATGAACTTGGTCCAAAGAGTGAAAGGTGATCAAGTTACTTTCAGAGATGTTGCCACAATAATTCTGGTATGGCTCTGAGGGAAGGCAGTCAGAGTAGCAGAATAGACACACACAAGGAGTACTCTATCAAGAATAGTGAAAGATCTCTATGGGGTGAAGAGACTGGTCACGAGTTGCAAGGTATCACAGACACACAGATGGTGAGGCAGTGGAGGAGCTTCCTGACCAAAGTCAGCAACAAAAATAGTCTCATTAGCTTCATAGTCCATGAATGGAGGAAGGCGGAGTACAGAGCAAAGCTACAGGAGAAGATTCTTATGCAACTGTGAATGACAAATGTTACAGAATCACATCTCAAGACAGTGAGGAGGTGTCAGCTCTTCAGTGTCAACAAGAAGAAGCAGATGGCCGCCTACTTCTCCATGCTGCCCATGCCACAAGAGAGGGATACCAATCTGTAGTGATCTGCTCAGAAGACACAGATGTCTTTATCATGTCTTTAGCATTTTGTGACAAGATTGAGACCCCATTGTTCCAGAAGCGTGGCACTAGAACCCGGACAAGGCTTGTAGACATCAGGAAGGTTGCTGCCACTGTTGGCATAGAGGTTTGTAGGGCTCTCATCGGGTTGCAAGCACATACAGGATGTAACACTGTAAGTCCTTTTGCAGGCAAAGGGAAGACAAGTGCCCTAAAACTTCTGACCAGCAGCAGGGAAACTCAGGACACATTCTCATAGTTGGGTCAGGAATGGGACCTCTCCCCAGAACTGATGGACAAACTGGAGGCAAGGACTGCTTAACAAAACAAGCACAGCGAGCCAACTACCAGGCTGGTATGTGGAGAGGATGTTTGGAGAAGGATCCACAAGTGCCAAGCCCTGTTGGCAGAGGATGGAAGATGGAGAGAGAAGAGGAAGCTGAACAGTTGGTGGTGCACTGGATGGAAGGCCAGCCAGCACCCGATGCTGTCCTGGATCTACTGGCCTGTAACTGTCCAAAAAAATGTTCACTCCCAAGATGTATGTGTGTTGCAAATGGCCTCAGGTGTACTGATGCGTGTAGACTGGCAGACTGTGAGAACCAGGCATCCACCTCAGAGAGTGTGGAAAGTTCAGATGAAGATGTGGAAGAAATTATTATGATTATGATAAAGCTACCACTGGTGCGATGCTATCACATATTTTCTTACTCTAGAGATGTATACCTTGCCAAAAATCATTATGAGCATTATTCCCCTCAGATGGTACCGACCAACTCTGCTGGCTCACGGACTATTACAGACACCACCTCAGTTGCCTCTTATTGTAATTTTTCAGCCCAGTACCAGCTTGACCTCATTGCCAATGCAATTGTGGGAGAGTAAAGAGAGTGAGGTCAGGCTGGTATTGGGCTGGAAAATTACAATAAGAGGCAATTGTAGGAATAGCACTTCATCATCAAAATGGTTATATTATATCCTTCCAGACTTGGCAATGAGTTCAGCAACTTTGGACAATTGGCATTAGCAGTCATTGAACACGAAAAATACAAGTGGGAGCGAGCCACTTGGCACTTTGCATATGCTCTGTCTCTCAATAAGATCAAGGCTGATCTTTCACCTCACTACCACCACTTGATGTCTGACAGAGAAGGCTGTGCTCGGTCTTTAATCACAAAGTCTGCCTGGATCCAAACTTTGTAACCTTGTCTGCCTCCTCCGACTGGAAACTTTCACACTAGCCGATGGTTTTGTGAGGAACTATACTGTGGTTACATGCAGCAAAGAACCATTAATCTTGGTCACCATTAATCTAGCTGCACTTATTTTTTTGAAGCATTGCAAATAAATCCAAGCAACACACACACAATGCTGGAAGAGCTCAGCAGGCCAGGCAGCATCTGCAGATTTTCTCTTGTTTGAAAGTAAATCCATGTCAGGGGTGAAGAAGGTTGGGAAGTTTGCATGCATTCAGCCTTTGAGGACAATGTTATTGCACGTAACAACTGAATAGCTTTTGAGAAAACAAAACACTCATTAGGATGAGAACAATATGGTAAGCTATACCTCCATGTGACTCAGTGAGAGAAGGTCAGGTCATTGGACCAACATCCAAAGATCCAGAGCACGGACCAGACTGAGTTCCTTCCTATCACGTCAACAGGAGGCCCAAACTCAACACAAGTAAGCAAATAATAATTTAAAATATATCAGGACTAGTGCCCATAACCATGAAAGAAATTGATTTAAGAACCCATATTCATTGTTTTTTGCTGGTAATCTCACACGTTTGTTCCATTTTAACCCTCACCCCCTCCAGACCCACTTCCTTATTTTCACTAAACTCTAAACCACATCCTCTTTCACCTAGCTGAATCATTCGTAATTCTACACTCCTGTCCTCACCCATCATCAACCTCCCCCATACCCTCTGCCACACCTCCACCCCTTGATTCCTAACTCCTCTCCTTCGGGATTATCAAATTTTATTTCTAACTTCTGCCAGTTACGACAAAAGACCCAAAATGTTAACTGTTTCACTCTCCACAGATTCTGCCTGACCTACTGAGCATTTCTAGTATTCTCTGCTCTATTTCAGATCTTCAGCATTTGCAGTATTTTATCTTCATTTGTTTGCCCAAGTGACAGGTTTGTTCAGTGGTAATACCCTCCAGTCAGTAGATTATGGAAGCTATGACTGAAGCAGATAATCTGTGCTGATACTTCAAAATGGTACTGAGGGTTAGAGATGTTTCAATGCCCCTGGCACAAGAATACCACAGACAATGTGTGAAGAGCAAGTATCTTGCCTGCAGCTCACGGACTATGGTGAGTGAAAACTCATCTACATAATAAGAACAACTGCCATGTCAGAGTAATTGCATATGGAGCACTTGGAGCTATCTTGAGATATCATGACATCGTGTTAAGTAAATTCAAGTTAATTTAAGTAATTTATAGGATGCTTTTACTAATGGAAATGGAGTTAGTGCATGCCCTGCAGTCATACCAAATTTGCTTTGTAATGATTACAGATTACACAACACAACAATTTTCATATTGTCCCAAAGACTTCAGTCATGAGAAAAATGGACAACAAATTAATGAGAGATTAATTAACTCAATTGGACAGGTCACATTGCTTGCATACACAACACCATCTCCCAAAATAGATAACACAATCTAGGCTCTGTCATATGAAGAGATCTCCAAGCAGACAGACAGAGTAAGAGATTCAGGAAGATGGTCAATGGTTCGGAGGAATTCTGGCTCAGGACAGCTCAAAATGGAGAAGTACATTTGGAATAGGTTTGCATTGGATGTGTACAAAACCCCACATAAATGACAGAAGGAAATAAAAATCATCTCACAAATTATCCATCTGGCCACCCTGTCAGACGTCAGACCCAACCGTGGATTAATCTATGATTCCCACATTGAACTCATCAGGCACCTGGGAGTGCACAGAACATAGTCAAAGTCAAAGTAAAGTTCATTATTAAAGTGCGTATATATTGCCATAAACTACATTGAGATGCAGATTTTGTAGGCATTTACAGGAAAATTAAGAAGTACAGTAGAATTTTCAAAATAAAAATGAAGACTGATAAACAGGACGTGAAGCAAATCATCCCCGTCCTGAGGGATTGCCTTAGATGAAAAGGAAAAGCACCTAAAAGCTTGATAAAGAAGGAATATTAAACCAGGTTCTCAGAAAGAAGCACAGTCCCAAGGAGGTGTAAAATGGGATACAAAGAGAGGGCCAGAGCAATGCCTCCAATGGTCAACTGAAGGACAGATGGGGGAAGAAGGACTCAAGAGAGACTTGAGTCAAAGGAACGAAGTTAAATGATAACAGAAGTTGCATTGTAAGGTATGATGTGATGAAGTATGTTATGTCTCAAGCTGATCTACTCCACCAGACTGACCTGGAGTATGTTATGTCTCAAGCTGATCTACTCCACCAGTCTGACCTGGAGTATGTTATGTCTCAAGCTGATCTGCTTCACCAGTCTGCCACCTCATATTTTCAGCAATAACTCCAGAAGTTTCTTGCCCAACTTACTTGAAATGCTGGGTCTTTCAGTGGTAAATTTCTGAAGATTGTGGCAGGCATTTAGCAGTTCACCAAAACAACAGTTTTCACAAACAGACCACGCACACATGTTGATTCAAACTCCAGCTTCACTCAACTAAGGATAGAAAGATCATAGATGATTTAAATGCCTGCAATGTCCACTGGCAACTAATAAAAAACTGTGTGTCTGAATGCCAATTAAAAACAAGATTAGCCCTCATTACAATGTTTTCCATAATTGATTGTTTTGCCAAAATTCTCTTTTAAGCAAGACAAAAGGTCTTGTTTATTTCTGTGAAGAAGGATGGGTAGGTGAGGTATCTGAGTCAACATTTCACCACTGGAAAGCATTCAAAGTTTATGTGATATAGTGGGCCAGCTTGTGAGAGTTTTGTGGAAAGGGTCAGAAGCAAGCCTTTCTTACAAACTGAAGGAAAGTTGTTGTATGGTGTACAAGAAGTAATAAACTCAAAGACAAAAGTTCATTTACAAGTCCTATATTGAAATTTTATCTCAGCCACATTGACACTGAATGACTATAACAAAGGCCTTCTTTGGAAAGGAATAATTATCAAAATAGTTTTCAATCAGCTTTAATAAAACATACTGTATATAATAGGGAAGGCCAAATAGTAAGTAGCTCCATAGTTTCAAGATCCAAGGACGACTTCTGTGAGAGAAGGAGATGGAACATGGAGATTCTGTGTGGACCCTGTTTCATGTGAACCGTTGACACCCAGCACCAACATTGTCCCAAAATGTGGACTCCACAGTACTGGGTCTAACATTAAAAAAAGTGTAAAGTACAATGATTTTCTATAAGCAATGAGGTCATCAAACTGACCTGTTCCAATTTCAGCAAAGCAAAACTTGCCCTAATTGCATTTCCATTCTTCAATTTGTCTTCATACTGAAGCTACACCTGAGGGAACAAACACCAGTCCTCATTAAGGGATCAGCAGTGGAAATGGTGAGTAGTTTCAAATTTCCAGGTATCAACATCTCTGAAGGTCTAACCTGCGCCCAAAATATTGATGCAAATACAAAGAAGGCATGCCAGCAGCTATATCTCATTAGGAGTTTGAGGAGATTTCATATGTTACCAAAGACTCTAGCAAATTTCTACAGATGCACTGTGGAGCATATTCTAACTAGTTGCTTCACCATCTGGTATGGAGGGGCTGCTGCACAGGATCAAAAAATGCTGCAGAGGATTGTAAAGTCAGCCAGCTCCCTCGTGGGCACTGGCCTCCCACCACAGAGAACATCTTCAAAAGCAATGTCTCAAAAAAATGTCATCCATCACTAAGGACCAGAAACACCCTGGACATGCTCTCTTCTCATTAGTACCATCAGAGGGGAAGTACAGGAGCCTGAAGTCACACAGTTAATGTTTTAGGGATACCTTCTTCCTCTTTGCCATCAGATTTCCGAATGGACAAGAAACTCATGAACACTACCTCATTATTTTTTGCAAGGCTTATTTGATCTTCTTTTACATATGTGGTATTTCTTATGTAATTTATAGTATATTTTATGTATTGCACTGTACTGCTACCACAAAACAGCACATTTCACGACATATGTCAGTGATGATAAACTTGAATATAATTCACAGAATATCCTGCCCAACCCTGATACATTTCAAAGTGCTGGTCCTATCCTCGCCTTACCATTTCTGAAAAGCAATAGGCTGACATCCAATTTCTTGTTCAGTGGCCTTTCATACTCCCAGTTAACCTCTTTTAAAAAATCTATCTCCTCTTAGCCTTTACCTTAATTATCAGTCACCTTCATTAACTCTTCATCTTTATAAATGACACATACAGTAGACCTTTATTCTCATTCGCACACCCTTGCTCATCTCAACTTCTACTACCACCACTAATCTGAGGCTTCAGTGTAAGATATCTGCTTTAATTTTCCTATACAGTTCACTCCCACCATCATACCACAATCTTCAACTGTTTTAGCCAACAGTAACTGCAGTTCTCTCTATAATCCTTCTCCTAATTGTCTGAAATATTTTCTAAAATTCCCTGTTAGACTCTGATTTGAATTATCTCTTCTAACCATTATATTGCCCATTCCTTCTCTCTGTGAGTTCTCGAGGAATACAGTGAATTTCAGACCGTCATTACTTGGAGTTTGGAGAATTAAGGGAAGAAAAGAAGTAAGTAGCATAAGCAAGAGAGATGTGGCTGAGAGAGAGAGAAGACACAGGTTGGAGGTGAAGTCAGTCGTTGTGTTTCTTGGTATGCAATACTAGATTGAGAGCAAGATGCTGACTGAGCCTCCATACAAGCAGAGCTTGTAAACATATTTGTCTCAGTAACATTGAAAATTAATCCATCTTTATATTCACCTAAAATGCTGAAGACTGGTTACAGTAAAGCATTGCCTCCAACTGGAAAGCAGACAGCAGCAGGTTTGGCCAAGCACAATAGCTAACATTTTTTTTTGCAGTGAGCTGAATTATTGTCAAGGGAGCTTGAGTCTGAGTGCAGGTGTTTTTTATAGTAATTATAATTCAGAATGATTTTTACTGTATAGTTGCGATGAGTTCAGTCCAAGCTTTTATATGTATTGGAAAATGATGCTTCACAATATGGACAAGATTATTCATCTGAACTCTTAGAGTTCTAGGTTCTTTCCACAGAGACCTATTGAATGATTTGGTAAATCAATGGTAACAAACTTCAGCCCCATTGCTACTCAAGGCAGGGGCAGAGCAATTCGGAGATAAAAATCATGATTGAAAACAAAATAGATTGTCTTCACCCATGTGACATTTCTTATGCATTTCCTCAGATCTGCTCACTTTGACTGCCATAACTTTGCTGGAAATGCATTCGGAACTCAATTTAAATGTGCATATGGGAATTAAGGGGGCATATTCAGTGAAGTTAGGGTGCATAACTGTAGCAGCTGCATGAAAATTTATGGATGATGTCAATATCTCCAAATGCTAGTAGGGCAGGCCTGTTATATTCTTTAAATTAGAAATGAAGTTACCAAGTGATAAAGAGAATAGACGAAGGTGAGTTTAACACAGAACAACTGCATTAACCAGTATTGGAGTTAAGAAAAAACATTGTAATTCATTTTCTTCATTTAATTGGTAATGCATCTTGCAATGGAAGTGTTGAAATTCTTTTGAGACCATCTGCGTCTGAAGAACAAGATTATAGAGGCTGTTTGCTGCTGTTTGTCATGCAAAGGACACTCAGTAATTACTGTTTATAAAGTCATTGAGTTTGCAATTACATAATAACTCCTGGTAAACCCATGAAATTTCAATGCCTGCTGTTTCAGCACTGATGTACTTTGAATATATAAAAGCAACAAATCTTAAACTGAAATCCCAAGTGCCAATGTCACTTGAGTAGTTTATTGACCGTAATTTACTCTTCAAGGAATGTCCTTGTATCTGAATATCTTCTAATGCTATATGCTTTTTAAACATTTCCTCCTTAGTTCCCTTGAAGGAGCTAACTTCTGGGATAGACCTTCGTTTTAAATTCCTGCTTCCGTGGTCCTTCAATAACTTGTCCAAGCGGCATCTCTTCATGAACTACGTGTGCTGACAACATGTGTCAACTGTGAAGAGCAACAAGACAAACTTGATTCAGAATCTAGGAGCCTAAGCAAAGATTTAGCAAATGTGTTGGTAAATTAGTATCCAAGCAATAGGAAGTCTTTAAAGAGGAGATAATGAGCATTCAGACTAAACATGTTTCCAACACTGAATGAAAAAGGGAGAAAAAAAGAAATGAAAGTCTGGATCCCCTTGGATTTTGAGAAAGCTATACACTTAGTGGTCATTTCATTAGGTACACCTGTAAATACCTAATCAGCCAATCATGTAGCAACTACTCAATGCATAAAAGCATGCAGGCATGGTCAGGAGGTTCAGTTGGGGAAACATCAGAATGGGGAAGAAAATGTGATCTAAGTGACTTTGACCATGGAATGTTTGTTTGTCCGAGATGAGGTTGTTTGAGTATCTCGGAAACTACTGCTATCCTAGGATTTTCATGTACAAAAGTCTCTTGAGTGCAAAAAACAAAAAAAAAATCTAGCAACACACATAAAAGTTGCCGGTGAACGCAGCAGGCCAGGCAGCATCTGTAGGAAGAGGTGCAGTCGACGTTTCAGGCCGAGACCCTTCGTCATCTAGTGGTGGCAGCTCTGTAGGCGAAAATGCATTGTTACTGAGAGAGGTCGGAGGAGAATGACTAGACTGGTGCAAGCTGACAAGAGGATGACAGTAACTCAAATAACCACATGTTACAACAGTGGTGTGCAGAGAGCGTGTCGGGATGCACAGCACATCAAACCTTGCAGTGGGTGGGCTACAGCAGCAGAGGACCACAAGCACAAACTCAGTAGCCACCATATTAGGTACAGGAGACACCTAATAAAGTGGCCACTGAGTGTATGTTGGATAAATGTTACAGCAGACACCTGGAACTCCACACTGCCACAAGTCTAGAGAAGTATAGACGATAAAGGGGTGAAATTAAAAATTAAATTAGAAAGGCAAAGAGGGTTCATGGCAAAATATTGACAGATAACATCAAGAGAAAGTTCCTAAGATTATTAATCAATACTTGATAGGAAATAACTTATCAAAGAAAAGTGTAGGTTTTACTAGTGACCAAAAAAAATGGCAGTATGTATTGATGCAAAGAAAGTGTATAATTCTAAATGAATATTTCACATCTGTCTTGGAGGAAGAGGGAGAATTGTCATTGAGGAGGTAGAATGAAATGTTATAAATAATCAACAGTTAGAGGGAAGGAGAAGGAGATTGAGCATAAAAATAAACCCGGTGTCTCTGAAAATAGATAGATCAACTGGCCATGGTATAACTTAAACTTCAATGGTAATATTGACTTGGGAGAAGACTTTGACATCGAACATTTGCTCTCCCAATGAATTCTGGGGTTTTGTGAAACCAATGTTGGTGATTGCTCCAAGGTGTTTGCTGTAGGTGTTCCGTATCTCAAAGTTTGCAGGACTGCAGAGATCAGGACTTTCCTGTGGACTACGGGCTGGGCTTTTGGTTTTGATCTTCCAATGTTCTTTCCTTCACATACTGAGGATGTCATCATCAATATTTGCCTTTGCTGAGAGGTGGCTCCTGTGATAAGAAAAGTAACTCAGGCCTTTCTGGGATCTTTATTTGATAATCCCTCAATAAAGGTGAGAAAGCTGGTAATCGCTTACTTTTTAAGGCCATTGAGATGGGTAGTGAACATTCACCTGATCAGTAAGCCACATCGCAATAAAATCAATAAATAAAGGCTTCAGATATGACTGTGCTTCACATTCCACCTGAACTTGTACTGCCTGTAAGAAATTTATCTTACATCCTAATTCATGATGCAGTTATCTGTGACTCTAATTTTTGGTGGTTACCCAGAGTCTGCGGCTACTCAGAGACTTTCATAAAGAGTTGGATAGATAACTGAAGGAAAACAGTTTGCAGTACCTCACAGCAGGGACAAGGAACCAAATGGATTGTCATCATGGGCTTGCTAGGTTTGTTTTTGTACTGTCACAGTTCTATGGTTGCTGATCTAACTAAATATTCAACATTAATTACAGAAATATTTCAATGTGATCAGAACCCAACAGTGAAACTTTGGCCAGGTTTTTAAATTACACTCTTCTAATCGCAAAGTATTTCAGCCTGCTTGACTTCTGTAAGGCATAAATTTGATTTTCTATAGACCTGATTTCTAGTTTTCATTAATTTTATTTCAGATTTACAACATGTCCAGCATTTTTCTTCTATTGCTGTGTTGGTTATTACAATACATCACATATTAGTAAACTTGTTCTTATTCTGTAATATTGTTCCTCTCCTTCATTAGATATCTTGTGGTGTGCACTTTCCTCCAATTAAATCACTTACCTTTCATTGCATCAGCCAATAGCAGCAAGTTTTTGAAATAAAGGAAGTGGATTAGTGAGAGTGAGTTTTCAGTTAGAATTGTGGCTTTGCCCAGAAACTAATAATGTGAACATTGGAAAGTTATAAAATGTTGCAGATTAATTTTCAGAACATCCTCAGTGTAACTGACGTGTGAGGGCATTTATCCTAATGGCATGACAAACCCATAGCTTTAAGTGTTCAGGATGTGCCTTAACCAGTTCTACCTGAACGCAGGCAGGAGGATGTGGACGCAGAGTGTTAAGCTGCAGACCCCAGAGAACATTAAGGAACTAAAGAGGGAGTACCCAGGTTGGAGAACCTTGAAAGCCTTCTTTGATTTCCCTGTTCACAGGTGGGAAGTGACCAAGGAGAACTTTAAGAGGTTCTTCATCCGCAAAGGGGTTCACAAAGCAAGACAGTGTCAGAGGGAATTGTGTGAGCTCCAGACAGAGCTGCAGCAACTTCTCCTTCTGCATTTGAAGGAGGTGGTTATGAGGGCAGAATTATGAGAGGTGAAATGCTGGTAAGCCCCAGCACCACCACTAAATCCTCCAAGGTCATCTTCTGATCTAGGGTCCACATGGTGGTACAGGATAAGACGTGCTCATGCTTCCTTTTCCAAAAGGCTTGTAGGGGGAGCTCTGTGATCCACAGCCTTAAGGAAGAGGATGGCTCGGTGGCATCCTCACGAGCAGACATATTGAGGATCTACAGATCCTTCTATGCTAGTCTGTGAGAGAAAGGCCACCCACCTCAGCCTCCCAGAACTTCTTGTCATCTTTCATGGAGATCCGTTCCTTTGACTTGAATAAAACTCCCAGAAGCGACGGCTAACTGGCTGAGTTGTACTCGGCTCTGTGGGACTGGATAGGTCCAGACCTGCTGGAAGTGTATATTGCTGTGCTTCTAGCTGGAAACATGTCAAACTCCATGAGGAAGGGCATCATTAAGCTCATCCACAAGCAGAAGGGGAAAAGGGACGACAAACGAGAATTGGAGATCCATTTTGCTCTTGAACATGGACTATAAGATCCTGTCCAAGGTCATTGCCAACAAGATCAAATCTGTGCTGGGACAGGTGATCCACTTGGTCCAAACTTGTGCTGTACCTGTCAGGAAGATCTTTGACAGCCTCGTGCTGCTGGTGGACACTATCACCTACATGCATGATGGGGGGCGGGGGGTGGACACCTGCCTGGTCGGCTTGGACCAGGAGAAAGCCTTTGACAAGATATCACACATGCACGTAACGGATGTTCCCTCCAAAATGGACTTTGGGAAGGGAATCAGGAATTGGATCCAACTGCTCTACACAGATATCTGTAGTGCAGCCCAAATCAACGGGTGCGAAACAGATAGCTTCCCCATCAAGTCCGGAGTCAGTCAGGGCAGGGTTCCTTCCATCAGGAAGGATGAGAACGTAAAGAGCGGTGATTCTGCCAGGTAGTGGAGAGACCCAAGTGGAAACCTCTCTGTACATGGACGATGTCACCATCTTTTGCTCATATCCGAGGTCATTTCACAGGCTGATCAGCATCTGCGGCCACTTTGAGTTGGCATTAGGGACAGGGTTAACTGCATAAAGAGTGAGGCCATGCTCTTCGGCAGCTAGCCTGACCGATCCAGGGTCCACTTCACCATCAGGCCCGAGTACATGAAAGTGCTGGGGATCTGGTTTGGAAGGGCCAAGGCATGCATCAAGAATTGGCTGGAGTGGACTGGGAAGGTAAACCAGAAATTGGGACCGTGGGGAGGGTGCTCGCTACCAATAACAGGGAAGAACCTGGTCATCAGGTGCGAGGTGTTCTCAGGGCTTCTGTACCTGATGCAGGTGTGGCCCGTCCCCCATTCCTCCGGCTTGGGAATCACCCAAGCTATCTTCAGGTTCAGCTAGACATCCAAGATGGAGAGGCACAAATCCCTGGATATCAGGGGCAAAAATGTACCCAATATCACCCTCACGCTGATGACCATCTTCATGTGTGTCTGAATCAGGCTGTGCATGGAACCTAAATAAGTGGGCACTAAGAACCTCTTCATGCTGAAGTTCTACCTGTCCCTGGTGTTGCAAAGGATGGGTCTGCCCCTATTGCTATGCGACTTCCCAGTTAGCCGGACATTGTTGCACTACCTGTTCTTCTGGACCCTCACCTATGACCACAAGGCCATCAGGCAGTGACTACCTGTTCTTCTGGACCCTCACCTATGACCACAAGGCCATCAGGCAGTGGTCAGCACGGAACCTCCTGTAGGCACAGCAGGAGACGGACCTGATGGACACAGTGAATTGGTTCCTTGAGCGGACTGCCCAGACCATTTGGCAAAATGCCTCATCTCCAGGTCTCACCAACAGGTGCCAAGATCCTGCCTGAATGGCGGTGAGAGGGGCCCTCCCAGTCAGGTCTTTCTGCATGCCTGCAGTAATCACCCCCACAGTCCCTTGCCCAAAGGATGGCTGCAGTGGAGAAAAGACTATAGCTCACCTCTTTGCAGACTGTGGGTTTGAAACGAGGGTCTGGAGAAAGATGAAAGGGCCTGTGTTGCATTCCACCCCGAGCAGCTGCATGACAAAGGACTCTGATCTACAGGCTGTTCCCATGGACACACACGCAGATGGACATCAAGTGCTGCTGGCAGATCACCGACTTCAAAGCCTGATGGCCCACCAGCACATCAAGACATCTGTTGAAAAGTGCTGCCCACTGGCACATTCCAGGCAGCAGGAGTACGTGCTGAGGGATGCTCTGAAGCGCAGAGTAGCCACCATTAAGGGTCGGTGAGGAAGGGCCACACTGTAGGGTTCTTCTCTTACTGGAGAGGGAAGGGTCAGGTGAGGAGAGGAAGCCCCTCAGTTGGTTAATATACCACCCCAGAATGCCACATGAGAGGCTGAAGTACTGTTGATGTGTATGAATGTAATAGAACAGTATGGAAAGCACTGGTATGTGAAGAAAGGAGGAACAGAGACCCATATTGACATCAATGGATCTGAGGATGAGAGGGTGGAACAGCCTTAAGTTCCTCGATATGCACATTACCAAGTCCTCACTTGGTCTGTACATATCAGCTGTCTGGTGTAAAAAGCACCACAGCGCCTCTTTCACCTCAGACGGTCGAAGAAGTTTTGCGTGAGTCCCCAGGTCCCAAGGACTTTCTACAGGGGCACAATAGGGAGCATCCTGACTGGCTGCATCACTGCCTGGTATGGGAACTGTACTTCCCTCAATCGCAGGGCTCTGCAGAGAGAGGTGTGGACAGCCCAGCTCATCTGTAGATGTGAACTTCCCACTATTCAGGATAGTTACAGCAACAGGTGTGTAAAAAGGGCCCGAAGGATCATTGGGGACCTGAGTCACCCCAACTACAAACTGTTCCAGCTGCTACCATCTGGGAAACAATACCGCAGCATAAAAGCCAGGACCAGCAGGCTCTGGGACAGCTTCTTCCACCAGGCTATCAGGCTGATTAATTTACGCCGACACAGTTGTATTTCTAAACCATATTGACTGTCCTGTTGTACATACTATTTATAACAAATTACTATAAATTGCACATTGCACATTCAGACTAAGGTGTAACATAAAGATTTTTACTCCTCCTGTATGTGAAGGATGTAAGAAATAAAGTCAATTCAAATTCAAATTCAAAAAAGCATTGAACAGTTTCTTATTGTAATTTTTTTATTATGGATAAAATTAATGCTGTTTAATAAAAAATCTAAAGCAGGAATGCCCTTTCTCAGTTGTACCAGATCATCTTGCAGTGAAATTCCAGCATCAAACAATTATAAACATAATTTAAACTAGAATGGTTGGGGTGGGAATCAAATTAAAGAGGCTAGGCGTGAGGAGGTTAGTTCACAACAGGGGGATGGGAACCAGTGCAGAGAGACAGAGGGGTGTAAAGTGAGGGTAGAAGCAAAAAGTACTAAGGAGAAAAGTAAAAGTGGCAGGCCGACAAATCCAGGGCAAGCATTAAAAGGGGCCACTTTTCAACATAATTGTATAAGGGCTAAGAGACTTGTAAAAGAGCGCCTGAAGGCTTTGTGTGTCAATGCAAGGAGCATTCGTAATAAGGTGGATGAATTGAAAGTGCAGATTGTTATTAATGATTATGATATAGTTGGGATCACAGAGACATGGCTCCAGGGTGACCAAGGATGGGAGCTCAACGTTCAGGGATATTCAATATTCAGGAGGGATAGACATGAAGGAAGGGGAGGTGGGGTGGCGTTGCTGGTTAAAGAAGAGATTAACGCAATAGAAAGGAAGGACATAAGCCGGGAAGATGTGGAATCGATATGGGTAGAGCTGCGTAACACTAAGAGGCAGAAGACGCTGGTGGAAGTTGTGTACAGGCCACCTAACAGTAGTAGTGAGGTCGGAGATGGTATTAAACAGGAAATTAGAAATGTGTGCAATAAAGGAACAGCAGTTATAATGGGTGACTTCAATCTACATGTAGATTGGGTGAACCAAATTGGTAAAGGTGCTGAGGAAAAGGATTTCTTGGAATTTATGCGGGATGGTTTTTTGAACCAACATGTCAAGGAACCAACCAGAGAGCAGGCTATTCTGGACTGGGTTTTGAGCAATGAGGAAGGGTTAATTAGCAATCTTGTCATGAGAGGCCCCTTGGGTAAGAGTGACCATAATATGGTGGAATTCTTCATTAAGATGGAGAGTGACATAGTTAATTCAGAAACAAAGGTTCTGAACTTAAAGAGGGGTAACTTTGAAGGTATGAGACGTGAATTAGCTAAGATAGACTGGCAAATGACACTTAAAGGATTGACGGTGGATATGCAATGGCAAGCATTTAAAGGTTGCATGGATGAACTACAACAATTGTTCATCCCAGTTTGGCAAAAGAATAAATCAAGGAAGGTAGTGCACCCGTGGCTGACAAGAGAAATTAGGGATAGTATCAATTCCAAAGAAGAAGCATACAAATTAGCCAGAGAAAGTGGCTCACCTGAGGACTGGGAGAAATTCAGAATTCAGCAGAGGAGGACAAAGGGCTTAATTAGGAAGGGCAAAAAAGTTTATGAGAGAAAACTGGCCGGGAACATAAAAACTGACTGTAAAAGCTTTTATAGATATGTAAAAAGGAAAAGACTGGTAAAGACAAATGTAGGTCCCCTACAGACAGAAACAGGTGAATTGATTATGGGGAGCAAGGACATGGCAGACCAATTGAATAATTACTTTGGTTCTGTCTTCACTAAGGAGGACATAAATAATCTTCCAGAAATAGTAGGGGACAGAGGGTCCAGTGAGATGGAGGAACTGAGCGAAATACATGTTAGTAGGGAAGTGGTGTTAGGTAAATTGAAGAGATTGAAGGCAGATAAACCCCCAGGGCCAGATGGTCTGCATCCTAGAGTGCTTAAGGAAGTAGCCCAAGAAATAGTGGATGCATTAGTGATAATTTTTCAAAACTCGTTAGATTCTGGACTAGTTCCTGAGGATTGGAGGGTGGCTAATGTAACCCCACTTTTTAAAAAAGGAGGAGAGAGAAACCGGGGAATTATAGACCGGTTAGCCTAACGTCGGTGGTGGGGAAACTGCTGGAGTCAGTTATCAAAGATGTGATAACAGCACATTTGGAAAGTGGTGAAATCATCGGACAAAGTCAGCATGGATTTGTGAAAGGAAAATCATGTCTGACGAATCTCATAGAATTTTTTGAGGATGTAACTAGTAGAGTGGATAGGGGAGAACCAGTGGATGTGGTATATTTGGATTTTCAAAAGGCTTTTGACAAGGTCCCACACAGGAGATTAGTGTCCAAACTTAAAGCACACGGTATTGGGGGTAAGGTATTGATGTGGATAGAGAACTGGTTTGCAGACAAGAAGCAAAGAGTGGGAATAAATGGGACCTTTTCAGAATGGCAGGCGGTGACTAGTGGGGTACCGCAAGGCTCAGTGCTGGGACCCCAGTTGTTTACAATATATATTAATGACTTAGATGAGGGAATTAAATGCAGCATCTCCAAGTTTGCGGATGACACGAAGCTGGGCGGCAGTGTTAGCTGTGAGGAGGATGCTAAGAGGATGCAGAGTGACTTGGATAGGTTGGGTGAGTGGGCAAATTCATGGCAGATGCAATTTAATGTGGATAAATGTGAAGTTATCCACTTTGGTGGCAAAAATAGGAATGCAGATTATTATCTGAATGGTGGCCGATTAGGAAAAGGGGAGGTGCAATGAGACCTGGGTGTCATTATACACCAGTCATTGAAAGTGGGCATGCAGGTACAGCAGGCGGTGAAAAAGGCGAATGGTATGCTGGCATTTATAGCGAGAGGATTCGAGTACAGGAGCAGGGAGGTACTACTGCAGTTGTACAAGGCCTTGGTGAGACCACACCTGGAGTATTGTGTGCAGTTTTGGTCCCCTAATCTGAGGAAGGACATCCTTGCCATAGATGGAGTACAAAGGAGGTTCACCAGATTGATTCCTGGGATGGCAGGACTTTCATATGAAGAAAGACTGGATGAACTGGGCTTGTACTCGTTGGAATTTAGAAGATTGAGGGGGGATCTGATTGAAACGTATAAAATCCTAAAGGGATTGGACAGGCTAGATGCAGGAAGATTGTTCCCGATGTTGGGGAAGTCCAGAACGAGGGGTCACAGTTTGAGGATAGAGGGGAAGCCTTTTAGGACCGAGATTAGGAAAACCTTCTTCACACAGAGAGTGGTGAATCTGTGGAATTCTCTGCCACAGGAAACAGTTGAGGCCAGTTCATTGGCTATATTTAAGAGGGAGTTAGATGTGGCCCTTGTGGCTACGGGGATCAGGGGGTATGGAGGGAAGGCTGGGGCGGGGTTCTGAGTTGGATAATCAGCCATGATCATAATAAATGGCGGTGCAGGCTCGAAGGGCCGAATGGCCTACTCCTGCACCTATTTTCTATGTTTCTATGTTTCTATTCCACCTTTGGTACTTTTTACAAACACACCTTCTGAGAATTCTCAGCCCACCTTTCACCACATTAGATTTTCAGTTCTGTCAGCACCAGCATATAATAGCTGCCATATGCAATTCACCATAGTTTCTTCAACAGCGCCACTTCATACCTTATCAACTTCTACAGATGTCTGGTGGAGAGTATACTGACTGGTTGCATCATGGCCTGGTATGGCCTGCTCTTGAATGGAAAAGCCTACGAAAGTAACAGATATGATCCAGTCCATAACAGGTAAAGTCCTCCCCACCATTGAGCACTCCCACATGGAGTGCTGTAGCAGGAAAGCAGCATCCATCATCAGGCACTCCCATCACCTAGGCCATGCTCTCTTCTCACTGCTGCCATCAGGAAGAAGATACAGGGACCTCAGGACTCATACCACCAGGTTCAGGGACAGTTATTACCCCTCAACCATCAGGCCCTTAAGACAAAGGGGATGACTTCACTTGCCTATGTACTCACTTTCAAGGACTCTTCATCTCATGTTCTCAATATTTAAAGTTTATTATTATTTTTTCTTTTGTATTTGCATAGTTTTTTGTCTTTTGCACATTGGTTGTTTGTCTGTCCTCTTGGGTGTGTTCTCTCATTGATTCCATTATCTTTCTTGGATTTACTGTGTATGCCCACAAGAAAACGAATCTCAGGTTGTATATGGCGACATATATCTACTTTGATAATAAATTTACTTTGAACTTTGAACTGAGACTTATTTCCTGAATGACAATGACTGCAAGCTAATGGGCAAACTATCACTGAAAGTTCTCCTTCAAATTTCTCAATATTCTGACATTATTCTCACTGACCCAAAGGACTGGATCTCACAACCTAACCATATGGTGTGAATACCATCACCATATGGACTGTACTAATATAGAACGATCAACACTACCTGCTCAAGGATAATTCAGAGGAACATTGTCTTGGCAATGTTTCCCACATGTTGAAAATACCCCAGAGAAAGACAAACCCTCCTTCTGCAAGTGAAGTACTTTAAGTGGACCAGTCACAGAATGCATTAGAGAAAGCCAAAAGACAATGATAAGTATCCATTCTAAAAGGACCTCACTGGTAAAATAAACAAGTGTACTTTTAGCAACACATACAAAATGCTGGAGGAACTCAACAGGTCAGGCAGCATCTATGGAAATGAATACAGTAGAGAGTCAAACTTCAGTGTTATTAAATTATCATCTCAAAGTCAATGTACATTTATTATCAAAGTATACAACCTTGAGATTCGTCTCCTTGCAGGTAGCTACAAAACAAAGAAACACAATGGAATCCATTAAAACAAAAGAAAACCATCAAATGCCCAACGTGCAGAGAGAAAAAAACAAAAAAAAAGTGCAAATAATAAAAGTAAGCAAATGGCATTCCGAGCTGATGTTCCCAAAAGTGAACCAGCAACCCAACAACTGTTTCAATGATAATGCAATGCTTCCATCAAGACGTGGCAAATGCTGTGGCTTCAGTTCATGCTCACACAATCAGACTAACAATTCTTTGTATCCTGGACTTGAAATAAATTTCAGCAGCCTGTTGATCTTGTGACGTACTGCACATTGTGGAGATCTAAGTGACCATCATCAACATCTAACTAAGCAGCTGGTTGGCAATTACAAACATTCAGCAAGTTGGAGTTTGCAAACTCTTCGCTCCTGCTAGTTTAAGGGATTTTAATTCAAGTTTGAATTTGATTGTAGCCTAAAACAAGTTATAATTAAATATTCTCACTGCAAATTGAATCCATTTTTGAGAGCACAAGATACTATATTCTGAACTAGGGCTGAAATTGCAAAGCATGGACTACATGCAACAGATCAAAGCTGTTGACTTCCAAGGGCTGATTTGATTAGCAGTCTGCTTGTCTTTTTATTGAGTGAGTGCTGAATTCTTTGCAACGTTAAGTGGCAGAGTGCGCTCACTGCCGTGATTTCAAGTTGCTCCCCACTTTCCTCATACAACGCAGATCGGACCGTAACCATCTTTTCACTTTATTTCAGTCACCAAAGAAAAATATAGTCATTAACCAGCATACATATAATGACAAAACAGCTGTTCATGACAAGGACGAAACCAAGTCAGTTGAAAGTTGAAGGTTCAGAGTACATTTATTATCGAAGTACATATGTCACCTGAGATTAATTTTCTTGCAGGCAGCCAAGCAACCAATGTGCAAAAGAAGACAAACAGAGTAAATACTAATTAACTGAATGAATGAATGAACAAATAAATAAGTAAGTAAATGGGGGCTATTAATTAATAACATGAAAGCTGAGAGTGTGAGTTGTAGAGTCCTGAAAAGTGAGTCCATAGCTTGTGTTCAGAGATCAGTTGAGTGTTGAGGTGAGTGAGGTTACCCACACTGGTTCAGGAGCCTGATGGTTGAATGGTAATAACTGTTACTGAACCTGGTGGTGTCAGACCGGAAGCTGCTGTACATCCTTCCCAATGGGAGCAGTGTGAAGAGTGGCCTAGATGGTGGAAGTCCTTGACCATGGCTGCTGCTTTCTTGTGGCAGCACTCCTTGTAGATGTCCTCAATGATGGGGAGGCATTTCTCTGTAATGGACTTGGCTGTATCCTCCTCTTTTTGTAGGCTTTTCTGTTCTTGATTATTTGTGTTTCCATGCCAGGCCTTGACGGAAGTCAAGATACCCTCCACTGAACCCCTACAGAAGTTTGTCAAAGTTTCAGGAGATATGCTGAATCTGCGGAAACGACGAAGAAAGTTGAGGGACTGTTGTGCCTTCTTTGAAATGGCACTTATGTGCTGTTACACATAAAAGCAAAAAATAAAAAGAGAGATGGATTAAAAAAGGCACATTTTACAGGTCACTTGCGATGTCCCAGGGTCCTTTAGAACCAAATACTTCCTGAATTCCCATCACTGTTGTAGGAAACTCAGCTGCCAAATGATGATAAGCAAACCACCAGAAACCACCCCGTGACGATGACAGATAATATAAGTAATTTTGTTGACAGATGAATTTTGAGCAGAGTCATGGGGATATCTTGGCTGCTCTTATCATGGCATCTTTTACATCCATTGTGGAAGCTGAACATCAGAGATGTAGCAGTCAGCACTCAGCTCTCAGCATTATAGTGAGTGTCAGCCTAAATTCTTCAGCTTTAAGTATCTGGAGTGACATTGACCTAAAACCTTCTCAGAGGCAGAATCTAACTGATTTAATCATAACAGATACTAGATAAATCTTGCATTAAAGCCAGCAGTGCTTGGCACAATTAGAACATTCTTCCCTCAGTCTGTTCCTGTGCCTTGGTGTTCCAGCCTCAGCTGGAGGACGTGTTCCATTAGCATTATCCACTCCTTTATATTTCACTGAAGTGACAGTCCTTCATGTGAACCCTGGGCGTTGGTTTCAATGGGCTGTTTTCCCAAGGGAAATTCATCCCAATCCTGTTTTCTCATCCATTTATCACATGGCCACTTTCAGCAGCGATCCTTGCTTAGTCATCAGAACTGTGAACTGGAGCTGCCTTTGCCATTGCCTCACACCTAGACTAGTGTCATTGAGGCCACGTAGAGCTATCTAGCTGAAATTAAATCGTGCTTTATTAACAATTACCATAAATGTAATTTGAAATTTTTCCTCTATATAGCAACAAGTTTAAAAACTGCTCACTTGACAACTTTATGAAGTTCTTGTCTCTAGCACAGATCTGTAAATAGTAGCTTAAGGATCTATAAATATTTTACAGATCTCATATTTGATTGGCTGGATACAACATGGTTTCTATTAGTAAATTTTGAGAATCCACCCATTAGGGACACAGTAAGGTCACTTCTTTATGTCAGACCTGAGTCTAAATACAGGTCCTGTGATGTAACTGACACAGGACTTAAAAAAGGCATCCGTTAGTCTTGCGAGACCATGGATCTGTGCCTGGAAAGTCTTCACTCTCCAGGGCGCAGGCCTGGGCAAGGTTGTATGGAAGACTGGCAGTTGCCCATGCTGCAAGTCTCCCCTCTCCACGACACCGATGTTGTCCAAAGGAAGGGCAAGGGCCGATACAGCTTGGCACCAGTGTCGTCGCAGAGCGCTGTGTGGTTAAGTGCCTTGATCAAGGACACAACATGCTGCCTTGGCTGGGGCTCGAACTCATGACCTTCAGGTCGCTAGTTGAATGCTTTAACCACTAGGCCACGTGCCCACACATTAAGCCTGACTTTTAGCGTAGCAATTAGTGCAAAGCTTTAGAGCGCCAGCTGTGAGATTGGGGGTTCAATTCCTGCCACTGTCTGTAAGGGTTTGTACATTCTCCCCACGAATGGATTCATCCTGGGCGCTCTGGTTTCCTCCGACATCCCAAAGATGTACGGTTAGGGTTAGTGAGTCGTGGGCATGCTGTGTTGGTGCCAGAAGCATAGTGTCCTTGCGGGCTGCCCCCAGCACATCCCGAGTGCATTGGTTGTGGATGCCAAACAGCGCATTTCACTGTTTTGATAACAGTGTGACAAATAAAGCTCATCTTTAATTTTTATCTTCTATTACTGTGGAACCGTTCATAGCTAAATCTTCTGGACCACAGGAGCTTGCCATAAGACAATTCCAGGGAGCTGCAATTAATACTTATTGAGAGACGGAGCACGGTACCCGGCCTTTCCAACCCAAAGAAACTGTGCTGTCCAATTACACCTATGTGACCAATGGGTAAATGGTCAAGGCATCTCAATGGACAAATAAGCAAGTGACTTTGGAAAGATGAATGGGTGGGAAATATATCTGGGTGGATAGGCAAGGGATCCTGGATAGGTGAATGGGCTGTCAGTAGATGGTATGGTGAATGATTTGTGAGTGTATTTGTAAAAGATCAGAATCAGAGTCAGGTTTAATATCACCGGCATGTGTCATGAAATTTGTTGTTATGCAGCCGTAGTACATTGCAATACATAATAATAAAAATGATAAATCACAATAGAAATATAGGCATTCGTTAGTCTCGTGAGACTATGGATTTGCGCCTTGGAAGGTTTCCAGGGTGCAGGCCTGGGCAAGGTTGTATGGAAGACCGGCAGTTGCCCATGCTGTAAGTCTCCCCTCTCCACGACACCAATGTTGTCCAAGGGAAGGGCACTAGGGCCGATACAGCTTGGCACTGGTGTCGTCGCAGAGCAATATGTGGTTAAGTGCCTTGCTCAAGGACACAACACGCTGCCTCAGCTGAGGCTCTAACCAGTCTCACTAGACTGTCACCTTAACCACTTGGCCATGTGCCAGCACAGTAAGAAATATATATAGAACATCAATGAAATAAGTAGTGCAAAAAGAGAGCAAAAAAAGTGAGGTGGTGTACATGGATTTATTGTCCATTCAGAAATCTGATGGCACGGGGGTAGAAACTGATGCTGAAACATTGGTTTTGTGTCATCAGGCTCCTATACTTCCTCTTTGATGGTAGCAATGAGATGAGGGCATGACCTGGGGGATTGGGGTCCTTAGTGATAGATGTCACCTTTTTGAGGTGTCACCTTTTGAAGATGTCCTCATTGCTGGGGAGGCTACTGCCCATGATCGAATTGGCTGAGTTTGTAACTTTCTGCAGTATTTTCTGATCCTGTGCAGTGGCTCCTCATACCAGACTGTGGTGCAACCAGTTAAAATGCTCTCCATGGTATACCTGTAGAAATTTGTGAAGGTCTTTGGTGACATACTAAATCTTCTAAAACTCCTAATGAAATATAGCCGCTGTCCAGTGTCATACTTCCTTTGTAAATGCATCAATATGTTGGGCCCAGGATGGATTTTCAGAGATGTTTTCACCCAGGAACTTCAAACTGATCACCCTTTCCACTGTTGAACCTTTGATGAGAACTGGTGTGTGTTCCCTTGACTTCCCCTTTCTGAAGTCCACAATCAATTCCTTGGTCTTACTGACATTGAGCGCAGGGTTACTGTTGCAACACCACTCAACCAGCTGATCTATCTTGCTCCTGAAAGCCCCCTTGTCACCATCTGAAATTCTGCCAACAATAGTTGTGTTATTGGCCAACATATAGGTGGCATTGAGCTGTTCTTAACCACACAGTCGCACGTGTAGACACTGATGAAAGGTCTCAGCCCGAGACATTAACTGTTTATTCTTTTCCAAAGATCCTGCTCAGTTCCTTCAGCATTTTGTGTGTGTTTCCTTGATTTCCAGCATCGGCAGATTTTCTCTTGTTCATGGGTGTAGAGAGTAGAAGTAGTGGGCCCTGCACTTGTCTTTGAGATGTGCCAATTTTGATTGTCAACAAGGAGGAGATGTTATTTTTGATCTGCACCGACAGTGGTCTCCTGGTGAGGAAGTGAAGGATTCAGTGGCAGACGGAGGTACAGAACTTGTTTATTAGTGCTGCGGGTATGATTGTGTTGAAGGCTGAGCTCTTATCAATAGACAGCAGTGTGACATTGGCGATCAAAGGCAGTGTTGAGAGCCAGTGAGATTGTATCCACTGTAGACCTATTGTGACAACAGGGAAATTGCAGTGGGTCCAGGTCCTTGTTTAGGCAGGAGTTGATTCTGCTCATGACCAACCTCTCAAAACATTCATCACAATAGATGTGAGTGCAACTGGTGACAGTCACTGGGGTGGCTCACCCTGCTTTTCTTGGGTATTGGGATGATTATTGCCCTTTTGAAGTAAGTGGGAAACTCCAGCTGCAGTAGTGAGAGATTGAATATGCCCTTGAACACTCCCGCCAGTTGGCAGGCACAAGTTTACAGTGTCCTATCAGTGCCTGTTAGCTTGCGAGGGTTCACCCTCTGGAAAAATGTTCTGACATCGGCCTCTGAGATCACAGGGGCACCAGACACTATAGGGATTTGCACAGGTGCAGTTTCACTCTTCCTTTCAAAGGCATCGAACTCATCTCCAAGTGAAGCATCACAGCCATTTATAACACTAGGTTTCGCCTTGTGGATAAGTGATAGCCTGCAAACCCTGCCAGAGATGATATGCATCCATTTCTGACTCTAACTGCAATTGGAAATGCTTTTTCAACCTTAAAATAGCCTCTTATAGGCCATACCTGGACTTCTTATATAGTTCTGAATTACCAGTCTTGAATGCCACAGATCGAGCCCTCAGTGGACTACAAATCTCCTAGTTCATCCACAGTTTTTGGTTTGAGTATATAGGTGTGTTCTTGAAGATTCCTGACTGGAGAATGAAGAGTTCAGTTGGTAGTCAAATTCATCATTCATTGTGTGCCATATCATGGTGTAGACGATCATGGTCTTGGCAAATTCTACAGAAGTGATTTGCCATTTCTTTCTACAAGATGGGTGACCCCAGCCATTATCAATACTCTTCAGAGACTATTTGCCTGGCGTCAGTGGTTGCATAACCAGGACTTGTGATATGCACCAGCTGCTCATACGACCATCCACCACCTGCTCCCATGGCTTCACATGACCTTGATTGGGGAATAAACAGGTACTGCACCTTGCCCAAGGGCGACCTCCAAGCAAAGGGAGGGTCGCCTTACACCTCCTTTGGTAGAGACGTATCTCCACCCTGCCACCCAAGCCAAAGGACTCTGGAAAAGTGAATAAAGGAACGGTGGGCTGTCAAAGGTTTCTGGATAGATGAGTGTATAGTTGGTTCGTGGCCATGAAAGAGGCTTTGGATGGGTAAGCAAATGCTAATGCCGTGATGAGTGCTAAAATGTAGTTTTGCTGAGGACAGTGGCTGCATAAAGATTCAGAATAGTGGGAGGATCATTGAAATAAAGTGTAAATTTAAGATTAATATGCATCAACAAAAAGACAGATTGGAGGATGAAATAGTAAACCTATGAGCAAAAGTAAAGATTTTATTTTCTACACGAAATTCAAATTTTATTCGTATCTGTAAGTTTGATTTAATTACTATTTTTTAAAATTTTTTTTGGCTTTAACTACAATTCATCCAAGTGAGGGCCGTTATGTTGGAAGTGGGACACATTCCCATTTCAGACACTTGGTAATAGTCCAAAACATAACCTGACTGAATTTAAAATGGTGTTAAATTATTACCCATCTATGCTATCTTAATCTTATTCCTTTATGTTTTTACCCACCAACTGAAGTTCCTTAGCCCTGTGTCACTCTAGTAAATCTGTAGTGTTGACAATACCAAGGTTGTTGACATCTTAAATTATCACCATCACCTGTAACTTGAAGACTCTATATTTCAGGCAGATAATCTTTATATTTTTTTTAAGATTACTTAGCATTTGCAATTGACATTTATAAATTAATGCTCTAAGTAAGGTGAATGCATGCAAGATGCAAAACACTTCTATACTTGAGAGATGTATTGTAGAACTGGGGAAGGTAGAGTGAATGATTTGTTGACTTCAAAGGACACTGGCATTTTAACAAGTAATGCACTTGCAGCAGACTGCTGCCATTTTAGGAAGACGAATTCTAATTACTGCTGAGTAAATAAGAGCTGAGGTCAAAGCTTAATTGCAAATCAGGCAGGACATCATAGTCTTAGATTTCCTTCTTCTTTTAGGTTGCTTTGATTAACTTAATTGGAGTTACAAATTCTTGATCAAAGTGTTTTCATTTGCTGGAGAAATGTGATTTACTAACAATAACCTTTCCTTCTTTAATTCACTGAAACAATATGGAAATTTGTGGTAAGATGAATGTTTGGTGATTGTCAAGAAGTAATAAGGTTAGTAAAGATTTTTGCCCTGCAATTCGTTTGCAGCAAATGAAATTCATTTTGTTTTCATGGAGAAATGTGCATCATTCCAGAAAATAACCAGTCATTTGTGGGAGGGACTGCCACACCGGACTTCATGGAATGATGTCATTCCCGGAGTTGTCCTTCTGGAGTAGTTCGCAGGACTTTCCACCAAGCTGTCCTGGACTGTTTATTATCTGGCATCCCAGGTTTTCCCAGCACAGCACTGGCTTGGGATATCTGCCAGTTAAGTGTATTACTCATATTTACTTGCAATGACCAACCCATGACCCTCTTCCAGCATTGCACCAATCCACCCCATCCCATCGCTGACCACCACTGTGCCCTCAGAGCTACAAACCTGCCACCAACTCTGGGGTTACCCAAATCCTTGGCCCACCATAACACCACCCCCAACCCCCGAATGATCCTCCCCTTCCTTTAAACTGTTGGTCCACAGCTCCTCTTTCTTGCCAGTCTACAGTTCCCTGATCTCCCAGCCCATCTTCTGAACTGTCAGTCCCATTCACCCACCACCCCAAGCTGCCATTCCTGATCACTCCCAACACTGCACTCCACCTTCTGAACTGTCGTAGTCTGGTGTCCTGGCTGCACCCACAGATAGGGCCTGACCTCATCCCAAACTCCAAAAAAGCACCAAGAAGTAGCCCTGAGCCCATCTAACACTGCTTTAGGCCCTAAAACTTCAAGGCAAGTATCACTTACTTGTGAATGTCCCTCTGCAGGGTGAATAAAGCCTTTGTCAACTATGATGGATGATACCTTTGACTAAATAAAGCCAACTGTCTGGCTATATTTTTCACCTTTTGTTCTGTCCAGACCATCACACCAGTAATGTGCGTGGCTCTTATTAAGAATTCATAGCGTGGCCGATTCCTCTAGCAGAATGCTCCTTTTCTAGACATCTCATCTTATCCTCATGTAAACTTTTCATTCTCATCCCATCACTCACATCCATAAAAATGTTATTTATTTATTTATTGAGATAGAGTGTGCAATAAGCCTTTCTGGCCCTTCAAGCCACAATGCCCAGCCATCCCCCTGATTTAATCCGAGCCTAATCATGGGACAGTTTACAATGACCAATTAACTTACCAGCCAGTACATCTTTGGACTGTGGGATATTGGATGTGACGGGTAGAGCGTTGCAGGAACTAACTGTGGCACAGGAAGTGTGCACTGTGAGTGCAGTAGACTGATGTGGATTGTCACAAACACAAGAAAATCTGCAGATGCTGGAAATCCAAAGCCTCACACACAAGATACAGGAGGAGCTCGGCAGGCCAGGCAGCATCTATGGAGAAGAGGAAACTGTGGCCAGCTCGGGCCGAGGCCCTTCATTCGGACGGGAAAGAAAGAGGAGGAGTCAGATAAGAAGGTGGAGGGAGGGGAGCAAGAAGCGGATGGAGGAGCGGATGAAGTAGGGAGTTGATTGATGAAGGAAATAAAAGGCTGGAGGAGGGGGAATCTGGTAGGAGAGCGGATAGCTTGTGTGATCATTGTAACCAAGTGGCAAATACCAGAGAACAGATGGCATTATGTTATAAAAGTGATTACATCTGGATGCAGCTGTACCAAAGAAAAAAACCCCAAAACTGATCCTGGGAGTCAATGTCTCCCTCACAACTAGATCCTTGACTTCCTCAGGAAACAGACTGCAATCAGTAAGGATAGGCAGCAACAGATTATTGTGAACAGTGTTGCTCCACAAGGTTGCACTGTCAGCCCCCTACTCTGCTCCATGTACACTCACGGCCAGATTCTTCTCTGATGCCATCTGCCGGTTTGCAGGTGATAATACTGTAGTGGGCTGCATTTCAAATAACAGTGAGTCAGAGTACAGGGGAGGAGGCAGAGAACTTAGGTGACGGAATGCAAGACAGCAAACTTACCCTGCGTGTTAACAGAACAAAAGACTTCCGAATTGGGGGCAGTTCACATGGTCCTGTCTACACCAATGGTGCTAAGATTGAGAGGGTCGAGACCTGCAAGTTCCTTGGTGTGTTAATCACCAAAAGCCTGCCAACCGTGTTAACGTCATGTCCAGGAAGGCTCACCTATATCTCTATTTCCTCAGGACATTAAAGAAATTTAGCATGTTCCTGTCGATCATTACCAAATTTTATCGATGCACCATAGAAAGCATACTGTCTGGGTGCATTATGGCTTGACATGGAAACTGCACTGTATGTGACCACACGAAACTGCAGAGAGATGAGGACACAGCTCAGCACGTCACAGGAACCAGAATCCCCTCTCTCAGTTCTTCTCTCTGTCTCAGTAAAGCAGCCAGCATAATCAAAGATCCCACCCACCCCAGACATTCTCTCTCCTCCCCTCTCCCATCAGGCAGAAGACACAAAAACCTGAAAGCACATACCACCAGGCTCAGGGATAGCTTCTGTCCCACTGTTATCTGATTTTTGAATGCTGAGATTGGCTCTTAACCTCACAATCTACCTTGTTATCATCTAGCACTTTATAGTTTACCTGCACAGCAATTTTTTCAGTCACTTTAAACTTTTTTCTGCATTATTGTTTTACCTTATTCTAGCTGAATTCTATGTGAACAGTATGCAAGACAAATTTTTCTCTGTTTCTTCGTACATGTGACAATAATAAACCAACACCAAAGGTAATTTATGGCCCCCAAAATGGATATTCCAAGTACTTGCTTTGAAACTGGTGCTTTGCTGCACGTTTGAGCGCTTGGTGGAGGGTGCCGATGCTTTTCTGCTGACGGGGGAGTGGGGGAGGGTCATTGCCTTGCTGTTGCTTGTGGGTGGGGGGAGCTGTTGGGGGGCCTGGGGTTTGGGGTTCTAATACTTAACTGTCATTCATTCTTTGGGGCACCCTCTGTTTTTGTGGATGTTTGTGAATTAAAAGAACTTCAGGATGTATATTATATACATTTCTCTGAAATTAAATGTACCTATTGAACCCACTGAAACATTATTTCCCATTATTTATTTATTTATTTTACTTAGAGGTACAGTGTGGAGCAGGCCATTCTGCCCCTTCGTGTTGTACCACCCCACAACCCCCAACAATCCTGATTTAACCCTAACCTAATCACGGGACAATTTACAATGACCAATTAACCTACCTGGTATGTCTTTAGACTGTGGGAGGAAACCAGAGCACCTGAGGAAAACCCATGCGTTCCATGGGGAGGACATTCTGACTCCTTACAGATGACCAAACTCTGACACACTGAGCTGTAATAGTGTCGCACTAACCGGAAGCACAGGAATGTCTACAGCAGTGCTCCGAGTCGTTGGACTGGACTGTATTCAGGGATTCATCTTCGAATCCGAGTGAATATGCCACAGTTGTCACTGCCATCAATAAAACCTGTGTGGATGAGTGTGTACCTGAGAGAACATACCGGGGCATCTTCAAGGAGTGATGCCTCAAAAGAGTGGCATTGATCATTAAGGACCCCATCACTCAGGACATGGACTCCTCATTGCTACCACCAGGGAGGAGATACAGGAACCTGAAGGCACACAGTCAACGATTCAGGAACAACTTCTTCCCCTCTGCCATCAGATTTCTGAATGGACATTGAACCTATGAACACTTCCTCACTACTTTTTTTCCAGTTTTTGCACTACTTATTTAACATTTTAAATATACAGTACATATATACTGTAATTTACAGTTATTATTATCATGTATTGCTGCCGCATCACAACAAATTTCAGGACATATGCCAGTGATATTAAATGTGATTCTGATTCTGATCTCCTGACAATGGAATATTCTACAAGAGGCTCCATAGACAGAAAAAGCAACGTGTGTCACATTGCTTCTTATGTTTTTGGTGACAATCTAAAGGTTTTGCAAAACAGGTATTCAGGCAGTGTACTTTAAAAGTGGGTTGAATGCAGCAAACACGACAAGGCATGGGTTAATTGATTTTGCATCTGACTAATTGGCTGAATATGTACATGTGTCTACTTAAGGCTCTGCAGTGGAGTCAGAGTCATAGAGTCATCGAGTCATCGAACACTACAGCACAGAAACAAGCCCTACAGCCCACCTAGTCTGTCCCAAACTGTTAATCTGCCTATTCCCATTGACCTGCGCCAGGACCGTAGCCAACCATAGCTCTCCATACCCCTCCCATCCATGGACCTATCCAAATTTCTCTTAAGTGTTCAAATCGAGCTCGCATCCACCACATCCGCTGGCAGCTCATTCCACATTCTCACTACCCTCTGAGTGAAGACATTTCCCCTCATGTTCCCCTTAAACATTTCACATTTCACTCGTAACTCATTACCTCCTGTTCTATTCTCACCCAACCTCAGTGCACTTAAGTTCTCTATACCCCTCATAATTTTGTATACCTCTATCAAATGTCCCCTCATGCTCCCACACTCTAGGGAATAAAGTTCTAACCTATTCAATCTTTCTCTATAACTCAGGTCTTCAAGTCCTGGCAATATCCTAGTAAATTTTATCTGTACTCTTTCAATCTTATTGATATCTTTCCTGGAGGTAGGTGACCACAACTGCACACGATACTCCAAATTAGGCCTCACCAACTTCTTATTCAGCTTCAACCTAACATCCCAACTCCTGTACTCAATATTTTGATTTATGAAGGCCAATGTACCAAAAGCTTTCTTTACCATCCTATTTATCTGTGATGCCACTTTCAAGGAATTGTGGATCTGTATTCCCAAATCCCTCTGTTCTACCGCATTCCTCAGTGCCCTATCATTCACCATGTAAGACCTACCCCGGTTGGTCCTCCAAAAGTGCAACACCTCACAATTGTCTGCATTAAATTCCATCTGCCATTTTTCAGTTCATTTCTCTAACTGGTCCAGATCCCATTGCAAGCTTTGATATTCTTTCTCACTGTCCATTACACCCCCAATCTTGGTGTCATCTGCAAATTTGCTGATTCTGATAAACCACATTATCATCAAGATCATTGAATTAGCTGACAAACAACAATGGACCCAGCACTGATCCCATAAGACCATAAGATATCAGAGCAGAATTGGGGCATTTGGCCTATCAAGCCTGCTCCGCCATTTCATCATAGTTGAAGCAATTTTCCTCTCAGCCCCAATCTTCTGCCTTCTCCCTGTATCCTTTCATGCCCTGACAATCAATAATCTATCAACCTCTGCCTTAAATATACATAAAGACTTTGACTCCACAGTTGCCTGTGGCAAAGAATTCAACAGATTCACCACCCTCTGGCTAAAGAAATTCCTCCTCATCTCCATTCTAAAAGGATGCTCCTCTATTCTGAGGCTGTGTCCTCTGGTCTTAGACTCTCCCACCATAGGAAACAACCTCTCCACATCCACTCTATCAAGACCTTTCACCATTCTTTAGGTTTCATTGAGGTCACCCCTCATTATTCTGAATTCTAATGGATGCAGGCCCAGAGCCGTCAGATGCTCTTCATATGACAAGCCATTCAATCCTGGAATTATGCTCGTGACCCTCCTTCAAATCCTCTCCAGTTTCAGCACATCCTTTCTAAGATAAGGGGCCCAAATCCATTCATAATACTCCAAGTGAGGCCTCACCAGTGCTTTATAAAGTTTATAAAGTTTCGACAGTATAATATCTCTACTAGGAAGCCTCCAATTTTTGTACTAGCTTCCCCAAATGGTCTGAGGGAAAACCTTGTCAGGACCTGGGGATTTATCCATCCTAATTTGCCTCAAGACAGCAAACATCTCTGCTTCTGCAATCTGTATACTGTCGATAACCTCAATACTGCTTTGCCTCACTCCTATGGATTCTGTGTGTCTCCTGAGTAAATACAGATGCAAAAATTCCATTTCAGATTTCTCTCATCTCTTTCAGGTCCATGCATGGATGACCATTCTCATGTTCCGGGGGCCAATTTTGTCCCTTGCTCTCCTCTTGCTCTTCATGTATCTGTAGAAGCCGTTAGGATTCCCCTTCACCTTGTCTGCTGGGGTAACCTCATGCCTTCTTTTAACCCTCCTGCCTTCCTCCTTAAGTGATCTCTTGCATTCCTTACACTCCTCAAGTACCTCATTTGCTACTTCATGCCCGAATGCTTTCCTGAGCACATTTGACAAACTCCATCTCCTTCAGCCCTTTTACAGTATGCGAGTCCCAGACAATATGTGGAAAGTTAAAATCACCTATTATTACAACTTTATGTTTCTTGAAAAAGCTTGCGATCTCTCTAAAAGTTTGCTCCTCTAGATTCACTGTATCGTTGTCTGGTCTAGAATATAATCCCATTAACATGGTCATACCTTCCTTATTCCTCAGTCTGCCCATAAGGTTCACTAGATGAGCTCCCCAGCCTGTCGTGACTGAGTACTGCCATGATATTTTCCCTGAGTAGTAATGCCACCCGGCCCTTTTAGTCCCCCATGCTTTACCATGTCTAAAACAATGGAACCCTGGAACATTGAGCTGCAAGTCCTGCCCCTCCTGAAATCAAGTCTCACTACTGGCTACAATGTCCCAACTTTACATGCTGATCCATGCCCTAAGCTCATTCGCCTTTCCCTACAATATTCCATACACAGAAATATATACCACTCCAAACATTAGTCTTCTCACTATGCTCAACCTTTCAATTCTTGAATTTGCATGTGGGCTTAAAATCTTTCCCCACAATTCTCCACTACCGGCTCTGGTGATCTGGTTCCCATTCCCTGCAACTCTAGTTTAAATCTCTTCCCTCTCACCCAAACAACATGAGCAAACTTTCCTGCAAGGATGTTAGTTCCCCTCCAGTTCAGGTGCAAGCAGTTCCCTCTGTACGGGTACCACCTTCCCTGGAAGAGAGCTCAATGATCCAAAACTCTGAAGCCCTCCCTCCTGCACCATCTCCTTAGCCAAATTTTAACTCTATGATCTTCCTACTTCTGACCTCACCAGCACATGGCATGGATAACAATCCTGAGATCACAACCCTGGTGGTCTTTAACTTAGAACCTAATTCCCAGAATATATTTTGCAGGACCTTGCCATCCTTCCTACCAATGTCATTGGTACCAACTCAGACCAAAACCTCTGGCTGCTCACCCTCCCACTTAATGCTGTGGATTTGATCCAAGATGTCCCTGATCCTGACACCCAGGAAGCAACACACCATCCAGGAATCTCAATGGAGATCTGGCAGTAAGGAACACAAAATATAATTTAAAGAAGGGAGTCTTTTTTGGAAAAAGATTAATTTCTTATATAAACAACATTGAGCTGAGACAAATGCATCTTGTAAGAATCCAGTCAACCTACTGTTTGTGAAAGCATTTTTCTATTCTGAGACTAAAGGGATGAGATGTCATTGGGTGCAGTGAATTGAAGAAGGTTTGATGGATCTAGTGAGATACAGAAAAATGAACCTGCATAAGTTCTTTCTGTGGCTCAGTAACACTGCAATAATCAAACACCTGGGGATTTCAAACTAAAGATGAGAAAATAAGGAAACAGAATGGAAATCAGGCAATATTTCTTAACCAATTGTAACTGAATTTCAGAATCAGGTTTAATATCACTGGCATATGTTGTGGAATTTGTTAACTCTACACCAGCATTATAACGAAATGCATAATAAATACATATAGAGAGAAAAAAACTGAATTACAGCAAGTTTGTAGATGGCTATTAAATAGTTAAAATAAGCAATGCAAAAAAAACCCCAGCAAATAAAATGTAGTGAGGTAGTGTTCACGGGTTCAATGTCCATTGAGAAATTGGATGGCAGAGGGGAAGAAGGTGTTCCTGAATCACTGAGTGAGTGTGCGCCTTCAGGCTTCTGTACCTCCTTCCTGATGGTAACAATGAGAACAAGGCATGTATCTGGGTGGGTGGGGCCCTTAATGATGGACACAGCCTTCCGAAGGCACTGCTCCTTGAAGTTATCTTGGACACGATGGAGGCTAGGGCCCATGATGTAGCTGACTAATCTTGTAAGTTCCAGTACAACAAAGAGAGAGAAAAACAAATAACAATGGTAAATTTATATGGTGTCCTTCATGAGCTCAGGCTTGAAACTTTTGATGTATAATAACTGCGGTAAAGTAGGGAAGCGTACACTTTGCAAAGCCCAATAAACAGTAATTACATTAACAATGAAGAAACAGAGACAACTCAAATTATTATGATGCTTTATGTGCTTAGGATTTTAGAATGGAGTTGCAATACATACCATTAACTCAGAAGGAACAACTTTACCACTGACTGAAAAATGACTCATAAATTTCTACCATGTTTATTCAACAGACATACAGCTTGTAATCTTGAGTACTGGACACTGATGGTTCTTTTTCCATGTGGTTGACTTGGAACAACAATTATAAATCCAGTAAGTAAAAATGCAAGGAACTGCAGATACTGGAAATGTGAAATGCAAAGTGAAAATGCAAGAAACACTCAGCAGTTTAGGCAACATCTGTGGAGGGAGAAATGCACATCAACCATCTGGGAAGTTAGCACTTTTTCTTTATGCACAGATGCTGCTCGCCCTGCTGAGTGTTTCTACCATTTTCTGTTTTGGTATTAAGATGGACTATGATAGAGCCCATGTTAGAGTATTTCTACAGGAGGTCTGAGCTTAAATAGAAGGGTGAAGTATGGTTGGTAGGAAGAGAAAATTTTCTGTCTATACCTGATTAATTATCTTCATTGAATGGATGCATTCACCTCCTCAAATTCAAAGAGGAATTCTTTCCCTTGTATTCCTATAATCCTAAATGATATTCTCACTGCAGTCCATGCTCAGTACGACAGCTCAACCTGAGAGTACAGTCTGTGATTTAATGGGTATTTCCAAATGATTACAAAACCAAGATCTTGCCTTGCAGTGGTGACTCATCAGAGTGATGTAAGCTAGAGAAATAGTGAGAACAGCTTTGTGCAATGGCAGTGACTTTCTCTACAGAGGTAACTGACCATCCTCAGGAAGATATGTATACAGTGCGTTCAGCTAGTTATAACTCAACAGGGTATTGGAAATCTTCATTATTTTGAATCCACCTTAGCCAGCAAAACAGCCTCTAATAGGAGGACATCTATGTAAGTTTGGGCACTGTTTATAAGGTTTCTAATAAGATTGCTTTTCTTCATTTATGGAACATGGGCAACAGTAACAAAGCCAGCATTTTTGCCTGTCCCTAAACACCCCAGAGAAAATGATCGTTAACTACTACGGACTTCCTAGAAAAGTGATTCCTGCAGTGTTTCTGTGAAGGGAGTTAAGCTCAAATAATGATGAGAGAATGGGAACATATTTCCACCAGGATGGTTTATGGCTTGGAGGATACCCTAGGGGGTTCTCGTGTCCCAGCTGCTTTCCTCCTTCTAGATGGGAAAGGTGGGGCAACCTACGGGAGGAAATGGAGTGCATTTTCCAGCTAGTTCATTGTAGCCACATTTGGTGATGGCTGTAATGAGACTGGAGTCAATTGATCTTGGAGGAACCCAAACTGAAGAGGTCATTAGTGTATCAGTGTTCTGCTTGGTAGCACTGTGGATGACACCTTCCATCATTTTAGTAATGAGTTAAGAGTAGATTTTTGTGGGAATTAGCAACATTAGATGTGGCCTGTTTTTGGCAGCGGTTAAACATGTTCATGAGGTAATGGGCCCTAATGATTATCTCCCTGTAGCTTTGACATCCATTGTCATGAAGTACTTCAAAAGGCTGGTTATGGCACATATTCAAAGTACATTTATTACCAAAGAATGTAAAAATTATACAACCTTGAGATTTGTTTGCTCACAAGTAGCCACAAAGCAAGAAACATGAAAGAACCGAACTAAGGGGAAGAAAGGAATAAAAATAAGAGGCCAACACTTGATGCACAAGAGAAAAAAAAACACAAATCATGCAAACAATTGAAGCAAACAACGACAATCCGAACCAAAAATTGAATTGCTCGGACCACGTCACCCAGCGACTCACTCCAGCCCCAGATTTTGCCTCCCAGCCCGAGCCACTCTCGAGCTCTTCCAATCACCTCGGTACCCAGAGCGATCCAACCTTGCACGTGGGCCAGTTATAGGAGCATCGAATTCCATCTGCAATGACTCTACAACACACCATTTCGGCTCATCCCCGAAACCTGCCTCGCCATCACTCATTCCACCACTGTTTGCGTTTATAATTTAACACAATTTACCTCAGAAAATGATTTTAGTTGGATTTATTCACTCCATAACAACTCCAATCTCCCAGACAATCTCAATCCACTGCAATTTGCCTACTACCAGAACAGGTCCACAGTGGACACCTTCTCTCTGACCCTACCCTCGTCTCTGGATAACAAAGTCAGCTATGTCAAGGTCCTATTTATTGACTATAACTCTTTTTTCAACACTATTATCCCAAACAAACTCATCTCCAGATAACTAGACTTTTCACCTCTGTCTGCAACTGAACCCACGTTTTTCTGACCAACAGACTTCAATCAGTAATGAAAGGCAACAATAACTCTTCCACAATTACCCCTCACATTTGTGCACCTGATGGCTGTGTCTCAGCCCCTTACTTTACTCCCTTTACACTCAGGACTGTGTGGCCAAATCCCACTCCAACTTCATTTATAAATTTGTAGTTGACACCACAGTGGTGGGCTTGATTTCAAACAATGACAAGATGATGTCCAAAAAGGAGACAGTGAGACTTTTCTTTCAATGTCAACAAAGTGAAGGAGCTAGTTATTGAAGCAGTTTGTCCCTGTCTGTCTAAGTGGTGCTGAGGAACAAATGATTGAGAGCTTTGAGTTTATATCATCAATTCTTTGTCCTGCTCCATCCACATGAACGCTATGGCCAAAAAAAAAGTGCACCAACGCCTCTACTTTCTCAGAAGGCTATGGAAATTTGGCATGTCCCTGATGAACCTTACCAATTTTTATAGGCGCATCATAGAAATAATCTCATCTGGATGCATCACAGCTTGGGATGGCAAAAAAGGTTGCAAAAAAGCTACAGAGAGTTGCAAAGACAGCCCAGTCTGCAATACAAACTACCCTCCCCTCTACTGACTCTGTCTATACTTACATTGCTGTGGAGGGAGCCCTCCCACCTAAGTCATTCTCTCTTCTATCTTTTCCCATTGAGCAGAATCTATAAAAGTCTGAGAACATGAATCATCAGATTCAAGGACAGCTTCTATCCCACTGTTAATATACTCCTGAATAAACCTCTCGTACGGTAGAAGATGAACTATTGATCTCCCAATCGCCTCATCATAGCCCTTGCACTATAACTGTCTAGCTGTGCTACACATTCCCTGTAATGGTAACACTGTATTCTGAATTCTGTTTTCTTTCTACTACTGTACCTCAATGCAATTAAATAACCCATGATCTGTCCAAATGGCATGCTAAACAAATCATTGTTGCTGTATCTCAGTAAATGAGACAATAGTAAACTAATACCAAAACCGATAGATGTTTTCTGATAGTGAAGCTCCAGTTTTTGCACTCCTCATTAATGGATAAATTGAAGTGAATTTACTTAAATCTTACATCCATCCCACAACATGAGAGAGTAAAATTATTTGCGTTATGACTCTGTTGCAATGTACAGACATGTAAATTTATAAGTCTAATGGCTTGTAGAAAGAAGCTGTCCCATAACCTGCTGGTCCTGGCTTTAATGCTGTGGTATTGTTTGCCAGACAGAAAGCAGCTGAATCAGTTAAGACAATTAAGACAATATCAGGGGAGTGGAATTATTGAGTTACTTCCCCTTACTTGAACTAAGCAGTTTCAGTTTATAGAGTTAGGTTTCTTCACAAACTGGATGTTTGATAATGTGTCAGAGCTGACAGATAATGCTGGCAGGGAAGAAAATCTTGTATTTTTGTTCAAAACATGCACCCTACTACTGGCGAGAGAGCAACATTGATGGAGGTACCTCTGTTTTTGTAATCCAGCACACAATTCAAGGAGAAAATGGAAAAAATGATAAATAAATGAGTTAACTTCCAGTCCATTTTTAGACCGGACCATTTTTAAGTGAGTGATCTATTAATTTCTGGAATGCAAGGCTCTCTTCCAAAACTAATTCACTGTGAAGTTGCAGTAAAATAAAAAAAGTCAATTTTATTTCATCATCTGGAATTAAGAGAGAGGTCAGCAGCACAGTCAGACAGCTAAATTGAAAGAAGCAGGAAAAATATGACTTAGTAGGAAGTGGTGATCAATATGAAGCAGGCTGAGAATTTATGCAACTCCAGAAGCACCTGATAGCAGGGAATAGCCTGGCTGCTCTTGTTTGGTTCATCACTCTGCTGGAGTAACCCCAAAACAAACCTACTACTAACCCAAACACAAGGAATTCTGCAGATGCTGGAATTTCAAGCAACACACATAAAAGTTGCTGGTGAACGCAGCAGGCCAGGCAGCATCTCTAGGAAGAGGTACAGTTGACGTTTCAGGCCGAGACCCTTCGTCAGGACTAACTGAAGGAAGAGCTAGTAAGAGATTTGAAAGTGGGAGGGGGAGAGGGAGATGCAAAATGATAGAAGACAGGAGGGGGAGGGATGGAGCCAAGAACTGGACAGGTGATTGGCAAAAGGGATATGAGAGGATCATGGGACAGGAGGCCTAGGAAGAAGGAAAAGGGGGGGGAACCAGAGGATGGGCAAGGGGTATAGTGAGGGGGACAGAGGGAGAAAAAGGAGAGAGAGAGAAAGAATGTGTGTATATAAATAAATAACGGATGGGGTACGAGGGGGAGGTGGGGCATTAGCAGAAGTTAGAGAAGTCAATGTTCATGCCATCAGGTTGGAGGCTACCCAGAAGGAATATAAGGTGTTCCTCCAACCTGAGTGTGGCTTCATCTTTACAGTAGAGAAGGCCGTGGATAGACATATCAGAATGGGAATGGGACGTGGAATTAAAATGTGTGGCCACTGGGAGATCCTGCTTTCTCTGGCAGACAGAGCGTTGGTGTTCAGCAAAACCCACAGCCTTGTAACACACTGGAATAATTAGTTCTTCTATCTCTTGATTTAATTTTAACTGAATCAGAATTAGAATCAGGTTTATTACACTGGACAACAAATTTTTTCCAAAGTGTTGCTTCCTCAGAATTTTTTTTATGATAGACTGCTTGAAGCTGAACACAAATATAATTTCAGGCTATTTGTATCATGTAGGAATTTGGAGAAACAAGAAATTAGCTTTTTTGAATACAATGTGTTTAATTGCAAACAGTGCTGACACTTTGCAATAGTTCAATTATGCTAAAAATGTTTTGTTGATGATTTTTGTTTGTACTCAGAGTCCGAGGCTTCTCGGAGAAGTATCCAATTAAAATCAGCCAGCATCGATGGATTCCTTTTGCCCTGATACCGTTTCTCCATGACCGCAATGTCCTGGTGAAACCTTTCACCATGCTCATCACTAACAGTGCCAAGATTTTCAGGGAAGAGTTCTAAACGGGAATGCAGAAAATGAATCTTTAGTGACATGTTGCACTCAATGGTTTTGAAGCATGTTGTCAACTTGCTGCATGTAGTTTCGTGCTCTGTAATTGCCAAGAAATATTTCAACAACATCCTTTAATGCCTTCCATGTGATTTTCTCCAGTCCCACTAGAAGTCCTTCAAATTGTCGTCATTGATGATCTGTTTGGTTTGTGCACCAATAAAAATGCCTTCCTTAGTCTTGACATCAATTATTCTGATTTGAAATTTATGAACTGAAATAACAAATATAGGTGATTTCAAGAAAAAGTGCATGATAGGGAAATTTTATGGTGATTTTCATGATCAGCAGCCCAAAATCCATAAAATACACCCAGAAGTATTCAGGAAGCAAAATCTTTGTTGGCCTGTGTTATCACTGATGTATGTCATAATTTTTAAAAATTTTGTTGAAGCACTATAGTGCAAGATATAAAAACTAATTTAAGTTACAAAATTAAATAATGCAAAAAATGAATAGTGAGGTAGTTTTCATGGGTTCATGGACTGTTGAGAATTCTGACGGCAGAGGGGAAGAAGCTGTTTGTAAAGTGTTGAGCATGAGTCTTCAGGCTCCTGTACCTCTTCATCCCTTCCCCCAATGGTAGTAATGCAAAAAGGATATGTTCCAGATGCCGAGGGTCTTTAATAATGAATGATTGCACTTCCCCTCTCTATATCCATATTTATTTCTGAGAGTGGAATGTCACAGTTTAGAGTTCTATACATTTGATGAAATGCAGGAAGTGTTACATTGCTCCAAAAGTTAATAAACAAAACCCTTGCCTTAAGCCAGGGGTTCCCAACTTGGGGTCCATAGACCCCTCGGTCAGTAGTAGGGTCCATGGCATAAGAAATTTGGAACTCCTGCCTTAAGCTGAATGTTTGATAAAGTCTGGTTGTGTACTGGTACACTGCATACAGGTTGTATACTGTATACAATCTCTGCTCTTAAACAGAACCATTGATCCATTGAATCTCTGGCACAGACGAACCCACTGTGCCTCTGCTCATCATGCAGCTCAATCCCACACCAGCCCTTTGGGTTCTGATGTGTCAAATTAAGTCAGCAAGGAACATAGAGACTCAGCCAGACAAGGAGGTCACTGGCGGAGGGTAATTTATTCCTCTCCATACATGCTGCCTGACCTGCTGAGTTCCTCCAGCATTTTCTGTGTGTTACAGATGATTGATGGGAAGGGAAAATGGGCAATTCTGGAGCTAGCCCACTCTTTATGTTGCTCACCCCAAGATTCTGTGTGCTCCCAATGAATGGACTGGAGATTTCAATGTCATACTGGAGCTTCTTCTCCATTTCTTCAAGGAGCCATCTTGAAGGCGACATCTTCAAGGCACGATGCCTTAGAAAGGCGGCATCCATTATTAAGGACCCACATCACCCAGGGCATGCCCTCTTCTCATTGTTACCACCAGGAAGGAGGTACAGAAGCCTGAAGGCACACTCTCAGTGATTCAGGAACAGCTTCTTCCCCTCTGCCATCTGATTTCTCAATGGACATTGAACCCATGAACACTAAAACTAACTCACTTTTTCCCTGTTTTTGCCCTTTTTTAATTTAACTACTCAATATACATATATATACTTACAGTAATTGATTTATTTTTATCTATATTTATCATGTATTGCATTGTACTGCTGCTGCTAAGTTAACAAATTTCGTGATATATGCCAGTGATTTTAAACCTGATTTGGATTCATTTAGTACAGTGATGAGTCACAGATTTCCATGAATTGATGGGGATATTGTAGTGTTCTGAGGAGGCCCTACCAATCTCCTGGGATCTTTTTCCTCTGTATGCTTGGTAGTCTCCAGGTGTGATACAGTTCAGAGTGACTATTTCTGATGGCTAGTGCCAGGTGTACTCTGTTTGCCCAACTCCTGTCATCAGGACCTAACCAATGCAGTTGCTGAATTGGAAGAGGACACAAGTGTTGTCAATGTATTTGCAGGACTCTGTAGGGACAGCATTTATGTCGACTCTCCACTGGTTTGAGATGTCTGTTGGAGGTAATCCATGACACAGATGCAAGGAGGGGCCATCAGTGCTGCCTGGTGGACCGCCTGCTTTGTCCCCCAGTTTCCGGTCTTGTTTTCCAACACCGTTTTCCTTACACAGTGAGATACGCGGAGTTAGTGGGGAGCAGTAAACGCAGCCAAGGGAAACCTCAAATTCTTCACCACTCTCCTAATTCACAAGCTACCCCCAGCCCTCCCGCTCCCACCCACAATTACGCACTCGCCCTCTTCCCACAATGACTAGAAACCCAGCCGACCACCAGATAGGTTGAGAAGGAAGAATTTCTCTGACTCAGGGATTCCTCAGGCTGATATCGGAAAGGAGATGGTGGACAATATAGGGTGGGGGTGGGGGAGGGTTAAGGGGTTGGGGTGTAAAATCGCAGGGATCGGACGTAGAAGAGAAACTGGACTCAGGAGGCAACAATGGAAGTTGAGCTGCTGGGCGATTTATGCACGAACGGTGTTTCCCTCTCATGTCGGGGACCCCGAGGGTAGGAGAAGCTTAAGTCTCCGTCCCTTCCTTTCTCGATCCCCCCCTCCCCTGTCTTATTCCTCTTCCCCCACCCCCGCGTTGCTCAGCAAAGCACAGCCAGCGCACTTCTCTGGGTGCGGGTTTGCTCGGGAATCAATGCAGCACGACAACAAACCGCCTTAACCCAAGCCTACCGCCGCAGAATGGCAGCCTTCCCAACGGCTGTATCGCGTGCGGACTCCCCCCCGCCCCCTAATCCCACCCACCCGCAGCCCTGGCTTCTCATTCCCCAGCTCTCCAGTATCAGATACACTCCCTCTCATCCCTCGCCCAGCTTCTCCCAATTCTCAATTCCGAATCTCAATGCCTTCTCCATTTTTTTTTCAATTTTATCAACTTAGTTAATCTTTTAAGCACTTTTTTTGTATCGCTTTCCCCCTGTGTGTTACTGTCTTTCCCTTCGTCTGTCTTCCCCTCTCTCCCTTTGCCCCCCCCCACCCCATTCATTCCTCGTCTTCCAAAACCATCAGTGACCGCATAACTTCAAAGCTCGCTCGCTCGCAGCAGGTTTGAAGCCCGGACTCAACCCCCACTGATCAGCCAATGACAATCTCAAGACGCAGCAATGGTCTGGGTGTGAGCCGGAGCTTGCCCACTCCGTCCGGATCCCCCTCACCGCCTGGCCCGAGGTCTGGACATGGAGACCAGGGATAGACTGTGGCCTCTGCTCGGGGTCCTGCATGCCTTCCTGAGCCTCTGTCACCCTCACCCTGAACCCTGCCACATCCTCAGCCGGATCGGACACACGGTGCGCCTGGGAACCGTCCTGCCCACTCCGCGGAAAGCCGAGCTTCAACGGGCGCTGGTCGAAGCCGCGGACTCGGCGCTCAGGGAGAACCTTCTGCCCTATAACCTGAGCCTGGAGATGATCCACAGCCAGATGTGGCAGCCCGATCCCCAGTCACTCCTGCAATCCATCTGCCAGTCGGTGGTAGTCCGGGGAGTCGCGGCTGTACTGGCGTTCCCACAGTCCACGGAACAACTTACTCAGATGGATTTCTTATCTTCTTTCCTGGACATCCCGTTCATTAGTATAATGGAGCAAGGAGAAGCGCTAAGGACCGAGGTAAGTGGCGAGAAGTTGCCCAACTTCACGCGCACGCTTTGCTTCCTAATCGACCGGGTAGAAATATCGAAGTTATAATGTGTTAAAAGTGCAAGATCCAGTTGAGGTTACAGAGCAGGGTGGGGAGCAAACAGGTTTCGATAGCTTCGATGAAGCTTTTCGCGTTGAGTCTGTAGCAGTTTTGTGCAAAAACAACATCGCGCGTCGCACTCCTCCATCGCCCGGGAAATTATGACATTTCACGCAGCTTCCTTTTGAAACTCTTTTGTTCAGTCCACTCACCATCCCATGTACTCGCTGTGCACAAACGTTTTCTTTAGTGTGAAAGTATGTTAATGAATCGGGTGGTCTGCCCTGGACATCGAGATCTGTTGCACTCCCGAGGCTCACTGAGTTTAATTCAGACCTTTCCAGAAGACATCGTCTCATTTCGGTTTGCAAATAGAATTACATGTTATTAACTTTGGGTAATTATATCTTAATCGACGAGTGATTTAAACGTGAGAGCCCGATTCCACCTACACGTTTACTGTAAATCAGTTCATGGTCGGGTTAGACTGGAACCTACTACATGCGTGGGTGCGGGATGTGGCGAGCGAAAAGCACGCATTAGTTTTAAGTAAATGAAACAGTTTCATATTGGCTGGTATAATAGATGGTTTCGCTGATACATTTTAAGCAAGTAGTGGATTTAAGGTAACACAGTGCTTGTTAAAATGAAAACTGCGTTTGTTGATCCGTTTACCTGAACATTGGAGATGTAATTGAATTTTTGAAATTGAATTTCCTTACCTTTAAAATGACTTACTCCATCGCTTAACCAATGTTCCGGTAATTTTATTAGTAACCAAAGTAATCCAACAAGGCTCTTCGTAAGGCTACGAGAGGCAAGGGGATTTATATATGGAGATATGTTCACAATTTTGGTTTGGATTTCCGATGCTCCGTAATTGATAGAGAGAAAATTAGATTGATGTCCCCAGCAAAGGTTATTGCGGTATATCACTGATACACTTTTAACCCGATGGGGAGAAAGAGAGAGAAGGGAGGAGGACGTCAATCTCATGCGGCTACTTTGCGATCCAAGCCAAAAGCCCCCTTTGTTATTGGCGGTAGAGGAATGTTCGCAGAGATTTAACACTCCGTATGTTACTGTTGCATCACATAACTTTTGACTTAATTTTTTTTAATATACAGCATCTCCCTTCGACAGAATCAGTGGGCAATTGTACAGCCCAACGTGTATTGTATCGGGAAAGCGTTGAATTTTTTGATTTATTTATTGTAAGAGTTTGATTTCAGACAAGGTGACGGTAGCCACCGGATTTGCTGTCACTGTTCATTCCTTGGTCTTGAGTATTATGCTGCAAAAAGTGATTGCGTGGGCTTCACGTATGAACCAGCTAACTCCCTAGACTGGAATAATAGTGGTGGGGATTAGGTCGATCGTCTGCAAAAGATGGAGCCTATACAACATGGCATCTCTGGATATTTGAAGCCCCAGTCACCGCCACTGAGTGGAGGTTCAAACACCAATCTAGCAGAACATTCCCTAGAGCAGGGGTTCCCAACTTGGGGTCCATGGCATAAAAAAAGTTGGGAAACCCTGCCCTAGAGCCACTTCCCCACCCAGAAGGCACAGGACATGAACGCAATTAAACACATTTGCTGGGATGGCTACACTTAACGACAGCTGGACATGAGCGCCATCGGAAATGACTCGGGTCCTGAAAGTAAAATTTTAGAAACTAGATCCCAAAGGTATTTAGCTAGGGGATAAAAAATAAATTTGTTCTCAAGTTCCTCTGCCCCTTTCCCTGAGTGTCAGTAGCCTTTTCGACTAGGGACATCACAGATAACCCATTTTTTAAAAAATTTCCAAAAAAGCTCATTTCCCAGAAGGAGTCCTCATCTTAATTGTGGGAATCCCAATGTTTTTAACACCTCCTGCCCATCTCCAGCACAGTGAAATTTGGTTAACAGCTTTGAATCCATGAATGGATAGCTTTTCATTCTAGCATCAATAAATGTCACTAGAGTGAGCTTTGATGAACCAAGTAGTAATCATGCTAATTGGTACCACATGGAATTAACTAGATTTCTTTTAGGCAATAAAATATTGCAGCAGTAACAGAGTACAGTGTGAGTGATAACTGACTGTGTGTTTAGTTTAGATATTTTATACTTCAGTATTTCACATGCTAATTATTAAAATGCCCTTTGGCTAGGATCCTGGTGCAGTCCTGGGGAAATGCCAGACAGTGTCATCATTGCAGTTGTGAAAAATGGAGCAGAACTATAATTCACACTGCAATCACTCCATGCGCTGGTCAACTCTATTTGGTTTTATTTCTGTACTGCTCCATTCAGACGCAATGTGACTTAATAAACCATCCCATGATCATGGGCAATGGCCATCAGCTAATACCTTCTCATCAGGGCTCTGACAATGCATGCATTCAAAACTATCATTTATTTTCATACGTGGATTTGATCTAGCAGCGTTCCTGGTTTCTGCGGTGATCCTAGCGGACTGGAAAACCATAAGTGACCCATTACTATTTAAGAAAGGAGCGAGACAGAAAACATTGTTTGGACATCAAGACTAACTCCTGTCACTGACAAAATGCAGCAATTCATTTTAAAATAATAGCAGGGCATTCAGAAAATAACAAGACTGTCATGCATAGTCAACATAGAATTATCAAAGGGAAATCATGAGTACCTGGATAATGCTATTTCATCTATTTATAGTGATCTTGATCCCGCTCTTACACAAAACACTTCTGGTGGGAAACATTTAGTAGCAATGAATAAGATTTGAGAGCACTGAAGGCAATTGTAATCTTTTCACTACTATCCTAGCTGGGAATAGAAGATGGCATGAATAAACCTGCTCACTGTGGTCCTGATTGATTCTGTGTAATACTGATTAAAACTGGCTCTGAACATTTCTGTGAAGCTTTCAATGGCTTTGTGGCAAAGATTGAAATCACCTTAAAAGAGTGTCCATGCCTGATCAAATGATCATCAATTCTAGTTTCTGTATGCTCAGCAAAATTTGAGATTTTATTAGATTCTCATTTATTATGTCGCCCCTTATAAAGATTGTTAACTGTGGCTAACAGCGGCCAGCTGTTGTATATTGACCTGTGTAAACATTCACTTTGGCAGGCTCTTTGCCACTGCAAACCAGCTGGTAAATGAACAATTTCAGTTCCATCTACAGATGCTGGGATCCAGATAAAAATATATCACCTGCTGTCTGACTCACTAATTTCTTCCAACAGCTTGTGCTAAATTTCAGATTAAGTCTGTATTGGGTTTAGTTTATCAGATGTGGTGCTGGTGCACTGTCAGAAAAAAAAACAGGAAGAAGTAGTTTGGCCAGGATTCCCAATCCCATTTACTATCTAGTAGTTCCTACTGGAAATGAGAGCCAATATAATTGGTTGAGAGTAGGGAGAGTATTCAGGATACGTCTTACACAGTAAACGGTAGGGCACTGAGGAGTGTGGTAGAACAAGGGGATCTGGGAATACAGGTCTATAAAGTAGTCTTACGGGTAGATAGGGTCATAGAGAAAGCTTCTGGCACATTGGCTTTTATAAATCGAAGTACTGAATACAGAAGATAGGATGTTATGTTGAAGTTGTATAAGACATTGGTGAGGCCTATTTGAGTATTGTGAGCGGTTTTGGTCACCTACCTACAGGAAAGATGCAAATAAGGTTGAAAGAGTACAGAGAAAATTTACAAGGATGTTGCTGGGTCTGGATGACCCGAGTTATAAGGAAGGATTGAATAGGTTAGGACTTTATTCCTTAGAACGTAGAAGATTGAGAGGAGATTTAACAGAGGTATACAAAATTATGAAGGGTATGGATAGGGTAAATGCAATCAGGTTTTTTTCCACTGAGGGACTGCACTTGGAGGTCATGGGTTAAAGGTGAAAGGTGAAGATTTTAAGGGGAACATGAGGGGAAACTTCTTCACTCAGAGTTGTGAGAGTGGAACGAGCTGCCAGCACGTGGTGCGTGCAAGTTCAATTTCAATGTTTAAGAGAAGTTTGGATAGGTATGTAGATGGTAGGCTATGGTCCTAGTGCAGGTGGATGGGAGTAGGTAGTTTAAATAGTTTGACACAGACTAGGTGGGCCGAAGGCCTGTTTCTGTGCTGTACTTTTCCGTTACTCTAAGATTAAACAGATGTGAGACCCATCATACTCTTTAAAATTGAAACTGATGAATGGCTAACAAATCTTTTCTAAGTGATTGTGAAATTGTAACGATGGTGTCAAAAGCCTTATTATTAATGCTGAGAAAAGAACCTCAGATGGGAAATCAGATTTACTCAAATGCCATGCTGATAAAGTCAAAGGATTGCAACCGATCCAGAATAGGCCAATTGACTCAACCAGTCCATGCCAATTTTATGTTCCTGTTGAGGCACCTCCCAAATTCCCTTATCTACATCTAACCATATCATCCTCTATTCTTTTTTGCTTCATTTTTTGTCCAGTGCTCTCTTGTGTATAAGTACTACTTGCTTCAACCACCTTGTGTCCAAATTTAAATCTTTCTTTGGTGAAAGCATTACTTTTTGTGTGTATATGACTTGACGGGGTTGCGGTAAATGAATAAAAGAGCCTCGAAGTACAACACAGCAATCACTAAAGCTGTTCATTCATGTTATCATTGGATTTTCTATCCAAATGTCAACTTGCTTGACAGGCTAATTGGGACATTCCTCAAAGCAAGGCTACATCTGTGAAGGAGGTACGAGCGTTGGGGATGGGCTGGGGGAAGGATTATGCCGTGAAGAGGGAAGGAAAGGATATCATGATCTGAAAGGGAGATATGAGGCACTGGAGTTAGCAAGATTGTGGCGTGTGAATCTGATTATGACAGTGTTATGTATGCTGAGGGATGTCATTTAATTTCTTGAGTTTGGCCAAGTTTTCCATTCTGGGAGCAGAGTTGTAAATTTTAATGCCTAGTGGATCATCTGCCTCTGAATCAGAATCGGACTTATATGATGTAAAATTTCTTGTTTTGTTGTTGCAGTATAGTGCAAAGATATAAAAATTACTTTAAATCACGACATAAATATTGCAAAAGAAAAATGAATGACAATGTAGTGTTCATGGGTTCATCGACAATCCAGAAATCTGATTGCGGAAGGAAAGAAGCTGTTTGCAAATCACTGAGTAGGTCTTCAGGCTCCTGTACCGTCTCCCTTGAGGTTAGTAATGAGAAAGGTCACGCCCAAGGTGGTGAAGGTCCGTAGTGCTGGATGCCACCTTCTTGAGGCATTGCCTCCTGAAGATATTCTCGATGGTGGAGAGGGTTGTGCCCATGACGGAGCTGACTGGATCTACAACCTCTGCAAAGTTTTGTGATGCACCGTACTAGGCTGTGATGCAACCGTTGAGAATGCCCTCCATCATACATCTTCAGAAATTTGCAAGGGTCTTTGGGAATATAGCAAATCTCTTTAAACTCCTAACACAGTAGAGCTGCTAGCATGCATTCTTCATGATTGCATCAATGTAGGGTCCAAGATAGATACTCTGAGAAGTTAATGCTCAGGAACTTGAAGCAGCTCACCCTTTCTATCACTAACTCCTCAATGAGGACTGCTGTGTGCTCTCCCAACTTCCCCTCCCTGAAGTCCACACTTAGTACTTTGGCCTTGCCGACACTGAGAGCTCCAGCTGGAACTCCCCCCAGCTTTACTTACCAAAAGCTATGTCTGACCCACTTTTCCCTTCTCCCTGGTACTCAGCTGGTGTTTCCTGAAATGTATCTGTTCAGTTCACTGCTGCTGGAAGTGGCTGAAATTAATTCCACATTGAGACCGTTCTCCAGGGACAGAAGTTAATTTTATTGAAGGCTCAGAGAAAGCTGAAATATAATAAAGCCACTAAGAAATGTAAGTGCTCAATGCCCTAAAGAGATTTTCCTCAATAACACGCTCTCCAGAGCAGGCTGATCAGAATCAGAATCAGAACGAGATTTAATATCACCAACATATGTCATGAAATTTGTTAACTTTGCGGCATCAGTATAATGAAATACATAAAATAAATAAGGAACTAGTGCTTTCCCGATGTTACTGCTGAATAAGCTCTTCTCAGGCTTCCAGCCAGGTGCAGGTATCAATTTTAACCGAAGTTTCAATAACAAACTCTGCCATCTTAATCAGGGATGATGCTAGGGCACGTCTATCCGGCAGTACTTATGCTCCTGCCATCCGTCCCTCCTGATTGGTTAGTGCTCATCCAATCAAGTTTCCATTGTCCCACTTTGTTTACAATCAAATTCCAGTGCTTCCTTAGAGTGAGACCTTCGTCTTTGTTACAACTCTTTTCTTCTAGTTTTATTTCAATGGCTTCCTTCACTGGGTGGTTCCAAAAGCCATTGGCGTGGCACAATAGTTTTGTAGATCAATCTCATGGCCATTGTGAATGCAGTGTTCTGCTACTGCTGATTACCACTGAAGACAAAAGTCTTGCTCTAAGTAGGAACTAGAATTTGATTATAAACAAGGTGGGACAGCGGAAACCTGATTAGATGAGAGCAACCAATCAGGAAAGACGGACAACGGGAGTATAAATACCACCAGACTAGACGCACTCTGACATCATCCCTGATGAAGATGACGGAGTTTGTCTTCAAAACATTGGTTAAAATTGATACTTGTACCCGACTGGAAGCCAAGAAGTGTTTATTCATGATAATTGAATTACAGTAAATGTATATATATTAGAATAAGTAGTACAGAAACAGAAGTAAAAAAAAAGTAGTGTGGTAGTGTTCATGGGTTCAATGTCCATTTTGAAATTGGATGGCAGATTGCCTGCACCCCTGTTCTTTTTTTTAAAAAAGAGATGAAACCTACTCTTGCCTGGTGTTTCTCATGATGTTAGACGTTCCAAAGCTCCTTATAGCAAGTGAAGTATTTTTGAAGGGTAGAAGATTTTGGCACAGAAAGACGCATAATTACTAAAGCAAATATCCGTTCGAACATTAGAACTAATTTTGTTTTATATTAGCCCTATGCAATTTAAATGAGTTTCAAATCAAATAAAATTAAATATTAAATTGACATTAGTTCACTTTGCTTGATAGTCTACTCTTTCTTTAAAAGTTTCTTCCATCTTGTATAGATAACCTAAGTTTATTTTTAAAGAATATTTTTAAGATTTTAAACATCATCTGTCTTCCTCCTTTCTGAAGATTGGCACACCTTAAGAATGCCATTGTTAGATGGATGTTACTCTTGATTATTGTGTTTGCTGAATGTATGACTTCAAATCAGGCTGGGATTCATGCAATGCCCTTTATGGTTCAACTGCGGCACACATGAAGAATGATTATTTGCATCAGCTGCCAGAAGGAGGCTGAGTACGAGGGAGAATAAGTCATCTGGAGAAGAGGGAGACATATTATGGTAACAAATCTGATCAATTAAAGTATATAAAATCAACTTTCATTATACATTTAAAAATATTGCAGTCTTGGAGAGGACTCTGTTTATCTGATGATGTCACATCTGAGGGAATTTATGTCCTTGTCACCAGCCTCTGACTATCAGACCAGATGTTGTATCTGTTAGAATTCTGTAGTACTGACTGGTTGAACTAAATGCAAAAGGAAATAATCCAAAATCCAAGCAATGTTTAAAGTATATTTTCTTCCACCCTTTCCCCACATGGTCTTTCTAATTCAGAGACTATAATTTGCCCAACTAAGATCGATACAGACATCATAATACGTGTGGTTGGACGGAAGGTTTATTCCCATCCATCACTTTCTGTATGCAATAAAAGAAATTAAGTGTCATGGATGTTGCTTTTGAGTTAGACGACTGGTTTATGTGATATTAGGAGAAAGAGAATTTATGTCCTTGGTCGAGACTAGTTTCCTACATGTTTCTGCCGCAGGATTTCATTGTTAGATTGTATGTACAAAATAAACTAAAGCATTTAATTTGACACTCAGTGTCCACCTGTACACCTGTTCATTAATACAAACATCTTATCAGCCAATCGTGTGCTAGCAACTTAACGCATAAAAGCATGCAGGCATGGCCAAAAGGTTCAGTTCAGTTCAAATATCAGAGTGGAGAAGAAATGTGATCTAAGTGACTTTGACCGCAGAATGGTTGCTAGTGCCAGGCGGGATGGTTAGGGCATCTCAGAAACCGCTAATCCCCTGCGATTTTCATGCACAACAGACTCTAGAGCATTTAGAGCATGGTATGAAAAACAAAGACATCCAGGGGTTGGCAGCTCTGTGGGTGAAAATGCTTTGTTAATGAGAGAGGTCAGAGGAGAGTGGCCAGACTGGTTCAAGCTGACAGGAAAGTGACAGTAACTCAAATAACCACGTGTTACAACAGTGGTGTGCAGAAGAGAACTTCTGGATGCACAATATGTCGAACCTTGAAGTGGATGGGCTACAGCATCAGAAGACCACGAACATACACTCAGTGGCCACTTTATTTGGTACAGGAGGCACATGATAAAGTGGCCATGGAGTGTATTTCCAGCTATCAGATTTTCTTTCCTTGAATGATCCCAATTTGTAATTACATTTAGATGCCTAAAAGTGTATAATTGAATGTTATTTTCCTTTAAGCTTTTATAGGCCAGTGTTACTTTTCAATTATAATTATTCCAATGGATGTGTTGTAGCTTAGTAAAGGCCGTGATTTTAGCTTTCTTGTCTATTAGGTGTGTGCTCCATGAGATTCTTTTCAAATCTTTTTATCATTATTATCCAAAATTTACAAGAGTACATCGAAGTAAACAACACTTACAATGTCTCAAGAAAAAAAACATTATTACAAAGATAGAAAAAATTTTTGGTGATGAAAAAAAGAAAAGAAATCCCCTACTAAGCAAGAAAAAGTGAGGGAAAAAACCCATTAGGTGTTCAATCCCGGAGCCATGTGTCATACAAAAGCTTCTAAAGATAAACATCAAACCACCAGCAGTGCTCCATGAGATTCTATCACCATGCCAAACTCCACAGAGCAAGCACAGATATTTGCATAAGATTGTAAGATCAGAAGATATAGGAGCAGGCTCTTCAAGTCTACTCTGTCATTTAATCAGGGCTGATCTTTTTATTTTCAACCCCCTCCCAGTAACCCTTCACCCCTTTGCCAATCAAGAACCAGTCAGTCTCTGCCTCATATGCACCCAATGATATGATTCCACAGCTTCCTGTAGAAAAAATTCCAGAGATTCACTGCCTTCTGGCTGAAAAAAGTTCCTCCTCACCTCAGCTTTAAAAGTATGGTTGTTCATTCTAAGGCTGTGTCCTCGGATCATTGGCTCTGACACTGATGGAAGCATTCTCTCTGGATTCACTCTATTCAGGTCTTTCTGTATTGGGTAGGTTTCAATGAGATCCACCTTATCCTTCTGAATTCCATCACCTTCTCCTCAGATGTTAACCCTTTCATTCCAGTATCATTCCTGTGAACCTCCTCTGGACACTCTCCAGAGCCCAAACTTGCTCCCATTGTTTCAAGTATGATTTGATCAATGCCTTGTAAAGCCTTATCCTTTCTTTTATATTCTAATCCTCTCAAAATAAATGTTAACATTGCATTTACCTTCTTTACTACTGACTCTACCTGCAAACTAGCCTTAAGGAAATCTTTGCCCCTCCAATTCTGAATTAACTCCTCATTTGGAAAATCACCTAACCCCACACTTCCCTATGCTATATTCTATCTGCTCATTCTTTACCTTCTTTCCCAACCTGTCCATGTCCCTCTCCAAACTCCTTGGCTCCCTCCACAACACCTCTTCCCCTTGTCCTATCTTTGTATTGTCTGCAGACTTGGCCAGAATACCAACAGTTCCTTCATCCAGATCATTAATCTATGTAAAGTGAAAATCTGTGGTCCCAACACTAACCCTGCTGAACTCCACTAGGGAATTCCCATGGGGGGGGGGTGTGATTTGTTTTATCACCGCCCCTCTCTGTCTTCTTCCAGTCAACCAGACTTCTATCCATGCTAGTACCTTGCCTCTAATATCATGGGCTCTGGGCTCTTGTCTTGTTTAGGAACCTCATGTGCAGCATATTCTCAAAGGCCTCTTGAGCTCTCTGATAATCCAAGCAAATAATATTTCATTGTCTGTCCTTCGTCTAATGCTGCTAGTTACCTCTTTAAAGAATTCTAACACATTTGTCAGGCAACATCTCCCTTTAATGAAACCATGCTGACATTATCCTATTTTATCATGTACTTCGAAGTACTTCAAAATTTCATCCTTAATAATGGGCTCTAAAACCTTACCAATCACTGAGTTCAGGTTAACTGGCCTAAAAATTTCCTGTCTTTTTCTCCTTTCCTTCATAAACAGGGGTCTCACTTCTGCAGTCTTCCAGTCTTCTGGGTCTCTTCTTGACTTCAGTGATTCTTGGAAGATTATGAAGGAGATTGATGCTTAACACAGCTCTTTTCCCATTAGATCAATTACTTTCATCTAAGATTTCTCAGGTCTGGGAACTATTCAGTGTGCAAAAGGGTAAATCTGGAGCTAAGCTATCTCACCACATTGATATTTCCAGTGCAGAGCAGTGCCAAGATTGTCCATACTGGAGTAGCTAGCAGCCGACCTACAAATTAATGCATTAATCAAACAATCTGATTTATTTAATGAACCAAATTGGCTGGTGAGAATCCAATATGATTTTGTACATAGTGACCTTGGCTAGTTTAGATATTGGATAGCTGAGTCTGACACATAGGATGACTAGGTTCAGATTTCCATTGTTAAACCTTCTTTGCTTGAAGCCATCTCAATGTAAGAGATAAAATAAGATAACGAACACCTCTACTATATTCTACTTCTTTATTAGCTAATTATCTGGATTGAGGATGACTTACTTCCATTACAGGTTTTTGGTTTCTAAGGTAGTAAATGAGGCCAATGTGTGAACTGCAGACTGTTAAATACATGGGGCAGGAGTGTCTGACAGGATGGGCAGTTGGTAGTTTGTGAGGTGGCCTGCTTTTCCTAGCAATTTTGCATGCACCTGATGTATGGATTCAAAGTTCTCAGTCATTTCGAATGCTTCTTCTGCACCTAGAGCAATTGTAGTCATGCAAGCGCGTGAAGGTCAGCCTGTGAGAACAGTGGGAGAGTCTGAGAAGCGAGCAGGCTGAGAAAGGGAAGGTAATTTCTTCGGCAGTTTGAACAGGGCACGACTGCGCAAGCATGTGAAGGTCGGCCTGTGAGAACAGCAGGAGAGTTTAAAAAGCCAGCAGATTAACGGAGCGGGCGACGGAGTAGTGGGAGACAGAGTAGGAAGGCTTTGGCTTGAGAGGCTGAGGACGAGCTTGTTCCCAGTGAGGTAAGGCCAGGTAAGCTCCTTTAATTAATCTAATTAACTTAGGAGTAGGTAATGGAGGCAGCAGTTAGGACAGTCGAGTGCTCCGTATGCAGTATGTGGGAAGTCAGGGCGAGCACAATTGTTCCTGATACATGAGAGGCAGGGTTTTAGGGTTATATGGGAGGCAGGGTTTGAGGGTTGGCACAACATTGTGAGCTGAGGGACCTGTACTGTGCTGTACTATTCTATGTTCTATGTTCTAGTCTAGGGACTTCCAAGGCTGAATGGCGATGATACGTTTCTGCAAAAGTCTTTGAGTGAACCCCTGAGTCCTTTCCTCTGTATGCCTGCTAATCTCTTCCCATGGCAGGACTTTCTTCTTAGAGAGTTTGATATTGAGGATGAAAGTACACAGCCTGAGGAAAATAACTAACTGTGACTAGGGTCTTATATTGGGAATGTTGGCCTATGACACTTATATTGTGTTGCTAATTTTTCCAGTGAATATGGAGTATCTTACAGAGACTGTGATGGTACCTTTCCAGTGCCTTGGAGTGACTGCTGCAAGTAGTGCAGGTCTCAGAAATATATGGGAGCAGGGGAAGTGGAGGGAGCATCTCTTCTGATCAGTACGCTATAAGCTTTGTGCTAAGTTTGAGGTCTCGTTCTTCAAATGGTCCTTTGCTCAAGGCACCAAAGATTGTACTGTTGCATTGAAACCGGTGACGAATTTCATTGTTGATGTCTCCCTGTGCCCTGAATAAACTCCTCACTCTTCAGGGTCTCACCATGATTTGTGGCAGTGTGATGCAGCAGGATCAAGTTAGTAGATGGCTTTATCTTGTTGACGGCCTCTTATGAATGAGTCAGTGATGAATTGGAGCTTTGCCGCTGAAAGCGTGAAACTACAAACATCGGCTGCTCATTGCAGCTTGGCAGCCAAGGCTCAATCAAGTTAGTTCTGGAGTATAGTTACAGTATAGTGTTCTCCATTACATCTGAAGATCAGTTCTAATATCATGACTGGTGTTTCTCCCAGCACTCCGCTTTTGGAGATATCACACGATGAAGGTGGTGCCTACTGTGTCTGTAGATCAGGGGGTCCCAAACTTTTCTATGCCATAGACCAATACCATTAAGCAAGGAGTCTTTGGACCCCAGGTTGGGTACTCCTGCTCTAGACAGACACAATTCAGATCTTTAGCTACTGGGAGAAGGTGGTTGAGGAGAACTCTGGTGTTGGTAGATCACAGAGAGTTACTTCTGGAGTTACCATAATATCTGGAGTAGGCATCTCTGAAGTTCTCCTATAAATCTTCCACTTCCCAGACGTGGAGAGTACGATTGTGGATTTGAGGCTGAAGCTCTTTGCAGTTAATTTTTACAATTTCAGGGGCAACACCATCCTTGTGTAACAACCATCTTGTTTTGTCAGAAAAATTGGCAACAGTCCTGGTGCATCTCCATACCAGCAATCAGAGCGAGGAGTCAAAAAAACATCCAAGGACCTTTGGCTCATATGGGAGACTGAGGAAATGATACATAGGAGCTACAGGGAGTAGTCACCCCTAGGTTGGAGGAGGCAGGTAACTGGGCAACTGTCAGGAGATGAAATGGAAATGGGCATGCAGTGCAGAAAACCTGAGTGGCAGTTCCTCTCAATAATATGTTTACCACTTTGGATATTTTGAGGGGGACGACCTACCGGGGGGGGGGGGAGCTGTAGCAACTGGGTCTCTGGCACTGAGTCTGGTCCTGTGGCTCAGAAGGGAATGGAGATGAAGAGGACTGCAGTGGTGACAGGAGATTCCATAGTCAGTGGAATAGAGACTAGATCTGTGGGCACGACAGAGACACCTGGATAGTATGTTGCCTCCAAAGTGACAGGGTCAGGGATGTCTCAGATCGGGTCCATGGCATTCTAAAGAGGGAGGGTAAGCAGCTAGAAGCCTTCGTACATATTGGCACCAATGATGTAGGTAGGAAAGGTGAGGAGGTCCTGAAGAGAAGATTTTATGGAGCTAGGTAGAAAGATGAAAAATAGGAACTCCAGGGTAGAAATCTCTGGTTTGTTGGCTGTGCTTTCTTGCAAGGGCAAGAGTAGGATGATTTGGCAACTGGTTCACATTAATGGACCATTGGAATCTCTTCTGGAGAAGGTATGACCTATACAAAAAGGATGGGTTATACCTGAACCCGAGGGGAACCAAAATTCTTGCAAGCAGATTTGCAAGAGGTATTCAAGAGGGTTTAAACTAATTTGACAGGAGGATGGGTTCCGGAGTGGTAGTGCTGAGGATGAGGTAGTGGTTTACAAACTGAGGCAGTGTGTAGTGAGACTGCTAACGAGGAAAGGCCAATGAATGGGCAAAATTGCAGTCAACAGGATGGATTGCAATGTAAAATGTGGACAAAATCAGAAAGGGTGAACACAGGAGTGAAGGTGTTATATTTGAATGCGTGCAGTATATGGAAAAAGGTAAATGAACATAGCACCGTCACAGATTAGCTTGTATGACATTGCGGGCATCACTGAATCGTGACTGGAAGAAGATTATAGCTGGAAGCTTAACGTCCAAGGATACACATTGTATTGGAAGGACTGGCAGGTAGGCAGAGGGGAACGGATGGCTCTGTTGGTGAAACAATTAAATCAAGTCATTAGAAAGAGGTGACATAAGGTCAGAAGGCATAGAATCATTGTGCCAGAAACTGCAAGGGTAAAGAGACCTTGATGGGAGTTATATACAGACCTCCAAACAGTAGTAGTTGTGGTCTACAGATTACAATGGGAGATAGAAAATGCATGTCAAAAGGACAATGATACGATAGTCATGGGGGATTTCAATATGCAGGTAGATTGGGAAAATCAGGTTGCTGCTGGATCCCAAGAGGGGGAAATTCTAGAATGCCTATGAGATGTCTTTTTAGAGCAGCTCATGGTTGAGCCCACTAGGGGATCAGCTATTCTGGATTAGCTGTTGAGCAAGCAGAATTGATTAAAGGATCTTAAGGTAAGGGAACCCTTAGGGTCCAGTGATCATAATATGATAGAATTCACCCTCCAATTTGAGAAGGAGAAGCTAAAGTCAGATGTATCAGTATCATAGTGGAGTAAAGGGAATTACAGTGGATTGAAAGAGGAGCTGTCTAAAATTGATTGGAAGGGAACACTAGCAGGAATAATGGCAGAACAGCAATGGCTGGAATTTCTGGGAGCAATTCAGAAGATGCAGGACCAGATGGGCTACAACCCAAGGTCCTGAAAGAGGTGGCTGCAGAGATTGTAGAGATTGATCTTTCAACAATCTGGCATTCTGGCATAGTTCTTGAGGAATGTAAATTTGCAAATGTCACTCCAAAAAGAGAGAGGGACAGAAGAAAGGAAACTATAGGCCAGGTAGTCTGGCCTCAGTCATTGCAAAGATGATGGCGTCGATTGTTATGGATGTGGTTTTGGGATAACTGGAGGCTCATGATAAAATAGGCCGTAGTCAGCATGGTTTCCTTAAGGGAAAATCTTGCCTGACAAATCTAAATTTATGTTATATGTCAATGATTTGGGTGATGGAATTGATAGCTTTGTGGCCATTTTTGTGGACAATAAGAAGGTAAGTGGAGGGGTAGGTAGTTTTGAGGGAGCACAGTGGCTACAGAAGGATTTAGGCAGATTAGGAGAATTGGCAAAGAAGTGACAGATGAATACAGGTGTTGGGAAGGGTGTGGTCATGCACTTTTGTAGAAGAAATAAAAGTGTCAACAACTTTCTCAATGGAGAAACAATTCAAAAGTCTGAGGTGCAAAGGGTCTTGGGAGTCCTTGTGCGGAATTCCTTAAAGACTAATTTGTAGGTTGAGTCGGTGGTGAGGAAGGCAAATGCAATGTTTGCATTCATTTCAAGAGGACTAGTATATAAAATCAAGGATGTAATGTTGAGGCTTTATAAAGTACTGGTGAGGCCTCATTTAGAGTTTTGGGCCCCTTATTTAAGAAAAGATGTGCTTACATTGGAGAAGGTTTAAAGGAGGTTCACGAAAATGATTCCAGGATTGAAAAGCTTATTGTATAAGGAGTGTTTGATGGCTCTGGGCCTCTAGTCACTGGATTTCAGAAGAATGAGGGGTGACCTCATAGAAACCTATCAAATGTTGAAAGGTCTCAACAGAGTGGATGTGTAGAGGATGTTTCCTCTGGTGGGCAAGTCTAAGCCCAGAGGACACAGCTTCAGAACAGAGGGAAGTCCATTTAGAATGGAGATGAGGAGGAATTTCTTTAGCCAGAGAGTGGTGAATCTGTGGATTTTGTTACCAGAAGCAGCTATGGAGGCCAAGTCTTTGGGGATTTTTTTTTAAGGCAGAGGCAGGAGATTGGTGCTGAGAGGGACAGATACCAATGGAAGTTAGACTGAAAACTGCCTAATCTGTGGCAACATCTTCATCAACCTCACTGCAAAACACAAGTGTCAATAGAAACACTGCCACAAGGAAGTCAATGTTGGAGTTATCACGGATCCCACCAAGGCAGCTATTCACTGCCAATGCTTCACACACAATTTGTTAACCCCTAGCTTGCAGGAGGCATAAAGCAATTACAGTTACAGGCTGGAACTGCCATAAGTCCACCACTATTAGGACCTGTGAAAAGACTCTGGTCCTTTCTACCAAGAACAGCCAACTAGGAGGTTGAAGACTAATTCATCACAAACAGAAGCTCCATCTTTCCCCATGGAAAAGAAAAGCCCACAGCAACCTGAAGGTAGAAATCCAACTGCAAATCTATGACCTAAAGAACATTTGGTGGATAGAGGGAACACAGAAGGCGTATAAATTACTGACAGATATGACATCTGCTGGTTCTTCAGCACAGTTAAAGCCATCTACATCACAAACACACAAGGGCCTACCTCAATGAATGCCATAAAGTAGATGAGTTAATCAGAGATTGAGATTTAACGAATGCCCACTGCAAGGTTTACTTCAGCGACCTCAACTACAAAAGACCTCTGTCCTTGATATGGACACCCTTGACTATCCCAAGGAGCCTGTCCAGGCCTGCTTTACAGAGACTCTTAACTAACTGGATGCCAACAAGACCATATTCAATTATTCTGTTAAAGTGTAATAAACAATTTGTCAGCTTGTAGTGTGTAGATAGTCCCAAGGGCAGTCTAATGAAGAAGATGATTAATTGTTGGTTATGTGGTGCAAAAGTATTAAGATGGATAGCAATAAGACTGAGACAGTATACAGCCAGCAAAGGTAAATGTGTGGGTTTTAGAAGCATAACAAAATAAAGCAAGTCACTTTTCTGAATCGATTTACATATATGATATGGAGCTGTGGGATATTACATATAAACTTAAAAGGTTTTTGGAAAGCATTATATAATTGGATTTCAGAGAGATCTACTTAGTGAAAAGTAAACGTGTATGCATTTTTGGGCAGACTTGAAGGATCGATTAGATGATCTTTTGCATGTGGATTAGGTATTTAAACTGTAGGGTAGGTTGAAAATTGGTGTTTTGAAAAGATTTACAAAAAACCCCCCCACAGAAAATAGTCTATTTATCCAAAGTGTTTTAGACTCTGTATTAGCTTCTTCACACCCATCTTCATCTGATCATAGCATCTCTTTCCACTCCTTCTCCCTCAGGATCCCAACTTTCCCAGAAATGAAACATAGAACATAAAGCAGTACAGTACGGCACAAGCCATTAGGCCTACAATGTTGTGCTGACCTTTTTACCTACTCCGGCATCAATGTAATGTTTCCCTCCTGCATGGCTCCCTATTTTTCTTTCATCCAGGTGCCTATCTAAGAGACTCTTAAATGTCCCTAGTGTGTCTTCCTCTCCCACCACCCCTGGTAGCACATTCCATGCATCCATCACTCTTTGTGAGATAAAACAAAACTACCTCTGCCATCTCCTATACTGTATTAAAAAAATGCCATGAGCCTCAACTATTGCACACAAGAAACAAATTATATTTTTTGTTGTTAGTCATAGAGAACCACAGCACAGAAGTAGGTCCTTTGGCCCATCTAATCCATTCTACCTAGTCCCATTGACCTGCTACTGGACCATAGCCCTCCATACCCTTCCCACCTATGTACTCACCTAAACTTTTCTTACCACTTTCATTGGTAGCTTGTTCCACATCCCCCTGAGTGAAGAAGTTTCCCCTCATGTTCCCCCTAAACAATTGACCTTTCCCCCTAACCTATGACCTCTAGTTCTAATCTCACCCAACTTCAGTGGGAAAAAGCTGCTTGCATTACCCTATTTATATCCCTCATAATTTTGTATAGCTCTATCAAATCTGTTGTCATTCTCCTACGCTCCAGGAAATAAAGACCAAGGCTATTCAACCTTTTCCCTATAACTGTCACATTGGCGGGGGCATTGGGAGCAAGGGTGGTCCCAAATGCAAGACACATCTTGAGGGGTTAATTAAATTTAGTTTATTGTTTGATACCAGGAGAGCAAGGCAGGAGTAGGAATAGCGAACTGAGGACTACGACTAGGCTGGGACCAAGGGTCTGGGCTAAGACTCGGAATCGGCTCCCAGAACTAGAGGAGACATGAAGAGGCTAGATTATGGACTCCGAGCCCGAGACCGGGCAAGGACCCAGTACCTGGGTCTTGCCTTGGGCTCGACCCCAGAACCAAGCATGGACATGACATGGGCTAAGGAGAGGAGGAACATGGAAAACAGAACCTCGGTCTTGAGAGAGCAGGTACACGGAACCATGGACACATACACAGAACACAGAGTCGGGACTCCTCCTTGGGTACAGGACATAGGGCTGGGACATATACACAGAACACAGAGTCGGGACTCCTCCTTGGGTATAGGACATAGGGCCGGGGCTCATGACCCTCTGCGGGGCAACGGCAAGACGGCCTGACTTACCCCACGGAGGCGAGGACAAGACAAGACAGAACATGACCCCCCGCGGGGCAACGGCAAGACGGCCTGACCTACCCCACGGAGGCGAGGACAAGACACAACAAGACATGACTCCCCGCAGGGCAATGGCAAGAGGGCCTGACTTACCCCCACGGAGGCGAGGCCAAGACAAGACAAGACATGACTCCCCTCGGGGCAACGGCAAGACGGCCAGACTTACCCCCACGGAGGCGAGGACCAGACAAGACAAGACATGACCCCCCGCGGAGCAACGGCAAGACAATCGACTTACCCCACGGAGGTGATGACAAGACAAGACAAGACCAACACGAATGAACACCAGACAGTACCCATCTAGCTCCGGCGATGGAACTAGACCGAAGTGCAGGTGGGGGCTGCAGATGAGGGCTAGAGGCGAGAGGGACAGAGAAAGGATTCAGACAAGGGGGTAGGACAGGAATCACAGACGGCCAGGGCGAGGACTTGACTCGGAACTGGGAAGCTGCCAGGGACAGGACTCGACTTGGTGCTTGAATGCCGCCAGGGCCAGGACTTGACTTTGGTGCTTGAATGCCGCCAGGGCCAGGACTTGACTTTGGTGCTTGAATGCCGCCAGGGACAGGACTTGGCTTGGTGCTAGAATGCTGCCAGGGACAGGACTTGACTTGGTACTTGAATGCTGCCAGGGCCAGGACTTGACTTGAAGCCTCCGGGTAGTGGCGAGCTCTCGACTCGGCACGGGAACAGTAGACAGCAGTTCTTCATTCCCTCTGGTGGGTTAACTGACGGACCCACCTAGGTGAGAAAACTTTGCAGGCTCGCTTTGGCGAAGTAACTGGACAGGGTTGCTCCGGTGAGGAAAGGCGAATTACTGGCACTCGCTTCGGGCGGAGACTAGGCTTGCTCCGCCCAGATGACATTGGCACACCGTACCTTGGTGACTTTGCAGGCGCTCCCGCACCGAACGGCTGAAAGCCGGAGACTGTACACTACCAGTTTGGCTGAGTGTTAATTGGCTCTAATCACCAAAGTCGAGGGACACGAGAAAACAGGGAATCAACGGTCCGGATCGTAACAAAAACAAGCTAAATTTAAAGGGACTCCGATCCGGACCATGACAATAACTCAGTCCTCAAGACTCGGCAGCATCCTTGTAAATTTTCTTTGTACTTTTTCAGTCTTATTGATATCTTTCCCATAGGTAGTCATAGTCATAGTCATACTTTATTGATCCCGGGGGAAATTGGTTTTCATTACAGTTGCACCATAAATAATTAAATAGTAATATGTAAATTATGCCAGGAAATAAGTCCAGGACCAGCCTATTGGCTCAGGGTGTTTGACCCTCCAAGGGAGGAGTTGTAAAGTTTGATGGCCACAGGCAGGAATGACTTCCTAAGATGCTCAGTGTTGCATCTTGGTGGAATGAGTCTCTGGCTGAATGTACTCCTGTGCCCAACCAGTACATTATGTAGTAGATGGGAGACATTGTCCAAGATGGCATGCAACTTGGACAGCATCCTCTTTTCAGACACCACCTTCAGAGAGTCCAGTTCCACCCCCACAACATCACTGGCCTTACAAATGAGTTTGTTGATTCTGTTGGTGTCTGCTACCCTCAGCCTGCTGCCCCAGCACACAATGACAAACATGATCGCTGTTTGATACATGATAGGTGACCAGAACTGCACTTAATAATCCAGATTAAGCCTCATCAACATCTTATTTAACTTCAACAAAACGTCTGAACTGCTGTACTCCATAGTTTGATTTATGAAGGCCAATGTGTTAAAGCTCTCTTTATAGCTCTATCTACCTGTGATGTCACCTTCAAGTAATTATGGATCTGTATTCTTAGATCCCTCTTTTCTACCAAACTCCTCAGTGCCCTACCATTCATTGTGCAAGTTCTAGCCTGGTTTGTCCTCCCAAAGTGCAACACCTCACACTTGAATGCATTAAATTCCACCTGCCATTTTTCAGCTCTGTTTTCCAGCTGGTCCAGATCCCACTGCAGTTGTTGATAGCCTTCCTCACTGTCCACTAAGCCCCCAAACCTGGTGTCGTCCACAAATTTGCTGATCCAGTTTACCACATTAGCATCCAGATAATTTGATATACACATAGATGACAAGTTACTGAAGTTCTTTGAAGATGTCTTTTTGCAGTTATTGATTACTGTCAGAATTATGCTCCACTGGCAAAATCATTTTATCAATATTTATCCAACCAAAACATCTCACAACTTCAGAGATCTCCCTTATATCATCCTTCAACCAACTTACTCTTTTATGGATAAAAATCTTGTCTCACTGATCTACATCATAGCTGGCTGTGGCAGAACTGACACTATTAAACTGCTCGTAGCCCTGAGTGTATGTGGTGCTGGACCAAGTATTTACTAATATGGTTATTGATCATTTAAATTTCTGAGCCTTGAATATTAGAGTTAGTGAAATATATTCACTAAATTCCATTTTCTCTGTAATGATGTTTTCCTCATTTGTCTCGGGTTGTATATTTTTATTGTTTCTACAGTGTCCTTTTTGACCTTGTATTCTAATTCTGTTTGCTAATTTCAGAGTGCAACAGTGAATATTAAGTGTGAGGGCAGAGAATATGCACAAAGGTATTTAATGCCCATTCCTCTTCCTTCTTCAGCCCTGAGTTGCAGGTTTATCTTGGGGAAGGGAAGGATTTGATCAAGCGTGATTTTCCGTCTTGTGAAATTCCTGCTTGCCAGTGCTGGCAAAAAGTAGGGTAATGCTTGGCTGTGTTACTGTTTGGAGTCAAATAACCTGTCAGAGTCACAGGTGAGGAATGGGCATCTGGAAGGGGTACTGAAGCGAAGAACTGAAAGCTATATTCCAGCCAGCATCTGCGTCTTCAGAAGAGAGAAAAATCGAAAAAAGATAAGGAGGTGGAATTTATAGTGTTGCAAAAAGTAACTTTTTGTTTAATCTAAAGAGCATTCTGAATGTAACACACACAAAATGCTGGTGGAACACAGCAGGCCGGGCAGCATCTATAGGAAGATGTACAGTCAACGTTTCAGGCCGAGACCCTTCGTCAGGACTAGCTGAAAGAAGAGATAGTAAGAGATTTAAGAGGGGGAGGGGGTGATCCGAAATGATAGGAGAAGACGAGGGGGAGGGATGAAGCTAAGAGTTGATTGGCAAAAGGGATACAAGGCTGGAGAAGGGAGAGGATCATGGTACGGGAGGCCTAGGGAGAAAGAGGGGGAGGAGAGCACCAGAAGGAGATGGAAAGAGGGCAAGCAGTTATTGTGAGAGGGACATTCTGAATGTAGTTTGCAATGTATTGTGTTTAATGAATATTATTGATTATAATCAATTTACATGCATTATTGCAGCAGTTAGTTTTAAAGTGGGATATTTCAAGCTAGCTTGGCTATAATGTCAAGAATGTGGTTCCTGTGGCCAGGTCAGATTCTGGTAATAATGAATAGCCAAAACAAAGCTTGGCTTTATAATGATTGCTGTCAGAAAAAGTATAATTACCAATACACTCTGGAAGTGCATAATGATTACTAAGCAGCTAAATGTATCCCAGCCTTGGTCAAGAATTTAATTTCCTGAAGGAAAATATATTCTTTCCATACCTTCTTAGTTTTGAGTTAGCCCCCAAGAAAGTTCTTCTCTCCTTTCTAAATTGTGTGCATCACAGATTCTCTCGATGTCAACTTTAACCTTGGACGTTATTTTCAAAGACTTTAATTGGAAAGCGTATTGTGCATACTGAGGCACAGGAGAAATATCTGCACTGTGGTAGGCTTGACAGAAATACATGATTTACAGAAACCCATGGAAATTAGTTTCTGATTTTGTTTTGCAAATAGTTACTCTTGAGATCCACTGTAGCACAAATTACTTTATAACACCTCATTTGGTACAATTACTCCATCTGCTTCTTATTATTTATTTATGAGATGTGGGTGGTATGGTGAGACAAGTGCTTATTGGTCAAATCATTCAGTATTTTTGAGCAGCAGCAATTGCCTGAATTGGTCTTTGCAGTAAAAGTGCTCCCACAGTGCCCTAATGTACAGAGTTACACCATAAGATCGTAAGATACAGGAGCAGAATTGGGCCATTTGGCCCATCAAGTTTGCTTCACCATTCCATCCTGGCTGATTATTTATCTACGCAAACACGAGGAAATCTGCAGATGCTGGAAATTCAAGCAACACACATCAAAGTTGCTGGTGAATGCAGCAGGCCAAGCATCATCTCTAGGAAGAGGTACAGTCGACATTTTGGGCCGAGACCCTTCGTCAGGACTAACTGAAAGAAGAGCGAGTAAGAGATTTGAAAGTGGGAGGGGGAGGGGGAGATCCAAAATGATAGGAGAAGACAGGAGGGGGAGGGATGGAGCCAAGAGCTGGACAGGTGATTGGCAAAAGGGATATGAGAGGATCATGAAACAGGAGGCCTAGGGAGAAAGAAAAGGGGGAGGGGGGAAAAATCCAGAGGATGGACAAGGGGTATAGTGAGAGGGACAAAGGGAGAAAAAGGAGAGAGAGAAAAAGAATGTGTGTATATAAATAAATAACGGATGGGGTACGAGGGGGAGGTGGGGCATTAGTGGAAGTTTGAGAAGTCAATGTTCATGCCATCAGGTTGGAGGCTACCCAGACGGAATATAAGGTGTTGTTCCTCCAACCTGAGTGTGGCTTCATCTTTACAGTACAGGAGGCCGTGGATAGACATATCAGAATGGGAATGGGATGTGGAATTAAAATGTGTGGCCACTGGGAGATCCTGCTTTCTCTGGTATTTGTTTAGAGACGTAGCGTGGAACGAGCCTCACCAAACCACCTACCGAACACTAGCCTAATCTCAAGACACTTTATAAAGACCAATTAACCTACCAGTTGGGCTGTGGGAGGAAAATGGGGCACCCAGAGGAAACAGCACGTGATTCATGAGGAGAACATGCAGACTCCTTACAGACCACCTCAGCATTAAACTCCGAACTCCGGAATGCCACAAGCTGTAATACTTTATCCCTCTCAAATCCGTTCTCTTGGCTTCTCCTTGTAACCATAAAATAATCTGCAGATGCTGCTGTCAAAGGAACACTCACAATGTGCTGGAGGAACTCAGCAGGTCAGTCAGCATCGGTTGAAAAGATAAGTCGACGTTCCGGGCCAAAACCCTTCGTCAGGACTGAAGAAAGAACTTTGGGGAGGGTTTGAAGAATGCTGGTGGTTGAAAAAAACAGTAATTTGAAAGACAAAGGGGTGGGGGAGGGGAAGCAGGGAGGTGATTGGCAGGAGAAGAATAGTAGAAGGAGGCAGAACTATGAGGGAGGTGATGTGAAATAGGGATAGAGGAAGGGAGGGGGAAGGAATTACCGGAAGTTGTTGAATTCTATGTTCATACCAAGGGGCTGGAGACTATCTAGACGGTATATGAGGTGTTGCTCCTCCCATCTGAGTTTAGCCTCATCATGGCAGTAGAGGAGGCCACGTATGGACATACCTGAATGGGAATGGGAAGCAGAGTTGAAGTGGGTGGCTACTGGGAGATCCTGTCTGTTGTGGCGGATGGAGTGGAGGTGCTCGACGAAGCAGTCCCCCAGTCTGTGTCGGGTTTCACCGATGTAGAGGAGGCCGCACCGGGAGCACCGGATGCAATAGATGACCCCAACAGATTCGCAAGTGAAGTGTTGCCTCACCTGGAAGGACTGTTTGGGGCCCTGAATGGTGGCAAGAGAGGAGGTGTAGGGACAGGTGTAGCACCTACGCTTACAGGGATAAGTGCCGGGTGGGAGATCCGTGGGGAGGGACGCGTGGATAAGGGAGTCACGGAGGGACCGATCCCTGCGGAAAGCGGAGAGGGGTGGAGAGGGAAAGATGTGCTTAGTGGTGGGGTCCTGTTGAAGGTGGCAGAAGTTGCGGAGGATAATGTGCTGGATCCGGAGGCTGGTGGGGTGGTAGGTGAGGACAAGGGGAACTCTGTCCCTGTTGTGGTGGTGGGAAGATGGGGTGGGGGCCAAAGTGCGGGAAATGGAGAGATGCGGGTGAGGGCATCATTGATCACCGTAGAAGGGAAACCACGATCCTTAAAGAAAGAGGACATTTGAGATGTCCTGGAATGGAAAGTCTTATCCTGGGAGCAGATGCGGCAGAGACGGAGGAACTGGGAATAGGGAATGGCATTTTTGCAAGTGGCAGGGTGGGAAGAGGGATAGTCGAGGTAGTTATAAGAGTCAGTGGGCTTGTAGAAGATGTCAGTGGACGGTCTGTCTCCAGAGATGGAGACCGAGACATCAAGAAAGGGGAGAGAAGTGTCAGAGATAGACCAAGTGAATTTGAGGGCTAGGTGGAAGTTTGAAGTAAAGTCGATGAAATTGACGAGCTCAGCATGGGTGCAGGAAGCAGCACCAACGTAGTCATCAATGTATCGAAGGAGAAGTTGGGGAGCAGTACCAGAATAGGTTTGGAGCACAGACTGTTCCACATAACCAACGAAGAGGCAGGCATAGCTGGGTCCCATGCGAGTTCCCATAGCTATACCCTTAGTCTGAAGAAAGTGGGAAGAGCCAAAAGAGAAGTTATTAAGTGTGAGAACCAGTCCGCCAACCGGAGGAGGGTAGTGGTGGTGCGGAACTGGTCTCCAACTTCCGGTAATCCCCTCCCCCTCCCTTCCTCTATCCCTATTTCACATCACCTCCCTCATAGTTCCGCCTCCTTCTACTATTGTTCTCCTGCCAATCACCTCCCTGCTTCCCCCCTCCACCCCTTTGTCTTTCAAATTACTGTCTTTTTCAACTACCAGCATTCTTCAAACCCTCCCCAAAGTTCTTCCTTCAGTCCTGACGAAGGGTTTTGGCCCGAAACGTTGACTAATCTTTTCAACTGATGCTGACTGACCTGCTGAGTTCCTCCAGCGCATTGTGAGAGTTCTCCTGGTAACGTTTGATGCCCTTAAATCAGAACCTATCAGCCTCCGCCTTAAATATACCTGATGATTTGACATCCACAGCCTTCTGTGGCAATGACTTCCACAGATTCACCGCCCTCTGGCGAAAGAGTTCCAGGATATTGATCCACTAGATGGTGGAGCAGTGTATGGGGTGTAATTTTTTGGAAGGAAAAGGGTGTGGTAGTGTTCCCAAACACAACACCTGCTGCCTTTATCCTTCTGGATGTAAAGGTAAAATGTTTAAGAGATTCTCTAAATACATCTTGGCAAAATGTGGACTGGGGGTTGTAGGGAGAACATGTTGCACCCATGAAGGGTACAATTGTTTACTTTGGGTAAGGGGAAGCCAGCCTTTATTTAAATTTAAGAGTTACAGCACAGAGCAGGTTCTTCTGGGCCAATGGGTCATGTCACCCCAGCAGTCCACAGATTTAACTCTAGCCTAATCACAGGAAAATTTACAATGACCAATTAATCTAACCGGTATGCCTTTGGACTGTAGGAGGAAACCGGAGCATTCGGAGGAAACCCATGTGGTCACGGGGAGACCGTACAAATACTTACAGACAATGCAGGAATTGAACTCTGAAGTCAAATGCCCTGAGCTGTAATGGCATCTTCATCATCAGCAATTACTCATAGTCAAGTATAATTCTTCTCCTGGTGTTTGATCTGTTGTCTTGTGGGTCTTCAGATGACTGAAGAGGCCGATCCATGATCCACAAGTCCTATTGCAGTGTTGGCAGGAGTCGGTCATTGGGGTGTGGTGGATGTAGCTGGTTGGGCCTTTCCCTGTCTCTCCTTATGTTGAAACCACTTAGTCTCAGCCGCACATTGGAGGTCCTCTCATAGACAGTCCTTCTCCAGTATTTCCTATCCTGTGCTAATTTCTCCCATCCATTCAGGTTGATGTAGCACTTCCTCAGGTGGGTCTTGATACAGTCCTTGAACCGCTTTTCCTGCCTTCCAGGAGAGTACTTTGCATCCTTGAGTTAGCCGAACAGGAATTGTTTAGGGAGACGGGAGTCAGGCATTCGGATAATGTGGCCGACCCATCTCAATTGGGGTTGAGTCACAACTGTAGCTATGGAGTTAATGTTAGCTTCCTCCAGGATGCTGGAGTTAGTACGCCTGTTCTTCCAGCTAACTTCCAGAATCTTTCGGAGGCATCTTTGATAGTAAGTTTTAGGGATCTTATATGCCTGCTGTATGTTGTCCATGATTCTGCTCCATATAGCAAGGAGGGGAAGACTATAGCTTTATAGACCAGAGGCTTATGGTTGGTTTTGATATCCTGATCTTCAGAAACCCTTGTTCTCACCCTGGCAAAAGCTCCACTTGCACAGCCTGTTCTGTGATTTATTTCGAGGCCAGTGTTAGCTCTTGAAGAAAGAAAGCTGCCAAGATATGGGAAACGATGAGTGTTCTCCAGAGGGATATTGTCAATTTGGTTGGTCGGAGGTTTAGCAGCTTGATTTGGAGCAGGTTGGTGCAGGACTTGGGTTTTCTTGATGTTTAGATCGAGTCCCAGGAGCTTGTATGCTCTGACAAAAACATCCATTATGCAGTGGAGATCCTCCTCAGAGTGAGCCGCGATGGCCTTGTTGTCCGCATATTGGAGCTTCATGATGGAAGTGGTTGACGCCTTGCTCTTTGCCTTGAACCTGTTAAGGTTAAAGAGCACCCCCACCTGGCCTATAGAGAATCTGGACTCCTCACAGAGTCCTTATGTCCTCCTTCATGGGTCATTGTGAGAGCTCCTGAGAGTGCTCCTTACATGGAGAATTGATGGCATCATTGTCCTTTAGCAGCCTTTGACAAACTTTGGAGCAAAGCTTCATGCTAGCCACAATGTTATCATGCCGTCCCATGGGTGTTGTTGATTATTAGAGGCACACTCATCCATATTAATCCATCAGGCAAATGATGGGAAAGTTTTAAGGAATCAAGAACTGAGCCAATTACTGCAGAATACCCACTCTCCAACCTCTTCCTATGGACATACTGCTTACATGCAGGTCCAATGATGTTTCCAGCTGCTGATGAGCCCTCTGATGTTAATGACATTGACATTCAACAATGATAGTGCCGTCAAAAGTGAAGGATATGGTTTGACACTCTCATGTTGGAAATGGTCACCTCTGCTGTTAGTGGCAAAAATGTAACCTAAATTTATCCAGGAATCACAGCATGGGACACAGACCGTTTTGTTGTCTGAGGAGTTGCAATGAAACTGAACTCTGCAGTGATTAGAGATCATCCTCATTTCTGACCTTATTAAGATTGGACAATCAGTTTGAACCTCCATGGTCTGGTAGAGTTGGGCAGCACAGTAGTGTAGCGGTTACCATAATACTTTACAGTGCTAGTGACTATGGTTCAACTGCCATCGCTGAATGTAAGGAGCTTGCATGTTCTCTCCATGACTGTGTTGGTTTTCTCTGGGTGTCATCCCACGTTCCAGAAATATACGGATTGGGGTTAGTAAAATGTGGCCATGCTACGTTGGTGCTCGCAGCTTGGTGATACTTGAGGGCTGCCCCCAGCGCATCCTCGGACTGCGTCGGTCATTGACACAAACGATGCATTTCACTCTTTGTTTTAGTGCATTGATGTACATGTGACAAATCAAGCTCACCTCACCCAGGACACTCTCCTCAGTAACTTTTGCAGCAATGCCTGGGCTAACATGAGTTTATATCTGTGTTTACAACAGGACTTGTGGTGTAAACATTCTTACATGCGAAAACACAGACACAGACAAGAGCCTGGAACATTGAATAGTAGGAAGGAAAGGAATGAAGGAGCAGGTTTTGCATCCCCAGTGAGAAGGTGGGAAGGTGCAATGGGAAGAAGAGCAAGAATTGGAAGTGGTAGAAATATAGACCAGGATATATCATGAAGAACTGTACATCTAAGATGCAGAACAGTCTGAGGAAGGCATGCGTAGTAGCAGCAGTACAGTAGAGGTGGTCGGGGTTGTAAAGGAGTTAAATATACTCAGTGGCCACCTGTGCAGTGCACCTGCTTGTTAATGCAAATATCTAATCAGCCAATCTTATGGCAGCAACTCAATGTATAAGAGCATGCAGACATGGTCAAGAGGATCAAATATCAGAGTGGAGAAGAAACGTGATCTAAGTGACTTTGACCACGGAATGATAGTTGGTGCCAGACATTGTGGTTTGAGTACCTCAGAATGTGCTGATTTCCTAAGATTTTCAAGCAGAACAGACTGTGGAATTTACAGAGAATGGTGTGAAAAGCAAAAAAAAAAATCCAGCGAACAACAGTTCTGTGGGTGAAAATGCCTTGTTATCGAGAGAAACCAGCGGAGAATGGCCAGAACAGTTCAAGCTGACAGGAAACCTACAACACCTAATAAGGTGGCCAATGAGTCTATGCAAGCTGATAGGTGATTAGACAGAGTCAGGTCATAGGATGTATAAGCATAGGAAGAGCCCTCCCCTCACAGTGGTACAGTTCAGAATACATGGTAACTTATGTTAACTGAAACAGACTAATGCAAATATCTCTGTGCATTTGTTAACCGAGGTCATGTCACAACTATGGATTTGGCAGCGCAGTAGGTATGGCAATTGCGTTTGTGAATCTGCACCTGTCAACTAATTATTATTTCATTGTGATAGTATTTAACTCCATTCTTTCCGTCGTAGCGTTTGTTGAGACTTGGACACAGCAATGCATCACTGCCTGTTTGCATTCGGCCTTGCCTGAGAAATTGGACTGTTGAGTCAACTGACTCTGAAGACCAGCGGTATTCATTTTATCGTTAGTTGTTCTTTTCAGCTGCAGTGTAGGCTTTGTCTTCTGTTTGAGACTTTTAGTTAACAGCCCTGTTTAGCCTAATGTTTATTGTTTTCTTTTCCCTTTAACACTGTTCGCATTAAAGTCTGTGAAATATTGACCTGCTTCAGTGTCTCACTCCGCACTTGGGCCATATCTGCATTGGATGACAGGACAAGTATATTGATCTTTAGATTCAGTATTGTAGTTCAATCAACTGGATGAATAACTCTCATTTGTGTTACCTGTTAGATATTTCCCTAAGCATTTATATGAATAGTTCAAACACTTACTTCAATGTGATATTCAAAAGGTTCAGATCATCTTCTTGTTTTGGATCAGCTCTTCAGACCTGTTACTAATGACTGCCTGCACTCTACCTCGACATATAACAATGGCCAGAACTCTCCAATTACAGGATTAAATTGAACTTTCACAGCATTGTCAAGATGCAGCTTCAGTTCTGCATCCCACAGAGTGAGATGTTTGAGTTGCGTTGGGCAATTGTTCCTCTTTCTTAATGTGAAATGAAGTTTTATTTGTTCTGATTTATACTTAACATCAGGTTTTTATTTTCGTTTATGTTTTAGGATCAGAGAAACTCAGTTATGAAGATCTATAAATTGCTGGAAAATAACAGTATGCATTTTCACATAGAAATAATACTTTTCTATTTCTATGTCTCCCTACATTGTACTTTCTCTGTCCGTATCCTTTTAGACTCTGACAGGTCACTTTCCATTAGAGAGCTTGAATAAATTACATTCTATCTTTTTACCTGTCATTAATGTAGACAATTGCTTTCAGATTCTGTAGCAGACTTAAGATCTAATTCACTCACTCTAATCCACCCTCCTCCTCTGTTATAACACTGATTATTTCTTGATGCTTTAAACATGTCGATTAAGGAGATGTACCATTTGCCTCAAATAGGAGCAGAAAATGGTGGACATACTCAACAGGACAGACAGGAAAGCATTAGCATTGTTTCTCTTTCCACAGATTCTGCCTGACTTACTGAGTGCTTCCAGCATTTCCTTTCAGATTTCCAGCACCTACAGTTCTATTTTGATTTTAACAACAGTTCCTTCATTGTTCCAGTACCCAGATGAGGAGCTCCCTCACAATCCTTGAGTCTCATTATTATGTTTGATAGGAAGAGACTTACCTCATTAATGTGGGACTTGAGTCCCATTTATTGAAGAAAATTACTCTTGAAATGTATGTATGGCATAATCATCCTAAGCTGCGATAATCATGTCAAGAACATTTACTCTGGGACTTTCTCCTTCAGAAGATGTTTCTATTTTTTCCCCTGTCCCACACTTACACTTTATTTCCTGCTTTTCTCGAGTCTTGTTTGTCTCTTCAGTCAGCCACTGACCTGCCATCAGGCATTTAAGCAATTCTGAGTGACAGGGCTATTAGTACGGCTGTGCCAAGTCAGATTACTTCCAGCATTTATCATGGTTTTTGATAGAAATGCTGAACTCAGTTCTGTCTGGAAGGTGCTTCAGATGATTTGACAGTTTTTTCAGCCAAGGTCACAGAAATTTAGGATTCGCTGGATTCTTGGTTTCTGGTAGAAGAACGTACAAAAGGTAGCAGAACCGAAATGTTCACTGTTTCTCTTTCCGCAGATACTGCCTGACCTGTTGAGTTTTTCCGCCATTTTCTGTTTTGTTACAGACACTGGTCGGACCTATATATGTATACAGGTGTCCCCCACTTTTCGAACGTTCGCTTTACGAAACCTCACTGATACGAAAGACCTACATTAGTACCCTGTTTTCGCTTTCAGAAGGTGTTTTCACTGTTACGAAAAAAAAATTCAGAGCGCGATAAAAAATCAGCATGTGAAAAATTCAGCGTGCGATAAAAAATTAGCGCACGAAAAAATCAGCGCGCGATGAAAGGCAGCGCGCCCCGAGTAGCCGCTCTCTCCTGGATTTGGAACTGCTTTGCTTTAACACGTGTCCGTGAGCAGCCGTTTGCAAGCTGAGTTCTAAGGTATCGGAAAAGCCTGAAAGAGCTCGTAAGGGTGTTACACTTACGGTAAAACTAGACATAATTAAGCGTTTTGATCGTGGTGAACGAAGTAAGGACAAAGTGAGTTTGGCTTGTGGAAGCTGACGAACATGATGTTGAAGAGGTTTTGGCATTCCATCACCAAGAACTGACAGATGAAGAGCTGATGAAATTGGAAGAAAAAAGGATGTAACAATTGAAACCAAATGAGTAATGATAAAGTACGACTTTAATTTTGAAAGGGTGCATCGGTTTAGGAGATATTTGCAGGATGGTTTGAGTCCTCATTAAAGAACTGTGTGATAGAAAAATGCGTGAGGCTTAGCAGTCAAGCAAGCCTTCCACATCAGCCACAGCAGACGACGAACCTCGACCTTCGACATCGAGGCGGGCAGAGATAGAAGAAGATGAGCTGCCTGCTCTAATGGAAACAGGCGACAAGATGACACCCCAGTGTCCCACCACCCCAACCCCCAGGCCATGACCAGATATCAATTCGCGGAGAATGCAAAGGTAGCCGGGAGGCACACAACACATCTTTAAGAAAAAAGCCGAAATAAACATGCCAATTAATTAGGTGCCGCCGACACGTAATTGTCGGCCCAGATCAGAGACGACACAATCGGAAATCGGCACTGATCTGGGCCGACAATTACGGGCGGCAGCTAATTAATTAGCATGTTTGTTTCGGCTTTTTTCTTAAGATGTGCTGTGTACCTCCCGGCTACCACTGGACCCCTGCGTTCTTCGCGGCAATGTATCACTCGGCGGCCTGGAGGGTGGGGGCCACTGCACCACCCAAACTGCGACGACTCAGTCTAACACACCATCATCAGTGTGCTCGCTGTCTTCCCGGTTCCCGTAAGTGATACTACATTGTACATACATTATTTCTACTTTATATCGGCTGTGTATTTTTACGTGTTATTTGGTATGATTTGGCAGCTTCATAGCTTAAAGGTTACTGGAGAGAGTGTTCTTGCCAACAGCACTTGCCTGAGATTTTCTGCCGACGGCGCTTGCGTGAGATATTCGCTACGGAGAACAGTTCAGTAATGATTATGGAAAAGTATTTCTACTTTATATAGACTGTGTATTTATCATATCATTCCTGCTTTTACTATATGTTACTGTTATTTTAGGCTTTATGTGTCATTTGGCATGATTTGGTAGGTTATTTTTGGGTCTGCGAACGCTCACAAAATTTTCCCATATAAATAAATGGTAATTGCTTCTTCGCTTTACGACATTTCGGCTTACGAACCGTTTCATAGGGACGCTGTACCTTTGGGTGGCGGGGGAAACCTGTATAACTGTAAGAACTTTGCTTATAATGTGATTTGACTTATTATATCAATCTGTACTATTACTTGTGTTTCCCATCAATAGGGAATGTTTGATGAGAAGCTCCTTCACTGCTATTTGCTTTACAGAGAGGAAGCTACGGACGCTACATGGGAGACAGGAATGGGTTAATGCTGCTGAAGAAGTAACATAGCAGCAAACAAGTGCAAGGGAAGAACAGGATTTTCTAGACGGGGGAATGATAGAATGTGACAGATAGGTTGGTGACTAGAAAAGTATTTTACCTTCTTGCAGTCATTTCCTGTGGAAATGATACAGAGAGTTCAAGGATTGCATACACCATGCTACATCAGATTTATTATACTGATGGCATCTCACCACACGTAGACTGAAAGCTATGATAGTTGGCGCATTGCAGGCCACCAGTCACAACAGGTTATGCAGTGACTTCTGACCTTCAGATAGGTCAGCAGAGAAAAGGAAAGATCGAGTGTCCACAACAAAGTTCTGACGTGAAAGGTAGTGTGCATGAAGCCAAGATGGTGCCAAACTAGCACATTTTCCATATCATTAGATGTTATTTCTATCAAAACTGTGAATTCAGGTTAATTGGGGCACATTGGGACGAGTACAGTTTGGACCAATTAAGTGGCTGCCCGATTAGCTGAAGTTTCATGGAAATAGTTAAAAGGCATAAGAAAGACAAACCACCATTCAACTGAGTAATAAATATGCATTTAAATGAAATACAGAACAAATAAGAACACTATCTATACTACTAGAGCACTATACAAATATGTATTAGTTCCTAATAGTTATCGACAGAGGAATTCATCCAGTGTACACTGCCATGTTCTTTTGATTGACTGTAAATGAACAAAATTAGTGCAGAAAATGGACTGGCATCATAAAAGGCTTTTGATGATTGCATCCTTCAAATCTTAATTTTCATTGCAGCATTCAAGATGATTCTCAATACCTTCAAATTCTTCATAGTCCCTAACTTGTTGAAGTAGTGAAATCATTTCATTTTCACTCCCAGTCATTTCTGGCATCTCCAAACCTGGATGCTTGAAACCGCAGTGAGCAAAACAGTTTTGAATTGTCTTGCTGCTTTTTTGAACACAAGTACATGCAACTGACACTATTTAAAAACTATTTGCGCTAAGCACAGTGTAATGTCTATGGCAACACAAGTGCACGTGACTGATCCTAGTTAGAGGCTGTTTGGCAACAGTATCCTGTCCCAATTAAGCCGCACGGTGTCCCATTAAACAAAGGGAATCCCGGCTATTTTCTCAATTAGTTTTTGTTCTTTAACAGTTGTCCAAAATAAGTGTCTGTCCTGATTAACTGATGGCCCAATTAACCAGAATTCACCATATCCCCAAGCATTTATAACAACTAAAATCCCAGGACGTTGATTTAAGTCTGGAGACGGAACAGCTCTCTGAGCAGCCAGATAAACCTCATCTTAAGTGCCAAGGGGGCAAAGACCATCTATTCACAAAAAAAAAATCAGGAATGCCTGTCTGATAATGAATCTGGTGTATATGGCTGGTCATCAAGGGCATTAGTGACTACGCAGGAAAAACCACGGCAACTGTACCAGTGACACCTCCCTCCCTGACACTCTAAGCAACTTCTATGCACGCTTTGAGGCATGCAACACAACAGCGGCCCGAAAGCTACGCCCCTCCCAGGTGAGCAGCCGCTGTCTGTATCAGAAGCTGATGTGAGAAGGACTCTGCAGAGAGTCAATCCCATAAGGCGGCTGGACCAGACAACATCCCTGGCTGAGTACTCGGGGAGTGTGCACACCAGCTCACTGCCGTCTTCACGGACATCTTAACACTTCACTCATCTCGGCTGCTGTCCCCATATGCTTCAAATCAGCCACCATCATCCCTGTACCAAAGGAAGTACACCTACAGAACTAAATGACTACTGCCCGGTGGCACGGACGCCAATCATCATGAAGTGCTTTGAACAGCTGGTAACGGCACACATCAAAAATTCCATTCCCGCCACATCGGACACTCATCAATGTGCTAACCGACAGACCCGCTCTACGACAGATACCATAACATCTGTCACGCACCTGGCCCTGACACACCTGGAAAACAAGGACACTTGTGTCAGAATGCTGCTTCGGGATTCAGGTCAGTATTCAACACTATTGTCCCACAGACCTTGGAAAACCAACTCCTACTCCTCAGTCTAAATGTGCAACTGGGCGTTGGATTTCCTGACCAAGAGATTTCAGATAGTCAGGATACACAACTGTTCCTCCCTCCCCATCATCCTCAACATGAGTGCCCCTGGGGCTGTGTGCTGAGCCCACTGCTGTACACTCTGTTCGCACATGATCGCACGACCAAACTACCGAATATTCACATTATCATGTTCGCTGATCGGTAGGGCTCATCACCAACGATGATGAGGTGGCCCACAGAGAGGAGGTGGAAGAGCTTGAGGCCCGGTGCCAGGCAAATAACCTCTTCCTCAATTTCAACAAGACAAAGAAGATGGTTATTGACTTCAGGAGAACTCGTACCACTCACCCCTTTCTTTACATCAGTGGCACAGCAGTGAAAACTTGGAGCAGTTTCAAACTCCTGGGAGTACGTATCTCGTACGACCTCTCGTGATCCCGGAACACATTCTACACAGTCAAGAAAACTCACTAACACCTCTACTTTCCGAGGAGGCTGAAGAGAGCTTGACAATTCTACAGATGCGAAGTAGAGAGCGTCCTAACATTCTGCGTCGCTGCTTGGTACGGAAACTGCACTGCGGCGGACAGGAGGGCCCTACGACGGGTAGCCAAAGCTGTCCAATGCATCACTGGCACCAGCCTACCGGCTATCAAGGACATACATACAGAACGGTGCTGGAAAAGGGTCAGTAACGTCATGAAGGCTCTCATAGTCATAGTCATACTTTATTGATCCCGGGGGAAACTGGTTTTCGTTACAGTTGCACCATAATAATAAATAGTAATAAAACCATAAATAGTTAAATAGTAATATTTAAATTATGCCAGGAAATAAGTCCAGGACCAGCCTATTGGCTGAGGGTGTCTGACCCTCCAAGGGAGGAATTGTAAAGTTTGATGGCCACAGGCAGGAATGACTTCCTATGACGCTCTGTGTTGCATCTTGGTGGAATGAGTCTCTGGCTGAATGTACTCCTGTGCCCAACAAGTACATTATGTAGTGGATGGGAGACGTTGTCCAAGATGGCATGCAACTTAGACAGCATCCTCTTTTCAGACACCACCGTGAGAGAGTCCAGTTCAATTCCCACAACATCACTGGCCTTATGAATGAGTTTGTTGATTCTGTTGGTGTCTGCCAGCCTCAGCCTGCTGCCCCAGCACACACCAGCAAACATGATCGCACTGGCCACCACAGACTCATAGAACATCCTCAGCATCGTCCGGCAGATGTTACCCACCCTGCTCATGGATTGCTTGTCCCATTCCCATCTGGGATGGGGATATCAGACTCAAAAGCAGATACTTTCCCCAAGTAGTAAAGCTGATCAACACCTCCACCCACTATTCCACTCCCCCACACCCCACCACCACTGCTTCATCACTTCCTGTCAGTCACTTATGTACAGACACTCCAGTGTCAAACGACACTTTATGGACATACAATCAATCTATGTATATAAGCTATCTTATGTATTTATATTGATTGTATTTTTTAAAATTATGGTGTTCTTTATCTTATTGTGTTTTTTTTTTGTTCTGTATCAGATCCGAAGTAGCAAATATTTCATTTTCCTTTACACTGAGTACTGGAAATGACATTAAACAATCTTGAATTCACGTTTCTTTTAGTAGTCACACAACAATAAAATCCATTTTCCGGTGAATGAGCATAAAATCTGGTGCCTGAAGTGTCTGGAAAGGGAATATGCAAACTGGGACTCCGGAGAGTGGACTGGGAACACAGGAATTCATAAATGAATTTCTCAGCAGTTAATGGTCGGCGTTAAGTTGGAGGGAAGGTAAATTTGATGCTGTGAAGTTTATGTGATGTACGTATGACCATTTATTGATTCAGGAAGACTTTAGTTAGGGATGTGTGAGATTTGTTATGGTTGCAGTCACTGATTGGGTTTATTTGTAATCAGTAGGGTAAACACTATGGAATTGCTGAGCATATAGTTGCTAGATATACGGTGAATTTGCTGAATCTCTTTTATTGTGAGTATTGGGAGGATTAGAAAGTAAATAATTTATGTTTTAAGCAAAGCTTTACATTGGTTCACTTTGTATTGTAAATTAGTTATTTATGTAATTTAATATTGTATAGGGTTAATGGATAAAATAGTTTAATACATGCAAATATTGTTGCAATGCCCCCTTTATTGGAGGCATACACTGCAATATATAGTCAGTACCTTCATGAATGACTGTATGTGTACTATCTGATATAACTTCAGATAGCAGGTGGCTCCTGCTTCATCCCTTCTTTCCTCCTTGTCATACAGGTAATTTGCCCTCTTTCCTTCAGTGCAGATGAAGGGTCTCAACCTGAACTATTAACTGTCCATTTATCTCCAAAGATGTTGCTTGAATTGCTGAGTTCCTCCATTGTTTTGTGTATTGCTCCAGATTCAAGCATCTGCAGTCTCTTGGGTCTCCATTTCAGCATGGTGGTGCATAGGTCTTTGTAAGGATATAAGCGCCGTCTCTGGTTTGTTCAGAGACATGAGAGACTACAGGTGCTGGAATCTGGAGCAGCAAACACAATGCTGGAGGAAATCTGAGTCAGGCAGCATTGGTGGGGATAACTGACAGATAAATTCAAGGTGAGACCCTTCACGTACAGTGAGCTCATGAAGCTGGTTCTGAATTTGATGCATCTCTTGACCTATTATAAGTCGGGACAATAAGTTGATTAACTTGTTCTCTGAGAAGAGAAGGATACCACTGCTGCCATAGCTATTAGTACCTGTAGTACTGGAACCATAAGCATGGTACTTTACATTACTGACATCTGTATAGGGCCAGGGTAAAATGTCCCATAAATGATTACAAATAATTGTCAAATAGTATGTCATGCCAATCCATATCAGATATTGGGAGACAATGGAAAGTTTGGTCAAAGAAAGAAACTTTAAGAAAACTCTCAAGGGATGAAGAGAATTGTTAATCAGCAGGGAGGTTTAGGAAGTGCAAACCCAAGTGTGGGCCAAGGCAGCTGAAAACGCAACAAGTATTGATAGAGCGATTAAAATAGAGGATCTGCAAGAAGCCGAAGAGGAAGGTCAATTAGCTCAGATGGTTAGAGGACAAGGTGGTTAAAGAGAAGGAAATGGGGGGGGGGCGGATGTGGTGATGGAGGATTTGTAACTGAGAGTGGGAACTGCAAACCCGAAGCATTGGTGATGGGCGAGACGAGGTGGGGCAATCTGCAGGAGAACAAGTCCTTCTGACCCACGTGATTGAGGATATAGACATTAGAGTTTGCCAGCGCTCAAGTTTGGGAACTGGGCTGAAGAGTGCTTAAATTGTCAAGTTTAACTGTAATACTATCGTAAGTAGTTTCAGAGGTTTTTAAAGCTCTTGTTACAAGGATGAGGGCTTACTGTTTCCATGGATACATGACCAAATATAGCACCAAGGTTCTGAAGATCTGTTTCAGTGTCAAACAATTTTCCAGAAAGAAGGATGGACCCCTGTGTCAATTCAACATGGATGAGATGGGCTGAAGGGCCTGTTTCTGTGTTGTAGTCTTCTATGATCCTATGAGAAATGCAAATGATATGAGCATGCAAAACTGGCACATGGTCATGGGAAAAAGTATTCACTATATTTGATAGCACTTTGGGAAGAATATCTGAGAAATAATCATGAGATGTCTTCTACTTTTCCACTACATGTATCATACCTCCTTAAATCAAGGTGCCACGTTTCATGCTTGAAGATCTGCAGTTTTATTTGAAAAAGAGCAGAGATCCAAGATAACTCAATTTTCTGTTAACATCATCCATTCATCTCACCTTAGAAGCACCCTTGCTTCTAAGTCAGAAGATTTTAAATTCGATGACGTCTGAGCCTCGAATAGTTTATTAAAAAGCCTCTAATAGTCTAATACAGAGCTTTTAATAGTCTATTACTGCAGGTTCTCACCTAAAATCACAGCTACATTCTGAGAAATGGTAATGCTAAGTAAAGTGATCTTTCCCAGGTCAAGTACAGAGTAGGATCAGGAACCAGGTAATTGACTGAATGAGTGGAGTTGGGGCAGTGATCTGGAGGAGGGAGGTCAGTGGATTGGGGTAAATTGAAGGTATATCTGGGAATTATCTTTGTAGGTTTCCAGTCTGTTGCTGCATTGAGTACCTAATGAATGAGCAGCTGACTACAGTCTCTTATCACCTGGTAGCATCACACAAGGCAAGCAGTGTCCCTGGAATGATTGTGGGCAACTATGTGTAACTTGAATCACTAATACTTCACAGCATAATAACAAAGTCAATGATGAATGAAATGACATTAAGGTAAGATTGCCTGTAAAGTGTGAGAGACGCTGTTTTTTTATGGGATGTTTAATTAAAGTACATCTGCTGTCTCTCAGGTAGCACTATTTCAAAATTATCCCGACTATTCTGGCACAGCAGTGCAGCTGTAAGTGCATCGTGTTACAGTGCCAGTGATCACTGATCAGCGTACAATTCCCAATGCTGTCTGTAAGGATTTTGTACATTCTCCCTGTGTCTGCGTGGATTTCCTCTGAGTGCCCTGGTTTCCTCCCACCTTCCAAAGGCGTACGTTTAGGTTTAGTGAGTTGTGGGCATGCTATGTAGGAGCCAGAAGTCTGATGATACCCACATGCTGCCCAGCACGATTCTTGCTTATTTGATTTCACACGATGCATTTCACTGTATGATTCGATGTTTCAATGTAAATGTGACAAATAAAGCTAATCTTATCTTAAAAACCAAAAATTATTCCTCAATTGCAGTGTAAAAATAGATCTGTTCTTTATCCTGTTATTGATTGAGGAAACTTTGCACAAACTGCAACTGCATTTCCTATATTCTGGCACCAACTTCACATCAAAGAGTACTGCTTTAAGCACTTTAAAGTGTCCTAAGATTTTGAAGGCACTATGAATGTTGATACTTTTCCCTTACCATGCCCCTAGGTAGCCCCTGCTGCAATTGCAATAGTCAACCATTTCAGAGGGTGTTAAAAGCCCATCTGGATTCTTCATTCCATCCAGAATTCTTGCTTTCCTTCAACCCTTTTTGTCTTAAAGAACTCATCATTTTCAGGAGCTGAAGGAAGAAAGATGACGATGAACGTAATTGAAATGTATGGACGTCATTTGAATGCCTTCCTGGTGCTGATTGATAAGACCCATTGTGGCAGTGCAATGCGACAGTGCAGCAGGCTTCATTTTTCAGATTTACTACTCTAACTTATGATCGTGGTTTCATGCCCTGACTTCACATTTCAAAACAATCCATAAAAAATGTCCTGCAGTATCGACCAGAATTAATACTTTAACATTCTTGTTCAAACTCCTTCAGAGCAAGCATCATTTCATATTATAGAACACTATAGAACAGGGATCTAATAATTCTGTACTGCATACAGCTGGGTTGGATCAATATCCATCTAAAAATGAACTTTTAACTTGCAAACCTGGATATTTATGGTATGAGTATTGCAGGAGGGACAAAAAGGTCTCAGACTATTATTGAGGGAATGTTAATAAAGAGACAAGGTCAAGTTTTTGGTTTTGTATTTGCCTGATGGTTCATTCCTCTCAATTTCCTCCTATCCTCCCAATTTCCTCCCATCCTCCCAACCCTGACTGGGTGCAGGTGAGAGGAAGCCATCCCTTTTTCTTCCCTATTTAGCTCAGATGAGCCCAACCAATAATCATTGACAAGTAGTCAGCTATGGAGGGTGTTATGGAAGAGGTTATTTCTAACCTTATCACCAACCTCGAGGATTAATGACATTTGTTTCATGAATTATACCATTTACATTTGAATCTCTAGTACTAAATCCATTGCCCAGAAGGTTGAGATGAGTGAAAACTACTTTAAGATCAGTAAAGCGAAAAATAAATTTAAGACATTGCTCAGAAAAAAAAATTAATTTAAAGGTAGTGACTTGTTTGAATGTTTCCTCTTTATGAGCTACTTGTAATCAATGTGCCCGGAAAAGATATAGAGCACTGACTTCTGGCAGGAAAATACATCTTCTGTTTCTAAGTCTTGGAGTCCATGGAATCACAAGTCAGGGAGTGACACAGCTTAGAAATAAGTCTCCTCAGCCCACCAAGACCTTATTGATTCTCAATTACTTACTTACATCAATCCTACACCATGGCCCCGTACTCACTTTCCCACATTCCCAGCCAGCTCTTCACTGCCCCCCCCCCACTGTCGTCGATTCTGCTATTTACCTGAATGATGAGCAATTCACATTTAAACTACCAACCCGCACATCTTTGTGACGTGGGCGGAAACCAGAGCACCCAGAGGAAATCTGTGCACTCCCAGGGAAAGCGCACAAGCTCCACCCTAAAACACAGGTGCCACCAGAGGTCAGGATCGAGCCTGGGTCATTGGAGCTGGGAGGTAGCTGCTCCACCAGCTGTGCCACTCTGCTGCCCTGAAATTCCTCGCAGTTGAAACCAGAGATTAGAGAGACAAAAATCTGTGTTGTCTCCTTGTACTCTTTGTTTTTATATTCAGGTGCACGTTGCTTAAAGTCATATTCAGAACCACGTGGGATTAGAGTGTTTAAGGGAGTTGAAGGTGCAGGTTAGGTAGATCCTAGGTGAAGTTGAGGTGGACATAGGCTTGCATGCTTTGGACAATGGTTACGGATGTGATGGGTGGTGGACAAGGAGGGGGTAGAGGTTATCCTACACAGAATGGATGGTGGGTGCATTTGTTGGGTAATGTGTCCACAGAGTAAGAGATTAAGGTGGATAGTTATTGGTTATTACTGAGTCTGGGTACCAATATATATTGAAAGCCAAGTGAAAGAAGCTGAACTGCTATTTTAAAATTCTTGATGTATTGCATATTCTTGTTTCCTGACTCAAATTGCTAATTCTGAAATCGATTTACTTTGCAGAACCCACTGCACCTGCAGATGAGCATGGAAAGCCCGATGACCTCCTTGATGGACTTACTCATCAGTGTCCTTAAAACCAATGCCTGGTATGACGTCAGTGTGATTTTGTGTCACAGCTGGGACATCTCCGGCTTGCTCAGCTACCTGAGCAACAACTCGAACTTCGAACTGCGGGCTTTGCTCAACCTCACGGATGTGGATGATGCGGGCATCATTCAGTTTTTACATGAGAAATTGAATGATTTGAAGGACTCGTCCACCTCGGTTCTGATGTTTAGCAGCGATGCTAAATGCTCCGATTTTGTCTTTGAAACAGCAGCCGCGTTGGGCTTGACCTCCTCAGACTTTCACTGGGTTATTGGTCATCCACTCAACATCGATGATCTGCAAACGGCTGACCTGCCCCTAGGCCTACTTGCCTACGGCGAAGTGAGCAAGCCAGTTCTGGGAAGTTATGTGAGAGATGCAGTTGAACTAATAGCGAGAGCCATATCCACAGCAGTGTTCATCCGACCTGACACAACACTCATCCAAAGCATGGTGAACTGCTACGACAAACAGAAAGAAGAGATGATATCTTCAGGTCAATATCTTTCAAGGTAAAACTTTCTCATGAAGATGTATCAATGATTGAATGTTTACTTCCCTTTTTAGCTCTTAAGACATAAGACCAAAATTAGATCACTTCACTTGGCCTGCCATTCCATCATGACTGATTTATTATCCCTCTTGACCCCATTATCCTGCCTTCCCCTGTAACCTTTGATGCTCTTACTCATCAAGACCTATCAACCTCCACCTTAAATGTACCCAATGACTTGGTCTCCACAGCTGTCTGTGACAATGAATTCCACAAATTTATTCCTTACGGATAAAGAAATTACAGTTGCAAGAAAAAGTTTGTGAACCCTTTGCAATTACCTGGTTTTCTGCACTAATTACTCATAAAATGTGACCTGATCTTCATCTAAGTCGCAATAATAGACAAACACCATCTGTCTAAACTAATAATACACAAACAATTGTACTTTTCTTGTCTTTATTGAACCCATTGTTCAATCATTCACAGTCCAGGCTGGAAAAAATATGTGAATCCTTGTATTTAATAACTGGTAGAACCTCCTTTAGTAGCAATAACCTCCACCAAACAGTTCCTATCACTGCTGATCTGATGTATACAATGGTGAGGAGGAATTTTAGACCATTCCTCCATCAAAAACTGTTTCAATTCATCAATATTTCTGGGATACCTTGCATGAACAGCACTCTGCAGGTCATACCACAGCATTTCAGTTGGGTTGAGGTCTGGACTCTGACTTGGCCATTTCAGAACTCAATTTTCTTCTTTTTAAACCATTTTGTTGTTGATTTATTCTGTGTTTTGCATTATTGTCTTGTTGCATCATCCAGCTTCTATTAAGCGTTAGGTGACAACCGCTACCCTGACACTCTTCTGTAAAATGCCTTGATACAATTTTGAATTCACTGTTCCCTCAATGACTGCAAACTGTTCAGGTCCTGAGGCAGCAAAGCAGCTCCAAACCACAATGCTCCTACCATGCCTCACAGTTAGGATGAGGTTTTGGTGTTGGTGTGCAGTGTCCCTTTTCCTCCAAACATAGCGGTGAGCATTTCTGCCAAAAAGTTTAACTTTTGTCTCATCTGTCCACAGAACATTGTTCTAGAAGCATTGTGGAACATCCAGGTCGTCTTTTGCAAACTTGAGATGTGCAACAATGTGTTTTTTTGCAGAGCTGTGGTTCCTCTGTGGTGTCCTTCCATTCACACCATTCTAGTTCAGTGTTTTTCTTATGGCAGACACATGAACAGAGACTTTAGCAAGTTCTAGAGATTTCTTCAGATCTTTTGCTGTTGCCCTCGGGTTCTTTTTCACCTCCTTCAGCATTGCACGCCATGCTCTTGTTGTGATCTTTGTATGATCCCCATGCTTAGGGAGAGTAGCAACAGTACTGAATTTCCTCCACTTTCAGTACGCTGGATGAACTCAGCAGGTCGGGCATCATCAGTCAGAAACGATGAGTCGACATTTCGGGCCGGAACCCTTTGTCAGGACTGTAGAATGAAAGATGGGAAGGATTTGAAGAATGTTTGTAGCTTCAGTTGAAAGACCAGTAATTTGAAAGACAAAGGGGTGGGGGAGGGGAAGCATTGACGTCATAGCCCTGAAAACAATGGGTAGTAGAAGAAGGAGGCGGAACCATGAGGGAGCTGGGGGAGGGGGTAAAGTGAAATAGAGATAGAGGAAGGGGGGGGGGGAATTACCGGAAGATGGAGAATTCTATATTCATACCAAGGGGCTGGAGACTACCTAGACGGTATATGAGGTGTTGCTTCATAGTTAGCCTCATCATGGCAGTAGAGGAGGCCATGTATGGACATATCTGAATGGGAATGGGAAGCAGAGTTGAAGTGGGTGGCTACTGGGAGATCCTGTCTGTTTTGGCGGACGGAGCGGAGGTGCTTGACGAAGCGGTCCCCCAATCTGCGTCGGGTTTCACCGATGTAGAGGAGGCCGCACCGGGAGCACCGGATGCAATAGATGACCCCAACAGACTCACAAGTGAAGTGTTGTCTCACCTGGAAGGACTGTTTGGGGCCCTGAATGATGGCAAGAGAGGAGGTGTAGGGACAGGTGTAGCACTTACGCTTACAGGGATAAGTGTCGGGTTGGAGATCAGTGGGGATGGACGTGTGGATAAGGGAGTCATGGAGGGACCGATCCCAGTGGAAAGCGGAGAGGGGTGGAGAGGGCAAGATGTGCTTAGTGGTGGGGTCCTGTTGAAGGTGGCGGAAGTTGTGGAGGATAATGTGCTGGATCCGGAGGCTGCTGGGGTGGTAGGTAAGAACAAGGGGAACTCTGTCCCTGTTGCAGTTGCGGGGACGATGGAGTGAGGGCCGAAGTGCGGGAAATGGAGGAGATGCGGGTGAGGGCATCATTGATGACGGCAGAAGGGAAACCACGATCCTTAAAGAAAGAGGACATTTGAGATGTCCTGGAACGGAAAGCCTCACCCTCGGAGCAGATGCGGTGGAGACGGAGGAACTGGGAATAGGGAATGGCATTTTTGCATGTGGCGGGGTGGGAAGAGGTATAGTTGAGGTAGTTATGAGAGTCAGTGGGCTTGTAGAAGATGTCAGTGGACAGTCTGTCTCCAGAGATGGAGACTGAGACATCGAGAAAGGGGAGAGAAGTGTCTGAGATAGAGTAAGTGAATTTGAGGGCTGGGTGGAAGTTTGAAGTAGAGTTGATGAAATTGACGAGCTCAGCATGGGTGCAGGAAGCAGCACCAATGTAGTCGTCAATGTATCGAAGGAAAAGTTGGGGAGCAGTACCAGAATAGGTTTGGAGCACAGATTGTTCCACATAACCAACGAAGAGGCAGGAGTAGCTGGGTCCCATGCGAGTTCCCATAGCTACACCCTTAATCTGAAGAAAGTGGGAAGAGCCAAAAGAGAAGTTATTAAGTGTGAGAACCAGTTCCGCCAACCGGAGGAGGGTAGTGGTGGTGGGGAACTGGTGAGGTCTATTGTCCAGAAAGTAGCAGAGGGCTTTGACTTAGTCCTAAATTAGTTTATTAATTTAATTTAATTAGTTTAATTTGTTTAATTCCTTAGTATAAAATTACACTATTGCTCTTAACTTGCAAGATCCACTCTCTGTATACACTGCACTCAGCTGATACTGCACACTCATCTAAAACACCTTGTGTGTTAGAAGAATTCACAGTTCTGTGTTCACAGGTACGGCCTGTTTTGTGTCAGCTGACTTCTACTGGGGATCTACTTACGGGTCTCAGATTCAGAATCAGAATCAGGTTTATCACCACCGGCATGTGTCGTGAAATTTGTTAACTTAGCAGCAGCAGTTCAGTGCAATACATAATCTAGCAGAGAGAAAAAATAAATAAAATAAAAATAATAATAATAAATAAATGAGTAAATCAATTACATATATTGAATAGATTTTTAAAAGTGCAAAAACAGAAATTCTGTGTATTAGAAACATGAGGTAGTGTCCAAAGATTCAATGTCCATTTAGGAATTGGATGGCAGAGGGGAAGAAGCTGTTCCTGAATCGCTGAGTGTGTGCCTTCAGGCTTCTGTACCTCCTACCTGATGGTAACAGTGAGAAAAGGACACGTCCTGGGTGCTGGAGGTCCTTAGTAATGGACACTGCCTTTCTCATTGGCAGAAGGTTGTCATGGGAACCTTTGCAAGGACTAATACAGCTTGGGTTGACAACCAGTACAAAACCTAGATGTCATGTTCTCACGAGATTGGTCAAGGTGGGCCCTGCATCTTAAGACTTTAATAGGGCTGCACCTCCAGCCATACTCAGCTCACACATTCTTCTTCTTCATTCTCGTCCCTCAGGATTGTGGGTGATTTGCTTCCCTCTGGTTCTGATCCTGCGAATGAGACCAATGTGGGAATTGTGGCCTGTTCTGTAGACAGGACAGGAAGTGGCTGGTGGGACAGGCGGCCAGGTAGTTTGGGAGGTGGAGCTCCACTTCTGCGTGGCCCCAGATCTGAGGAAAGTGTAGAGGGGATGTCAGAGATAAGTTTTTTACACACAGAGTGGTGGGTGTTGTGTGTGGTGGTAGTGGCAGATATATCAGTGACATTTAAGAGACTTAGATAATCATATGATGAAAGAGAAATGGAGGACTATGTGGGAGGGAAGCATTAGATTGATCTTGGAGTAAATGAAAAGGTTGGCACAACATCATGGGTCAAAGGGCCTGTACTGTGCTGTACTATTCTATATTCTGTGTTCTATCCCCGTTGCTTCACCTGCTCCTGTTTCTCTGTCTCTTCATTCCCTTCTATTCTCCATGTACTCTTTTCCCTGTCTAATTGTTATGTTTCTCCTTCCTTTCCCTTCTGCTCCCATTGTCCACATGTGCCTTTCCATGTCTGTGTTCCTGCCTGGTGCCTATCACTCTCCCGTCTCTTCTTCACCATGCCTCCAATCCCCCATCAGCCTGTGATCCATCTGTTTCTTTGCTCTTGGATGCTGCTGACTATGAGGTCTCCCTCCCTTTCCCCCTCCCTATCGCCCTCCCTCCCTCCCTCCCCCCTCACCCTCCGTTCACCCTCTCCCTCCCTTCCTCCCTCCCTCACCCGCCGTTCGCCCTCTCTTTCCCTCCCTCTCTCACACGCACACGTTCTGCCATGTTCCACACCCACTCTGTCTTGCACACACACATGCTCACCTTTATTTTTACTGCCCACTCATTCACATAATCATCGTTAAATCTAACTCCCCCCCCCAACTCCAGAGTCCCCTCACATCCACACTCTATCATTATTCCACAACCAAGAAAGCATGAGCAGCATGTCTTTTCAGCTACTTTCTGCAATTGTTATTCATTGTAGGCAAATGTCACCAACAACTGGTGCGCAGTGCTTCACACCAGAGGATGTTCACTTCAGCACAGCAGGCTAGGGAAAGAGTGGTGGACCTCAAGTCTGTAGGACAGGTGAATGAGGAGAAGTGAACCTTGTTCAGGGTTTGTCAGGTAGGATTTCATTGCACCTTTGCACCATGGAGGACTTCAATATGCAGGTAGATTTGGAAAATCAGCTTGGTGCTGGATTACAGGAGGGTGAGTTTCAAGAGTGCCTATGAGATGGCTTTTTAGTCAGCTCATGGTTGAGCCCACTAGGGGACTGGGTGTTGTGCAATGAACCAGAGACCTTTAGGTAAAAGGGTCCTTCGGGGCAAGTGATCACAATATGATAGAATTCACCCTGAAATTTGAGAAAATCAGATGTATCAGTATTACAGTGGAGTAAAGATTTACAGAGAGAAGAGTTGACCGAAATTGATTGGAAAAGAACACTGGCTAGAATGACAGCAGTGGCTGGAATTTCTGGAAACAATTCAGAAGGCACAGGATATATATATCCAAAAGAGACAAGAGTATTCTAAAGGAAAGATGACACAACCATGGATAACAAGAGAAGTCAAAATGAACATTAAAGCCAAAGAGAGGACGTATAATACAGCAAAGATTAGTGGGAAGTTAGAGGATTGGGAAGCTTTTAAAAACCAACAGCAGGCAACTAAAAATGTCACAAAGAAAGTAAAGATGGAATATGAAAGTAATCTAACCAATAGTATTAAAGTGGATACCAAAAATGTCTTCAGATACATAAAGTGTAAAAGAGAGGCAAGAGTGGATATTGGACCACTGGAAAATGATGCTGGAGAGGTAGTAATGAGGGATAACAAAATAAAGGATGAACTGAATAAGTATTTTGCACTCGTCTTCACTGTGGAAGGCACCAGTGGAAGTTACTGGTGTCAGGGGCCGGAAGTGTGTGAAGTTACCATAACTAGAGAGAAGGTTCTTAGGAAACTGAAAGGCCTGAAGGTAGATAAGTCACCTGGACCAGATATCATACATCCCAGAGTTCTGAAAGAAGTGGCCGACAAGATTGTGGTGGCATTAGTAAAGATCTTTGAAGTCTCGCTAGATTCCGGAATGACTGGAAAATTGCAAATGTCACTCCACTCTTCAAGAACACAGAGAGACAGAAGAAAGGAAACAATAGGCCAGTTAGTCTGACCTCAGTGGTTGGGAAGATGTTGGAGTTGATTACTAAGGATGAGGTCTCAGGGTACTTGGAGGCACATGATAAAATAGGCCATAGTCAGCATGGTTTCCTCAAGTGAAAATCTTGCCTGACAAATCAGTTGGAATTCTTTGAAGGAGGTAACAAGCAGGATAGACAAAGGAGAATTGGTTAATGTTGTAGCAACAACATTGCTGGTGAACGCAGCAGGCCAGGCAGCATCTCGGTACGGTCAGGACGGAGGGTCGCGGCCCGAAACGTCGACTGTACCTCTTCCTAGAGATGCTGCCTGGCCTGCTGCGTTCACCAGCAACTTTGATGTGTGTTGCTCGAATTTCCAGCATCTGCAGAATTCCTCATGTTTGTTTAATGTCGTGTTTGTGCTTGGGTTTTCAGAAGGCCTTTGACAAGGTGTCACACATGAAGCTGTTTAACAAGCTTTGAGCCCATGGTATTACAGGGAAGATTCTAGCATGGATAAAGCAGTGGCTGATTGGCAGGAGGCAAAGGGAGCCTTTTCTGACTGACTAGTGGTGTTCCACAGGGGTCTGTGCTGGGACTGATACTTTTTACATTGTATGTCAATGATTGGGATAAAGGATTTGATAGCTTTGTTGCAAAGTTTGCAAATGATATGAAGATAGCTGGAGGGGCAGGTAGTTTTGATGAAGTAGAGAGGCTACAGAAGGACTTAGACAGATTAAGAGAATGGGCAAAGAAGTGGCAGATGGAATATAGCGTCGTGAAGTGTATGGTCATGCACTTTGGTAGAAGAAATGAAAGGGTTGACTGTTTTCTAAATGGAGAGAAATACAAAAAACTGAGAAGCAAAGGGACTTGAGAATGCAAGATTCCCGAAATGATAATTTGCAGGTTGAATCTGTGGTGAGGAAGGCAAATACAATGTTAGCATTCATTTCAAGAGTACTGGAATATAAAAGCAAGGTTGTAATGTTATAAAGCACTGGCCTGTATTCACTAGAATTGAGAAGAATGAGCAGTGACCTAACTGAAACCAGTCGAATCATGAAAGGTCTTGATAGAGTGGATATGGAGAAGGATGTTTCCTATGACACAGCCTCAGAACAGAGAAGCGTCCTTTTAGAACAGAGATGAGCAGGAAGTTCTTTTGTCAGAAGGTGATGAATATGTGGAATTATTTGCTACAGGCAGCTGTGGAGGTCAAGTGTTTATGTATATGTAAGGCAGAGTTTGATAGATTCTTGATTGCTTAGGGCACAAAGGAATACGGGCAGAAGGCAGGAGACTGGGGCTGTACGGAAAACCATGATGAAACCATGCCTCCCTGGTGCCCAGGTACGGGATGTCTCAGATCGAGTCCAGAGTATTCTGAGGAGAGAGGGTGAGCAGCCGGAAGTCTTGGTACATGTTGGTACCAATGACATAGACAGAAAAAGAGAGGAGGTCCTGAAGAAAGATTACTGGGAGCTAGGAAGGAAATTGAAAAGCCGGACCTCCAGAGTAATAATATCAGGATTGCTGCCTGAGCTGTGTGCTAATGATGGTAAAAATAGCAAAATTAAGCAGATGAATGTGTGGCTAAGTAACTGGTGTGGGGGGCAGGGCTTCAAATTCTTGAATCATTGGCATCTATTTTGGGGAAGGTATGACTTATACAAAAAAGATGGATTACACCTGAACTCAAAAGGTACTAATATCCTGGCGGGATTGTTTAATATAGCTGTTAGGGAGGGTTTAAACTAAGTTGGCAAGGGGAAGGAAACCAAGGTGTTAGGGTCGAGGAAGAGGAAAATAGAAATAAGTCAAAAATACTGTGCAGCAAAGATGGCAAGAAGGACAGGCTAGTGAATATACAAGATAATTTGCTGCAAAATAGAAATATAGCAAAATCGGCATCAGATACTGATCTAAATGTACTGTACTTAAATGCACGCAGCATTAGAAATAAAGTGGATGACCTTGCTGCACAGCTGCAGGTTAAAAGGTATGACATTGTGGCCATCACCGAGTCATGGCTAAATGATGGATGTGATTGGGAGCTGAATATCCAAGGATACACAGTGTATAGGAAAGATAGGAAGGTAGGTAAAGGGGGTGGCGTGGCCCTGATGGTAAGTAACGATATCAAATCAATAGAAAGAAAGGACATAGGATCAGAAGAGGTAGAATCCTTATGGGTAGAATTAAGAAATGGCAAGGGTAAAAAGACACTAATAGCAGTTATATACAGGCCTCCAAACAGCAGCCAGGATGTGGACTACAAGTTGCAGCTGGAAATAGAAAAAGCGTGTCAGAAGGAAAATGTCAAGATAATTATGGGGGATTTTAATATGAAAGTGGATTGGGAAAGTCAGGAAGGTAATGGATCTCAGGAGAGGGAGTTTGTAGAATGCCTACAGGATGGCTGCAGGGGACTGGCTGTTTTGGATTGGGTGCTGTGTAATGAACCTGAGGCGATTAGGGAGATGGAGGTAAAGGAACCCCTTGGAAGTAGTGATCATAATATGATTGAGTTCAGTTTCAAATTTGAAAAGGAGAAGCTGGTATCAGGTGTATCGATACTTCAGTGGAACAGGGGAAATTACAGTGGTATGAGAGAGGAACTGGCCCAAGTCAATTGGAAAAGTAAGTTAAATGGAGAGACGGCAGAGCAGAATTGGATGAAATTCCTACAAGAAATAAGGAAAACGCAGGAAAAATATATTCCAAGAAAAAAGAAAATCATGAATGGAAAAATGGCACAAATGTGGCTAACGAGAGAGGTTAAGGCAAAATAAAAGCAAAAGAAACGGCGTACAAGGAAGCAAAAATTAGTGGGAAAAATGAGGACTGGAAGACTTTTAAGAACTTACAGAAGGAAACTAAGAAAGTAATTAGGAAAGAAAAGATAATTATGAAAGGAAGTTGGCGATTAACATAAAAAAAGATACTAAGAGTTTTTTTAAATATACGAAGAGTAAAAGAGTGACAAGGGTAGATACGGGACTGATTGAAAATGATGCTGGAGAAATTATAATGGATAACAAAGAGATGGTGGAGGAACTGAATGAGTATTTTGCATCAGTCTTTACAGTGGTAGCCAGAGGTATCAGGGAATAGAATTAGGTACAGTAAAGATTACTAGAGAGAAAGTGCTTGGGAAGCTAAGTGGACTAAGAATAGATAAGTCTCCCAGTCCGGATGAGGTGCACCCAAGGGTTCTGAAGGCGGTGGCTTTGGAGATTGTGGAAGCATTGGAAATGATCTTCCAGGAATCAATAGACTCTGGCATGGTTCCGGAGGACTGGAAGGTCGTAAATGTAGTTCTGCTATTTAAGAAAGGAAGGAGGCAGCAAAAAGAAAATTACAGACCTATTAGTCTGACATCGGTAGTTGGAAAGATATTGGAGTCAATCCTCAAGGACGAGGTTATGAAATACCTCAACGTGCATGACAAGATAGGCCGAAGCCAGCATGGTTTCATGAAGGGAAGATCCTGCCTCACCAACCTATTGGAATTTTTTGAGGTAATCTCGAATAAGATTGACAAGGGAGAGGCTGTGGATGTTGTGTATTTGGATTTTCAAAAGGCCTTCGATAAGGTGCCGCATATGAGGCTGCTTAATAAGATGAGAGCCCATGGAATTATAGGAAAGATATTGAAATGGGTGGAGCATTGGCTGATAGGCAGAAAGCAAAGGGTAGGAATAAAGGGATCCTATTCTGACTGGTTGCCAGTTACTAGTGGTGTTCCGCAGGGGTCGGTGTTGGGGCCGCTTCTTTTTACGATGTATATCGATGATTTGGATTATGGATTAAATGGTTTTGTGGCTAAATTTGCGGATGACACCAAGATAGGTGGAGGAGCAGGAAATGTTGAGGAAACGGAAAGGTTGCAGAGAGAGTCAGTTTAGGAGAGTGGGCAAAGAAATGGCAGATGAGATACAACGTTGACAAATGTACGGTTGTACATTTCGGAAGAAGAAATAATCAGGCAGATTATTATTTAGGTGCGGAGAAAATTCAAAAATCGGAAGTGCAAAGGGACTTGAGGGTCCTCGTGCAGGATACCCTAAAGGTTAACCACCAAGTTGGATCGGTGGTAAGGAAAGCAAATGCTATGTTGGCATTCATTTCAAGAGGAATAGTGTATAAGAGTAAGGAGGTGTTGATGAGGCTCTATGGGGCATTAGTGAGACCTCATTTGGAATACCATGTGCAGATTTGGGCCCCCTATCTTAGAAAGGATATACTGATGTTGGAGAGAGTTCAGAGAAGATTTATGAGGATGTTTCCTGGAATGCAGGGGCTAACATATGAGGAGCGTTTGTTGGCTCTTGGATTGTATTCATTAGAGTATAGAAGAATGAGAGGGGATCTCATAGAAACATTTCGAATGTTGAAAGGATTGGACAGAGTAGATGTGGAAAGGTTGTTTCCCTTGGTGGGTGAGTCCAGGACAAGAGGCCATAGTCTTAGAATTAGAGGGTACCCAGTCAAAACAGAGATGAGGAGAAATTTTTTTAGCCAGAGGGTCATGGATTTGTGGAATTCGTTGCCACATACAGCTGTGGAGGCGCAATCATTGAGGGTGTTTAAGGAGGAGCTTGACAGGTATCTAATTAGTCAGGGTATCAAGGGATATGGGGAAAAAGTCAGAAACTGGAACTAGATAGGTGAATAGTTTAGCTCATGGGGGAGCTGCGGAGCAGACTCGATGGGCCGAATGGCCCACTTCTGCTCCTTTGTCTTGTCTTGTGAAATGGCAGAACAGACTCGATGTGCTAACTGGCCTCATTCTGCCCTATATCGTATGGTCTTATGGTCTTCGCACATTCTTACTTATTGGCATGGACATCACTAGCTGCAGGGATTGTGCCTAGCACCAAAATTAGTCATTTTCCAAATACAGATAACTAATGGAGCTTTTACACATCAATAAGACATTAAGTCATTAGCAATATTTAAATGATGCCCAGAACATCACTCATCACTGAGTTGTACTTGGCCAAACAAATACCCCAGCAGAGTCAATGGTTTGTGCATTGCAGCAAGTTCAGATATCTCTGTCCCCTCACAATGCAATATACTATGTCAAGTGTATCTGTCCAGAGCCTTCATCTGTCTGTTATCACCAGTAAAACCTTCTGTGCGGTTGTGTGCTGGGGCAATGGCATCAACACGGGTGATGCCAACCGGCTCAATAAACTGATTAGAAAGTCTGGCTTTGTTATAATTGTCAAACTCGATCCACTGGAGGCTGTGGTAGAACAAAGGACCCTATGGAAAATCCTGGCAATTCTGGACAATGTTCTTCACCCTCTGCATGCCACCTTGGCTGAACAGAGGAGCACTTTTAGTCATAGACTAAGACAACTGCACTGCTCCAAAGAGCACTAAGTGAGGTCATTCTTACCTTCGGCCATTAGGCTCTATAATGAGTCAATCTATAGCCGGGGAAGTGATGACCCCCCCCCCCCTCCGTTAGACTGTTTGAGGTAACTTTTTTTTTATTCTTTCTTACTTCTCTTCTAATATTAGTAATTTTTGTATATCTGTGCACTTGTAATGCTACTGAGACACTAATTTCCTTTAGGATCAATAAAGTATCTATCTGGCTATCTGTCTATCTACCTATTTTATATTTCATATTGTAACTTGTAATTTTCAATGTATTGCTCTGTACTGCTGCTGTAAAACAACAAATTCCACAGCATATATCAGTGATAATAAACCTGATTCTGATTCCTTTGATCTTACATTAACAGATATCTCTACGTGTTTCAAACGATATTGCCACCATACATGTGTTCAGCCACCATTCTCATACAATAAAGTCACAGAGCCCAGAGTCATGAAGTAGTGGACACCGACCATTTTGCCCATTCATACTAATCCAATTTTCCCACATTAGGACTGTCAGGGAGCAGTGACTAACGATTGTAAAGTAGGACTCAATGAGATTAAGGTTCCGACATTGTGAGAATCCCCACTGCAGCTGTGCCATTGAAATGGTCAAAGCTTATAACAAGGTGTAGAATTGTGATCTTCAATGCTCATAGTCCATTTAATACTTCATTGAGAACTGTCAGTTTTGGCAAGCATATGCCAAGTTAAGTCGGCCAATCCCAGTTCAATGGATTCAGCAAGAACTATTCATTCTAATGAATAGTTTCAAACATATCTTGGAATTAATGTTTGTAAATAGATGCAGAGTAGTCATGCTAGTGTTCTCCCTGTAGTAATAAGACATGCTTGCTGAAAGAATATAATATTTGTTGCACAACACTTTTGCAGAAGCACCTGATGTGTATGTCTTTTCCTTTTAGGTTTGCCCAAAGGGAAACTAAACAGACCACAGGTCTGGGAAGGAGGCGAGAGGTGCGACCTCCTATCCAGACCTGTGGCCAGAGTCACATAAGCAGCTGAAAGAGTTGGCGTAATGCCACTGTAGTTGAAGAACAGCACATCATGCACCCAATCCTGCAAAGCACCAGCTCAGACACCATCAGGGGAAGGTTAGAGCAGAAGGGTTTCTTTCAGAGGGAAGTCATGTCTGACCCTGCATTCAGGCAGGAGAGGAAGGGGAGCCATGAACTTGACTCCACAGAGGTTGAGTCCAGTCATGAATGCTGATTTTGAGGGACTAGGTGTTTTCTATGATAGGAAGGCATTTAGGAGAAGGTGCTTGGATGGTGCTATACATGTTTGTGGCATTATCAGACTAGAATCAGAATCAGGTTTATTATCACGGGCATTTGACATGAAATTTGTTAACTTAGCAGCAGCAGTTCAATGCAATAGCAGAGAGAGAGAAAAAAAAATAAAACATAATAAATAAACAAGTAAATCAATTATGTATATTGAATAGATTTTTAAAAATGTGCAAGAACAGAAATACTGTACATTAAAAAAAGTGAGGTAGTGTCCAAAGCTTCAATGTCTATTTAGGAATCGGATGGCAGAAGGGAAGAAGCTGCTCCTGAATTGCTGAGTGTGTGCCTTCAGGCTTCTGTATCTCCTACCTGAGAAAAGGGCATGCCCTGGGTGCTGGAGGTCCTTAATAAAGGACGCTGCCTTTCTGAGACACCACTCCCTAAAGATGTCCTGGGTACTTTGTAGGCTAGTGCCCAAGATGGAGCTGATGAGATTTACAAACTTCTGCAGCTTCTTTCAGCCCTGTGCAGTAGCCCCTCCATACCAGACAGTGATGCAGCCTGTCAGAATGCTCTCCATGGTACAACTAGAGAAGTTTTTGAGTGTATTTGTTGACATGCCAAATCTTTTCAAACTCCTAATAACGTATAGCCGCTGACTTGCCTTCTTTATGATTCCATCGATATGTTGGAACCAGGTTAAATCCTCAGAGATCTTGACACCGAGGAACTTGAAGCTGCTCACTTCTTCCACTTCTGATCCCTCTATGAGGATTGGTATGTGTTCCTTCGTCTTACCCTTCCTGAAGTCCACAATCAGCTCTTTTGTCTTACTGACGTTGAGTACCAGGTAGTTGCTGCGACACCACTCCACTAGTTGGCATATCTCACTCCTGTACGCCCTCTCGTCACCACCTGAGACTCTACCAACAATGGTTGTATCGCCGGAAAATTTGTAGATGGTATTTGAGCTATGTCTAGCCACACAGTCATGTGTATGCAGAGAGTAGAGCAGTGGGCTAAGCACACACCCCTGAGGTGCACCAGTGTTGATCGTCAGCAAGGAGGATATGTTATCATCAATCCGCACAGACTGTGGTCTTCCGGTTAGGAAGTTGAGGATCCAATTGCAGAGGGAGGTACAGAGGCCCATGTTCTGCAACTTCTCAATCAGGAACTAGATGCATGAATTAAGTAGGAGATGGTATTCTCTTGGGAGCTGTTCCAAAAGTCAGGTCAACTTGATTCCACTTTCAAAATCATTTGTTTTTCTATACCAATCAATAGCAAAGGAAGCAGAAAGGAAGCACAAAGGGCGAGGAAGCAAGGATTTTCCCTACTGAGGCAAGTTCCAGTCCTCCAGAATTCAGCTAAACCTAAATTAGCTGCAGGCCGATGGTTGTGGACAGGATCTTGTTGCTCTGCAGGTCGCTGGTGCTACCATCAGAGAGTTAGCACTTATGTTCAGGACTGCAGGAAACCAGAGGCTATGATGACTGTTGTGCAACCTGAGTAATACCAGATGTGCAAATAATTGTCTGCTTGGTGCAATGAGAGCTCAGTTCAATTTGCACGAACTGAGACTCCTATCTTCTCTCAGGATGTCAGGGTCTATTTTGCAGCTAATGTCCTCAACAGTGCAGCCAAGCATCCCTTCCCAAACTGCATGGACAGTAGTTGGAAGCTCCCAGTCTGACCACCTTGAAGGACAGATCAGGTCGAGATGAGATGCATCTCTTAGACAATCACAATGGTGTAGTGATAGGGAGTCCAATCGTACATTGAATGGAAAGGAAAGGTACGTCGCATCCAGAGTTTCTCTGGTTAGCAGACGATTTCCCTCCACACCTCTCTGATGTAGTGGGGAACTGCGTACGAGGCAAGTTACAGCAGTGGTTTGCCATTGCCTTCTGCCCGGTGAGTTTCCAAAGGGACCACCGGCTTGTAACCCAGCATGGATGGAAAGCGTGCAGGGGAGCTGGCTGGCTGGATTCGATCCTGGGACTTTCCGTCCCGAAGTCTGACACTGATGCCACTACACCACCAGCTGGGTCCCGACATTGAATATCATCAGAAAAAAGAGGCATTGTGTAAACTTTAATTGTTCCATCAAGATTTCTTTGGAACCAAATGCTTAAACCATTAACATTGGTGCTGAAACTCTTATGCAGCTCATATAACTTAACCAGAAGTAGAGTCCTCTCATGCTTTTCACCTTTCAGTCCTTACTTTTACTTCACAGTGTTAAATTAATTGATTTACTGCAGTGTTTGTGCAGTTATCATTTCAATGGACAAGATGAATGGCAATGTACATGATTGCAACTTTCACCTTACTTTTAAAACTTTTTGGAGTCATAGAACACTACATCACAGAAACAGGTCCTTCAGCCCATCTAGTCTCTGCAGAACCTTTAATCTGAGTCCCATCTGAAGTGTATTTAATATTTCAGTAGTATGTGAATAATATTGCAAATATAGTGTTTGATTAAGCATTTTATGTTTTTTACATATTGTATTGCGGGTTATAAGTGAAAGTATGTGAATGGCATACGTCATCACACCATTATGTAGTAAGTGTGCATCTCTCTAAAAGTAAAAACAAAACTAAGGCATGCTATGCCCAGCTCCGTAATTTTGCTTTCAATGGAGTAGTCTGTTGGATGCTGCGAGAGCTTAAAGTCCCTTCCTTGTCCATTCTTCAGATAACTCGGATAAACGATACAGCTGGTGGCACGGTTTCAAAAGTAGTACAGTAGCGGCCTCACAGCTGCAGCGACCCACGTTCAACCTTGACCACTGATGCTGCTTGTGTGGGAGTTTTTGTGCTTTTCCCGGGGCCATGTTGGTCTCCTTCGGGTTTTCCGGTTTCCTCCCACATCCCAAAGATGTGGGGGCTGATAGGTTAAACAGCCACTGTAAATGGTCCCTGGTGTGTAGGTGAGTAGATGAAGGGGAATATGTGTTGGGGGGCTGGGGGTGGAGGTGGAATTGTTGGGAATAGGGGAGAATAAAATAAGTTAGGGTAGGATTAGTGTAAAAATGGATGCTTAATTATTGGTGCAGACCCAGTGGGCTGAAGACCCTGTTTCGCTGTTACACCTCTTTATATCTCTGTGGCTCTGTGACAATCATTCAAAGGAGCTAACTGTACAAGGACAATGTAGGGCATCCTGCCACAAGGCCAAATGGTCATACCAGGACTACTTTATGTAGTCTTGCATCAGAAAGCAATTTATATTGCCCATAGCAGTCTGGCTATTTTGGGCTCCCTTACAGCACAATAAACGTTAGCAATAACGATACCTTCATGAAGGTGGCTTAAAGGCTTATAAGGGAGATGAGGCTTCCTTAAAAAACTGTATATTAGTATGGGGTAATGCCATGACTAATCTGCTCCCATAGGCAAACAGTCAGTGAGATGCCTTTGGAAGAAGACTAGAGTCAGAGATTACATTAACAATTCTCAAACTTCAGAAGGTCATAGCTTTCCAATTCAGAAATTTTGTCATTGAAAAGTCATTCTTGCAAGAAGAATACCAGCAGGATAAAGACAGATGTATCTTTTGAAGCATATCATTACACAGCTCCAGGGTGAAGTTTCCTGCACAGAGGCTTCAGCCCAAATGTGAATGTCAAAGTATGAAGTTGGGGAAATTTAATATATTTAATATCAAACGTATTGCTTTGTTAGAGATATTACTACTATTTCAGATGAGGCCGCAAGCCTACTAAATGTATGCCATATCAATTGAAGTGATGACCATCTCCAGCTTAGGCTGAAGTATTCCCTGAACTAGGAGGATATCATCTCCATCCCCACCCCCACATAACCTGTTTGAATATGATCTCTGGTGATGAACCCTTGCAAACCTTTTGTGTTTGGATCCTGTCAGTGTCTGAAGTGCCAGAAAGATCCACCTCATCAAATGGGAAGAGCGGTATATCTAGACTCATCCTCAAAGTATAATCAAACACTAATGTTGATGATATTTGTATGAGTTTTAAGCCAGAAAACCAACACTGGCCAAGACAAAAATCACATTCAATAATGAGCAAACATTATTAATAACCAGCATTAGCACACAGAAAAATGCACACAAAATTACCTCACTCTACATTAAAACAACTTTTAAATTATGGAACGCATTGGCATTCTGCAAACAAATGCCTAGGAAATTATGTTTAAATATCTTTCCTTATTGCAGCTTTTTGTTGGTTTAAGATATTTATATTCCTTTAGGCAATCATTACTGAATGTGAGAATCGACTTGGAGAAGTTGCAGTGTCTGCTGGCTTGACTGAAATGGATTAACATCACCTCACATTCCACCAGTTTCAATTGCTTAGCTAAATAGGTCTCCACTGATCAATACATGTCAGTATGTCTCCTTTGAGGTTGTTAATCAGGAACACAAAGAAGCTCAGTCCCATGGCATTTTCTCCTTCCCCTTTCCCCTGTTTCCCAGTGGATGGTGGCTGCCAAAGACACAAACACCAATTTTTATTGCCTTGGCATTTCTAACAAGGATTTTAAAGATAACATGGACCTAGAACAGAATGTGGAGCATCATTTCGAAAACAAGTGAGCAATACCGCCCAGAAGGATAAGGGCAGCAGATGTCTGTAAGTCATCCAAATGTGGGTGTCCATTGCCTGTTCTTTTAGCATTGCTGGGTCAAAATGCTTGAATGCCCAATGGGAGTTCCTTCACCAATTGACCCACAGGGGCAGTTCAGCGGCACCCTTTCAATGACAACTATGGATAAAGAATGATGGCCACCTGATATCTCTGGTGAGACACACTATGTGAAAATATCAGCAGCTCAGTCTGTTGCATCTCTGCCAGTAAACGATCCTTATGGGAGATCCGAATTTAAGCTATATTACTGTTCCTGCTATTGATAGTGAAGATGATTTGCTTACACAGTTATAATAAAAAGCCCTCCCTTTGCTCTTTATGCAGATGTTCTTTGTTCCATATTTAATTTCCATTTAACCATAACTAAAGGCATTTTCTCTGGTGTGGTGGTTCATATTTTCTCCGGTATTGTTTAAAGCTCTCCCATTATTTATGTGTCCTCACTGGAATGTACCATCTTCCTACTCTCCCTTATCCTTTACCAAGATCCAAAAATCACAGCTGTCCTCATCTCCCTCAGCATCCCTTCCTCCTGCAATCTGCAGGCTCTTTAAACCCTCAAGCCTAATGCTGCTTAGTCACTATTCTGATTTAGAATGATGGAATACTTGGCACTAAGACAGCATGAGTCATAGTTCCTCTGACCATTCTGGCGTGTACATCATTGTTACCTTATTCCTGTCACTTTGTTCTTTCTCTGCATATTAAATATTTCTCCTTCTAAAATATTTATTTTGCTCTCCTGTAAATTTAAATTAGCTAAGCTGCAACATCTGTTTAGTGATCTCTTTTCAGCCTTAACTTTGTTTTGCTTTTGATTTTACTCTGGAGCTTTCCTGGAGTCTTCCACGAGACTTCAATGTGTTGAAATAATTACATTTGAAATATTAAATGTTTTGCCCTTCTCAATTTTATTTTCAGCAGTGGGTGGCGGGGGCTTGGAAGAAGCAGGTTCAATTTCCCTCATGGGGATCTGAGATCATGGGCAGATTGGTTTCCAGTAGCTTGCTGCGGAGGCCAATCATCCTATGGAAATTCTAGATGGCAAGTGCCAGTGGGATATGCTGCCAAATGTGAGATAACAAATGAGAATTTTGCTTTGAAAAGTTATAAATGACTTTCCAAACTCAGAATTGAATTACTATGAGATTAGTTGTGTGAATTAGGCAGCCCAGGGAGAGGGCGGAAGTGGAGGGTAATGAAACTTCTTGGAGAGTGATTGATTTTTGACTGACTTGATTTAATGGAGGGCATAAGAGGTAAGTTAGGGTCAGAAATCTGGAGGGCATGTAATGTATGTGTGCTATGTAATAGTGGTTAACAATTATTCTTTTAAGGCTGTACTACTTTTATGTGACTGCTGTCCTGGTTACAGAATTTTTGATGTAGAACTTGCCAAGAGCTGATTGTGGAAGAAAGCCACAGTGAGAAAATGTTGTCAGAACACCACATTTTTCTCTTATTCAATGAAATCCTCATCTCTCAGCTTAAATTTCCAATAATTTTTCCTGTAACTTACTAAGCCAGTGTAGATACCTAATGGAGAGGTTCACTCTGTGTCATGCTGTGTTCATAAGGAGATTGAGACCAATTAATAGATGACTAAAGTTCATCAAGTGACTTAACAGAAGCTTGATTTACAGAACCTGGGAGGGATTTTCTAAATATATCCCCCAAAATGAGCATATTTTTTCCCTTTCTTCATTGTATTCACCTCCTCCTATTCCCCTCACCTTTGCCACACTCAGTAATTAGTTTTGAGTGATTAAATGGGATGGTGGTGCATAAAATTTTATGTGTAAATGATTTTGCTCCATCTCAGCCTGAAATCTCTCCATAGATGCTTCCTGAGCTGCTGAGTTCCTGCAACATTTTGTATGTGTTGCTCCAGTTTTCTTCCTTCCATTGTTGGCAGCCATGGCTCTTGTTGTCAATGACCTAAGCTCCTTAAAACTCTCTGGCCCTATTCTCTTCAAAGCCCACTATTTGACTAAGATTTAAATCACTTGCCCTACTGTGACAGACCTTGCTGGGCTCAGTGTTTAGTGTGGTGGCTCTGATAAGATGTTTTAGCACATTAAAGGAACTAGATGAATGCAAGATTTTTTTTCCATTTCCCCCACCCACTTTCCAGGTTTTTGGCAAATACATCATTTGAAGGAGTGACGGGTTATATCCACGTACAGGAGACATCACATATTCACAGCAACCACCGCTACCATATCTGGAATCTACGGCAAGACCCATTAGGAAAACCTACCTGGGTCAGAGTTGGCAAATGGAACCAACAGAAGATTGAGATTGAACAAGGCATATGGCCCAACAGAATTCAAAATGAAGTGAACGAGGACAGTAGTTCCTCAAGCTTCAAGTTCCGTGTCGTCACATTGGTGGAGCTGCCGTTTGTTTTCACCAGGGAGGTTGACATTGATGGCAATTGTCCAGCTGGTCACTTATGTTTGGACCCTCACACCAAAGACCCTGTGGTGTTGGCACAGCTGTTTGAGGAGCTGAACAATGAAAATGGTTCTGTGCCAACAGAGTACAAGAAATGTTGCTATGGTTACTGCATGGACCTCCTGGAGCAGTTGTCGAATGACCTGGGATTTGAATTTGACCTTTACATTGTTGGAGATGGGAAGTATGGTGCCTGGAAAAATGGAAGATGGACTGGACTGGTAGGCGATCTCCTCAGTGGGGCTGCCCACATGGCAGTCACCTCCTTTAGCATTAATTCAGCACGTAGCAGAGTGATAGATTTTACTAGTCCCTTCTATTCCACCAGTTTGGGAATCCTGGTGAGGTCAAAGGACACGGCAGCTCCCATTGGTGCTTTCATGTGGCCATTACACTGGACAATGTGGGTTGGGATTTTTGTAGCACTCCACATCACAGCCCTGTTTCTCACACTTTATGAGTGGAAGAGTCCATTTGGAATGACCCCCAAAGGAAGAAACAGAATAAAAGTGTTCTCATATTCATCGGCACTTAACTTATGTTATGCAATCCTCTTTGGACGGACTGTTTCTAGTAAGACGCCTAAATGCTGGACTGGACGTTTTTTAATGAACCTTTGGGCAATCTTCTGCCTCCTTGTCCTATCCAGTTATACAGCCAACTTGGCAGCAGTTATGGTGGGAGAGAAAACTTTTGAGGAACTATCCGGGATTCACGATGATAAGGTAAGAGGTTCAGTAAAAAGAATATGAAAATGCAATTGATAATATAATTCCATAAACTTTCCTAAGGTAACATAGGTTTATTAAATTAAAATGGCAATTGAATTATTGATTTGGCTGCCTACTTTGCACATGCAGGGGCAGGCACTGAGGAACTACCATAATGAAGTTTCTGAGTTTATTTTGTGTGGGTTGTTCTGGACTAGGGAGGAGAAAATAAACCTCTGTGGGTTCTTGCTTCAAATTACTATCTACTGATGCCTACTAGAAAGTGCATATAAGGTGCACGTGGATGGAAATCGGTTTAAATCAACTATTATTCAGAACCCAATCCCAATAACTTTGATCAAGCATTCAGGTTGAATTGTTAAAAAGAGGAATGCCTGGATGTTTTTTTGCTTCCTTACAAAGTGAATGCACAGAAAACTGTTTTAAGTTTTGAATGGACCAGGAGGGCAAATTATGGCAAGAATGCTGACTATAAAAGCACCTGGGCGCCTGCATCATTCTGCACTCCTCACTCAATGCTCAGCCTCCCTCAATGCTTGAGAATAATTCAAGGATGGAAACTACCTTGTCACTCCAGTTGTGCTTGCGCCTCTGCCTGGGGATTAGTCTGCAAAATTATCATAGGCACTCACTATTTTCAATTTAACTGGACTCATCACTTAATTCAATGTTTAAAGTAAATTTATTATCAAAGTATGTAAATGTTACCATATTTTACCCTGAGATTCACTTTCTCGCAGGCATTTTCAGTAGAACAGAGAAATAAAGTAGAATCAAAGAAAAACTATGCACAAAGACTAACAACCAATGTTCAAAAGAAAAACTGGACTGAGAAAAAGAAACAAATAATAAATAAATACTACTGAGAACTTGAATTGTAGTGTCTTTGAAAGTGAGTCCATAGGTTATGGAAACAGTTGTGTTTTTTTTAAGTGTGTCATACCAGACATTCAGCCATTCTTGTCTGGCACGTGGTGTCAGGATTAATCGGGTCACATTATGAACGTTCCTAACTCGACCCATGTATATTTTTTACGAGGCCGAGTGGCTAGCTTGACACTCAACCCGGCATGCATGGAAAGCATGCTCGGGGGTGGCCTGACCTGGATTCGAACTCGGGAACCTTCGCTCCGGAGTCCGGCACTGATCTCACTGTGCCACCAGCCGGCCAGTTCAGTGAGTTAAGTTATCCGAGCTACTTCAGGAACCTGAAGGTTGTAGGGTAATAGCTATTTCTGAACCCGGTGGTGTGGGACCTAAGTTCCTGCAGCTCCTTCCTGATGGCAGCAGTGAAAGGAGAACATGGTTTGGATGGTGCGGGCCCTTGATAATGAATGCTGTTTTCTTGTGGCAACGCTCCTTATAGATGTGATTAGTGGTGGGAAGGGCTTTACCTGTGATGGACTGGGCCATATCCACCACTTCTCCATTCTTGGACATTGGATTTCCATACCAGGCAGAGGTGCAATCAGTCAGGATATAGAATCTATGGAATTCTGACTAATTTTAGAAAAATATGTATGTGAAATGTTTGATTCTATCCATCTTCATGAGAAGAACATTTATTTTCCATGCTCAGAGTCTGAACTGAGCCTTCACTTACATCACAAACATTAATTCTAAAGCAAATCTATTTATTATCCCTGAATCTTGGAGCACAGAGATGATTATTTAAAATAGTGTAACAGGAACACCTGTTGACAGAACATTAGAAGATTAGAAAGTTTTTGACAAGATAGACCACTCAACCCAACAAAGCTTGCCAATTTCCTATTCACATAGTGTGTTGAAATAACTATTGAGTTTAGATTTGAAAGTCTCTAAGGTACTACTCTCAACTACACAACTAGGTAGTTTGTTCCATGTGTCCACAACTCGTGGCAGAAATGCTTCCTGATGCTGGTCTGAAATCTCCCTTTAACTAGTCTCCACCAGTAACCTTGATGATGGATTAATTTTGAAGTTGCAGATGGCATCCACCTTACTTATACCCTTAATGATTTTGAACACCTCTATCATGTCTCCACTCATTCTATGACTACGTAGGATAAAAAGATTTAATTATTTTAATCTTCTTTCATAGCTCCTATCCTGGAATGGGTTTAGTCACCATTCTCTGAACTCTCTCCAGTGCCTTCACATCCTTTACAAAATATGGCGACCAAAATTGTGCACAGTACTCAAGGTGTGGCCTCACAAACACATTATATAGCTTACAGAGAATGTCTCTAGACTTGAACTCCACTGAGCACATTTCATAGCCCAACATTCTATTAGTCTTTCTAATCGCTTCTGTGCATTGTCTAGATATTGATAGTGATGAGCCTTCCATGACACCCAAATTCTTTCTAACTCAAGACCCTCCCATTGTATATTTATTTCTAATATTTCTACTTTCTATATGTAATACTATACATTTACTTACATTATATTTCATTTGCCATTTATCTACTCACATCTGAATTTTGTTTAGATCTAAATGTATTGATTCTACTGCCTGAATGTTTATTTGTTATGTGCTTATCCAAATAATTAATGTAAATTAAAAGCAGCAGTGGCCCCAAAACTGATACCTGCAGAACCCCACTTTTTTCATTTTCTGAGTGTGAAAATGATCCTCTCAGTATGACTAGCAACGCACATAAAAGTTGCTGGTGAACGCAGCAGGCCAGGCAGCATCTCTAGGAAGAGGTACAGTTGACGTTTTGGGCCGAAACCCTTCGTCAGGACTAACTGAAGGAAGAGTGAGTAAGAGATTTGAAAGTGGGAGGGGGAGGGGGAGATCCGAAATGATAGGAGAAGACAGGAGGGGGAGGGATGGAGCCAAGAGCTGGACAGGTGATTGGCAAAAGGGATATGAGAGGATACACGTTCCAAGAAAGGACATATGGCTGTGATAACGAGTCTGAGTCAAAGTGTGGTCGAAAAGTTGAAGAACCGAAGAAATTACAGATGGGGAGCAGTGAGAGATGGTTTCACCGAACTCCTTTCTTGGAACGTGTATCCTGTCATATCCCTTTTGCCAATCAACTGTCCAGCTCTTGGTTCCATCCCTCCCCCTCCTGTCTTCTCCTATCATTTCGGATCTCCCACTCCCCCTCCCACTTTCAAATCTCTTACTAGCTCTTCTTTCAGTTAATCCTGACCAAGGGTCTCGGCCCGAAATGTCGACTGTACCTCTTCCTAGAGATGCTGCCTGACCTGCTGCGTTCACCAGCAACTTTGATGTGTCTCACTATGACTCGTTGTTTTCTGTTTTTGAGCCAGTTCTGCACCCATTTGCACACCTTACCCTGAATCCCTAGCTCCTGTAATTTGATTATTAATCTCTTGTGGAATACCTTGTCAAAAGCCCCCGAAGAGTCCAAGTAAATTATATCAACCACTCTATTGTTACCATAAATTTTTGCCTCTTCATAGAATTCCAGCATAGTAAAGCATGTGTTCCCCTTTTTTGAACCCATGCTGACTTTCTGCTAACATGCCTGTTCTTATCAATTGCTTTTCCATCTCATTCTTTATTAATGTTTCCATTATTTTGCTGGCCTATATTTACCAGAGTCAGTGCGATCACCTTCTTATATACTTTGACAACGTTAGCCTATTTCCAGTCCTTAGGGTCTTCACCAGTCTTCACTGACTTTTGAAAAATTCATGTTAGGGGTTTGTTTATATAATCACAGACCCCTTTAAGTACCCTTGGATATATGTTGTCTGGCCCTGGAGACTTATTACTTTACAGCTTTTACAGCTGAGGCAGGACCTCACTTTCTAAGATCTCTGTCACTTAAAAGAACCTTATTTTTCTCTACACTTACTGGCATATTGCTAACATCTTCGCAGGTGAATACTATAGCAAAATATGAGTTAAGAGTGTCCGCTATGTTCTTCTCTGTTTAATTTTAAAACCCCACCATTATTCCTAATACACTTACCTTCCGACTTGATTTTTCTTCCACTAAAGTATTGAAAAAGTCTCCTGAGGTTAATTTTATCATTATCAGCAATATCCTTATCAACCTGTCTTTAGGCAATCTGAATTTCCTTCCTGACTACATTTATGTAGTATATCTTGACTTGATACAGTATATTCTCCAAAAAAATTTTGAGACTAACAATGTTATGATCACTTGTTCTTAAAGGCTCAACAACTTCCGTACTCAAAATTCTATCCTGATTGTTACAAAATATCAAATATAGACAGGCCTCCCCTCTTGCTGGGGAGTTAACATACTGGATCTAAAAACAATCATTCAATAACTCAGTGAAATCATTTTCCTATAATCCATTAGTCACTGGGCTCTCCCACTCAGTATTTGGGAAATTAAAGTCTCCCGTAACTGTAACATCACCCTCAGAACTTGCTTTTTTAATATTCTGTTGGAGTTGTTTATTAAAATCACTATCAACATTCGGGGGTCTATGACATACACCCAATGCTATTCCTTTATCCTTATAGCTTTCAATTCTCACTCAGATATCTTCACTAAGTCTCGATTCATCTCCTGTCATAAGCAGCCTCACATTTAAATGATCCCTTATCTATATGGCTACTCCACCACCTTTACAATCTTGGCTATCTTTCCTAAGTAACGTATATACCTTAGTAATTCATTACCATCCGTTGAGGTCAGCCAGATTTCAGTTATTGCTATTATATCATACTTATATGCATTTGCTTATAATTCCAGCTCATTTATTTTATTCTTAATACTTCTTGCATTTATACAGGCCATCTAGTCTATTCCTGATGTTTTTCATGCTATTCTGACCCATTTTTATATTTTTGAAGAAATAGTGTTTCATAGGATTTGTAATTTGCTGATCTCTGAGGCTGAGGAAGACTATTTTACAGGTTGCATTAAAATCACTAGAGGTTAAACTGATCTATTATGTTACCTCCTAAGGCCTTAAATTTGTGACCAGGAAGCACACACTCTCTTCTAACTGGAGTACATAGCTTGACATATTGGGTATGTGGAAATTAGGCTATTCCTGTGTCCAGTTTAAGATATTTACACTCCAATGGGTGATGTGGATCCCATCTTCAATGCTGATCTGTTCTGGTACAACTTGCATTTCTCCTCAACTACCTCAACATTGTGTTTGATTCTCTTTGCAAGTTCTGCACCGACAGGTAAAAAGGCTTATATGATCCTTTACACAAACACGAGGAAATCTGCAGATGCTGGAAATTCGAGCAACACACACAAAATGCTGGTGGAACGCAGCAGGCCAGGCAGCATCCATAGGAAGAAGCACAGTCGACGTCCTGACGAAGGGTCTTGGCCCGAAGCGTCGACTATGCTTCTTCCTATGGATGCTGTCTGGCCTGCTGCGTTCCACCAGCATTTTGTGTGTGTTGCTTATATGATCCTTTATTCAATTTTGTCACAACCTAAACAGGATGTACCACAAACTAGGTACTGGACCCAGGCAGGATAAGTAAATCTCCAGCCTAGATGACCCTGCAAGGTGCTTCTCATGAATGTGTGGACTACTCACAGTCACATTGACCATGTTATCATCTCTGGGCATCCACAGAAAGGGCAGATCTGGCAAATATGGCGTCCTGCGGGTCCTGTTGCTAAGGACTGGCACTACTCTTCAAAGATGAATCTCGACTCCAATGCAGTGGAATAAACTGGGCCCATCAATGCCCTCTCTTGGCTGATTGCTGCTACATATTGCAGATGGTAACAAGGCACCCCCCAACCTACCCTGTACTCTAGGCCCACCCTCACTTGAATAAGCTGGCCAGTCCTGAAGAACAGGATTTGGCTAGATCTGTAAAAGATGGTTGAAAACAGAAGGTCAAGGTCAAAGTAAATTTAAATCTCAAAAGTTATATGTCCCCATATACCACATTGAGATCAATTTTCTTACAGGCACTTACAGGAAAATAAAGAAATACGATAGAATTTATGACTCATGGACTTCAATCTTCTTTCTTCTGTAGTTGATAAACAGTCCTTGGGTTGTACAGATGTTGATGAGAGGTTGTTGCTGTGGCACCAGTCAGCCAGGTTTTCAATCTCCCTCCTACATTGTGAGCATGTAGCCAAGTGGTTAAGGCATTGGACTCGCAACCTGAAGGTCATGAGTTCGAGCCCCAGCCGAGGCAGCGTGTTGTGTCCTTGAGCAAGGCACTTAATCACACATTGCTCTGCGACGACACTGGTGCCAAGCTGTATGGGTCCTAATGCCCTCCCCTTGGACAACATTGGTGTCGTGGAGAGGGGAGACTTGCAGCATGGGCAACTGCTGGTCTTCCATACAACCTTGCCCAGGCCTGCGCCCTGGAGAGTGAAGACTTTCCAGGCGCAGATCCATGGTCTTGCAAGACTAATGGATGTCTACATACCGATTCATCACTACCTTTCATTTGGTCAATGATAGTGGTGTTGCCAGCAAACTTAAATTCAGCATTGGAACTTGGTAGTGTGGAGGAGCAGAGGGATCTGGGGGTTCAGGAGCTTGAAGACTCCTACGGCCAGATTTGGGAACAGCTTCTTTCCAACTGTGATAAGACTACTGAACGGATCCTGACCCGGATCTGGGCTGTACCCTCCAAATATCCGGACCTGCCTCTTGGTTTTTTTGCACTACCTTACTTCCCATTTTTCTATTTTCTATTTATAATATAAATAATTTAATTTTTTAATATTTACTAATTTTAACTATTTTTAATATTTTTAATATTTAATGTTTGTAATCCAGGGAGTGGGAAGCGCAGAATCAAATATCGCTGTGATGATTGTATGTTCTAGTACCAATTGTTTGGCGACAATAAAGTATAAAGTATAAGTATAAAGTACATGTCCACAGATCCCTGAAAGTTTCCTCACAAGTACAAATGCTAGATAGAGTAGTTAAGAAAGCTCTTGGGGTGTTAGCTTTCATAAGTCGACGGATAGAGTTTAAGAGTTGCGAGGTAATGATGCAGCTCTATAAAACTCTGGTTAGGCCAACACTTGGAGTACTGTGTCCACTTCTGGTCGCCTCACTATAGGAAGGATGTGGAAGCATTGGAAGGGGTACTGCGGAGATTTACCAGGATGCTGCCTGGTTTAGAGAGTATGGATTATGATCAGAGATTAAGGGAGCTAGGGCTTTACTCTTTGAAGAGAAGGAAGATGAGAGGAGAAATGATAGAGGTATACAAGATAATAAGAGGAATAGATAGAGTGGACAGCTAGCGCCTCTTCCCCAGGGCACCACTGCTCAATACAAGAGGACATGGCTTTAAGGTAAGGGGTGGGAAGTTCACGGGGGATATTAGAGGAAAGTTTTTTACTCAGAGAGTGGTCGGTGCGTGGAATGCACTGCCTGAGTCAGTGGTGGAGGCAGATACACTAGTGAAATTTAAGAGACTACTAGACAGGTATATGGAGGAATTTAAGGTGGGGGCTTATATAGGAGGCAGGGTTTGTGGGTCAGCACAACAATGTGGGCCGAAGGGCCTGTATTGTGCTGTACTATTCTATTCTATAAAAAAACTGTATTTAGCCACACAATCATAGATATGAAGTGAGTAGAGCAGAGGGCTAAGCACACGGCCTTGTCTTGCACCTGTGCTGATTGAGATTATGGCGGAAGTGTCGTTGACAATCTGTACAGACTGGGATCTGCAAGTGAGGAGATTGAGGATCCATTTGCACAGTGAGGTATCGAGGCCCAGGTCTTGGAGTTTAGTGATGTGTTTTAAGGGGACAACAGTGTTGAATGCTGAGTTGTATTCAGTGAAGAGCATCCTGATGAACAGTGTGCATCTTTATTGTCCAGGTGTGTCAGAGCTGAGTGAAAGGCCAATGAAATGTCATCTGCTGTGGGCAAATCAGAGTGGATCCAGGTCATACCTCAGAAAGGAGTTGATAAGATACGCAAGTGAAAAAAAAAGAATATTTAATGTTATTGTCACCCAACTACTTGTCACTGATGCACTTTTATAGTGATGCTATTGATGAGAGTGACTACTGCACAGTGCTAGTGAAACAATGGTTTGTCTTCACATTGAGGACACCTTTATTTATGTCGTGCAACAGAAATACTCTGTTAAATGGAATGGATTCAAAATAGAGCCAGTTGCTAAAAGCTGGATATCTATGTAGTTTCAATGAACATCAGCATCAGGATTGCATCCCACTAAAATTTCCAGCCTCATAGCCCAGATTAAAGATCTCCCACATCCAATTATTAGACCATAAGACCATAAGATATAGGAGCAGAATTAGGCCATCTGGCCCATCGAGACTGCACCACCATTTCATCATGGCTGATCCAATTTTCTTCTCAGTCCCAATCTCCTACCTTCTCCCCATATCCCTTCATGCCCTGACCAATCAAGAATCTATCAACTTCTGGCTTAAATATACATAATAGACTTGGCCTCCACAGCTGCCTGCAGCGACAAATTCAATACATTCACCACTCTCTGGCAAAAGAAATTCTTCCTCATCTCCATTCTAAAAGGACACCCCTCTATTCTGAGGTGGTCTCCTCTGGTCTTAGACTTTTTCACCATAGGAAACATCATCTCCACATCTATTTAATCAAGGTCTTTCACTATTCGATAGGTTTCAATGAGGTCACCCCTCATTCTTCTGAATTCCAGTGGGTACAGGCCCAGAATCATCAAGTGCTCTTCATATGACAAGCCGTTCAAACCTGGAATCATTTTTGTGAACCTCCTTATGATTATTTGTTGGCAATTAAAAACAAACGGGAGGTAGAAGCCCAAAGAATATTTCAAATATGGTTGTAGAGCTCAGTTTTTGAGTGTAAATGATAGCTCCAATCTGCTATTTAATTGATTGGCCTTATCTCAAATAATAATGAGGCAACCTACTGAGAAGAAGTCATCACCCTGACACAGTGGTGTCAAGAAAACAATCTCTCCCTGAATGTCGCAAAAATAAAGAAGCCGGTTGTGGATTACAGGAGGAATGGAGACAGGCTAACCCCTATTGACATCAATGGATCTGGGGTTGAGAGGGTGAACAACTTTAAGTTCCTCAACATACACATCACTGAGGATCTCACGTGGTCTCTACATACTGGATGTGTGGTGAAAAAAGCACAACAGCACCTCTTTCACCTCAGATGATTGAAGAAGTTTGGCATGAGTCCCCAGATCATAGGGATTTTCTACAGGGGCACAATTGAGAGCATCCTGACTGTTTGCATCACTGCCTGATATGGGAACTGTACTTCCATCAATCACAAGGCTCTGCAGAGAGTGGTGCGGACAGCCCAACGCATCTGTAGATGTGAACTTCAGGACATTTACAAAGCCAGGTGTGTAAAAAAGGGCCCGAAGGATCATTGGGGACCTGAGTCACCCCAACCATAAACTGTTCTAGCTGCTACCATCCAGGAAGCAGTACCGCAGCATAAAAGCCAGGACCAACGGGCTCCAGAACAGCTTTTTCCACCAGGCCATCAGACTGATAAATTCATGCTGATACAATTATATTTCTATATTGTATTGACTGTCCTGTTGTACATACTATTTATTACAAATTACTATAAATTGCTCATTGCATATTCAGACAGAGACGTAACGTAGAGATTTTTACTCCTCATGTATGTGAAGGATGGAAGAAATTAAGTCAATTCAGTTAGAGGCTAAAGGGTTCAACCATCTTCAGCCTGCAGCATTGTCACAACTACATTGCCACCGAGACCATTTTCATTGCATGGATTGTCAAACAATAACTAACTGCACTAGAACAGGAATTCTGCAGATGCTGGAAATTCAAGCAACACACATCAAAGTTGCTGGTGAACGCAGCAGGCCAAGCAGCATCTGTAGGAAGAGGTGCAGTCGACGTTTCGGGCCGAGACCCTTCGTCAGGACTAACTGAAGGAAGAGTGAGTAAGGGATTTGAAAGTTGGAGGGGGAGGGGGAGATCCGAAATGATAGGAGAAGACAGGAGGGGGAGGGATAGAGCCACGAGCTGGACAGGTGATAGGCAAAAGGGGATACTAGAGGATCACGGGACAGGAGGTCCGGGAAGAAAGACAAGGGGGGGGGGGACCCAGAGGACGGGCAAGAGGTATATTCAGAGGGACAGAGGGAGAAAAAGGAGAGTGAGAGAAAGAATGTGTGCATAAAAATAAGTTACAGATGGGGTACGAGGGGGAGGTGGGGCCTTAGCGGAAGTTAGAGAAGTCGATGTTCATGCCATCAGGTTGGAGGCTACCCAGACGGAATATAAGATGTTGTTAAACCAAACACCTTATATTCCGTCTGGGTAGCCTCTAACCTGATGGCATGAACATCGACTTCTCTAACTTCCGCTAAGGCCCCACCTCCCCGTCGTACCCCATCTGTTACTTATTTTTATGCACACATTCTTTCTCTCACTCTCCTTTTTCTCCCTCTGTCCCTCTGAATATACCTCTTGCCCGTCCTCTGGGTCCCCCCTCCCTTGTCTTTCTTCCCGGACCTCCTGTCCCGTGATCCTCTAGTATCCCCTTTTGCCTATCACCTGTCCAGCTCGTGGCTCTATCCCTCCCCCTCCTGTCTTCTCCTATCATTTTGGATCTCCCCCTCCCCCTCCAACTTTCAAATCCCTTACTCACTCTTCCTTCAGTTAGTCCTGACGAAGGGTCTCGGCCCGAAACGTCGACTGCACCTCTTCCTACAGATGCTGCTTGGCCTGCTGCGTTCACCAGCAACTTTGATGTGTGTTAACTAACTGCACTAGATTCAATGAAAGCCATGCGAACTTTCTAGGCTGAGTGCTAAAGACTGGTGCTGTAGACTAGCCATGCATTTAATTTCACTGTTCCAACAGAATAACAACATTGGCAGCAATGCAACAATATAGAAGATTGCCCAGATAGATCCTGATTATAAAAAGAGGATGAAGTCAATTCACCTAATTACCACCCAATAGCCTAGCTTCAATCAGCAAAGTAATGGATGCAGTCGTTGGCAATATTATTCATTGGCAAGAACTCACTAAAACTTTGATAAAGTCGTGTTTGACTTTGGAGCTTGATGCCGCTTTGATCCAAACAGAGACAAGTGCTAGAAGTAACTAGCCCAAATATAAGGTCTTCTTTTGACTTAAGTGTGACATCCAAACACCAAGTAAAGCTAGTGTGAATGGGATTCAAAAAACTCTCTTACTTACCAGAGTCAAATGAAGATAATTGAGCAATCGTTTCCAATCGTTTCAGTGTTAGGCATGCAACTAATTGCCGTCACTTCCTTCATCTTCAAAATAGAAGCTGTAGCGTTTGCTGACCAGTGCAAGATATTTATTTCCATTCTCATCTCCTCAGACAACAAAACAGCAGGCATCTGTATTTAAGAAAATTTGGGTAACATTCAGGTTTAGATTGATAGGTCCCAGGTAATATTTGCTCTACTGTTGACAATGACCAATTTTAATGTCGGAGGAAGTGTATATCCGCTCCATTGAAAATACTGAGCTTTTAATTCAACAAATCTCACTATTAATATTGTGTGTGTCTTCCATCAATCATCATCTTTTCTCACTGCTGCCATCAGGTAGAGGGTACAAGAGCCTCAGTTGTTCATTGGTGCTGTTTACAGATACTGTTCTATAGATTTGCTAGGTATGCCTGCAGGATAAAGAATCCCAGGGTTGTTTGGGGTGACATGTATGTATACTGATAATAAATCTTACTTTGAATTTTGATTTTGCTAATCTGAAAGTTAACTGGACTAAGCACTTAAGCAATATGCTTACAAAGCATATGACAAATGGAGACCCCAGAGCCTTTACACCATCCTCATGACACATCAGGATTGTGATGAAATACTCGCTGCTCACCGGTGTGAATGTAACTACAGTGGTTCTCCAGATACTCCTCTGAAGATGTCACCTGTCTTCCAGGGACATGTCAGCAACTTGCCAAAGATTTCTCAACAGTGGCTTTCAAATCCATAACATTTGTCTCACAGAAGGATTAAGAGAGAACAAACAACTGCAAATACCCTCTGAAATTCCCATCATCCTGACTTGGAAATAGAATTCTTTTATCATTAATGGACTATTCTTAGAACTTTTTACATGGTAAGATTGCAGGAGAACCTTTGCAAGGCTGGGAGCTGTGCAGAATGCTGGTTACCTTATTTCTTACATTCTTAAATTGACTACCTTCACCTTTTCAGTTGGAAGAAGAATCAGATGTTGACCATGTGACACTCGAGTCCTACGAATGAATTAAAAAAACCTTCTCAGCAACAGTCATCAAGTTCAAGTTGAAGGTTAATTGTCATTCAATCATACGCATGTATACAGTTAAATGAACCAGTGTTCCTCTGGGACCATGGTGCAAAACACAGTGCATACAGTAACAAAATACATATAGTTATAATAGCACATACAGTTACAAAATAATATTGGCACAAGTCCCTGAGTGGCATGGCCTGAGATTGATAGTGTATGGGATATTGTCCTGGAGCCATATTTCTACAAGAACAAGAACACCATCATTCCTCGTCTTGCGCTGGGTCAGGCACAGATGAAGGCAAATCAACTTGTCTTGTGCTGGGTTGTCCTCACACGAAGGCAGTCCAGCTTGTCTTCCAGGGAGTGAACACTGGAGAGCAACCCTGCAGGGGCCAACATAGAATCCCAGCATACCGGCCGTGACTCTGTTCTCTCCCGTACCGTCTCCACTGCCTCCTCCTCTGGGTGGCTGTACCAGGCGATGCTGCATCATGAGGACCAGGTTCGCGCAACAACCAAGGCCACACAGCTCCCTTGCCGCCACTTTTTACAATGAACCAATGAGCTGGACTTGTGGTATTTTGCATTGCCAATGTCCAACAGGGCCTTGCAATCACAAGAAAAGCATTTAAGACACGTGTTTGCACTTTCGTTTCACCCGGAGAAACCACTGTGACCAAGCACGAGGCCATCTTACTGGAACAGAGCTCATGTCCAAAGGGTAAAATTCCCTGATTCCTCCCTCAAATGACAACAGATCCAAAATCCCCATAGCAACAAACCCAAGGTCCAATATCCCCACCTAACCATATCACAAGTCCAAAGACCTCAGACATCTGAAACAGTCAAAAACTCTTGATAACACGCATAACACGCTGGAGGAACAGGACGAAGGGTCTCGGCCCGAAATGTTGACTGTTCGTTTCCACTGATGCTGCCCAGCCTGCTGAGTTCCTCCAGCGTGTTGTGCATGTTGCTTTGACCCCAGCATATGCAGAATATTTTGTGTTTAAGAACTCTTGATATTTTTTGATCCCCATCAAAACTCATATGAAGCTATTCTTCTTCCCCACATTTACCATAGCAAGTGCAAAGACATAGAAATATCAACCTCATTGGTAAGTCTGGAGCTGAAGAAGAGTCAAGACAACCTTTACACCCAAACTAACTTTATTATTAAAGTACATACATGCCACTGTAAATAACCCTGAGAGTAATTTTCTTGTGGGCATACTCAATAAATCCATAATAGAGTAATAACCATAATAGAATCAATGAAAAGCTGCATGTCTTGGGCATTTAACCAGCATGCAAAAGATAACAAACTGTGCAATAACAAAAAGAAAGGAATAATTATAATTAATAAATAAATACCCAATTAATATCAAGAACATGGGATGAAAAGTCCTTGAAAATTAGACCATAGTTCTGGGAACATTTCAAAGACTCGGCAAGTAAAATTGAGTGAAATTATCCTCTTTGGTTCAAGAGCCTGATAGTTGAGAGGTAATAACTGTTCCTGAAACTGGCGGTGTGAGTCCTGAGGTGCCTGTACCTTCTTCCTGAGAAGAAAGTATGACCTGGCTGGTGGAGGGCACTGATGATGGATGCTGATTTCCTATGACACTGCTTTGTGTAGATGGGCTCAATGGTAGAGAGGGCTTTATCGGTGATGTAGTCACTATTTTTTTCAGGATTTTCCATTCAAGGGCACTGTTGTTTCCATCCCAGGTTGTGATGCAGCCTATCAATATACTCTCCACTACACATCCGTAGAAGTTTGTCCAAGTTTTAGATGTCATGCTGAATCTTTGTAAACTCCTAAGGAAGCAGAGGGCCTGCCTGCTTTTTTTGTAATTGCACTTACGTGCAGGGTCCAGGACAGCTCCTCCAAAATAATAACACCGAGGAATTGAAAGTTGCTGACCCACTCCACCTCTGATCCTCTGATAAGGACTGGCTCGTGGACCTCTGTCTTCCTCCTCCTGAAGTCTATAATCAGCTCCTTGGCTCTGCTGACATTGAGTGAAATGTTGTAATGGCACCTCTCAGCCAGAATTTCAATTCGTCATCACCTTTGATTTGGCTTGTGACTGTGGTGCCATCAGCAAACTTCAAAGGTTCACTTATTATCTATGTATGCAATATACAACTCTAAGATTCTTCTCCTCCAGATAGCCACGAAACGAAGAAAAACCGTGGAGAGAAACAGCGTTCTCAGCCTCACTGCACAAAAAAGAACAGCAACACGATCGTCAACCCCCAAACCCCCACTCACCCTGCACGAAATGCAACAAAAGCATCGGTCCCCTAAATCCCCCCTCAACTTGAATATGGCATCGGAGCTGTGCTTAGCCACACAGTCATAAATGTATACAGCGAGTGGAACAGGGAACTGCGAATAGCCATGCTGTAGAATACTGAATGTGGGAAGGGATTGACCAGTGTTTATATAAACTGAGATTCAGGACAGTTAGGCACATTCCTCGAAGGAGATGGGATTGCGGAGTGTGTTGAGAAGATAGGATGCATTTGTAGAGAGGATTCAAAATAAACAGTAGATATGTATTCGTCGATGTCTGCACATTTACCATTTCAGTCTTGCCTCTCCTTTAGCTTCACAGTTTACAAATTGAGAATCCAGGGCTTGGGAGCGATGAAAGTTCATATCATAAAGCTATGCAGCTAAGGTATTTTGAAAATAAAAAGATGTGGGAAGCCAAGCCAAAATCAGGGATCAATGTTTAAGTGACAACAAGCTTGACTTTTATAAACCTGTAGTGTGCAGGAGCGATGAAGGATAAGTGGAGTAGGAATGATGCTGTCTCTTAAATTTCAACACAAATGAGAACCAAGGAGGGCAGCGTTTTTGTGAGTGCTGTTTGCATTTAGGGGATTAGAAGGAGCAGAAAATGATACTGTGGACATAATAGGAAGAGGCAGAAGAGTAGTTAATATAAAGGCAGCTGTGACAGGGGAAAATGTTTTGGATAATCAAAATGACAGGCATTTTGTTGCATCCTTTCCAGAAGTATGATAAATACATTCCCAGATGTGTGAATTTGAAGTAGATTTAAGCTTTGTGGAGAATTGAATTATTAAGGGGAAATTTGGCAAAAGGAAAATTTTAAAGGCATTTCCTGAGATAAGTATGTTTGGTTCTGCCAAACCTTACCTAGAAATAGTTGGTGCAATGCTTCTGTGCTACTCCAACTGAAGTTCCACTACGTTGAGTAGAGCAATAGGTTTAGCCCTGAAGATTGATGCTATTTAAAGTCCTCCCCAAAATCCATTTATTTTTGTTCTAGGTAGTTCTGGAACTGAAGACTCTTCTGCACCAGCTCTCCATAAGATTTATGATATCTGTAACAGAGAGCCAACATCCAGATGCATGAACCTGGTAGAATTATTTACTGAACATTGGTTTTCCTTCCTTGATATGAATTCACTTATCAATGACAAAAAAGGTTCTATCTCCACTTTATGAGGCAGGCAATTTCCACAATAAGGGATCTTTATCTAATGCTCATCAATCCCTTCCCATTCTATAGAAACAGAACATTCAAACACTATTATTGATTTTTCAAATCCTATTATAGATTTTGATGCATATTAACCAAAAGCAGTAATTTGTTTTCAAGTAGCAAATTGATCTCCAAGTACATTTCTCATGGATCATACTCAGGTAGGAGTGTATGTTGCATGGATTTCCAGACAGAGTAGCAGCAGCAGAAATTAAAATTTCGGAATCATTTAAAAAGCAATTGGATGCTCAAAGTGTACTCAGTGTACTCAAATGAATCAAAGGGTCCTGTCGCTAAATGCATTGTGATCTTGCTCATAATTTTCAGAGTATTATTTTTCTACTAAAGTAGATTTCTGTGCAATATCATCTGTTTCCTGATAACCATAAGAACAAATCACATTTGGTACAATTGGGCTTCAATAGCCACCATTACAGTGCATTGACATGAGACTGCCTTGCAGTTTCTTCTAGTTTTTCCTGCTTGGTTCTTGGAACATAGAAATCCACAGCACATTACAGGCCCTTCAGCCCACAATGTTGTGCCAATCAGGTAACCTACTCTAGAAACTGCCTACTACATAGCCCTCTATTTTTCTAAGCCCCACACACCCATCTAAGAGCCTCTTAAAAGACCCTGTTGTATCCATCTCAACCACCATCGCTGGCAGTGTATTCCATGCACTCACCACTCTCTGTATGAAAAACTTTACCCCTGACATCCCTTCTGTACCAACTTCCAAGCACCTTAAAACTATGCCCCCTCATGTTAGCCATTTCAGCCCTGGGAAAAACCCTCTGGCTATCCACATGATCAATGCCTCTCATCATCTTATACACCTCTATCAGGTCACCTCTCATCCTCCATCACTCCAAGAAGAAAAGGCTAAGTTCACTCAATTTATTCTCATAAGGTCCACTCTCCAATCCAGGCAACATCCTTGTAAATCTCCTCAGCACTCTCTCTATAGTATCCACATCCTTCCTGTAGTGAGGTGACCAGAACTGAACCCAGTACTCCAAGTGGGGTCTGACCAAGGTCTTATATAGCTGTAATATTACTTCACAGCTCTTTAACTCAATCCCACGGCTGATGAATGCTAACATACCATATGCCTTCTTAACAACACTGTCAAGTTGTCCCCAACCTGTTTACCATAGCGTTCCCAACCAGAGGATCAGCATTATTTCTGACGCAGAACGACAATTTTGATTGTGGAATCTACTAGACCTTTTCTCCTGTTGAATTCTTCACTGAAGACTATTACTAAAGCTTCCTCATTATTCATATCTCTCAACCTACAACATCTGTTCAACGTCTTCAGGATAAGCATTTTCCTAATTCCTCTGTGGTGTGCTCCAACTCTCAATCCTTTCCCTACTGTCTGCTTACCCAATCCAATACCCCTGCTACTGCCAACATTCACACACAAACTTCAGTTTTGCCTTTTGGCAGTCATTATTCCCTCAATGTTGGTAACTGACCATTTCCCAGCATTCACCTGGAAAGAATGGGTCTGCAAAGAACAAGAATTTCAGCGTGTATATTGTATATATTTCTCTGATATTAACTGGAACTATTGAAAGGATCTCATTTGGAGATTGTCACTTACTACAACCCGCCTGGTGAATTATCGCTGTTGATCCACAGTAGTTGGCCTCATCGGCAGCAATGATGAATTGCCATATAGAGGGAAGGTAGAGAGGTTTTTCACATTATGTGAGAACAACAACTTGAGTTTCTGAATGGACAAGACAAAAGAGATGATTGTGGACTTCAGGAAGGCATAGTTCAACCACTCTCCATTGAACATTAATGGTCCTTCCGCTAGGATAGTGAAGAACACGAAGTTCCTTGGTTTGGATCTTCATTAGTCAAGAAAGCTCAGCAGTGTCTACACTCTCTGAGGAGATCGAGGAGTGCAAGGCTCCCCGTTCCCATTATAACAGCTTTCTACCGGAGCACCATCAAGTTTGTCCTGTCTGGCTGCATCATTGCGTGGTACGGAATCTGCATGGCATCTCACAATCTCTTTGACTTACTACCATCAGGAAGGAAGAGCATTAGGATCAGGCCTGCAAGACTGGGGTAACAGCTTCTTTCCCCAGGCTGTGAGACTAATGAATAGCCTGCCACCACCGCGGTCTCGTCACTAGGACAGTGAGCTGTTTACTGTTTACCTGGTTGCACACTTCACATGCAATTTCAATTATATTTTATTCACTTATTTGTGGTAATAGTTTGGTTTAAGTGCTGTGGGTGATATATGTATTGTGGACTGGAAGAGCGTTATTTTGTTTGGTTGTATATATGTACAGTCAGATGACAATAAACTTGAACTTGTATGATGATTATGGTACCTCAGATTAGTCACAGTTGACTTTGTAATAATCACTTCAATGTATCAATAATCCCCTATTCCTTTCCAGTGGACAGCCTCTGACATTTAAAATGGCCCTACTCTTACCAAAAATGCAAAATATAAGGAACTTGTTACTGAGCAAGAACCACAGACACTGTAGGTCATTGCAATATCTTCCTCCCATCCTGCTTGATATCCTTGATTTTCCATTAAAAAACTGAAGCTAATGTGGTTGGCTGTGGCCAGAAACTCACGTCTCTTCCTCAGCTACCCACAGCCCATTTGCAATCTGCATCTCCTTTGATTCGGGGATGAGTTTTAAATCTATATCCTTCCTAAGACTGCTTATTTCTTCTGAACATTTCCACTTCCAAGGCTCCTTTCTCCTATGTCTATATAAACCATTACCACTGATGTTATTGTCCTAAGATTCAGTTTTCTGAATGTGACCCCCAGAAATGGTCTCTATAAAACCCATGATGCATACAAGTTCCATATCACATTTTGGAGTTTATAAAATTTAAATTGGGAAATTAATTTATTATTGTCACGTATACCAAGGTACAGTTGAGAGTTTAGTTTTGCATGCTCTCTTATGGATCATTTCTTCACATCAGTGATTTGAGGGAAAACGATAACAATGCAGAATAAAATGTTACAGTTGCATGGAAAGTGCAAAACGCAGGTAGACAATAAGGTGCAAGATCATACCATTCTGTGGACAAGAATCCATGCTATTTAGCTAGGAAATAGTCTTATAACAGTGGGATAGAAGTTGCCCTTGAGGCTAATGGTCCAGTAAGCAGTTGTTAAATTTTCATTATTCTGTACTATTTCGTATAACGAAGGATTGTGAGTTCTCTGGTAAAAATGATGTCTCATTTCAGACACTAATTTGGGCATTATGCATCCAGAGCTCAGGTACACACAGATTTGTAAAGTTGTTCTTTTTGTCCTACTCCACTGAGTATCCTGAGATCAAGATTAGCAAAAGCTTATATAACCTAACTCTCCCAATACTGAACTTAGCTAAGCTCATTTGATAGAACCAGAGGGAGAGGCAGTCTGCTCACAAGTCGAGAAACAGCCATCCTGCTGAATCCTACCTTCTATATCTAAATCCCTCATATTTAAAAAAAAATCTCATTTATGTCTCTTGTTAGCTTTCCGGTCCAAAGAAAAAAACAAATAGCCTACCTAGACTTTTGCTTTTAGCACAATTAACACACACAAAATGCTGGAGGAGCTCAGCAGGTCAGGCAGCATCTGTGGAGGAGAATAAACAATCAATGGTTTGGGCTAAGACCCTTCATCGGTACTGGAAGGGAAGGGGGAAGAATTCTTCCCCCGCCCACTTCCTTTCCAGTCCTGAAGGATCTTGGCTTGAAATATTGACTGTTTATTCCCCACCCTAGATTTATTTAGAGATACGAAGTGAACAGACCCTTTTAGCCCATCAAGCCACACCACCCAGCAACCCATCTATTTAACAAATTACAATGACCAATTAGCCTACTAACCAGTACATCTTTTGGAAAGTGGGAGGACCCCAAAGCACTTGGAGGAAACCCAAGCGCTGAAGGGAAGGACATACAAACTACTTACAGAGAACGCTGGAACTGAACTCCAAAATCTGAGACTCCGAGCTGTAATATAGCATTATGCTAACCACTGTGTTACCATGGTGCCCAGAAGCTGCCTGACTTGCTGAGTTCCTTCAGCATTTTGTGCACGTTACTCTGGGTTTCTAGCATCAGCAGAATCTCTTGTGTTCATTCAGCAGAATACTTCAGCTTTTTATAACGTGTGTCTTGACCTGTGCCCTTCACTTCTTGTATCAATGCTTCCTTCCTGGGGTACTTTGCCATAGGACCAGACTTTCTTCAGTACTACACCCAAGGGACTATTCTTCATTCTTCAGTACTCTCTGGGAAAGGCATGGATATGAATAGAAGCAATAATGTCGTTTGATTTATCTCCTCCCTAGTCCAAGCCTATTAAGACCAAGTTTATGCCCTTGTGGATCTGCACTTGAGAACTAAAGCCCAACATGATTCTGGTCTGTGAGCTTCAGCTGGTTTGATTAGGAGACAATAGGGCTGAACCACCATCAACATATTAAAGAAGTATTTTTACTCTTATTTTTCATAAAGGTGATGAATATTGTTCTTGTAGAATGGTCAGGAATTAGTGGAGTTTACTGTTCAGGATACCAGTGGAAGCTGCTTAAGTTCATATTGATAATTCATTATAGAGAGATAGGGTAAATGCAAGCAGGCTTTTTCCACTATGGTTGGGTGAACCTAGACCAAGAGATTATGGGTTAAGGGTGAAAAGTGAAATGTTTAAGGGGAACATGGGGGGAGCTTTTTCACTCAGAGGGTCATACGAGTGTGCAATGTACAGACAATGGATGTGGTGGAAGTGGGTTCGATTTCAACATTTTGTAAAAGGGAACATGATGACAGCTGGTTAGAAATGTAGCACACACTTTGCAATAAACGCTGGAATAGGCCAAGAAACCTCATCTTGTCACCCTCTAACTGCTTATAGACTTCTAGGGACAGAATTTTCATGTGATTCTAGAAACATTGGAGAGCCTTCAGATAATTTTGTTTTTAGTGAAGTTGAGGAAATCTAGAGCTCTCCACGGCAAGTTCAAACACTGGAGTCTTCAATATAATCACTTGTAGAAACGCAAGTAAATTCCTTTTAGAAATGATTTCTGAAAGATAGGAGCCTAATTTTCATGGTGTTATAGCAGTGCTGCAGGTTACCCTGAAATAAAAATAGAACACACTGGAAGGATTCAGTGGGCCAGGCAGCATCTATAGTAAGAGAAAATATTTCAGGTTGAAAATGGGCTCTGGTTTTATTTCAGATTAGCAGTTCCCTGTGGTTCCCATCCTCCTTCCCTTTCTTTCATGGTCCATTGTCCGCTCCTATACATTCCTTCTTCTTAAGCCCTTGACCTCTTCCACCTATCCCCTCCCAGCATTTCACTTCATCCCCCCTCCCCCACCACCCATCTTCTCCTTCACCTATCTCACCTGTCACCAGGTAGCTTGTACTCCTTCCACTTCCCTCACCTTCTTATTCTGGCTTTCTTTCCAACCCTGATGAAGGGTCTCAGCCCAAAAAGTCAACTGTTTATTCCCCTCCATGGATGCTGCGTGACCTGCTGAGTTCCTCCAGCATTTTATGTGTGTTGCTCAGGATTTCCAGCATCTGCAGAATCTCCTGTGTTTTTCAATTAAAACCTATTAATTATGGGGTACTTTGATGATCTTTGTGAAAGGACCATAAATATTGTGGAAGAGACCAAAGGGAATTGAACTTTATGGTCTGTATTCAGAGAATTATGTGTAATCTGGCAGTGTCCCTGGTGTATAGCTCACCCAGATAACCTCAACATTGGGCAACACTCAAAGAATCATCTCAGTTGAGATTTACAGCCAGATTGGTCTGAATCTTGTCAGCTGGTGTTCACTCATGGGAAACCCAGCATTAAGTAACGCAGAAGGCTCAAAATGAATTTTATTTAAACTGTTAGTCATATCTCTCTTGCTGCCCTGTGCAAAGTATTGGACAATTCACTGCAGGACAAAACCTCAGATCGACAGAACCAAAATGAGATTGCTATAAGCCAACTCCCAAGTGGATTTAACAGACACCTCCTTGGAATTAAGTTGCCAGAAATGACAGAAGAAAACCTATTAAAACAGCAGTGTTTCCAGATTCAAGAAATCTGAAATGAGTTTTAAAAACTGGAGGAAGATATCTGACAAAGCAGGTGGCACTCCTGGCAGGAGAGTGCAGGGGGCATATCTGTAAGGGCCTCTGTGAATCCCAACCCTTATCTTCAACAGAAAGCTCAACAAGGACCCTCTTTTACGTGAACACTGAAGTGGCATAAATCGAAAAATCAAAGGTTCTCCACTTTATCAGTGAAGCTATTCCTGACTTCTGCAATGCAATGGTGAGCAGCAAAATATCATCTCTCAGGAGTTGCACTTACTACAGAGATTAATGCTTTTAATTATGGGAAGATATTTAAGAAGTTGGACCTTTTGTCACTAAAATGTAGCTTATGTGATAACCTTAAAAGTTAGCATAAGATAAAATACGATAAATTGTTACACGGGTGAATGAGAAAATAATGAAAGGTTTAAGATTTAGGAAGACCTCAAAATTATTCAAAGGGTTGCTAAACATAGATCTTGACTAAGATTGCAAACTACTCTCTAACAAGCTGTTGCTGAATTATAATCCATAGACTCTCTGAAGGGAATTTGGTAGTTGCGTGGAAAAAAAAGAATATTAACAGCAAAGCAAGAAAATGGCATTCAGCAGGGGAGTCATATGGAGCAACTCTGCAGTGTAGACATAAAGTCTGAAAGACCTGTGCTACTCTATGATATAATCAGCATGTCTCACCATGGCCAAACTTCAATCACAGGCCCAGAGATAACCGAGTAAAACAATACAACTGGAATAATGAAAATTTGCAGGAATATGAATGTACTAGATATTGAGTGATCAACACAATGGTTAGGTAACTTGCTAGTGATAGATTAGATAAATCATATTAGAAGTTACTAGAGGCTCGTCTTGTAAATATTTATCAGAGATTGATATTGGAAATGTGAGATGTTATATGGGCTGAATAGAATTGGCCTGTTGGTTGAATTGGCTGAATCCAGTATGGAACTGAGTTTTAAAGGTCCAAAGGCCCCAAGTTTTATCCTGGGTTGTGTTCAGTTTGCTGATTCTAGTTAGACACCATTTTGCTTGTTCCAATTGACTTCAGCTTCTTGGACTTATGAGGGAAGAAGAAAATCTTATTGCATTTCCAAGCTTTCTTATGACATAGAAGGAAGCTATTGTGGTCCAACAATTCTCTGCCAACACACAGAGCAATACTATTCTCAAACTAATTTTCTCTGTAACTATCCTTCGCCCATTTCATCAACTCCTCCCATCTACTACCCCTCCGTCCCCAAGTTCACCATTCATCTATTCACCAGGGGCAATATATAGTGCCCGATTAATCTACCAACATTTTATGGATGTGGGGGAGTCCCTGGAGTCACCCGGAAACATGCAAACTCCACACAGAAGTCAGGATTGAACCCAGGTTGGTGTGGAGGCAGCAGTATCATGCTGTCCCAACCTGCCAACTGTCTACTTCTTGCCCTATGTTCACAGGCATTTGTTTGAAAGTGGACATGTGGATGTCAGGGTGGACAAGATCAGGCTTGACTGTGGCTAGATCAGGCACCTTTCCACCGCTTCTAAACTCTATAAACACTTAACGTTTCAGCATGCAGCAGGAATATCTGGGACTACAATGACAATTCATAAGCTACCTGAGCTATCACAAACAAGAGAAAATCTGCAGATGCTGGAAATCCGAGCAACACACGAAAAATGCTGGAGGAACTCAGCGGGCCTGGCAGCATCTATGGAAAAATGCACAGTTGACGTTTCGGGCCCAGACCCTTCGCAGGGCTGGAGAAAAAAGGCTGAGCAATAGATTTACAAGGTAGGGGAGGGGAGAGAGAAACACCAGGTGATAGGTGAAACATGAACAAAGAAAAGGGGGGGCGGGGGAGAGGAGCGCCAGAGGGAGGTGATAGGCGGGCAAGGAGGTAAGGTGAGAGAGGGAAAAGGGGGATGAGAAATGGTGAGGGGTGGGGTAGGGGGCATTACCAGAAGTTTGAGAAATCGGTATTTATGTCATCAGGTTGGAGGGGTAGCTTATATTCCATATAAGGTGTTGCTCCTCCAACCTAAGTGTGGCCTCATCACAACAGTGAAGGAGGCCATCGATGGACATATTGGAATGGGAATGGGAAGTGGAATTAAAATGGGTGGGCAATGGGAGCTCCCGCATGTTCTGGCGGACAGAGCGAAGTGCTCGGTGAAGCGGTCTTCCAATCTGGTGTTCCCCTCTCTCCTCCCCCCACCTCTTAAATCTACTCCTCAGCTTTTTTTTAACAAAGCTATACTAGTTATGCCTTTCTAAGAGTGACACAGTAACTAGCATGCAGCTCTGAGAACCTGCAAAGATCAAAAAGGAAGGCAGTTAGAAGGTTTTAAAGGTAGAGCAAGAGATCAAGGCATTTGAGGAAAGAATCCAGGAATAACGCCAAGATTGTTCAAGACTTGGCCACTTATAGTGGAGTGGAGATGGATGGGATAGACAGAGGATCAAAGAAAGAAATCAAGAGCCCAAAACATCAACTGTACTTTTTTCCATAGATGCTGCCTGGCCTGCTGAGTTTCTCCAACATTTTGTGTGTGTTGCAGATTTCCAGCATCTGCAGAATCTCTCTTGTTTGTGGTAAGAAATCAAGAGCCTTGGGATGAGGTGTGAGGTCACAGAAAGCTGCAAAAGGCCATTCATAAAAGGTCCTTTAAAAGCAAAACACTGGGCAATAGCCCATCAGTGGAGGTTGGTATCTTGCATAACCCTCCACTCTATGTTCCTGTTTCAGAATGCTTATAGGAATGTTCAACATTTGGTATAAACTGAGGAACTGCCGGAGGTAGAAACATAGAAAATCTACAGCACAATACAGGCCCTTCGGCCCACAATGCTGTGCCGAACATGTCCTTACTTTGGAAATTACCTAAGGTTACTCATAGCCCTCTATTTTTCTAAGCTCCATGCACCTATCCAGGAGTCTCTTAAAATACCCTATCGTTTCCGCCTCCACCACTGCCACCAGCAGCCCATTCCATGCACTCACCACTCTCTGTGTAAAAAACTTACCCTTAACATCTCCTCTGTACCTCCTTCCAAGCACATTAAAACTGTGCCCTCTCATACTAGCTATTTCAGCCCTGGGAAAAAGCCTTTGACTATCCACATGATCAATGCCTCTGATCATCTTATACACCTCTATCAGGTCACCTTGCATCCTCCGTCGCTCCAAGGAGAAAAAGCTGAGTTCACTCAACCTATTCTCATAAGGCATGCTCCCCAATCCAGGCAACATTCTTGTAAATCTCCTCTGCACCCTTTCTATGGCTTCCACATCCTTCCTATCGTGAGGTGACCAGAATTGAGCACAGTGAGGTCTGACCAGGGTCCTATATTGCTGCAACATTTCCTCTTGGCTCTTAAACTGTTAGAAAGTGTCATTCTAATGGACCTGAGCTTCACTACAGAGAGAACCAAAGCCACCTACAGCAGATCTTTCTGAACCAAAGACCTACTGAACTTGTTTAGGTGTTCTCCTGCTCTGCTGTGATCAACTTACTGTGATCAACTGTGAAGGTGCAGTGATGAGGCGGCAGATTCTCGGAGAGATCCTATACCAAACCCACGCCCCCACTGAGAGGTGACATGATAGAGGTTAATCTGGAGGGCATAAGTTTAATGTGAGATGGAGGAGGTTTAAGGGAAATCTGGGGGGTACATTTTTCACACAAAGAACAGCTGGTATCTGGAATGAGCTGCCAGAAGAGGTGGTGGAGGCAGGAACAGTTAAAACATTTAAGAGCCTTTTGGACAGTGCTTGAAAGAGCAATGTAGAGGGATATGGAATTAATGGCAACAAGGGGGATTTGTATAGATAGGCATGATGGTCAGCATAGATTATAGTGGGCTGAATGGCCTGTTCTTATTGTGAACAAATCTATGATCCAGAGTGCCCATGTTCTTAACGTATAAAGTGATCACTGGGGGTTCTGCTGGTGCTGTGTTCCCCCTCCCCACTTCGTCCTGCGTGGAGGAAAGGCGATACAAAGACTAATTTCAGTTCTGTTATATTTGTTATTCAGCTACACCATCCATCTCAGGGGTTTCACTTTGGGACAGTGCGGGAGAGCAGTGCAGAGGACTACATGAAGAAGAGTTTTCCCGAGATGTACGAATACACAAGAAGGTTCAATGTTCCAACAACGCTTGACGGGGTGGCTCATCTGAAGTAAGCAACCTGACAACCCAATTATCATAGAACCGTGTATCCTTGTCAATCTAGCATTTTATGTCCACTGCCAAGAAATGGAAATTCTAGCAAATGATTGAATTCAATAACAAATAGGCAAATTGTGTAGAATTGGCAAAGTGATTGACCTGTCAAGCTGATTTAATTTCCATATGGCTGGAGCCATTGTGAGGCTCCTGTCAGCCGAATGGAATGTTATTTACAGCCTACAATTTATTAAAAATCCTGTAATTGATGAAGATTTGCATTCCTTTGAAACATTTCCTCAGAGAATGCCAGCATAAGCATGTTCAATATAAAATTACTTACGCCACAGAAAAAGACCCTTGTGTCCATGTCAATTGAAAGACCACCCAGTTTACTTACAGTCTCTAGTTCTTGGGCTTTGTTTTGTTACTTACCTTAATTATTTTTTGAAAGCAGTGAGCGGTCCTGCAGGCAGTTCCATACCTCTGTCTATCAAGTTTATTGTCCTCTTGGCACCTTTTCCAGCCATTCCTATCTTGGACCCCAGAATCTCATCTACTTCAACTAAATCTCCTCTCAGCCTTCTCTGTTCTGAAGGAAACATTGGACTTTCAGTTCTTGTTACTTACATTTTCCAGTCTTGGCAATAACCATAATTTTGAATGCACAGTTTTAATATATTCTTCCTGTAGTGTGGGGACCAAAATCCAACATGCTAGCTGTGGTCTAATTAGTGTTTTATGCAGTTGTAGGGGAATCTAGCTATTCTTGCATTTTGTAATGCCTTGCTGATAAAGAAAGGCATCTGCATACTCTCTGGCTGTCTGTACATCTACCCTGTAGCATCCTGGCATTTATTATGCATCTGTTTGCCTTGCTTTCTCCCTACAAAGACCTTACCTCACACTTCTCTGAATTGAAACCCGCGTGGCAATTCTAGGCACATCTGAAGATCCATTGATACCTTTCTCCATCCTACAGCTTTTTCCCTCTTTGTAAACGAAATGCAAGCACTGAGACCAGCAGTTGGTTCACTGACTCTCTAAAAACTTCAAGACAACTTACATACCTAAATTGTTCTTAATACATTTGATGACGCTAAAGGAAATCACTCAGCACCCCGGTGACAATACTGGCTTCTAATAGAACAATCTCATTAACTGCATTTGCTCTCTCCTTGTTTTTCTGCATCTCACCAGCTTATTTGCTATCAAGCCCGCCAGATTCCTATTTGCTATTAGCCTACTCTAGGAGGTAATTTACAGTGGGCAATCAACTACTTGTCATGTCCTTAGGACTTGGGAGGGAGCCAGACCATCTGGAGGAAACTCAAGTGGTCGCCGAGAAGACATTCACATTCAAAACAGACAGCATCTGAGGTCAGGACTGAGCCCAGGTCCCTGGAGCTGTTGTGCAGCTGTGAAAATAGCTGTCTGGTTTGCCCAGAGCCCCACACACTGCACTGTGGACTCTTTACCACAAATGTAATCTTTTTTAGACACCTGCTTCTAACTACTGAAATTCCAAAATATGCAAATCTGGGGCAGACTCTTATTCCTTCAAATTTACATTAACATTGAGGATCTGAACTTTTCACCAGATTCTTTCTTTTCTTTCCCTTTCACTCTTTTCTTTCTTTCCCAACTTCCTTCTGTGGATGATAGACATATCATTTATAGATGCTGATTTAAATTACAGAGGCTAAAACTTTCTGGTGTGACATAATGTTTCTGGTGTGCACTCTGGTGAATTTTACTTGAGCCACAACCGTGAAATGAGATCACATGCTCTGTGCACACAAAACACATTTCTACAGTGTAGTGCCAGCACAGAGGGTGTCGTGCGTGAGCATTAATGGAGGAGTGTGCAGAACATGTTTTGAAGCCACTGTCTGAAGTTCACTTGGCCCACACATTGTGACAGTCATTCATGCTGAACAGACCTTGAGGGTTGAGGGTTGAATTAGGTTTTGTCCAAAGGAACAGGCTTGCCTGGTCTGCTGCAGTGGAGTCTGAAGCATTTGTCTTCCTCCAGGGAAGACCTCCTCTAATCTGTTATTGTCTGCTCCCATTACTCTCTCCCACTGCCCATATTCCTGGACTTCACTTGTGTCTGGCTGATCCTGCCCCTTCCCTTATCTTTCCTGATCCCAAGTGTGATGCCACACAATTACATTTCACACCTGCAGCCCTAGTCCACCACGCACCACCTCTGGATGTGGTTCCATCCTCACCTTAGCCCCACATGGTCTCTCCCCAACTCTAATCCCTGGGTCTAGCCTCACTATCTATGCCACTCCATTTTTACCACGATCCATGGCCTTACTGATAATCACAAGGACCATTGCTTCCCTACTGACTGCAAAATCTGGGCCATTTCCTCCAAATGCTTTGTCACTATCAAAATAATATTGTCAGAATCACATTTTAAAATCCCCAAATAGTTGGCATACTTCATAACATTATTAAATACATTGAATAAAATTGAATATTTTACATGAAAGCTTTGCCTTCCCACAGAGACCCACCCTTGGGGTTGTTATGTTTTTGCCCAGTTTTCAGTCTATTTAATATGGACTTAGAGTTTCCCAAGATAACATTCAGTAAACTGCAGCGTCTGGCAACTCCTGAACCATCGTTTCTTTAATGACCAGGAAAAAATGTTTTCTTTTAAATATAGATCTTTGTGTGAGAGAATTGGGAATTAATAATTTGTTCAATGGCTGGCCTCTCCAACCCAGGACACTCTGTCAATGCTAAACTGAGATGTCAGTTGGGAAACTTGTCCTTGGCTGCTTATATAAAACACATGACATAATGCGACTGACCTGCTGATTCATCTGAGATTAAATAATACAGCAGGACCCAGCAAGAGAAGTTGGGAATCTAAGGTTCACTGTTATATCGAGATAAAATTCAACCTTAATACCTGATGTTTTGAATTGCAGGACTGACCCCTCAAAACTGGATGCATTTATCATGGACAAGGCACTGTTGGATTACGAGGTATCCATTGACGCTGAGTGCAAGCTGATAACAGTGGGCAAGCCATTTGCGATTGAAGGTAAGAAGGTGCTCTTCTGGAAATTGTGTTCAAGGCGAGACTTCAGATCAGCATTTAATGTGATCATTCCTTTGACACTAGTGCGTAAACTGTCCTCATTGGGTCTCAAAACGTCTTTCTGTAACTGCATCTTGGGATTTGTGCCAGAAAGGCCACAGTTAGTCTGTGTTGGCAGAAATATTCACCGTGCTGAGCATCGGCGCTCCCAGGGTTCCATGCTCAGCCCACTGCTGTCGCATTGTTCGTTCACGACTGCGCTGCTAGATCCTGTTCAAACGGAATCATCAAGGTCGCTGATGACACAACAATGGTTGGCCTCGTCAGCAACGCTGTTGAGACAGCGTAAACCGGGGAGGTACAGTAGCTGGTTGAATGGTGCGAGCACAACAACTTGAGTCTCAATGTGGACAAGACCAAAGAGATGATTGTGGACTTTAGCAAGGTGCAGGCTGACCACTCTCACTGCACGTACACGACCCCTCTGTGGAGAGAGTTGGAGCACCGTCTTTCCAGGATTGCACTTTACAGATGATCTCACCTGGTCCCTCAACACCACAGCAGCGTGTCCACTTCCTGAGGAGATTGAGGTGTGCTGGTACAGGAATTGCAAGATATTTGACTGCAAGGGATTGTGAGGACTTCCGAGAGGATCATTGGAGTCTCTCTTCTACCCATCAGATATTTATCAGGAGTGCTGTGTATGCAGTGTCAATGATCCCTCTTATCCGTTTCACAATTTCTTTGACTCCCCCTCCCACCATCAGGCAGGAGGTGCCAAAGAATTAGGACAAGAACTGTTGGGATAGGAAACAGCTTCTTCCCTCAGGCCGTAAGATTACTGAACTCTGCCATCACACATGAAGCACCAGTAACTGTATACTGTTTACTTTTAAATTTGTGTCGTAAATGTACCTTATTAGTTGTTGATTTACTGGTGGTAGTATTACTTTATGTGTTGTGTATGTGAATTATACGTACTGTATTGTGCACCTTGTTCACAAGATGGCCCCTGCATACAATGGTCCTTCGGTCAACATCTCCCAGATAGATCATGAAACCATATATTTCACTTCTTTTATGTCGTTTACATTTGTTTTTCATTTTGAATGTGATTGTGGAACTGTTGGAGCCTGTGATTTGTAGTTTGGGTGTTTCAGGGCTCTGCAGCCTTCACGAGGATTCTGGGAGGTAGAGGCAACGTGTGTGAACCTAGTGACGAGCAGACCGTGGGACAGGGCATGAGCTGACGTTGCATGTGGCTCTGAAGCAGATTTTGTACACTTGGGCTACTTTACTATATTTTAACATTTAATTCCATTAACAATTCAAAGTTGGACTAAAGGAATGTGGCATTATCAGGATTGGATTTTGCCAGAACCACTCCTTTAGCTTGGTCCAACATAGACTAAAGAGTTACATCGACTAAAATGCAAAGGTGAGGTGGAAATGACTGCACTTGACAACAGTTGTAGGACAAAGGAGCTCTGGTGAAACCGAAACCAATTGGTACCAAGGGGGAAATACTCTGAAGGTTGATGTCATACATTTCACGAAGGAAGGTTTGTTGTGGTTGTTGGAGGTCAATCATCCCAGTCCCACAACATTGCTGCTCTTTCAATGTCACTAGGAAATCCTGGAACTCCTTCCCCACAGGAATTGTGTAAGTACCTTTACAGGGAGGAATGCAGCAGTTCAAGAAGATTGGTCATCACCTCCCTTCAAAATGAACTAAGGATGGACAATAATTTTTTTTAAGATACAGAAAAATTAATAATGAAAAGAAATTTGCCCAGTTTTCTGGATTAAGTAATGCTGCCATCCTAATAATCTTCTACTTGTTTTAATCTCTTCTTTGAGGCTCGCTGCTGTGGTGCAGCGTATTTAATGTCTTTCTCTTTGCAGGGTATGGAATTGGATTGCCACAAAACTTTGGGCTAAATTCTAACATTTCTGAATTGATCAGTCGCTACAAATCAGATGGATTCATGGATATGTTGCACAACAAGTGGTACAAGATAGTTCCATGTGGAAAACGAACTTTTGAAGTGACAGAGGTAAGAAATTTGAGGCCTATTTGTTTCCTGTTCCTCCCACTTTACCTGCCTCTCAAAGATAAGTAGAGTCTTATTGTCAATTCATTGCAATTACAATCAAATTCAAAATTCACTCTATTCAATTATCAAATTTGTTTCCTAATGATTCCAAATTTCCACCTTAACTATTCTAATCAAAGTTCACTGCATGGATTGATCAATTTCTGGTATCTGAGACTTGTGCTACATGTGACAATAACTAGAATTACTCCCTGTCTCCAGCCAGAAGATTTCCCAAATCTACCCTTTACATACTTAACAAAGTCACCTCTAGGAGGTGCATTTAGCTGAAATGTGTCAGCTGCTGATTTGTAGTTAAACCAACAGATACAAATTCCCCTTGTGCTTGACCTTGGCAGCCACTGTCACTGTTAAAGCATGGGAATTGTGACTCTAACAAAGAATATGTCAGATTAGTGTCTTTTCCAAGCTGGCCCATCTCTCCCTAACTGTCACCTGAGATGAAAATTGAAACTGTGTGTGTGTGTGTGTTTTTTTACAGACACTGCAAATGGGAATCAAGCATTTCTCAGGGCTGTTTGTTTTACTCTGCCTGGGCTTTGCTGGATCGTTGCTGTCAATTGTTGGGGAGCATATTGTCTACAGACTAGTTCTTCCAAGGATCAGGAAACGGAAAAAATTTAAGTACTGGCTCCACACAAGTCAGGTAAGAATTTCAGACAAGTATCTCAATCTCGAGGTAAAAGAAGTGGCAAACAAACAAGCAAGAGTCAATGTAATGAAGGCACGTTGAAGAACTTGACTGATTCTGTCAACACACACAGAACGCTGGGGGAACTCAGCAGGCCAGGCAGCATCTATGGAAAAGAGTACAGTCAAAGTTTTGGGGGCTGAGACACTTCATCAGGACTGGAGAAAAAAGATGAGACTTCTCATCTTCTTTCTCCAGTCCTGATGAAGGGTCTTGGGCCGAAACTTTGACCGTTTACCCTTTTCCATAGATGCTGCCCGACCAGCTGAGTTCCCCCAGCGTTCTGTGTGTGTTGCTTGGATTTCCAGCATCTGCAGATTTTCTTGTTTGTTGATTGATTATATTCTGTTATTAATTTATGACAATACGCAACAGGCTGAGCAACTGTTACTAAGTAGTTCTATGCAATCTATAACAAAATATTAGTAACTAAAGATTATACAAACTCTCATCTCAGTATGCAATCTAGTCTAAAGCTTCTCAGCGTACTATATAGTCCATGTACCCTGGAAGGTAGGGTGCTTAGGGATCATAGTGAGGTACATTGGAGAGATTGTGCATAGTTCATTTGTGAGGCAAGAGTATTTGCCACAGGGTTGAAGAGGGGATTGATGAAATATTTAAAGGGAACCTGAGGAGAAACTTCACAGCGAGAGGGTGGTGCGATCGTGGAACGAACTGCCAGCAGGAGTGGTGGATGCGGGTTTGGTTCCAACTTTTAAGAGAAGTTTGGATCAGTACGTGGGTGGGAGGAGTATGGATGGCTATGGTCCAGGTGTGGGTTGACAGAACTGGGCAGAAAAATGGGTCAAAGGGCCTGTTTCTATGCTGTAGTGCTCTGTGACTCTATAATAATAGAGAACTGGTTATACAGATGGGCAGGGGTGGGGCAGCTATCTTGGGGAGATGATGATGGTGAGCATTTGTTCACAGGGCTAATCTAACAAATGATCAGTAATTATCTGGCAGTTCTGCTCCAGACCATGAACAACACTCTGCATAGAGCTGGCTGGTCTGTGATAGGGTCACATTATTAACCACAGTATTCTAGAGTCTGACAAGGATCTGCTTCCAATCACCGCCGATCATTAAGCAGAAGTCCAGCACATCAGGAAGTGTGACTTGCTTCGGACATTGAAGTTCTATTATCTTTCTCCTTCTGGAGGCAAGATAAAAGCAATACAACTTGAAGAGAAAAGTATGTTTTAGGTGACTATATTTTTCTTAGTTTGAGATCAAAAGACTCGAAACTCTGGTTGTTAAAATAACAACATGCTATTAGAGTTTCTCAAATCATTGCTCATTTTTGTTTTTCTAGAAAATCCACCGTGTTTTAAATATGACCTTTGAAGAGCAGAAGGTGAAGACAGATAAAAGGTATGGTTTTTATATTAGGACAAAAACTATTAGATATAGCTGAATATGTCAGCTTTCAAGACCAAATTCTATCTGTGCCAAGAACAATACAAAGCCAATTTACACAATATTAAATGGAACATGTTCACTTCTCATGGGACAATTTTTTTGTGATTGGAAATTCCAAGATTTTGAAATCTTGCTTATGTAGTAAAGCTGGTAAATGGGCACTTTTTATATAGGAAAGGGAAACTTTTTGTCTCGTATTTTTCTTGACATAAAGGAGCCCATCAAGTCAATGCTCGCTCAGTAGAAACATATAAATGTAGACAACCTACAGCACAATACAGGCCCTTCGGCCCACAAAGCTGTGCCGAACATGTCCTTACCTTAGAAAGTACCTAGGGTTACCCATAGCCCTCTATTTTTTTGAGCTCCATGTACCTGTCCAGGAGTCTCTTAAAAGACCCTATTGTATCTGCCACCACCACTGTCACCGGCAGCCCATTCCACGAGCTCACCACTCTCTGTGTAAAAAAGCTTACCCCTGACATCTCCTCTGCACCTACTTCCAAGCACCTTAAAACTGTGCCCACTTGTGCTAGCCATTTCAGCCCTGGGAAAAAGCCTCTGATTATCCACACGATCAATGCCTCTCATCATCTTGTACACCTCTATCACCTCTCATCCTCCGTTGCTCCAAGGAGAAAAGGCTGAGTTCACTCAACCTATTCTCAAAAAGGCATGCTCCCCAATCCAGGCAACATCCTTGTAAATCTTCCTCTGCACCCTTTCTATGGTTTCCACATCCTTCCTATAGTGGGGTGACCAGAACAGAGCACAGTACTCCACGTGGGGTTTGACCAGGGTCCTATATAGCTGTAACCTCTCAGCTCTTAAACTCATTCCCACGATTGATGAAGGCCAATGCACCATATGCCTTCTTAACCACAGATTTAACCTGCACAGCAGCTTTGAGTGTCCTATGGACTCGGACCCCAAGATCCCTCTGATCCTCCACACTGCCAAGAGTCTTACCATTAATATTATATTCTGCCATCATATTTGACCTACCAAAATGAACCACCTCACACTTAGCTGGGTTGAACTCCATCTGCCACTTCTCAGCCCAGTTTTGCATCCTATTAATGTCTCGCTGTAACCTCTGACAGCCCTCCACACTATCCACAACACCTCCAACCTTTGTGTCATCAGCAAATTTACTAACCCCATTCTCCTATTTAGTTCCCGGTAACCATCTCCTACACCCAGCTTTACGAGGGTAATTAATGTAGCCAGGCGGAACAGAGAGTTATGTCAGTTATTTCTGGCAGGAGGGAAAGTAGCGTGGCACCTTCCTCCCCAGGTGGCCTTAAAAGCATGCTCCCACAGGTGCCCGGACTTCTGTCTTGTGCACGATGAGAGGCAAGTGAGAGTATTGCTCATCCTTCAGTTTGATTTATTTTAGTGAGCATGCATACCTGTGTGAGATGCGTTACTTATGCAGCTCCTTTTGTACATTGTGGGACGGTGTAGATCTTTGTGTGAGTCACTGTTTTAGCCTTTATTTAATGGCTTTTGCTTAACTTGAGTTTGTGGTATCTGTATGGTTAGTCTTAAATCTCCTTGTAAGCCTGGGACACTAATGTGCTTCATTATACTGGTGTAGTAACATTACCTAACACACTTTATTGTACTTTATATAGTCTGATGATAACTCAGGAGCTGTGTTTTATGTGAAATCTGACTTGCCTCTCTGTGTACAGCATTTTTAGCAAAACTTCTGTTTAAGAAAATTTATTATAACTTTAAAGTACCTTGTTGGACTGCCTGCCTTAAAGGGGTCCCAACCTTGCCTCTACTATTGGTTTAGTGGTTACATTGACAATAGCCTATTAATGTATTAACTAGAATGTGAGGGAGAACTGGAACATTTGGGTGAAAACCAGCACGATGCAAACTAGAGGCTGCACCAGAGGTTGATATGGACCCTGGGACACTGGAGCTGCGATGAAGTAACACTACACAATGCACTACTGTACTATCAAAGTCAGGGCACTGCCTCTAAAATATGGGAGATAGTTGTTAATAGCAGTAGTTGTTCCATTTGCATAGTGGGCATAAAACTAGAAACACAAAAATCTTCAAACCTTTGACTTTGTTTTTCACACTCACTGAGATCTTGACTGAACTATATCTGCCTCCAACCACTTGTCTGGCTCCATATTTTTAATTATTTTGATCAGCAATAATTTGTCAGTCTTGCATTCAGAATTATCCATTCAGCTGGTACCTACTTGTTGTGAATTTTTTTTCCTAACTTCCTTAAGATTATTATCCTCTCCTGTTGTTCTGAGTTCCCTGACACTGGAACAAGTTTTCATCAAGTAACTGAATCAACACCACTCCAAAATCCTCAAATCCTCAGTCATGTCACTCCTTAACTTTCAGTTCCATGGAATACTATCTGAGTTTATGCAATTACTTGCCATGAAGCAACTCCTGTGGCATTCTGGTGCACTGAACTCGCGTTCCAAAGGTAAACAGGCAAGTAACTCATAACACTTTAAAAAGAAATTTGGTTGCATTGCTATGAGCAACAAGAGATTGAAGGATATAAGCGATAGATGTTACGTGAAATCAATAGTGCTGCATGCAATCTTGGACAATATCTCCCATCCACTACATAATGTACTGGTTAGGCACAGGTGTACATTCAGCCAGAGACTCATTCTACCGAGATGCAACACTGAGCATCATAGGAAGTCATTCCTGCCTGTGGCTATCAAACTTTACAACTCCTCCCTTGGAGGGTCAGACACTTTGAGCCAATAGGTTGGTCCTGGACTTAATTCCATTTGGCATAATTTACATATTATTTAATTATTTATGGTTTTATATTGCTATATTTATACTCTATTCTTGTTGGTGCAACTGTAACGAAATCTAATTTCCCTCAGGATCAGTAAAGTATGTCTATCTATCTATCTATTAGTATTTTATTATCACATATGCCACGATAGAATGAAAAGATCTTTCTGCATGCCATCTGGACAGTTCAAGCCAAATATAATTATGTCGAGCTAGAAAGGGTAGCAGTGGTTAGCATAATGCTATTACAGTTCCAGTGAACTGGATTCAATTCCACTGCCCTCTGTCAAGGGTTTGTACAACCACCCTGTGTCGTGTGGGCTTCTTCTGGATGTTCCAGTTTCCTTCCATGTTCCAGAGGTGTACCAGTTAGTAGGTCAATTGGTCAGTGTGGGCTGCATCTCTAAATCTAAATCTAGCAAAGGCAAAACAGAATGTAAAATAGTGTTGCAGTTACGGGAAAAAGTTCAGTACAGATACATGAACAAAGTGCAAGGAGTACAAAGACGTAGGAGATCAAGGATTCAAGAGCTTAACTTTTAGTTTATGAAAGATGTGGAGATGGGATGCAGTGTCATCCTTGGAGAGAGTTATCATACCTGATAACATCATGTATCAGAAGCAATTCTGATAATTCCTCGATAAAATGAGTGAGGTATAGAACAAATTCTTTTGACTGCAAATGGTCTGTATATATTGCATCTCAGTTACAGAGCCTATAAAGTATTTGCCCACCACCTCCCCGCCCCTTGGAAGTTTTCATGTTTTATTGTTTTACAACATTGAATCATAGTGGATTCGATTTGGATTTGATCAACAGAAAAAGACTCATGTCAAAGTAAAAACATCTCTACAAAGTGATCTAAAGATTAATTACAAATATAAAACATGAAATAATTGATTGCATAAGTATTCACCCCCTTTAATATGACACCAAGTCATCACTGGTGCAGCTAATTGGCTTTAGAAGTCACATAATTAGTTAAGGGGTCCTAGCTATATATAAATGTGTGCAGTCAGGTGTTTCAGTTGATTGTAGTAAAAATACACCTGAATCTGGAAGGTCCAAGTGCTGGTGAGTCGGTATCCTTGCAAAAACTACACCATGACGTAAATGGTAGGGCATTGAAGAATGCAGTAGAACAGAGGGATCTAGGAATAATGGTGCATAGTTCCCTGAAGGTGGAATCTCATGTGGATAGGGTGGTGAAGAAAGCTTTTGGTATGCTGGCCTTTATAAATCAGAGCATTGAGTATAGGAGTTAGGATGTAATGTTGAAATTGTACAAGGCATTGATAAGGCCAAAATTGGAGTATTGTGTACAGTTCTGGTCACCGAATTATAGGAAAGTTGTCAACAAAATTGAGAGAGCACAGAGAAGATTTACTAGAATGTTACCTGGGTTTCATCTCCTAAGTTACAGAGAAAGGTTGAGCAAGTTGGGTCTTTATTCTTTGGAGCATAGAAGGTTGAGGGGGGACTTGATAGAGGTATTTAAAATTATGAGGGGGATAGATAGAGTTGATGTGGATAGGCTTTTTCCACTGAGAGTGGGGTAGATTCAAACAAGAGGACATGAGTTGAGAGTTAAAGGGCAAAAGTTTAGGGGTAACATGAGGGGGAACTTCTTTACTCAGAGAGTGGTAGCTGTGTGGAACGAGTTTCCAGCAGAAGTGGTTGAGGCAGGTTTGATGTTGTCATTTAAAATTAAATTGGATAGCTATATGGACAGGAAAGGAATGGAGTGTTATGGGCTGAGTGCAGGTTGGTGGGACTAGGTGAGAGTAAGAGTTCGGCATGGACTAGAAGGGCTGAGATGGCCTGTTTCCGTGCTGTAATTGTTATATGGTCATAAAAGAACACGACAAGCAACTCCGTGAAAAGGTTATTGAAAAATTCATGTCAAGAGATGGATGTAAGAAAATTTCCAAGTCACTGAGTATCCCTTGGAGTACAGTTAGGTCAATCATCAAGAAATGGAAAGAATATGGGACAGCTGTAAATCTGCCTAGAGCAGGCCGTCCTCAAAAACTGAGTGACAGTGCAAGAAGGGGACTAGTGAGGGAGGCCACCAAGAGACCCGTGACAACTCTGGGGGAGATATAAGCTTCAACGGGTGAGATTGGAGAGACTGTGCATACAACAACTGTTGCCCAGGTGCTGCTTCACCAGTTGCAGCTTTATGGGAGAGCGGCAAAGGAAAAAGTCACTGTTCAAGGGGGTTGGGGGAGTGGAAACTCGCATGAAATCTCAATTAGAGTTTGCCAGAAGGAAGGTGGGAGACTCTGAGGTCAGCTAGAAAAAGGTTCTATAGTCTGATGAAACCAAAATTGAGCTTTTTGGTTATCCAACTAAATCAAAAACACATCAAAAACACATCATCCCTACTGTGAAGCATGGTGGCAGCTGCATCATGCTGTGGGGATGCTTCACTGCAGCAGGCCATGGAAGGTTTGTGAAGGTAGAGGGTAAAATGAATGCAGCAAAATACAAGGAAATCCTGGAGGAAAACCTGATGCAGTCTGCAAGAGAACTGCGACTTGGGAGTAGATTTGTTTTCCAGCAAGGCAATGACTCCAAGCACAAAGCCAAAGCTACACAGGAGTGGCTTAAAACCAACAAAGCTAATGTCCTGGAGTGGCCAAGTCAGAGTCCAGACCTTAATCCAATTGAGAATTTGTGGCTGAACTTGAAAAGGGCTGTTCACTCACGATCCCCATGCAATCTGACAGAGCTTAAGCAATTTTGTGAAGAAGAATGGGGGAAAAATTGCAGTACTGTATCCAAATGTGCAAAGCTGATATTGACCTATCCACACAGACTGTAATTTCTGCCAAAGGAGCATCTACTAAATACTGACTTGAAGGGATTGAGTAATTATGCAAATAATTGTGTTTAATTGTAATAAATTTAGACCAATTTGTAGAAATTTGTTTTCATTTTGACACAAAAGGCTCTTTTCTATTGATCAGTGTCAAAAAGAGTCAAATTAAATCCACTGATTCAATGATGTAAAACAATAAAACATGAAAGCTTTCAAGGGGGGTGAATACTTTTTACAGGCACTGTACCTCCGGTGTTGTCTATGATATAAACATACCAGAGCAACAATTCCTCATGATAAAAGATCAGACATGTGGAGAAATTATAGTAACAGATATTTATTTTGTAGATGCAACCTGCAGAAGATCCAGAAGGTGCCTCCAACCACAATACGAGCAACTGCCCAGACCAGATGGAACAACCAAAGGCGCATAATCATCAAAGACAACGTAAAACACCAGGCTGAGCCAGGGGGTTGTGCACAAGACCATTATGCACTACAATCAGATAAAAAATCATCTGGAGTCATCTGTGAGAATGGAGGAATTGGTTATTGTCCACAGAGAGGAAAGAATGCACATGATAATGAAATAAAAGAACTGGAGCGAAGGATACAAACAATTAAGGAGCAGCTGAGAGTTGCCTTGAAGAAGAGGGATGAACTGGCTGCTTCCATTGAGTTGTCTAAAGATGGTCACCAGACTCCTTCAAGCACTGGCAATAAAGAAAACACTGACAAAAGGTGATGGTGGCCGTGGCTTTATACAAAATGCACTTTTTGACTATGATATAAATTAAAAAATGGCTGCACACTTCAGAGATCTTCAACCGACCATTTGGAATCCATGGAAGCACATTTCAAAGCACTTTTGCTGCATGAGCATTAATTGCCAAGTATTGTCGATAGGTGAAAGTGAACAGATGCAGTTTATTTTTAATAGCACATGAAATTCAGGTGCTTTCACTAAACCCGAAATGAAAACAGTCCTTGAAAAATTCAATAATAAAAAATTTGTATATGTATTTAAAATGTGCTTGACATTGTAGCTGAATCAGACAATCTATTTCACCAGCATCAGACTTGAAGGAGGAGAACAGAGAGAAATATTATTTTGGAATTGCAATATATACAAAGCATTGACTTGCTGCCAGCCTCAGACAATTGCCTTTGCTAATTATAATGTTTCAGATATTCAATATATTTTTTTTGCTGTTTAAAAAGTTGATGTGTTTGGTTGCAATGGACATTAAAAAGCATTACCTTGGTCATGAAGTTCTGAAATATTCACAGGACTATTTTGTGGAAACTATGACCTACCATACTCATTCAATCGTTATGTGCCATGTCGTATGATATGGGTGATCATGGTCTTTCCATAATCATGATTGTTCCTGGCAAATTTTTTTCCACAGAAGTGGTTTGCCATTGCCTTCCGGGCAGTGTCTTAACCAGATGGGTGACCCCAGCCATTATCAATACTCTTCAGTGTTTGTGCCTGGCGTCAGTGGTCATGTAACCAGGACTTGGGATATGCATCAGCTGCTCGTATGACCATCCAGCACCTGTACCCATGGCTTCACGTGACCCTGATTGGGGGGGGGGCTAAGAGAGTGCTATCTTACAACTCTTTTAGTGGAGATGCATCTCCACTCCACTGCCCAAGATACCGACTATGACTGCATTAATTTATTTTTGAAAAGGTTCTCAAAACTGGAACTTTTTACATCTGAAATGATCTTCCTTGTACAGGCTTAAGTAAACTTGCCATCACCAACAATTTAACAATGATGTCCTTAGTTATTTCACATCTTCTAAAGTTGTCCCTTCTGAGCTGCACAGTATCTTAACAGTGCAAAATATTCCCAAACAGTTATTTACCCTCAAATGTAATGAAATTGGATTGAATAATGTTGTCAAGGTGATCCAAAATCAACGTAAACTTGATTAAATTGCATAGGTAATTATTTTCAGGTGAAATTATGCCAGTCGTGTGCAATACAGTCATGCTTGACATTTTTTATTCAAAACTTCCCTTGCATGAGATGCACACCTAATGAGCTCCCAGATCCACAAAGTGACTGATAGAAACAAGATGCACAAAGTGGTTTCACAATGAGACACAAAAGCCACTCGTTTCATAATGGGACACTTCACAAGACAGCTCTGAAGTGTACTTAGCTATTTACACTCTGGTTCAATGTAAAGTGCTTGCTGCATACTGAGGAACTCATTCAAAAGGAGCCTCAGTAGTGCCTCAGCCTAAAGAGAGGAAGATGCTCTTCTCCATTCTGGTGAACTGTTCCACCCAACATGGTCACCCTCTCAATTCTTGGAAGTTTCAGCCTCAATGACTAATGCAAAGCATGTAAACATTATTTTATGTTTATAGGCTTGATTTATATGAGTTTGTGGAAAGGTAGGGTGGGGACCTCAGCAATTTTCTATGGTAGGGATAGGGATTATAGGAAAAGGTGCATTTTTTTTACTATTCTTTACAGGGCTGTGGGCATCTCAGGCTGAGCCATCATTTCATTGCCCATCCTTAGTTGCCTTTGAGAAGCTGGTAGTGAGCTGCCATCTTGAATCACTGCAGTCCATGAGGTCTCCTTTCAGAGATCCTTAGTGTCATTTTGTGTTACGCTCAGTCTCTGTCTCCATGGAAGCCATTAAGTGGGTTCCAGCTAACTGGCTCTCATGTGGATGGTGCCTTTATCAGACCAGCTGAGAGATTTGATGGACAGTACACAGAAGGGTGCTGTGCAACAACATGGCAGTTGGTGTGATAGATGGCGTGTACTTAACTATAAGATATAGGAGCAGAATTAGGCCATTCATCTTGGCTGATCTATTTTCTCTCTCAGCTCCAGTCTCCTACTTCCTCCCAGTATCCCTCCATGCCCTGACTAATTAAGAATCTATCAGCCTCTGCCTTAAGTATATGCAGTGACTTGGCCTCCACAGCCATGTGTGGCAACAAATTCCACAGACTCACCACCCTCTGGGCTCCCCCTCATCTCCGTTCTGAGAATGAGTCTCCTGTTCTTAGACTCCCCCACCACAGGAAACATCCTCTCCACATCTACTCTATCAAGGTCTCTAGGTTGCAATAAGGTCACCCCTCATTCTTCTGAATTCCAGTGACTAGAGGTCCAGAGCTATCAAACGCTTCCCATATGACAAGCCTTTCAATCCCAGAATCATTTTTGTGAACCTCCTTTGAAACTTCTCCAATGTCAGCACATCCTTTAGTGTACAAGGGGTCCCAAAACTGCTCACAATGCTCCAAATGAGGTCTTACCATTGCCTTATAAAACCTCATCATTACATCCTTGCTTTTATATTAAAAAATATAAAGACGCCTGCGCAGTCCCGCCTCTCTTAACTCCTGGGGGAAGCAACAGTGGCCATGCCTCCGGCATAGAGTCCAGCCCTGTAGCTCAGAAGGGTAGGGAAAGGAAGAGGAGGGCAGTAGTAATAGGGGACTCGACAGTTAGGGGGTCAGATAGGTGATTCTGTGGACACAGTCAGGAGACCCGGATGGTAGTTTGCCTCCCTGGTGCCAGCGTCCGGGATGTTTCTAATCGCATCCAAGATATCCTGAAGTGGGAGGGTGAGGAGCCAGAGGTATATAGGTACATATAGGTACCAATGACGTATGTAGGAAAAGGGAAGAGGTCCTGAAAGGAGAATATAGGGAGTTAGGAAGGGAGTTGAGAAGAAGGACTGCAAAGGTAGTAATCTCGGGATTACTGCCTGTGTCACTCGACAGTGAGAGTAGGAATGGAATGAGGTGGAGGATAAATGCGTGGCTGAGGGATTGGAGCAGGGGGCAGGGATTCAAGTTTCTGGATCATTGGGACCTCTTTTGGTGCAGGTGTGACCTGTACGAAAAGGACAGGTTGCACTTGAATCCTAGGAGAACCAATATCCTGGTGGGGAGATTTGTGAAGGCTACTGGGGAGACTTTAAACTAGAATGGTTAGGGGGTGGGAATCAAATTGAAGAGACTAGGAGAGAGGAGGTTAGTTCACAAATGGAGAAAGCTAGTAGACAGTGTGTGAGGGAGGATAGGCAGGGGACAGAGAACAGGAGTACTCAGACCGAAGATATAGGGGAGAAGGAAGAATAAGATAACAAAGTTGTTTGCTCCATTAGGGATAAACAGAGAGTAAGAGGTGGAGAGTTTCTTAAATGCATCCATTTTAATGCTAGGAGCATTGTAAGAAAGGTGGATGAGCTTAAAGCATGGATTGAGACCTGGAAATATGATGTTGTAGCTATTAATGAAACATGGTTGCAGGAGGGGTGTGATTGGCAACGAAATATTCCCGGATTTCGTTGCTTCAGGTGTGATAGAATTGGAGGGGCAAGAGGGGGAGGTGTTGCATTGCTTTTCAGAGAAAATATTACAGCGGTGCTTCGGCAGGATAGATTAGAGGACTCGTCTAGGGAGGCTATTTGGGTGGAATTGAGGAATGGGAAAGGTGTAGTGACACTTATAGGGGTGTATTATAGACCACCTAATGGGGAGCGAGAATTGGAGGAGCAAATTTGTAAGGAGATAGAAGATATTTGTAGTAAGCACAAGGTTGTGATTGTGGGAGATTTTAATTTTCCACACATAGACTGGGAAGCCCATTCTGTAAAAGGGCTGGATGGTTTGGAGTTCGTAAAATGTGTGCAAGATAGTTTTTTTGCAGCAATACATAGAGGTACCAACTAGAGAAGGGGCAGTGTTGGATCTCCTGTTAGGGAATGAGATAGGTCAGGAGACAGAGGTATGTGTTGGGGAGCACTTTGGGTCCAGTGATCACAATGACATTAGTTTCAATATAATTATGGAGAAGGATAGGACTGGACCCATGGTTGAGATTTTTGATTGGAGAAAGGCTAACTTTGAGGAGATGTGAAAGGATTTAGAAGGAGTGGATTGGGACAATTTGTTTTATGTGAAGGATGTAATAGAGAAATGGAGGTCATTTAAAGGTGAAATTTTGAGGGTAAATAATCTTTATGTTCCTGTTAGGTCGAAAGGAAAGTTTAAAAGTTTGAGAGAGCCATGGTTTTCAAGGGATATTGGAAACTTGGTTCGGAAAAAGAGAGAGATCTACAATAAATATAGGCAGCTTGGAGTAAATGAGGTGCTTGAGGAATATAAAGAATGTAAAAAGAATCTTAAGAAAGAAATTATAAAAGCTAAAAGAAGATATGAGGTTGCTTTGGCAAGTAAGGTGAAAATAAATCCAAAGGGTTTCTACAGTTATATTAATAGCAAAAGGATAGTGAGAGATAATGTTGGTCCCTTAGAGAATCAGAGTGGACGGCTATGTGCGGAGCCAAAAGAGATAGGGGAGATTTTGAACAATTTCTTTTCTTCGGTAAGGAAAAGGATATTGAATTGTGTAAGGTAAGGGAAACAAGTAGGTTAGTTACGGAAACTATGATGATTAAAGAAGAGGAAGTACTGGCGCTTTTAAGGAATATAAAAGAGGATAAGTCTCCGGGTCTTGATAGGATATTCCCTAGGACCTTGAGGGAAGTTAGTGTGGAGATAGCAGGGGCTCTGACAGAAATATTTCTGGAGGATTGGCGTATTTCTCATGTTGTTTCATTGTTTTAAAAGGGTTCTAAGAGTAAACCTAGCAATTATCGGCCTGTGAGTTTGATGTCAGTGGTGGGTAAATTGATGGAAAGTATTCTTAGAGATGGTATATATAATTATCTGGATAGACAGGGTCTGATTTGGAACAGTCAACATGGATTTGTGAGTGGAAGCCATGTTTGACAGATCTTATCGAATTTTTTGAAGAGGTTACTAGGAAAGTTGACGAGGGTAAAGCAGTGGATGTTGTCTATATGGACTTCAGTAAGGCCTTTGACAAGGTTCCACACGGAAGGTTAGTTAGGAAGGTTCAATCGTTAGGTATTAATATTGAAGTAGTAAAATGGATTCAGCAGTGGCTGAATGGGAGATGCCAGAGAGTAGTGGTGGATAACTGTTTGTCAGGTTGGAGGCCGGTAACAAGTAGTGTGCCTCAGGGATCTGTATTGGGTCCAATGTTGTTTGTCATATACATTAATGATCTGGATGATGGGGTGGTAAATTGGATTAGTAAGTATGCAGATGATACTAAGATAGGTGGGGTTGTAGATAATGAAGTAGGTTTTCAAAGCTTGCAGAGAGATTTAGGCAGTTAGAAGAGTGGGCTGAAAGATGGCAGATGGAGTTTAATACTGATAAATGTGAGGTGCTACATTTTGGTAGGGCTAATTAAAATAGGACATACATGGTAAATGGTAGGGCATTGAAGAATGCAGTAGAACAGAGGGATCTAGGAATAATGGTGCATAGTTCCCTGAAGGTGGAATCTCATGTGGATAGGGTAGTGAAGAAAGCTTTTGGTATGCTGGCCTTTATAAATCAGAGCATTGAGTATAGGAGTTGGGATGTAATGTTGAATTTGTACAAGGCATTAGTAAGGCCAAATTTGGAATATTGTGTACAGTTCTGGTCACCAAATTATAGGAAAGATGTCAACAAAATTGAGAGAGTACAGAGAAGATTTACTAGAATGTTACCTGGGTTTCATCTCCTAAGTTACAGAGAAAGGTTGAACAAGTTGGGTCTTTATTCTTTGGAGCGTAGAAGGTTGAGGGGGGACGATAGAGGTATTTAAAATTATGAGGGGGATAGATAGAGTTGATATGGATAGGCTTTTTCCATTGAGAGTGGGGGAGATTCAAACAAGAGGACATGAGTTGAGAGTTAAAGGGCAAAAGTTTAGGAGTAACATGAGGGGGAACTTCTTTACTCAGAGAGTGGTAGCTGTATGGAACGAGCTTCCAGCAGAAGTGGTTGAGGCAGGTTCGATGTTGTCATTTAAAGTTAAATTGGATAGCTATATGGACAGGAAAGGAATGGAGGGTTATGGGCTGAGTGCAGGTCGGTGGGACTAGGTGAGAGTAAGAGTTCGGCACGGACTAGAAGGGCTGAGATGGCCTGTTTCTGTGCTGTAATTGTTATATGGTTATATTCTAGTCCTCTCGAAATGAATGCTAACATTTCGTTTACCTTCCTCATCACTGCAAATTAACCTTTAGAAAATCCTGCACGAGGACTCCCAAGACCCTTTCAATCTCAGATTTTTGAATTTTCTCTCCATTTGGAAAATAGCCCAAACTTTTACTTCTTCTACCCAAGTGCATGACCATACACTTCCTGACACCGTATTCCATCTGTCACTTCGCCAGTTCCCGTAATCTAAGACATTCCATAGCCTATCTACTTTCTAAAAGCTACCTCCCCCTCTACCTATCTTTGTATCATCCACAAACTTGGCCACAAAGCTATTAATTCTGTCATCCAAAGTCATAATGTCAAAAGAAGCAATCCCAACTCAGACCCCGGTGGAATATCACTAGTCACCAGCAGCCAACCAGAAAAGGCTCCCTTTATTCCTATTCTTTGCTTCCTGCCAATCAGCCAATGGTTTATCTGTACTAGTATCTTTCCTGTAATACCATGGGTTCTTAACTTCTTAACAGCCTCATGTGTGGCACTTTTTCAAAGGCCATCAGAAAATCCAAATACACAACACACAGAGATTTTTCTTTGTCTACCCTACTTGTTATTTCTTCAAGGAATTCCAACAGATCTGTCAGGCAAGATTTTCCCTCAAGGAAAACATGTTGACTACTTTATCATGTGCCTCTAAGTACCCTGAAAGCATATCTTTAACAATGGTCTCCAACATCTTCCCAACCACTTGAATCAGACTTACTGGCCTATGATTTCCTTTCTCCTGACTCTCTCTCCCTCCTGGAAGAGTGGAGTGACAGTTGCAATTCTCCAGAAACATGCCAAAATTCATTAATTCTTGAAAGATCGTTACTAATGCCTTCACAATCTCTTCAGCCACCACGTTCAGAACCCCGGGGTGTACACCATCTGATCCAGGTGACTTATCTACCTTCAGAGCTTACAATTTTCTGAGAACCTTTTCCTAGTAATGGACACTTCATGCACTTCTGCCCCTGACACTCCTGAACTTTCAGCATACTGCTAGTGTCTTCCACAGTGAAGAATGATGCAGAACACTTACTTCGTTCATCTGCCACTTCCTTGTCCCACATTACTACCTCTTCAGCATCATTTTCCTGAGTTTTGATATCTCCTCTTGCCTGTCTCTTACACTTTATATCTGAAGAAGCTTTTGGTATCTTCTTTAATATTATTGGCTAGGTTATCTTCGTATTCCATCTTTTCCTCCTTTTGACTTTTCTTTAAGTTGCCTTCTGTTGGTTTCTAAAAGCTTCCCAATCCTCTAACTTCCCGCTTTTTTTTGCTCCATTATACGCCCTCTCTTTGGCTTTTATATTGACTTTGACTTCTCGTCAGCCATGGTTGTGTCATCCTGATTTTGGAATACTTTTCGTCTTTGGAATGTATATATCTTTCACCTTCTGAATTGCTCCCAGAAATGCCAGCCATTGCTGCTCTGCCATAATCCCTGCCAATGTCCTTTTCCAGTCAATTCTGGCCACTTCCTCTCTCATGCCTCTGTAATTCCTTTTACTCCACTGTAATACTGATACATCTGATTTTATCTTCACTGATTTCGGGGTGAATTCAATTATATTATGATCACTGGCCCCAAAGGGTTCCTTTACCTTAAGCTCTCTAATCAATTCCAGTTCATTGAACAACACCCAATCCAGAATAATTGATCCCCTAGTAGGTGCAACCATGAGCTGTCTCATAGACATTCTTGAAATTCCACTCTTGGGATCCAGCACCAACCTGATTTTTCCCAATCTACCTGCATATTGAAATCCCTCATGACTATTGTAACATTGACCTTTTGACATGCATTTTCTATCTCCAGTTGTAATTTGTAGACTACATGTTACTACTGTTTGGGGGTCTGTATGCAACTCCCATTATGGTCCTTTTACTCTTGCAGTTCCTTAGCTCTACCCATAACGATTCAACACCATCCGATCCTATGTCACCTCCTTCTAAGGATTCGATTTCATTTTTTACCAACAGAGCCATGCCACCCCCTCTGCCAACTTGTTTGTCCTTTTGATACAATGTGTATCCTTTGATGTTAAGTTCCAAGCTTTCAACCAAGACTCAGCGATGCCCACATCATATATGCCAATCTGTAACTGTGCTACAACTTCATTTACCTTGCTCTATATACTGTGCACATTTAAATATAACACCTTCAGTCCTGTACGAACCGGTTTTGATTTTTACATAGCAACTCATCCTGTTGATTGCAATTCTGCCCTATCACCAGTCTCTCCTTGCTAGCAGTCTCACTACACACTGAATGTGTTTGTAAACCAACTACATCCTCAGCACTATCACTCCAGTTCCCATTCCCCTGCCAAATTAGTTTAAACTCTCCCAAGCAGCTCTAGCAAACCTGCCCGCAAGGACATTGATCCTCCCACTTGGGGTCAGGTGTAACCCAATCCTTTTGAACAGGTCATATCTTCCCTAGAAGAGATCCCAGTGATCCATAAATCTGAACCCCCGCCCCCTGCACCAATTCCTCAGCTACACACTCTTCTGCCACATCATCCTATTCTTATCCTCACTGGTGTGTGGCATGGTTAGCAATCCAGAGATTACTGCCCTGGAGGTCCTGTTTTCAGCTTTCTACCTCGCTCCCCAAAATCTTTCTTCAAGACCTCTTCATCTTTCCTACCTATGTCATTGGTGCCAATATGCACCAAGACTTCTGGTTGCTCACCCTCCTCCTCTAGAATGCCATGGACCTGACCCAAGTCATCCCTGACCTTGATACCCTGGAGGCAACGTTCCATCTGGGTGTCTCTATCACGCCCAGAGGATCTTGACTGTGCTCCTCTGACTATGGGATCTCTTATCACCTCTGCAGTCCTCTTCATTTCTCTTCTGTTCTGAGCCACAGCATCAGACTAAGTGCCAGAGACCCAGTCGCTGTGCCTCCCGCCACCTCCCCCCCCAGCAGGTTGTCCTCCTCAACAGTATCCAAAGTGATATACTTGTTATTGAAGGGAACAGCCAAGGGGTACTTTACCCTGGCTACCCAGTTCTCTTCCTCCTCCTGAGAGTCACCCAGTTACCTGCCTCTGCAACCTAGGGGTGACTACTTCCCTGAGGCTCACGAAAATGATTCTAGGATTGAATGGCTTGTCATATGAAGAGGGTTTGATGGCTCTGGACCTGTAATCACTAGTATTCAGAAGAATGAGGGTGACCTCATTGAAACCTATTGAATGGTGAAAGGCCTTGATAGAGTGGATGTGGAGAGGATGCTTCCTGTGATGGAAGAGTCTAAGATCAGAGAACAGAGCCTCAGAATAGAAGGGCGTCCTTTTAAAACAGATGAGGAGGAATTTTTTTAGCCAGAGAGTGGTGAATAGATTCTTGATTGATCAGGGCATGAAGGGATACGGGGAGAAAACAGGAGATTGGGGCTGAGAGGGAAATTGGATCAGCCGTGATGAAATGGCAGAGCAGACTTGATAGGCCTAATAGCCTAATCTTATGGAATCTGCATTAGTCTTGAATTACTGCATCATTCAAACTGAGTCTGAATGGCATATGGTGCAACAATAAAAGCTGAAATTCAATTCCCTAGATACAGTAAATACTCTTCAGAATTTCAACCTCAGTCTTCAAGAAAGCTAAAACATTTTTTTTTTCTGAAGCTAAAACACCAACAATACAAACTGATACTTAATTTTTGTGGTTGCTGCTCTGTAAGCAGATGAAACAGCCATTTTTTCAATCTCATTGAGATGAGTATCTTATTAATGACAGTTCTGTGACAGACTGTTAATTCTGTTTTATTGATCTTAGTTTAAGGATGAATGTTGGCCAAGTAGCCTAGAGAAGTCATTGGTCTTTGGAAAGTACTGACTTGGGACTTCAAATATCATTTGACAGGTGGTGATGCTGGGTGGCAGTCCAGGTTACATGCTCCAGTCCTACACCTCACAGATTCAGAGCAGGAACGTTTATAGTGGAGTAATTTATGGATAAATTCAATGTCCTACTGTATTCTCCTCACTAGGAAAACTAGCTCAGCGAAAGGATTAATTGAAGCCTTGCTTATGACCCTTCACGTGAAGATTCCTATCAATGAATTGTCACAAAGACCCTAATAATGAGTCATTCCAATCAGTTTGTGCTTGTGCTCCAGCTATTTCTTTCTCTCAAATGAAAAAATTACAATTAGAGTTTGTATAGGTTTAATCCTGTCTAAAATTTCCATCACTGAAGTTAGTGAATTTCCCATTGATGAACATTGTTTTGTTTTTTTTTGGAAACTGAGCTCCCTTTCCACCAGAAAGTATAATCCATTGCTCAATTGTTACAATCACACAAAAATAAATTATTAAAACATCAAAGTTTAATTATTAGAGATCAGCAATTCAGAGGAATGAATAATCTACACAAAAGCAGATGGGATCAGTATGAAGATGTGATTTAGAAAAGTGTTAATATGAGTGTACGGGGTCTTTCTTTTGTTACATTTAAAATGGCAACTTTGTTATGTTAATCTGGGGAATGCGGCTTTGTTGTGCTTTAACGCTGAAGAGAGTTTGCGCTAACAGTTTGTTTTACTTTAAAATGAGATAACAGGTTCTATTAGCCAATGGGTGGTTGTGTATCGTTTTGTTTTCGGATGCCATGCTGTATGATATGACTGTGGACTGAGTTTTGGCGGGGAGTCGGAGGAGAGACGGGGAGGACCGCAGACGTGTGGAGAGGCTCCGGTCGATCACTCAGGGTGGTCCTGAGCCGTGAGTCGACGGAATTCGGGTGGTCGTCTGACGTTGAATTGAGCTCCAATGGTAGCGCGCGAAGAACTTGGACTTTGATAAGTGTTGGCGCCTTTTTTTTCCATTACTTTCCTCTCTGTATCAAATGCATATTAATGTCATAGAATTAGTAATATCTATAAATGTATTTGTTAAAATTTACTGGGTGTGCTGGCTGATGATTGATGTTTGTGATTGATTTGGGCGGCGACTGACCCTGAGGGGAGTGTTGAAGCGGGTGCTGGGCGGGATTTCCCCTTGACATACACGAGCCAATATAACGGAACGTTACATAAGATTGTAAAACCTTAACTAAAAGGACATTGTTTCACTTAACATGTTGAATCTTAAAACCAACAATCACCATACATGCAGTGATGCTGAATTATTTCTGAATAATGAATCAGAAATGTGATTCTGCTAATGAAGGAAGTGTGTGTGTGTGTGTGTGTGTGTGTGTGTGTGTGAAAAAGCTGCACCATTTAAGTAGGTGCACTTGGTTAACCAACATTCTATCAATGCATTATTAGTTGTCATGAAATGTAGGCTCATTGCATTAACATTTGGTTTTCAATTTCTTGAAAGTTATTGTTATTCCATTTTCTCCCTCTGCTAGGTTGACATCCAGAAAGCAATTTCCTAACACACTGCACTAGATATGGAAATATCCCCTTTATAACTCCCTGGTGACATAGTGGGTTGGTAGAACAACATTAATCATTGTGATGTTTTACACCATGAAAGTCTGTGACAAGTTGGGGCCAGGCTCAAGGAGAAATAGAATGCACTGGAGAGGAAAGAGACCTAGTCTGTCAAATCACAATAACTCATTCTGTGATGAGTTTTCATCAACATATATTATATAGTTTCTTTGAGGCAATCTGTCAGGATTGTGGATGACTTTGCTTTCACTCCAGTTTGGTGGAATCTGAGTTGGCTGCTGAGGTCAATGTTGGAACTACAGATTATTCCATAGATTTGGAAGGGGGGTTTCTAACTTTGTGAGGCACTGCGTGACTTCCATTGTTCCCAAAGCATAGCTTTGAGGTTTTAAATACCATCCATTGTTGGTGGAGACAGTCTTGATGAAGGGTCTCAGCCCAAAACATTGACTGTACAATTTTTCATGATAGATATTGCCCTGGCCTGCTGAGTTCCTGCAGCATTTTGTTTGTTTTGGGGAGGAGTATATCAGGATACTTCATTTCTGGTGTAATTGTGATCATTTTCAAGAAAGGACCAAGATCCAGTTGTGGTAACTTCCGAGATGTCTCGCTGCTGTCTGCAACAGGCATTGGGAAAGGTGAGTGTGAAGTTTAGAGACAGCGGCTGGATAGAATAAGGGTGAACACAAAGATCTACCAGAGCTGGACTCTATTAAGTAAAGGAGGTGAGAAGGGGAACCATGAGGAGAGAGGTTGGAACCGGAACCAGAACCAGATTGGGGAGGAGCCAGAGGATGAACCGTGTGTAGTGTGTGAATGGAACCAGGAAAGCAAGGGGAACCAAGATGGGTGATGGGGAAGGTCTGAATGGTGTTTGTGAGTGAAAAAGATACAAATATGGGAGTACTGGATCGGAAGGTGGCAGGAAAGGGGAAAATAATTTCCTCTGAAAGCAGTGAGCTCCAAGACGATGCTTTGCACTGCAGCAAATAAGTGGATGAGCCTTACATTCAACATCGGCAAGAAATGGTCCTTTAGTTCCAAACTCATAGAATACATTAACTCAGAAACACAGCTAGAAACAGATCCTTCCAACCCGCCTTGTCCCAGTTGGCGGCGATGCCTAGCTACATTAATCCTATTTGCCTGCACAAGGCCTGTGTCCCTCTACACTTTTCCAGTACAAGTACCTCCCTTTTAACACAGTAACACTGTGGTTACCATGACACTATTGCAACTTGGGATGTCAGAGTTCAGAGTCCAATCCTGGCGTCCGCTGTAAGGAATTTGTACATCCTCCCCGTGGAATGCATGGCTTTCTCAGGTGCTCGGGTTTCCTCCCACAGCCCAAAGATGTACAGGTTAGTAAATTAATTGGTCATTGTAAATTGTCCCATGATTAGGCCAGTGTTAAATCATGAGTTGCTGGACACTGCAGCTCAAAGGACTGGAAGAACCTATTCTGTGTTGTATCTGTAAATAAAATAAATAAATAATTGTACCTGCTTCTGCCTCCTCTTCCGTCAGTGTGTTACACATAACCACGATCCTGTGTGAAAAAATTACCTCTTCGATCTCCTTTAAATTTCTCCCGTCATGATAAACTGTGCCTTCTAATTCGAGACTGCACTGCCTTGGGAAAAATACTGTGATTATTTATCCTATCAATATTCCTCGTAAATTTATAAACTTCTACAAGGTCAGTCCTCAGTCTCCTCTGTTCCAATCAGAGTAAAATTAATTACTCCAAGCTCTCAATGTAGCTACAGCTCTCCAATCTAGATATCCTGGTGAATCTCTTCTGCACTGGCCATTGCTATCATATCCTTTCTGTAGTTTGGTGACATAAATTGTACACAATACTCCAACTGTGGTTCAACCCATGTATTGTACAAGTCTAAAATGTCATCCCAACTCCATTCTCAGCACTTTAGACCTTGAAGGCAAGCACACCAAATGTCTTCTTCACTACCCTATCCAACTGTGTCACCGCTTTCAGCAGGGTGCAGATTGTGTCCCAAGGTCCCTCTGTACAATAATGCTCCTAAAGTCTCTTTGATTTCTAGAATTTGATGATGAAATTTACCGTTCCTTCAATGCGCCAGCATAGTTAATTGAGGAAAGTGTTTTTGAAGATTGAAACCTTCGACTGGTAACAACTATTTCTTCCATATTCTTCTGTAATCTACAGTAGGCATCTCAAGGCACTGAGAAAAGACCTTCAACAGTCTCTTCACAAACTTTTGTAAATTCAGTGAAAGATGACAAACCAACATTTTGTCCTCTTCTAAGTCAACATCGGCAGCTCCGAGACTCAATTTACATTCAGTGATACTTGCTAGGCAGGACACATATTTTGCATGCCAACATCAGATTCCAAAAGCAGATACTCTACTCCCAAGGTCTGCCATGGGAAGAGATTATTGGGGAGACAAGGATACAGCCAAGGCCTCTTTAAATATATGCTACTTCCCCACCGACTTCTGTGATGTCTGGCTCATTGCTGCACAATGTGAAGGAGTATTGTGAATATCAGGGCCATACATCAGCACATGACACCCTGTGTAAGTAGCAAAAACAGCACACCACTCATCCACTGGTCCCATCAGGCACCTCCTGCCCCATCTGTGGCTCCCATTTCATAACAGAAAAAAAACGGAGTGGAAATAACTCATGCTTGATCTCAAGAAACTGCCTAACTCATCCATGAAAGTAGAGGGTATCCATGGCCTCCTCCACTGCTGCGATGAGGCCACATTCAGGTTGGAGGAACAACACCTTAGATTCCATCTGGGTAGCCCTCAACCTGATGGCATGAACATGGATTTCTCAAACTTCTGGTAATGCTCCTCCCCTCTTTCCTTCACCATTCCCCATCCCCCTTTCCCTCTCTCACCTTATCTCCTTGTCTGTTCATCATCACCTCCTTCTGGTGCTCCTCCCCCCTTTTCTTTCTTCTATGGCCTTTTCCCTTCTCCTATTATTCCCCAGCCCTGTATCTCTTTCATTAATCAACCGCCCAGCTCTTTACTTCATCCCTCCCCCTCCCGGTTTCACCTATCATCTTGTGTTTCTCTTTCCCCTCCCCCCACCTTTAAAATCTACTCTTTTTTTCTCCAGTCCCGTTGAAAGGTTTCTGCCTGAAATGTTGACTGTACTCCTTTCCATAGATGCTGCCTGGCCTGCTGAGTTCCTCCAGCATTTTGTGTGTTTTGCTTGGATTTCCAGCATCTGCAGGTTTTCTCTTGTTTGTGTTCCTGCCTTGCACATTTTAGATGGTGGAGTGGCTTTGAGATGTCAGAACACATGTTACTGACCATGGGTACCTAGCTTTTCTCCTGTTCTTGGAGCCACAGTATTTATGTAGTTGTCCCAGCTGAGCTTCTGGTCAATGTGAAGCCCTAGGATATTGACAGTGGGGGTAGCTCATCACATCATGTAATTTATATAATTTTTGTTTGTTGAAGAATTGAAATGCCTACAAAAAGTGGTGGATACAACCCAGTCCATCCCTCTCCACCACTGAGCACTCACAAAGAGCACTGCCATGAGAGGACAGCATCCATCATCAAGGACCCCCACCATCCAAGCCACACTCTCCTCTCTAACTTCATTGGGCAGGAGGTACAGGAGCCTTGGGTCCCACAGCAACAGGTTCAGGAAGTTATTAACCTTCTGCAATCAGGCTCCTGAACTAGTATGGATAACTTCACTCACCTCAAAACTGAACGGAACTGATTCCACAGCTTATGGGCTCACTTTCAAGGACTCCAAAACTCATGTTCTCAGTATTTTTTTTGCACACAATTTGTCCTCTTTTGCACATCATTTGTCAGACTTTATTTGTGTATAGTTTTTAATTGATTCTATTGTAATTCTTTTTTTTCTATTGTGAATGTCCGCAAGAGAATGAATATTATGGTATTATATGGTGATATATATATATATTTTTAAAATAAATTTACTTTAAAAATTGGCTTTGATTTCAATAAGATGGATGAACTTTCTGTTGCTCTTTTAGCCTGAGTTTTTAAAAATTAAAAACCATTGCTAACTTAATAAGGGGAAAAAGCATTTAAAACATCTTTAAGTCAGCCCAACTGGAAATCCTATCTGTGTTGCATATGGAAACGATTATTGTTTATTTTTCTGTCACAGCTTCTCAAATGCAGGAGAGTGCCTCTGGTGTCACTTGTGAAAGTCACAGTTGTTAATCTCATTCTCAGAATCATCCCTTCCACAATGGCCCTGATTGAACACACTGGTAGTCCGCAGCTCCCATAGGGAACATCAAACCACCTGCAGTCTGCAATCAATTTTGTCTTGAACTTCCATACATATTTGGTAAAGTGCCAAAGTCTAAGATGAGCTGTGGGTCAAATGCTGCCACATCTGACATTGGAATCACTAGCGAGCAGTGACATACTGCACTGAGAAGCCAGCAAATGCAAACCCCATTTATTTGACTCCAGTTGCTGACTCTTTAATAGAGGGTGTTTGGGTTATTTATTTTTAACATTCTTCAAAATTAGATAGCATTGTCTCATACCCTAATTAACTTGAATGTATCAACTTCTGAAGATGGTTAGATTATTTGCGTCTGGTCTATTTTAACCACCTTTGAATGTATCTACTGGATACATTTAAAATAGTTTAATGTCCTTTGACAATGGGGAGCCCAGTGATCTGACACCTTAACACATATTCCAAGTACTGTAACCATTTGTTTATGAAGATTCTCAAGTGTGGACGATTAACATAGCCAATCTTTCTTAAACGTATGGATGGTTGGAAGCCACAGGTAACTACCATTTGCTTGATCCTGAGATCCAGATGGATACTACAGAACTGACACTTTTGCTAAAAGTAATGTTCCTGTTATCCTAGGCAATCTTTTTCTCTTAAACATCACCAAACCATATTCTTCTCTCTGAAAGCTGCTTGTACAAATTTGTCATGCAAAATGACAACAGTCAAGTTAGATAGATAGATATACAGTACTTTATTGATCCCGAGGGAAATTGGGTTTCGTTACAGCCACACCAAGAATAGAGCATAAATATAGCAATACAAAAACCACAAATAATCAAACAACAATATGCAAACTATGCCAGATGGAAATAAGTCCAGGACCAGCCTATTGGCTTAGGGTGTCTGACCCTGCACGGGAGGAGCTGCAAAGTTCGATGGCCACAGGCAGGAACAACCTCCCGTGATGCCCAGTGTTGAATCTCGGTGGAATATGGCCGAAGTCCAACAGCAAAAAGTTCAATATCCGGTCTACAAACATGTTCCTCGATCGTAATATGACCAGGATTGCACCATCCGTTGTTAACCAGAACAGCAAGCCCCCAATTCCTTTACGCTTACTGCTCTCAGTGCACTCGTAATGATTTACAAATCATTATTTGTAAAGACTTTTGAGAAGCCTCTGAGGAGGGGGTGAGATGTTAAGTTTTCATGCCTGAATGAAATAGTATACAGGAAGAGTTTTCAGGAGTGGATGAACCATTATTCTGAAAAATTTACTTCTGAAGCATTCAGGTACAGCAGGTCACTCTATTTATGATTCCACTTAATGAATTTTGACATATTGATTTCAATCCACCTTGTGCTCACAGTGCGTTCTCACAGGTAGAGACTAGAGAAGGAATTAGAGGTAGAAGCAATGAATGATTCTGTCCCCAACCACTACTCTTCAGTCCACTGCTGTTAACAAGTTCTAAACACAAATCTCATGCAGCACCTTGGCTGCTATGAAGATTGAACATAGGTAGTAAAAACAGGAGAACCTCCTTGTACCCAATCTGCCAGCCTTATCAGAACATGGCTGAACATTACATTAATACCAATTTTCTGCCCTAACTCCATATCCCTAGATTCCAATAATATCTACAAATATGCAGTTCCTTCTATAACAAACAATTGCATAATGAATTGTACAAAATTCAGTTCATTACCTGACATACTGTGAAGGAGAACAGCCCAAACATGAATTTACTACATGGGTTCTGTAGCTCAGCAGAAAATCATAGAAAAACATTTTATCTTCAACAACAGACCACAGGTCAGACTAGATTCAGAAAATTTAATAGGCTATGTATGAATTGCACGAGGGTCTCTGTCCAAAACGTCGACTGCTTATTCCCTTCCACAGGTGCTGCCTGACTTCACTGAGTTCCTCCACGCATTTCTGTGTGCTGCTCAAGATTTGCAACATCTCCAGAGTTTCTTATGTTTAAAATTCAAAATTATACTGTTTTTGAATCTTCCCAATCCTGCACGGAGACTGCAATGTTATTGCAGTAACACCTTGAAAATTTGAGGTACTGTATAGCTGTCAGCAGCAGCATGGTTAGAACAGGTTGCATCTTACAACTAATTGATTCAGAAGCAGGAGATGCTGATTCAGAGTTTGGGGATGATCTTATTTAAGTACTCGCGTTCTTAGGTGATTTGAACACAGTGAATTTTAATATACTCATCATTATCACAAACCTTAAGTCCAATAAAAACTGTCATTTAACTACAAAACCATTAGGGTTGCACTTACAGCCTTGAATTAGTTTATACAACCTTGAATACATGTACAGTATGGAATTATCATTTATAGAAGGTTATGACAGAGACTGTGGGATACATTTAGTGGACGTGGGAATCAATGATCATCTTTCTGACAATTCCCAGCATCACTCTATAAAAATGTGTATAATAAAGGAGAACCTTGAACTAGTAAGAATATTCCCAGTGATAATAAGTATCGGGATAACTTGAACTGATTTGATCAGAATCAGGTCTGATGTCTTACATGATGTGAAATCTGTTGTTTTGTATCAGCCAGTCAGTTCATTACAGAATAAATACGCAGTGCAATAAAAAGGAATGACGAGGTAGTTATTCAAAAATATGATGCGGAGGTGATGAGATTGTTCCTGAAGCATTGACTGTGGGTCTTTGGGCTCCTTTACCTCCTCCCTGATAGCAGTAATGAAGAGGTCATGGCCCAGATGCTGAGTTTCCCTGGCGATGGATGCCACCTACTTAAGGCATTGCCTCTTGATGAGGTCCTCGATGGCAGGGAGGGTTGTGCCTGTGATGGAACTGGATGAGTCTACAGCCCTCTGCAGGTTCTTGGAGGTGCCATTGCAGAATGTGATACAACCAGTCAGAATTGCATCAATGTATTGGGCTCAGGTCAGATTCTCTAAGATGCTGACACCCAGTGTTATGTCTTGTAGCATTAGAAGCTAATTGAAAGAAAAACATGGGAGCCAGAAAATAGGTCTATACTTCGTTTTTAATTTAGTGAGGTGCACACATATGACGCGGTGGCGTAATGATGTATGCCATTCACGTACTCTTACACATCACCTGTAATGAATTATGTAAACAAAAAATGCATAATCAAACAATATTATGCAATATTACTAAAATATTAAATACCTGACACTCAACCATGCTTGGTTAAAACTCCAACAAATATATCCACACAGGTGTGTGTGGGGGGGGGGGGGTTGGAGGGAGAGGAGAAAGTGGGGGAATGGGGAGAACCAGGAACAGCAAGGATACTGCACTGAACCCTTAAGCACCCAGGCCTCTGGTAGAGGACCCAAGAGTGAGGGAAAAATACACATATACACAACAATGGCCGATTCTTTGCTAGCAAAGATCAGGTGGGAAGAAAAGTCCGGAGCAACAGCACAATTATTGGTGACTATAGAGGCCAGTACTGGATCTGCAGACTCTGGAGGTGTGGGGACACGGGAACAGCTGGGATGTGGGCACTTGGGTAGTAGGATCCTTCCTGTCTTCTCTTTATCTTCAGCAGTCATTCTTCTGGATTTCTCAAAATTCCTGGATGTTCCATGGATCAGTGTTCTCCAGCAGGTGCTGTCACAAGCCAGCTGCTGCCACTCATTGACCTCCATATTTGCCCAAGAGAGTTGCTGCTTAAGTTGGACTTTGTACTTCTTGCGCAGGGCACGGTGATCTCTCTTGCCCTGAGAGAGCTCTCCATGGACTACTGCTTTCTGTAACCTGAGTCATCGGTGGAACAGTGTACGCTGTTGTGTATAGACATCCAGGGAGGGGTAGACCCTCTGATAAAGGGGCTTGTCGTGTCCATTCTGAAACTACTCACTCACCTTTGGTCCCCACTGGACACTTAGTTCTCATCTGTAGCTCCAATTAGCTGTTGGTATGTGACAGTGCCACACCCTGGTACACCGCTTCAAAAGGCAGGCTAAACCAGGCGAGGATAGCCAGCAGGCCTCATATCCCAGTGAAATAGGGACTTGCCTGTCCTGGCACTAGGAAGGATATACTGGCTTTGGAGGTGGTGCAGAGGAGGTTCACCAGGTTCATTCCAGAGATGAGGGGGTTAGACTATGAGGAGAGATTGAGTCACCTGGGACTGTACTCGCTTGAATTCAGAAGAATGAGAAGCAATCTTACAGAAACATATAAAATTATGAAAGGGATAGATAAGATAGAGGCAGGAAAGTTGTTTCCACTGGTAGGTGAGACTAGGACTAGGGGACATTGCCTCGAGATTTGGGGGAGTAGATTTAGGATAGAGATGAGGAGGAACTGCTTTTCCCAGAGAGTGGTGATCTTTGGAATTCTCTACCCAGTGAAGCACTGGAGGCTACCTCAGTAAGTATGTTTAAGGCGAGTTTTGGATAGATTTAGTAGAGGAGTTAAAGGTTATGAGAAAAAGGCAGGTAGGTGTAGGTGAGTCCAAGGCCAGATCAGCCATGGACTTACTGAATGGCCGAGCAGGCATCAGGGGCCAGATGCCTGCTCCTGCTCCTATTTCTTATGTTCTTATGTTCTCATAGGTTTAACAAGTTAGGACCTATGACCATTAACAAGTCATAGGTCTTAACTTGTTAAAATAGTGAAATCATTTCATTTTCATTCCTGGTGAACACTGATTGCTCTAAGCACCGTGTAGTATCTAACAAACACACAAGTTCATGCAATTGAAACTAGTTAGAAATTGTTCCGCAAAAGTCTCCCGTCCCAATTAAGCAGCATGGTGTGCCAAATAAACAAAGGGAATTGTGGCAAACTTCTTGATTAGTTTCAGTTTGTTAAGAGTTGTCCCAAATTAATGGCTGCCCTGATTAACTGAAATCCACTGTATACGCCACCAGAGGCAAGGATTTCTTAATTTTATATACAGGAACAATTTTTGTCTAGAAATCCTTGTAATAGCAGTTATCTTGTGATTTTGAAAAAAATATTTGATCTTTGTCAAAGACAGCATTTAGATTAAGAAAGAAGCACTGGATATTGGCAAGTTTCAAAAGCAACATCAAGTGGTTCACACATTTCAAATTACTCATTATATGTACAAATTATTAGTCAGAGTTGACTTGAGCTAGATTTTGTCTACCCTAGATTTCAATTCTTTCAGCCACTGCTGAACTTGACGGTTTTGCTTGCCATTCTATTTTTCCTTCCCTTGCTAATAGTTAAGAAAGCTTGCCGCAGAGACGAACCCTTATACCACGTGATGAATTTGTGCAAACAGATCCATAGGGCTATCCTTAGCACTTTCCATCTGGTCACACATCCTTATGTAGAGAGCAAGAGCAAATCATAAGCCTCCCCTGCTGTCAGGGACACTACATTGGAGTCCACATCCCTTAATTGAGTTAACCATAAGGCAAAGAAAGGGCTTCCATTCTTTACCCTGGGTTATCCAACCCCTAGTCATTCTTTCTTCCCAAGTCATGTATTCATCCTCCCGTGGTTTCGATCTTGGTACCATGGGCTGTTATTGGATGGGCCTCTGCTCATACCTCAGTAGTAGAGGTCAATCCTCAGGTCCAGTATCAGAGTAGGATCCCAACCCTCATTAGTGGCCTTACTGTGACTGGATCCTGATCATTCAACAGTTTCCAAATTTCCTGGTGTGCTCTAATTAGCTTACATACAGGGGAGGTTTGCTGGGTTTTAACCTTCCCAGCGAATCATGGACTGACTTAACCAATTCAGTTAAAGTGACATTTTACTGATTCAGTGTTACCACTTCCCCAGTAAAGGTGGTCACTTGTTACTCTGCTATGAGACATGTTCCATTTTCGAGGCGCACAGCAAAACCCACAAGGATATAAGGATATCCTTACTTCCCTTTTGTTTACAAAACCCTGCCTTGTTTGACAGAGTGACTATCTCACCTGCGATGTCACCACCAGTGCCTTCCATCTCCAAAGACATGGGAGAGCATCATCCAGACAATGTGTTGGTCATAACTCCAAAGTCATCAATGTTGTCAGTCTACCCAGGTACCCTAAATTCAGTTCCACTTGCAGGTACATCCTTTCATTTGCAAAACATTGTGCTGACTATACCAATTTTGTAATGAAATATTTTAAAATTCATACCTTTTTGCCTGATTCAGCAGCAAGTAGAACTTGCAAAGTCACTATATGCAAATTAAAGGTTATATAAAAGCTTCTCATTAACTACTTCAATAAAATATGGAACACTTACCAACCAATCTGATACAATGCATGAGGGAACCAGGTTTCCAGTAGCTTCCTCTTTGCCGTGCGTCAGTCTGTCCCTTAGCACTGGCTAACTCCAACCTAGGGTAAGATTTCCCCCTTGCACAAAAGAGTAGAACCCTTTGAAACCTTTGAAAACCTCTACTCTGAGTACTTTTCCATTCCATCATGGTACTCATCCCCCATGATATAGAAACATAGAAAATAGGTGCAGGAGTAGGCTATTCGGCCCTTCGAGCCTGCACCGCCATTCAGTATGATCATGGCTGATCATCCAACTCAGAACCCTGCACCAGCCTTCCCTCCATACTCCCTGATCCCTTTAGCCACAAGGGACATATTTACTGGCCTCAACTGTTTCCTGTGGCAGAGAATTCCACAGATTTACCACTCTCTGTGTGAAGAAGTTTTTCCTAATCTCGGTCCTAAAAGGCTTCCCCTTTATCCTCAAACTGTGACCCCTCGTTCTGGACATCGGGAACAATCTTCCTGCATCCAGCCTGTCCAATCCTTTTAGGATTTTATACGTTTCAATCAGATCCCCCCTCAATCTTCTAAATTCCAACGAGTATAAGCCTAGTTGATCCAGTCTTTCATCATATGAAAGTCCTGCCATCCCAGGAATCAATCTGGTGAACCTTCTTTGTACTCCCTCTATGGCAAGGATGTCTTTCCTCAGATTAGGGGACCAAAACTGCACACAATACTCCAGGTGTGGTCTCACCAAGGCCTTGTACAACTGCAGTAGCACCTCCCTGCTCCTGTACTCGAATCCTCTTGCTATAAATGCCAGCATACCATTCGCCTTTTTCACCGCCTGCTGTACCTGCATGCCCACTTTCAATGACTGGTGTATAATGACACCCAGGTCTCGTCGCACCTCCCCTTTTCCTAATTGGCCACCATTCAGATAATAATCTGTTTTCCTATTTTTGCCACCAAAGTGGATAACTTCACATTTATCCACATTAAATTGCATCTGCCATGACTTTGCCCACTCACCTAACCTATCCAAGTCACCCTGCATCCTCCTCACAGCTAACACTGCCACCCAGCTTCGTGTCATCTGCAAACTTGGAGATGCTGCATTTAATTCCCTCATCCAAGTCATTAATATATATTGTAAACAACTGGGGTCCCAGCACTGAGCCTTGCGGTACCCCACTAGTCACTGCCTGCCATTCTGAAAAGGTCCCGTTTATTCCCACTCTTTGCTTCCTGTCTGCCAACCAATTCTCTATCCACATCAGTACCTTACCCCCAATACCATGTGCTTTAAGGTTGCACACTAATCTCCCATGTGGGACCTTGTCAAAAGCCTTTTGAAAATCCAAATATACCACACCCACTGGTTCTCCCCTATCCACTCTTCTAGTTACATACTCAAAAAATTCTATGAGATTCGTCAGACATGATTTTCCTTTCACAAATCCATGCTGACTTTGTCCGATGATTTCACCGCTTTCCAAATGTGCTGTTATCACATCTTTGGTAACTGACTCCAGCAGTTTCCCCACCACCGATGTTAGGCTAACCAGTCTATAATTCCCTGGCTTCTCTCTCTCTCCTTTTTTAAAAAGTGGAGTTACATTAGCCACCCTTCAATCCTCAGGAACTAGTCCAGAATCTAAAGAGTTTTGAAAAATTATCACTAATGCATCCACTATTTCTTGGGCTACTTCCTTAAGCACTCTGGGATGCAGACCATCTGGCCCTGGGGATTTATCTGCCTTTAATCCCTTCAATTTACCTAACACCACTTCCCTACTAACATGTATTTCCCTCAGTTCCTCCATCTCACTGGACCCTCTGTCCCCTACTATTTTCGGAAGATTATTTATGTCCTCCCTAGTGAAGACAGAACCAAAGTAATTATTCTATTGGTCTGCCATGTCCTTGCTCCCCATAATCAATTCACCTGTTTCTGTCTGTAGGGGACCTACATTTGTCTTAACCAATCTTTTTCTTTTCACATATCTATAAAAGCTTTTACAGTCAGTTTTTATGTTCCCTGCCAGTTTTCTCTCATAATCTTTTTTCCCCTTCCTAATTAAGCCCTTTGTCCTCCTCTGCTGAACTCTGAATTTCTCCCAGTCCTCAGGTGAGCCACTTTTTCTGGTTAATTTGTATGCTTCTTCTTTGGAATTGATACTATCCCTAATTTCCCTTGTCAGCCACGGGTGCACTACCTTCCTTGATTTATTCCTTTGACCTTGGAAGACAACTTAAAACTAGAGACTGATGTAGAGACAGCAAATTTCCCAGAGCATTATCTAATCTCAAGACTATGTACTCCAGTATGTTCTCAAAACATTAGCATAATCCAAACTCACACAATTTTGTCTTAGAGCCACTATATTGTGTTTCACATTTTTGTACATACCAAAGAATCAAACTTGACTTCTGAAAATGTTAATTCTCTCCTTACACACCCTGTCACCAAACTGCTCATATACTTCAATGAATGACTTCACCATGAGTTTGAGTTACCTGTATGTTATTTTAAAGCCCTACCAAAGTAAATATGTAGTCTATTTAATTTAGTAGCAGGAGGTAATTATATGAGCCTATTGATATTGCAGGATAAAACTCACAATCCATCATTTCCAGCTTAATAAATGTTTTTTTTCTAGCTGGCATTCAAGTTTTTGTTGCTTTTCAAAGCACTTTCCCCAATTAACTGAAATGCAAATCATTGATTCTACTTTTACAACATCTTGAAGCTAGCCAACTATTCAAGAGATGGCTTTATTTCCGAACATTTTTATTGCTTCTCTGCACATAGCGTTCAATTTAGTAGCAAGTGACTTAAGAGCAATCAAATTTAAAGTACATTTATTTAAAACGTGTAGTGATGAGAGCAGGGAAATTAAAATCCCAAGAAAATGTAAATTGATGATGCAGAAGGTACATGCAGTGTTATTTTTCTTAGCTGTGATCATGTACACAATCGCCTTGGCTGTGCTTTTTTCAAAAATAATAAGTTAACTATTTTTTTTAGTAGAGAAATTGGATAACTTTTTAACAGTGGAGCAAATAAAAACATAACAGTACCCAGATTCAAGTGCAAAGCTTTTGATAAGTCATCAGCATATAGACTGAATAACTGCCTCTGGTTCTATAATGAGTATCTGAAATTCAAAATCTTGTGACTGAATGCAGTTCTATCAAACAATTATAACTATGCTCCAATTCATATGTAATCTTCATATAGCACATTTATTGCTGGGCTTTAGACCTCATAGTAATAGATTTATAGAAACATAGAAAACCTACAGCACAATACAAGCCTTTCGGCCCACAAAGCTGTGCCGAACATGTCATTACCGTAGAACTTACCTAGGGTTACCCATAGCCCTCTATTTTTCTAAGCTACATGTACTTATCCAGGAGTCTCTTAAAAGACCTTATTGTATCCGCCTCCACCACCGTCACCGGCAACCCATTCCACGCACTCACCGCTCTCTGCGTAAAAAACTTACTCCTGACATCTCCTCTGTAACCACTTCCAAGCACATTAAAACTATGCCTTCTCGTTCTAGCCATTTCAGCACTGGGAAAAAGCCTCTGACTATCCACACGATCAATGCCTCTCATCACCCTGTGCACCTCTATCAGGTCTCCCCTCATCTTCCGTCGCTCCAAGAAGCCCATTTTCAGAAGGCATGCTCCCCAATCCAGGAAACATCCTTGTAAATCTCTTCTGCACCCTTTCTATGGTTTCTACATCCTTCCTGTAGTGAGGTGACCAGAACTGAGCACAGTACTCCAAATGCGGTCTGACCAGGGTCCTATAGAGCTGCAACATTACCTCTCAGCTCTTAAACTCAATCCCACGATTGATGAAGGCCAATGCACCATATGCCTTCTTAACCAGAGTCAACCTGCACAGTAGATTTGAGTGTTCTATGGACTCAGACCCCAAGATCCCTCTGATCCTCCACACTGCCAAGAGTCTTATCATTAATGCAAATTCTGCCATCATATTTAACCTACCAAAATGAACCACCTCACACTTACCTACAAACCCCATTTCCAGAAAAGTTGGGATATTTTCCAAAATGCAATAAAAATAAAAATCTGTGATATGTTAATTCATGTGGACCTTTATTTAACTGACAAAAGTACAAAGAAAAGATTTTCAATAGTTTTACTAACCAACTTAATTGTACTTTGCAAACATACACAAATTTAGAATTTGATGACTGCAACACACTCAACAAAAGTTGGGACAGAGTTAAAATAAGATTGAAAAGTGCACAGAATATTCAAGTAAAACCGGTTTGGAAGACTGCACATTAAGCAGGCTAATTGGTAGCAGGTGGGGTATCATGACTGGGTATAAAAGTAGCGTCCATCAAAGGCTCGGGAGTACTTTGGAAAACTATTGTCACTCAACACAGTCCATCGCTGCATCCAGAAATACAACTTGAAACTGTATTACGCAAGGAGGAAGCCATACATCAACTCTATGCAGAAACGCCAGCAAATTCTCTGGGCCCAAGCTCATCTCAGATGGACCGAAAGACTGTGGAACCATGTGCTGTGGTCAGATGAGTCCACATTTCAGCTAGTTTTCGGAAAAAAACAGGCGTCGAGTTCTCCGTGCCAAAGATGAAAACGACCACCCAGATTGTTATCAGCGAAAGGTGCAAAAGCCAGCATCTGTGATGGTATGGGGGTGCATCAGTGCCCACGGCATGGGTGAGTTGCATGTATGTGAAGGTACCACTGACTCTGAGGCGTATATTAGGATTTTAGAGAGACATTTGTTACCACCAAGGCGACATCTCTTCCTGAGACGTCCATGCTTATTTCAGCAAGACAATGCCAGACCACATTCTGCACAGGCTACAACAACGTGGCTTTGTAGACACAGAGTGTGTGTGCTTGACTGGCCGGCTGCCAGTCCAGATCTATCTCCTATTGAAAATGTATGGCGCATCATGAAGAGCAGAATCAGACAACGGAGACCATGGACTGTTGAGCAGCTGAAGTCTTATATCAAGCAAAAATGGACAAAATTTCCAATTGCAAATCTACTACAATTAGTATCCTCAGTTCCAAAACGATTAAAAAGTGTTATTAAAAGTAAAGGTGATGTAACACAATGGTAAACATGCCTCTGTCCCAACTTTTGTTGTGTTACAGCCATCAAATTCTAAATTTGTGTATGTTTACAAAATGCAATTAAGTTGGTCAGTAAAACTGTTGAAAATCTTTTCTTTGTACTTTTGTCAGTTAAATAAAGGTTTCCGTGAATTAACATATCACAGATTTTTGTTTTTATTGCATTTTGGAAAATATCCCAACTTTTCTGGAAATGGGATTTGTAGTTTGAACTCCATCTGCCACTTCACAGCCCAGTTTTGCATCCTATCAATGTCCCACTGTAACCTGACAGCCCTCCACACTATCCACAACCCCACCCTTTGTGTTGTCAGCAAATTTACTAACCCATCTCTCCACTTCCTCATCCAGGTCATTTATAAAAATCACGAAGAGTAGGGGGCCCAGAAGAGATCCCTGAGGCACACCACTGGTCACCAACCTCCATGCAGAATATGACCCGTCTACAACCACTCTTTGCCTTCTGAAGGCAAGCCAGTTCTGAATCCAGGAAGAAATGTCCCCTTGGATCCCATGCCTCCTTACTTTCTCAATAAGATTCGCATGTAGTACCTTATCAAATGCCTTACTGAAATCCACATATACATCTACTGCTCTACCTTCATCAATGTGTTTAGTCACATCCTCAAAAAATTCAATCAAGCTTGTAAGGCACAACCTGCCTTTTGACAAATCCATGCTGACTATTCTGTCATATTATGCCTTTCCAAATGTTCATAGATCCTGCCTCTCAAGATCCTCTACATCGACTTACCAACCACTGAAGGTAGACTCATTGGTCTATAATTTCCTGAGCTATCTCTGCACCCTTTCTTGAATAAGGGAACGTCCGCGACCCTTCAATCCCCTGGAACCTCTCCTGACCCCACTGATGATGCAAAGATCATCGCCAGAGGCTCAGCAATCTCCTCCCTCGCCTCCCATAGTAGCCTGGGGGTACATCTCGTCCAGTCACGGTGACTTATCCAACTTGATGTTTTCCAAAAGCTCCAGCACATCCTCTTCCTTAATATATACATGCTCAAAATTTGCAGTCCACTGTAAGTCATTCCTACAATCACCAATCCTTTTCCATAGAGAATACTGAAGCAAAGTATTCATTAAGTACCTCTGCTATCTCCTCTGGTTCCATACACACTTCTCCACCGTCATAATTGATTGGTCCTATTTTCTCATGTCTTATCCTCTTGCTCTTCACAAACTTGTAGAATGCCTTGGGGTCTGCCAAGGCCTTCACTTGTCCCCTTCTGGCTTTCCCAATTTCATTCTTAAACTCCTTCCTTCTAGCCTTATAATCTTCTAGATCTCTATCATTACCTAGTTTTTTGAACCTTTTGTAAGCTCTTCTTTTCTTCTTGACTACATTTACAACAGCTTTTGTACACCATGGTTCCCGTACCCTACCATCCTTTCCCTGTCTCACTGAAACGTACCTCTGCAGAACCCCCCACAAATATCTCCTGAACATTTTCCACATTTCTTCTGTACATTTCCCTGAGAACATCTGTTTCCAAGTTCCTGCCTGATTGCCTCATATTTCCCCTTACTCCAATTAAATGCTTTTCTAACTCGTCTGTTCCTATCCCTCTTTAATGCTATGGTAAAGGAGATAGAATCGTGATCACTATCTCCAAAATGCTCTCCCACTGAGATCTGACACCTGACCAGGTTCATTTCCCAATACCACATCAAGTACAGCCTCTCTTCCTGTAGGCTTATCTACATATTGTGTCAAGAAACCTTCCTGAACACAATAACAAACTCTACCCCATCTCAACCTCTCGCTCTAAAATCTCCCACAACAACCCTGCTAATATCACACCTTTCCAGAATCTGTCTCCCCATCTGCTCCTTGATGTCCCTAATACTATTGGGTGGTCTATAAAAAACACCCAGTAGTTATTGACCCATTCCTGTTCCTAACTTCCACCCACAGAGACTCTGTAGACAATCGTTCTGTAACTCCCTCCTTTTCTGCAGCCGTGACACTATCTCTGATCAACAGTGCCAAGTCCCCATCTCTTTTGCCTCCCTCCCTGTCCTTTCTGAAACATCTAAAGCCTGGGAGTTTAAGTAAACATTCCCGCCCCGAGCCATCCAAATCTCAGTAATGGCCACAACATCATAGCTCCAAGTACTGATCCACGCTCTAAGCTCATCCGCTTTGTTCATAATACTCCTTGCATTAAAATACACATCTCAAACCATCGGTCTGAGTGCGGCCCTTCTCTATCACCTGCCTATCCTTTCTCCCTGTGTCTCCAAGCTTTCTCTATTTGTGAGCCAACCGTCTCTTCCTCCATCACTTCAGTTCAGTTCCCACACCCCAGTAATTCTAGTTTAAACTCTCCCAATAGCAATTGTAAACTCCCCACCAGGATATTGGTCCTCTTGGGATTCAAGTATAACCTGTTCTTTTTGTACAGGTCCCACCTGTCCCAATGATCCAGAAATCCGGATCCCTGCTCTCTGCTCCAATCCCTCAGCTACGCATTTATCCTCCACCTCATTCAATTCCTATACTCAGTGTCTCTTCGCACAGGCAGTAATACTGAGACTACCTTTGTGGTCCTGCCTCTCAACTTCCTTCCTAACTCCTTGTAGTTTGTTTTCAGGACCTCCACCCTTTTCCTACCAATGTCGTTGGTACCAATATGTACCAGAACCTCTGGCTGTTCTCCTTCCCACTTCAGGATATCGTGGACGCAACCAGAAACATCTGGTTGCACCTGGGAAGCAAACTACCATCCGTGTTTCTCTCTTGCGTCCACAGAATCACCCATCTGACCCCATAACTATAGAGTCCGCTATCACTGCTGCCATCCTCTTCACTTCCCTACCCTTCTGATCCACAGGGCCAGACTCTGCCAGAGGTGTGGCCACTGTTGCTTCCCCCACGTAGGCCATCTCCCACAACAGTACTCAAACAGGAGTACTTATTGTTAAGGGGGACAACCACAGGGGTACTCTCTAGTATCTGCCTCTTGCCTTTCCCTGTCCTGTTCCCCACTTATCTATCTCGCCAGGCCCCAGTGTGACTACCTGTCTATAGCTCCTATCTATTACCTCCTCACTCTCCCTGACCAGATGAAGGTCATCAAGCTGCATCTCCAGTTCCCTAATGTGGTCCCTAAGGTGCTGCAGCTCAACGCATCTGGCGCAGATATGGCTGTCCAGGAAGCTGGGAGTCTCCCGGACTTCCCACATCTGACACCGAGCACAGAACACTGGCCTCACACACATACTTCTTGTCTGTAATCTACATAGATAACCTACCTCGCCTCGACGCTGTTATTGCCGAAGCCCCGTTGAGCCAAAGCCTTTCTACTGTCTCCCTCTACTCTGTCACCCACTCTAAAAAGCTGCCTTTTAAATTCTTTTCGCTGTTCTCACTAGCTGATGTTCACACGCTTGCGCAGTTCTGCCCCGATCAAACTGCTGAAGAAATAACCATCTCCTTTTAAACTCTTCTTGCTTTTAAATTCTTCTCACATTTAACACTTTCAATACTGACAGCTTTGGCAGATGGAGAGCAGAGACAAACTAATCTTGCGTAGGAAGTCAACCTGGTAAAGTTCTCCTCAGAAACATCAGATGACTGATGTATACATTGGGAAAGCTGCCCCTCATATGACTCAAGCAACAGATGATACAGTCAAACTTACAGAATCACTCCTCTAGACAATATAGATTCCTCCATCACTATCTTAAGTACATCTTGCTCCACAGGCAGGAAGGAATAGCTCATTATGGACTCTATATCCATGAAGTTGCACAGCATCTGGTCAAACGTGTGCAAGAAAATGTCCACCTGATTTTCATAAATTATGTTCACTTTATGTTGAATACTTCAAAAAGCACTGAAAGTAGCAGGGGCACAGAGTGTACTCTGGGTGAGTGGCTTTACTGACATTGCCAGGAAGGTCTGAGAGCATGACAAATGACTGAACACCACGAGACAGATATACCTGCCTAAATAAGTCTGCAATATGCAGCAAGCGAATCAAAATGAGGGTTAAACCTACTTGATCTTGTCCTCAATAACTTATCTTCAGTTTATATATCTATCTACTGAAGTACTAGTAGAAGAGACCACTATACATACCTTGTGCTGACTTCACATAGAGGATATCTTCATTGAGTTCATCTGCTAAAAGAATACAAAGCTCAGCTCCTTAATAAACAACTAAGCTGAGTCAATAGACACTCGCAAAAATTAAGTTTTAGTTGAATGCAGCTGCATTGATCTTTTGAGCTTAGCTTATTATTAATTCTATCCAGAGCTTGATCTGCAGTAGCTTGAAGACAGTGTTGGTTGTATCTCAATAGCTCAAAAAAATAATGAAAAACATTTTTCATTTAGTAAATGTGTTGCATGCATTTTAAAAATAATTCACAAGTGTATTCAGATCTCATTTATTTTAATATATACAAAGACTGAAACTCTTACATTACACTTAAATACAATATAGTAACTGAAAAATCTATCAGAATCAGTTCCAAATTAGTTAGGTTTAAAGTTTATTAGAAACTACTGGAATTTCTACATTAGTATCATTCAAATTTCTTCTGTATGTAGGCACCAGTTCAAGAACCAAGACTTGAAAGTCTTTCAGGTAATAAGACCTTGCAGAATTGAATCAATACACATCAAATTATTGCACCGTGGAAGCAACTTACATATATGCTGTGAGTTCAAAGGAACAAGCATCTTCTATCGCCATTCCCACACTTGCCTTTTTTTTGGGTAACCAGCTGTGAGTTCTTTCTTTTTGGTGGTCTTTCTCTGTCTTTATAGACTGATAGTATTTCATTGCACTTATGTAATAGTTAAGCACACAGCTGTGCTGAAGATTAGGGGCAGGGTGACTGATTGGAGGAGTTATCGTTCCAACTGAGCTCAGACCACTAATGCTCACTGAACAGGATGCTGCTCCTTGCCCTCCATTTGTTTTGGAAACCAATTGAAAGCCGAGGGATATTTTGCTTTTACAAATGAAAACGCTTGATGTAATAGTATATCCCTCACACTTATTGATACATTTTTTGTGAACATTTTAAAAGGGCTTTCTGATAATAAACTGCCAGACTGAACAGCAAAAGATGTTAGGAGGTTCACGAAATGCTGTGATCATTTCTCTCTGTGTCTGAACTATTCGAAATATTAGACAGGTGTTCACGGTCCATTTCTGATTGGTCAAAACTAACATCACTAGCACGCAGAGATGAATGCACATAGGTCTTACTGTCTTGTGTGGGACACAAGTCCTGGTGGTCAGTTTTAATGAGAACTGCCTCTTGGTTCTCAGTTGCACAAGAATTAATTGTGCTGAGGTCCTCTGTTGTTTGAAGATCATCACTGTGTGAAGGCACAGCTTTACTTTCTTCAGAACTTAAACTAGGTTGAGCATGTTCAACGGTACTAGAAGCATTTGGGACATTTGAACCATCACTGCTTAATGTTTCATTCATATTGTTGGAGCTCCGGGCAGAAGTATTCCTTTCTGGAGCTGCAATGCCTTCTGATATGATAGCTGCTGTTTCTGCCACCCAATTCAGATCACCACTTAATGGGGTCACCTCAAGGCTTGCATTCTGCATACGAACAGGCTGAATGCTATCTGCTAGGCTGGGAGCATCGTTTAACTGGGCTGGACCAGGAGTAGATTCAAGAAGATTGCCTGGATCCGTGGGGTTCTGTTGAACACTTTCTGTTGCAGTGTTGTTGTTGAGGTTATCCTGGAGAGTTGTCTGGTTGGCTTGGCCAGCCTGTTGGTTCTGTAGTAACATCTCTTGAATGCGAATCTGCTGAAGGATGGCAGGCAACTCATAGTGATGGAAAAAGTATATCATTGAATGCTGGAAAAGAAAACAGCATCTAATTAAAGACTTGCAACAATGGAAAAGGCAAGTAACAGTTTATTCAAGCCACCCCTTTGTGCAGATCATAATCACAAAACAATTAAAATGCAAAAAAAAGCATATAAATTTTGTAACTTGATCTATGGTTGACAGCAAGCCTTGCTTGGCTTCAAGGAAAGAATTATATCCTGCAAGCGAGCATCAACTGCTTTATCTGTGGCTTTTTAAACAAAGAGTTGTCACAGCATCATGGTAGTGTAGCGGTTATCGTTATGCTATTACAGCTCAGCACATTCTGGAGTTCAGAGATCAATTCTGCTGCTGTCTGTAAGGAGTTTGTACGTTCTCCCAGTGAGTTTCCTCTGGGTGCTCCGGTTTCCTCCCACAGTCCAAAGATGTACTGGCTGGAAGGTTAAGTGGTCGATGTAAATTATCCTGTGATTAGGCTAGTGTTAAATAGGTGCGTTGCTGCGCAGTATGGCTCGTTGGGCCAAAGGATCTGTTCTGCGCTGTATCTTTAAATAAACAAACAAACAGGACTGAGTGTACTGGCTGGTCTACTATTTCTCTCCTTTAGTAGGTTATTCAGCACTGTTAAAAACTTCATACTGAAACAATTCAGCTGTCATTTCTATTTTAAAACAATGCCTACACATTTTCTGCATTTTGTATTTTACTTTATTTTAAATATTTATCTTTTTAAAAAATTTAAATGTGAGGAAAGGTTCATCAGAGAAATAAACATCCTAAAAACTGCCAGAGCTTAACCCAGTGCAAAAGAATACACAAAATTGACAATCACCTAACTTGAACGCCCCAGATTTCCAATGTCCAACAACAAAATAATCTCTTCAGCTTTTGGTTCTAAAACCAAGCTGCATCAACAAGTATGAAATAGACATTAAATTAGCAGAGGTATTAAGATCTGTACTCACAAAAATGACATCAACGGAATTGTTTTTTTTAATTAATCTAATGGAAATTCCTGGAAACCTCCAGTACAAAAAACATAATTGAACTGTCCTGTACAGAAGGCAATGTCTAGTCTAAACTGACAAATCAGCAGCATGTACATAACATGCCATCATCCTCCAAAGTCTTTCCATTTCCACTGAGCTGTGCAGAACTCACGCACCTGATTCTGTCATAGTCAGAGAATTACCAGCCATGGCTTTTCTTCCTTCATCCACAACATTAGCTCTGGTTAACTCCAAGGTTATATCCTTGGACACAAGATTCAATTCATCAGCTCCCAACAGAACAATCTCATCAATCTTATTCCCAGCTCCTTATTTCCCTAACATTGTATTTCCTCAGATATTTCTTTCAAATCAACTTCTTTGACGAACCCTTCTGTAATCTGCTCGGCATTGCCTTATGTGACTTTACATTAAATTTTACATGATGCTGAAGATTTGAGTTGCATCAGAAAATATTATATCAATGACATTACAAAGACAGCTCAATGGAAAATGAATCAAGTTGCCAAATCAGATGGAGCAATTGTAGGAAATGATTTAGTGATCTGGCATTAAATAGGAGGGCTGAGCGCTGTTCAAAAGTGATCACTTTTCAGTAGGTTAGCAGATTCAGCAGCACTGCTTTCCATATTTACAAGGTCCAGGTTCACCAGTGAAGAATGATATATATGACATTGAACTGTATCCAAACAAGAGTCAATATATTTAGAAAGCTAGGAGCAGGGGAATTTAGAAAAATAAAATACTTGCAAAAATACTTGCTTATACCTGTATAAACAGCCAAGACGTTACCAAAGCCAAACTGCTGTACTGGCCATTGAAACGATAATGATATGCATAAAAGGCAAAGTGGTACAGGTAAAAGAATCTGCAAAACACACAAACATTCATTTTTAAATGATTGAAAGGAATACATTAAATATAATTATTACAATGTAAAATGAGGCCATTTGAACTATAAAGTACACAGAAGCTCAGCTGAACAATTCCATCAGTCTAAACCCACCCTCCACACACTGTGTCCTATTTCCATGTAACATTACAATTTATTCTTTGTCACATGTCAAAACATCGACTGTTTGTTCATTTCCATAGATGCTGCCTGGCCTACTGAGATCCTCCAGCATTTTGTGTGTGTTGCTTTGGATTTCCAGCATCTGCAGAATGTTTCGTGTTTATAATTTCCTCTTTTTGATCCTTCTGCAACTTACCTATACTATGGGTAATTTACTGAAGCCAATTAATTGACCAGCTTGTCTTTGGGATATGGGAGTAAACTGGCTCATCTGGAAATCCACACATTCAGGAATAAACATGCATACCAACAGCACCCAGATCAGGAAAGATCCGGGTTTTTGGAGCAGTGTGTTAGCAGCTCTACTTGCTGAGTCACATCCAACCTTCCTTTGGGGCAAAGATTGGGATAAAACTTGAAAGGACATAAGAAATACCAATGAATTTATTTGAATAAAGAATATATGGAAACCTAGTTTACAGGTTCTGAAATATTGCTTTGTGTAGCAATCTGACAAATCATATTAAAAACTTACAGATTTATTATCTAGGGCCCCAGCATGCAGACGTCACTTTTACTGCATCAGGGTTGCCTGCCAATTTACTCTCTTCAGCTTGGCTATGGATGAGGAGATTAACCAATGTTCTTGATTTCATCACTGTCAGAAACATGTCCCAGCGTTTGCATTTGGGGTGAAGCATGGTTTATTGTCTATCACAATTAAACTAATCATGCTTCTATAAAGGAATAGATATATAGAAATACATGAGTTAAGACTACCATTTGATTTTTAATACCCAAGATCTCTTTAAAGAACCGCCATTTCTCTAGCCCAAGTCTCCAACTGTTTCAATGCAGCTTTTCTGGAACATAAGACTACTAGTTTTTCTTTGAACATTTGGGCTAGGTATATAGGGATACAGTGCGGAATAGGCCCTTCCAGCCTTCTGGGGTGTGTTGCCCAGCAATCTCCTATTTTATTCTAGCCTACTAACCAGTACGCCTTTGGACTGTGGGAGTAAACCGAAGCTCCCAGAGAAAACCCAAGCATTCCACAGGAAAGACATACAGAGGACAACAGAATTGAGTTCTGAACTCCAATGCCCCAAGTTGTTGTAGTTGCACTGGCCACTATGTTACTGTGGCAAAATTAATGACAAACGGGATACACAAAAATACAATCAAAATTTTCCTTATAACATGACGAATCTGTACTCATCATTATGGTTGCATTTCCAAATTTATAAACAACACACACACCTGAGCCAATGTCGTTTGCCCGTGTTAGTGTGACAGCAAATTGCATCATACTGGTCTGCCAGCCAGACAATTAAAATAATATAAAATGCTGTGGTTGTGTCATTGAAGAATTCTGACATGATGGCTTCCATCCCTGGAGGAAGAAAAAAAATCAAACATTTAAAAGGATTTCATAAAAATAAAAACAAAAAATAAACCTGCATAAAATTCCACAATTATAAATTGTTTCAAGCAAAATTAGATAGATACGTCATGTGATATAAAAGTATCTCCCCATAATTGCATTTCCTAATTCAGAATCAGGCCATATACATGAGTTCAGTGGCCACTTTATTAGGTACATCTGCTCGTTAATACAAATATCTAATCAGCCACTCAATGCATAAAAGCATACAGACATGATTAAGAGGTTCAGTTGTTGTTCACACCAAACATCAGAATAGGGAAGAAATGCGATCTAAGTGATTTTGACCATGGAATGATTGTTGGTGCCAGATGAGATGGTTTGAGTATCTCAGAAACTGCTGATCTCCTGGGATTTTCATGCACAACAGTCTCCAGAGTTTACAGAGAAAGGTGCAAGAAACAAAAAACATCCAGTGAGAGGCAGTTCTGTGGGTGAAAACACCTTGTTAATGAGAGAGGTCAGAGGAAAATGGCCAGATTTATTCAAGCTGACAGGAGGGCAACAGTAACAGTGGTGTGAAGTAGAGCATCTTTGAATACACAACAGGTCAAACCTTGAAGTGGATGGGCTACAGCAGCAGAAGACCATGAACATACATGCAGTAGTCACTTAATTAGGTACACTCTTTAAGAAAGGAGGGAGGCAGAAGAAAGGAAATTATAGACTAGTTAGCCTGACTTCAGTGGTTGGGAAAGTGTTGGGAGTCTATTACAAAGGATAAGATTTTGGGGTACTTGGGGGCACGTGATAAAATAGGCCAAAGTCAGCATGGTTTCTTTCAGGGGAAATCGGGGAAATCTTGCCTGACAAATCTTTGACACTTTTTGAGGAATTCACAAGCAGGAAAGGCAAAGGAGAGACAGTGGATGTTGCTTACTTCAGAAGGCCTTTGAAAAAGTGCTACACAAAAGGGTACTTAACAAGATGAGCACCCATGGTATTACAGGAAAGACTTGCTGACTGGCAGGACGCAAAGAGTGGGAATAAAGCAGGCCTTTTCTGGTTGGCTGCCAGTGGCTAGTGGTGTTCCACAAGGGTTGATGTTAGGTCCGCTTCTTTTCACGTTATATGCCAGTAATTTGGATAATGGAATTGATGGCTTTGTCCAAGTTTGTAGGCAAACTAGCAGAGATAGGTGGAGAGACAGCTAGCATTGAGGAAATAAAGAGTCTGCAGAATCACTGAGACAGACTGGGAAAATGGAATACAGTGTAAGGAAGTGTATGGTCATGCACTTTGATAGGAGGACAAAGGTGTAGACCATTTTCTAAGTGGGGGAGGACATTAAAAAAAAAATCAGAGGTGCAAAGAGATTTGGGAGTGCAGTATTTCCTAAAGGTCAACTTGCAGGTTGAGTCTGTGATAAGGAAGGCAAATGCAATGTTAGCATTCATTTCAAAAGTACCAGAGTACAAAAGCAAGAATGTAATGCTGAGATTTTATAAGGCATTGGAGTACTGTGAGCAGTTTTGGGCCCCTTACCTAAGAAAAGATATGCTGGCATTGAAGAGAGTTCAGTGAAGGTTCATGAGAATAATTCTGGGAAAGAGTTAATATATGAGGAGTGGTTGATGGCTCTGGGCCTGTACTCACCAGAATTTAGAAGAATGAGGGAGCAATCTCATTAAAACCTATCAAATCTTGAAAGGTGTAGATAAAGTGGATATGGAGAGGTTGTTTCTTATAGTTGGGGTGTCTAGGAATAAATGGCAAGGCTCAGAATAGAGGGACATCCATTTAGAACAGAGATGAAGAGGAATTTCTTTAGCCAGAGGGTGATGAATCTGTGGAATTCATTGCTACAGATGACTGTGGAGGCCAAGTCATTGGATATATTTAAAGCAGAGGTTCTTGATTAGTCAGGGCATCAAAGGTTGTGAGAAGGCAGGAGGATAGAATTGAGAAGGACAATAAATCAGCTATAATGGAATAGCAGAACAGACTTGATGGGCTGAATGGCCTAATTCTGTTCCAATGTCTTATATTCTTATAGGAGGTACCTAATAAAATGGCCACTGAGTATATTTTTTTCCACTGGAGTTTTTGAATTTTCAGAGACTTGCCAAGACACCAGATGTCTTGTTTTATCTTTTGGTACCCGATGTCGTTTCATTGAAAGTTAATGGTCAATAGGAAACCTACAATAAAGAAAAAAATTACAACACACTTTATTTGAGAAGGAAGAATATTGCCCTAAAGCAAAATCATGTAATGAGATAGTGAATAGAATAGAAAATGCAATGAAGTAAAACAGATCTGCTTGGAAACCATGCGGACAGAGAGCAGGTGATCCAAGCAAATGCCAAGCAAGAAACATCTTCCTGTAAATCTTGTAGAAATCTTTCCATTGTTATTAAAGGCATGCAGAAATCATGTAAAAGAACTGTGCTTCCCACACTCTTTTAGGAAGATTTCCAAAGACTCAAGACACACAGAAAAAAAGAACCTTTCCTTCTTAAATGAGGAACTCCAGTATTTTTTAACAGTGAATCTGATTGCTAGATAGTTCCTCACCAGAAGAGGAAGCACTTTCTCGATTTTGTATGTTTCAACAAGTGTCCTCTCACTTTTCTAAGCTCTAGCATAGGGGTCGCCAACCTATCAATCGCGATCCACCGGTCGATCTTTGAGACTTTCCCAGTAGATCCCGAAAAAAATCAAAAATAAATACACAAATACTGTTGTAATGTGAGCATTATAAAAACAAGTAATACTAATTAGGATCATGGTCATATAGCAACATTTTTGCTACAAAGCTGTTTGTAAAGAGAGATTGTTTCTGGGTTGCGGGGTATTAGTTCTGTTCTGCCCAGCGCGCATGTGTATAGCACCCCCACCATGAACTGCGTTTTCACCGTAGCTTGTGCTGCATCAAAGTGACCAATTAAATTAGATACGCCATTGCTGACTGCGTCACCTCTGATCTGGGCCGACATTTATGTGCCAGGCGGCACCTAATTATTTAGCTTGTTTACTTCGGCCTTTTTTCTTAAAGATATGCTGGGTGCGTTCCGGCCACCGCTGTACCGCTGCATTCTTCGCGGCCTGGAGGTTGGGGACCACAAGAGTACAAACTGTCGCAAACATCAATATACAGCACTCGCTCGTGATAGCCTGATAGCATGGCTGAGGCTCCACGAAAGAAGGCGATAACGTACAAATGGGAAGAGGAATTTCTACTTACCTTAGTGAAAGACAAGTGTGTATGTATGTTGTGCCACCAAACACAAGCACTGACTAAAAGAGGGAATCTGGAGTAGCACCACAACACCAACCACCATAAATTTAAAGACACCTACCTCCTAAAGAGTGCAATTTGTGCCAAGAAAGTTGAGGAGCTGAAATCAGGGTTGAAGGCCCAGCAATTGTTTTTCACAAAACATGCTGCTCAAAATAAGGCTGCTATTGAAGCATCATTTCATGTAAGTCACCTTTTGGCTAAACACAGAAGCCTCTTATAGATGGCGATTTAGTCAAGGAATGGCCATTACCGCAGAGACTGTTTTTAATGACTTTAAAAACAAAAACGACACCACAACCGCAATACATAATATACTGCTTGGCCCTGCAACAGTGACAAGGAGGATAGAGTCACCGTCAGAGGACGTGGATATTTTTCACTACAATTCGATGAATCCCTGGATGTAATGCAAACAGCTCAGCTTGTTGTATTTGTCAGAATGGCTTTCCACGATTTTACAACAAAGGAGGACTTCCTCACTCTTTTGCAATTAAAGGACAGAACGAGAGGTGAGGATATTTACAATGAGCTTAAAAAATATGTCCCTGAAAATGACAACCCCATTCATAAACTGGTGGCAATTACTACTGATGGGGCCCCAGCAATGCACAGTGTGCACGCTGGTTTTATAGCACTAAGTCAGTGCCTACTTCGGGTCAACTTATCTATGTGAAATTGCGTTTTCACAGATGAAAAATTATTAAATCTAAGTACAGGAGCTGTCTTACTGACAGGCATCTCACAGACTGTCTCAGACTGGCTGTCTGTAGTTATGAACCAAATTTCAAGGAACCAGCAATAAGTATTCAGTCCCAGTCATCACACTGAGTGCAACAGTCAATTTTTATTCATTTATTTTTCGTGTTGAAATAAAATTAAATAATGAAACTTAGAATTAAAGGTGTGAAGTATTATAATATTCTTAAAGAAAGATATGCTAGTTACAGTGTTTTCTTGTTTGAATTAATTTGAAAGTATGACAAAAGTATTTTGTGTACAGGTGTCCCCCGCTTTTCGAACATTCGCTTTATGAAACCTCACTGTTACGAAAGACCTACATTAGTACCGTTTTCACTTTCAAAAGGTGTTTTCACTGTTACGATAAAAAAGCAGCGTGCGATAAAAAATCAGTGCACAAAAAAATCAGCACGCGATAAAAGGCAGCACGCATCCTGAGCAGTTGCTCTCCCCCCGGATTCGGTACGGCATTCTAGCCAGCATTGCTTAAACACGAGCCTGTGAGTAGCCGTTTGCAAGATGAGTTCTAAGGTATCAGAAAAGCCTGAAAGAGCTCGTAAGGGTGTTACACTTAGCGTAAAACTAGACATAATTAAGCGTTTTGATCGTGCTGAATGAAGTAAGGACAACATGAGTTTGGCTTGTGGAAGCTGACGAACATGATGTTGAAGAGGTTTTGGCATCCCATGACCAAGAACTGACAGATGAAGAGCTGATGCAATTGGAAGAAAAAAGGATAACAATCGAAACCGAATGAGTAATGATAAAGTACGACTTTAATTTTTAAAGGGTACGTCGGTTTAGGAGATACTTACAGGATGGTTTGAGTCCTTACAAAGAACTGTGTGATAGAAAAATGCGCAGGCTCAGCAGTCAAGCAAGCCTTCCACATCAGCCACAGCAGACGACGAACCTCAACCTTTGACATCGACGCGGGCAGTCATAGGAGAAGATCAGCTGCCTGCTCTAATGGAAACAGACGACGAGATGACACCCCAGTGTCCCACCTCCCCAACACCCAGGCCGCGGACAGATACTGTACCGATTCACGGAGAATGCAACGGTTGCCGGGAGGCACACAGCACATCTTTAAGAAAAAAGCTGAAATAAACATGCTAATTAATTAGGTGCCGCCGCCACATAATTGTCAGCCCAGATCAGAGACGACGCAATCGGAAATTGGCACTGATCTGGGCCGACAATTACATGTCGGGCGGCACCTAATTAATTAGCTTGTTTATTTCGTTTTTTTTCTTAAAGATGTGCTGTGTGTCTCCCGGCTACCGCTGCATTCCTGCATGCTTTGCACCAATGTATCGCTCGGCAGCCTGGAGGGTGGGGACCACTAACCACTCCAGCCTGCGACGACTCAGTCTAACACACTATCATCAGTGTGCTCGGCAAGCTATCTTCCCAATTCCCGTAAGTGATACGACACTGTACATACACTATTTCTACTTTATATTGGCTGTGTATTTTTACGTGTTATTTGGTATGATTTGGCAGCTTCACAGCTTAAAGGTTACTGGAGAGAGTGTTCTTGCCAACAGTGCTTGCGTGAGATTTTCTGCCGACAGCGCTTGCGTGAGATTTTCGCTATGGAGAACAGTTCAGTAATGATTGTGGAAAAGTATTTCTACTTTATATAGGCCATGTATTTATCATATCATTCCTGCTTTTACTATATGTTACTGTTATTTTAGGCTTTATGTGTTATTTGGCATAATTTGGTGGGCTATTTTTGGGTCTGCAAATGCTCACAAAATTTTCCCATATAAATAAATGGTAATTGCTTCTTCGCTTTACAATATTTCGGCTTACGAACCGTTTCATAGGAACGCTCTACCTTCGGATGGCGGGGGAAACCTCTAATTCAAATACAATTAGCCCAAATAAAAGGCCTCAAATTGGCAGTACAATCTGAGCTGTTTTTTCTTTAAACGATTTAGTAGGTCGATCTTGCCTTTCACTAAGGTCGAGGTAGGGGATTTTGGGCTTAAAAAGGTTGGTGACCACTACGCTAGCAGAGACAAGCCTAAATGTCCAAACTTTCCTCATAAATCAACACAAAGTTGCCTGGTAAACCGTATCTAAATTGCTTCAAACAATAAAAATCTAAATAAGGAGACTAACACTGTATATAGCATTCAAAGTGTGGCCTCACAAGTGTTCTACAGAATGGAAGTACAAACTCCCTACCTTGTCTTCAACTCTCTTTATAATAAGTTCAAAGTAAACTTATTATCAAAGTTTCTATACCATATACAAGCTTGAGATTCATTTTCTTGCAGGTATCCAGAGAAACGTAAAGAAATACAACAGATTCCATGAAAATCCATACATAACCAAGTCAAGAGTCCCTGACTGGAAGTCTATAAGCTGTGGAATCAGTCCAGCACTAAGGCAAGTGAAGCCATCCAGCCCAGTCTAGGAGCACGATGATTATACAGCAACAAATGTTCCTAAATCTGGCGGTGCAGGACCCAAGACCTCTGCACCTCCTGCCTGATGGTAGTTGTGAGTAGAGATTGAGAGTAGCGATATTATCAGTCTCTGTGATTGATTAAAGCAACACACACAAAAGTTGCTGGTGAACGCAGCAGGCCAGGCAGCATCTCTAGGAAGAGGTACAGTTGACGTTTTGGGCCGAGACCCTTCGTCAGGACTAACTGAAAGAAGAGCTAGTAAGAGATCAAAAATTGATTAAAGCAACTGATTAAATCAAAGATTGATTAAAGCAATCTTGGTTGGCACGGAATAGTGGTGTTGAATACCTGCTTGTTTTCTGCTCTTGGGCCTGAACACTCTAATCTGACCTAAAGTTCACCCCAGTACTTACTAGGAGAACCAGATCCCCTAGCATCTCAGAGATTCATAACATTTCATCATTTCAAAATTATCCTTTCTTAAATAAATTTTCTGCCAAAATGGAATACCCTGTAGTAGCTAAGGTTTTAAAAACTGGACACATTCTACACCAGACATCTAGTAATTCAGAAACAATGAAACAACTTGAAGGGCTATGTGGCCAGTTAACAATTATAAAACTCTATAAGAGTGATCAGGGATAAACCCACGTGCTCACACACTTATCTTTTTGATACATGTCATATGGTAAATATACAGTGGGCAGTACAGAAGCATAGTGGTTAGTGCAATGCTTTCCGGTCCAGACAATCTGGGTTCAATTCCCGCCACGATCTGTAAAGAGTTTGTATGTTCTTCCGGTGATTCTGTGGGTTTCTTCCTTTTGGTAGGTTAATTGGTCACTGTAAATTGTCCTGTGATTAGGCTTGGATTAAATCAGGGGATTGATGGGCCACACAACCTGAAGGGCTGGGAGGGCCTCTTCCGTGCTGTAGTAAAATAAATAAATAAATTTATTAGGTACAGTGAAAATGCCTTGCTACTGAGAGGGGTCAGAGGAGAATGGTCAGACTGGTTCAAGCAGACAGGAAGGCAACAGTGGTGTGTAGAAGAGTACTTCTGAATGTACAACATGTTGTACCTTGAAATAGGTGGGCTGCAACAGCAGAAGACCACACTGGAGTCCATTCCTGTACCTAATAAAGTGGCCACTGAGTGCACATACCAGCTACATATTTGATATGTCAGTTACAGCATCCTAAATATCTAACATCATTTAAAAGTAAGGTCTTCTTCCTCTTTTAATTGTAAAAACTCAGTAAAAATGGTGACCTTGCAAATTACATTATATATTTTGAGATGTTTAAGTTTTATGAGTGACAAAAAAGTATTTATTTATAAAATACCCCTATGGAGAAAATGCCTCCAAAAATCCATCGCTGTTGAGAGCCCCCTGCACCTTAGAAGGGAAGTATTCAAAACTGATAAAAGGTGGTACTCAACTTTTCCAAAATGGTCATTATTGGCAAAGTCACCATTATTTATCCTTAACTGCCTCTGGGAAGGTGAATGAGCCAATTCCTTGAATTCTTTCTGACTGCCTTTGGGCAAGCATTTCTGGAATTTAGACCCAGTGATGACGAAAGAACAATGATTACTTCTTATTTATGAAGGTATGTTATCTGGAGAGGAAGCTGTAGATGGTATTTTCACGTGCTTGCTGCTCTTTATCCTTCCTGGTGCTGGACGTTGTGGATTTGAGTGTCACTGTCAGAATGGCCTAAGTAACAGATGTACTATTTGTGATGGCAATAGTGGGAGCGGCCGTTTAGGATTATAAATGAATTGCTGATCCAGTAGGCTACGCTGTCTTCGATATACCCCTTATGAAGTCTACTAGAGCTACATTTGATCAGGTGAACAGTGAACATTCCATTATATCCCCAACTTGCACCTTATATACCTGAACTATTAGAAACCGTGAACAACAGGAATTCTGCAGATGCTGGAAATTCAAGCAACACACATCAAAGTTGTTGGTGAATGCAGCAGGCCAGGCAGCATCTCTAGGAAGAGGTACAGTCGACGTTTCAGGCCGAGACCCTTCGTCAGGACTAACTGAAGGAAGAGTTAGTAAGAGATTTGAAAGTGGGAGGGGGAGGGGGAGAGATTTGAAAGTGGGAGGGGAGGGGGAGGGGCTCCATCCCTCCCCCTCCTGTCTTCTCCTATCATTTTGAAAAAGCCTCTGGGCCCAACATATTATTCTCCGTAATTTCCGCCACCTCCAACGGGATCCCACCACTAAGCACATCTTTCCCTCCCCCCCCTCTGCTTTCCGCAGGGATCGCTCCCTACGCGACTCCCTTGTCTATTCGTCCCCCCCCCCATCCCTCCCCACTGATCTCCCTCCGGGCACTTATCCTTGTAAGTGGAACAAGTGCTACACATGTCCTTACACTTCCTCCCTTACCACCATTCAGGGCCCTAGACAGTCCTTCCAGGTGAGACGACACTTCACCTGTGAGTCGGCTGGGGTGATATACTGCGTCCGGTGCTCCCGACGTGGCCTTCTATATATTGGTGAGACCCGACGTAGACTGGGAGACCGCTTTGCTGAACACCTACGCTCTGTCCGCCAGGGAAAGCAGGATCTCCCAGTGGCCACACATTTTAATTCCACAACCCATTCTCATTCTGACATGTCTATCCACAGCCTCCTCTACTGTAAAGATGAAGCCACACTCAGGTTGGAGGAACAACACCTTATATTCCGTCTGGGTAGCCTCCAACCTGATGGCATGAACATCGACTTCTCTAACTTCTGCTAATGCCCCACCTCCCCCTCGTACCCCATCCGTTATTTATTTTTATACACATATTCTTTCTCTCACTCTCCTTTTTCTCCCTCTGTTCCTCTGACTATACCCCTTGCCCATCCTCTGGTTCCCCCCCGCCCTTGTCTTTCTCCCCGGACCTCCTGTCCCATGATCCTCTCATATCCCCTTTGCCAATCACCTGTCCAGCTCTTGGCTCCATCCCTCCCCCTCCTGTCTTCTCCTATCATTTTGGATCTCCCTCTCCCCCTCCCACTTTCAAATCTCTTACTAACTCTTCTTTCAGTTAGTCCTGACGAAGGGTCTCGGCCTGAAACGTCGACTGTACCTCTTCCTAGAGATGCTGCTTGGCCTGCTGCGTTCATCAGCAACTTTGATGTGTGTTATTAGAAACCGTGGTGTAGTTGTTATAAAGTCCCAATTTCTGACCTGTTCTTGTAGGCATATTACTTGCAACAGTTTCAGTTGAGCTCAGATGATACTATCATACACAAAAGTAGGTAGTTACATTCTTGCTGTTGCAGTTCACTAACTCGTACTTGTGTATCACAAGGAGTTTCAAATGGAATGAAACATCAGCAAACGTCTTCACTTCCTACTGCGAGGAGGTTATTATTGATAAAGCAGCTATATATATGGAGACATTGACACCACCTTAAGAAACTCTTGCAATGGTTTCTGGGGGACCTCCAACAACCACAATCATCTTCCATATTATGTGGCAAGATTCCAGCCACTGTAGTGTTTTCTCCTTGATGCCAGCACTATTTATTGCTAGTCAGTCAAATACTACCTACATATAAGTGACAAGGACTAACCTTCTGGTCTAACCCAAGGTTAAAATGAAGTTTGTAGCTCAGGAAACTGCAAAATCCAAACTGAACATTTGCATTTCCTAATAATGCATGAGGCCATTCATGAATCCAGCATGGATTTTTTGAAGGGAATGTTCTATTTGACAAACTTATTGTGTACTTTTGAGGATATAATGAGCGCAGTGGATAAAGGGGAACAGGTGGATGTTGTGCACCTGGACTGCAGCATGCTGTTGTGCAGGGGACTCTGGAGTGCTTGTGCATGAATCACAAAAAAACCTGCAGATACAACAGGTTATAAAAAAGGCAAATGGAATGTCGGCCTTCATTGCTAGAGGGACTGAATTAAGAGTTGGGAGGTTATGCTCCAACTGTACTAGGTACTGGTGAGGCTGCTACTGGAGTACTGCATGCAGTTCTCATCTCCTTGAGGAAAAATATACTGGCTTTGGAGGTGGTGCAGAGGAGATTTATCAGGTCGAATCCAGAGAGGGGTTAGCCTATGAGGAGAGATGGATGGAGTTGCCAAGGCCTATACTTGCTGGACTTCAGAAGCATCAGGAGATCTTAAAGAAACATATTAAACTGTGATCTAATCACAAGCAAGGGGAAATCTGCAGATGCTGGAAATTCAAGCAACACACACAAAATGCTGGAAGGAGTCAGCAAGTCAGGCAGTATCGATGACAAAGAGTACAATCGACGTTTCAGGTCTTGCTGAAGGATCTCAGCCCGAAATATCGACTGTATTCTTTTCCATAGATGGTGCCAGGTCTGCTGAGTTCCTCCAGCATTTTGTGTATATTAAACTGTGAAATGGATAGATAAGACAGAGGCATACCTGGTGAGACTGGAACTAAGAGGCATAGCCTCAAGATTCTGCGGAACAGATTTAGGACGGAGATGAAGAAAAACTGATTTTCCCAGACTGTGATAAATCTGTGCAATTCTCTGCACAGAGAAGTAGTAGAGGCCACTTCATTAAATATATTTAAGGTACAGTTAGGTAGATTTTTGCATAGCAGGAGAATTAAGGACTATGTGGAAAAAGAAACTCAGTGGAACTGAGTCCACGGCCTAATCAGCCACGATCTTATTAAATGGCAGAGCAGATCCTAATCTAGGTGCCCAACCCTGACACTCTTTCTTATGTTCTTATTCAGCTCATTAACTATGCTGGTTTAGAGCATATATTTCCCACTAATTTACCCTGTGTCTTTTTCTTCCTGTATTGTTATCAACTCTTCCAAAATTTGACCATTCACCTACACACTAGAAGCGATTTTTACAATGGCCTATTAACCTATCAATTTGTACAACTTTAGAATACGGGAGATGACCATAGCCTCTAAGAGAAATACACATGAATTAGGGAACTTTTGACTTACAAATTCCACACTGCCAGATTTGGAGATCAGGATTGAAATGAGATCATTGGAGGTGTAAAACTACATGATGCTGTCAACTACAATTTCCATTACTTTGCTTTAGACTCAAAGTATATTGACTGGGCAGTAATTAGTTTCATTGAAATTCCTTGATTTTTTATGGACAGGGTGTAGCCTAGACTATTTTCCACATCCCTGGTTTCTATCAGCGTTTTTACTGAAACAGCTTGACTAGGAGTGCAGCTAGTTTTGGAGTGCACTTAGGCTGTTGTTTATTCCCATCCTGCTGTTTCATGATATAATTTGAAATAAATCAAAGAGGATAAAGACCGATTACTGTGATGGTAAAGATTTCAGGAACAAGATAAGCAATCCATGATGTGCTTTAGGTGTGCCTGGCACCAATTCTGACATGTCATACTACACTTATGGACCTAAGTTTCCTGGTTTAAGTGAGACATTTGTTGAGTCAGGAGGTTACACACTGTGGTAGACTACCATTCTGATGCTGATGGCAAACAATGCTTCACGAATGCAGGCTTCTGAGATACTGGATCACTGTTGTGCTTATCCCATTTGGTATGGCAATGCCACACAATTCCAAAGCAGGGGCCTTTGCTGGGTCTTTGTACAATGTCTATACAATGGTCATGCCTACCGATATTGCCATGAAGAGGTGAAACTGCAACAGGTAAGTTGTTGAGGGCAAAGTCAAGCAGGTTTGGCCCTTGTATCTATTCTTTCACTTCCTGTCAGATTCAGCTTAGAAATATTGTCTTTCAGGATTCAACTAATTCAGTCAGCAGTGATGTTACCAAGCAACAACTCTTGGTGATGAACATCTGGTAATCTTTACTGTACCTTTGTTACTTATTTTAGCTGCTGGAGTATTGTTTCATTTGCTAAAGATCAATTGGTAATGAATAGGAAGAGTCTTACTTGTCAGTGTTGATCTGAAACTGCAAGAACTCACGGGGCTTTGAGTCAATGTCAGACTTTCAGGGCCACTCTTTCCCACTTGCATGCCATTATTCTACTACTTCTAGTGGGTCTGCCCAGCCAGTGGTTTAGGATATAAAATACAACTATCTTCCATAGTAACAGAATTGTAATATGGGCTGCAAAATCTGTGAAAGTCTCAATCACTGAAGTTTAAATGTTTCCTTTGAATAAGATGGAGTCAACTGAAATGTAAACGACGTGGCAGCATAACAAGATGCTACAGTGATTCACCCACTTGCAATAGAATTAGTCAGCCACAAACCCTGAAAGTAAAGGGACTACCTTGCTTTATTTCTGAAGGAATCATCAGGTAAAAGGTGTCAACACCCATATATATATATATAATAATTCCTATAATATTTGATGCACGTAGCATACTAAACAGATCCAAAAATACATGAAGAATGTACAGTAAACACAGAAGTGGTGGACAATCTTATTTAGAGTTATATATCACATTAAACTGAATAGAAACAATTATTGCTCAGTACTTCCTCTTTCTTAATTTATTATCCATATTAATGCTACGTATGTTTTTGAATATAGCCATCCTATCAAGAAAACTTTTTTTTTGATGAGGATGAGACTCAAGTTAATGAAAATTGACACTTTTTACATAATGATTCACTATTTCTAATACAATGCATTTTCGGTAACTTTAATGACACAAGTAGAGTAAGGGGCAGGCTGGCATCCAAATCAGAGCACTACTTTTCAGTCTACTGTGGACATTACAGCAACATGGTGTCAACCTCATTTTCCGATTCTAATTCCCTACGTCATAACCAGGTTACCAACCAAACTATTAACCAGCCTTCCTCTTTTCAATAAGCTGCTATGTATTTTCAGCATATTCCATCTTAAATTTATTTTGTTACCTTTGATACTTCAGACATGTTTCTTTTCCACCAACTGTGTACCAGATAACACTGATAATAGTTTCAGGGAATTGTGAAGGATAAGGTGACCTGTACACAGTCATTCTGTACTGCAGCAACTTTCTAAAGATCATTTAATGAACCATTCTATCTACAGCAAACTCATACCCAGTACCAATCAGGTATATTCCATCAAAAATAAATGGTATACAGCTAATATTAAAAAGTGAGACAGCGTGTTTTTTTTCTTGTGGAGTCATAAGGAGTACCCTTATCAAACATTTTAGCCAATCTTTTCTTTTGGAAAGGAAAATGAATGAAAACTTTCACTTGAGCACCAAGATATTTCCTGCTATCAAACATGCTGGTTTCTATGTTTATATCACTTTCTGAAAAGACAGCAATATCAACTAAAAACACAACTAATGACAAAACATTCTTACCAACTAATGCGAGTATCACTGTAAGTAAGGGAGCTGCAGGAAATGCAATGGTCATGTTCATCTCCAGCATCTGCAACAAATCAACTGTAAGAAAAATTACATTAATTGAAAATATGCCAGGAACATCTTTCAGGTTTTAAATTAATCTTCACTGCTCCCTTTAGATAAATTTTCCCTAATTTATAATGTACATCACTCACTACTTTTGGAACTAGATTACATATTGTGGTTAATATAATTTTGAGGTGTATTTTAAGATTCTGCCTATATTCATTATGCTTTCTTTGCAACTTTAATTATACTTCAAAAATGCTTAGTTCTTTGTTGTATAAATACAAGGCTGCCTTCTGACTCTAAAACTGTTAGGGAAAGGATTTATCATATACACCCATGAAAAACATGTAATAAATTTAGAAATAACATGAACTGGCATATAAAAATGCACATTTATGAACAGAAATAATACCAAATCCCCAAATCCCCCAGACATAAAAAATTAGTAGAAATGTGTCCAGTCACATCTAGTACATATTAGTGCCTTAGCAAAAATGAAAATAATTCAATATTTGGGCTTCATCTCATTTCTAGGAACCCTACTTGATTGATAAATTAACGAGTAATGACAATCATTTTTGATATAAGATTTTAGAGCCAAAATTGTCCGTTGTACCGGTCAACTAGTCCTCTTTTGTACTACTTATTTTGTAACTTGTATAGTCATTTTTATATAACAAATTTCATGATGTACAGTACGTCAGTGATAATAAACCTGACTGATTCAACTGTACAATACCACACAATAATGATTATTGTATTACAAAAGATAGAATTAAGACCAAGAGAACTGTGCGGGCTGTTATTGCACATCCTATCAGTCTGTGGAGGGAGATAATGGACATGCAGTGAATATGCAACTCAAAATATACCCAAAAAATTTAGAATCAACAAATAGAACAAAATTTTCTATAAATATTGTAACAGGAAGGGATAAGAGGAGAAAGAACAACAACATTCTTGAAGGAAGAGTGTAAACAAAAACATTGGAAAATGAACTTGGAATACATCTTTGATTTCAATTCAAGGAAGTCACATATTCAAACTTTTCCCAAACGGCAACACATAAGTGCCTGAAATTGCACTGAAGTTGAAGCAGTAATAGCATTCCTGACAATTCTTCCCCCATTATTTAAATAGGAATATATTTTACATTGGTCACTTACCAATAAAGACAAAGATCTGATGATGAGAGTAACGTAACAGCATAGAAACTGACAATGTCTGAAGAAAAAGAAAGAAAAAGTCAAGCCAGCTCCATAAAGTCGAGCTTAATTGAAAATTTCATTTTTTAATTATTTCTATATCCCTCTTCCAGGTCTGTGGCACCCTGAAATGTTACAATGAAGCTCAAAGCAACCTAAAGGAAGAGGCCTCATACTTCAACTAGTCAGACTACAGCCTGCAGAATCAAATTTGAGATAACTTGTTCCTTCTTTCTGTTTGTACAGTAACTGGCCATATTTGTCTACAACCGTTATTCGTTTTACTTCTTTTCTAAGGACTGGCCTGCTGGATATGCCCCAAAAGATCAGACCATACAATATTAGCAAAGTATTACACAGACAAAAAAGTTTAATCTACTACCCTTTTCTGCCACATTATTTCACCCTATTGGACAAGATTCCCTTTGTTCCACCCATTGCCCTGCTCCATATTCACCGCTACACTGACTAACTCATTTCTATCTTACTTCTAAGGAAGGGACTCAGAAACCTAATGAAAAATTAAGTTTCTTTTCTCAGATACTGCCCAACTAGTAAGTTTTTCCAGCATGTGCAATTTCTTTTTAAAATTTAATTCAACCTCTCCTCGTACTAGTCTTGGCATTCCAGAAATCATTCTGCTAAACTATAATTGCACTTGTTCATAGCCAAATCTGCACATGACAATCCAGGTGTGGTCTCAAAACCCTGTATAGTTTAATAAGACATCCTTGCTCCTGTACTCAAAACTTCTTGCAGTAGTCAGCGATTTGCTGAAGCAGCATGTTGGCTTTCAGTGACACGTACAAGGAACAACGGATCTTTTGCAACTCAATATTTCCTTGTATCTCACCAGTTAAATAATGTGCCGCCATTCCGTTTTCACTACCAAACTGGATTAACGACTTATTTAACCACATTATATTGCATCTACATTTACTTAACCAATTGCTCACATAATCTAAATAAGCCTAGAAGCCTCTTTGTATTCTCTTCAAAATCCACAATTCCACTTGTTTTATGTTGTCAGGAAACTCATGGAATTTGTGGGACAAGGTAAATAATAACACTGTTTTTTCCCAATTTGTGTTTCTTGATGGATCCTCAGATGATGTGGTTTTGTATAACAAAATTTGCGATACGAACTATTTTCTAGGAATACAACTCCCATTCTCTGTAACACAGGAGTCACCTTGTAGTTGTTTCCTGCCACACAGGAAAAAAAAGTTTCCTGTCTATCAAATTTAAATCCATGCAGTGTATTATTCAACAATTTTATTGATTTAGCTCTGCGCCCTACCTGAAACGTTTTCTGACGACCTATATACATCATATCCACCAATTTCCTCTCACCAATTCTACCAATTACATCTTTGAAATTCTCCTGCAGGTGTGTCAAACATGACTTTATTTTCACAAATACTTTTCAGAATATAGATAGTCTTTCTATGGGATAGACAGAGTCTTTTTCTCTCCAGGGAAAAGTGTCAAATATTAGAAAATATAACTTTAAGATGGGGAAGGGGGTTGGTTTAAAGGAGATGTGCAAGGCAAGTATATTTTACAAAGAGGGTAGTAGGTGCCTGGAGTACTGGAGTACACTGTCAAAGGGGTTGTTGGAAGCAAATACAACAGGACATTAAGAGGCATTTAGACAGGCACTTGAACTTGCAGGGAATGGAGAGAATGGATCAATGGATCAATGATACAGCGGCTTCTACGATGTCAAGAAAAGGTGTTTTTTTTTCTCAACAATATTTTTATTGTTTTTTTAAATTAAGAGAGCATAGCATAAAGGAGGTTTGTGCAGTGCATAACAAATGTATCAAATGTACAATTCACATCTATGAAAGAGATGCACCCATAGTACAATCATGCTTTGGTTGCCTCCCTGGCCCGCTCCACCCCCCCAATCCCCAACACCAAGCCATCATTGCATTAGCAAAAAGGGTTAAACAGAACCTTTGTCCTGCATTTGAGCTGCATTGGTACAGAGAAGGTGTATTTTCCTAATACATAGACTGTTGTATGTTTACAAGTCTGAGTCTGTAGAATTTTACCAGGAAATGCTGGAGGTCAGGGATTTACGTGCAGAGGAAAGGAAGAAAGGATGGACCTTTAGTGTGGCTGGGAGTTCTGAAAATATTCAAGAAAGGGTCCCCACACCTTTTGGAACTTTATGTCCGAGTTAAGAATTGAATAATGGATCTTCTCAAGGTATAGACTGGTCACGATGTGCCTGAGCCACTGAGCGTGGGTGGACGGGACAGCATCCCTCCACCTAAGCAAGACTGTACGCTTGGCCAAAAGAGAGGCAAAAGACAGCGTGCGACGTTTGGTCGGACCTAGGTGCGTGTCCCCGTCTCCAGAGATGGTGAAAAGTGCAATCAAAGGGTTAGGTTCCAAATTATAATTAAGTATTTGGGATAGAGTTTGGAACACATCTTTCCAATATTTTTCTAAGCTAGGGCATGTCCAGTACATGTGAATAAGGGAAGCCTCGCCCCTTTTGCATTTGTCACAGCAGGGATTAACCTCTGGGTAAATGCGAGATAATTTAGTTTTAGACATATGGGCCCTATGTATGACCTTGAACTGTAATAGGCAGTGACGGACACATAAAGAGGTTGAGTTAACTAACTTAAGAACTGAATCCCATACATCGTCTGACAGTGAGAAATTTAAATCTTACTCCTAGGCAGTTTTAATTTTGTCAAGGGGAGCTCACCTCAGGTCCGCTAGCTTGTCGCAAATAGTAGATATTAGACCTTTGCGCAATGGATTCATGCAGAGAAACATATCAATGATGTTTGTGTCAGGTGCCTCTGGGAAGTCTGATATCAAAGGGCTGATAAAATGTCTAATTTGCAAATATTTGAAAAACTGAATGTTGAGTAGGTTAAACTTTGCAGGCAGTTGTTCAAATGATGCAAAGCAGTTGTCTATAAAAAGATCTTTAAAGCGCCTGATGCCCTTTCTGTACCAATCTTGAAATGTTGGATCATGTATAGAAGGTTGGAAGAGATGATTATATAGAATAGGACTTGAAAGAGAGAAGCCATAGAGACCACTATGCTTTCTGAACTGAGCCCATACTCTCAGGGTGTGCCTGATAACAGGAATAACAATTGGTTTAGGCGTAAGAAAAGGGAGTGGGGATCCAAGAAGTGCGGAGATGGAGAAATTCCTAATAGGGTTCAGCTCCATTGCCACCCATATTGGGCAGTCAGATTGGTTGTAAAAATGATACCAAAAGATGAGATAGCGTGCGTTAGCTGCCCAGTAATATAAGCAGAAATTGGGCCGAGCCATGCCCCCAACACTTTTAGATTTTTGAAGATGTACTTTATTCAGTTGGAGATGCTTGCCCTTCCACAAGTAGGATGATATGACTGAGTCTAGTGAATTAAAGAAGGCTTTAGGAATGAAAGTTGGTATGGTTCAAAAAAGGTATAAGCATTTAGGAAGGATGTTCATTTTAACAACATTAACTCGGCCCATCACGGACACGGACATGGACAGGGGTGACCACTGTACTAGCCTCTGTTTTGTATGATTTAACAAATTAATGAAATTTACTCCAAAAAGACGCTTATGTTTCCTTGTTACTGTGATGCCAAGGTAAGTAAATTGGTTATTTACTACCTCAAAAGGGAGGTTATGGAACTCTGTCGCCTGTGCTTCTCCATTTATTAGAAAAAGTTCGCTCTTGTGTAAATTAAGTTTGTATCCTGAAAACTGGCTAAATTTGTTAAGGAGTGCGGAGATGGGGGGTAAGGAGGTGATCGGGTTTGATATAAAAAGTAAAAGATCGTCAGCATAAAGGGAGACTTTGTGCTCAACTCCCTCCCTCCAAATTCCTGTCAGATCCGCACAACTGTGGAACGCAATCGCCAATGGCTCTGTGGCCAGATCGAAAAGTAAAGGGCTTAAAGGGCACCCCTGGCGGGTTCCACGTTTGAGGTTGAAAGGTTGGGATTGCTGAGAGTTGGTCAAAACAGAGGCGGTGAGGTGCGAATATAACAGTTTAATCCACGTGATAAAATCTGGTCCAAAATCAAATTTTTCTACAACAGCAAAGAGGTACTTCCATTCCACACGGTCGAACGCTTTCTCTGCATCTAAAGAGATGACACATTCAGGGATCCCAACTGAAAGTGAATATAAAATATTTAATAGAAGGCGTATGTTAAAAAAGGGGAGGCAATTTTTGACAAAACCAGTTTGGTCTTCAGAAATAATTGAGGGTAGGATGTTCTCCGGTCTACGGGCCAGAACTTTAGCTAAGATTTTGACATTGATTTTTAACAGAGAGATTGGCCTGTATGAGGAGCACTCTGTTGGATATTTGCCTCTCTTCACTAGAAGAATGAATCATGCCTCATTAAATGATGCTGGCAGTTTACCTTCTTTAAACGAATCAGATAGAACCAAGGTTAGTTGAGGTAAGAGCAGTGACGCAAGTGATTTAAAGAATTCTACAGGGAACCTAGCGGGTCCTGGAGATTTACCAGTCTGCTGTAACGAGATGGCTGAGGATATTTCCTCTAATGATATTGACTCATTCAGTCTCATTTTGAGATCAGGAGAGAGCGTGGGGATACTTAAGCTGTTTAAAAAATTCTCGACCGAAATATTATCATTTGGGGATTCAGAAGCGTAAAGTCAGGAGCAAAAATTCCTGAATGTGTCGTTAATTTCAGAATGATTCGAGGTGAAGCTTCCGTTCTCCATTCGAATTTTTGTGATGTGTTGTTTGGTTCTGAGGCCCCTTAATTGGTTGGCTAAAAATTTACCAGATTTGTTACCATGGATATAGAACTGGCTCTTGCTCTTCAAAAGTTGGTGTTCAATTGGATGAGTGGAAATAAGATCAAATAAGATCAGTGCGTGGAGGAACACCTGGAGAAACTTCTGAAATGCCCACTTTGCTGCCGCTGCTACTGTGCAATCGAGAATCTCCGGAGTGGAAGGCCCCAAATCCTCGGCTTTGCCTATTGCCTGTGGCCGGGGCCGGGGTCGAAGCACTCGGCAGAGATGGTGCTTGGCGCTTGGTGTCGGAGAGCTGGTTGGAGGCTCGGAGTTTTCGGACAGACTCGGAGCTGGACTGTGGTCGGGTGCTTCCAGGATGCTGCATCGGCAAGTTTGCGGCGCTGGAGGTTCATCATCTGCGAGAGATGATGGGACTTTCGAGAGACTTTGAGACTTTTTACAGTGCTCATGGTCTGTTCTTTATCAAATTACGGTATTGCTTTGCACTGTTGTAACTATATGTTGTAATTATGTGGTTTTTGTCAGTGTTTCAATTGGTTTGTCTTGTGTTTCTGTGATATCATTCTGGAGAAACACTGTATCATTTCTTAATGCATGCATTACTAAATGACAATAAAAGAGGACTGCATGTCCTCATAATCTAAATTTAGTTTGGAGTTCCACTCATTTTTATACAGTTCTAGATTTTTAATTTGAGCATATTGTTGGTCTATTTCTTTAATTTGATTGGCCAGATCTAGTTGTTCTTTATGGGTCTTTCTTTTCATATTCGCAGTGTAGGAAATTATTTAACTCTTGAGGTATGCTTTCAAAGTGTCCCAAACAACCAGGCTTGAGGTTTCAGGGGACATATTGGTATTAAGGAAAAAGATAATCTGGTCCTCCATAAATTTTACAAAATCATTATTTGACAGTAAGGTCAAATTAAAACGCCAATGCTTATTATTTGAGGAAGGCCAGGAAGAATTATAGACAGAACAACCGGAGCATGGTCTGATATCACTATGCTCTGATAAACACAGGAACTGACCGATGGAATCAGCTGATTATCAATTAGAAAGTAGTCAATTCTAGAAAAGGTGTGATGGACGTGTGAGAAGAAAGAATATTCTCTCTTATTTGGGTGGAGAAAGCGCCATACATCAGAGATACCATTGTTGGAGAGGAAGGACTGAATTAATGAGGCAGATTTGCTTAGTACTCTGGGAATAGGAGACATCAATCCAGCACTGGATCTAACCAACAGTTGAAGTCTCCACCTAGTATGAAAGAGTATGAACTCAGATCAGGCAGCGCAGAAAAAAAAAGTTCAAAGAAGTCCACATCATCCGAGTTAGGAGCATATGTGTTAGCCAACACTACCAGTGTATTATATAATTTCCCCAAGACAATGACAAAATGGCCGTTTTTATCTGAGCAACAGGAATTCTGCAGATGCTGGAAATTCAAGCAACACACATCAAAGTTGCTGGTGAACACAGCAGGCCAGGCAGCATCTCTAGGAAGAGGTACAGTCGACGTTTCAGGCCGAGACCCTTCGTCAGGACTAACGTTTCAGGTCTGAAACGTCGACTGTACCTCTTCCTAGAGATGCTGCCTGTCCTGCTGCGTTCACCAGCAACTTTGACATTTTTATCTGATATTGTATTGTGCAGCTGAAAGGGAATGTTTTGATTTATGAGAATTGAGAACCCACCACCCACCCGCCCCCCCGCCGCCCGCTTTAGCCTGAAAAATGGAGTGGAAGTGCTGCCCCGCCCATTGTGACATAAGACGGGAATTATCAGAACTGCGAATGTGTGTTTCTTGTAGAAATGCAATTGCTGTATTTAACTGTCTGAGATGTGAGAACACCTTCCTTTTAACAGGGAGATTCAGCCCCTTGACATTCCAGCTCACAAAGTTTAACCATTATCCTTTAAAAGAGATACAGGTTGATAGGCATAAGCGGTGTCAAAATTTTGGGTATCAGCTCTGAGGCAAAAATGTAAAACAAAGAGAAACAGGGCAGAAATAAATCCTGTATAACAAGGACTTCTAAGGGTTCTTAAAACAGTACTGGCATTGGAGTACCCTCCCCCCATCCCCCCAACTCACAAGACAGCTGCCAGAGAGCATAGCAGCAAGCTCTTAAGAACAAAAATCATCCAACAGTACAACTTCCTATCACTCGTAGCGTCATCTTCAACTCCGTTATTGTTATTTAAAGGAAGCATTAAGGATTCAACACTCCTAAACTGACATTGTGCTTAGTGAGAGATAAAACAATTCCCCCAGTTTATTAACCATGGCTCTGAAAAATTAATCATAAAACAGAAATATAAACTGGTATTTGAAAAAAAATAAACAGACTTTACCCAGTGCTCTTCCCACAAAAGTCTGTAGAGTTCACTAAATTGGAGGTAAAAGGAAATACTCTCTCTCGAGACCAGTCTGAGTGAATATTATTCCACCAATCATGGTAATCACTACCTAACCCGGCCATCTTCCTTTGACCTCTCTCATTAACAAAGCGTTTTTGTCCACAAAACTGCTGTTCACTGGATGACTTCCGTTTCTCGCTCCATTCTCTGTAAACTCTAGAGACTGTTATGTATGAAAATCCCTGGAGATCAGCAGTTTCTGAGATACTCAAACCACCCTGCCTGGCACCAACAATCATTCCATGGTCAAAATAACTTGGACCACATTTGTTCCCCATTTTGATGTTTGGTCTGAACATCAACTGAATCTCTTGACCTTGTATGCATGCAAGGTATGTACTGAGCTGCTGCCACATGATTGACTGATTAGATATTTGCATTAATGAGCAGGCATAAAGGTGCAATAAAATGGCCACTGAGTGTATATAGGTAGGTGTTCCATCATTAATCAATCAACAAATCTTATTCTCCTGTACCTTGTCTCAGCCAGACAGATAAAAATAAATTATCTTGAATATTCAACATCACTTCATATGAAATTTCCAAGCCATTATCCATTTTGTCCCCTCCTATGACAGAGGCAACAAATATTTCATAGTCTGGAGAGACTTGTCATGATTTAGTTCCGTTTTTTTTTAAGGAATTCAAATAGGATGCCATTCATTATCTCTGTATATTTTTCTCCATGGATTGTGTGTTAGAACATGATCTACATCTAGCAGCTAAAGCAAATTTTCATAATTTTGTTTGTCTTGCTGATATGATAGTGAAACGATTAATATTTATTAACATACTTACAAATATGACCATGATGACAAAAGCTGCAAGGTAGGAGGTTCTGGCCATCCACATACTGACAAAACGATAGTGTTCTCCTGATACAACATTGCGCAAAAACCCTAGTTTTAAAAAAAAACATTTGAGACATTTAAGATAAGACTGTCAAAATTAAGCAAAATTTTAACATTTTAATTCTGACCATTTTAAAACTTCTGAAATAGATCAATTACAATCATCTATGTCAGATTACTCATTTGGAAGAGGGCACACAAAAGAAGTCGAGCTGACATTTGATCTTTGTATAACATGGAAAACTCAGCAGAAATAGTCTGTGAGTTCTCAAATTCCTGAAAAACTTAAAAGTCAACCTTACACCATTACGCTTCTGCAACTATTGTGAATAACTGGAGTCAATTATCAAAATTATGCTCTAATGATCACAGCACAAATAAAAATAAAAAGAACTGCAAATGATGGAAATAAGGGATTAAAGCAGAAAATGCTAGAAACACTCAGCAGGACAGATAGCGAGGAAAATGAGACAGTATTAACTTTTCAGATCAATAGCTCTTTATCGGAACTAAAAGAGTAAATTAGCCTTAAGTTGCAGAGAAGGTGCTTTGCAAAGTGGTTAGTAAATCTGTTTGGTTTCTACAGTGCAGAAGATACCACATCATGAGCACTGAAAATAATATACTAGATTGGAAGAAGTGCGAGTAATTTGCTACTTCATCTGGAAGGACTACCTTTTGTCTGCGTAATGGGAAGGGAACGGGTAAAAGGTGAGATACTGCACGCTCTCTAGTTGCATGGAAAGTGATTGGTGAAGATGGAAGAGCTGTCAGTGGAATTGTGATGGGAATGACTATTCCTATAGATTTACAATTTCCATTTGCTTTAATCAATAAAATATCTATGTTTATCTATTAAAGCCTGCAATATCTTTCAAAGGCTGTCTATTCTGTTGACTTTTTTGTATGCTTATCTTATGTAATAATTGAGCACCAAGATGTTAAGAAATATATACAGTTCAACTCTGATCATCCACCACCTAATCTATCAGAAATCCCAGCAGTTTGGTATCCCGCTTCTCATACTTCGCTCAACACCACAGGGCCTAGTGTTCCTGTGCTCCCTTTAAGTTTATCAAATTCACTGTAAAATTAATTATTATACTATGTAACATTTTAAAGGAAATAATTAAAAGCGATTTTGTGTATTAATTGGAATAACATAGTCCAGAAAATCTAGCAGTCTGGTACCAAAGTCTGGAGCACGATAATGAAAAGAATTTTACTATAGCTACATCTGGGATGGCATAATGATTGACTGCTTCATTTTTAAGAGATGATTACTGGATTACTACATGTTCAATAGTCTATTCCTGATCACATACTGGTGAAGGTCTAAATTTTCATCTGCATATCAATTATCTACATCTGCCATGTTTTCTGTGATATGGATAACTATGACCCCTTGAAAGGGAATGAAACACAGGGTGTTTTATTTAGTTTTCCAAACCACAGCAGGGCTGAAACTGCCTTTTGCAAAACAACCTTCAATATTTGAATTACTTGAATTCACCTTTATTTTCTTCATTTTCAGCCAATGCTTTCACACTGGACATCAGTATGTCATCATAACCCAAAAATTCATCCAAAAGAAACCGACTAAAACCGTCTCCAAAACAGAGATCTTTTGTTGGATCTGTAAACAAAACAGAATAATATTAAGTTCTTGTAGTACATAAGATGTGCTAACTGGAGATGTGTTATTAGGACAGCACGAAAGAGATTTCCAACTTTTACAAAAATAAATCCTAGATTATTAACGAAGAAATATTATTGATAAATGGTATGTGCACCCAGAGCAGAGCAAAAAAAACTATTTCAAAGATGTAACTGATGGTTAAATTATACAGTAAATTTTAAATTCATTTAAAAAGTATCCAGGTAATCAAAGCACAGCTTTTAAATAATGAAATGTTGCTATACTTTTCTGTTCATTAATGGAATATTTTATCATTCAAATTTCCACAGTAGGGAGTTGTACAATAAATGAATTTTAACCGCATTTCTAACATTATTCACAGAAAGTCACCAGTTTTACAAAGTTGTTAATTTCACAAACCACCAACTTGCAATGAAAAAGGTAAATGAATATAGATTACAAAGCAAGTGAATTTTAATTATAACCTCAAGGATGCAACTATACTCTCCCTCGCAAGCTATGCTCCAACCTCAACTCAACACCAGAGCACTGTTCCTGGCTATGTGTAGTCCATATCATCTCAGGATTGCTATCCGTGCCATATGCTCCTGAGGCCAGAACGAGGAAGAATATACAATTTAATATGTAGCTAAGGAGTTGGTGTAGGAGGGAGGGCATAAGATTTTTGGATCATTGGGCTCTCTTCCAGGGAAGGTGGGACCTGTACAGAAGGGACAATTTACACTTGAACTGGAAGGGAACAGAAATCCTAAAGAGAAGTTTTGTTAATGCTGCATGGTGGGGTTTAAACTATGGGAACCAGAGTGGCAGAACAGTTAGTGGAGAGGTTATGGAGGCAGATGTTGATAAGACCACAGATGAAGTTAGGAATCAAAAGGTTCAGAATGGTGCGACTAGTTTCCTGAACTGCATATATTTTAATGCAAGTGTCGTAGCAAAAGTGGATGATAGTACTGAAGATGGAGGTTGCTGGTTTATAAAAAGAGGCAATGTGTAGAGAGGGTAAAGAGGAAAGGTTGTCAACAGGATGAGTTGCAACGTGATAGGCGAACAAAATCAAAAAAAGTGAATACAATATGTCATCCCTCCCCCCTCCTGTCTTCTCCTATCATTTTGGATCTCCCACTCCCTCTTTCAAATCTCTTACTAGCTCTTCTTTCAGTTAGTCCTGACGAAGGGTCTCGGCCTGAAACGTCAACTGTACCTCTTCCTAGAGATGCTGCCTGGCCTGCTGCGTTCACCAGCAACTTTGATGTGTGTTGCTTGAATTTCCAGCATCTGCAGAATTCCTCATGTTTGTGTTTTTAAATACAATATGTAAGTAGATTGGGAAAAACAGGTTGGTGCTGGATTCCGTGGGGGGTGGTGGGGGGGGAAGAGGCAGATTTCTAGAATGCCTACGAGATGGCTTTTTAGAGTAGCTCATGGTTGAGCCCACGAGGGGATCAGCTATTCTGGATTGGGAGTTGTGCAACAAACCAGAATTGATTAAAGTGCTTAAAGTAAAGGAACTCTTAGGGGCAAGTGATCATAATATGATCGAATTCACCCTGAAATCTGAGGAGAAGCTGAGTCAGATGTATCAGTATTACTGTGGAGTACAGGGAATTACAGAGGATGAGAGAGGAGTTGGCCAGAGTTGACTGGAAAAGAACACTGGCAATGACGGCAGAGCAGCAATGGCTGGAATTTCTGGAAGCAATTCAGAAGGCACAGAGAAAGGAAGAGCAAGAAGTATTCTAAAGGCTAGATGACACAAGTGTGGCTAACATGAGAAGTCAAAGCCAACATAAAAGTTAAAGAGAGGGCATAAAATAGAGCAAAACTTAGTGGGAAGTTAGGGGACTGGGAAGCTTTTTAAAAACCAACAGAAGGCAACTAGAAAAGTCATTAAGAAACCAAAGATGGAATATGAAAGTAAGCTAGCCAATAGCATTAAAGAGGATACCAATAGTTTCTTCAGATACATAAAGCGCGAATGAGAGGTGAGAGTGGATATCGGACCATTGGAAAACTATGCTGGAGAGGTAGTAATGGGGGATAATGAAATGGCGGATGAACTGAATAAAGTACTTTGCATCAGTCTTCAGTGTGGAAGACACTAGCAGAGTAGTGGAAGTTCCAGGTGACAGGATCATGAAGTGTGTTAAGTTACCATTACTAGAGAGAAGGTTCTTGGGAAATAGAAAGGTCTGAAGGTAGTTAAGTCAGCTGGACAGGATGGTGTACACCCCAGCGTTCGAAAAGAGGTGGCTGAAGAGATCTTGAAGGCACTAGTAATGAACTTTAAACAATCACTAGATTCTGGAATGGTTCCGAAAGACAGGAGAATTGCAAATGTCACTTCACTCTCCAAGAATGGAGAGGGGCAGAAAAATGGAAACTATAGGCCAGTTAGTCTGACCTCAGTGATTGAGAAGATGATGGAGCCGATTACTAAGCATGAGATCTCAGGGCTCCTGGAGGCACATGATAAAATAGGCTGTAGTCAGCATGGTTTCCTCAAGGGAAAATCTTGCCTGACAAATTTGTTGGAATTCTTTGAAGAAATAACAAGCAGGATAGACAAAGGAGAATCGGTTGATGTGTTTGTGCTTGGATTTTCAGAAGGCCTTTGACAATGTGCCACAAATGAGGCTGTTTAACAAGCTGTTATTACATGGTACTACAGGAAAGGATTCTAGCATGGATAAAGCAGTGGCTGATTGGCAGGAGGCAAAGAGTGGGAATAAAGGGAGCCTTTTTGAGCTGGCTGCCAGTGATTAGCGGTGTTCCATAGGGGTCTATGTTGGGACTGATTCTTTTTACGTTATATGTCAATGATTTAGATGATGGAATTGATGAATTTGTTGCAAAATTTGCAGACAATATGAAGACAGGTGGAGGGGGAGGTAGTTTGAAGAAGCAGAGAGGCTACAGAAGGACTTAGATTCTGAGAATGGGTAAAGAAGTGTCAGATAGAATACAGGGTCAGGAAGTGTGTGGTCATGCACTTAGCTAGATGTAACGAAAGGCTAGACTATTTTCTAATCTAAATGGAGAGAAAGTACAAAAAACTGAGGACAAAGGATCTTGGGAGTTGTTGTGCAAGATTCCCTAAAGGCTAATTTGTGGGTTGAATCTATGGTGAGGAAGGTAAATGCAATGTTAGCATTCACTTCAAGTGGACTAGAATATAAAAGCAAGGGTGTAAAGTTGAGATTTTATAAAGCACTGGTGAGCCTCACTTCGAATGTTAAGAGCAGCTTTGGGCCCCTTATCTGAGAAAGGATGCACTGAAACTGGAGAGAGTTCAAAGTAGGTTCACGAAAATGATTCCAGAATTAAATGGCTTGCCATATGAACTGCATTTGATGGCTCTGGGCCTGTATTCACTGGAATTCAGAAGAATGAGAGGTGACCTCATTGAAACCTATCGAATGGAAGAGCAACGTCCTGTGGTTCCAAATTAGTTTCATGCTGTTAGATATAGTTCTTAATTCTCCAAATGCCCATCCAGAACATGCAGGGTCTTTTTAAAAGAACAGAAATATATTGCTTAGTGGTTTCTAACAGACCTCTCCTCTCTTTAATTTATAGGTTGAATTTCTCGCACCTTTTATACAACAGAACTTGTTCTATGATACCAATTACTGTTTCTAGAAATGTGGATGTCCACAACCATTGCGATCAAAACATACTGCAGCTCTGGGAACAGAATTGGAAACATCCTGCACAACCATCATCATAACCTATGGAAGAGTCATTTCACACATATTTTTATGAGGTAGGTTGATGCCTCTTACCCAATGTAACTACCATAACTGGGATGTTTAGGCGCTGCCTGGTGCTCTGAGATAGACGGAGGAATCCATATTCCAATGAGTATTCAACTATGTACTCCTCTTGTGGCCAAACTGTAATATTGAAAAACATTGAACATCAGCCATTTCTCTGAAATGACAAAACACATAATTTATCAAGACTTCTTAAACAGAGAAGTTAAGAACAACACAAAAAACCACAACTAGAAATTGCAGTGTCACTATTTTAAAATAGTAAAAATAGTATAATTTCATAATAAATATAGTTTTTAAAAATTGCATAAAAGATGAAATAGGTCTTTTCCTTTAAATGTAATCTCCAATTTTTTTGGTTTCACTTTATCCTCAAAATCTTCCTCTCATGCTTGCTCACTTTACTCCATTAACCTTTCATTCTTTTATTCCTCTACAACTTTCCCTTTCAAATATATTTGTGCTATTTTGTACACTCCACTTGGAAACACATACATGCATTCCAATGTAAATAATTAGAATATCTGTAGAATGATTCAAGTCTTTGATAAAAGAAAGTGTAGATAAGCTATTTTGATGGACAGAAAGAAACAAGAGGACAAAGTTAAGGCAAGTGGAGAAACAACTGAAATGTGGATACATTTTTGTGCAAAAAGTAATGATGTGGTGTCCATTGCCTGGGAAGGGTAATGGAGGTCATTCAGTAACTTTCAGTAGGAAACCAGACACATACTTGGAGGGGGGATTCTTCTAAAAGTCTGAGGAAAGAATGGGAGTGTAAGCTAATTAGATAGTTCTTTCCATTACTTATTTTGTGTAAAGCAAAATTATTAGGTATAGCAAATACAACCAAACTGTTAAAACTTAAAGAAGGTACCTTTACTTTTTCCTTAATCAACTGTCTAATGTTTTCAGTACTAGATTATGCAGAATAGATTTCATTTCATTGATGCTAGTAATTAGAGAAGCATTCATTACTTCTGGCATTATGCTACACATTGTTTACTTTTTAGTCGAGATTTTGTGTGTTCAATATTCTGAAACTGCAGGTCTTTTCACTACAAGATACTGTGTTGAATCCCAAGCCAAATTTATCATAAACTATTATTAGTGAATATTTTCCTCTGTCAGCATCAACCATCCTCAAATCTGTCCCCACAATTTGTACCAGATGCATGGCATTGTCACGTATTAAAGCAACATAATAAACATATTCTTCTCCCTTCAGTATCACTAGTGCTGATGCCACTACAAATTTGCATATCAGAAAAAAAAAGGCAAAGCCCGCTTCTACTAAATCATTCACTCATAAAAGTGGATCATTTCTTTTTTATTATACCATTGAGAAAGTATTCCATGTTTTCACAGTAAATGACAAGATGTTTATGAGTACTAAATGCAATTACTCATGGAATTTCATCAACTGCTTGAGAAATGACTCCTGCTAATGAGCTTGCTTGTCATGAATTTGGTTAGTATCCTTTCAAATGATAACATTAATGGTGAATGGGTAGAGGTATTTTAATTTCCTTACTGAGTTATTTGTTTAAAGCTCTAGTGCTATTATGCACATCAAAAATGATCATGACTAAAAATGAACTTTCACTCAGTTCCCAACAAACATTCCAACTGAAATCGCAGCTTGGATGCTATTTCTTTTCCATCCATTAATTTATTTTTTCACAAATCCGTTCACAGCCTATTTTCTGACAGATTATACTGTGTGTGTGTGTGTGTGTGGGGGGGGGGGGGAAACAAACTCATTTTCAGTACAGAGGCTCTGAAAGCCTGAAAATTTTTTTTCTGTCTTTGTGTTTTTTTTTTCTGGATCTGGGCTTCACTGGTAAACCTGCATTTATTTTTCATCCCTAATTATCCCCAAGATAGTAGGGTACCTTGAATTGCATGAGCAGGTAAGTGCTATGCATTCTGGGTAAAGGTCGGTCGTCAATATTACTAGGAAGGGAATTCCAGCATTTAGACTTATTGGTGAAGAAAAAGAGGCAACACATTTTCAGGGTGGGTTGCCAATTGGAGGTGATTTCCTAATGCATCTTTTACTCTTGTCATTTTTGGTAGTAGAGGTTACGTTTTTGGGAAATGAATAACTGCAGTGCAATTTGTAGATCGTGCCCACTGTAACCGAGTATGCTAGTTTCACACTGACAAGCAATTAATGAACTTTGAACTAGCATTTTTTTTAAAGCAACATTTTCCATAGCATTTTTTAAATTAATAGTTTGTTCACATAGCAATGTGAGGCAGTTTTCTTCTCAGCTCAAAGAACAATACATTATCAGGGGTTACAATACCAAAGTGAAAGCTTTGCTAACAGTTAGATCTATCTCCGATCTCATGCAGTGGGGGCTCTTTGCAAGAGAAGAATTCAAATGAATCTGAAAGCAGGTTGGAAAGAAAAGGGAAAAAAAAACAGCTATGGTTTGAATCACTAAAATTTTACCTGCTCTTGTCAGCATCTCAAACTCAGAGACTGTTTCCTGGAGAGGCTGCATACCTTTACTAGGTGCCTCTGTGAATGAAAGCCCCTGGCTATCATTTTGTACCACCTGTGTCACGACGTCTGCTTTATTTCCAAGTGAAGGCTTTAAAAACACTTTAGGCTCTATGTCCAGCTCAAACTGCGAAAAGGAGTAGAGAATGCAAAAGAAAGTCACCATAAATTTGCTACAAAAAATAATGGAGACATGCATAAATTACACTGCAGGTTGGTAGCACCTGAAAAAGAAAACTAGGTTAAGAATTTGGAGGGATAAGGGAAAGCGTTGGAAATCATCAATTCTGACCCACAAGAAAACTACTTTGGGGAATACGAGATTATTGTTATTTATTGATGACACTGTTTTCAGGTGTCAGCACCATTCTAGTTTGCAAAACACTGAATGATATTGCATTTATTATGGTTATGTGAGTATATTTGAGATTGTGCAAGTATGTTTTTAATTTAGTCCTCCTATACTGCAGCTGGAATTTATCCAATTATATCCATGCCCAAACCTCAGCCACAACAATCCAAACAATCCACAGAAGCCCTTTTCCTGGAGCTCTGCACTCTTCCTTGAAACATTCCTCCTTAACAAATCTCTGCAGCAAAAACAATTGGTGCTTCAACAACATGCTGTTAAAGAAATAGTGCCAAATTCTTCCCTTACCTTATTCCTTTTGACAACATCAAGCTGTCAACCAGTAGCAATACATAGATCCATCACTCCCAACTCTTCTTCAATACAAGCAAATCTCACTGAACCCTAATGCTTTTGCTGTTTGCCCATGTAAAGAAAGAGTTAAATGTGATTCTTCTTTGGTATATGCTAAAATAAAATGGAAGTCTGTAAAACAAAATGGTGTTAGCTTGGAGTGGGATTGTTTTGGGAAAGTACAAGAGAACCAATCCACAGCAATGTTTTAAAGTCAAGGAAGTACAAGTCTACAGCCATAATAGTGCAGAGTGGTGAAAAACATATTTGTCTGAGATGAAGGTTGTAAGAGATAAGGGGTGTAGCTGGTACCACCAAGGGTATAAAAAGGGGCACTTTCTTTGTGTAAGGGGGAAGAACACGACTGGTGCTAGTGCTAAGACAGGGAAGAGTAAATCGAGACAGAGTTAGAGTCGGGAGAGAGAGAGAGAGAAAACAGGCTGCGTGAAAGATTGCTGGATCGGTGGCTCCCCTCCGACATTGCAGAGATCAGCTTGTTTAGTGGATGTTATTTTGATTTCTATATTGCTACTAGTGTAGACATTTGCTTTTCTTTCTGTATTGCATTTGTGCTAGTTCTAATAAAGTGCTTTCTGATGGTTTATCACTGTGAAGTGTCTCCTTTGCATGCAAATGTATATGCAAACACCCAGAGCTCAATAAGAACACACAAAAAAATTGAAGTAATTTTCCTTACAGTCCATTCACTAACTTTGCATCCATGCTCCTGCATATGTTCCTCCTCATACATAATGATTTTTTATTAGAAGTTTTTTAGAAACTCAGAATGATAAGTTCAAAGATGCTACATTACTTCTACATTCTCATTATGTTAATTTAATTATAACAAAAACTTAAATATTCTGCCAAATACTGCCAGGCCCCTTTTTTGAGTATTTTAATAACCCAAACTTAAACACCTGATTAAATTTGCCAAAAATATACTTTTCCCTATGATTAACCATACATAGTGAAGTTATAGACTGTAGGGAAGGAGATGGGCAGAGTGTCAAATGGAATTTAAACCCAAGGTAATAAACTTCAGAGTTGTAATAGAGAGTACTGTATTAATTAAGGGTAATGATATCACAATCAGTACCTGTTGAGAGTTATTTAATTGGAACCAGTATAGAATAATGGGCTGAATGGCTTCCTCTAGCGCTATAACAATTGCATGACCCTACTAAATAAAATATGCAAATAAAGAGAATCTATAATCAGATTGTGCAGGTGTATCCAATTACGTGGCACTTCTATTTGAAGTATATCTTGCCTGTTACTTGTGTTTAGTCCATTCATGAAAGCTGTTCACCTTGTCTTTGTCCTTTCTTAAAATCCTTGAGGCATACTTTAGGATTGAGGCCTAAATTGTTTAAATTTAAAGCAAAGTACATTGCTCCATGCACCTGATCACTATAAAAAAAAGTGGGGAAAGTTAATATTTCTAAAACAATTAAGACTTTACAACAGAAGTTTACACAATGGAAATGTGGAGGCTGTTTACTGAGGGGATATTTACAGGCTTGGCCCACTGAGGTAGAGAAAGGATGGTAGGGTGATGGAACCATGGTTGATCTGAGATGTGGAACATCTAGTCAAGCGGAAGAAAGAAGCTTACTTAAAGTTAGGAAGCAGACAGGTCTCTAGAATTACAAGGTAGCCAGGAACCAGCTTAAGAATATACGTTGCAAAGCTAGGAGGGGGAATGAGAAGGCTTTGTGAGTATAATTAAGGAAAACCTCAAGACATTCTACACGTATCTGAACAGGAGGTTGACTAGTGTAAGGATAGGGCCTATCAGGATAGAAAAGGAAACATCTGCCCAGAGTGTGAGAAGGTAGAGGTCTTTAATGAATACTTTACTTCAGTCTTCACCAGTGACAAGTACCCTGATGTTTCTGAGGACTGTGTAAAACAATCTGGTATGCTAGAACATGTCAAAGAGAATGTGCTAGAACTTTTGAAAAACATTAGGATAGGCAAATTCTTGGGGCCAGATGAGATATATCCCAGCATACTACAAGAATTGAGGGAAGAGATTGCTGCGCCTCTGGCAGTGATCTTTGCATCTTTACTGGCCACAGAAATAGTATCAGATGATCAGAAGGTAGCAAATGTTATTTCCTTTTCCAACAACAAAGTGAGCACAGAAAACACTGGGAATTATAGACCAGTGAGTCTTACTTCAGTGCTAGGCAAACAATTGGAGAAGTTTCTTAGAGACAGGATTCACGAACATTTGGAGAAGCATAGTCTGATGAAGGAGCTTGACTGAATTCTTTGAGAATGTGACAAAACATATTGATAAAGGTAGAGCAGTGGTTGTGACGCTTACAGTATGGATTTTATGAAGGTGTTTGATAAGGTTCCTCACGGTAGGCTCTTTCAGAAAGTTAGGAGGTATAGGATCCAGGAAAATTTGATTGTATGGATTCATAATTAGCTTCCCCATAGAAGGCAGATGGTGGTTGTAGATGGAGTGTATTCTGCCTGTAGTTCCGTGACCAGTGATGTTCCACAAGGATTTATTCTGGGGCACCTGCTCTTAAAGTGATTTTTATAAATGATTTGAATGAAGAAGTGGAAGGGTGGGTTAGTAAGTTTGCAGATGACACAAAGGTTGGTGGTATTGTGGAGAGTGCAGAAGGTCATCAATGGTTACAAGGGAACATTGATAGGATGCAGAGCTGGGCTAATAAGTGGCAGGTGGAGTTCAATCCGGAAACGTGTGAACAGATTCACTTTGAAAAGTAAAATTGGAAGGCACATTACAGGGTAATGGCAGGATTCTTAGCAGTGTGGAGAAAGAGGGATCTTGGGGTCCACATTCATAGATCCCTCAAAGTTGCCACATAACTTGACAGGGTTGTAAGAAAGACATATAGTGTGCTGGCCTTCATTAGTCAAGGGATTGAGTTCAAAAGCCATGAAGTAGTGTTGCAGCTCGATAAAACCCTGGTTAGGTTACCTTATCTTAGAAAGCCATGGAAGCTTTAGAGAGCATGCCTTATGAGGATGGGTTGAGCGAGCTGGGTTTTTCTCTTTGGAGCATAGGAGGATTAGAGGTGACTTGAAAGAGGTGTACAAAATGATGACAGACATTTTCCAAGCCAGAAATGGCTAAAACAAGGGGGCATAATTTTAAGGTCATTTGAAGGAAAGTAGAGGGGAGTATCAGAGACAAGTTCCTTTTTAAGAGAATAAACAAGAGTACTGGGTACATGCTGCCAGGATTGGTGGTAGAGGCAAATACATAAGGGACATTTAAGACTCTTAGATAGGCACATGGACGATAGAAAAGGGCATGCTTTGTGGAAGGTAAGGGTTAGATTGATCATAAGAGTCGGTTTAAAGTTCAGCACAACGCCATGGGCCAAAGGGCCTGTACTGTTCAGTAATGTTCTAACCTCTGAGCTTGCATATCAGTCTTGGCTGCAAAATTTGAATTAAAGATTAGAGTTTTAACTTTTTAACCAATCAGGGACTGGTGTTTTAACTGAAGCAAAAAATTCACTTTGTATTTGTTAAAACTGCAAACAAAATAGATTCTTCTTGGCATAGACCCTATCTTAGGTCACATGTCATCTTGCTCAGGTATCTAAATTCAGTACACTAAATAGAAAAAGATTTTCTATACACAGATTCAAGCCTTTTATCAAGCTGAAGCTACACCAATATCTGGTTTTGGTTCCTGTCCCAGAACCAATGTTATCCTTTAAAAACAGCTTCATTTCTTCAGTCCTGGGCCGAAGTGGCATAAAACCTCTTGGTTTCTTCCCCTTCCACACTGCCTGCTTTTATGAGTGATTACAGGAAAAAAGAGAATGCTTTGCTCCAGTACTGAATAATTAAGAGTTAACTGAATTTCATGCCATGATTACCAAGTGTTGGAGTGAGAACTGGGAATTGAAAAGTAGCCACATAGGCAACAGTAGAAGACTTTGAATGTACAGGTATAATCATTATGGAAATCAAGGGTTAATGCATTTGTCTAAATATATTTTAACAATCAAAGGAAGAAAGCATCTCCAGCTGAATTTAAAAGAAACAATTCACTGTCAAGTATAGTTTTTAAAAGCTATACGTAGAATGATAGCATACAGTTGTCTTTTTGCATTGAGAACCTATTCTGTTTCTAGTAAAGAATACTTAATAGTCACTGCAGCAAAGATAAAATCCCACATTACATTTGCAAAGCATCCGGACGAACATCTGATGTGCTTTTACTTATAAACTCACAAGACAAAAATCTGGTAAATTGGGATTAACCTGAATAACTCTTTTGCAACCAGCAAGGACATGAAGTGTAAATGTCAATCATTCAAAGTATCAATGTTGACCACTCTCATTTATCCTTTGCCTTTCTAACTTATTCATAACAAGACTCTAAGGATTTAAAAGAAATTTATTTGAAGATAAGGAACAGGATTGAATGTTCCAAAGAACTGAAGAAAATTTTAAAGCTAGACAAAAAGGCAATAAATGCAAATATTAATGGAGTTGAAAGTTAGAAGAATGGAGGAAAGTAAATGTAGCTAAGGTGTCACAAGTACTTCAGTAGGTTTGGATTTTAGCCTTCAACTTATCTGTAAAGTTCTTGTTGAGTTGGAAGTTTCTTAAATGAGTTGCTCATGTAAATAATTGAAATTTCTCATGTGTGACAATTACCACATTGCAAAAACACCAAGTTTTTTTAAGAATGCTTTCAGTATGAACATAAACAAGTAATTTACAGCAATTTTGTGTCTTTGCACTACACTGCTGCTGCAAAACAACACACATTACATAAGACAGTGATAATAAACTTGATTCTAATCTGTAGAAGCATATTCAGAGGTTTGTTTGCAATTAACCACACAAACATGACATGAAAAACCAGAGATTTGGAAACAAACTGAAATGTGATGATCTGGGATAAGATGGAAATTTTTGCGTGCAGCTTTTTGCTAAACTCCTTTAAATCAAATTCATAGAATCATACAGTATAAAAAAAGTCCTACCAGAATTTGACCACCCAAAGTGCATTACTTCACATTTGTTGGGATTAAGTTCCTTCTGCCATTGATCCACTCAACTTTCCAGCTTATCAATACTGTGTATCCTTAAACTTTCTTCACTATCTGTGACTGCACTAATTTTCATATCATCTGCAAACTTACCAATCAGATCATCTATGTTCTCATCCAGGTTATTTTTGTATATATTGCAAACAACAAGGGTTCTGGCACTGTTCCCTGTAGTGCACCCTGTTACACAGTTCCAGTTAGAAAAGCACCCGTACATCACTACTGCCTGCCTTCCATTACCAGGACTAATTGATAAACTCAGATGTACATTAAGTACAGAAGTAGGCTAGAAAATTAAGTAATATATTCCTGAAAATTGTGCTTGCATGTTAAAAACAATACCTCAGAGCTATTTACATCCTCCTTCCTACTCACAACCTCAGTTTGGTCTGTATCATCAGTAAGCTTAGAATTATGATATTTCATTCCCACATTAATGGAGATTATGAATAGTCAGGGCCCTGCAGAACCCCCTATCAACTCAATAAATATCTATTTAATCCCTTTCTTTTTGTTTGATAACCCTTCCAGCTACTCTAATTTTGTTGTCCAAACTCCTGTATGGAACCTTATCAAAACGCCAGTGACAATGCAAATTCAGCTCATCCACTGGTTACCTATTCTACGTCCTCAAAGTAGATTAGTCATGATTTTCCTTTCAAAAATTCAAGCTGGATCTGCTCAAACTTGTTCTGCTGTTATGTCCATTATATGACTTTTATTCTTTTTCCTACTACTGATGTTAGGCTAATAGGTCAGCAGTGTCCCATTTTCTTGCTCTTTAAATGTGCTTAGGATAGTAAAGTTATGTTTGTTAGATGACCAGCCATGATCTTGTCAAATGGTGGAACAGTACCAAGGGGCTGTACAGTCTACTGCTCCTATTTCATTCATTCTAACCTAGCAATTATACCAGCGATTCAAATATTGACAATAACCTGCTGATTCAGCATCAGAATAGATTATCTCATAAACCTTGTCCATTCCTCACCCAATGCTAAAACAAAAATTAAGAATTTTAATGGCATTTCAGTTATAATGAAAAACACTTCTGTGCAACTGTATTGTCCTTCCTTATAAGCTACACTGAACAGCTGAATAGAAGTTTCTGATTAGGTTGTATTTAATAGGCTGCTTTTGGCTAATTTTGTCTCCATCTGCACACTTCAGCAGTTTTAGCATGTTTTCCAGGCAACAGGAAATTTCTGAACTAACACTCCTTTATATAATTAGACATTTATTCAAAGATTGAGATTGAGAATATTGTAATGAGGTGAAGCTCCTCTCTTTCTAGAATCCAGCTGAAACTTTTAAGTAACATTAATGGATGGGTTTCCAAGTTTCTTGTCCATACAGTGTATATAATTAATTCTTGAGATTCAAAGATAAACAAATCCATGCCATCAATTTTCACCAACCTTTAGTGCTGACACAAAAATATGTGCTGCTCTCCAATGAGACTGCTGCATAGAAAGGGACGACAGAGAACCTCCAGTTCCAGAAAATTCAAGCAAAGAAATAACTAATAGATGAACAAATGAATTTTATTTAGAGAAATGGGGCCCAAGTTGCCCATCCTCCTTTATTTTCTTCCATGGTCTACTGTCCGCTACTATCAGATTCCTCCTTCTTTAGCCCTTTACTTCTTCCATCTATCACCTCCCTTCTTACTTCATTCCCCATTCCCCCTCACCTGGTTTAACTTATTACCTGCCAGCTTGTACTCCTTCCCTTCCCCTACTTTCTTATTCTGGCTTCTTCCTCCTTCCTTTTCAGTCCTGAAGGGTCATGAGCTGAAACGCTGACTGCTTATTCCTCTCTATAGATGGTGCCTGATCTGCTGAGATCCTCCAGCAGTTTGTGTATGTTACTCAAGATTTCTAGCATCTGCAGAATCTCTTCTATTTACAATGGCATATATAATTCACAACTCCAGCCCAGCAATCTTTCTTTATACCCTTTACTGTACACTTTTCTCCTCAAATTGGGTAGGAGCATTAGCACAGTCCAGCTATGCTGAAAAGATTTTTTTTTTAAGGCTCTCCCCACTTTTTGACTCAAAAATCTTCCCCAAATTCCTAATTATGTATTTGCTGCATGAGCATTTCAAATAACATTCTAATAATAACAGAACTTTAAATTATATTTTTGTGCAAACCAAATCTACCAAAATATTTTTCTCATATTTTATATTTGGATTGCAATGTTCTGAACAATGATCACACCTGTATAGAGCTGTTGTCAAACATTTCTACGGTCAGTTCTTCTTCATCTTCTGCTGGCTCTTTCACCATGCCAGCAAAATTATCTGATTCGTAGAATTGAAGAAAAATGGGAGCACGGGTAGAATTACGTTGGATTTCCACACGGAGGATTCCATCCCGTGGCCACTTCTCGCGGATGTGCTCCAAGCAATTGATTGGAGAACGTGAAAAGGCAATGTGAATGTAAGCCAAAATAAAAAGTACAAAGAGAGCCTGCAAAGGAAAGAGAAAAAAATGAATAGTTCCTTAAAAATTACATAGTGAAAGGAATTTTGTAGAATATATTAAAATCTTACATCTATCCCACAACGTGAGGGCGTAAAAATCTTTGCGTTACGACTCTGTCGCAATGTAAAGACATGTAAATTTAAATTTATTTTGGGAGTGTGTGTGTGTGTTTGTGTATATATACACACAAATATTCACGTATTTTGCGCGTAATGTATATGTAAAACTAACTTATCCACATTACAATGTAACCACAACTGAGAATATGAAGTTTCCTTTATCCAACTCCAGACCAGTCAATGTGGTTGACTCCTAAATACTTTATGAAAACAATATTCAAGGAAGTCTTATGAAGTTGGCCTTGCAAATGATGCCCAGATCCCAAATATAAGAATAAAACAAAATAATGTCCTTATATTAGATTTCAGAATTGGAATTCCTGCATATTTATTTAGAGATACAGCGTGGAACAGGCCCTTCCAGCCCAACGAACTGCACCACCTCGCAACCCGCCTGTTATCACTAGCCCAATCACAGGACAATTTATAATGACCAATTAACCTACTAACAGTCTTTGGACTGTGGGAGGAAACTGGAGCACTCGAGGAAACCCATGTGTATGAATGTACAAACTTCCTTACAGAGGGTGCCGGAATTGAACTGACCAGAAATGGCTGGCTACGTTGGGAAGACTGACGCATTTGATTGCACAATAGTTGACTGGATATTGTTCACTTTGTGAATTGAGTAGTATTTTGAAGTAAATGAAATAAAAGAAATAAGAATTGAGTGCCAGCTTCGTTGAGTGCATTGGATGGAAAAGCATACAGCTTGCTCTCACCAAACCAGCCGAAATGAGCTTTGCTGATATTTTATTTTTATTTCTATTTCATTGAGATACAGCACAGAGGAAGCCTTATCAGCTCTTCGAACCATGCCACCCAGCAGCCTCCAGTTTAACCCTAGCCCAATCACAGAACAATTTACAATGACATCTTTGACTATGGGAGGACACTGAAGCACCTAAAGGAAACCCATGCAGTTACAGGGAGAATGTACAAACTCCTTAGAAGCCTAATTTCAGATGGAGATGGAAGAAGAGTCCAAAGTATTTCTCACCATGAACACTCACGAGGGCTTATTTCTAAAATAGACTTATCTTTGGAGTAGCTTTTGCACCTGCATGCTGGCAGAAAGCTATGAACCAGGTGCTGCAAGGCTGTCCAGCCACTCAGTGTTACCTGGATGATATCATTGTTACCAGTAAGGACAACAAGGAACATCTCCAAAATCTCAAGATAAATGCTAAAAATATTAGAAGATTATGCACTCAGAACATGATGCAACAAGTGTGAATTATTTAAACCTGCTCTGAACTGAGGCTGTGGACGCAATTTTGTGAACTTCAGTTTTGAATGTTATTTGCTTACTTTTATTTTGTGTATTTTTTTTTACTGCAGGTTGCGCATTTGATTGTCTTTTTTTATAATGGTTCTATTGGGTTTCTTTTATTTTGTAGCTGCCTGTAAGGAGACAAATCTCAAGGTTGTATATAGTATACATACTTTGATAATTAATGTACTTTTAACTTTGAACACTTACTGTGGTCACACCATGGACACATAATGATTACACAAATGCGTGTAAAGAAAGTTCAAGCAGTGGTGGATGCCACAAGCCAAAGGATGAGTCACAGTTGCAATCTTTTTTAGGATTTGTCAATTACTCTTACAGGTTCCTGCCAAGCCTGACTACTGTGTTCCACCCCTTAAACATTATGACAAATCAGGAAGAAATGGCAATGGACAAAACAGTGTGAGGTTTCTTCCCAAATGACAAAGGAAATGGTGACACCAGACACTGTACACACATTATGATCCACAATGTCCAGTAAAGCTTGCCTGTATTGCCTTGCTTGCTGGTACAGGTGCAATCATGGCACATATTATGAGTGATGGAAGTGAATGCCCCATAGTCTTTGCATCACTGCAGAGAAAAATTATGCACATTGACAGGGAGGCCTCAAGTCTGATTTGGGGTATAGAACATTTCAACCAGTACTTGTAAGGGAAAGGGTTTTGCCTCATTACTGATCATCAACCACTAGTGTCCATTTTCAATCCACAAAAGGGTGTTCCACTAACAGAAGCAGCATGAATGCAGTGATGTACTCTATATCTTGGAGGACTCAATTACAAGAGGATAACTAATGATGGAAATGCCGATGGATTGTCCTGTTTACCCTGAGAAACGGAAATTCCTGAAAAATTTATGATAGAAGACATTCCACTAGACATACTCACCCTAATGCAAACCGGAAAGTGTCCCTATTACAGCAAAGATTATCTAAAGGGAAAGCAGGAAAGACAGGAAAAATCCCACACTGTCTCAGGTCTACATGGCCACTCAAAATGGCTGGAATGTGCAGCAAAAACTGCAGTTTCCCTATTTTTACCAGCACCGGGATAACCATGCCCTTGGTGGGGTTGCCTTATGTGGGATTGAGAGTGTTATACCGAGAGCTAAAGTGTTGAGTAGCAACATGCTGGTCATCTAGGCATGGTCAAAATGACAGTGTTGGCTGAAAGCTTTGTCTGGTGGCCTGAGATAGATCAGCAAGATCAAGCAGTTTGTATTACACTGTACGGGATGCCAACACGTCCAGAAGATGCCAAGAGCAATGCCTCCCCATCCCTGGAATGGCCTGCATTGCCCTGGCAGAGTGACCCATCCCCTCGTCAGAAAAGACATTATCCCACAAGTGTAAGAAATTTTCCACAATTAAAACTCAGTCTGAATGGGATAATTTTAAATGTATTGTCCTGTGGATATCTGTATAGTATAATCAGAATCAGATTTAATATCACCGACATATATTGTGAAATTTGTTAACTTTACAGTAGCAGTACAAAAAAAATGATAAATAAATACAGAGGAAAAAAAGAGTCACATTAAGTATATTATATATATATATAAAAAAAATAAAATCATTAAGTTAAAACAAGTAGTGCAAAATAGCAGAAATAAAACAGTAGTGATGTAGTATTCAAGGTTCAATGTCCATTCAGAAGTTGCATGGTGGAGGGGAAGAAGCTGTTTCTGAATTGCTGAGTGTGTGCTTTCAGGCTTCTGTACCTCCTTCCCGATGGGACCAGTGTGAGGAGGGCATGACCGAGGTGGTGGGGATTCTTAATAATGGACGCTGCCTTCCTAAGGCACCGCTCCTTGAAGATATCTTGGATACTACGGAGGCTAGTATTCATGACAGCGCTGACAAATTTTACAAGTTTCTGCAACCTATTTCAGTATTTTAATCTTGTACAGTAGCATTCCCGCCCCCCCCCCCCAAGCAGACGGTGATGCAGCCAGTCAGAATGCTTTCCACGGTACATTTGTAGAAGTTTCAGTGTTTTCGATGCAGCTTCATGCACCTCAACAATTCATCTTCTAAGGTCCTATGAAAGTTGTTTTGATCGAGGTATGGTGTACATAAATAGATCTTTCTTGAGAAAAGCAGGCTCTGTCAGTAATATGACTTAATGTGTCTTTTTTTTAAGTAGGGCAACTCACCTCTACAGCCCACACATCCAATCTCATCTCATTGACTGGAACACCTAATTCCAAATAGTTTTGGTAGAAGGCATTACCCCAAAGGTTCACATTCTTTTTTTGAACTTAGACTGTGATTGTTTAAATGCTGTACTCAGTATCGACGAGAAGTAGTACATTTGTTTGTGTGTTATTAGTTTAGGCTGATTGTGCTTATCTATTATTGTGACAGAGATGAAGACCAGACCACATTTTATGAGCAATTAATGCAAATAATCTAGGAAATTGCAAAGGGTTCACAAACTTGTTCTGGTAACTGCATATACTGTAAGTTGAGAAGAATTCTATATTGAGTTGGAGTTCACAGCTAAGCAGGTAGTTGTGTATCTAATATTTGTATAATATTGTAAATACATTGTTTAAGCATTCTATGTTGTTTACATAATGCTCGGCAGATTATACGTAAAAGTACGTGAATGGCATATGTCATCAGACCACTATGACAGAAGTATGTCTCTTGCTTAAATTAAAACGAAACTAAGGCACATTATTCCTAACTGTGCTTTTTTGCTTTCAATTAATTAGCTGTTTTGGAGTTACAAAACATAACACTATCGTCCTGCATCTGGACCATAATCCTTTCATCCATGTACTGTACCTATCTGAATTTCCTCTTAAACGTTGAAATCAACTCCGCATTCACCTTTTGCACTGGCAGCTCATTCCACACTCTCACCATACTCTGAGTGAAGTTGTTCACATCATGTTCCCCTTAAATGTTTCATCTTTCACCATTACTCATGACCTCTAGTTGTAGTCGCCCCCCCAACCTCAATGGAAAAAGCCTGCTTGCATTTACCCTATCTATCCCCATATACTGTAATTTTGTATACCTCTATCCAATCTCTCCTCAATCTTCTACATTGTAGGGAATAATGTGCTAACCTATTCAACCTTTCCCTATAACTCAGGTTTTAACTGAGGTGATTTCATCTCTTTACAGTGAAAATTCAGGTCATCATGTCACATTAGTGAAAATCTTAGCACATGAAATGACTTTATTCTTTTCATTAATGCAAGAGGCAGTATGATTATAGATCTCAAGTGGTGAAGACAAATTTGCTAACAGTACATCTGTAATTCAATTGCAAATGTATCTTGTGAATGAAGTACATGCTAATAACATGCCATCGTATTATACTATATATCTATATATGACAAGCTATCTGGGGAAATAGAGAAAACATAGATTTTAAAACACAATAGGTCATATTTACTGCTTTGTCGTAATACAAATGTAACCCTCTTACCGGGCTTGTATACAAACTTGGCTCATCAGCTAGCTCTGCTAGCAGCCATGTAACTCAGTGGTAAGGGGCCTTTCATAAACAATACATGTCTGGGGTCTATATGATTTGGGGTTAAACTGAACAGGAATATCATGATGTTCCGATTAAAGAAACCTCGAATTGAGCTAATGCTGCCCATGCAGAATTGTCAGTCGGCCAGAAATAACAGATCATATACCACATAAAATTATAAAGAAAGTACATGTACAAATTTCAGCTTTATCAAACAGTTAATACGAAAAAGAAAATAAAAGGGCATATTATTATCAAATATGATGTCAGAATATAGTATTAATGGTAAGACTCTTGGCAGTGTGGAGGATCAGAGGGATCTTGGGGTCCGAGTCCATAGGACACTCAAAGCAGCTGCGAGGAAATCTGCAGATGCTGGAAATTCAAGCAACACACATCAAAGTTGTTGGAGAATGCAGCAGGCCAGGCAGCATCTCTAGGAAGAGGTAGAGTCGACATTTCGGGCCGAGACCCTTCATCAGGACGCGCAGGTTGACTCTGTGGTTAAGAATGATTATGGTGTATTGGCCTTCATCAATCGTGGAATTGAATTTAGGAGCCAAGAGGTAATGTTGCAGCTATACAGGACCCTGGTCAGACCACACTTGGAGTACTGTGTTCCGTTCTGGTCGCCTCACTACAGGAAGGATGTGGAAGCCACAGAAAGGGTGCAGAGGAGATTTACAAGGATGTTGCCTGGATTGGGGAGCTTGCCTTATGAGAATAGGTTGAGTGAACTCGGCCTTTTCTCCTTGGAGCGACGGAGGATGAGAGGTGACCTGATAGAAGTGTATAAGATGATGAGAGGCATTGATCGTGTGGATAGTCAGAGGCTTTTTCCCAGGGCTGAAATGGTTGCCACAAGAGGACACAGGTTTAAGGTGCTGGGGAGTAGGTACAGAGATGTCGGGGTAAGTTTTTTTACTCAGAGAGTGGTGAGTGTGTGGAATGGGCTACCGGCAATGGTGGTGGAGGCGGATACGGTAGGGTCTTTTAAGAGACTTTTAGATAGGTACATGAAGCTTAGTAAAATAGAGGGCTATAGGTAAGCCTAGGTAATTTCTAAGGTAGGGACATGTTCGGCACAACTCTGTGGGTGAAAGGGCCTGTATTGTGCTGCAAGTCTTCTATGTTTCTATTACAGTTAAACCAATCCAATATGCACAAGACTGTTGAAGCTCATACTGGAGTCGTCTTTCACTCAAGCGCTGGACGCACAGTCTGTGTGAAAGCACACACATCTCAAACTTCCCCTGAAACCCTTGAACAAACTATTCAAAATGTTCAAAGGAACATCTAAACAAGCCTGATGCATTTTGGAAACAAGTCCTGTGGACTGATGAAGTTAAAACAGAACTTTTTGGCCGCAATGAGCAAAGGTATGTTTGGAGAAAAAAGGGTGCAGAATCTCATGAAAAGAACACCTCTCCAACTGTTAAGCACGGGGGTGGATCGATCATGCTTTGGGCTTGTGTTGCAGCCAGTGGCACGGGGAACATTTACTGGTAGAGGGAAGAACGAATTCAATTAAATACCAGCAAATTCTGGAAGGAAACATCACACCGTCTGTAAAAAAGCCGAAGATGAAAAGAGGATGGCTTCTACAACAGGATAATGATCCTAAGCACACCTCAAAATCCACAATGATTACCTCAAGAGGCGCAAGCTGAAGGTTTTGCCAGGCCCTCACAGTTCCCAACCTAAGCATCATCGAGAATCTGTGGATAGACCTCAAAAGAGCAGTGCATGCAAGACCGCCCAAGAATCTCACAGAACTAGAAGCCTTTTACAAGGAAAAATAGGCGAAAATCCCTCAAACAAGAACTGAAAGACTCTTAGCTGGCTACAAAAAGCGTTTACAAGCCGTAATACTTGCCAAAGGGGGTGTTACTATGTACTGCCATGCAGGGTGCCCAAACTTTTGCTTCGGGCCCTTTTCCTTTTTTGTTATTTTGAAACTGTAAAAGAAGGAAATAAAAAAGTTTTCTTGCTTAAAATATTAAAGAGATTTGTCATCTTTAACTTTATGCCTTTTGGAAATTAGTTCATATTTTACTCGCTTAGCTATTCACAGAAACAGAAATTTTGACCGGGGTGCCCAAACGTTTGCATGTCACTGTACATCTTCTTCTCATGAATAACAATCAAAAAATAAACTGTTATCAAAGATTTAGATTTAGAAGAACTGCTCCTTACATTGTGGCTTAATGAGTTGCACACTTATTTAAAATAAATATTCTCCCAAAAATGCAGTGTTTCATGATTCCACCCAGTTGTTACCTCCTCAGTGTGAAAGACTGAATGGGAAGAAACAACTTGTTTAATGATGAAGAATTTAATGGATCACAGATACAGACCCATAATCAGCTTTATTCAGAATCTTGTGGAACTATGGATTTAATTCTCACTCCAAACATAGCAGATACCCTACATAAAAACAAAGTGTTTTGGAGATACTCCTACAGATCAGGATACTTTTCTGTCAGACAGAAACAGAGTTAATGTTTCAGTACTCTGATCAAAGGTCATCAGCTTGAAATATTAACTCACTATCTCTCTCCACACATGCAGGTGTACGTTTATTGTAGTACTGTTTTTCATAATCACTCAAGCATGCAGATACAGAATTCAGTCCCATTTTTAAAATACAAATCTTCATTTATTAAAACACCAAGTAGAAGTTTTAAATCTTCTAATACCACTACACGCCACTCCACTGCTATAGTTCAGGTTTGCAACCAATCCTACTGCACACGACAATAATAGATAACTGTTCATGGCAAGTGAAAATCCAAGTGATATCAAGAAAAAATCAGTCAGACAAATTTCTAAGGCTTCTCCAAGTGTCAAAGCCAATGGATTGTGGAAAATAAAAGCAATGTGTATATAAATTACAAGGAAGACAAAGACAAATGATATGGAGACAGCAGCCAGAGAACAGGAAATGAATTCCAATGAATTGATCCAGTTGATCCGAAACAGGAATGCGTAGGCCATGACAGTCAAAGCTCAAACTGGGCACAGCACCTGATGATGATGATGATATAAGTTACACAGCAATTGTTAAAAAAAACTCAAAATAAAGATTAAAATGCAAACTGAAAAGTGAGAGAATTCAAGGCAAATCAGGACACCGCTTAAGAAACCGAAGTAAATTTAAGAAGTACTTAGATGAGGTGCAGCAAGTAATTGCTCTGACTTCAGCTGCTGCACAGCACAATGTTAGGACTATTTCACTTGGATTCAGAAATTAACGTTTGTAAGTGACACAAATCTACAATGAGTGGCATCAAACATTTAGAGAGAAAAGGGTAAGCTAAAGTTAAAGTGGGTTGCTTACAGATGGAAACTGGGAATAATAAAACTGCAGAGAAATTAAACAATTATTTTGCATACTGCTTCATGGAAAGAATAGAAAATAGTCAGCAAATAATGTAAGGCCAGAGGTCTAGAATGAAGGAGGAGCTAAAAGAAATTAATATTATCCATAAAAATTTAGTTTATTTATTTATCTATCACATGTACGTTGAACCATACAGCAAAATGGGTCATTTGCGTTAACAACCAACACAACCAAAGGATGTGCTGAAGGTACCTCAAAAATGTTGCTACACATTCTGGGGCCAACAGCGCACATCCACAATGTTTAGTAGAACAACACAAGCAATAATAACAACACAACAGCAAAACAAACCCTTACTCATGCATTCACACACAGAGACTAGCCTCCAACCGCCAGACGCGAGCCCGGACTTCTTCGACTTCCGGACATGCTGATCCAGGAGCTTTGACCATCAGGCTTTGGTCATCAAATTTGCTGACAATACTGGTGCTGTCCTAGTTCAATGAACTAATCTCTACCTGAAGGCTGAATAACAGCTCTCAGGAACTTCCACATAGTTTCCGCTGTACCATGACCCCACTATCGTATAATCAATACATTGTCTCCCAGTCACTGACCTCATTTACTCAGGAAATGTTCCCTCCACAACCTCACCTAACTCCACAAAGTTTGGTTCTACCTTCTCTTCAAGATTCACAAGCAGGACTGCCCTTAATAGATACACTGTTTCAGTTTGTTCTTGCCCCACAGAAATTAATGCTTGGCTGCTTTCTTCCTTTATTCAATCTGTTTCATTTACACATGTATCACTTCTGACAGTTTCCTAGTCCCTTTACAACAGATGTCTAATCCTTCTAAACTTTTATCACAAAAGTATGGTCTGAAAGCTCTTCACTTTTTTCTACAGGTTCAACCAATCTCCCCACTGAGACAGTTGCTCTTTTAATTTCTCTCATTTTCTCCAAATTAATGGTGTAGCAATGGCAACTTGCACATTCCTGGGATGCAATGAACAGTCTTCATTTTAATGACTGCATTGGTACCTCTTTTTGTATTTTTTACATTTGCTGTCAAGTTTCACCCTGCTCACACTTTCTCATCTCACCCTTCCCTTTCTTGACCTTTCTAGCACTCCATCTCTTCCTAATCTGTGTGCTATGCTTGTTTGTATTAGTTGAAGCTACAGTATTTTGCAGGTCTTAGGCATCCTAGATTTTTTATATAATTTTTGTTCTCGACATTTGTTTTATGTCTTCTGCATCAAGTCAACTCAATCATTTTCTTATCTCATGATCGACTAAAGGATTTGGCGACCAGGTAGACACCTCACATTTAAGACGTCAAAGGTTCATCACCATGGCTGAAAGCATGGTAGGGAGGGGGGTAGGGGGTACTCCAAGCCAGGCTGAAACACAGAGGAATGAGTGCAATTGCTGGAGAACAAAATTGAGGACCTGAGGGCAAGACTTCTGTATTGGATAGAACTAGCTATTTTATCCTTGATTGAAAGGTAGCTTTCTCCAGGCACACCAGATACAGTGATTAAAACCGAGGCTTCTCAATTTACAGAATGGATCGAACTCCTGATTCAGGAAAGGCAAAAGGAGGAGGTGTGTATTTTATGATATACTCTTGTTGGTGTTCTGACGTGGCGGTTTTGTCAAACTCGTGTTCCCCTGACTTGGAATACCTGATGGTCAAACGCCATCCATTCTATTTACCTGGGGAGTTCGCTTCTGTAATCCTGACCAGTTCACATACCACCAGTGGCTGACTATAATCAAGTGCTCGTGATACTACATAATGCCGTCTCCAAAAAAGCAGTTCATCCTGACTCATTTCAAATTATAGTCGGAGACTTCAACCAAACTGGTTTGAAGAAAACCCTAACAACAGGAATTCTGCAGATGCTGGAAATTCAAGCAACACACATAAAAGTTGCTGGTGAACACAGCAGGCCAGGCAGCATCTCTAGGAAGTGGTGCAGTCGACGTTTCAGGCCGAGACCCTTCGTCAGGACTAACTGAAGGAAGAGTGAGTAAGGGATTTGAAAGTTGGAGGGGGAGGGGGAGATCCAAAATGATAGGAGAAGACAGGAGGGGGAGGGATGGAGCCAAGAGCTGGACAGGTGATAGGCAAAAGGGATACGAGAGGATCATGGGACAGGAGGTCTGGGAAGAAAGACGGGGGGGGGAACCTAGAGGATGGGCAAGGGGTATATTCAGAGGGACAGAGGGAGAAAAAGGAGAGTGAGAGAAAGAATGTGTGTATAAAAATAGGTAACAGATGGGGTACGAGGGGGAGGTGGGGCATTAGCGGAAGTTAGAGAAGTCGATGTTCATGCCATCAGGTTGGAGGCTACCCAGACGGAATATAAGGTGTTGTTCCTCCAACCTGAGTGTGGCTTCATCTTTACAGTAGAGGAGGCTGTGGATAGACATGTCAGAATGGGAATGGGATGTGGAATTAAAATGTGTGGCCACTGGGAGATCCTGCTTTCTCTGGCGAACAGAGCGTAGGTGTTCAGCAAAGCGGTCTCCCAGTCTGCGTCGGGTCACGCCAATATATAAAAGGCCACATCGGGAGCACCGGACGCAGTATATCACCCCAGCTGACTCACAGGTTAAGTGTTCCTTCACCTGGAAGGACTGTTTGGGGCCCTGAATGGTGGTAAGGGAGGAAATGTAAGGGCATGTGTAGCACTTGTTCCGCTTACACGGATTAGTGCCAGGAGGGAGATCAGTGGGGAGGGATGGGGGGGACGAATGGACAAGGGAGTTGCGTAGGGAGTGATCCCTGCGGAATGTGGGGGGGGGGAGGGAAAGATGTGCTTAGTGGTGGGATCCCGTTGGAGGTGGCGGAAGTTACGGAGAATAATATGTTGGACCCAGAGGCTGGTGGGGTGGTAGGTGAGGACCAGGGGAACCCTATTCCTAGTGGGGTGGCGGGAGGATGGAGTGAGAGCAGATGTACGTGAAATGGGGGAGATGCGTTTAAGAGCAGAGTTGATAGTGGAGGAAGGGAAGTCCCTTTCTTTAAAAAAGGAAGACATCTCCCTCGTCCTAGAATGAAAAGCCTCATCCTGAGAGCAGATGCGGTGGAGACGAAGCAATTGCGAGAAGGGCATGGCGTTTTTGCAAGAGACAGGGTGAGAAGAGGAATAGTCCAGATAGCTGTGAGAGTCAGTAGGCTTATAGTAGACATCAGTGGATAAGCTGTCTCCAGAGACAGAGACAGAAAGATCTAGAAAGGGGAGGGAGGTGTCGGAAATGGACCAGGTAAACTCGAGGGCAGGGTGAAAGTTGGAGGCAAAGTTAATAAAGTCAACGAGCTCTGCATGCGTGCAGGAAGCAGCGCCAATGCAGTCATTGATGTAGCGAAGGAAAAGTGGGGGTCAGATACCAGAATAGGCACGGAACATAGGTTGTTCCACAAAGCCAACAAAAAGGCAGGCATAGCTAGGACCCATACGGGTGCCCATAGCTGCACCTTTAGTTTGGAGGAAGTGGGAGGAGCCAAAGGAGAACTTATTAAGAGTAAGGACTAATTCCGCTATTAAGAGTAAAGACTAATTCCGCTAATTGAGTAAGGACTAATTCCGCCAATTAAGAGTAAGGACTAATTCCGCTACTGTAAAGATGAAGCCACACTCAGGTTGGAGGAACACCACCTTATATTCCCTCTGGGTAGCCTCCAACCTGATGGCATGAACATTGACTTCTCTAACTTCCGCTAATGCCCCACCTCCCCCTCGTACCCCATCTGTTACTTATTTTTATACACACATTCTTTCTCTCACTCTCCTTTTTCTCCCTCTGTCCCTCTGAATATACCCCTTGCCCATCCTCTAGGTTCCCCCCCCCCCGTCTTTCTTCCCGGACCTCCTGTCCCATGATCCTCTCGTATCCCTTTTGCCAATCACCTGTCCAGCTCTTGGCTCCATCCCTCCCCCTCCTGTCTTCTCCTATCATTTTTGATCTCCCCCTCCCCCTCCAACTTTCAAATCTCTTACTAACTCTTCCTTCAGTTAGTCCTGACGAAGGGTCTCGGCCTGAAACGTCGACTGCACCTCTTCCTAGAGATGCTGCCTGGCCTGCCGCGTTGAAGAAAATCCTGCCCAATTACCAACAGCATATAACCTATAGCAGATACTAAACCACTGTTATACTAAGAGAAGGAAGGCCTACCGTTCCTTGCCCAGACCACATTTTGGTAAATTGGATCACTTGGCTGTACTTCTCCTAACTGCTTACAGGCAGAGGCTAAGATTAGGCTCCAGGGATTAGAACAACAAAGAGGTGGTCGTGGGCAGCAGAAGAGCTTACGGGATTGCTTTGAGTCAGTGGACCGTGTTACGTACCCCATAACTGGGTTGCCAAACCAGCAGAAATGGATCACTCAGTTGGAGTCTGGAGTACTAGAACTAAGAAAGTTTTGTTAAAGAAACAAGCAACACAGTAATCGAAAGGATAATAAATGTAACAGTTCAGCGATGATAAACACACATGTGCACAGAATTAAGATAACAGCATCAATCAAGCTCTATCGTTGTCTAGGGGTAAATGACCAAATTTCAACGTGACTCAAAGTTCAGTTCGCAGTAATCGTTGCCATGGCGATGGACAACGTGGGGGAAGAGAGAGATAGAACAGGAACAACTGATCATTCAGAACGGCTTCACTCACAGACCGGCGAGATTGCTCACAAGCAGCTTTTGGGCGGGTCCTTGGTGATGTCACCTGAGGTCACCGACTGTGACCCCTCCTCCAGATGCGGTCGATCCTCTGCAGTGAACCCGGCACCCAGGCAAGGGCGGACACACACCGGGTTCCCGCTGATCGTACCTTTCCACCCTGGTCGTTGTCTGGTACTTCTCACCCACTCGTGAGAGGCGCACCGCTTCCAGGGTCTCGTTACCTCGGGTGGCGTGTGTGTCGCCTTAGCGAACCTGTCCCTTTTTATCCCCCTGCTGGGGCATCGCCTGTCCATCACTTCAAACAGTTCAAGGTTCAAAGGGGGGAGCCGCTCCAGACAGCTCTCTCTCTCCCCCGTTCCTTCATTACACATCTCCAGACGCTGCTCCACTGTTCCTTATCTCTCCTTCCCCTGAGGGCAGGTGGCAGACCACTTGTTGATGTCACTGATGCTAACCCAGGCCAGCAAACATCTTAATTTTATGTGTATTCTCGTCACAACTGGGCTGCATTCAAGTATTCATCTATTGATCTGAATGAATACACCACGGTTGTAACAGACTTAATTAAAACAGCTGTTGACAAGTGCGTCCCCAGAAAACCATTCAGAGTCTTCCCCAATCAGAAGCCCTGAATGAACCTATCACCTCCTATAAAGTTAAATCAAGCCACATGTGAGACAGCATGGCTTCACTTCTGGATGAGCTCAATGCCTTCTAAGTTTGCTTTGACCGATAAAACATGGAGGATCCATCACAAACTCCCACATCCCTTGATAATCCTATGGTTTCATTCTCTAGAGCAGATGGGTGAGCTGTCTTTGGGTGGGTGAACCCACGAAAAGCATCTGGCCTCAAGGGGATACCCAGACACGTACTAAAGACTGATCAACTGGCTGGTGTGTTCACTGAGATCTTTAACCTCCTGCTTCAGCAGTGCGAGGTACCCACCTGCTTCAAGCAGGCTTCAATAATACCAGTGCCCTAGAAGAGTGCGGTTGCACTTACATCCACAGTGATGAAGTGTTAGTGATGAAACATATCAACTCCTGCCTGAGAGGCAACTTAGATCTGCTCCACTTTGCCTACCAGAGCAACAGGTCCATGGCAGATGCCATCTCACTGGCTCTTCACTCAACCCTTGAACATCTAGATAGCAAAGGTGCTCTTTATCAACTACAGCTCCACATTCAATACCATCATCCCCTCAAAACTAATCAGTAAGTTCCAAGACATTGGCCTCAATAACTCCTTGCTCAATTGGTTTCTGGATTTCCGCACCTGAAGACCCCAGCCTGTTGGGATTGGCAACAGTATTTCCTCCATGATCTCTATCAGTTTCAGGTGCATCACAAGGCTGTGTGCTCAGCTTCCTTCTCTACTTGCTTTACACTATAACTGTGTGGCTAAGCACAGCTCCATTGACTTATTTAAGTTTACTGATGACACCACTGTCATGGGCCAAATCAAAGCTGGTGATGAATCAGCATACAGGTGGCAGACTGAAAATTTGGCTGAGTGATGCCACTACAACAACCACTTACTCAATGTCAGCAAGTCTAAGGAGAGGATTTTAGACTTCAGGAGAAGGAAACCAGAGGTCCATGAGCCAGACCTCATTGGAGGATCAGAGGCAGAGGGGGTAAGCAAATTTAAATTCCCAGGTGTTACATTTCGGATGACCTGTCCTGGACTCAGCACAAAGTAAAATGAAGAAGAAAGCACAGCAGTGCCTCTAGTTCCTAGGAGATTTGGCATGACATTTCTAACTGACAAATTTCTACAGATGTGCTGCAGGGAGTATATTGACTAGATGCATCACAGCCTGGTATGGAAACACCAATACCCTTGAATGGAAAATACTACAAAAAGTAGTGGATGTGGCCCAGTCCATCATGGGTAAAGCCCTCCCAACCATTGAGCACATCTACATGCAACTCTGTTGTAGGAAAGCAGCATCCATCATCAGGAATTCCCACCACCTAGGACACGCTCTCTTCTCATTACTGCCATCAGGAAAAAGGTACAGGAGCCTTAGGACTCACACTACCAGGTTTAGGAAAAGTTACTATCCCTCAACCATCAGGCTCTTCAACAAAAGGGGATAACTCCACTTGCCCCATCATTAAAATGTTCCGACAACCAACGGACTCACTTCCAAGGACACTTCATCTCACGTTTTCGGTATTTATTGCTTATTTATTTATACTTGCATTTGCACAACTTGATGTCCTCTGCACTCTGGCTGAACGCCCTAGTTGGGCAGACTTTCATTGATTCTGTTATAGTTACTATTAAATAAATTTGTGGAGTATGTCCAGAACAAAATGAATCTCAAGGTTGCATATGCTAACATATATGTACTTTGATAATAACATTTACTTTGTATTTCCTGTCAGTACAAAATAGCAAATTTTATATTTCCAAACATCCATTTTCCAAAAAAACTAAATGTTAGAGAATTTTTTTGTATTTCCTTGATGAGAGAATATACTTTTCAAATAAAATCTTGATTACTTTGTAGGCATTCATCCCAGTGCATGATTAAATAAAGATAACAAATGGGTGCTAATGATCAATGACATAATGAGTTGAATGAAATAAACTGATTAACTGAAACAGAAGCCGGTGTAGAAAGAATCAAACTGGTTGAAGGACAATCAAACTAAAAGGTGTGGCAGGTGTGACAGCTTAATCTTCAAATCATCAATTCTTACATCATGGCAAGAGTGAGCACAGCAATAGGACACAAGGTGGTCATCCTCCATCAGCAAGGTCTCTCCCAAGGAGAAATTTCATGGCAGAAAGGAGTTTCAAGATATGCTATCTTAGGTACATTGTCATGCAGTTTTATAAGAAAATCGACTGGTAGAGGAAGCACAAGGAAATAGGCAAGGTTGAGGACCAGAAACACAGTGGTCAGCCATGGAAACTAAGCGCAGCAGACAAGAGATACGTCAAACTGATGTCCCTTCTAAATTGAAAAAAGTCCAGCACTGCTATTAGCTCTGAACTCACGGGAACTACTGGAACCCAAGTACACCCCTGTACTGTCCAGAGAAATCTTATCAGAAGTAGTCTTCATTGAAGAGTTATCTTCAGTGAAAAGAAGAACAAGGAATTCTGCAACAGATGGTTTGACCTCCACAGAGTCCCAATTTCAATATCATCGAAGCTATCTGGGATTACCTGGAGAGACTAAAGTAAGTGAGGTGGTCAAAGTCTGCAGAACTGTGGTAAGTTCTCTAGGATGCCTTGAACCACCTACCAGCAGATTTTCTTATAAAACTGCATTGGGCGAAACTCAGGAGGATGTTGGTGCCTAACAGCAACTCCTTTGCTTGCATCTTCGGAAACAGCTCTATTTCTATGTTTAATATCTCTTTCTTTCCTTTTTAGGGTTATTTTGAAGAACCTGACCTGGAGCTAAATGCTGACTTCAGTTCTTTGTGGAAATGGGACCAGCTCTTGGGGCCCCATGACTGGCCGCTTTTTGATATGCCAAGCATGTGACCTAGAAGACTTGCGCACCTTTAGGGTGCCAGATTTTCGTGGCTCTGGAGGCAAGCGGACTTGAGGTCAGTGCCACCGCTTGGTGCATTGTGGAAGACGGAGATCAAAAGCAGCGAGCTGGCTGCTGGCTATGTTCCCAGAGACCCGAGTTCTTTGGGCACAGAGCTCAGAAAAAGCTGTGCAACAGACTTTTAACACCATAAATCGACGAGTTGTTTGTTATGTCTCCCCTCTCACTGTGAAACGGGGACACCTCTTTTTCCCTTATTAGGGAGACAGCCTGTGGTATGTCCAATTACTGGATGAACGAGTAGTCTTTGGGGTACTGCAAGTCTGTGTCTTTATTGATGTTATGCTTCATGCTTGAGTGCTTGGTGGAGGATGCTGATGCTTTTTTGCTGGTGGGGGAGAGGGGTGGTTATTGCTTTGCTGCTGCTTATGTGTGAGGGGGGACCTGGGGGGGGCTTTGTGGTTCTAACATTTTACTGTCATTCATTCTTTGGGCACTCCTCTGTTTTTGTGAATGTTTGCCAAGAAAAAAAATTGCAGGATGTATATTGCATACATTTCTCTGACATTAAATGTACCTGTTGACAATGTACCTAAGACAATTAGTGCAGTTGATGAATTGAGCCAAAGGATGGTCGCACGAAATATTTCTTTTTTAATTATTGAGATAGAGCTCAGTACAGGCCCTTCCAGCCCTATAAGCTGCACTACCCTGAAATCCCTGATTTAGCCCTAGCCTAATTAGGAGACAATTTGCAATGACCAATTAACCTTCCAGTTTAAGATGGTCTGGTGAAGACCAGTGACCTACTGGTGACAAATAAAACAAAGAATACAGCTAAATACTTTATTAATAAACTTCTTTTTGCAAAATATACGATAGACAATCAGAACAACGGAGTCAAGTTGCGGGTCAGTGTCAAGGTGAGATCGAGACATACTCAAGCTAAGTCTGGGCAAGTGGAGCGGAGGAGAGGCAAATTCAAGGCCTGTCCACCTACGCTGGGCGTGAGATTTAATCGATCTAAGTGCCAGGCCAATTTGCAAAGGTCAGAGTCCAGGTTTACAGCGAATTGATGTGACAGGGCTCAGGTTGTAGTGTGAGAAAAGACCCGATGTTTGGAAGATTTAAATGCTGGGCCAGATGGATTGATAAGGCAGGGCATCAAAACAAAAGGCGAAGGTTGGGCTGCTGAGCTGAGGCAGTGGCCTGCTCCAGACTTCATGTCTATGGACTCACTTTTCTTCTGAATGCTATTTGCTTATTTTTATTGTTTGTACAATTTTTTTTCTCTCTGCACATTGGGTGTTTGACGTTTTATTTAATGGGTTCTTTCAGGTTTCTTTGTTTTGTGGCTGCCTGCAAAGAAACGAATCTCAAGGTTAGATAATTTATACATACTTTGATGATAAATGTACTTTGAACTTCACCAATATTGATTTACTTCTCATTACAGTACTTTTTTGATATTTATTTAGAAACTTATCATTTCATTATTTTTGAAAGCATCTTCACTTCACAATTTTTTTACATGCACACTTTTGCATAGTACTGTATGCACCATCATACTCTGTTTTTATTGGTTCCAAGAAGAACCTATAGGCCAAAACAGATTCGCTATTCCACTGCATTTGCTATGTACTATAATAGAAATAATATTTTACATAATGACTCTAGATCAGCAAGTTCACCAATTTCAAGAGATCTTCACATTATAATACAACACAGTTTTACATCAGTAAAAATCAATGATATTACTAACATGGGATTCCTACAAGGGTAACACAATGAACTCAGATGGACCAGAGGAGAATGGATATTTCCAGTTTTAGGTACTGCCAATATTTTATTACTACTGTTATACTAAATCAAATCTTAGTCAGGGATGTTAAAAATGGTTTTATTGCAATATGAGCCACAAATGGAGTTTAAAAAATGGGAAGAACTTCCTTTCTGAGCTGCAAACTAGTAAGATAGAAAGTACACACGCAAGTTGATTTGCATCTGCTTCAATAGCCTTGGGGAACTCAGGGATGAATAGCGCATAGCCTATAATTAAACAGGATTTCAGACGATTCAAACTAATATTTTTAGAATGGAAGTTTTCCTCAGGAGCCATGTGCTTGAAGGATCCAACCCTAAATAGGAAACAGTTTCAGGTTAAAGAACAATATGGCTACAATTTCACGGAGAAGGATGGAAGTTGAATCAACTGAAAGAAATAAAGGAAATTACAGCTTTTTTAAAAAACTGAGCTCCCTGTCCAGGTTTGATCCCGTTTTCACTTGCACATTCTTCCTTTAACTATTGAGGTTTTCCCAAGGTGCTTTGATTTCCTCCCACTTCCCAAAGATATACAGCTTTGTGGATTAATTGTATATTGTAAATGTTAGAATCTGGGGTGGGGTTGTTAATGGGAATGTAGGGAGAATGAATTATAGGGAAAATAAGCAGGTAAATGGAATTACTCCATAGATTTAATGAGCCAAAATAGTCTGTTTGTCATTAGCAACAAAGTAACGTATGAAGCTGGTTGCAATATCCAGAAAAGCAGTAGGATATTATTTAACTGCAAGCTCCACAGCATTTGAATTGTGTAAAATGCTAAAGTTTCTTTGGTGGGAGGCTGAGATCAAGTGAGCAGAAATTATTTGAATTCCAGGTCAATAACAAATCAATAAGGTCAATGTGAAATAAAACATTAACCAATATGGATACAAATGTTTCCACACAAATATTTATATTTGTTTCCAGACAAAATGAGTCAATGGATAACTACGAATAGGAAAGAACGGTAGGCCAATGTTTCAGTGTAAGCCTTAAGCTGAACAAAGGAATGTGGTTAAAATTTTTGCTAGCTACAGAGAATTGTGGCAGAAGGACTTCCTTGTTTTATTCTAGAATTTAAAGTATTTTTTAAAATTTTGTAAGTTAGAGTACAAAAAGGGTACTTGTCCTGTTCATCATTTTATGAACAGGTTAAATTTTATTTTTCTTGTAGTGACTTCTAATCTTCCTGGAAGCTCTGAGTCATGCTGAAGGTTTGGAGATTGAAAAATACCATCCATTCCCCCAATGATAACTAGATCACCACTGACAAGTGGCCAGAACGATAAGCCCACATATGCCCTTCAAACTGCAGAATATTCTGCAGGTACTTGATTGTGTGTTGCCTTTCAGCCGTTTACTGAAATCTTAGATGGTTTATAGATAACTGCTGTTTCCCATGGATCTGAATACTAATTAATTGTGGTTTGGTGGTATATTTTAATTTTACTGACTTTTTTTTCTGCTTCTTTATTGATTATTTGCATAATTTTTGTATGACTTCGTGAAATCTAAGTGTTAATGAAATAGCCTTGTGTGATCAATTTAATTCAACACTGCGTATTTCTTACATCTCGTTCCCCGATAATACAATCTGCTGTTGCATGTAAATTAACCAAATACAAAATAACAAAATGCTGGATATTGCAGACTGAGTAAATTAGCGGCAATATCAAATTAATGTGTGTTTTGTTTAGGCATTTCTAGAGAATTTTCTATTAGATAAGCAAGAAAGGGAGGGGAGGGGGAGGGAATGGAAATTGTTAACAGAACTGGCAGTCTCCCAACCCACCCATACAATTTAGTAGGAAGCTACTAAACCCAAGGAACCAAAACCAGATTATTTCACTTAACTCATGATTGTCGGGAATATGGTTTCATCACCATATCAAGTATACTTTTTATTTATGGAATGCTTGAGCAATTTGATTAGCAAGCAATTTTTGCCCTCTGAAATGCAGTCAAAACAACATAATCAAGCACCTCAAAATGATACACATGATGAAAGGTTCACCTACTGATATTTTAGGTGGGGTCCTACCAGACTTTGACTCAATTACAAAATAGGAATGCTGAGAAATCTTTAAAGCTACCTATGGATGTCGATATTGTCATGCAACGGCTATGTGACTTCGAAGGAAGCGTCATGCTGGTTCCCATGTTTTTTGAGTAAAGGTCACCAGAGAGCAACTGCACATGAACTCCTATTCCTCAGGTTAGAAAATTCAGAATGCAAAACCTCTGACCTAACCCACAGTACTTATGCGCAGATCCATAAACTAACCTTGTCACCACCTCACCAGGATGTTGAATTCCACAATGGTAGTGCTGTTGCATGTTACGGAAAAGTACTTGAATCTCTCTTACTGGAATTGGTTACTGGCCGGCACTTCTGTGCTGTAAATATTGCTTGCCATTCATTAAGCCAATCACAACCTTGTTTTATTACAAATTGGGAGAGAATACTTCATCATCTGAGAATTCAAGGACAGAATTGCACATGTACCTCTGGCTTCTAGAAGTCCTACTTCAACTCGTGTCCAGTTGGACACAATGACCTCTTGCCCAGACATCTAAATAGCAATCAGACTCTGGATATTTGCTGCTTGTTTTTTGCTTAGTTATTCTGAAAATAATAATCCTTTTATATAATTAAATATTTTGCTCCAACCTTTGCCTGCAATCTACATAAAGAAAACTAGGTGGTTTCATAAACTTTACTGTGCTTCTAACCATATAAAACATTTACAATGAAAATAATACTGAAATATTTAATAGAAACTTAAGCATTAAGCCATAAAAATAGGCTTAATGGAATGCTTGGAGTGTAAATTTTAAAATATATAGTCAGTGAAATTTAATGCAGAGGAAGCATTTGTTTCCGTCTGCAATACTTGTAATTTGAGGTAGTGCTTAATAATTTCATTCTTTTAACGACTACTGCCAGACACTGAAATGAAAAGCTTAAAGCAGGTTATTATATGAATAATAAACTAAGGCAAAAAAAGGTCACAAATTTGAATTGGAGACATTCCACTTTGGCTATGGTGAGAATGCCTTGAGGGAATACATTTGTAGCAAAGGCTTCACTTTGAATATTTGCCTCAGTCAATGACTAGTGTTCTAAGTTGGATACCCTGCCACATCAAAGAGTACCCATGATCACCAAAACATCATGAGCAAATGGCTTGTTCAGTGCTGAACTGTTCTATCCTAAAACACAAAGAAAGAATCTGGGATAAATGAGTAGCTGGCAGTTTGCAGATATTGATCATGTGCACGATAAGATGACCAGACAGGCTTGGACAGGCACCTAGTGTATAGAATAAAAATACATTGAAATGTTGCTAATCATTTGCTGTTTGTGGAAAAAGAAAGAAAAATCAGAAAAAGGCAAAAGGCTGACAGTCACAGCAACAAACAAATTGCTAGAGGAACTCGGTGGGTCAAGCAGCACCTGTGGAGGGAAATGGACTGTTAACCTTTCAGGTCCAGACCACTCATCTGGCCAAATAATGGTAGTGGAGACAAGCAAGCTCTCCAAAATGGAATTTTATTAGGAAGCATGAGTCTGCAGGGAACTCAATAATTAGTTTGGAGACTGATAAAATTCATTTCAGGCAAATTACATACGAAAAGCTGCTTTTCTGTTGGCTAGGTTACATACATCTCTAATCAAGCTTGAAAAGATATGGAGGAGAGGATGAGGAATCCTGTCATTATCATGCACCAACTCAGGATGTGCTGACTGGTCTGTATAATATGGTAGAATCTGGTAAGTACTACAGTCAAGATTTCTAATCACTGATTATGTCTGCCATGTGCAAATTTGCAAAATCATTAACAAATGGGGGGGGATGCGCAGAGGTAAGAAGCAATGTCATGATGGAAAGTCTGCAACAAAATCTTTTAATGGAGTACAAGAGGAAATACAGAAGATGGGAACCAAAGTAATATTAATAATTACTCAAAAGCAATCAAAGAGATCATAATAATATTTATAAATTGTGCATTAGGATCTTCAACTAACATTTGAAAACAAAGATTTTGCTTCCTGATTACTTTTGGGTATATCTTACAGATTTTGAGCTGCTGATCATGAAAATCACCATGGAATTTTCATATCACGCAACAGTTTAAAAAAAAACTACAGTATATTTATTATTTCAATTCACAATTCAAGTTAGAATAACTGATGCCAAGACCAAAGAAGGTATGTTTGGTAGTCTACAAATCAAACAGGTGAATGACAGACCCTTTGAAGAACTTCTAGTAGGATCGGAGAAAATAGCATGGAAGGCATTCAAGGATGTTGATGGAAATTTTCTTGGTAACTATAGAGCACCAAACTACGTGTAGCTGGTTGACAACATGCTTCAAGTGTACAAAACGTCACTAAAGATGCATTTTCTGCATTCTGGTTTAGACTTCCTCCCTGCAAATCTTGGCACCGTCAGTGACAACCATGGTAAAAGGTTTCACCAGGACATTGCACAATGGTCATGGAGAAACGGTATCAGGGCAACTGGCATCTATCAATGCTGGCTAATTATTGTTGAACACTTAAGCGAGAAGCCTCATTCAGTACAAACATAAAGCATAACAAAACATTTTTAGCTTAGTTGAACTACTGCAAAAGTCAGCTCTGTTATGCAATTAAATGAATTATATTCAATAAAAGTTAATTTCTTGTTTCTCTAGATTCCTGTGTGATACAAATGACCTGAAATTATATTCGTGTTCAGCTTCAAGCACTCTATCATGAACAAAAAAAAATTCTGAGGCAGCAACACTTTCAAGAAAATTTGTTGTCCAGTGTAATGGATATATTTAATAATATAAATCTAGAAAGATAAGTAAGAGATATACAACTAAAACACTGGGTCAAAAAAAAAACCAGGTTAGAGAATGTGGCCCCCAACAAGCATTCTTTATAAGGACCATGGATGTTAATTAAACATACCATAATCATTAATGAGACTAAAAAATTCAAATTATAAACTCTACAAAGAAAGGAGCAGAAATAATTCCAGTAATTTAGGGAAAAAAACTACATTAATAATGTCAAGATTTCATGACAGATAAGTTGGCAGTGGAAAATAACAGGTAGAGTTAAGAAATGGAAAAAGATTAACACCATTTTAGAAGCTGTGTACATGTAGCCTAGGAATAGCTGTGTAATGGTGGAATGTATAAGTACAGATTATTAGCCAAGCATGAAGCAAAAGAAGACAGTTTTAACAAAGAATTTTAATTTTCATGTAAATTAAGATAGCTGATGCCTATAGGATTAGGAATATCTTGAACTTGTTCTCTACAGACTTCTACAATAAATTGCTGGAAGGTCAGGTGATATTAAATTTAGTAATGAATACTAAGACATTTTACAGCTCAGTAGTGTATAAGTAAGCACCTAAAAGTTATTATAGTACAATTAAGTTCAATATAGGGATAAAACAGTAACATGATGCAACAATCCTAGATTTGGGTAAGGCTTACCTTGGTGTGATGAAATAGACAACCTAAAGTAGACTAGGTAAACTTATTAATGGGTAAAACAACAGAAACTCACTGGGTAATTTTGAAGAATATACTGCAATACACCGTTTTTCAGTTTGAGCATGATGTATGAAGTTGAGCAATCCCACTGCCTGCAAAAGTGGCAAAAGCTCAATTTGCAAAATCGGGCAACTAAAATTGTATGAGTAAGCAAATCTACAGCAGCACTGAAAATAACAATCTACCAATGGATTCTGGTAATTGGGAGTGATACAAAAAACAAAAAGGAAGCAAATCGCAAAAGTTGAGAAGAAACTTGCAAGGGATTTAAAAATCAACAAATTTTTACCATTGTACTGTGAAATTGAGCATAGTCAGGAGTCCAGATGACACCACAGTGATTGGATTAATTATAAATAACAATGAAACAGCATAGACAGAAGATGCAGAAACTGTCTGAATGGTGCAAGAAACATAACCTTTCACTCAAAAGAAAGCAAAGAAATTATTATTGATTTCAGGAAATCAAAAAAGTATGAACAAACTCCACTACTCAACAATGAAGCAGTGGAGAGGATCTCCAGCTTTTAGTTCTTGGGAGGGAACATTACAGAGGAGTCTCTTCGACCAACACCTCCTTGACAGTAGGAAAGGCTCAGCAGTCTCTGCACTATCTTAGACTAAAGAGAGAAAATCTGCCCCAAAAGCTGCTGGTAAACCTTTGTCAACGTGTAATTGACAGCATATTGACCTACCGCATAACAGTATGGTACACTATCTAAAAGATCGACCATAAAGCACTTCAGCGAGTGGTAAGGACTGCACAGAATTTCACTGGGGTACAACTACCAGATATGGGAATCATCCACAACTCATGATGCCTACAGCAAGCTCACAACATCGTGATGGACTCATCCCATCCCAGTAATCACCTGTTGAATCTCCTACCATTCGGAAGGAGATACAGAAACATTTCTGCACGGACAGCCAGACCAAATAACAGCTTTTTCCCACAGGGCTGTCATGCAACTAAACAATGTTCCATTTTAGAGTTGTTTGTTTTTTAATTCAGTTGTAGCTTAGATGTCACTCTAAATAACTCAGAACTTATTTTAAATTCAGTCATTGTGTTTTCAGTAACTGAATTGCCAGTATGTTGTTTTATACTGAATAAAGTAGCAGGGCAATCTCATTGTCTTATAGCAATGACAATAAAGCCCTAACTAACATATAAATACAATGGCTGCAAGAGCAGGTCGATCTGGGAAGCTTTTACCATCTAATAATAATGGAATATTTGCCACAATATGGACAAAGGCAGGCTCCAACAATACTCAAGCCATTCAAAACCACCCAAAACAAAACAGCTGATTTGAATAGCACCGCATTCGCTATTCCAAACATATACTTCCACACAGTGGCTGCAGCGTGTACCAACTCAAAACAATGCAATTAGTCACACCGTCCTCCGGTAGTGCCCACAAAACCTGCTACTTCTACCACCAATAGGGACCAGGTCTGCAGGTTACACTGTAAATCACACAACTTCATGATTTGCAAATGTACTGCAACAGTGTGGACACTTACATCCTTGCTTGAATAATAGAGCAAGTTTTGAGCATAATCCTCCAGATAGGGACTAACCAATGCTGAAGCATATTCCCCCTATTTACTGTAGTCTATTTGCCTTACAATAAATTATAACATTCTGTGAGTTTTCCTAATTATTTGCCTTGCCTGCACACATTTTTGCCTTACATCTGTTACCTTCAAATCTGTGAGAACTGAACTAGAATCTGCAGAATTTTGGAAAGAAACAACTAATATCTAATTGCCAGCACCTTCAAAACCATAAGATACAAGCCATCAAATTTTGAGAATTAATGTTATAGGATTAATGTTAATATATTTTGTGTTTCTCATTCATTCTACCACTTCCAGAAAATGGTTTATATCTTCTTCTATGAAGGAAGCAGAATAGCTATTTACTTTCTCTGTCATAGTTATTAAAAAACTATGACATTACAAACAAGAGAAAATCTGCAGATTCTGGAAATCCAAGCAACAGACACAAAATGCTGGAGGAACTCAGCATTTCCCTAAAAGCTTCTTAATTCCCATAATTTCATTATTAGACAATATGGTCCAAAATGGACTACCTGCTGTTTTTTATACACTGAATTAGAAAGCCATCTCAGCTACATTCCACACTATCATTGCTCTGGTCTATATTCAGAGAATAGTCCACATGATTCCCCTTGTTATAAGAAGCACAGATTTTCTGATTCCCACTCTGCATCCCACTACTTGGGAGCCTATAAATAAGGGGGCGAACACAGTGCCAGACATTGTATTCTCTGCTTGATCAAAACTGATCCCACTTCTTAATTTTCTGAACTGAGATCTCTCCACTCCACCACTTTCCATTTTTACACCATGTTTCAAATCAGGGCTGTTACTCCTCTCATTTACTTGTATTTTCTAAAAATTAAGTATTCTGAAATATTTAGATCTTAAGCATGATCACTGCAGCCGAATTTACAGGACTGTACCCATTTACCTCTATTTGTCTTATTAATTTACTTGTTACAAACTCATTTTTTAAAAATAGAACATTTTACAATTTATTTACAGTAAGAGTCCATAAAAACTAATTACACCAATGGCCAGTAAATCCATTTTTTTGTGCTAATGTAAGAATATCCTTCAGGAGGGTGAATACATAGAAAACAACAGGACCAGACAATGTACCTGGCTGAGTACTGAAGACCTGCGCTAATAAACTGGCTGGACTGTTTACGAACATCTTTAACCTCCTGCTTTGGCAATCTAAGGAATCCACCTGCTTCAAATATATCAGCGCCCAAGAAGAACGTGGTAATCTAACTTGGATCTGCTCCAATTCGCCTACCGTCACAAAACGTCAATAGCAGATACCATTCCATTGGCTCTTCACTCAGCTTTGGAAGATCTGGACAGTGAAGATGGATACATCAGGATGCTCTTCACTGAGTACAGCTCATCATTCAACATTATCATCCCCTCAGAACTGACCTATAAGCTACAGGACCAAGGTCCCACACCAGGTTCAGGAACAGTTATTACCTTTCAACCATCAGGCTCCTGAACCAGTGTGAATCAACCACTCTCAACAGCTTCTTCCCTTCTGCCATCAGAGCTTTGAACAGACAGTGAACCAGCCCATGAACACCATCTTTCTATTCTTGCTCTCTTTTTCCACTAATTATTTTTAATATATATTTCTTATTATAATTTAGTTTTTTGTACACTGTACTGCAGCTGCAAAACAACAAATTTCACGATGTTTCAGTGATAGTAAACTTGATTCTTACAACAAAAAGACAACTTCATGATTGAAAATTTCATTCAGACAATGAGAAACTGGAATTGCACAGTATCCACACTAAAAGCAATTAATGGCAGAAAATTGACAGACCTTTGAGTAACAGTGTCGCTCAATAAACTGTACTTGAAAGTTGACTATTTGTTAATGAGTCTAGACATTACTCTGTTAAACGTAACCATATATCAAGAGCCAAGAGACCATCAAACTGAAAAACTATAGATAAACGGAGTGCAGAATGCAACACAATAGAGAGTGGAGGACAGCTATTCACCACTGCAGTAAAGTCTGAAAAGCCAACTTCAAAGGTAGAGACAGAATAAGGCACATTAGATTAGAAACAGTCTCACCTATATTTCAAAGTCTCATTGTTACACAGGTATGACAAGAGGTAAGCTACCTGGGATGTAATCGAGGAACAAGTTATTTTATTCTAAGAGTGACTGCAATGTTAAATATTCCACTGTTGAAATTTAAGTACTTTGGGTTCCTCAGTAGTAACATCACAAGCAACTTTTCTGGCTAAGACAGGCAGGATCTATAGCAATACCAGTAGCTGCCATACCAGTATCACTTATCCCTGCACAATAAAAGATACATTTTCCTTTAAGACCACAAATGGATCATTCCCCTCTTTTCCAAGAATCTGCCCAGACTGGATATGCTTAGTTCTAGCACAAAGCAAAAAAAAGACTGGTACTGCAGCAAAGCATTCCAAATGAAGAACAGGCAGAAGAGTACTTCCTAAATGATAAAAAGTCAGTAGCAGTGGATCTTCAAAGATACTTTGCAATCCACATAGATCAATGAAATGTCACAGGCATAAACAGAAAAATAATCATAGGGTGATGCTAGCTATTACATTTAAAATACTAGATCCAAGCTAATTTATAGCAATGTAAAACACTGGTTAGAGCTAGAATATAGACTGGACTACCTCATCTCTGAGGAGTTAATAATAAGCTTCAAGACCACTTCAATACCTCCTTGTGCAATTGGATCCAAGATTTCCTCACTTGCAGATCCCAGTCAATTCAGATTGACAACAACATCTCCATCAGCACAGGTACACCACACGGCTGTGAGCTTAGCCACCTGCTCTACTTGCTTTACACTCATGATTGTGTGGATAAGCACAGCTCCAATGCCACATTCAGGTTTGTTGATGACACTACTAATGAACCAGAATATAGGAGGGAGATTGAAAATCTGACTGTGTGGTGTCTTAATAACAACCTCTTACTCAATGTTAGCAAGACCAAGGAGCTGATTATAGATTTCAGGAGAGGAAAACCAGAGGTCCATGAGCCAGCCCTCATCAGAGGACCAGAGGTGGAGAGGGTTAGCAACTTTAAATTCCTGGGTTTTATTATTTCGGAGGATCGGTCCTGGGCCTAGCACACAAGTGCAATTACGAAGAAAGTAGTGGCTCTACTTCCTTAGGAGTTTGTGGAGATTCAGCATGGCATCAAAAACTTTGACACACTTCTATCAGTGTGTGGTGCAGAGTATAATGACTGGCTGCATCACCAATGCCCTTGAATGGAAAATCCTACAAAAAGTAGTGGATAAGGCCGAGTCCATCTCACGTAAAGCTCTCCCAACCATTGAGCGCAGCTACATGAAATGCTTTCACAGGAAAGCAGCATCCAGGGAACCCCACCACCCAGGACATGCTCTCTTCTTGTTGCTGCCATCAGGAAGAAAATACAGGAGCCTCAGGATTTAAGAACAGCTACTACCCTTCAACCACCAGGCTCTTGAACCAAAGGGAATAACTTGTCAACTTCACTTGCCCCATTATTGAAATGATCCCACAACGAAAGGACTCACTTTCAAGGATGCTTTATCTCAGGTTCTTGCCATTTATTGCTTATTTATTTATTATTGTTTCTTCTTTTTGTATTTGCACAGTTTGTTGTCTTCTGCACTCTGGTTGAGGCCATAGTTGGGCAGCCTTCCATTGATTATGGTCATTATTTAGTGAGTATACTCACAAGAAAATGAATCTCAGGGTTGTATATGGTGACATATATGTACTTTCATAATAAATTTACTTTGCACTTTGGAGTATAGCCTTATCAAAAGGATATCTACAATTCAGGAGTTAAATTGCAAAGAGTAACTAAAGAAACTAGAGGAGCACTGAGGGTTAAAGAGTGATCCAATTTAAGTAGTCAATTACTAAAAGCTTGATAGAAGTACACACAAATAATGATTTCCACGGGTTGAAAGGGACATGGTTCAAAAATGAGAACTAGTCTTTACGGTTTTAAGTTAAACAGTCATTTCCATACTCGCTGTGAAGAAGTTTGTAATGTCCTTCCACAAATGCAAATTGATACCAGGTCACATGTTAATTTTACATCAGAGATCGATAGACGTGTATAAAGTATAAATGAGGCAAAAGAAAACAGGTTAGGTCAGAGACCCTAATGTCCGGATAAGTTCGGGGCAAATGGCCTACTGTACAAAGTGCGCGCATGCGTATAAAGCACAGGCCTCTTCACCCCGACGACCCTACACATTCCCGGGGAGTGGGGGTTACCCACCCCCTTCCCATGTCACCTCAACCTCCGGCAATCACATTGAAATACTAACCTTCAGGAGGACGAAGAACTCAAACATTCTGCGGAAGGATGGGGGAAACACTCTGGCGTATGTCACGGCCATCTTGAAGAAGAGTGCGTGGAAGAGCCGGTCTCGGACATTGATGAGCGGGTTCGGGTTCAGGTTGTTGTTCCTCACCCGGTTCGGGTTATTCGGTTGATTTTCCGACATTTTTCTCAAATTGCCCCGATGATCAGATTTCGTTTTTTCTTGTCTGATCCACAATCAATACTTAATGAGTTACTACTACGATGGTCTAATGCCAGAACAGAAAACAAAACACACTTCTAAACCAATTTGATCTTTACAGTTTCTTTCCCCCCGCCCCTTCCAGCCGCGCTCCACAGTCTCCGGACCTGTCGCATCCCACACTGCAACACGTACACTGTCCCACGCCAACTCCCAAGCGTCGCGCCCCCCGCAGGCTGGGAGGAGTTACTACATGCACAGGGCCCGTCCCCACCGGCCGAAGGACGCGTCGCGTATCAGAAACTACGCCTCCCACCTTCTCGGAGGAGTTACTGCATCGTAGGCATGCATCGCGTATTGAACCTTCCGATGGCTGAGGACTTATCACTCCGCATATAATTGCTTTAGAAGTATTAAATCCAGAATATCTCAGGATATTCTCAAAAAGATGTTATAATTTTGTAACCTTTCTATTAGGAAATAGCTTGGTAAATTATAAGCTAAAACATTAAACAGGAAACAAAATAATTTTTCAGCTTTCGGAAATTGAACAGAGTAATTTCAGACATTATCAAACACCTAAATTTGAGATTAATGTTCACTTTAAAAGAGTTAAAGTATGCAGGAGCTGATGATTCTATAAATTTGCTGACGATACAACCACTGTTGGTAGAATCTCGGGTGGTGACGAGAGGGCGTACAGGAGGGAGATATGCCAACTGGTGGAATGGTGCCGCAGCAACAACCTGGCACTCAACGTCAGTAAGGCAAAAGAGCTGATTGTGGACTTCAGGAAGGGTAAGACAAAGGAACACATACCAATCCTCATAGAGGGATCAGAAGTGGAGAGAGTGAGCAGCTTCAAGTTCCTGGGTGTCAAGATCTCTGAGGATCTAACCTGGTCCCAACATATCGATGTAGTTATAAAGAAAGCTAGACAGCGGCTATACTCTTTTAGGCGTTTGAAGAGATTTGACATGTCGACAAATACACTCAAAAACTTCTATAGTTGTACTGTGGAGAGCATTCTGACAGGCTGCATCACTGTCTGGTATGGAGGGGCTACTGCACAGGACTGAAAGAAGCTGCGGAAGGTTGTAAATCTAGTCAGCTCCATCTTGGGCACTAGCCTACAAAGTACCCAGGACATCTTTAGGGAGAGGTGTCTCAGAAAGGCAGCGTCCATTACTAAGGACCTCCAGCACCCAGGACATGCCCTTTTCTCACTGTTACCATCATGTAGGAGGTACAGAAGCCTGAAAGCACACACTCAGCAATTCAGGAACAGCTTCTTCCTCTCTGCCATCCGATTCCTAAATGGACATTGAAGCTTTTTTCACTTCACTTTTTTAATATATAGTTTTTGCACATTTAGAAAAAATCTATTCAATATACATAATTGATTTACTTGTTTATTTATTATTAGTTTTTATTTTATTTATTATTATTTTTTCTCTCTCTGCTAGATTATGTATTGCATTGAACTGTTGCTGCTAAGTTAACAAATTTCATGTCACATGTCGGTGATAATAAACCTGAATCTGATTCTGATTCTCTTAATGCCTCAGATTCTTCAGCTGTAGTGGCAGCTTATCAAAAGTTTAGCCAGAAAACATGGTTTTAAGTCATATCCCCCCAAAAAATCTTAAATTGCCCTGAAATCCAGATCAATTTTTAATTATGCATCCAGGATAGCAAAATAAGCAACCTTTCCATTTCAACTAAACAAAATAAGTATCTCTGTAGTAACTCTTTCCAATTTTTGATAAGTAACAGATCATCTAATGTCAAATCTTGTTTCAGGTCTAATCTGTTAAACAAATTTATTTAACAAAAGGATAAATAATTTAATAATTTAATATATTTAAAATAGTATGTACTGTATATTTAGAGCAAATTTATGACATAGCTTAATAAAAGGTATAATTTACTAAATTTGTAGGAAATAGTTATACACCTAGTTTGCTTACACAATGTATAATTTGAGAATATGAAATCTCTGGCTTGACACGTCATCTAAAAAGCAACAAGTAAAGATATTCATTATCCCTCATGACCCTTTTTCAAGGTCTGAGTGTTTTATTCAACATATATTTTATGGGACTTTTATATCTCTTCTGTGGCTTTGGCAATCTGCTGCAGGACAATATCAAATTTAAATACAGTAAATAGATTTGAAGATGAGGTTATTTTATTACACTTGTTTACTATTTATGAGATAATCTCATTTTCTATTATTATGTCCTCGAATTTTAGGTAGTGTTGTCCCTCTCAACAATCTCTAGTGATATGATTATGGCGTTCTGAAAGAGGTGGCTGACAAGATTGCAAAGGCATTAGTAATGATCTTTAAAGAATCAATTGATTCTAGCGTGGTTTTGGAGCACTGGAAAATTGCCATTGTCACTCCACTCTTCAAGAAGGGAGAGAAGCAGGAGAAAGGAAATTATAGGCCAGTTAGTCTGACCTCAGTGGTTGGGAAGATGTTGGAGTCGATTGATGAGTATAAGGTTTCGGGGTACCTGGAGGCACATGATAAAATAGGCCCTCGTCAGCATAGTTTCCTTAAGGAAAAATCTTGTCTGACAGATCTGTTGGAATTCTTTGAAGAAATAACAAGGAGGATAGACGAAGAATCGGTGGATATTGTGCACTTGGAATTTCAGAAGGCTTTTGGATAGGAGCCACACATGAGACAGTTTAACAAGTTAAGAGTCCATGGTACTACAGGAAAGATTCTAGCATGGATTGGACATTTGCTAATTGGCAGGAGGCAAAGAGTGGGAATAAAGGGAGCTTTTTCTGGTTAGCTGCCAGTGACTAGTGGTGTTCCACAGGTATCAGTGTTAGGACTGCTCCTTTTTGTGTTATATGTCAATGATTTGGATGATGGAATTGCTGGCTTTCTGGCTGAGATTGTGGATGATACAAAGACAGTTGGAGGGGCAGGTAGTTTTAAGGAAGCAGAGAGGCTACAGAGGGACTTGGACAGATTAGGAGAATGGGCAAAGGTAGCAGATGGAATATAGTGTCAGGAAGTGTAAGGTCAAGTACTTCGGTAGAAGACATGAAAAGGTTGACCATTTTCTAAATGGAGAGAAAATGCAAAAATCTGAGGTGCAAAGAGATTTGGGGCTCCCTAAAGGTTAATTTGTGGTTAACCTTTAAGATTAGTCAGTGGTGAGGAAGGGTATTGTTGCGTTAGCGTTCATTTTGAGAGGACTAGAATATAAATGCAAGGATGTCATCTCTCATCCTCCGTCACTCCAAGGAGAAAAGGCCAAGTTCACTCAACCTATTCTCATAAGGCATGCTCCCTAATCCAGGCAACTTCCTTGTAAATCTCCTCTGCACCCTTTCTACAGTTTCCACATCCTTCCTGTAGTGAGGTGACCAGAACTGAGCACAGTACTCCAAGTGGAGGTCTGACCAGGGTCCTATACAGCTGTAACATTCCCTCTCAGCTCTTGAACTCAGTCCCGCGGTTGATGAAGGCCAATGCACCATATACCTTCTTAACCACACAGTCAACCTGCGCAGCCAAGGTTGGAGATTGTGGCTGAGAAGGAAACGGATCAGCCATGATGAAATGGCAGAGCGGACTCGATGGGCCAAGTGGCCCAATTCTGCTCCTATATCTTATAGTCTTATGGTTTAAAGAGATATTGGATCTTACTTATGAAAACAGTACCTATGGTTTGCAATTGTTCTACTTATAGGCAAGTCTTAGACCCTTGCAGGAATCTCAAAGGTATGGTTAGAGGTTAGTTATCATGTAACAAGGCTTCAGTAACAGCAAATGGCACAGGCTATGGCTTTTGAAGTGAACAACTTTTGAAAGTTCAAAGTAAATTCATGATCAAAGTACATGCATGTTATCATGTGCTACTTTGGGATTTAATTTCTTGCAGGTATTTACAGGAAAAATATAGAAATACAAAAGAATTGACAAAAACAAACTATATATAAAAAGATAAAGACTAAAAATAAGCAATATGCAAATGAAGACAAACGGTACAAATAAAAGTAATTCTGAGAACAAGCAATCCTTGAAAATCAGCCTGTAGGTCATAGAATCAGTTAGGTGGTGAATGAAGTAATCCACACTGTTTGTAGGGTAAGAAACATTCCTACACCTGGTGGTGTGGAACCTAAGTCTTCTGTCCTTCCTGCCCAATGGTACTAGTGAGAAAAGAGCATGGCCTGGGTGATGGAGGTCTGTAATAATGGATGCTGCTTTCTTGTGGCAGCACTCCATGTAAATGTACTCAATGGTGGAGAGTGCTTTTTCTGTGATCGACTGGGCTGTATCCATAACTTTCTGCAGTCTTTCGCAAAGTTCAAAGTAAATTTATCATCGTCGTGTCCGTCGATGACAGGAGACCTGTGTGGGAGACTTCTTAAAGTGGAAAAGCCATTGCACTGAAGGGCGTCCACTCTCTTGACCTCAGAAGTCTGGCTCCAGTGGTACAAACAAGCGTCACAAACCGGGGTCCTACTTGGTTGCAGTGGACGACCATGACGACTTCTGCCCCTTGCCGTGTCCTTTGCTCTCCACGGAGCATTGCAGAGCCACCTTCCTAGCCACTTCATCTCACTGGAGATCTCACCCGCCCAGCGCGCCAGAGCTGGCTTTGCATGCTGGGACAGGCATGTCCCTATCTCTCCGGAGTCTGAGGCTGCCGGCAACCCTCACCTGGTTTAGCCCACCTGCCGAAGCAGTGTACTGGGTTTGGTCACTGTCGCAGGCGAACAGGTACTTAGTGTCACAGGTGAGAGCTGAGTGTCCGGTGGGGACCAAAGGTGAGTGAGCTGCCCTGGAATGGATACAACAAGCCCCGTCACCAGAGGTGCTACCCATTCCTGAACACCCCATATACCCTAATAACCATAATAGAATCAATGAAAGACCTCACCAACATGGGTGTTCAAAGTGCGAAAAAAGGCAACAAACGGTGCAACTACAAAAAGAAAGAAATAATAATTAATAAGTAAGCAATAAAGATTGAGAACATGAGATGAAGAGTCCTTGTAAGTGAGTCTATAGGCAGTGGGAACATTTCAGTGATGAGGCAAGTGAAATTGATTAGATTAGATTAGATTAGATTCAACTTTATTGTCATTGTGCTGAGTACAGATACAAAGCCAAGGAAATGCATTTAGCATCTGACCAGAAATGCAACGATTAGACTATGAAGACACGTAGTCCTCTTTTATTGTCCTTTCGTAATGCATGCATTAAGAAATGAAACAATATTTCCTCCGGTGTGATATCACAAAACACAGGACAGACCAAGACTGAAAAAACTGACAAAACCACATAATGATAGCATATAGTTACAACAGTGCAAAGCAATACCATAACTTGATGAAGAAGTCCATGAGCACAGTAAAGTTCAAAGTCTCTCAAATGTCCCACATCTCACACAGACGGGAGAAGGAAGAAAAGCTCTCCTTGCCATGCCGACCACAATCTGACTCTGAGTCATCCGAAAACTTCGAGCTCTGATCAGCTCTCCGACACCAAGTACTGAGCGCCATCTCTGTCCGAACGATTCGACCTTAACCTCGGTCGCCACCAGCAGGCAAAGCCGGGGATTTTGAGGCCTACCCTCCGAAAGATTCCCGACCACGCAGTAACAACAGCAGCGAACGAGAGTTTCAGAAATTTCTCCAGATGTTCCCCTGTGCTTTCACGTCCATTCTTCAACAAATCAGAATTGTCCACGGCCCCTATTTAACAGATACGATATCATTTTCACCGGAGGGCTGCGCATGCATGCGGTGCGCTGCTTCTCTCCTCCCTCCTTACAAAATAACTGCGAATAAAAAAAGCGCTACAGCACAAAAAAGTATAAAGCACTAAGCTACAGCATTAAAGTATTGAGACAGTACAATATGGATGCAATACTGCTTTGTGCTGTGATGAGAGGTTCAGCAGTGTCACAGCCTCAGGGAAGAAGCTCTCCCTGTGCCTGCTGGTGTGGGAGCGGAGGCTCCTGTAGCGCCTACCGGATAGGAGGAGAGTAAAAAGTCCATGGTTAGGGTGAGATGTGTCCCTGATAATGCTTTTCGCCCTGTCCAGGCAGTGATTGAGTGAATCTATCCCCTTTGGTTCAAGAACCTGATGGTTGAGGGGTAATGACTGTTCCTGAACCTGGTGGTGTGAGTCCTGAGGCTCCTGTACCGTCATCCTGAGGGCAGCAGTGTGAAAGGAAGCATAGCCTGGGAGGTGGGCGTCCCTGAACATGGATGCTGCTTTCCTGTGACAATGCTCCTTGTAGATGTGCTCAATGGTAGGGGGCAGGTGCTTTTCACGTGATGGATTGGGCCATATCTGCCACTTTTTACAGGATTTTCTGTTCAAGGGCATTTGTGTTTTCATACCAGGCTGTGATGCTGCCAGTCAATATACTCTCCACCACACATCTATAAGAGTTTGTTCAAGTTTCAGATGCCATGCCAAACCTTGGCAAACTCCTAAAGAAGCAGAGGCTTCATAATTATGTTTACATGCTCGGCCCGGGACCTGGGATAGATCCTCCGAAATTATGACAAAGAAGAATTTAAAGTTGCTGACCCTGTCCACCTTTGATCCTTGGATGAGGACTGGCTCATGAACTTCTGGTTTCCTCCTCCTGAAGTTAATAATCAGCTCCTTAGTCTTGCTGACGTTGAGTAAGAGGTTGTTGTTGTTGTGGCACCACTTAGCCAGATTTTCATTCTCCCTCCTACATGCAGATTCGTCTTGGCCTACAACAGTGGTGTCTCCAGCAAACTGGAATATGACATTGGGGCTGTGCTTAGCCACACAGTCATAGGTATAAAGTGAGTAGAGTGGAGGGGTTTTAGGGTAATGTAATAGGGTGATATGTACATAATTCACAACCACTGACATTGAGATGGGGTTTCACTTTAAAAGACTAATCTGACATGATGACATTATTATGTAAAAGGTTTTTAGAGCATTTTGTGGTGTAGGTTTTGGAGTTCAATAAAATGTGTTATGGGTTTCGTTAAACATAAAACGGCTCACTTTGTTTTATTTGCAGAAACCTACATTGGTGACTCTGATGCTCTGGGACGATTCTGGTGTTATTGAAAACGTTGGCCAATGCAGTCGCTTTGAAACTGCTGGAGGTTTGGGAGCAAAATGCCATCGCTTTGTTCGTACAAGCTGAAGTCCAGTTCGCCCTGTGAAAAATCTCTGTCGACAACACCAAGTATATGGTAGCATCACTCAGCAATTCCACAGCGGCGACAGTGGTGGGTCTGCTTGAGCACCTGACTGAACGCAATAAATACCGATCGCTGAAAACGCACCCTTTACAGACTTTTGGACTATTGAAGTCTGAGCACGCCAAGCAGTTGCTCTCTTTACCTGGTCTCGGCCATGGTAAGCCCGTGGAGCTAATGGTCCACATGCTGTCTCTCCTGGGAACTTAATATCCTTGTTTTATTTTTGAAGAACTCTTCATGCAGGAAATTCCTGGTCCAGTTTGCATAGCCCTCGCTAATGTACCCATGATGGACTATAGGGAGCTTGCTAGATTAGCTGATAGTTTACGCTCAGCCAGGCACTGATGCACCATTCCTCCTCGTTTCTGTACCTCAATTATCCTGGTTGACAAGACCCTTGACATAAGGACACCCATGGCTGCGGAACAGACAATGCTGGGCCTGTGCTTTTACCATGCTTGCTTTGGTAAGGATGTGAGGAAACTTCAACAGTGCCAGCATATTGAGATAACATTGGTCTGTGAACACTATGGGTTTGCCTACTGTTCATTACAGAGCCCCTTTCAGGGCGATGCCTCTTGTGTGACACAGGTGCTCAAGTAAGTGTGCGCCAACATTGCCTATTGATGAGAAGGCAAAGAGCAATGAAACCTCACTGGAGGCCACCAACGGCAACAAAATTCAGACGTATGGGACATGACGGGTGATGCTCTGATTTGGTGGGCGACTTTACACATGGGACTTTATCTTGACTAAAGTGGCTAGACCTCTGCTTGGTGCAGATTTCCTGTGTGTCCAGGACTGTTAGTCAATCTTAGGAACTGCTGGCTTATGTATGTCAAGGACTTTACCCTGCTCCCCCAGTAAGTTCCCCACAATAACTTTGTCAAACACTTGCACCACCACATGTGAGTTTACTCAACTGCTGGACGAATCCCAGACCTCACCAAGCCCATGGTCACAAAACATGGGGTTGTGCACCATACTCCCACAACTAGCCCACCAGTCAATAACTGCATGCATAGGCTGGACCCAGAAAAGCTGGCATACGCGAAGGCTGAGGTTGCCAACGTGGAAAGACTTGGAACTGTACACTGGTCGAAAAGCCACTGGGCTTCACCACTCCATGTGGTCCCGGTCCAATGGTGGTTGCCTCCCATGTGGTGATTAATGACGCTTTAATGAGGTCACCATCCCACCCCCCACCCCCGATTGTTACCCGGTATCACACATTCAGACTTATTGGCATGTTTAGCTGGAAAGTTACTTTTTTCCAAAGTTGATCTAGTTGGGGGCTACAATCAGGTGCCTGTGTGCTCGGAGGACATTCCCAAAACAGCTGTGATAACCCCATTTGGCTGTTTTGTGTTCTGTGCATGTCATTTGGACAGGAAAATGCAGCACAGCCTTTCCAATGGCTGATGGACTCTGCTCTGTTAATACAGAGTATTTTTCTGTATACCTAGATGACATACTTGCCGCCAGTACATCCAAATCCAACACTTATCTCATCTCTGCAACTGTTCGAGCACTTAAGCCAACACGGGTTGATTATTAACCCTGTTAAATGCCAGTCTGGATTGTCAACCGTTGACTTTCTCGGCCATCACATCTCCGCAGAAGGTGCGAAACCCCTCCCATCAAAGGTAGCTGCTATTGTGGATTTTCCACCGCGACTCACTACTAAAAAAACGACAGGAGTTTTTAGGTGTGGTGGATTTCCATCGCGAGCTGCTGAACTTATGCTCCCCTGTATAGCGCACTTAAAGGCAATACCCCTAATCAGGTGTTTGACTGGTCAGTGAACTTGATCAGAGCATTTGATGATACTAAACAAGCTCTTTCAAATGCGACCCTACTGGTGAGCCCGCTCCCCAACAGACCCGGAGCCATTACAACTGATGCCTCAGACTGTGCTGTGGGTGCTGTACACAAACAGCTGGTTGGAGGTTTGTGGCAGCCTCTTGCCTTTCTTAGGCAGCAGCTCCATCCCCCCGAAAGGAAGTACAGGGCACATTTGACTGTGAGCTTCTCGGTCACTATCTGGCTGTCCACCATTTTCATTTCCTTCTCGCAGGCTGTCGTTTCACAGTATTTGTTGACTACAAACCCCTTGTGCATGTGGTGGCCAAAATATCAGACCCTTGGTCTGCATGGTAGGAATATCAACTGGCCTACATATCCAAGTTCACAACTGATATAGAACATATCAAGGGGAAAAATAATGTCGTGACTGATTGCCTCTCATGACCAATCGTTGAGGCTGTACACATAAGGTTTGATTATCTCGGCATGGCAGCCGATCAAGTTACTGACCCAGAGATCCAGGCTTACTGAACAGCAGTCACAGGCCTGTGATTAGCTGACATTAAGGTTGGGGAATCTGGGGTTTCTTTCTTGTGCGATGTCTCAACCGGTCCATCGTGCCTGCAAACCAGAGACGGACTGTTTACAACTCCATACATGGCTTCTCGCATCCGGGCCAGGAGGCCTCACAGAAACTGGTTGCACTACAGTTGGTGTGGCACCGCCTCGGAAAGGACGTGAATGATTTGACTGCAGCCCGTGTGGAGTGCCAGTGGGCAAAAGTTAACCTTTTGAGGTCCCTGAGTGACGGTTTGACCATATCAATGTGGGCCTTGTTGGTCCTCTTCCCTACCGCAGTTTCACGCAACATCTTACCATGGTAGACCGTACCACCAGGTGGACAGATGTCCCTCCAGCATCGACGACGACTGCAGATGTAGCTCGGCCATTCCTCAGCCAGGAAGCCTCACAGAAACTGGTTGCACTACAGTTTGTGTGGCACGGCCTCGGAAAGGACGTGAATGATTTGACTGCAGCCCGTGTGGAGTGCCAGTGAGCAAAAGTTAACCGTCATGTTCAGGCACCACTGGCACCTTTTGAGGTCCCTGAGTGACGGTTTGACCATATCAATGTGGGCCTTGTTGGTCCTCTTCCCTACCGCAGTTTCACGCAACATCTTACCATGGTAGACCGTACCACCAGGTGGACAGATGTCCCTCCAGCATCGACGACGACCGCAGATGTAGCTCGGCCATTCCTCAGCACTTACGTTGCTCAGTTTGGCACTCCATCTGATATTTCCTCTGACCACGGTCCCCGATTCATCTCAGACCTCTGGCCCAGAACCTCGGCATTAGGATATACTACACCATGGCGTATCACCCGCAGTCCAATGGCCTATGTGAGCAGTTTCACTGCTTCTTAAAGGCAGCTCTGAGGGCTTCCCTGACTGACGAGTGTTGGCATGATCGGCTCCTATGGGTCCTGCTGGGGCTCAGAACTGCTCCAAAGGACGACTTCCAATTGTCCATGGCTGGGCTGATATATGAACAGTCGTTATGAGTGCCAGATGTTGTCATTCCTGTTGCCACTACCACCTAGTCGGCCTCTCAGCAGCGTTCTTCCCTCCTCAGCAAATTCAATTCCTTTTCATCTATTCCTACCTCCCATTATGGCGTACAGTACTCTTGGGTTCCCGTTGACCTACATTCTGCCTCGTTTATTTTTGTCCGCCAAGGCACTCACCAACATCCCCTTAGGCCCCCTTATGATGGCCTGTACTACGTTTTGGAATGGGGAGAAAAGACTTTTATTACAGCTAAGAGGGGTAAACCTGAATGTATTTCGGTAGATCGCCCTAAAGCGACCCACCAAGATTTGGAGTATCCTGCTGTCGTGCTCCTGGAACAACATGACCAACGCAGCTGTGGCCCAGCCAGAGGCACCTGTGGTTCCTGCACCCTTGGAACACTTGTAAGCCGGATGGCTTGTTCGAGCTCCAGGCAGGCTCACAATGACAACTTTAGTGAATTTTGGGGGGAGCCTGCGTAGGGTAACGTAATTTGGAGAAACGTACGTATATAATTCACAACCACTGACTTTGAGTTTTTGTTTCACTTTAAGAGGCTGATAACACTAACATGTAAAAGGTTTTTAGCATGTTTGTGGTGTAGATTTTGAAGTTCAATAAAATGTGTTATGGGTTTATTTATAATTTCCCAGCTCTCAACAAGTATATAATTTGAAAGCACACAGCTTGCTTCAGACCCTTGTACTTACCTCCCTATCTGGTTGTAGCAGTTACTTAAAAACAAACCAAAACTGCTGAGAGAGTAAGCCAAGAGATCATCACTGTATGACAGACTTCCAAATAATGAAGTTTCAAGGGTGTAAAAGGTACATTCGGTCCTTTCTTATAAAACCAGCAAGGATGTAGTGATGAAAAACTAGTGAAACTAAATTAGTGATATATCAATCTTAGCATTCAAATCAGTGTAACTAAGTTTTCTAATTAGCAATATCAGAATTAGCATTCTATACGTGTTTAAGCATTCCAATTAACGATTGAATCGCGATCAACAAAAAATATAGTTCCGGTGGCACACCCCCTCTCCACTAACAACTAACTAACCCAAAGCATGAATATGCAACTGTACTCATTTGTTTCTACCACATCCCAACCCACATGACAGATTACCATAATAAATGCACCACAAAATGCCATACAGGCAGAGAATAGATCCTTTGCTCCAATGGACAGAAAGTAGAGCTCCTACACCCCAGCCCCTTAATTATTAATTATAATAATTACAACTACATACGACTAAAATAGGAGACCTGAAATCTTCAAGGACAAATAACTTATTTATTCAAATGACCTCTTTCTGCTTTCTTCTTCCTGTCAAGTCATGTAGCAGTCATCTATTCCAGAAGTTACCTGCACTTAGCCCAGTACAGAGCAATCTTTACCACCACTCTCTGTCAAGTCAAAGCCATGAAGCTTCTGGAACTGTAGCTCCTCAAACCCCTGCCTTCTGTAGAAGAGAGATCTTAGTTATAGGCTGACCCAGACAACAGGTCTTGGTCTTGATCCGCACCTGCCGCACAAATCCTCTTCTGTCTGCAAAGACTTGAATGACTCTTCCCACGATCCATGAGTTTCGAGGTGCTGTATCAACTATATGCACAATGTCTCCTGGGAGGAAATTGCATCTTATACCTGATCATTTCTGATGTTCCTGTAACTGTGGTAAATACTCCTTGTCCCACTGTTTCCAAAACAAGTTTGACATTTATTGGACCTGCTTCCATCTACAATGACTGTAAATGTCTTCCTTTTGGAACTCTCCTGGTGGTTAGGAAGGTGAGGTCTTCAGAAGGAGCAGATGGTTAGGTGTTAGTGCTTCCAAATCATTGGGATTGGAGGATGCTCTAGTAATTGGACAACCATTTATAATAGCCTCTACTTCACAGAGGACTGTGTGGAAATCCTGTTCATTAAGATTCTGTACCTTCACGGTGGTATGGAGGATATTTGCATAGAGCTGATTAATCTCTTCCACATTCATCCATGGCGGTGGGGGGGGGTGGAATTAAAAATCCACTTAATAACTTTTTGCAGAAGGACATCACTGATCTATGAATTATTTTACTTTTACTTCTCAATGGCTATCCTCAATTCACACTCAATTCTAACAAAGTTTGTCATATTATCGGAGCGTAGAGTACAAACCTGTCCTTGCCTTGCTATTAAGCATCAGAACATTAACAAAGGAAGCTGTGTCTAATAAAAGTGCCACTTCAATGTGAACAACTTGTATAATTAGACAGGTAAATGTGACCTTATACCTCTTCAATGTACTCCTGCTCTTCACCTCCTCTAAAGGTCCAAAGTAGTCCGCTCCTACACATGTAAATGTAGTTTCATCTGGACAGACTCTGTCCAAAGGAAGATCTCCATGTACTGGCATCCTGGATCTATGTGCAAACATTGATAAACAACACCTTTAGACAGGGTTCTTCTTATAGATGTACTAGCACTGGGAATCCAATATTTTTGGTGCAACCTGAAAAATGTGGTTATGGCCACCATGTCCCGTGTCTTGATGTACATGCTTCAGAATGATGTCTGAGATATGGAGATCCTTTGCCAGTAAAACAGGATGTTTAGACTCTACAGGCATTGCTGCCCTACTAAGCTGTCCACCAACTCTCAAGACACCTTCAAGTACTAGATTGTGCTTGAAAATATGACTGCTCCTTTTCCACTTTCTCCCCTTCGCAAACTCGAGAATTCATCTGGAAACCTCTATTTGGCAAAACCAAATTATCTCCATTTCAGCCCTTCAGAGGTCCTCCACTGAGAGACAAAGTTGGCCGATCTGACCTTTGGCCTCCACAATCTCTCTCTCTCTCCCTTGTTGCTTTTTCATCCAAGTCAGACTGAGCAAGAGCAAGGTTCACTTGCTTCCTCTTCTGACAAAGAAACAGGAGCAGTTTCTTAAATCTAAGAATATGGGCCACTGTCTTCCTCAAATGGGTCCAAGATGAGAAGTGATGGATTATACGTATTACCGCATCCACCTCCTCTTCAGTTTGCATGGCATTCATTGTAACACTCCTCTTGACACTCCTCTTGACTTCTGGATCATCTAGCAGAAGTTCTCCAGAATAATCAGGATTAACAGGCCATTCGCTTTCAGGCTGAAGGAGATGCTGAGGCCTTGACACCCATGTCTCATTCTTCTATAATGGTTTCACCTTCAACCCTCTGGAGACCACATCTGCTGGGTTGCATGAAGTGTTTACTTAGCTCCATTGAGATGCCTGAGGGACAATGAGAATTTCTGAAACTCTGTTTGCAATGACGGTTCAGAACCTGGAAGTTTCATTCTTTATATACATCAGCACAAAATTACTAACAGTCTAAAAAACTGAGTCATGAAGCTGCATGTGCAATTCGTTCCTCCTCAATGTGTTCTACAGCTTGGCATCATCGCAGCGATGAGCTCCATATGAGGGATGGAAACTGACTTCAACAGAGCTACGCTAAATTTTCCCATGATAAAAGCACAGTTCTCCTAAGACCATATTGTCTAGGTAGGTCAATGCTCCATAACCATTTTTGCCTGTATCAGTAAAGTGGTGTAATTGTGCAGCAGTAATTTCTCCAAAATCCAGGGGTTTCAAACACTTAATAACCTTGAGGTCTTCCAATTGGCAGAGTTCCTCCAGCCAGCTTGTCTACTCATGAGTAACTGATGTTGGTATAGTGTCATCCCAGTCAAGCCCTTTCTTACATAGATCTTGTAGGATCTTTCTAGCAGACTGCACTGCCGGACTCAAGAGTCCTAAAGGATCATAGGTGGAACTAACTGGAGAGGATCCTCCTTCTAGCGAGTGGATGATCTTGGATAGTAATCTTAAACTTGAAAATATCAGACTGAATACACCATTGCTCACCCAGAACTCTCTCCACTGAAGGTGTACCTTGATCGAATCCAAATCCTTCATGTCTTTTGCTCTTTGATCTTCTCGTATCACAGCTATCACATGATGTCTGTTGCTTATTCACTTTGTGAGTTGAAAGCCTCCTTTAGCACAAATAGATAAAAGGTCATGATAGAGACACCACTTCTTCCTCAGAGGACACTGACCCAAGGCCATCATCAACATAGAAGCAAGGCTTATCCTCTGTCTCATGATGGACTGTTCTGCATCATCTTTCTGTGCATTTCTTAAGAGTGAAGTTAGCACAGCTCCGTGATGAAGCTGCTCCAAAGAGATGTACCACCATTCTAAAGTCCACCTTATCTTGGCTGAGGTCACTAGAGAAATCTCAGCAGATATGCACCTTCCACTGATACCTTAACCTGATGAAACATTGATTCAATGTCTGCAATGATCACCACTGGTTCTTTTCTGAATCTGGTTATGACTCCAGTCAGTGAGCTAGGAAGGTCTGATCCCTGTAAGAGATGAGCATTAAGTGATGTTCCCTGAAGAGTCACTCCATAGTCAAACACAACACCTAATTTCCCTTTTCTGGGGTGAATAACACCATGATGTGGAATATACCAGACTTTCCCATCACTGCGTTCCAGATCCTCTGCTGGCACTCTTTTGGCATAACCTTTGGAGATGACGTCCTTCATGAAAGCAGAGCAGTTAGTATGAAATGACAAATTCTTCTTAAACCTCTTCCTTACATCTAGAACATGCTGTTCAGCAATCTTCCTATTATTTGGCATGTTAACTTCTTTCTTTCTCAAAGGTAAACTAACCTGGTGGTGGCTATCAGCAGTTTTGTAGAATTCGTAACCAGCTCCATGAACTTGCAATCTTCTCTTGACAAACCAGGTTGTTCATCCTGACTGCATTCAGGGAAGTCTGCCTTGAACTGCTGCTGCCAAAGCTCATCCAAGTTCAAAACTGAGATCCTGTTAACTGTCAGCTCTGACTGTGCACAGTCTCTCCCATCACCGTGGTTTCCTTTCGGTGGTCCATTCACAGTCCAACCCAACATTGTTTTAATTGCATAAAGTCCATTATTAACACTGTGAATCATTTACAACATCTAATGCTTTACGCACATTTGTTGATACCAGTTATTCAATTTCTGAATTAATCTCTGGCAAATGGACATGTTTCAGATGAGGCCATCACTGGAAAACCCTCTGTCATGGAATATTCCATTTCTGGATAGGCATGCTTTCCTGCGTATAGATGTTAGGTAGTTCACAATAGTTTTTACTATCTAAGCCAGCCACTTCCAATCCTCAAACAATGTAGCTACTCACAATCTTCTCTTGACCCATGGTGTGTAAAAGAGTATGTGTCCTTTTTCCCTTGAGGTTGAGCTTTTTTGCTGTGCAGAACATAAGAAATAGGAGTCGGCCATCTGGTCCATTGAGCCTGCTCCACCATCAATAAGATCATTGCTGATCTGGCCATGGACTCATCTCCACCTACCTGCCTTTTCCCCATAACCCTTAATTCCCCTTCTATGCAAAAATCTACCCAACCTTGTCTTCAATATATTTACTAAGGTAGCCTCCACTGCTTCATTGAGCAGACAAATCCACAGATTCACCACTATCTGGGAAAAGCAGTTCCTCCTCATCTCCATCCTAAATCTACTTCCTCAAATCCTGAGGCTATGTCCCCTAGTTCTAGTCTCACCTACCAGCAGAACCAATTTTCCTGCCTCTATGTATCTATCCTTTCATAATTTTATATGTTTCTATAAGTTCTCCTCTCATTCTTCTGAATTCCTGTGAGTACAGTCCCGGGTGACTCAATCTCTCCTCATAGTCTAATCCCCTCATCTCTAGAATCAACGTGGTGAACCTCCTTTGCACCATCTCCAAAGGCAGCATATCCTTCCTCAAGTAAGGAGAGCAGAACTGCACGCAGTACTCCAGGTGTGACCTCACCAGTACCCTGTACAATTGTAGCATAACCTCCCTGCTCTTAAACTCAATCCCTCTAGCAATGAAGGCCAACATTCCATCTGCCATCTTGATCGCCTGCTGCACCTGCAAACCAACCTTTTGTGATTCATGCACAAGCACTCCCAAGTCCCTCTGCACAGCAGCATACTGCAATTTTTTACTATTTAAATAATAATCTGTTCTTTCATTTTTCCTTCCAAAGTGGATGACCTCACATTTACCAACATTGTACTCCATTTGCCAGACCCTTTCCCACTCACTTAACCTATCTATATCTCTCTGCAGACTCTCTGTATCTTCTGTACAATTTGCTTTTCCACTCAATTTAGTATCATCAGCAAACTTAGATACACTACACTCGGTCTCCTCTTCCAGATCGTTAATGTATATCGTGAACAGTTGCAGGCCCAGCACTGACCCCTGCAGCACCCCGCTCACCACTGATTGCCAATCGGAGTAACACCCATGTATCCCAACTCTCTGCTTTCTATTAGCTAACCAGTCCTCTATCCATGCAAGTAAATGTTCTCCTCTATCCACTGTGCTCATTATATCCTCAAAGAATTCCAGTAAATTTGTCAAACAGGACCTGCCTTTGCTGAATCCATGCTGCGTCTGCCTGATGGATCCATTTCTTTCCAGATGCCTTGCTATTTCTTCTTTAATGATAGCTTCGAGCATTTTTCCAACTACAGATGTTAAACTAACTGGCCTATATTTACCTGCCTTTTGCCTACATGTTTTTTTGAATAGTGGCATGACATTTGCCATCTTCCAATCTGCTAGGACCTGCCTAGAAATCAGAGAACTTTTGTAAATTATCACCAACGCCTCCTCTATAATTTCTGCCATTTCTTTCAGTACCCTGGGATACATTCTATCAGGACCAGGGGACTTATCTATCTTCAGGCCCACAAGTTTGCACAGCACTACCTCTTTAGTGATAGCTATTGTATCGAGCTCCTCACCTCCTATCACATCCATAACATCTCTCTTTGGCATATTCGATGTGTCCTCCACCATGAAGACCAACACAAAATAGTTATTCAAAGCCTCAGTCATTTCCTCATTACCCAATATCAATTCCCCCTTCTCATCCTCCAAAGGACCTACATTCACTTTAGTCACCCTTTTCCGCTATATATAATTATAAAAACTTTTACTATCCGTTTTTATATTTTGCAGTACCTTATTTTCACAATCTAGCTTCCCTTTCTTTATTACTTGCCTAGTGGTTCTTTGTTGCTTTTTAAAGTTTTCCCAATCTCCCAGTTTCCCACTACTCCAGATGACTTTGTATACACGAGCTTTTGTTTGATGACCTCTTTTATTTCCTTAGTTATCCAAGGCTGTCTCTCCCCACCCTTACTGTCCTTGCTTTTAACCAGAATATACTTCTGTTGAGCACCGTGAAAAATCTCTTTGAAAGTTTTCCACTGTTCCTCAACCATCCAAGCATATATCCTGTGCTCCCAGTCTACACTAGCCAAATCCTCCCTCATCCCATTGTTTAGGCATAACCCATTGGCTTTAGTTAAAACTATTGCACCCTCCATTTGTATGAGAAACTCAAACATACAGTGATCACTCTTCTCAAGAGAATCCCTAACTACAAGATCACTAATTTTACCTGTCTCATTGCACAGGACCATATTTAAGATAGCATGTTCCCTTGTAGGTTCAGTAACATGTTGTTCAAGAAAGCCATCATGGATGCATTCTCTGAACTCCTTCTCAAGACTGCCTCAACCAACTTGATTCACCCAATCTATGCGCAGATCAAAGTCCCCCATGATAACTACTGTTCCATTCTTACATGCCTCAGATATTTTTCTGTTCATTGGCTGGTGCCACTGTAATGTTATTTTTCGGTGGCTGATAGATAACTCCCACCAGTGATTTTCTTTCCCTTTACTATTCCTAATCTCTACCCAGATGGATTCAACATTCTGCTCCTTATATTTTCTATTGTCTTTCACTATTGCCCTGATCTCATCTTTAATTAAGAGCACCATCCACTTCCCTTGCCTTTTTGCTTATCCTTCCATATTACTTGATATCCTTGGATATTTAATTTCCACTCCTCTCTATCCTGCAACTACGTCTCTGTAATGGCCAGTATATCATACTGATTTGTGCTACAAGTTCACTGACCTTGTTTTGAATACTACGGGCATTCAAATAAAGTGCCCTTACACTCATTGTGCTTTTAAAATCTTGTAATCTTTTACCCTTTTGCACTTGACTTTTTTTCACACACTCTTATTTTTCTCTTTTTTATCTTTTGTTTTTTTCTTTATCTTTATCCACACTTTTCTTTTTTACTTTATCCATACTTCTCCAATCTGTTGAACCCAGTGCAGAATACTGTTGTACTTCCTTGATCTAGGAAAGCATAAGTAATCAATCCTTTCTGATGAGTCCTGTACATGAACAGTCAAAACAGACACCATTTTCCTTTGGGAAGGCAATCTTCTCACCAGGAGCCCTTTTCTCCAGCTAAGGGCAAAAATCCAATGTGTGTTCATTCTTGTAGAACAGGCAAACCCTTCCATTAGTTCCAGGTTTAGTTTTAGCATTACTTCTCACAATGACCACAATAGTGGCAAAGCTGTTTCCTTTAGCCTTAGAACAAAATTGTGACTTAGTTCTTTTTTAACACCTTTTCTTATTGCCGGTTATGTATATTTCTTGCCTTTCTATAAAATCAACAATATCAGTGAAAATAATCTTAAGATTGTGCCTTTCTTGCAGTTTACAGATCACTGTTCTCCATTTATCCCAAAGCATATCGTGTCATTTTCCGGTCCGTGAAGTCCGCATTTCGGTTCACAGTCCGGTCCATCGACCCTTGCTCCAGGTTTTCCTGTCTACCCTGTTTCTGTTCCTGTTGAGCACTAATTGAGGCAGCAGATTCTCGTTGGGGCTGGCTGCATAAATACCTCCAGAGTCCAGGGCGTGGCTGCTGGATAGTTCTTGTCCTTACTCCTTGTATCCCTTCTCCTGCCTTCTGTTTCCTTGCCTGAAGCCTTGCCTTGCCTTGTCTTGCCGGTAACTCTCGCCTCGCCTGAAGTTCTTGTCTCACCTTGCATTACCTGAAGCCTTGCCTTGTCTTGCCGGTAACTCTCACCTCACCTGGAGTTCTTGTCTCGCCTTGCATTGCCTGAAGCCTTGCCTTGTCTTGCTGGTAACTCTCACCTCGCCTGGAGTTTTTGTCTCACCTTGCATTGCCTGAAGCCTTGCCTTGTCTTGCTGGTAACTCTCGCCTCGTCTCGCCTGAAGTCTTGTCTTGGAGCCACCCTGAACCTAGCTCCCTTCCTGTCCCTTGCCTCCGTCGGGTAAGCCAGACCAGATTGCCGTTACCCTGCGGTGGATCCTGTCCCTTGCATCTGTTGGGTAAGTCAGGCCAGACTGCCGTTACCCTGCAGTTGGTTCTGTCCTTTCCTGTCCCTTGCCTCCGTCGGGTAAGCCAGGCTGGATTGACGTTACCCTGTGGTGGGTTCTGTCCCTTCCTGTCCCTTGCCTCCATCGGGTGGAGATCTGTGCCCTGCCCAGGATGAGCTTCAAGCCCTCAAGTCTCTAGCCAAGACTCGCCCCAAGCCAAGCTTCAAGACCCTAAGCCTCAAGCTTCTGGTCTCCAGCCTCGCCTCAAGTCTCTGGTCTCAAGCCTCGTCCTGCCTGCCAGCCAAGTCACATCCTTGTCTAGTTCTGGGGTCCGAGCCAGAGGCAAGACCCAGGTTCTGGGTCCTTGTCTAGTCTCTGGCACGGAGTCCAAGCCCTGGCACTTGGCTCTCTTGTCCAGTCCTGTTCTGGGTTCCCGGTTTTTGTGTCCATGTCCTAGCCCTCACCCTGTATTCTAGTCCTGTGCCTAGTACTTCCGTGTCTGTGTCTTGCACTTGGGTCCGTTCCCAGCCCCCCCCCCCCGTTATGACAGAACAATCCAGCCAACCATAGACTCAGCGACACAGACACTGTCATTTTCCTCTTGCCACCCGCGGTTCCTTTCTGTTAAATACCCTCCCACCTGCCTGGGTCATCCATAATCTGGATAGCCTGTTTGGTCGCCAGGAGGCTTCTGTAAAAGGAGGTGGGTACTGTCATGGTCCGGTCCGTGAAGTCCGCATTCCGGTTCACGGTCCGGTCCATTGATCTTTGCTCCAGGTTTTCCTGTCTACCCTGTTTCTGTTCCTGTTGAGCACTAATTGAGGCAGCTGATTCTCATTGGAGCTGGCTGCATAAATACCTCCAGAGACCAGGGCATGGCTGCTGGATTGTTCTTGTCCTTACTCCTTGTATCCCTTCCCCTGCCTTCTGTTTCCTCGCCTGAAGCCTTGCCTTGGCTTGCCGGTAACTCTCACCTCACCTGAAGTTCTTGTCTCACCTTCCATTGCCTGAAGCCTTGCCTTGTCTTGCCGGTAACTCTTGCCTCGTCTCACATGAAGTCTTGACTTGGAGCCACCCTCTACCTAGCTCCCTTCCTGTCCCTTGCCTCTGCCAGGTAAGTCAGGCCAGATTGCCGTTACCCTGCAGTGGGTCCTGTCCCTTCCTGTCCCTTACCCTCCGTTGGGTAAGTCAGGCCAAATTGCTGTTACTCTACGGTGGGTTGTGTCCCTTCCTGTCCCTTGCCTCTGTCGGGTGGAGATCCGCGCCCTAACCAGGAGGAGCTTCAAGCCCTCAAGTCTCTAGCCGAGCCTTGCCCCAAGCCAAGCTTCAAGACCCCAAGCCTCAAGGCTCTGGTCTCAAGCCTCGCCTCAAGTCTGAAGACTCCAGCCTCATCCTGCCTGCCAGCCAAGTCATGTCCTTGTCTAGTTCTGGGGTCCGAGCCAGAGGCAAGACCCAGGTTCTGGGTCCTTGTCCGGTCTCTGGCTTGGAGTCCAAGCCCTGGCTCCTAGCTCTCTTGTCTAGTCCTGTTCCAGGTTCCCGGTTTTCATGTCCATCTCCTAGCCCTCACCCTGTATCCTAGTTCTGTCCCTAGTACTTCAGTGTCTGTAACTTGCACTTGGGTCCATTCCCAGCCCCCCCCACCCCCTTATGACATATAGGGCAATTACTTCACAACAATCAACATATTAGCAGGCATGTCCAGCTCCCACATGTACTGCACTTCTTCCATAGCATTACACCAGTCTCTAAGAAAAAGACAACAGCCTTGAAGAGCTGTCATAGAAACATAGAAAACCTACAGCACAATACTGGCCCTTCGACCCACAATGCTGTACCAAACATGTACTTACTTTAGAAACTACCCAGGGTTACCCATAGCCCTCTATTTTTCTGAGCTCCAGGTATCTATCCAGGAGTCTTTTAAAAGGCCCTGTTGCATCCGCCCCCACCGCCGTCACCAGCAGCCCATTTCACACATTCACCACTCTCTACATAAAAAACTTACCCATGACATCTCCCCTGTACCTACTTCCAAGCACCTTAAAACTGTGCCCTCTCATGCTAGCCATTTCAGCCCTGGGAAAAAGCCTCTGACTATCCACACGATCAATGCCTCTCATCATCTTATACACCTCTATCAGGTCACCTCTCATCCTCCGTTGCTCCAAGAAGAAAAGGCTGAGTTCGCTCAACCTATCACATAAGGCATGCTCCCCAATCCAGGCAACACCCTTGTAAATCTCCTCTGCACCATTTCTATAGTTTTCATATCCTTCCTGAGGTGAGGTGACCAGAACTGAGCACAGTACTCCAAGTGCGGTCTAACCAGGGTCCTATATAGCTGTAACATTACCTCTTGGCTCTTAAACTCAATCCAATGGTTGATGAAGGCCAGTGCACCATATGCTTTCTTAACCACAGAGTCAACCTGCGCAGTAGCTTTGAGCGTCCTATGTACTCGGACCCCAAGATCCCTCTGATCCTCCACACTGCCAAGAGTCTTACCATTCATACTGTATTCCATCATCATATTTGACCTAAAAAAAATGAACCACCTCACATTTATCTGGGTTGAACTGGATCTGCCACTTCTCAGCCCCGTTTTGCATGCTATCAGTGTCCCTCTGTAACCTCTGACAGCCCTCCACACTATCCACAACACCCCCAACCTTTGTGTCATCAGCAAATTTACTAACCCATCCCTCCACTTCCTCATCCAGGTCATTTATAAAAATCACAAAGGCGTCCCAGAACAGATCCCTCAGGCATACCACTGGTCACTGACCTCCATGCGAAATATGGCCCGTCTACAAACACTTTGCCTTCTGTGAGCAAGCCAGTTCTGGATCCACAAAGCAAAGTCCCCTTGGATCCCATGCCTCCTTACTTTCTCAATAAGCTTTGCATTGGGTACCTTATCAAATGCTTTGCCGGAATCCATATACATTTCATCTACTGCTCTACCTTCATCAACATGTTTAGTCACATCCTCAAAAAATTCAATCAGGCTCGTAAGGCTTGGCCTGCCTTTGACAAAGCCATGCTGACTACTACTTATCATATTATGCCTCTCCAAATGTTCATAAATCCTGCCTTTCAGGATCTTTTCCATCAACTTACCAACCACTTAAGTAAGACTCACTGGTCTATAATTTCCTGGGCTATATCGACTCCCTTTCTTGAATAAGGGAAAACATCTGCAGCCCTGCAATCCTCTGGAACCTCTCCTGTCCCCATTGATGATGCAAAGATCATTGCCAGAGGCTCAGCAGTCTCCTCCCTCACCCCCACAGTAGCCTTGGGTACATCTCATCCAGTCCCAAAGACTTATCCAACTTGATGCTTTCCAAAAGCTAAAGCACATCCTCTTTCTTCATGTTGATATGCTAAAGTTTTCATATTCATTAAGTTTCTCTGGTATCTCCTCTGGTTCCATACACACTTTTCCACTCTCACACTTGATTGATCCTATTCTCTCACATCTTATCCTGTTGCTCTTTACATACTTGTAGAATGCCTTGGGGTTTTTGTTAATCCTGCTCGCCAAGGCCTTATTAGTTCTGGCTGAGAGTAAACACACTGTACTATCTCTTGGAGTTTTGTTCATGTATCCCAAACACTTGACGAACAAAAGAATCAACATTGACATTGAGTTTTTTTGTTTTTCTCTGTGCCTTTTCAATACAGGAACTCACACCATAGGAATGTCCTTGCTGAAGCACTTTTAGAACTCACCACACTTGAAGCTCTTATCTTTAGCCATATGTGTGGCAATTTCTTCCTCCAGCTTAAGCTGTTCCTTCCTTTTCCATCGTTGTCCCTCTTGCTCTTCCAGCACGTTTGTCCTTCAACAATTGTTGATGTGTATTTAATTCAGCTAAATAAGCCTCTGTTTTAATGAATGCAGTAGATATAGAAAATTTTCTTCCTGAGCTTCGAGTGTTGACATTTGACACACTGTTGTTCAGTTTCCCAACATCTTGTGGGTTATCTGCTATATGCGTAATTAAAATATGCCTTGGAATTTGAGAAACATTTTCTGATGGAAGGTGAGACACATATTCACTTATTGCAGCAACTTGCCCTTCAATATAACATGTCTGGGTCAACCATTGTTTCGTATCCTCTATGAATGCACTGCAATAGCGATCAATGTTTGAAAAACACCCATTTTGTCTAACTTATTTGACCTTGGAAAGTAATGAGAGATTAGATGTGATGCTGCTTAGCAACAGCTTCACAGACATTAGTCAAGCCCTCAAGACGAGATTCCACTTCTGAGGCATTTTCTTTAATTTTCATAAGTTCATTAATTGGTGGTATTAAACCTTTAATTTTGTTCAGGTTTGCTTCATACTCTTTTTGAAGAATTTCAATTAAATTAGCCTTAGCTTTAGCTTAATTCTTCATTTGCAAGCCCCAACTGCAGGGTCATTGGTGCCAATTCAATACACTCATGTTAGTCTCTCTAGTTGTGCAACTTGCAATTTACTCTTTGTTCACCAGCTGTACTGGTGATATTCAATTCAATAAACGTAGTCAACAAACAAACTACTGTATCCGCACATCCACAGTTTAAACCAAACTGAACAAGTAGCCTTCAATTCAAATGTCAGCAATTGGAATACTTCAGCACTTGAATTGACTTGATTACTTACATCCTTCACATACATGAGGAGTGAAAATCTTTATGTTACGTCTCCGTCTAGATGTGCAATATGCGATTTATGGCAATTCGTAATAAATAGTATGTTCAACAAGACAGTCAATATAACATAGAAATACAATTGTATCAGCTGAATTAATCAGTCTGATGGCCTGGTGGAAGAAGCTGTCCCGGAGCCTGTTGGTCCTGGCTTTTATGCTGTGGTACTGTGTCCGGAATGTAGCAGCTGAAACAGATTGTGGTTGGGGTGTCTCAGGTTCCCAATGACCCTTCAGGTCCTTTTTACACACCTGACTCTGTAAACGTCCTGAAAAGCGGGAAGTTCACATCTACAGATGCACTGGGCTGTCCACACCACTCTCTGCAGAGTCTTGCGATTGAGGGAAGTACAGTTCCCATACCAGGCAGTGATACAGCCAGCCAGGATGCTCTCAATTATGCGCCTGTAGAAAGTTCTTAGGATCTGGGGACCCATACCAAACTTCTTCAACAGTCTGAGGTGAAAGAGGCGCTGTTGTGCTTTTTTCACCACACAGCCAGTATGTATAGACCACGTGAGATCCTTGGTGATGTGTATGCCAAGGAACTTAAAGTTGTTCACCCTCTCAACCCCAAATCCATTGATATCAATAGGGGTTAGTCTGTCTCCATTCCTCCTGAATTCCACAACCAGCTCCTTTGTTTTTGTGACATTGAGGGGATGTTGTTTTCTTGACACCACTGTGTCAGGGTGATGAATTCTTCTTTGTAGGCTGCCTTATTATTATTTGAGATAGGCCAATCAATGTAGTATCATCAGCAAATTTAATTAGCAGATTGGAGTTGTGTGTGCCGACATAGTCATGGGTATACAGAGAGTAAAGGAGGGGGCTTAGGACACAGCCCTAAGGGGCAATTGTGTTGAGGGGCAGAGGTTAGGGAGCCCACTCTTACCATCTGCCGGCGATCTGACAGCAAGTCCAGGATTCAGTTGCACAAGGCAGAGTGAAGGCTGAGGTCTCTGGGCTTCTTGTCAGGTCTGGAGGGAATTATGGTGTTGAATGCTGAACTGTAGTCTAAGAACAGCATTCTCACATAAGCAATTTAAATTCACTTATTTTGCCACTTTTCCAATTCTGATGAAAGGTTATCAGTTTGTGTCTCCCTCTCTCTTTACGCACACATGCAGCCTCACCGAATGAGCATCTTCTGCTTTAATTTTCAGATTTCCAGCATCTGCATAAGCATTCAGTAAAACAAATCAATGAACTCTTAGGCAAACATTACACAATCAAGCCACGGTCCCCAATGGATGGGCAATGTTGACAATTCAAACTATGTTCAAACTACAAACACACAGCACGAATCAACAAACGTTGCAGATAATCCTTGCATAAGCTTCTTGACTTCCTGACACGTTGTCCTCAGTGTTGTGATTCTAATTTTGCCAACCGGTCCCAGGCAATCTTTTACTGTATTCTGGTGTTTGTTTGGTATAACTATTTTATTTTGTTGAGAAAATGTAGCAATTACTTTGAAACAACCCAAAACTGTGGCGTGTCTAAGGCAGGAGCTCAACACTCTGTGATGTGCTTCCAAATAACGAAGTTCCAAAGTTGAAAAAGGTACATTTGATCCTTTATTATGAAACCAGTAAAGATGATTGACCTTGTAGCAATTTAAAACAAACTAACAAAACTAACTAAGTGATATAGCGATCTTAACATCCAAATCAGTGTAACTAAGCGTTCTATCTAGTAGTGTCAGAATTAGCGTTCTATACGTATTTAAGCATTTTAATTAATGATCGAATTGCAATCAACAAAAAAATATAATTCCCATGGCTCACTCCCTCTCCACTAACAACTAACTAACCCAAAATGTGAATATGTAACTATATTCATTTGCTTTTACCACTCCCCAACCCATGTGACAGATTACCATAATAAACACACCCCAAAATACGATACAACAGAAAATTGATGCTTGGCCCTGTGACGAGAATACACATAAAATTAAGATGTTTGCTGGCCTGGGCTAGCATCAGTGGCATCAGCAGTTGGTCTGCCACCTGCCCTCAGGGGAAGGAGAGATAAGGAACAATGGAGCAGCGTCTGGAGATGTGTAATGAAGGGATGTGGGAGAGAGAGCTGTCTGGAGTGGCTCCCCCCTATGAACCTTGAACTGTTTGAAGTATGGACAGGCGATACCCCAGCAGGGGGATAAAAAGGGACAGGTTCGCCAAGGCGACACACACGCCACCCAAGGTAACGAGACCCTGGAAGCGGTGCGCCTCTCACGAGTGGGTGAGAAGTACCAGACAATGCCCGGGGTGGAAAGGTACGATCAGCGGGAACCCGGTGTGTATCCGCCCTTGCCTGGGTGCCGGGTTCACTGCAGAGGATCGACCGCATCTGGAGGAGGGGTCACAGTCGGTGACCTCAGGTGACATCACCAAGGACCCGCCCAAAAGTTGCTTGTGAGCCATATCGCCGGTCTGTGAGTGAAGCCGTTCTGAATGATCAGTTGTTCCTGTTCTATCTCTCTCTTCCCCCACGTTGTCCATCACCATGGCAACGATTACTGCAAACTGAACTTTGAGTCACTTCGAAATTTGGTCATTTACCCCTAGATAACGATAGAGCTTGATTGATGCTGTTATCTTAATTCTGTGCACATGTGTGGTTATCATCGCTGAACTGTTGCATTTATTATCCTTTCGATTACTGTGTTGCTTGTTTCTTTAATAAAACTTTCTTAGTTCTAGTACTCCAGACTCCAACTGAGTGATCCATTTCTGCTGGTTTGGCAACCCAGTTACAGGGTACGTAACATAAGTGGGGGCTCGTCCGGGATTTTGAACGCTAAATTTGGGACGGAGTAAATTGATTGGGTTAAAATTCCCGAAAGAAAGAAAAGACAAACAGCAGAAATGGAGGCTGAGGAATTTATAAAGGCGCCAACCTTGGAGGCATTAGAGGATGCCAGGAAATCGGAATTGATAACTGTGGCCAAACGGTTGAATCTTGCTAAGGTGAAGTCGACAATGAGGAGAGAGGAGATACACAGAGCTATTGTAGAGCACTATGTATCTAAAGGTGTGTTTCCCCAAAGTGAGCTGGGGGTGGTGTCTATTGAAAAACCTGCTGGAGACGCAGTACAGGTACAGCTTGAAAAACTGAGACTCGAGCACGAGTTCTGGGTATGGCAGTTAGAACACGAACAGAAGCAGTTAGAAAGGCGGGAGAAAGAGAAAGAGAGAGAGAGACACTTAGAGAGAGAAGAGAAAGAGAGGGACAGACAGTTAGAGAGAGAGGAGAAAGAGAGGCAATGGGAGCGAGAAGAGAGAGGGAAACAGAGGGAAAGGGAATTTGAGCTGGAGAAGTTAAAGATAAGGGCCCAGCAGGGGCTCGTGCCGAACCAAGGTGGAGGGTTCCGGGCGACCCAGGAGGTTAGGCTGGTTCCCCCATTTGACAATACCGACGTGGATCGGTACTACCTCCACTTCGAAAAAGTGGCTATAAGTCAGGACTGGCCGAGGGATAAGTGGGTTGTTTTACTTCAGAGTGTACTGAAAGGGAAGGCCCAAGAGGCTTACTCAGCTTTGTCCGCGGAAGATGCCCAGAGGTATGAGGTGGGGAAAGAGGCCATCCTCAGGATTTATGAGTTGGTCCCGGAGGCATACCGGCAGAGGTTCCGGAATGCGAGGAAACAGTGGGACCGCACGTATTTGGAGTTTGCCCGTGAGATGCAGACATATTGTGAGCGTTGGTGCGCCTCGAAGGGGGTAGAGGGGGATTATGACAGACTGCTACAACTGATCCTGATTGAGCAGTTTAAAGGTTGTGTCCCTGAGGGTATGAGACCCTACCTCGATGAGAAAGAGGCAGCCACGTTAGCCGCAACTGCTAAGTTAGCGGATGAGTATGCGTTGACGCATAAAATGAAGTTTGCCCCGAGTAAAGGCTACCAGAAGGGTAGTCAGGACGGCGGGGAGAGTCCGCCGGAAAAGTCAGAAAGTAAGCCGGGGACTAGTGAAAAGGATAAGGTAGACCGGGAGCAGTCTGGTAGGAAGTCTCCTGGGGTCGTCTGTTATAATTGTGGGAAAGCCGGACACTTTGCGTCCAGGTGCTTTGCCCCAAGGAAGGAGACGGGGAAAGGAAAAGCGGAAATTTGGAATGGCTGTATCGAGCTGTTAAGCGAACCGCTAGGGAAGGACAGGTCTGAAAAAGTCCAGGAAGGGCGCGAGAGGTTTATCTCGGCCGGATTGGTGTCAGTGAAGGAGGGGTTAAAACCAGTTCCAGTGCGGATCTGGAGAGACACGGGAGCGTGTCAGTCACTAATACTGAAGAGTGTATTAGAGTTTAGCTCAGAGACCCAGACTGGGGAGGTAGAGGTCAAAGGTGTTGGGGAAGGGACAGAGTCAGTCCCTTTGCACCATATACATTTACAGAGCAACCTGGTCTCTGGACTAGTCACGATCGGGGTGAGGTCCGAATTACCGATGAAAGACGTGGAAGTCTTGCTCGGTAATGACATCGCCGGGGGAATCGTGTTCCCAGTCGTGAGATTGACAGGTCAGCCTGCCAGCATGGAGGCCCCGCCCGCGATGGTGAATTTGGCTGAAACATTTCTGCCAACCTTGTATGAGACAGGGTGTAGTGAGATAAGAGGTAGTGAGGGAGCTGGGGCAGACATAGCAGTAGCCAGGAAAGAATTTGTGCAGACGCAGGAGCGAGACGAGGGGCTGATGGTTTTGGCAGAGACCGCTCTCTCTGACACAGCCTTGACAAGCTATTGTGCGGAGGAGGAAGTGCTAAGGAAGAAAGGGAAATCAAGTACAGTATCCGCAGATGAGGAGTGGGGGGTGGTGCAAAAGAGTTATGGGGATGAGGTTTTTAACATGGCCCACGAGGTACCCCCCGGTGGACATTTTGCGGTGCTGGAGGAAACAGTTGGTGGAATCATGAAAGAGATTTACCGGCTGCCCAGGGAAAAAAATGTTATTGATCATGACCGACGCGAACTGAGACGGTCACCGGCTTTTGATATGCTAACAAACCTAGTCGGTGTTAGCGTGGAAATCAATGAAGCTAGGGGCCCCCTGATAAGAAGAAAAAACATTTTGAAAAGATTAGTATGGGATCGATCAGATGGGAGAAGGCTATTGTTTTGGCCAGGTCTACTGATAAGGTCTCTCCCTTAATCCCCGAACAAAGCGAATCTTTAGAAGGAGTAATTAAACGACTCGCACCCATGTGTTTGATTGTCCCGAGGAAATGCAAAGAACTGGGACGTTGGGTGATTGTGGTTACAATAGGGCAGCCAAGTAAACAACATCCATATTTAATGAGTAATTCAGTGACTAAAGGGCTGATGAACACGGAGGTGTGTATTGGCAATTTAATACGGCTGTCTGAAGCCAGCTTGATAGTGAACCCTGAAAAAAATGAATTCGGCCACGCGAAGGTCACTTACCTGGGAATTGTGGTGACACAGGGGCAGCTGGCAGCGATGCAAGCTACAGTGCAGGCTATCGCTGATCTCCCAACCCCGACAGACAAGAGGGCCCTCAGAAGGCTCTTGGAGGTGGTGGGGTACTGCAGGAAGTTTTGCAATAACTCTGCGGTCAATACCCGTCCCCCTCCTACTAAGCCCTTGCGAGAGAAAACTGAGTCGGAATGGGACGACCCTTGTTATTGTGGTCCGGGGCAAAACCAAATGAGAGGTTACATTGGTCGCAATTCATCAGTGTTTTTGGCCACTATGAAGTTTGCTGAGTTGGAGCCTGGTCTAAGGGATTATTAATAACACGTGTAAAAGGAACAGAAAATGTGATGCCTGTCTGTCAAGGTGTTGACAGCTTCAAACTCGCTGTGTTAGCCAAATAGCTGATAAAGATGTATATTGTGTATGTATCAAATAATGTATTCATGTTTGTAATTTTTACCTCCCGGTAAAAATCCTTAAAGGGGGGAAGTGTGACGAGAATACACATAAAATTAAGATGTTTGCTGGCCTGGGCTAGCATCAGTGGCATCAGCAGTTGGTCTGCCACCTGCCCTCAGGGGAAGGAGAGATAAGGAACAATGGAGCAGCGTCTGGAGATGTGTAATGAAGGGACGTGGGAGAGAGAGCTGTCTGGAGTGGCTCCCCCCTTGAACCCTGAACTGTTTGAAGTGATGGACAGGCGATACCCCAGCAGGGGGATAAAAAGGGACCGGTTTGCTAAGGCGACACACACGACACCCGAGGTAAGGAGACCCTGGAAGCGGTGCGCCTCTCACGAGTGGGTGAGAAGTATCAGACAACGCCCGGGGTGGAAAGGTACGATCAGCGGGAACCCGGTGTGTGTCCGCCCTTGCCTGGGTGCCGGGTTCACTGCAGAGGATCGACCGCATCTGGAGGAGGGGTCACAGTCGGTGACCTCAGGTGACATCACCAAGGACCCGCCCAAAAGCTGCTTGTGAGCAATCTCGCCAGTCTGTGAGTGAAGCCGTTCTGGATGATCAGTTGTTCCTGTTCTATCTCTCTCTTCCCCCCCACGTTGTCCATCTCCAGGGCAACGATTACTGCGAACTGAACTTTGAGTCACTTTGAAATTTGGTCATTTACCCCTAGACAACGATAGAGCTTGATTGATGCTGTTATCTTAATTCTGTGCACATGTGTGGTTATCATCGCTGAACTGTTGCATTTCTTATCCTTTCGATTACTGTGTTGCTTGTTTCTTTAATAAAACTTTCTTAGTTCTAGTACTCCAGACTCCAACTGAGTGATCCATTTCTGCTGGTTTGGCAACCCAGTTACGGGGTACGTAACAGCCCAAATGGAAAGAAAATGGCTCCTACAATGGTTAAACTAACTTCTGTAATTTCCTTTTGAAATAATATTTTCTAATTGTACTCTGGAGAGACTTTGTGGAATTGTCATGCCAGGCACAATAGACAAAGAAGGAAGAAAGGGAAAATGTCATCTGTTCAGTACAGAGACAGAGAACGAGAACAAGGTGGAAAATGAAATATGGCTTGGATCATTCTTGCTAATTGATGATAAGCATACACTTGTTTGTGACCATGCCTGTATTTTGAGTTTGATCAAGAGGCTGGATGCCATTGACCTGGTGCTGAGCTGGATATCCACTATCTTTTATTGACAATGGTGAAACAACATCTGATATCATTACAGATCTAACCATTCACACACCTAGTTCAAGTTGAGCAATTTGTACAATGGAATAACTTCAAAACATCAAATCAAAGGCACGCTTATATCAATACCATTCGATATTTTGAACTTTAACTGAGTAGAATGTTGTGAGTAAAGTTTTTTAAAAATGCAGATGCTGGACATCTGAAAATTAAAGGGAAGATGCTCATTTGGTGAGGCTGCATTTGTGCATAGAGAGAGGGAGAGACACAAACCGATAACCTTTCATCAGAATTGGAAAAGTGGCAAAATAAGTGAATTTAAATTGCAGAGAGGGAAGGACATGTCTATAATAGGGTGGAGACCAAGATCATACAAGTGACACAAATGCACTTGTTAATGATAACATAGATAGAAAATAGAAGCATTAGAAAGAGAAAATTATGCTGCTGGAACTGAGATTCAGAGCAGTTAATACTAACACAAAGTGCACCGCAGTTACCTACACAAATGAGTCAGATCGTGTCCCTGAAACACATGACTATTACCATTAAGAAGGACAAGGACAGCACCTCCTGAAGGTTTCCTCCCAGTTACACATGTAACCTGAGTTAGAAAATACATCACCTGTCTGTCGACATATATGGGTCTAGATTCTGGAACTCCCCATCCAGCGACACAGTGAGTCCACCTTCACCAGAAGGACTACAGCTGTTTAAGAAGATGTCTCAACATCATCATCTTCTCTGAGTCATTTACAGTTGGGCAACGAATGCTGGCTTAGCCAATAACACCATAAACTGAAAAATAAATGAAAAAGACCATCCAGTACCCAAGTGTCCACTGTGAATAGGGGCAATAAAAATTAACCTGGCATTCTACCCCGGAAAACATATTGTACAGCCTCATCTTGGCCTTCCATTGAATCCATAAATGCATTTCCAGTAGGGCAGTAATGAACAGGTGTGTTGACTGATGTACATTCTTTTTCAAAAGCACGCTGTCCAGAGGGCAGATTATGGCCCATCACAGTCAGTATAACAAAATGGAGGCTAAAATCTGCTCTCTTCATGATAGCTAGAGTTCAGTGCCATTCTATTATTTCTAATAGCTAAACTTCTGGAGGCGATTACATGGGATAAAATCAATATATCCAAGTAAATATGAAACATTAATATTAAGACAATAAGACTAGAGGATATAGCAGACATCCCACCCTGCAAAGACTCATTTCAGGGAGGTAGCACCATCAATTTGCAGGAGACTTCGGGTGGGATGTCTGCAATAGAGTAGCTCCTTAGCAGCCAGCCAGCTAGTTTAAATAAAGTTAGCCATGCTAATGAATGAATGACACCTGTTAAACTCACCTCAACACGTCTTTACAATCTTAACCCACCATGGGCAATAGAAAAGTCACTGTTGCAAACAGTGCAGCGAGCAACACTGTCATTATTTTGACCCCTATTAGGCAGGGGTACACTTTAGTGTAGTCTGGGGTGACGAATGTTTTATATATTTTTTTGGGAACACTCTGCCATGGCGCGCTCTCTCAAGCGCTCTTGCTTGCTTTCTCTCTTGCTCTCTCGCGCTCTCTCTCTCTCTCACTCGCTTGCTTGCTCTCACTCTCTCTCACGCGCTCTCTCTCGTGGTCACTCGCGCGCTCTCTCTTGCTTTCTCTTGCTCGCTCGCTCTCAAAAAAATTGATTTCCGTGATATTGTATATAATTTGCGGGCATCAGGGAGCCACTATTCAAATGCGGGAGACTCCCGGAACTTCCAGGAGAGGTGGGATGTCTGATATAGGAGCAGAATTAGGCCTTTTGGCCCATAGAGTCTGCTCCACCATTTCAACATAGCTGATCCATTGGCCTCCACAGATGCCTGTGGCAATGAATTCCACAGATTCACCACTCTCTGGCTAAAGAAATTCCTCTTCATCTCTGTTCTAAAAGGATGCCCCTTTATGCTGAGGCTGTGTCCTCTGGTCTTAGGCTCTCCCACCATAGGAAACATCCTCTACACATCCACTCTATCAAGACATTTCACCTTTCAATTAGGTCACCCCTCATTATTCTGAATTCTAGGGAATACAGGCCCAGAGACAACAAACGCTCTGCATATGACAAGTCGTTTAATCCTGGAATCATTTTTGTGAATGTCCTTTGAACCCTCTCCAGTTTCAGCACATCCTTTCTGAGATAATGGGTCCAAGACTGCTCACAATACTCCAAGTGAAGCCTCATGAGTGGTTTATAAAGTCTCAACATTACATCCTTGCTTTATATTCCAGTCCTCTTGAAATGAATCCTAACATCACATTTGCCTTCCTCACCACAGACCAACCCTGCAAATTAACCTTTAGCAAATCCCACATAGGGACTTCCAAGTCCCTTTGTGCCTCAGTTTTTTTTTGTATTCTCTATCCATTAGAAAATAGTCAACCAAATTCCTTCTACCAAAGTGCATGACCGTACACTTCCTATCACTGTATTCCATCTACCACCTCTTTGCCCATTCTCCTAAGTCCTTCTGTAGCCTCTCTACTTCCTCAAAACTACCTGCCCCTCCACCTATCACCTGCAAATGTTGCAAGAAAGCCATCAATTCCATCATACAAATCATTGACATATTATGTAAAAAGAAATGGTCCCAACACAGACCTCTGTGGAACACCACTAGTCACCGGCAGCCGACCAGAAAAAGACCCCTTTGTTCCCACGCTTTGCCTCCTGCCAATCAGCCACTGTTTTCTCCAAGCTAGAATCTTTCCTGTAATACCATGGGCTCATAGCATGTTATACAGACTCATGTGTGTCACCTTGTCGAAGGCCTTCTGAAAATCCAAGTACATAACATCAGCCAATTCTCCTTTGTCTATCCTGTTTGTTAGTTCTTCAAAGAATTCCAACTGATTTGTCAGACAATATTTCCTTTGAGGAAACCATGCCGACTATGGCCTATTTTATCACGTGCCACCAAGTACCCCGAAACCACGTCCTCAACAATCAACTCCAACATTTTCATAGCCACTGAAGTCCCACCAACTGGCCTATAATTTCCTTTCTTCTGCCTCCCTCCCTTTTTAATGAGTGAAGTGACATCTGCAAATTTCCAGTCTTCTAGAACCATTCCAGAATCTAATGATTCTTGAAAGACCATTACTACTGCCTCCATAACCTCAGCACCTCTTTCAGAACCCTGGGGATACACCATCTGGTCCAGGTGACCTATCTATCTACAGACTTTTCAGTTTCTCAAGAACCTTCTCCTTAGTAGTGGTAACTTCACACATTCCATGACCCCTGACACCTGGATCTGTCTTCCACAGTGAAAGCAGATGCAAAATACTTATTCAGTTCATCCGCCATTTCCTTGTCCCTCATTACTACCTCTCCAGCATTGTTTTCCAGCCGTCTGATATCCACTCTCATCTCTCTTTTACATTTTATAAAACTGAAGAAGCTTTTGGTATCCTCTTTAATATTATTGGCTAGCCTACTTTCATATTCTATCTTTACCTTCTTAATGACTTTTTTAGTTGCCTTCTGTTGGTATTTAAAACCTTCCCAATCCTTTAACTTCTGATTAATTTTTGCTCTAGTTTGTGCCCTCTCTTTGGGTTTTATGTTGGCTTTGACTACCCTTGTTAGTGATGGTTATGTCATCTTGCCTTTAGAGTATTTCTTCCATTTTGGGATGTATATATCCTGTGCCTTCCAAATCACTTCCAGAAACTGCAGCCACTGTTGCTCTGCCGTCATCCCTGCCAGTGTTCTTTTCCAGTCAATTCTGGCCAGCTCCTCTCTCATCCCTCTGTAGTTCCCTTTACTCCACTGTAATACTGATACATCAGACTTTAGCTCACTTCTTCAAATTTCAGGGTGAATTAGATTATATTATTATCACTTTCCTCAAAGGGTTTCTTTACCTTAAGCTCCCTAATCAATTCCAGCTCATTTCACAACACCCAATCCAGAATAGCTGATCCCCCAGTGGGCTCAATCCCGAGCTGCTCTAAAAAGCCATCTTGTAGGCATTTTAGATATCTCCCTCTTGGAATCCAGCACCAACCTGATTTTCCAGTCTACTGCATGTTGAAATCCCCCTTGATTATTGTAACATCGTCCTTTTGGCATGCACTTTCTATCTCCCAGTGTTACTTGTAGACCACATCCCTACTACTGTTTAGGGTCTGTATATAACTCCCATCAGGGTCTTTTTATCCTTGCAGTTCCTTAGCTCTATCCACAATGATTCAAAACCTTCTGACCCGATGTCACCTCCTTCTAATGATTTAATTTCATTTTTCACAACAGAGCCGCGCCACCCCTTTGACTTTCCTGCCTGTCCTTTTGATACCATGTTAACTGTTTCTCCTCTCAAACGTGTGACCTGGCCTATTGACTACTTTCACTACTTTCTGATTTAATTTTGAAACTGATGCATAGGAAGATGTGGGTTAACTGATGACAGCCTGAAGAAGTCTACTAATATTATTAGGGGGAAAATAGTTGTGGTGTGGGAATTGCTGTAGATTATTTTCAAATGGTATTTGATAAAGTGCCACATAAGAAGTTTAATAAAATTAGGAACCTACTGTAACGGTACTATTACTGAATACATAGGAGGTAACAATAAAAGTAATGGTTGGTGTGAGTATTTTTGGACTATCAATAATAAAAAATGGCATTCTCAGAGCTCAATTTTAGAACTGAAGCTATACCAATAATAATTAGTCTGGCAGTTTTTATATAAGAGAAACTATCAGCATTAGACAATGACACAAAAGCTATGCAATGTGATGTAAAACCATATAATATTACAATGACAGATTTTTAGATACTGTACTACATGAAAATTTTGGGAGGAAGTTAAAGATTTGTCTTCCCCATGGTCTTAGCATCTTTCTCAAAGGCCAAATCTAGATCTAATATTTGTTGAAATTTCTAAGATATAATTCATATAGAATGAGTTAACCATACACCTTTGTATTTTAATCTCACCTTCAAAAGAACCCAGAATTTCCTTATTTTAAAAGTACTCTAGTTTTTCTTTGTTCATTTTCTTCCTTCTGAGGCTTTGAAAATTATACACTGTTTTTACAAGTTATTTTGTTGACTGGATTCTTTGGTTGATTTGACCTCTGCTGTTGCATAATTATTTCTGAGGTATTTGTTCTTGAAACTCAGGAACTAGTAACTTGTAACATATAAAGCAATAACAGTTATTAAACCAAAGTGAACATCCACATATTAATGTCAGGAATAGATACTTCATTGTGTGTGTCTGTCTTTTGCTGTGATTATTTGCTTTATATTGTCATTTCTGGTTTGACCTTGGATGCAAACTGAATCCTTTTTCAAACTATAGTTTGAAATTACTTCACCAAGCTCACATCGCTGTGTTTGACACTTGTTCTCTGACTTGATTAATCTAAATCACTTGTGAAATTGTGTTTCACTTCTTGCCTCTTTTGTTCTTTCCATTAAACCTGTTCTGAGATCAGTCACATGTGAAATTGATGATTATATTAACTGCTATATTATTATATATTATAAACCAGTGATAGTATGCAGAGTTGTTCAGTACTTTAAATATGTGAGGTATTGCAAAGCTAGTGTAATTTGCTTCTTTGGGTTGTCTTTTAGTACAGAGAAGCAAAGTAATAGGAAGGAATCAAAGGATGTTTGTTGTTGTTACTGTGCATATTAATCTTGAATAAATGTGAAGTGAACTACAGTCCACTGTCAGACATTAATTCCGTCAGTACGATATATGTAGCAAAGATCCATTTAGTTCTTTAGTTATCCATTTTTGTACAACTACCTGCAAGTCTGACTTCAATCCATTTTCACTGTGCAGCAGTGATCACAAGGAAATGATCATTCCCATATTGACTGAAGTTAATTTGTGGGAATGATTGACTGAAATATTTCCATGATCCAAATAGGTGGTATTCCTCCACACTGCTGACAAGCTGTACAGACCGACACAACTTTCTCTAGCTCCGTATCAATGTTTAGCCAATAAACAGAACACTTGTGCATGGCCTTCATACTAACAACTCCAGTGTGTTCAGCCACAATCCTGTATTTCATGGGAACACTTAGAAGGAATGATTATTGATGTCTCCATTTTAAATATTCTTGAAGGGCTGTTAATATAAAAATCCATGATAATAGAGTGGCCGTAATGCTTCGTTTTGACGTTTGTCCTGGCTGGTCATTTGTTTTAGTACCATATAGAGAAGATACTATCATAACTACTGTGTCTTGCTGATCAGTCTTATTGACTAAATGAAAAACCCTTGTCTGCAAACTGCAGTGTGGAAATCAAACTCTTGCTGCCAACATCTAAAAGCTCCTTTGGTGAACTGGGTGGAGCATTCGTTTCAGAAGTTAAAGCTTTTGCCCAATCCCAAACTTTGCCTATGATATCTGATCATTCAATTATCCATTTTAATTGTGGATAACTTGAAACTCTGGCCATCATAGCATGTCATGTAATATTGTGCAGATATTATATAAATGATTTTTTAAAAGAAACATAGAAACATAGAAAATAGGTGCAGGAGTAGGCCATTCGGCCCTTCGAGCCTGCACCGCCATTTATTATGATCATGGCTGATCATCCAACTCAGAACCCAGCCTTCCCTCCATACCCCCTGACCCCTGTAGCCACAAGGGCCATATCTAACTTCCTTTTAAACATAGCTAATGAACTGGCCTCAACAGTTTGCTGTGGCAGAGAATTCCACAGATTCACAACTCTCTGTGTGAAGAAGTTTTTCCTAATCTCGGTCCTAAAAGGCTTCCCCTCTATCCTCAAACTGTGACCCCTCGTTCTGGACCTCCCCAACATCGGGAACAATCTTCCCGCATCTAGCCTGTCCAATCCCTTTAGGATCTTATACGTTTCAATCAGATCCCCCCTCAATCTTCTAAATTCCAACGAGTACAAGCCCAGTTCATCCAGTCTTTCTTCATATGAAAGACCTGCCATCCCAGGAATCAATCTGGTGAACCTTCTTTGTACTCCCTCTATGGCAAAGATGTCTTTCCTCAGATTAGGGGACCAAAACTGCACACAATACTCCAGGTGTGGTCTCACCAAGGCCTTGTACAACTGCAGTAGTACCTCCCTGCTCCTGTACTCGAATCCTCTCGCTATAAATGCCAGCATACCGTTCGCCTTTTTCACCGCCTGCTGTACCTGCATGCCCACTTTCAATGACTGGTGTATAATGACACCCAGGTCTCGTTGCACCTCCCCTTTTCCTAATCGGCCACCATTCAGATAATAATCTGTTTTCCTATTTTTGCCACCAAAGTGGATAACTTCACATTTATCCACATTAAATTGCATCTGCCATGAGTTTGCCCACTCACCCAACCTATCCAAGTCACCCTGCATCCTCTTAGCATCCTCCTCACTGCTAACACTGCCACCCAGCTTCGTGTCATCCGCAAACTTGGAGATGCTGCATTTAATTCCCTCATCCAAGTCATTAATATATATTGTAAACAACTGGGGTCCCAGCACTGAGCCTTGCGGTACCCCACTAGTCACCGCCTGCCATTCTGAAAAGGTCCCGTTTATTCCCACTCTTTGCTTCCTGTCTGCTAACCAATTCTCCACCCACACCAATACCTTACCCCCAATACCGTGTGCTTTAAGTTTGCACACTAATCTCCTGTGTGGGACCTTGTCAAAAGCCTTTTGAAAATCCAAATATACCACATCCACTGGTTCTCCCCTATCCACTCTACTAGTTACATCCTCAAAAAATTCTATGAGATTCGTCAGACATGATTTTCCTTTCACAAATCCATGCTGACTTTGTCCGATGATTTCACCGCTTTCCAAATGTGCTGTTATCACATCCTTGATAACTGACTCCAGCAGTTTCCCCACCACCGACGTTAGGCTAACCGGCCTATAATTCCCCGGTTTCTCTCTCCCTCCTTTTTTAAAAAGTGGGGTTACATTAGCCACCCTCCAATCCTCAGGAACTAGTCCAGAATCTAACGAGTTTTGAAAAATTATCACTAATGCAGTGATAATTATCACTAATCACTAAAGAAGCTCATTCTCTTTTTGCTAATGGTGCATTTAAGACCATAATTCTGTCTGCTGTCTTCCGTTTTGCATGCTGCTACCACTTGTCCTATTTCTTAAACAAATATTTCTTAAAAGAACAGTGGCATGGGGGACATATTCACCAGTTCCTGAAAGCTGGTACTTTTCCATCTGCGACTTGCAGCCCACCAATGCAGTCTCATGGTGCTGTCCTTGTTACTAGACCAAATCTTGTAAGCTACCATTACAGCAGTGACAAACACAGGGCAGAATTCTCTGGCACTCTTGCCGCTCTTTCCATGGAAGCTGTAATCCAACACACCAGGTCAAATGTAGGGCATCTTTGCTAAAGCACTCCCTGCTTTTTTAAAATCTTAGGCCTTATATAAACCTGGCTCCCTGATAACATGTCTCCAGAGTTACAATACCTTGATTGATGTTTGAGTGCTACAATATAATCATTCTTGTCTTCCCCTAGGTTTTGATTGTATGCTCTTAACCTATAGCTGTCTAGTATCTCAAGTGGCTGTGAAGTATCCTTTCAACCACTGTGCTACATCTGGAATCAAAGTTTACTACACTCAGCTGCACCAGTTAATGCTTATATGTTTTCCAGCTCAACAGATTTTTTTGCCCTTGAGAAACATCTCTATGTAGGATGTGAATGATTCCTCTGTCTTGCTACATAACTTCAGGTTTCCCATGAGAGATAGAAATATAGAAAAACTACAGCACAATACAGGCCCTTTGGCCCACAATGCTGTGCCAAACATGCACTTACTTTAGAAATTACCTAGTTTTACCCATAGCCCTCTATTTTTCTAAGCTCCATGTACCTATCCAGGAGTCTCTTAAAAGACCCTATCATATCCGCCTCTACCACAATGGCCATCAGCCCATTCCACGCACTCACCACTCTCTGCATAAAAAACTTACCCCTGATATCTCCTCTGTACCTGCTTCCAAGCACCTTGGAACTGTGCCCTCTCGTGATAGCCATATTAGACCTGGGAAAAGGCCTCTCATCATCTTATACAGCTCTATCAGGTCACCTCTCGTCCTCTGCTTCTCCAAGGAGAAAAGGCCGAGTTCACTCAACCTATTCTCATAAGGCATGCTCCCCAATCCAGGCAACATCCTTGTAAATCTCCTCTGCACCCTTTCTATAGCTTCACCATCATTCTTGTAGTGAGGTGACCAGAACTGAGCGCAGTACGTTAAGTGGGGTCTAACCAGGGTCCTATATAGCTGCAACATTACCTCTCGGCTCTTAAACTCAATCCCACGGTGGATGAAGGCCAATGCTCCATATGCCTTCTTAACCACAGAGTCAACCTGTACAGCAGCTTTGAGTGTCCTGTGGATTTGGACCACAAGATCCCTCTGATCCTCCACACTGCCAAGAGTCTGACCATTAATACTGTATTCTGGCATCGTATGTGACCTACCAAAATGAACCACCTCAGACTTATCTGGTTTGAACTCCATCTGCCACTTCTCAGCCCAGTTTTGCATCCTATCAATGTCCTGCTGTAACCTCTGACAGCCCTCCACACTATTTACAACACCCCCAACCTTTGTGTCATCAGCAAATTTACTAACCCATCCCTGCTGGAACAGTTCCCTGAGGCACACCACTGGTCACCGACCTCCATGCAGAATATGACCAGTCTACAACCACTCTTTGCCTTCTATGGGCAAGCCAATTCTGGATCCACAAAGCAAGGTTCCCTTGGATCCCATGCCTCCTTACTTTCTCAGTAAGCCTTGCATGAGGTTCCTTATCAAATGCCTTGCTGAAATCCATATATGCTACATCTACTGCTCTACCTTCATCAATGTGTTTAGTCATGTCCTCAAAAAATTCGATCAGGCTTGTAAAGTATGACCTGCCTTTGACAAAGGCATGCTGACTATTCCTCATCATACTATGCCTATCCAAATGTTCATAAATCCTGCATCTCAGGATCTTTACCATCAACTAACCAACCACTGAAGTAAGGCTCACCAGTCTATAATTTCCTTGACTATCTCTACTCCCTTTCTTGAATAAGGGAACAATATCTGCAACCCTCCAAACCTCCAGGACCTCCCCCGTCCCCATTGATGATGCAAATATATTGCCAGAGGCTCAGCAATCTCCTCCCTCGTCTCCCACAGTAGCCTGGGGTACATCTCATCTGGTCCCGGAGACTTATCCAACTTCATGCTTTCCAAAAGCTCCAACACATCCTCTTTCTTAATGTCTATATGCTCAAGCTTTTCAATCCACTGTAAGTCATCCCTACAATCACCAAGATCCTTTTCTGTAGTGAATACTGAAGCAAAGTATTCATTAAGTACCTCTGCTATCTCCTTCGGTTCCATAAACACTTTTCCACTGTCACACTTGATTAGTCCTATTCTCTCATGTCTTATCCTCTTGCTCTTCACATACTTGTAAAATGTCTTGGGGTTTTAGACAATAGATAATAGACAATAGGTGCAGGAGTAGGCCATTTGGCCCTTCGAACCAGCATCGCCATCCACTGTGATCATGGCTGATCATCCACAATCAGTACCCCATTCCTGCCTTTTCCCCATATCCCTTGACTCCACTATCATTAAGAGCTCTATCTAACTCTTTCTTGAAAGCATCCAGAGAATTGGCCTCCACTGCCTTCTGAGGCACAGCATTCCACAGATCCACAACTCTCTGGGTGAAAAAGTTTTTCCTCAACTCCATTCTAAATGGCGTACCCCTTATTCTCAAATTGTGGCCTCTGGTTCTGGAGTCCCCCAACGTCGGGAACATGTTTCCTGCCTCTAGCGTGTCCAATCCCTTTATAATCTTATATGTTTCAATCAGATCCCCTCTCATCCTTCTAAATTCCAGAGTATACAAGCCCAGTCGCTCCAATCTATCGACATATGACAGTCCCGCCATCCCGGGAATTAACCTTGTGAACCTCCGCTGCACTCCCTCGATAGCAAGAATGTCCTTCCTCAAATTTGGAGACCAAAACTGTACACAATACTCCAGATGTGGTCTCACCAGGGCCCTGTACAACTGCAGAAGGACCTCTTTGCTCCTATACTCAACTCCCCTTGTTATGAAGGCCAACATGCCATTAGCTTTCTTCACTGCCTGCTGTACCTGCATGCTTACTTTCAGTGACTGATGAACAAGGACACCAAGATCTCATTGTACTTCCCCATTTCCTAACTTGACTCCATTCAGATAGTAATCTGCCTTCCTGTTCTTGCCATCAAAGTGGATAACCTCACATTTATTCACATTAAACTGCAACTGCCATGCATCTGCCCACTCACCCAACCTGTCCAAGTCATCCTGCATTATCTCAATATCCTCCGCACATTTCACACTGCCACCCAGCTTTGTGTCATCTGCAAATTTGCTAATGTTACTTTTAATCCTTTCATCTAAATCATTAATGTATATTTCTTTAATCCTGCTCACCAAGGCCTTCTCATGGCCCCTTCTGGCTCTCCTAATTTTATTCTTAAACTCCTTCCTGCTAGCCTTATAATCTTCTATATTATCATTACCTTGTTTTTTGAACCTTTCGTAAGCTTTTCCTTTCTTCTTGACTAAATTTTCAACAGCCCTTGTACACCACGGTTCCTGTACCCTACCATCCTTTATTTGTCTCTATGCCAAATGCCAGGCAAATCTCCCCTGAACATTTGCCACATTTCTGCTGTACATTTCCCTGAGAACATCTGTCCACAATTTATGCTTCCAAGTTCCTGCCTGATTGCCTCATAATTCCCTTTACTCCAATTAAACACTTTCCTAACTTGTCTGCTCCTATACCTCTCGAATGCTATGGTAAAGGAGATAGAATTATGATCACTATCTCCCACTGAGAGACCTGACACCTGACCAGGTTCATTTCCCAATACCAGCTCAAGTACAGCATCTCCTCTCGTAAGCTTATCTACAGATTGTGTCAGAAAACCTTCCTGAACACACCTAACATACTCCACCCCATCTAAACCCCTTGCTCTAGGAAATGCCAATCAATATTTGGGAAATTAAGATCTCCCACCATGACAACCCTGTTATTATTACACCTTTCCAGAATCTGTCTCCCTATCTGCTCCTCGATGTCCCTGTTACTATTGGGTGGTCTATAAAAAACACCCAGTAGTGTTATTGACCCTTTCCTGTTTCTAACTTCAACCCACAGAGACTCAGTAGACAATCCCTCCATAACTCCCTCTTTTTCTGCAGCTGTGACACTATCTCTGATCAGCTGTGCCACACCCCCACCTCTTTTGCCTCCCTCCCTGTCCTTTCTGAAACATCTAAAGCCTGGCACTCTAAGCAACCATTCCTGCCCCTGAGCCATCCAAGTTTCTGTAATGGCCACAACATCATAGCTCCAAGTGCTGATCCATTCTCTAAGCTCATCAGCTTTGTTCATGATGCTTCTTGAATTAAAATAGACACATCTCAAACCAGCGATCTGAGCGTATCCCTTTTCTATTACCTGCCTATTCTCCCTCTCGCACTGTCTCCAAGCTCTCTCTATATGTGAGCCAACCGCCCCTTCCTCCATCTCTTCAGTTTGGTTCCCACCCCCCAGCAATTCTAGTTTAAACTCTCCCCAATAGCCTTAGCAAACCTCTCTGCCAGGACATTGGTCCCCTTTGGATCAAGTACATTCTGTCCTTTTTGTACATGTCATGCCTGCCCCAAAAGAGGACTCAATGATCCAGAGATCTGAATCCCTGCCCCCTGACTCCAATCCCTCAGCCACACGTTTATCCTGTCCCTCATTTTATTCCTATACTCACTGTCACGTGGCACAGGCAGTGATCCTGAGATGACTACCTTTGTGGTCCCGTTTCTCAACTTCATCCCTAACTCCCTGTAGTCTGTTTTCAGGACCTCTTCCCTTTTCCTACCTTTGTCATTAGTACCAATATGTACCATGACCTCTGGCTGTTCACCTTCCCACTTCAGGATATCATGGACGTAATCAGAAACATCCCAGACCCTGGCACCTGGGAGGCAAACTACCATCTGTGTTTCTTTTCTGCGTCTACCAAATTGACTGTCTGACCCCCTAACTATAGAGTCCCCTCTTACTGCTGCCTTCTTCCTTTCCCTACCCTTCTGAGCCACAGGGCCAGACTCTGTTTCAGAGGTGCGGCCACTGTTGCTTCCCCCAGCTAGGTTGTCCCCCCCCAAACAGTACTCAAACGGGAGTACTTATTGTTAGGGGGGACACCACAGGGGTACTCTCTAGTATCTGGCTCTTGCCTTCCCTCTCCTGACTGTTACCCACTTATCGTCTCCCAAAGCCCTGGTGTGACTACTTGCCCATAGTTCCTCTCTATCACCTCCTCACTTTCCATGACCAGTCGAAGGTCATTGAGTTGTATCTCCAGTTCCCTAACCCGATCCCTAAGGAGCTGCATCTGGCGCAGACGTTGCCGTCCTGGAGACTGGGATTCTCCCAGACTTCCCACATCTGACACCCAGTGATGTTGGCTAATGTTTGAGCCATTGTTTTCTTTCTCTTCCCACCAAAATAATGTTGCAATATTTAAGCCTCCTGAGTATTTACAATCTTACCATCAGCTTGTTCCACTGACTACCCAGGTTATATAGTCAAAAGCCACTGTTTGAATTTCTGTGTCTCCTTTTGATCTGACTGGCAAGACCGGTGTGAAAGGGATACTGAGCCTTAAGTCAGGAATATGAAATTGTGAGCCCTGCTGTTTTTCTTTCCATTTTTGTTTGAATTTTAAGAGTCCTCAAGGTACAACACTAATTTTTTTGTCTTTTTTTAACATCACATCTCTGGTGATAATTTTAATGTATCCTTGGGTTAACCTAGGACAATGCTAGAATACTCACCATAACAATTACAGCGCTCAGGAGTGTCAAATAGGTTGTCTGCTTTGTTCTGTTGAATAGGAAGGAATTCACTGCATGCGGTATTCCAATTTTATACCCTCAATAACTCACTAAACTCTCGATCACACAATGGATACAAATCTACTAGGGAATGGAGGATTTCACTGTAAGATGTAACTGGAGAAACTATGGCTTTTACTTCAGTCCAGATGGATAAGAGATCGGACGTATGTATTCAGAATTATGAAATGTAAAAATTTTATGATGTGCTATGATTTCATATGAATTGAAGTGAAATGCTAGAAATCAGCCAGCATCTGTTGAATCTACATTTTGTTAAGAGCCAAGGCTTTTAGGAAAGTAAAGGCAGCAACTGAATATTGAGGAAGAGGGGGGAGTTAGAAATAATTTGCTTTCAACTTTTGTGTTACATCTTCTTTATCAAAACTGTGATTCCATTAGCTCTAATTCAGAAATAAATACTTCCATTTTTATGCAGGTCGGATTAGCTTCCACCAGCTGGTATCCCATGTCCAAATATAACACAGATGAAAAAGCTGAAACTCTATTTGCATACCAATCTATTGCAGGCACTTATCGTTCTGTTTCCAGTTACTGTACTTGGATGGGGAGTGTGCAGCAGTAACTCAGCACTTTCTGTTGGTCTTGTTGTGTTTGTGTTTCTTAGGGTGTGTGCCCTGTAATTTCTAAAGAACCTTACAAATTATCTGTCCTCGTGCCAATAGTACCTGTTTCACTTGCCATTTACCCAAGTTAATCAGGTTTCTGGAAAGACATGGCTTGTTGTAATCTGACACTATGATGGTCAACAGATGGAAGATGTATACAATGAAATTGTTTCAACAATGAATAAAGCACACAAGAAACTATGTAAATTCCCTGCAAGCTGCGTCAAAAACTGTTAGGCAATAATGATGTTTACTACGGATTACTTAGTGACCTAGGAAACATACCAGACGTCCTCTATGTGTTGGGCGTTGCTTGTGAATCGGTAGCATGCTCACCTCTGAGTGGGAAAGGTCTGGGCTGAAATCTCACACCAGAGAACTGGAAAAATATACAGACTGGCACCACAGTGTAATAGGAATATTACAGTCCAGGAGATGACATCTTCCAGATGAGATATTAAACTGAGGAACCACTTGCTCTTTTTGGAAGATTCCATGGGATTATCTGAGGAAGAGAAGTGGAGTTTCCCATAGGATCTAATCAATGTTTACCTCCTAGTCAAGATCACCAAATACCTTAGCTGATTACTAATGCTGCCCTGTCAGCTAATTTGCACAAATTAGCTGATTTAATTCCTACCTTACTGTGAGTATTCTTTAAAAGTACGTCATTTACTGTAAAATGCTTTGAAAAGTTGCAGATAAATATGCCTTTTTATTTTTGTGTATGTTTGCATGGTGTTATAGAGCCAATATTAAACACCGTTTATCCTTTCTCCTTTATTTGTGCTGCTCAGTCTTGTGCATGGTTACTGCTAGTTTCCGGCTCTGAAAAACTCTAGTAGAAGTTATTAATCTTTTAATATTTCAGATCTGGAATCAGAGATTTTCAGGAGGTTGACTCTTAACATTGATCACCATAGTACCCGTTCCCAGCTTTTTGAGTCTCTGCTCTGAGCTCCTTCAGGAACTATGTGAAACAGAACTTAATCTTCCTTTGCATCTCCTCCATCAAGCCTACCTCTGAAGCATTTGAAAATCATGGCAGCTTCTATTTCCCACTTTGAGTTACCCTGTACTCTCAAAATTTTTCCAATCAGTTTCAGTGCCTGCACAACTACGCACTTGCTTCTGCACAATTCAAGTCCATCTTAAGAGTTGGAGGCTTTTTATATACTAGACTGTATATAACTGACTCTGGCCTTGACAGTAATCCCTTCACCCCCTGTCCCCATTTGATATGTGTAGGAGATCCACAATGTGTTAGCACTGGCTGAGCATTAGAATTGGGAGCAAGAGTGGATTATTCAGCCCCTTGAGACTACACCGCCATTCTGCCTGATCTTCTACCCCCAACACCTGCCCTATCCCTATGTCCACTGTGGACTCAATGCACTGAGAGGTCTGCTTCTGTGCTGTACATCTCTTTGTGACTCTATATAAAAACCATACTTTACCCAACACTCAGAGGTTCATTACAAATATGCCATACCTCAGATAATTCAGTTTGCTGTTTTTCACATTTTGTTTGTCTTGTTGTGTGAATGAAATCGCCGGAGAAATTTACTGGTAGATACAAAGCAGCTTCTTTATTCGACAAAGCAAGGTGCAGCAGGCATCATATGGAGGCGCTTTCGGTGGAAAGGTCTGCTGGCCCAACGTGGGGCTTGATATTTATGTGCTAAACACAAAGGACAATTCCATATTTACAAAGTATATACAATGCTTTCTTTTGAAACTACATACAAACTTCACACCTCCTGATTCGCATCCATCCCACAGATGCCAGCATCGTCTGGACTGGGATTCACAGCTTTCAGAAATACACTGTTCCAAATTAAATCCACAATACATTTTCAAGGAACAGAAGACTGGTATCCAAAGCCACTTGCTAAATGTAAATGACCCAAACCTGAAAATCACTCTAACAGTTTGTTTTATCTTTAATAACTGGTGTTCCAATTTGATGATGAAACTGATTACTTTTGTACACATTTAAGATTAAACCTGCAACTTTCCTGGTGATTCATCTACTGACAGGTATACTTTTAGGCATAGGGTCTTACAAAATATAAACCAGTCCCTTTGTGCAAAAACTCCACTATCAAACTCCCATTTATTTACACTAATCTTTCATGGATCCCATTTTAATCCCCCTCACATTCCCATCAACTCCCCCAGATTCTACCACTTACCCACACGTGTAACCCGCATCCTGTACAGTTTTACAATGTGTGAAGAAAATGGAGCATGAAGAAGAAATCCACATGTAAAATAGACTGGTATAGCATTGAGTTCAGAGTCAGAGCAGTCAGCTGAGGCTGTATATGTTCTTAGGTGTGAGCATGCACTGAGGCAATGTTCATTATCATGTTCAACAGGTGAAAAAACATATGAATAAGTCATCAACATTCTGTTCAGATCTAGAAGCCAGGAACCTGCCCCAGAAGGGTCTCGGCCTGAAATGTCGACTGCACCTCTTCCTATAGATGCTGCTTGGCCTGCTGCGTTCACCAGCAACTTTGATGTGTGTTGCCAGAATTATTTTGGTGTCATTGACATGACGTACTGTGGTCTTAGATGCATTAGGATCAGATTGAATGGTAACTCACTGGGTAGCCATAAGACACAGGAGCAGAATTTGTCCATTCAGCCCATCGAGTCTGCTCAACCATTCCATCATGTCTGATCCTGGATCCCACTCAGCCCCTAAACCTGACTTCTCACCATATCCTTTGATACCCTGACCAATCAGGAAATGATCAACTTCCGCCTTCAATATACGCATGGACCTGACCTCCATCGTAGTCTGTGGCAGAGCATTCCACAGATTACCATGATTCTCTGGCTAAAAAAATTCCTCCTTACCTCTGTTCTAAAGGGTCACACCTCAATTTTGAGGCTGTGCCCTCTAGTTCTGGATACCCCCACATAGGAAACACCATCTCCTCATCCACCCTATCCAGTCCTTTCAACATTCAGTAGGTTTCAATGAGATCCACCTGCATTCTTCTAAGTTTCAGTGAGTACAGGCCCAAAGTTGCTAAATGCTCCTCATATGTTGACTCCTTCGTTCCTGGAATCATCCTCATGAACCTCCTGTGGACTCTCTCCAATGACAACACATCCTTTCTGAGATATGGGGCCCAAAACTGTTTACAATACCCTAAGTGCAGCCTGTCTAGTGCCTTATAAAGGCTCAGCATGAAGGAATTTGTTGCTATTTGAATGAGTGAATGAGATTTCTGGCAAATGGAGTCAAAAACTGGCCTTTATTATCAGTGAAAAAGAAAAAGAAGTTCCACATATTGTGCCTTCACCGAGTGGAGGGGCTCCTGACTTTTTTGGGTCAGGGTGCCAAGATGATTAATTCATCTGCTGGCTATGCACACTCACGCTGCCTCCCGCCCTTTATCTTCCTTTGATGAATGTGCACAAGTTGACCTCTGCTGGATCAGTTAAGAAATTAACTGCTCGGTTCAGAACGGGGGTAGGCAGCTGGAAATTTCGAAGTCTGATCCCTCTCCCACACGGTATATTGCAGTTTGTCTCCGAACTAAGGAACGCGGCAAAAAGCAGAGCTTGTCCCGGGGTTATCCTGGCCCCATCACACAGGTACTGTATGCACGGTAGAAAAGGACTACAGTTTGCCTGCAATATCTTTGATAGTCAAAAACTGTCGACATTTATTACCTTGATAGGTCTAGAACAGCAGCCTAAAGAACTGTTCTTGAAAAGTCAGGGGATGAAGCAAGATGTTTTAAATGGATTTTTGTTTCTTCAAACTTACAGTGCAGAACTGGTTTCCTTTATAACACTTAAGAATAATGTACTGTGTGTTTTCTTAAAATACAGATATGTGAGATTTTGTCACTCAAAAAGCCCCTGAAATTTGACAACAGGCTTGGAGGTTGCCAGTGCTTCCGATCTCCACCCCGGGGCCACCTTGACGTCGATCACGATGCCAAGCGTCAGTCTGTACCAGAGCCGGGGAAAGGTCGAGCGGATTCCGTGCCCACAACCATTGAACGTCAACCTGCTGGTGAGCCGCTGTCTCGGCATCGGGCCAGGGTCATCAGTGAAACGCCCAGTCGCCACAGCGGCCAAAACCAGGAGTAAATGGAGAGCCACCTTACCAGCCATCAAATCTCCCCCAAACTCTCAGCTATCAGAAGTGAGGTGCGGTGGTGGCCTCGGTAACTCGGAAACACAACCTGTCTTTCCACAACATCTGCCTCCCAGCAACGTGCAGAGAATCACCGTTGACCTTCGATCAGCTTTAGCTAGGGTCCATGAGCCCTGCGAGCACACAGGTGAGACCTTGGACGAACGCACCGTGTCGGAAGAGGTGGGCAGGGACGTTTCACCTAACTCTGGAGACACGTCGGCATTTGACAGGATGCATCTGGCAGACACCGGTAAATGGAAACCGAATCCATGCCCAAAGCCGAGAAGAAGTCGGAATAACAAAAGTTCCTTTGAACGTTTGAAAATCAGAATGCCTTTGCCACCCATAGCGAACCGTCCCAGTGAACAGGAGCCGGCTCCCAGGGGCTCTCTCACTTCCTCGGTCGGCCTCCTCCAAGTCACTAAAGATGGTATACTGGCAAACCCAGACCATGACTTTCATTCCGTGAGGCGCCGAAGTAACCAATTAGTCCCACTCCCGAAGATATTTCTAACAACTAGTTCGTTCAATCTCTCGGCGGGTGCTGAATGTGCATCGAGGCGAGAGGTGAGATACATTTTACTGTTTTTCGTCCTGTCCGTGTAAGTAGACTTGGCTTGGTTCTGCTAGCCACCGGAAGGGTTCGGCTGGGTGTTCGTGTTGTTTTACTGTCCCTCCACTTTGCTACGTGCTTCGTAATTCGGGCTAATTGCTTGTAACTATAGCCTCGGAATATTCACGCTAATTTGTCTTTAACTTTCCACTAACGGGGACGTGCACATCACCTGTTGCGTTGCCGCTGATGGCGCAGCTTTGAAGAAGATCGAAGCTGAGGTAGGAAAGGGCTGAGACTTTAAGCAGGGGTTCTTCCTTTGGGATGTCTGCATTATTCCTTTCAATTTGCCAGCGTTCCTTCCCGCTCCGGGTGAGAACTTTCCCAGAACGGGGTGGCAGACAACTGCCGTTGACAACGAAGCGGGAAGACGCTTGTGTGTACGCGAAAACTGGGGGCGAATGTTCACCTGAGCAAGAAGCCGTGGATTAGTGCTGGATTCAGCATTCCACTCTTGGCGTGCGCTTTATGTCTGTACAGCCAGAATGGGAGGTTCTCTTACTGTGCACAATACACCAGTGAGATCGCGACTGCTCTCATCGTGCCCGGGTGCCACAGGATGCGCCTGTGATTTAACTTCCCGGCAGATCTGTCAGGTGTGGGATTTGAATGTCTTTCTTCCGTCCATAACAACCTTCCGTAGTTTGAAGTTGCACAATGATTTAGTTTACTACTAAACGATATACCAAAAGTGACATTGGCTGTATGATTAACACACATTGCCGTTAGGATCTTGATGGCAGTTATATACAAACAGTAGCTGGGATGTGGACTACAGATTATAACGGGAAATAGAAAAGGAATGTCAACAGGGCAATGTTTGGACAGTCACGGGAGATTTTAGAATGCAGGTAGATTGGGAAAATCAGGTTGATAATGGATCCCAAGAGAGTGAATTTGTTGAATGCCTACAAAATGGTTTTTCAGTGCACTTTGTAGTTGAGCCTACTAGGGGATCAGCTGTACTGGATTGAGTGCTAGGTGATGAACCGGAGGCGATGAGGGAGATTAAGGCAAAGGAAACCTTGGGAGCAGTGGTCACAATATGATTGAGTTCAACTTGAAATTTGACAGGGAGAGGTTCATAAGGATGATTCCAGGAATGAAAGGAACTAGGAACGTTTGATGGCTCTGGGCCTGTGGTCACTGGAATTTAGAAGGATGGTGGTGGTGGTGTTGGGGGGGGGGAATCTCATTAAAGCCTTTCAAATGTTGAAAGGTCAAGAAAGAGTAGATGTGGAAAGGCTGTTTCCTATAGTGAGAGAGTCTACAAGAGGGCACCGCCTCAGGATAGAGGGACATTCATTTAAAACAGAGCTGCAGAGAAATTTCTTTAGCCAGAGGGTGGTGAATTTGTGGAATTTATGGAGGTCAGGTTGTTGGGTGTATTTAAGGCAGAGATTGATAGGTTCTCGATTGGTCATGGCATGGAAGGTTATGGGGAGAAGTTTGGGAAGAGGGGTTGAGGAGGGAAAAAAATCAGCCATGATTGAATGGTGGAGAGGACTCGATGGGCCAATGGCGTAATCCTGCTCCAATGTCTTATGGTCACACAGTATGCTGGAGGAACTCAGCAGGTCAGGCAGCATCTGTGAAAATGAATAAACAGTGGTCATTTCGAGCAGAGACCCTCAGCAGGACTGGAAAGGAAGGGGGAAGATGCCAGGACAAGGAGGTGGGGGGAGGGGTGTACAAGCTAGACGACGGTAAGTGAAAGCAACACACACACACACACACACACACACACACACGGACACGGACACACAAAATGCTGGAGGAACTCAGCAGGTCAGGCAGAATCTATGGAAATGAATAAATAGACAACGTTTCAGGCCAAGACCCTTCTTCAGGATTGGAAGGGGGAAGACACCAGAATAAAAAAAAGTGGGAGGAGGAGAAGGAGGAGAGCTAGAAGGTGATAGGTGAAGCCAGATGGGTAGGAAAGGCAAAGGACTGGACAGAAAGGAATCTGATAGGAGAGAAGAGTTGACCAGAGGAGAAAGGGAAGGAAGAGGAAAACAACGGAGAGATGAAAGGCAGGTAAAAAGGGGTAAGAGGTCAGAGTGGCGAATAGAAGAAGAGGGGAGGGGTGTGGGATTTTTTTCTTTAATCAGAGGAGATATTCATGCCATTGGGTTGGCGGCTACCCAGACAGGATACTAGGTGGTGCTCCTTGACCTTGAGGATAGCCTCAACAGGCACAAGTGGAGGCCATGGACCGACATGTTGGAATAGGAATGGGAATCAGAATTAAAGCGTTTGGTCACTGGGAAGTTCCACTTTTGGCAGATGTGCCTGATGTCCGGTGGGTCTCACCAATGTAAGGGAGGCTGCACCAGGAACACTGGACACAATAGACAACTCCAACTGATTCGCAGGTGAAGTGCGGCCTCACCTGAAAGCACTGTTTGGGACCCCGACTGGAGGTGAGTGAGGAGGTGAATGGGCAGGTTTAGCATTTTGGCCACTTGCAGAGATATGTGCTGGAGGGAGATTAGTGTGGAGGCATGAATGAACAAGAGAATCACAGAGGAAGTGATCCCTGTGGAAAGCGGAGAGTGGAGGGAGGTAAAGTTATGTTTGGTGCTAGGATCTCTTTGGAAGCATCAATGGTAGAGGAAGAGAAACCCTGTTCTTTGAAAAGTTGGATATCTCTGATGTCCTGGAAAGGAAGCTGGGTGAATGGGGAAGGGGGATGATGAAGTAAGAAGCTGGGAGATGATAGTTGGAAAAGGTAAAGAGCTAGAGAAGGACTCTTATAGGAGAGGAGAGTGGACTATGGGGGGAAAAGAAAGGAGATGGGCACCAGGAGGAGTTAGTAAGATGGGTGCCAGAGTGAAAAAGAGGGAAGGAGAGGGGGAAAATTACCGGAAGTCGGAGAAATCGATATTCATACCATCAGCTGGTATGGTACCTAAATGGAATACTGGGTGTTGCTCCTCCAACTTGAATGTGGCCTCATCATGGCAGAAGAGAAGGCCATGGAACGACATGTTGGAAAGTGAATGGAAATTGGAATTAAAGTGGTTGGCTACTGGGAAATCCTGCTTTTTGTGAATGGAGCAAAAGTTGCTTGATGAAACGATGGTAGTAGTGAGAGCATGGCCTGGATGGTGGGTTTTATTTTGATAAAGGGGGCTGTTTCTCATGGCAGTGCTCCACGTAAGTGCACTTACTGGTGGGGAGGGCTTTGCCTGCAATAGACTGGGCTGTATCCGCCACATTCTGTAGTAGCCTTTCCTGTTGATGGGCATTGTGTTTCCATACCAGCCAGTTACAATTCTCTCTGCTGTGCATCAATAGAAGTTTGTTGATGTATTGTATTTACTGTTAGGTTACATGCTGAATCCATGCAAACTTCTAAGAAAGTAGAGGTGTTGTCAAATACAATTGAATTTATCGTCATGCGTACAAGTACAGTGAGGGGCAGGTGCAATGAAAAACCTGCATTAGCATCACAAGCATGTAGGTACAATCAGCACAGAATATAAATTATACAAGACAGTCACTGGCCGGTGGTGCAGTGGCATCCGCACCGGACTTCCAGGCGAGTTTTCCTGGGTTCGAGCCTAGCCGGCTCCTTGCACGCTTTCCGCTCTTGTTGGGTTGAGTGTTGAGCTAGCAAATCAGCTTCATAGAAAACAGAGAAATGCTGAAGAAATGGCAAGGTTGCCACCGGATGCGCCAGAGGGCACGGAAAGGAACAACAACGACAGTACAAGACAGTGAAGAGTGAGAGAAATGGAGATTGGTTATGTCTTCTTTTGCGCGGAGCTAAGTCCACAGCAGTGTAAGAGGTGGTGCCTAGTGTTCGAGTGCTGAAACAGGATTAGGGTTCTGCAAGTCAATTTGAAAAGCTGACTAACACCAGAGACTGAATTCATTCAAATTTATTTTTCCAGATTATCCATACAAATCTCCAAAGTCCCACTCCCTGGGATCTGATGGAATTACCGTCACAGGACAGAATACCTTTTAGACCACCAGGTAGAGCAGAAAATGACTATGTTGTCAGCCAACCCTCATGCATTTACATTAACTTGAAGTTTCATCAAAATACAGATGGTATGCTTTAATTTTTTTTAGAGAATCTTGACCAACCTGCATGTTAAAGAAATAAATCAGACTTTTGACCAATCTGTTGAGGATTCTACAATCCCATTACATCAGCTGCTACATCAAATGAGGAAAAGAACATCCAGTGCTAACCATGTGCTGATTACAGAGGTACTGAAGTGTCTGAGGGAGGAACTGTGGTTAACATCACAACAACCCACACACAGTGGCCAGAACGAGTAAGTGTCACAGCTGGTTCTTGCCCGATTGTTCAGTGAATAAATACCTTCTCTGGGCGATACTGAGTCACAAAGACTACATTAATTTCTTATTCTGCTGTCAGTCTTTGCCTTTTTTGATAGACAGAGTGAAGGTGATCAACAAAGCGGTCCCCAATCTGCACTGGCTCTCATAAAGCTGCAGCAGATAGAGAATGGAACTATACTGGTTGTAGTGATATCATCAAAAGCTTCTGGACCACTTATGATCCAATATTTCACACAGAAAATAGCCACTTAGCAAGATAGCAAAGATCGGTGACAAGAATGGTTATAACAAAAGCTGATCTTCATGGGCAGAGCTCTCTAGAGACGGACTGTGGGAAGCACTCTTGATACTTGTTTCTAATAGGTTAAGAGTAGGATTCGTATTCTCAATGATAGCTTGGAGAATACTGATGTGTCAGGATCTGAAACTCTTCTTGTAGCCTAATGGTGACACATAGAAATAATCTGTTTTTACATTTTAAAACAAAGAGTGATCTTATTCCGTAAAATTCAGCCTGGCTTTATGGCAAGGACAGCATTCATTGTCTATCCCAATGTCCCATGTAGAGATGGCTTCTTGAACTATTCTAGTATAGGCTGTGACGATTCTCACCATGGTATGGATGGCTAGGAAGTTCCAGGAATTATGATGAAGGAGCATCTGCTGCCCTTGTCACTCCAGGTCATGAGGGTTAGCAGATTGGGAGGAGCTACTGGGACGAAATGTTGCAGTGGATCCCACAGATATACCATTGTGGACTGTCACGAATGGAAACAAATAATTAATATGTGAAAGGACTGTGGGAAATGGGAAAATGTTAATTAGAATTAGGTAATATTTTCTCCAATTATTCTGAGAGATTTATCATATGTTTCTAGTATTGACAATTAAATTGTCATTTGTCTTTTGTTTCAGAAGAGATGCTATTGATCCTCCATATAGCAGAAGAAGCATTCCATTCTATAGAAGGGCTGAGAACAGACTGGATGGCCAGGCAAGATGCGTACATCAATCGTCTCCCTTGAGGAGAAATAAATCACCTGTCAAGCTCAGCTTGTCCAAAAACAGGTCATTGTAACAATGTGGCATTGTGTATGATAATTACAGTGTGGAAGAAGCAGCACAAATCACTTAAACACTATACTTGTGACGGAGAGAGTGCAAGAAAAGGTCACCAAAATTAATTTTAGGCGTGATGGTTTTGGGACAGGGTTGGGCGTGGTTTCTCACAGGGGAAGGCCAAGCAGACTGGGCATATACTATCTAGAGTCTAGAAGATTGAGAGCTGATCTCACTGAAGCATGCTGCAATGATACAAGGCTTGGCAGGGTAAATGTGGGGATGATGCATCTTCTGGCTGGGGTGTTTAGGTCCTTTTATCAGAGGCGTCCTATCAATTGTGAATCATTGGAATTCTTCACCCTCGAGGACTCTGGAGGTTCAGTCACTGAGTGTATTCACAATGGAGATCAAAAGTTTTTTGGACATTACAGTGACCAAGAAGGTGAGTGTAGAGGGATAGTGCTGAGGTAACAAATAAGTGATGACATTGAGAGAGCAGGAATAAGGAGCCAAATTGCCAATTTGTGATTTGTTTTCATATGCTGTTTATGGGCAGCTCTGGAAAATATATGCCTGTAATTTTAATTTCTTTTCTGCAGTGTAACGAAGATATTGCTGGATACATTAAAACTGAAAAGTGTATTGTTAGATTGTAGAAATACAGTATCACTGGGAGTAGAGCATAGACAGCAGCATTTTCCTTTCTTCTAAAATATAAACTGGAGTCAATTAACCAATACTTCTCAATTGTCTTTTTTTATATTTTTCTTACCATTCTAAAAATGAGCCATATGCTTAGATACAGTACGCATTAAACTCAACATGAACATATGAGCATCTGAGCATATGGCTCATTTTTAGAACCATAAGAAAAATATAAAAAAGACAATTGAGAGGTATTGGTTAATTGACTCCAGTTTATACTTTAGAAGTGTAAAGGTGGTAGGAAAAATGTAGAAATAAAGAGTAATGAGATCAGATGCCCTGAATATGAGTCAGTACAGGAGACAATGTGAGGAGACTAGCATTCAGCATGGTGGATATGCAGATTGAAGGACAAGATGCACAATAAACTATTTACAGCCTAGAAGGATAAAGGGTCAACCATTGTTTTCTAATACGGATGATCAATTTTCTTCACCAGACTTTTGCATTCACCTAGAGACATTGTGCATAATCAATAATTAAAAACAAGGAAAACAACAGGAATTGAAAATCTTTCCTCTTTCAAAGAGCCACTACTTTCTAACATGGTTGGATTATGCAACAGCTGAATTCGGAGATGAAGAGCCAGTACTGATCTTGACACCAAGGTAGTGCTTAACCAAGATGGGACCAGGAAGTCCTAATAACATTTAAATCAACAGGAAAAATTCCAGTGTAAACCTAGCACTAAATCTGGGGGTTGCTGTTGATCCATCATCTCTGTCCCAGAACAATACCACTGGAGTTGTTCAGCAAAATGGTCATTATAAGGCCAGATGGAAACATTCATTGACCATCATAGATTACTCATTTTCAATTGCAAATACTCAGGCAATGGAATAGTCAATAACTGAACACATTATGTTCTGGATAGCTTTCAAATTAGGGCTGGTTTGTGGCATCAACATTACCCTCCACAAGTGTCAGCCCATGACCAGCTTCAACATGAGTGAAATGTCTATGCAAACTATTCCCTCTGCCTCAGGATCACAAAAGCATGCCGGCTGTAGGGACAATCCAGAAGTGTCAACAACAAAGGAATCGTCAGAGCAATTCAACCATAAAGTGCCAGAACTAAAATAAGAATTAAAGCAGAATATGCTGGAAATACTCAACAAGTTGAGGAGTATCTGTGGATAGAGAACAGAGTTCATATTTCAAACCAATAAAGCAGGGGCAACATTTCATCTGGTCTTTGACCTGAAACGTCAAATCTCTCTCCACAGATGCCATCTGACTTGAGTATTTCTAACATTTTCTGATTTATTTCAGATTTCTGGCATGTATAATATTGTACTTTTGTTTAATTAAAACAAGAACATTTGCCAGAAATGAAACCCTCGGATGTGAACTGTAACATGGAGTTGGAAGAGTCAATTGTTTCTGAAAGCACCTTTCACCTTTTGTTATCACAGTATATGGGTTAATGTTCATTTTAATTGCACTTTAGGAGTCTTAAAATGATCCTTTTTATTAATCAAGATTCTGCCTGTGTGCTTATTTTAAACCAGAACAAATATTTTATATTTCTGACTTTGCTGTGACACTGCACTGATGTTTATACATTTGAGATTGTCTCCATGAGCAAGCCTAGCAGTTAAAGCTTGGAATTGTTACACTTGGATTGAATTGCATCAGATTAATCATTTACTGAAAAGCTTGACAATAAGAAGTATAGATTCCACGATAACTGCAAATAACATATCAGGCAGTTAAATTTTACATGTCATGCTGAATAATCCAGATTAAATTACATAATGAAAATTATTGTGAAATGTATATTTGTAAAGACATATAGTATATACAGCTCAAATAATCTACTGAAAACCAAATAAACTGTTCATAAATTCTTAGGATTTTTACATGAAGGCTTTTAGTGGATTTCCATATTTACAGAGTCATGCTTCTTTCTGTGTTTGCAGAGTAGTGGTGTTCCAGGTAATGCCTGTCGCTGCCTCACAGCCCCATTGTAGCAGGTATGATACTGATCTCTGTCGCCTTTATCCATAAGTCAGAAATTACACAAACATTATGATTATGGTAACAATTTGTCATGAGTATTGTAATGAATGGCATCAAAATCAGATTAGACTGATAAGAAACTAAAAAGACTAAGGCAAGTGGCCACGACGCTGAGCTCTTCTTCCGCCACCTCCGCCTCCAAGCCTACTTATTCGGCAAGGACTCCCCACCCCGCCCCGATGACCCCTTCTCCCATCTACAACCCTTCTCCTCTTCCTGGACACCCCGCTCTGGTCTTCTGCCTGCTTTGGACCCTTTCATTGCCAACTGCCGACGGGACATTAACCGTCTAGACTTTAACACTCCTCTCTCCTATTCCAACCTCACTCCTTCCGAACGCTCGGCTCTCCACTCCCTCCGCACTAATCCTAACCTCACCATCAAACCCGCAGATAAGGGTGGTACTGGAGTAGTCTGGCGAACTGACCTCTACCTTGCTGAGGCCCAGCGACAACTTTCAGACACCACCTCTTACTTATCCCTCGAACAGGACCCCACTAAGAAGCACCAGGCCATTGTCTCCCACACCATCACCAACCTTATTCACTCTGGGGATCTCCCATCCACTGCTACCAACCTCATAATTCCCTCAACCCGCACCTCCCACTTCTACTCCTACCCAAAATCCACAAACCTTTTGTCCAGGTAGACCCATTGTTTCAGCTTGTTCCTGCCCCATTGAACCTCTGCAAACCTCGACTCTGTTTTATCCCCCCTGGTTCAGTCCCTTCCCACCTACATCCATGACACCTCACACGCTCTTGATCTTTTCATGGATTCCAGGTTCCCTGGCCCCCATTTTATTTTTACTATGGATGTCCAATCCCTATACAACTCCAACCCCCACCAGGAAGGCCTCAAAGTTCCCCAGTTCTTTCTGGACACCAGACTCAACCAGTTCCCCTCCGCCGACAGGAACTTGTCCTCCCATAAAATAATTTCTTCTTCAGCTCCTCCCACTTGCTTCAGACAAAAATGGCACTCGCATGGGTCCCAGCTATGCCTACCTGTTTATCGGCTACGTGGAACAGTCTATATAGCAAGCCTACACTTTTCCTACACTACATCGTCGACTGCATTAGTGCTGCTTCCTGCAACCCTGCTGAACATGTCAATTACATCCACTTTGCCTCCAGCTTCCACCCGGCCCTCAAATTCACCTGGTCCATTTCCGACACTTCCCTTCCCTTTCTCGATTTCACTGTCTCTATCTCAGGAGACAGCTTATCCACCGATGTCTATTATAAACCAACGGACTCTCACAGCTACCTGACTACACATCTCCCGACCCTGCTACTTGTAAAAACGCCATCCTTTTTCTCATTTCCTCCGTCTCTGCCACATTGCTTTCAGGATGAGGTTTTTCATTCTACAATGAAGGAGATGCCGCCCCTTTTCAAAGAAAGGGGCCTCCCTTCCCCTACCATCAAAGCTGCCCTTAACTGCATCTCTTCCATTTCAGGCACGTCTGCTCTTACCCCATCCTCCCGCCACCCCACTAGGGATAGGGTTCCTCTTGTCCTCACCTACCACCTCACCAGCCTCCACGACCAGCACATGATTCTCCGAAATTTCCATCACCACCAACGGGATCCCATCTTTCCCTCCCACCATTTTCTGCTTTCCGCAGAGATCGCTCCCTACGCGACTACCTTGTCCATTCGTCCCTCCCCAGTGATCTCCTGCCTGACACTTAACCTTGCAAGCGGAACAAGCGCTTCACCTGCCCCCACACCTCCTCCCTCACTACCATTCAGGTCCCCAATCAGTCCTTCCAGGTGAGGCCACACTTCGCTTGTGTTCTGTTGGGGTCATATACTGTGTTCGGTGCGGTCTCTTGTATATCGGTGAGTCCCAACGTAAGATTGAGAGACCGCTTCGCCGAGCATCTACGCTCCGTCCGCCAGAACAAACGGGATCTCCCAGCGGCCACCCATTTTAACTCCACTTCCCATTCCCATTCCGATATGTCCATCCATGGCTTCCTCCACTGTTGGGATAAGGCCACACTTAGGTTGGAGGAACAACACCTTATATTCCATTTGAGCAGCCTTCAACTTGATGGCATGAACATTGACTTCTCTAACTTCCAGTAATGCCTCCCTGCCCCCTTCACCATTTCCCAGCCCCTTTCCCCTCTCTCATGTTATCTCCTTGCCCGCCCATCACCTCCCTCTGGTGCTCCCCCACTCCTTCTTCTTTCTTCCATGGCCTTCTCTCTTTCACCAAACAACTTCAGCTCTTTGTTTCATCCCTCCCCCTCCAGGTTTCACCTATCGCCTGGTGTTTCTCTCTCTCCTCCCTTCCCCTTTCAAATCTACTCTTCAGCTTTTTTTTCTGCCGAAGGGTTTTGGTCCGAAACGTCGACTGTACTTTTTTCCATAGGTGCTGCCTGGCCTGCTGAGTTCCTCCAGCATTTTGTGTGTGTTGCTTGGACTTCCAGCATCTGCAGCCATAAATCGGCCATTTGTAATTTCCTTCACACCTATGACTGTGCTACTGCACACAGCTCCAATCTACTGATCAGATTCGCAGATGACACGACTTTGATCGGCCTTATTTCTTGCGATGATGATACAGTCTGCAGAGGAGACGTTGGCTCCCTGACACAGTGGTGCCGGGATAATGACCTCAATGTCCAAAAAAAAACCCCAAAAGAGCTGATTGTGGATTACAGGAGGAATGGTGACAAGCTCGTTCCGATGAACGTCAATGGGACTGCAGTTGAGAGGGTGGGTAGTTTCAAGTTCCTCGGTATACACATCCCCGATAATCTCACCTGGACTGTACATACCGGCTTTGCGGCAAAAAAACACAACAGGGTCTCTTCCACCTCAGGCGACTAGCATGGGCCCCCAAATCCTCAAGACCTTTTACAGAGAGCATACTGGCTGTATCACCGCCGGGTAAGGGAACTGCACCAACCTTGATCGCTGGGCACTGGAGAGAGTGGTCCAGGCAGCCCAGCGCATCTGTGGATGTGGACTTCCCTCCACTGAGGATATTTATAGCAGTAGGTGCAGAAAGGCAGCCTGGAAGATCATCGGGGCCACCAGTCACCCCAACCATAAACTGCTTCAGTCTGGCAAACACTACCGCAACATTAAAGCCAAGACCAACAGGCTATGGGACAGCTTCTCTCTACAAACCATTAGACTTTTACATTCAGTTGTCAGTACATTGCGACGGAATCATAACGCAAAGATTTTTACTCCCTAACGTTGTGGGATGGTTATAAGATTTAGAGAAATTCTAATTTTGTAAAGTCTGGAGATTGCAGGTATTGAGTAATCCAGGCATTTGAAAAACACAGAGAGAAACATTAGGTGCACAATGCCCTGTAATTCACACTAAACACAATCAAATCAGGTCGCTAATGAAGGCATCAAAGGCAAAATACTTTCTCAGTGTAGGTCTTTATTTTGTCAAAACTTCGTACACAGTCCGATACAATATTAATAATGAGTGGGGACAGAGGCAACTTTAAGAGAAGCTTTAAAAAGCTATAACTCAGCTCAAATACACACACTTTATTATTGTGCATTGTGTACTCAGAAGAAATGATATGTCACCCAATAAATGACCTTAAGAACACTGGAATGTGATTTGGATGAACCTCATTTGAATCAGATCTTCAGCATTTCCATTATCACTTATGTTTCATGAACATTGGTTTTCAAAATATCCGAGCTTGATTTCGTCACTAAAAGTCAGTGGATCAAATGGGCTCAGTAACAGAGGCAGTATCACCTGGAGCCACACATGTTCTCAAACGGGGATTACTAGCTTGATGCAGGAATCCTAGTTAATTCTGCCCAGGTCAAGTTACTAAGTTCAAGTATAGATCCTCTCCTGTCACCTTGGTTGCAATCAACTGACTTCCTCTTCCTGAAAGCTCTTTATCAAGTTGATCAAAGATTAGTAGAATAAACAATTTGCATTCAATGATATCCACATGAGGTTCTACATAGGGTCGATACACAGGGACTTTCCAGCCCGCCCCAAAAATGTCCTCCAAAATATTATGAAAATAATTATAATGAAATTGAGTCATAACCTTGTGCAAGTGAAGCAGTAGCAATTTTTTTTCAGTAGTTTCTGCTCAAAATATTTCTCCGATGTTAAGAAGAAGGGTGCATAAAGAATTCTGACCGGTACTTTCCAGGCAAAGACCCTAGTGTTGGGTTACCCTTCCTGCTGGGCTTCTCCAGTGTTACTGGTGGCAAGGAACATCCCTGAGTGGCTTCATAGGAAACGTTGCATAGGTTAAGGCTTTGGAAAAAGCCCTAGAGCTCCAAACCCATTCATACCCACTGGGTACTGGGTCTGCATGTGATTAAGACAATTATGCTTAAAAAATGGCAAGGACATTTATCCCTTGTCACATTTGACCAATATTTTGAACAAAAAGTACCCCTTATCCAGACTTTCTCTTCCTTTCTGCAGGACAATATGGAAAACTGGATGAATTTCCAGTGTCACAATTCCTTTCAACGTTTGCCTACAATTCCCTAATAATCACTTCACTCTCAATATATACAATGTGGCTTTTTGTTTCCTTCTGATTTTCCTACTTTTTGCAGTCTTCAAATACTAAAGTGCAAAGTAACAGAAGCGCAAAACAGTAAAGAATGTAACTTAAAAATAATTTTTAGGTTGTTTTCAAATACTGGCTTATCTGTAATTCTCCATCATCAGACAGTACCAAAGGGAAATATCTAACTTAGTACTTTGCAGGAATGGTATAGATAGGTAGATTTTGCAGAGAACCACTCGAATCACCTTAAGCATTCTTGATGGCTAGTCATCTACAGAGTGCAAGGTTCAATGAATGCTCACTATAGCATGAAGCAGCAGTGAGATGGGATTCTTTTTCTGAGGATACAGCAGCATTGCTAAGTTTTTATAATCAGCCACAACTAACACCTTTCTTGAAGGATAGGAACACTTCTTTCAGTATGATATAGCAGCACTTGTGATTTGCCCACATAACCAGCTTCTTGTTCTCAATCAGCTTGTTGTGGCCAGTTGCCAAATGGAAGCCGTCTTCAAAGGGAAGTAACACAACATAGTTCTAATTAGTGGATCTGGAAGCTGGAACAGTACTATGTATTGACAGTGGCTACCTGCTTTCAGAACAAAGGGAGAAGAGATCACATTGAATCAACCTCCCATCAACAGTGGACATGAGCTCAAGGATGTGGAACTGCAGCCTAGTTGGGTGTCTTACTTGTATGTAGCTACGCTGTGTGTGCCTCTAGCTCGTGCATAAATCTCACTGCTATATTGAGTTCAGTTTTAATTTGGATGGGATTGTTGAAGGGTGATGGGCCAAAGTGGACATGGACATAACTCTATCATTAGTGTACACTTAATGCCATGTCAGTTATAAACAGTCATTTAATTTCCAGGATCTGGGGTTAGATGTCCAGGGCAGGAAAGTCTATGGCCCTCATGACCAACCCAAAGCTTGTTTCAAAAGAAACTTAAAATAACTTATTAATTTCATCTCTCACAAAATGCAGGAGGAACTCAATGTAATGTGTGTGTGTTGCTTTGGATTTCCAGCATCTGCAGAAACTTGTGTTTATACTAATTTCAACTTCCTTCTCCTGATGCAACTCGCAGCAGGTTTGGCATGGTTGTAAAATTACTGTTTGCAGTGAAATGAAATGTCAGGAGGGTCCAAGATCCGCATTTATAAAGCAGCATTCCAATGATTAAAGTCAGACAATTTCTTTAATGTCATCAAACATAAGCTAAACTTCCATTCTTAAAGGAGGTAAGCAGTTTCCTGGGCATAAGTTACTGACCCGGCCCACACAGCTTTTTGTTATATGATGTGGTGTGCTGACTTAGAATTACACCCCATCCCCTTTCCTTCCCTTGGAACTTCTGATTGGTTGTAAAAGGCCTTCACAGAAAAGCATTTGTTAAACAAAATATATCAGCTATTGATACATTAACTTATACACCAAGTCAATGCTACTTGGACCAAAAATCCTGAATGCATGTTAACGTGGAGAATCATGCTTGGCTAACAGTTATAAACAGTCATAAAATGTTTGTGAAATACACATGCACCTTCCACAGTTAGTCTGGTGTAGCAGCCTAATAAAATACCCTTTTTGTAAAATATCACACACAAAATGCTGGAGGAACTTAGCAGGTCAGGCAGCATCTATGAAGTTGACATTTTGGGCTGAGACCCTTCATCAGGACTGGAAAGGAAGGGGATAGAAGCCAGAATAAGGTGGTGCAGGGAGGGGGAAGGATTACAAACTGGAAGGTGATAGGTGAAGCCAGTTGAGGTGTGGGAAAAGTAGATGGGGGGGGGGAACCCTTTCTGTCAAATTCATTTTTAGATGAAGCTGCCCCAAGGGTAGAGCTACACTGAAGGGTTCATGTGCCAGTTCATTGTCTTGACCTTTCTTGCTAATGCTTTAGAGCAGGGGTTCCCACCCTGGGGTCCTTAGACCCCTCGGTTAATGGTAGGGGTCCATGGCATAAAAAGTGTTGGGAACCCTTGCTTTAGAGTGAGTTGTGGCCCAAAGATAACATTCTTATCTCTGAGTCTAAGTGTTGAGTGTTTTGGGTCTCTCCAACACTTAATCCAGGCTGAAACCAGCATACCATTGAAGGAGATCTGTTGGATGTACCATCTTTCAGATCGGGGATTAAACTGAGGGCATTTTCCCTCAAGTGGATATTTAAGATCCCACAGAGCTCCACTTTAAAAAGCAGGCAAATCATACTTGTATCTCTCAATTAACATCACCAAAACAAATTTTCTTGTTACTATTCTTTTGCCAGAGATTCCTGTGTGGAAATTAATTAAGAACGATGACCGTAGTTCAGAAACGCTTCATAAATTATAACGTAATTTTGGAAAACCAGAAATCAGAGAAACTATCATAAAATTTGCACTTCAATTGTACAATTTTTGATCACAAACTATGACTGGGTGTTGGGTGTTAACGTTAACTGCGAACAGATGTTGTGAACAAAAATACTTTGCTAGTTTAAGGATGGAGTTTATTTTTACACTAATTTGTCTTCTCTAAATGATTTGTTTATTTTAGAAAAGCAGAAGCTGTTTAGCCCGTGCACAGTATAGATCGCTTGAGTGAAATGTGAACTCACAAACCATTTATTGAGATGAGAATGCTTGAATGAATCCTGTTGAGTGCAGGGCTTATTGAAGTCAGCTTCTACCGAATTACTGAAAATTAATGCACAATTGTCACATCCTGACTTTTAATTGGGAAGGAAGGGCCTGGAAGTTGAAATTGGTAATGGCTCCCCACAGCTAAGGCTGCCTTCCGCAACTCTGTTCACAGCAGTTTAGTTAAGGCTTAGATACAATTATCAAGCAAATTCCAAACAACAGACATAATGTGCCATATTATTCCTTCCAATTACCTTTTCCTCTCTCCTCAGACATTGTCAGTAAAAACAAAAGCCTGTAATGCTTGGAGTTCTCTCTCTCTCTCTCTCTCTCCCTTGCTCTACTCTCTCGCCTGGTAGCATACCACCCCGTATCAGCAATGTGTTTCAGTCTTGTCATTGTGGATCCTCAGTGGTGAAACAAATGAAAGTTTACTGCAGCTCATCACCCTGCTTTCATTCCATTCAGATTCAGAAAACTCCAGGAATAAAGTGCCAGGTAAACATCGGCTGCAAATGCTAAAAAGCTTAAAAAGTACTGGAGTGTAGAAAGAAACCATATAAATAAATCAGTCTGTACATGATTCATTTTTCATACAAATACAGAAAGGAATAATTAAAAAAATAAAACCTCTGTTTCTATCTTGTTTATTGATGGTAACTTGAAACAGGATGGAGGATGATGGGATGGACTGGGCTGGGGAAGAGTGGGAGGCTTTGAAAGTTGGATGGTGGTGTTCATTGAATCCTTGCAGAGGGGTGACAGGGCTGTCTTCAATAGTCCAGTAACTGATAGCTCAGTCCAGGCACAATCCTTCAACTCACTGTGCTTTGGAATCTTCTGAGTTCAACTGGGAAATGATTTAATTCATACCCAGATCATACTGAACTCTCTCTCACATTCTCATCTGCTAGAAAATTTGTGATGCGCTTTACTGTTTCCTTATATTGTGGCCCATGTGTTACAACGTCCTTTAAATATTCTTCTTCACTTTGATCCTTGGCAAAATTGACAAATACCTGGATGAAAAAAAGGGAAGAGTTAAAATCGCAGGGAATGGAAAATTTAAAGTACTCAACTGGAAGTATGTTTATTATTGTATATTAGAAATAAAAATTTAAAAATGTCAGAAATACTCAACAATTTCAGGAAGGGATCCATCTTTGAAAAAATTCTATTGGTTTATCTCCCTCCATACCTTCTTTAAGACCAACAATTTTAATATTATTACGTCTACTAAAATTTTCCAACATGTCCACTTTCTCCAAGAGTCGGTTTCTTTCCGAATTCCAGACAAGCAAATCATTTTCTGTTTTTTCCACTCTATCATTCATATGCCCCATTGCTCTTTCCATCTTCTGAAGCTTCTTATCCATTTTGTCCTGTCTTGCCATAACTTTATCATAGCACATCTTCGTATCTCTAAGTTCTTCTCTTACTTTTCTTAATTCAGCCGTTAATTGCAATATAGCTTCTCTCATATCACTATCATCTCCTTTACTGCCAATCGCTTCCAGTTCTTCCTCCTCTTCTTCATCTATGTTCTCTGCAGAATCCGATTCTGACTCTGAGTCATTTTCAATTGCAGTGGCTGTCGGTTCTTGTATTTTGTGTTGTGTCGGTTTGATGCTTGTGTTTGTGTCGGTTCTTGTGAAGTATTGGTACTGATCCCAACTCTGTCCTTATTAAATGTCCACGCGATCTTTCCAACAGGGATCACTGGATAGTGATAGGGAATGCTGGTGAATTTCCCTCTCAGCTCTGGACACAGACACTCAATGTGCTGTCATGGATCTCAGGGTGCAGTCAAATGCAGGCATGTTATCTATTGCAACTGACATTGTTCTCACCGCCTTGTGAGCCGCACCAAATTTCAAGTCCATTTATGAAACCAGACAATGTGAGAGTGCAGGCCTTGCTTAAGTCCACTCCAGCCTCTCCACCCCGACTGCAGTGATTTCGTAAAGTGGAAAGTGACACCAACTCAGCGTTGCCCTCATCTGTCAGTCTCAAATGATCAAATTTAATCTCATCCTTATGCTGAAATATGGACACCTCCAGGTGAGTAACATAGGTTGGTGACTGAGGCTATGGGTAAAAGACTGAAAAGCAGCAGAAGGACTTTAGGGTGATATATCTGAGAGTGGGAATTGAGGCTAGTGCTGGACGGAGGAGAGCAAAGAGAGGAAAACTGCTGGGAGGGAGAGGACTGTGTTGGGGAGGTGGTGATAGGTTCTGCCCCCTCAGCAGCTATTACCCAGACACTCACAGTCGGTGCTCAGGCTGGAATAAAGGTACTTCCTAATGATCAATCTTATTTCAACTGAACATCAGATTCAAGTCTCCAGAAGGTAGTCTCACAAGTGAAATTTTGCATGCAAGGCAATGCATTTCGATTCAATGCCAGCTAATTAAAAATGGTGTATTAATTTTTGGCCCAAGGATTATTTGATTGCAGAGTTTCAACATGCCGTAGGAGGCAATTCAACTGATGGTTTAAGCTGGCTCTCAGAGCATTCCCGCCAATCTCATTCCCCGAGTCTTCGATGTAACCCATTTACATAGCATCAGCACTGCACGTCCCGCAATTTTTCTGCCAACCATTTATATGATGGGTAGTTTACAATGGCTATTTAATCTACCAACTAGCACGCCTCTAGGAAGTGGAAGGAATCCAGAGAACTCTGAGGAAACCCACTCTGACATGGAGGGAATGTGCAAACTTCACACAGACAAGCACAAGGTCAGGACTGAAACCAGATTGGTGCAACTGTGCGGCAGCAGTACTAACTACCATGAATTAAATCTTTAAGGCTTTCACAGACAGCTTCCAAATCTCAACAGTTGAGCCTACTGATAACCATAACACCATGTTAATATCAAAGGGCTTGGCTTTCCCTGGACAGACGGAGCAGGGCTGGTGGAAGTGTAATGTGGTCCTGGTGAATCTGGTAAATGAACTCTTACTTGATCTAATGTGGTCTGAGACACCGAATAGTCTTCAATCTTTAGCTTTTCTTTGTTGTTTGTGAGTGCACTGAAGATCTTGGCCAGGGAGCAGCACCCAGTCGGTATCTGGTACTGCAGCATACTGTGGTGCTTTTCCTTCAATACACATCCTGGGAATGTGCACAGCATGAATTCCTCCACAGGGGACAGGTCCAGTGCAGAACAATGCATCCTCAGAATGATGGTATAACCATCTCCAAACCTAGGGGCAAAAATCTGTTAGTTCCATCGGAAAATAAATTCCAAAAACAGACAACGGTATTAAGGTTTCTTGAATATGACTCTTATTACTCTTATTTATCTTGATTCTGCTTCCCCCTGCTAGGATGATGTACAATATTACAGAGAATATTTGTCACGGTCGAACAAGAAGGAGCAAGCTACGCTGAATCACACTCTGGAGGAGGGATGTTCTCAGGTTCTTTGGAAAGCGACATTTAAAAAGGAGCATAAACACGAGGAGATCTGCAGATGCTGGAAATTCAAGCAACACACATCAAAGTTGCTGATGAACGCAGCAGGCCAGGCAGCATCTCTAGGAAGAGGTGCAGTCGACGTTTCAGGCCGAGACCCTTCGTCAGGACTAACTGAAAGAAGAGCTAGTAAGAGATTTGAAAGTGGGAGGGGGAGGGGGAGATCCAAAATGATAGGAGAAGACAGGAGGGGGAGGGATGGAGCCAAGAGCTGGACAGGTGATTGGCAAAAGGGATATGAGAGGATCATGGGACAGGAGGTCCAGGGAGAAGGAGAAGGTGGGGGTGGGGAAAGCCCAGAGGATGGGCAAGGGGTATAGTCAGAGGAACAGAGGGAGAAAAAGGACAGAGAGAAAGAATGTGTGTATATAAATAAATAAATAACAGATGGGGTACGAGGGGGAGGTGGGGCCTTAGCAGAAGTTTGAGAAGTCAATGTTCATGCCATCAGGTTGGAGGCTACCCAGACGGAATACAATGTGTTCCTCCAACCTGAGTGTGGCTTCATCTTTACAGTAGAGGAGGCCGTGGATAGACGTATCAGAATGGGAATGGGGCACGGAATTAAAATGTGTGGCCGCTGGGAGATCCTGCTTTCTCTGGCGGACAGAGCGTAGGTGTTCAGCGAAACGATCTCCCAGTCTGAGTCGGGTCTCGCCAATATATAGAAGGCCACATCGGGAGCACAGGATGCAGTATATCACCCCAGCCGACTCACAGGTGAAGTGTCGCCTCACCTGGAAGGACTGTCTGGGGCCCTGAATGCTGGTGAGGGAGGAACTGTAAGGGCATGTGTAGCACTTGTTCCACTTACAAGGATAAGTACCAGGAGGGAGATCGGTGGGGAGGGATGGGGGGTGGGGAACGAATGGACAAGGGAGTCGTGTAACAGGACATTCAAGGTAGCAATCTCTGCATTACTCCCAGCGCCACGTACTAGTCAGGGCAGGAATAGGATGACAGCACAGATGAACAAGTGGCTGAGGAAGTGGTGCAAAGGGCAGGGTTTCAGATTTCTGGATCACTGGGATCTCTTTTGGGGAAGGTATGACCTGTACAAAAAGGACGGGTTACACCTGAACCCAAGGGGAACCAATATCCTTGCGGGCTGGTTTGGTAGAGCTGTTGGGGAGGGCTTAAACTAAGGTTGCAGGGGGATGGGAACCAAAGTGAGGATAGGGCAGTTGGTATAAAAGTTGATGCAGTGTATATTGAGACAGTGAGGATGGAAAGGCAGATGAGAGGGAAAAATTGCAGTCTGGGGAATGTGAAGTGTAACATGGGACCAAATCAAGAAGGGTGATGAATACAGGATTTGAAGGCGTTTTATTCAAATGCACGTAGTATACAGATTAAGGTAGATGATCACGTAGTGCAGTTAGATATTGGCTGGTATGTCATTGTGGGCAATCGCTGAGTTGTAGCTGAAAGATGGTCATAATTGGAAGCTTAACATCCAAGGATACTCCTTGCATCAAAAGGACAGACAGTAGGCAGAGGGGGTAGGGTGGCTCTTTTAATAAAAATGAAATGAAATCGTTAGAAAGAGGTGATGTAGGATCAGAAATGTAAAACCCCTGTGGGTACAGTTAAGAAACTGCAAAGGTAAGACGACCCTGATGGGAGATACTACAGGTAGAGGCTGGTGAACAGTAGCCAAGATGTGGGATATAAATTTCAATGGGAAATACAAGAGACATATAATAAGGGCAATGTTACTTAAGTAATGGGGAATTTTAACATGCAGGTAGATTGAGAAAATCGAGTTGGTGCTGGATCCCAAGAGGGGGAATTTGTAGCGTGCCTGCAAGATGGCATTTTAGAGCAGCTTGTGGTTGAGCTCACTAGTGGAAAGGCAGTTCTGGACTGGGTGTTGTGTAATGATCCAGCTTTGATTGGGAGCTTAAGGTAAAGGAATTAAGAGTCAGTGATGATACTATGATGGAATTCACCCTGCAGTTTAAGAGGGAGATTATAAAGTCAGATGTATCAGTATTATAGTGGAGTAAAGGGAATTACAGAGGTATGAGAGAGGAGCTAGTCAAAGTTGATTGGAAAGGAACACTAGCAGCAATGATGGCAGAACAGTAATAGCTGGAGTTTCTGGGAGCGATTCAGAAGGTGCAGGATAGATATATCCCAAAGATGAAGTAGTATTCCAAAGGGAGGAGAAGGCAAATGTGGTTGACAAGGGAAGTCAAAGACAGCATAAAAGGAAAAGAGAGGACATTAAATAAGACTATAAGACCATAAGACAGAGGAGCAGAAATCAGCCATTCGGCCTATCGAGTCTGCTCCGCCACTTTATCATGAGCTGATCCATTCTCCCATTTAGTCCCACTCCCCTGCCTTCTCACCATAACCTTTGATGCCCTGGCTACTCAGATACCTATCAATCTCTGCCTTAAATACACCCAAAGACTTGGCCTCCACTGCCACCTGTGGCAACAAATTCCACCGATACACCACCCTCTGACTAAAAAAATTTCTTTGCATCTCTTTTCTGAGTGGGCGCCCTTCAATTCTTAAGTCATGCCCTCTCGTACTAGACTCCCCCATCATGGGAAACAACTATGCCACATCCACTCTGTCCATGCCTTTCAACATTCGAAATGTTTCTATGAGGTCCCCCCTCATTCTTCTAAACTCCAAGGAATACAGTCCAAGAGTGGACAAACGTTCCTCATATGTTAACCCTCTCATTCCCAGAATCATTCTAGTGAATCTTTTCTGTACCCTCTCCAACGTCAGCACATCCTTTCTTAAATAAGGAGCCCAAAACTGCCCACAGTACTCCAAGTGAGGTCTTACCAGTGCCTTATAGAGCCTCAACATCACATCCCTGCTCCTATACTCTATTCCTCTAGAAATGAATGCCAACATTGCATTCGCCTTCTTCACCACCGACTCAACCGGGTGGTTAACCTTAAGGGTATCCTGCATGAGGACTCCCAAGTCCCGTTGCAACTCAGAACTTTGAATTTTCTCCCCATTTAAATAATAGTCTTCCCGTTTATTTCTTCTGTCAAAGTGCATAACCATACACTTTCCAACATTGTATTTCATTTGCCACTTCTTTGCCCATTCTTCCAATCTATCCAAGTCTCTCTGTAGACTCTGTTTCCTCAGCACTACTGGCCCCTCCACCTATCTTTGTATCATCAGCAAACTTAGCCACAAAGCCATCTATTCCATAATCCAAATCGTTGATGTACAATGTAAGAAGAAGCGGCCCCAACACTGATCCCCATGGAACACCACCGGTAACCGGCAGCCAACCAGAATAGGATCCCTTTATTCCCACTCTCTGTTTCCTGCCAATCAGCCAACGCCCTATCCACATATGTAATTTACCGTAATTCCATGGGATCTTATCTTGTTAAGCAGCTTCATGTATGGCACCTTGTCAAAGGCCTTCTGAAAATCCAAATATACAACATCCACTCCATCTCCCTTATCTAGCCTACTTGTAATTTCCTCAAAAAATTGTAACAGGTTTGTCAGGCAGGATTTTCCTTTAAGGAAACCATGCTGAGTTCTGCCTATCTTGTCTATCTTATCTATATAGCAAAAATTAGTGGGAAGTTAGTGGATTGGGAAGTTTTTAAAACCAAACAAAGGACAACTAAAAAAAAACCATAAAGAGAGAAAAGATGAAATATGGAGATAAACTAGCCAAAAATATCAAAGAGGATACCAAAGTTTTTTCAGATATACAGAGTAAAAGAGAGGCGAGAGTGGATATTGGACTGCTGGAAAATGATGCTGGAGAGGTAACAATGGGGGACAAAAAAAAATGACAGATGAACTTTATAAGTATTTTCTGTCAGTTTCCATTATGGAAGACAAGCAGTATGCCAGAAATTTGAGTGTCGGAGGCAGAGTGAGCGTAGTTGCTAAGGAGAAGGAGCTTGGGAAACTGATAAGTCACCTGGCCCAGATGGACTACACCCCAGGGTTCTGAAAGAGGCACTAGTAATGATCTTTCAAGAATCACTAGTTTCTGGAATGGTTCCAAAGGACTGGAAAATTGCAAATTATCATTCCACTCTTTAAGAAGGGAGGGAGGCAGAAGAGAAGTAAATTATAAGCCAGTGCCTGGCTTCAGTGTTTGGGAAGATGTTGGAACCCATTATTAAGGATGAGATTTCAGGGTACTTGGAGGCACATGATAAAGTAGGCCAAAGTCAGCAAGGTTTCCTTTTGAGGAAATCTCGCCTGACAAATCTGTTGGAATTCTTGGAGGAAATAGCAGGTAGGATAGACAAAGGAGAGCCAGTGGATGTTGTTTACTTGGATTTTCAGAAGGCTTCTGACAAGGTGCCACACGAGGCTGCTCAATAAGATAACAACCCAAGGTATTACAGGAAAGGTACCAGCATGGATAGAAGATTGGCTGATTGGGAGGAGGTGAAGAGTTGGAATAAAGGAGGACTTTTCTGGTTGGCTGCTGGCAACTAGTGGTGTTCCGCTGGGGTTGGTATGGAGACTGCTTCTTTTCACGTTATAGGTCAACATTTGGATGATGAAATCGATGGCTTGGTGGCCGAGTTTGTAGACAATACAAAGACAGATGGAGGAGCAGGTGGTGTTGAGGAAGCAGGAAGTCCACAGAAGGAATTGGTCAGATTGGGAGAATCAGCAAAGAAATGGCAGATGGAATACAGTGTAGGTAAGTGTACGGTCATGCATTTTGGTTGAAGGAATAACGGCACAAACTATTTTGTAAATGGGGAGAAATCTCAAAAATCAGAGGTGCAAAGGGAGTCCTTGTGAAAATTAACTTACAGACTGAGTTGGTGTTAAAGAAGGCAAATGCAATGTTAGCATTCATTTTGAGAGGACTAGAATATAACAGCAAGGATGTGATACTGAGGCTTTACAAGGCATTGGTCAGACCTCACCTGGAGTATTGTGAGCAGTGTGGGCCCCTTATCTAAGAAAAGATGCTCTGGCATTGGAGAAGGTCCAGAGGAGGTTTACAACAATGATTCCAGGAATGAAATGGCTAATGTTTGAGGAGTATTTGATGGCTGTGGGCCTGTACTCACTGGAGCTTAGTAGAATGAGGGGAGGATCTCATTGAATCCTATCAAATACTGAAAGGCCTAGATAAAATAGACATTGAGAGGATGTTTCCAATAGTGGTGCATCTAGGACCAGTGAACACAGCCTCAGAATAGAGGGGCACCCATCTAGAACAGAGATAAGGAGGAATTTCTTCAGCCAGAGGGTAGTGAATCTGTGGAATTCATTGCCACAGATGGCTGGGGAGGCCAAGTCAATGAGTATATTTAAAGCAGAAGTTGATAGGTTCTTAGTTTGTCAAGGTGTCAAAAGCAGGAGAATGGGATTTAGAGAGATAATAAATCAGCCATGGTGGAATGGCAGAGCAGTCTTGATGGTCCGAGTGGCCTAATTCTGCTCCTGTGTCTTACAGTCTTATGGTGGGTGGAATGATAGTTTTCAGGAGAGAAATATTGTAGGAAGATATCTGGCTAAGAAACATTCAACAAAAAAGTTCAATGTGGAGTATCAATTTTTCCAAACTTTTAAGCAAGTCAGTATGTAGAGCACAGTGTCTCACAAGTGTACCAAACACATGTTGCTTCCATGCAAGTAATTACTCTTAAATTAATGCAACCATTTGCCCAAAGAAGGTGATATGGTGAATGGCTAGTCTGGGAGTGCAGAAGTGCACTGAACTTCAGATTATGCCATGATTGTAAACAACCACCTGAACAAGAGTGAATCCTATTTTAAACGAATCATCCACTGATACCTCAATCCCTCTTTGCGCTATTGGAATGTCAGTTCAGATTACACGTTCTAGTCCTGTTATATGAAGTGAATCCACAATCTTCTTACTCACGGAGAGATCGAGACATTACTGATGCAAACTGACATTAAGCCAGCCAGACACACACAAGGCAGCAACATCATTGTCACTTTCAAAGACTTAGTTATCCTAACCTAACCTAAGGTGAGGGATCTAGGAGCCCAGCAGGTGGAGTAGTGCCCAGAATCTCGTGTTCATGATTGCTGTGTAGCAAAACCAGTGTTATGTAGGATTGCTGAAAGCCATTTTCCACAAGAATTATTCCTTTTCTAAAGACCTTTTTGACATGTTAGCAGGGATTTGCATGGGACCAATTCATTTAAGGAGTGCAGAAACCAATGTTAACCAAATGCACTAGGACTGTAATAATAATACATTCGAGACAATAATTCAAACAGCATTCCATTTGACCTCCACAAGTGATAGTTTCAGCATCGCAGAGCTTTGTCTAACAACTTCAAATAAATACTGAACATAAACTGATATTCCTCTTTCAAAGTCATTGGTTCACTTGATATCTTCGGTGATTTCAGTAAAATGGTATTGCACAAGAACCTAAATCCAGCTCTGTGGTCAAATTTAATGATCCATGTTTAAGAAGGAGGTTTACCCCACAGATAAAAGAATAGCTCCGATTATTTTTCCAAAGACTTACTGAGTTTAAACTGCCTGGTGAAGGACATGCAACTGTTATACTTATATCAAAAATAGCTGATCTTAAACAGTGTCCCCTGATTTGTGGCTTGATGTAAAAATACCTGGATTCACCAGATGATATTACCTGCTTTTCAGGTGTTGCACACTGCCCAGACAGCGGAACCGTCCATTCACCATGATGGCCATCCGTGTGCACAGAGCCTCACACTCCTCCATGCTGTGTCAGGGAATACAACAGTTATCAGCTGTACACATATTATCACCTTTTTACTGACACACAAAAATACTGTAATTATATTTACCTCAAACTAGCTAGGCTAAATTGTCGCTTTGTGTCATTTAAAGTCTTATAACTGTAATGAGTTGTCTTGTGCTGTCATGTGGTTAGCAAGGACCAAATTCATTATTTTTTAAAGATGGCATCAAATTAAAATGTCCCCCTACCCCAAATTCCATTTAAAATATACATCTCTCCACCATTTGCCTGACTGCAATCTCCTTGATTTAACAAGTTTGGTTGCATGGTAAGATCCACACCATCCATTTAACCACAACTTATTATCTTTTACCAGCACTTTTAAAATTTGACTTTGACTTACTTTGAAGGGAAAAGTTGACGTAGTCAGAGGAGAAACTATTGGAGTGACCAAAACAATTTTAAGGAGAACTGTGGAGGGAAATTTAAGAAAGGTGTTCCAGAATCTGGGATCTAGATGGCTGAGGACATAACAACCAATAATTGGCATTGGTATTGGTTTATTGTCACATGTACCAAGATACAGTAAAAAACTTGTCTTTCATATTATTTATACAGATCAAATTATTATACAATGCATTGAGAACGAATAAGGTAAAACAATAACAATGCAAAATAAAGTTCAAAATACACCGAAAAAGAGTCGTGCAGGTTTACGATAAAGAGTAAGATCATAGTGAGTTAGATGATGAGGACAATTGTACAAGAGGTCCATTCAAGCATCTGATAACAGGGGGATAGAAGTTGTCCTTGAGTCTGGTGGTACATGTTTTCCAGCTTTTGTATCTCCTGCCCAATGGCAGAGGAGCGAAGAGAAAATGTGCAGGGTGGGTGGGGTCTTTGATTATGCTGGCTGATTTACTGAGGCAGTGAGAAGTATAGACAGAGTCTATAGAGGGGAGGCTGGTTCCTGTGATGAGCTTGGTTGTGTAGACAATCCTCTGCAGTTTCTTGTGGTCATGTGGGGAGCAGTTGCCACACCCAATTCCAGACAGAATACTTTCTAATGAAGCAAATGCAATGGGAGAAATCCATCTAGATAGGCTAGAGGAATGTCTGAAGAGTCCAGTAAAATACAAATCTAATGTAGGTTATACAGATGGGGTTGGACAAGGTTATAAAGTAATTTCAGCATGATAAGTAAAGGCATCCGTTAGTCTTACGAGACCATGGATCTGTGACTGGAAAGTCTTCACTCTCCAGGGTGCAGGCCTGGGCAAGGTTGTATGGAAGACCAGCAGTTGCCCATGCTGCAAGTCTCCCCTCTCCATGACACCAATGTTGTCCAAGGGAAGGGCATTAGGGGGCATTAGGACCCATACAGCTGGGCACCAGTGTCGTCGCAAAGCAATGTGTAATTAAGTGCCTTGCTCAAGGACACAACACGTTCCCTCAGCTGGGGCTTGAACTCACAACCTTCAGGTCGCTAGTCCAATGCCTTAACCACTTGGCCACGTGATATCAAACGTTAAATTGGAGATAATAGGAACAAAAATATCACAGTTAGGCAATGAGGATAGGAATGGTGGGTGAAAAAGTTTCATATAAAGATATGGTAGTAAACTCAAAATTGTAAATAGTAAATTCAGAACTCAAAATTGTCCAAATAAGAATGGAGGACTAGATGAAGGTTTCAAGGAGCTATGTTGAGTTGGACTATGATATCACTGAGGAGGAGGGTAGGCTATATTTCTAACGGAGAATACGTTGCCTTAGATAGTCAGCTCAAGGCCAAATAAGACACTGAGTTTACAAACAGGTGGCACGAGTAGAAGTAGAAAAGAGAAAGAGGAACCATTTACTGAGTCTGCTGCATTGGGGCCAGGAAAGTAGGTTGGCTGGACATGGGATCAGTGGAGCATAAAGTCAGTCTCCAAGATAATCTAAACTGAGAGAAACATGAGAGAGTGAAAGAGAAACTAGAGGAAAGAAAACAGATAATGCCAAAAGTATTTAGCAAGTCAGGTAACAAATGTGCAGATGTAATAGAGGTCATTGATGGAAATGTTAACTCTGATCAGAAATGTGAGAAATCACAGTAAAGAGAAAGGAAGAAGAAATAAAATTGTTCCATAGTAGAGTAAGGAGGAGAGATTAACAGATAATATGGATAATACAAGACAAAAATAGCTGGTAGTGAAACAATAAATAATGGGTGCAGCAAAATCACTCTCTAAAACTTTTGAACTCAGAAGGCTACAATGTGCTTTGATAAAAGTTGCATTGTTACTGGAGCTTAAGTTATGCCTTAATGAAGCTACAGTACATAGGAATTAGAAGACAAGGTCAAAACAGGACCAGGGTGGCGAAGAGCAAATGGGCAAGGACTGAGAAAACAGCATTGGTCCATAACTAGAGAAGGAAAGAACTGGAGTAGTATTGGGGAATGAGAGTCTGATCAAACAATCTGGTAGATCTATTTCCTGTCTGTGTGCTTGTACTTGAATCTCTAAATGTTTAAAAGTTCAAAAAATCCATCAGAACTTTTTCACATTTCTGATACTGCCATCCCATGATTTACAGATGCGACCAAGATATTACATGGATGGCCACTTCACATGGTTTTAGGAGGAAATATAACTTAACACAGAAGAAATGACTTTCCCCTGAAAATTACAGGAACCTCACTATTAAGTATTTCATGAGATGGTTTGAGAAATTCCCACACAATTTCCTACCTGTGCTCTACCTGACTGAAGAATATTTTCTGGGGCTTTGTAGAAGCTTTACTCTGTATCTGATCTGAGGTACACCAGACCTGGAAAGGTTTAATGGGGTAGCACTAGATCTCTCCTTGTCTCCTTCTGATCAATTTAGTGGGACACTAAACTCTTAAATGTATCTACTGAATGTGTGATGCTGGGAACAGGAGAAAGAAAATGTTCCAGCTTTCAACACTGACATTCTTAACACTAATAAACATAACTCTGACGAGAACAAAAATACTACATGGAGAATTGGATGGTGAAAAATTTTACATTTCTATTCATTTAGGATTTATTGAAGGAGAATGAGAGATCATAGTAAAAATTCAATTTCTAGGAATATAGTTTTAATCCAAATTATACTCAATTTTAATATTTTTATTGCAGTGACAATTTACACTGCTGGTAATTTTTTTATTTTATGGGAAAATCATACGGATTTGGTAACACAAGCATTCACGTGTCTAAAATAGACACAACAATCATGCACACTGACCTGTGTGAGGTCAGTACCACTGATCTCCCTTCCTTGATTACACTCAGAATACAATTCCAAAGGAATCGCCTTGCCTTGGGATCCATTCCAGTTGTAGGTTCATCCTGTCAACAAAAAGATTAACAAACATTCCTATGATGATCCTTTTCACCCAACATTGATGGCCCATCCTCATGTACCAAAGGCTGCCACGAACAATACTATGGTACCAACGATCCCCACTTTGCTCAAGTCTCTAGGCAGTAATAAATCTTCACCACTGAGCTGAGCCCTGTCCTCGACTCAGCACGGGATCTTTTTTTTCACCTCTCAAAAGCAAGTAGCATCAGAGACACTGGACGATGCTCTTTCCCAACAACTGGTCTCAGATCAATATATTCCAATCTGAGCAAAGATTGAGGCTCAAGTCATCCCGGGGTTTGTGTTTTGGACTACACTGTGTATGGCAGTTACCAATTGGATGACAAGAGTAATGCAGGATATGTAATGGGATTTAGTGAACAGTTTAAATCCTTGTCAGTCTCTATATTCCATAAATCTTTCTCTACAATTTCCTTGGAGCTGCAAACACTCCTCAGCTATACTATTTGTATAAAAATGTTGCTGCTACATTAATATAGATTAGATTAGATTATGAGGACACTCAGTCCTCATTTATTGTCATTTAGAAATGCATGCATTAAAAAATGATACAATGTTCCTCCAGAATGATATCACAAGAAAACATAGAACAAACCAAGACTAAAACTGACAAAACCACATAATTATAACATATAGTTACAATAGTGCAAAGCAATATCGCAATTTGATAAAGAGCAGACCATGGACATGGTAAAAAAAAAGTCTCAAGGTCCTGATAGCCTCATCATCTCACGCAGACGGTAGAAGGGAGAAACTGTCCCTGCCATGAACCTCCAAGCTTGCCGATGCAGCACCACTGGAAGCACCTAACTGCAGCGGACTCTGCGAAGCTCTGTGGAAATTTCCATACATTTTTTTGTTACTCACAGTGAGGGCAAAGCACTAACCAGAAAGATGACAGGCGGGCATCCAATCAGTGCAATGGCAGTGGACAGCTTTCGTTTGTTGCCACCACTGTATGTGCCAGACGGTCTATCTGCGTAGCGGGAGAGTCCGAGTTTCTTTATGCCCCATTCAGTGACCTACAAAACAATACTATATCTTAACACTGAACGTAACCAAGTCCCTCACTCTGTTAAAAGGCATATTTATTAATGCTGTGGCAAGGATGATTTTTAAAAAAATTCAGAATAAGGGGTGATCCCCAAATGCAGGGAATCAATGTGAACATCTACAGTGTAGAACATCAGATGAAAAGCCTCATCCCAGAGCAGGTCACCAGCTGAAAAAAAAATTCAGGGGAAGGCATCAATTGAAAGAGCTACTTTCGCAGTCCCTAATGAAGGGACTAATCCAGATCTGACACCAGGTTAGAGAGCCAGTCTCACTGTGCAAAGCGTCAGTTGACAGAACCAGCCTACAGCAGAGAGCTCTGAAGGACATTACCCCATAGTCAGGATTGGGGTGAATAGAGCAGTCTCAAGAGCTGTACTGCAGATGGGGAACAAGTTGAACAAACTGGTCACATTCTGCAGTATGTCATCTGAGGTGCTGGGGATACTAGTGCAGTTCACAGAACATTATATATGGTGCAGTAACCGGTGCTGATGCTGCACCAGGCCTCCAGCTTTTCCACCTCCTCATCGCTGTTGGCTGTGGAGTAACAATCACTTCCTTCTCCTTTACACTTGTGTACTGGAAATGACATTAAACAATCTTAAATCTTAAACAATAGTTCCAGTGATCTGACTTTGACCCGTTAACCTCAGGTGCTGTGTAGAATTTGCATCTTGCCCCTGTGACTGCATGGGTTCTCTGGCTTCCTCCCACACTCCAGAGACACAGACAGGTTAACAGGCTTTTGTACGTTTCCCCTCACTGTAGGTGAGTCTTAGGGGAATTTAAGTCATACGAGGGAGAATACATTGCAGAAAAACGCAAAGGAGTATGAGACCGATGGAAATGCTCTCGGAGCCAGTGGGAGAAACAACCTCCTTCTATGTCATGAAGACAAAGTGAGAATTGTACAGAGAAAATCAAAGATAAAATACATGCTTAAAACCAGGTTATTAAATGAGGCTACATTTGAATGTTAAAGGTCTTCAGATTGCCTGAACATGAAGAGATGGAGACAAGGGACTCAATAAATTACAGCTTTTGGAATACAGTGAGTTAAGGAAGGAGATGGGCAATTCAATCCTAATTTCTACCACCTCCACCCCTCTCCCTCACAAGTCTTAAATGAAGAAGGCGCTTTATAAACTTGGTATTAGGATCAGCTTTGGATCACGTAACATTGGCAGCAACACGCGTGCCAATTTCTATAACATCTCATGTCTCCATTAGCTGTTTACCCTGCAGATCAGCCCCACTCTGAGACAAAAGCTTGTTGAATGCAAGGTGCAGCACAGCAGCAAAGATTATTGAAAAAAAATGTGTGAGAGGCGCACAAATCCTCCGGGCAAGCTCCAAGTCATCGCTGGCCTTGGGAAACGTGGACCGATTCATATAACTTGGTAGACTCTTCTCAGTAAAGACTGACGAGGATGTTGAAACTCGCCACTGTCTTTCATGTGTAAGCATTCATGCATCTGAGAAAAAGTGTGTTTGTAGATTGAAACCTGAGACCCTGCAGAAAGCTTAAGAGCTTCTGGGCACCAGTGAACTTGTTCCCAGCCAATATTGTTCACACCAATGTTCACTAATGAGTCGTGTTCATTAGGCTCAGCACCAGTGACTGACATTCTGAGCTCCACAACGGCAAGAGGTTACCGATATACTAAGGAAAAGATTCAATGTTGTTCTCAAAGCCTCCTTGAAAATGTGATGTCCCTACTAACTCAAGGGAATCCTCGGTCTATAACTGCTCAAAATGGAGAAGGAATATTTGGTGTGGCATTGAGAACATGATATCCCACTCACAGTACATGGAAGTCCAGATTAAATAGCTGAAGTACCTTGTAGTCTTCTAAATTATACCATTTACTCCAGTGAGAATTTCGGGCCCACTTGTGGCTATGTGTGTATGGAAACTTCAGTGGCCTTATCAGGCACCTCAAAAGCCACAGAACTAAATGGGAAGCAAGTCATATTTAACCTTGAGGGAATGCATAAGCTTACTAAAATATTACCCTAGCCAGCCTCTCCTCTTATACTCTCCATAAACCAAATCATCTAAACTCAAATCAATCTTATAAAGGAAGAAAATTCACATAAGCCTTTGTTTTTGTTGAATTAACAGAAAATACATGCAGTAATTACAATTTAAAAGCAAACCTATTCTTCTACTTATTTTTAATACTTTTTCAGGACTTGAAAACGGTGAGATTATTTGAGGACACCGAGCAATCCACAGGAAGCTTTAAGATTTTGTTTTGTTGGCTGTGGAGGGGTTTATTCTCTAGTGAATCATACCTTAGCAACTTCATGTTCAGGAACACCACGCAGCCTTGAGTAAAACTCTAGATGTTCTCGTCCTGTCAACAATTTGTTGATGGCATCAAACTGTGGGCAGTACCCAGTGTTTTGGTGGACGTCCTGGATATTGGATAGAATGCTAAAAAAAGAAAGAAGTTTAGGCACTATGGAAAATAATTCAAAAATTGTAACACAATCCCACTTTTATCTGTGTTCTCTGTTGTTCCAGTTCCACATGATCTTCCTGAGCTTCTCTACTCTAGATATTTTCGTGGTTGCTCTCTATTGTGGGTGATGCAAAGTCACCGTACAAGAGAGGGTACTGTGTGTAACTCTGATCATCTGATCATGTTGCCACCCTCAAAGCCACAGAGAAGCAACAAGATTTTGATTTCTAGTAATCTAAGACAGAATGAGTAGTTCTCAAAGTCGGGTTTTACATCTATTGCTAAAGAGGATGTTCTAAATAACAAGTGTAAAGTTATCTGGGCTGAAGTATCTTACTCAGTCAAATCGCACAGTTAAGGACATGATTACTGAAAACTCACATTGAAGCAGACCTTACACGTCATGAGATAATTAAGCAAAGATTCCCCTCCCCCCACCCCCGTTATGAGGTATTGTTGTATGGCATTGTAGTTTAAATATTTCTGCAAAATGTTCTTTCAGAAAGGAGGAGAAACTGCTCAACATAGTAAGATTGCACATAGGATGTGTTGACAGTGGAGCAGAGATTGAGGGATATATTTAGGCAAAAATATGGGGGGGGGTGGTACATAAAATGTAATTAGCATTGATTGGAAGATACACGAAGAGTTTAGGCATAAAAAGCATGTAAGGATGATAAGGCATTGAATGCTGATGACAAGGCATGCTGTGGGGACTGAGTAAAACAGTGAAAAGGTGGGCAGAAGGGACTGATTTACATGGTTAAATGGTGGACAGGTAGATTTGAGATCCAAAAGATTCTGATTAAGGATTATACACCAGAATGTTAATAGGTTTAGTTTCCATAGATGCTACCTACCTAAGTGTTACCCATTTTTAAAATTTCTTACTTTTGAGTATCTGTAATTATTTTGACCTTCACTGCAATGTTAAAGGTTTGAGTCAAATGCCCTTTTCCCTGATTTGTGAATACCATACTTCTACAGTTAATTATGTAATATATAATCTGCCAAGCAATAAGTTTCATGTATCAATTTAAAATCTCTGATATGGTATAAAGACATTCTCATTAATCTGCTTATATCAATAGTGTATAAAATAGAATTAGATCCTAAGACCATAAGATATAGGAGCAGAATTAGGACATTTGGCCCATCAAGTCTGCTCTGCCATTCAATCATGGCGGAACTAAATTCCCTCTCAACCTCATTCTCCTAACTTGTCCCCATAACCTTTGACACCCTTACAATCAAGAACTAACCAACCTCTGCTTTAGATATACCCAATGACTTGGCCTCCACAGATCTACCACAAAAAAAAAAAATCCTCATCTCTGTTGTAAAGGGACATCTTTCTATTCTGAGGCGGTCCCCTCTGGTGCAAGATTCTCCCACTATTGGAAATATTTTTCCATGTCGACTCTATCCAGGCCTTTCAATATTTGGTAGGTTTCAATTAAACTCACTCTCATTCTTTTAAACTCCAGTGATGACAGATCTAGAAGCAAGCATTTCTCATACATGTACCATTTCATTCCTGGAATCACTCTAGTAAACTCCTGTAGACCGTCTGCAATGCCACAACATCCTTTCACAAAACAAGTGTGGTTTGACCACTGCCTTATAAAGTTTCATCATTACATCCTTGTTTTTATATTCTACTCCTTCTGAAATGAACACTAACATTGCATTTGCCTTCTTTACTACCAACTCAACCTACAAGTTAACTTTTAGTGAATTCTGCACTAGGACTCCCAAGTTCCTTTACACCTCTAATTTCTGAATTCACTCCTCAGTCAGAAAGTAGTCTATGCCTTTAGTCCTTCCACTACCAAAGTGTATGACCATTCACTTCCCTACACTGTATTCCATCTGGCACTTCTTTGCCCATTCTCCTAATAGGAACTTTTGGTTTAAGATGGCACTGGTGAAGCACAGCGATGACTTGCTGGCAGCAATCACGACCATTAACTGTCATTACTCACACTTTTTCTCAAAAATGATCACTGCAATCAATAGCCTGCAACTTCCCTTTTGGAGTTGAGCTTTTGAACCACCTGCACGACCTGGCATTTTTGCAGTGAACTAAGGTCTCAAAGGTGCAGGATGGTTGCAGCATGGGCCAGATCGAGGCAGCAGAGCTTGGGTTCAGGCCCCGAGAGCAGGGAAAGAGCTAACGCTTGGCAACTGCTGCAGCAGGCTTGGAGGTGATTTCAAGCGGCAGAACCGAGGTGAAGCAGAGTCGAGGCGGCAGGGCCCCTGCCAGAAGCAAGGAGCGACCTTCTGTTTGGCCAATTTAAGCACCGGGCCAGATTGGAAAGGCTGGGTACAGGTCGAATCGAGGTAGTGGGGCCTGGGCTCAAGAGTGTATCAAAGTGGCAGGGCCCGAATCCAAAAGTGTGGAATGACCTGAGGTTTGGCTGGTTTAAGTGCCGGGCCAGATTGAAAACATCAGGGTGTTGGGGCTGGAGGCGAGGGATGAACCGGTGTTCAGCTCATTGCTTTGCGAGGTTTAGTCGTCTCTCGGCTGAACTGAGGCTGTGGCCTGCATTAACAGGCTCCTGGATCGACTGTGACTGGCTTCGCGGCTGTGGACTCGCTTTCGTGAACTTCATTTCTGAATGTCATTTGCTTACTTATGTACTTTGAACTTTAATCTGTCCCAAGCCCTTCTGCAGATCCCCCGCTTCCTGAACACTACCTCAGACATCCCACCTCTCCCGGAAGTTCCGGGAGTCTCCTGCATATTAATAGTGGCTCTCTGATGCCCGCAAGAAAGCAAGAGAGAGTGCGAGAGCGACCACGAGAGAGAGCGCGCACGTGAGAGAGAACGAGCGAGAGAAAGCCAGAGCGCTTGAGAGCACGTGAGCGACGAGAGAGAGAGAGAGAGAGAGAGCGCGCGAGCGAGAGCGTGGCATTGAAGAGTGTTCCAAAAAAATATAAAACGTACGTCACCCCAGACTACACTAAAGTGTACCCCTGCCTAATAGGGGTCAACATAATGACAGTGTTGCTCGCTGCACTGTTTGCAACAGTGACTTTTCTATTGCCCATGGTGGGTTAAGACTGTAAAAGACGTGTTGCGGTGAGTTTAACAGGTGTCATTCGTTCATTAGCATAGCTAACATTATTTAAACTAGCTGGCTGACTGCTAAGGAGCTGCTGTATTGCAGACATCCCACCTCTTCCGGAAGTCTCCCGCAAATTGATGGTGCTACCTCCCTGAAATGAGTTTTTGCAGGGTGGGATGTCTGCTACCTCTCCCTCCACCTACTTTTGTATCATCCACAAATCCGGCCACAAAGCTATCAATTTTGTCATCCAGATCTTTAACACGCAAAATGAAAAGTAGTGGACCCAATAGAACACCACTAATCATCCACAGGCAACCAGAAAAGGCCCCCCTCATACCCTCTCTTTGCTTTCTGCCAGTCAGCCAATTTTCTGCCCATGCTAGTATCTTTCCTGTAATCCCATGGGTTCTTATCTTGTTTAGCAGCATCATGTGAGGCATTTTGTCAAGGGCCTTCTGAAAATCCAAGTACACGATATCTATCTTTGTAAATCCTGCTTGTTATTTCCTCAAAGAGTTACCCCCCGCGCCCCCCCCCCAGTGAGGCAACACAACTCTAAAATAGGACCTTTCCAAACAAGACAAACTATGAGCAATCGGTTACTTGAACCCTTAGGTTTGGGTCTGAATACTGTTCACTGGATGTTTTTCAGACACTTCTGGTCTAGCAGTTTAATTTTCAGGAATCAAGGAGTTTGTACCTATATCCATTAAGGAAGGCCTCACCACTGCTGACCTCAGTATCTCCTGTCAGCATCTTGAAGGTGGATGTTTTTCCAGCTCCATTTATCCCCAGAAGTCCAAAACACTGCAATGGAAATGAAAATTCAGAGGGGATTCATCTATAAGCCAACGTGTACAGCGCAGATAACAAAAACAGGACAGGGAGCGGCAGTTTTTGCTGTGCCATCTTTGCTTTGTACTACAGATCCCAGAGCTTCTACAGATTCAAACATAACTTAGAGAAGAGAAATTAGAAATTTTGTCTGTTTATTTCTCCAATTTTGCAGATATTGGGCTCTCCCTTAAAATCATCTGTTCTCAATATCTATTTCTACACAAGGACCAGTGAGTAGCATTTTATTAGGTACTTCGACAATAGAAAGATATGGAGAGTCAAACGTTCCCCTAACTTGACATTTCTGCAAGTAAACTTTCCAGCATGTCACTGGATAGAACAACTTGCTGCCAGGTCTATGCATCAGGTAGTAACAATCTTAGGTGTTTGAAATGGCCACAATCAACCATGCATGCAGGCTCTCACCTCCCCTGGGGGAATTCCCACACACAATCGATCCACAGCCGGTTTCTTTTTCCTTCTGTAAACCTGGAGAGATAGGAAGTGATTTTTTTTTTTGCAGATGGCACTCGTTTTATGCTTTTTGGTACCCAATACAGAAAAATCAAATCTCAATTTCAAACTGCCAACAATAAGCAGTACAAAATATGGATCTTTGACCTAATACATTAACTCTGTTCCCCCCCTACAGACATGACTTAACCTGCAGAGTATGTCCAACATTTTCAGTTTTTGTTCTAAATACGAAGGATCTTGGCAAAGAAGCGTACATATTACAAGGGTAAAGTTTCACTGTACCCAGTAATAGTTGATGAGCCCTCTCTTTTTCTGAAACTGTTCCCGTTTTTTGACGCAAACACGAGGAATTCTGCAGATGCTGGAAATTCAAGCAATACACATCAAAGTTGCTGGTTGACTGAAGAGTCCTGACGAAGGGTCTCGGCCCGAAACGTCGATTGTACCTCTTCCTAGAGATGCTGCCTGGCCTGCTGCGTTCACCAGCAACTTTGACGTGTGTTGCCCGTTTTTTGACCCTGAGTTCATCTGCCGTTCTTTCATGTGCTTATAGATTAGGAAATTAAACTGAGAAATGCTTGAACATGTTTCATGCCATTTACAGAAAATACATTGGTCCTGTGGGATATTACCACCAGTATCATAAGTGTCATCGAAAGCAGGTAATTAAACTCATGTAATTATAATCACAAAGGTTAATTTAATTACTAGACCCTAATGACAATAATGTGATAGTTAAGAAATGAAAATGGTGATTTAATTGAAAGGGTTAAAACAAAAGAGATAGTTTTTTTAAAACCAAACAGTCTTAAAACTTAAACTTTTTACAAAAAATTTAAGTTATAAAAACTTAAAACTTTTTATAAGGTGCTTTCTAGCTGGAGCAGGCGGGGTTCAATGGTAAAAAGGTCATTGATAAGCTTTTGCCAAAATAAATGATTCAAACAAAAATTTTAAAAAATCCTTAGTTCTGGGAGGGGGGAGGGTAGGGGGCAGGGGGCGGGGGAATTAAAGTTAGTTAGGCATGAATGTTGAGAAGACATCGCTGTGGGAATTGTTCATGTAAAAGACAGCTTGAGTAAGGCAAGAGGTATATCAAATACTAGCTGATCCAGGAACAGGTCACTTGGACATCTGTAAATTAGTGTTTGATTCACTAATGGGATGAAGTACTTAGAACAGTGAAGGACCAGAAACCCTTGCAGACCTTCAAACAGGATGTTTGTGTTTAGTGTGACAAGGAGACAAGGTCACAGACTTCTTTTTTATGGACCTCGTCAGCCTTGGCTTAACACACTAATCAGATTTAGAAAATGATCCCTACTGCAAAACGTAAAGTTTTAGCAATCCTACTGCTCCTTACCCACCTTATTCCATCTATCACTGATCATATGTCTATTCTATGTAATTGTTTTCTAATAATTACAGGAACTGTCACCGTTCTACAAACCAGCAACCTTGCTCTGTTGAGTAATCCACAGTAAGGTCAACACAGAATCTTGTAGAACTTATAAATGACTGTTCAATAAAAGGCAACTCTAGGAAACTGTGTCCAATCTGAAATTGTACATGCTATTACCAAGTAACAGTGCATTTGCATTCTCCAATTCCTCACTTCAGATTATTTGGAGCCACAAGAGTACTGTATGTTCCATAAAATAAAGAGTAATAGATTGATTTGTTGATGCATCTGTGATTAACTTTGAAGTGTGCCACTGCACTTTCAGAAACGAGAGACCAGACATTCTGAAAATGGCCTAACAGAGACCTAGAGATATATTCCATTTGGCTCAATTTTGGACTGTGCATTGAACTTGCCAGCACTGCCAGAAGAAACAAACAGTCATTTAGTGAAATACGTCAAGAAGCAGTTCACAGTTTTAACATCCCTTACCTTGGTGAGATCCTTGATAACTAGAATGTCACCCTCACTCCCGCCATACATGACCCTTTGCCTCTCTCTGGCTACATCCTCATCTTCTGATTCCAGAGAAAGAAGCTTCAGTGACATAGGCCTGTGGAGAGAAAGCAGTGGTGTAGGTGCTTAATTTAGCTCAAACGTAAATTAAAATCCAAAGCCTTTGTGCTCTGTATATTATCCCTTTGAATAATTACCGTACAGATGATTAGAGGTTGCAAATGTGACACCAAATTACCTCTGCATGTCATCACCTCTCCCCAACATTTATATTCTGGATCATGCATTTAGTTCTCATTGGCCTAACTGAAGGTTAATTGGAAAACACATATTAGTTCTTCTTATTTTTCAGGGGCACAGGATTATTCTGTCCTATTTGGATTAAAATGTTCATGTATCATCTTTGGCTCAGTGCATTTAGCATGTCAGCGAGGAACTTGAGGGTTTTGCAGGGGGCTACTCATGAAAATTCTGATTTAGGACACTGAATGTGGCTCTGCAAATTGATATTTGCTATATTATCAATAATACAAAATGGCCACAAATGTACCATGAAAGAGTGTGCAGGAAGGATGGCCACATTAGCAAGGGAGCAAGGGTGACCCAATAAAAGAAATCTGTGCTCTCAGATGAGAATAGTTCTAAGTGTGGGTGAGAATGGGGGATGGGAAATCCCTTCTCCAAATCCTGAAATCTCCATGCTGTTACATGCTCATGGAGATCTGTTTTTTTTTTAGTGAGAATGATGTAATGGTCTTTTGGAGGTCACCTGATGTGAGGTCACGTGATGACATGTGCCCCGTGACTATATAAGGGTCGACTCAGGTGACGCAGTAGGTTTTTAAGTTTGTAGATTTCCAGGTAGAACGTGCTGTGCCTCCGTTTCTGCTGCGTTTGTTTTCGTGACGCAGTTTCATTTTTAAAACGGTTGTGCGTTCTGTTGAAAGATTCCATATTATTTGGACTGGAAATTTGTGGCTGAATGTGCCAATTTACTCAATTCCAACAATTGAAGGGAGAGTGAAGAATATATCGAAGGATCGACAGAAGTTACCATCGTTTGGCAGTTTAATAAAGAATAGACCTTATTGGGTCGTGGTTGGAGAGAACCTGCATTGAGATAACTCTTGCAAAAGGGCAATGAGTTCATGCAAAAAGGTGCTCTCTCTCTCTCTCTAAAGGAATTTAAGGTCAGTCAATTTAAACTGTTTATTTTCGGCATCGGGAATCCTGTGGACAGAACCAGCAGTAAAGGTGCGTCTGTGAAGAAATCCTTCTCCAGAGAAGTCTCTCCCAATTGAATGTGTAAAACTGTTGGATTTTTGAAGTTATCGTTTTAGGAACTATATCTGACTGTATCGCTTTAAGAACTGTTTTCGCATTTAACGCTTTAAGAACCAAGCCGACTGGCGAGTTGGTGAACGGCTTTATATCTGTTAACTTCGGGTTATAGTTTTTGTTTGTTTTTTTTCCCTTATCATTTATACGTGTTTAATAAATGTTTGGTTGTTTTTATATAACCTGTCTCGATTGATATTCATTGTTGCCCTTTACGTAACAATGCTAATGAACATTAAGGAGTGTCAAGGGTCAGCAATATTGTAAAATGAAAAATTAAACGATGAATTAAAAATGAACAGTCAACATTTCAGGCTGAGACCATTCATCAAGTCCTGAAGGGTCTCAGCCTGAAGTATCGACTGTTCATCTCCCTCTATAAATGCAGCCTGACCTGCTGAGTTACTCCAGCAGTTTGAGTATTTTTCAACCAGTGAGTCCTGAACCATGCAAGTAAACTACAATTATAGGCCACTCATAACCATGAACAAGTTTTGTTTTTCTGGATGTCCACAAGTTAATTGTGTTCCTAAATCCAAAAATACTCAATGTGAAATATATGATTTTGATAAGGGCTAATTAACATGAACACTTATTTGTTGTCTTCCTTTGCCTAATTATAATGGTACAAAACCAGGATGTTCCGTGCTCAGTGGCTGGTTTTGATGGGTTTGAGGTATCAGTGGCTATTGCACTGTTTAATAAAGTATCATTGAATAAGTGTCATCAGAAGATCACCAATTCCCAAAGCAACTCTAGTGGCGACCTGTAAAGAAACTGACAACCTATGTTAAGAGACGGTGGTGCCCAAATGCTGTGGGGATTCTTGTTTAAACTCAGTAATACTTATGGGAGCAGATCCATAAACACATCCATATAATTGTATTCATTACCCAAGGAGGGCCTGTAACAGAGAGTACGCAGACAACAAATGTGAAAACTAAACCCTTTGAATTTTGGGAATCTGAAATAAAATTGAAAAATGGTAAAAACAGGTCAGGCAACATCTGTGGAAACAGAAACAGAGATAAGGCTTCAGGTCAAAGACTGGAAGGTCAGAACTGATGAAGCACCGAGTATTTCCAGGGTTTCATGGTTTTATACCTTTGAATTAGGAACAGTTCTATTCTGTACTTGCACTTTCAATAGAAAATTTCCAAACACTATTGTGCAGGACTAGATGTAAATGTTGGCCAACAAAAAGATTTTAACAAATTGCTCTGTTTTGCTGCTGCAGAATTTTACAAATCCTGTTTTCAAAGAACTGGACAATCACACCACTCATTAGAAAGACTACAGTCACTAATTTTTTGAAAGGATGATGCAGTAAAATTTTAAGCCAACTACTCACCTCATTTTGATGAAGAATTTATACTGTAATAGAATTGTGAACAGAAAGAAGACGACTCCCTGGACAGCCATAGCAAACATGTTCTTCCCCACCAGGTCCCAGGACAGTGGAGACACAAACTGCTTCTCTCCTACATCAGACACAAGACACAAAGTTCAGGTAGGAATTTCTTAGTTAACCAAGCCAACAAAAATAATGTAGTCTTCATTAAACTGGAATAGCTTTCTATAATTACTAGAATGTAGTAGCGTGGTGACTAGCAGTACAGAGGTCATTACTAATGATTCAGTAACAATTCAGATCACTGCCTGGTTTTTCAGCCAATTAAATAAATCAACAATAAAAAGCCAATGTCAGTATGAGCAAGCGTGAACATAAAACACAAGAAATAGAAACAGGAGACCATTCTGCCCCTCATTCCTGAGCCCACCATTCACTAAAATCATGACTAATGTTTTACTTCAGTGCCACTTACCCTTATTAACTCAGTATCCTTAAATAGCTAAATTTCTAATGATGTGCATCTTGAATATGCTTAATGATGGAGCCTCCCACAGCTCTTTAGTTTAGAGAATTCTAATAGTCTCGCTACTCTCTGGGTGAAGAAACTTCCTGTCCCATCTTGATTGAGACTATGGCCCATGGTTGTAGACACCCCTACTATCTTTCCCATCAAGTCCCTCATGAACTTTAATGAACGTCTCTTGTCCTTCTAAACTCTACAAGTGCAGACCTCCTCTGACCTCTCTCATTAACAAGGCATTTTCACCCACAGAACTGCCACTCAATGGATTTTTTTTTGTTTTCTGCACTGTTCTCTGTAAATTCTAGAGACTGTTGTGTGTGAAAATCCATGGAGATCATTCAGTTTCTAAGATAGTTAAATCACTCTGACTGGCACCAACAATCATTCCATGGCCAAACTCACTTAGGTCACATTTCTTCTCCATTCTGATGTTTGATCTGAACAACAGCTGAACCCCTTGACCATGTCTGCATGCTTTTGTGCATTGAGTTGCTGCCACATGATTGGCTGATTAGATATTTGCAATAATGAGCAGGTGTATAGATATACCTAATAAATTAGCCACCGATTGTAATTAGAGAGTGAAAATGCTTGTTAGCATAAAGGTTTCAGAGAGTGGTTGGGTTAAATAGTCTGTTCTCTGCTGTAAATTCTGTGTAATTTATATAACTACAATTGGCACATAAGAGGAGATCGGTTGTTTGCTGCTCATGGGAATTTTGAACTTGCCTTGAAGATGCTATGTTCTGAAGACTATCAGCTAAAACAGTAAGGAATACAATTTCCTTCCCCCTCCTGAAAAGCAGTTCTGGCTGGACTTGAGAAGATCATTAATAACAATTACTGACCAAACCTCTCCAAAGCATCTGCCATGGCTTGATTCTTCACCATGTCTATTAATCCTCGACCCAAACAGAAATGCGGGAATATGAGGAATACTTTCTTCAGGATTCGATTGACATCATTCAATTTCTGCACAGAGAGGAAATAAGGAAACCAATAAATTAAATAATTTTGGTTCCATTTTTTCTGGCACTTTGCTGAACTCTGATTCAGTAACAGGAATAGGTGTGATGCAGGTAACTATCTTCGTGATGGAAAAAGGGATTGTGTCTCTGGGTGGACTGAGTCTTCAGGCCAGTAGGCTGCACATCCTGAATTGTCCAATGTGTTCTTGTTCACACAAGACATGGAATGGAATTTCTTTGTGTCAAGCAAGATGGTTCAGTTGGATGTTAGCCCTGTGCACAGTGAAATGGAAAGAAATTAATTCACCTGACTAACATTCCTGCTGATGGTTCGGTTGGAGAAATGTAAATGTGAAACCTTGATCTGATTGACAAGACTGACCTCAGTCAGAACGGTGGTGAAGATCTTGCATCTGGTCTCAGCCTACCAGCTACAGAGAGAAATCAGCCAAGGCACTGCACCTGACTATTTAGAGTGTTGGCCGAGGACAGGGCCATGCTTAACATTGAATGTGCACTAAAGTTGAACAACCTGCTGACCATTATTTTCTGCACTCATGCTGAAATATTCTTGGATACTAGAAGGAGGTGTCCAAGGGCAATTAGTTTGGTGGGGTTGAGAAACTCAAACCTTCTTACTCAAGAGAGTATGCATACCATCAATGAGCAAGCTGGGATTTAGTCATTTTAAAATTAATTCTTCCTTGTATTTCCAGCATCTGCAGAATTCCTCGTGTTTGCGTTTTTTAAAAATAAGTTCGAGCTCACCAGCGCGTAGGTGACGCAAGGGCAGATCCTGGTGTGGGGAACCCATGTGTGACATCAGGCGCGTGGGTGCGCCTGTGTGGCGTCACCTGTGGGGGTGCGCTCGTATTTAAAAACACCTAAATGGACGTTTCTTATGATTTCAGTGGGACAACAACATTAATCAAGGGTTTCATTACTGAATCCAGTGTTGTGAGATGTAAAGTCCCCTGTTATGTGTCCAGCTTTGCCGTGTTGTTGGTGGAGTGGGCAGCATGGTGTTTGTCTCGACTTGGGTCATAACACCAGAGTTGCCAGCGGGGTCCACAGACAGTGTATTAGTCAACAGAAAACCTCTCGTCCCTGCAGTCTTTGTCTCCTGGTAAACTCAACACTCCGACAGAGTGGACCATAGATACCCCTTCCTCGCCTGCCCCGTTTTTGCTGAGATATGTTTCCCCTTCCTTCTCGGTCTTGAAGAAATGCCTCAATTGGAAACGTTGACTGTTGACTTTTTTCGATAGATGCTGCCCGGCCTGGTGAGTTGCACTAGCATTTTGTTTGTGTTGCTTTGGATTTCCAGCACCTACAGACTTTCTGATGTGACTTACCTCACCATTGTCCCTCCGGCCTCCGCACACTGGTACCTCTTTAGAGACCTCCGGTAACTATTGAACAAGTTAGGTCTTTATTCTTTGGAGGGTAGAAGGTTGAGGGGGGACTTGATAGAGGCGTTTAAAATTATGAGGGGGATTGATAGAGTTGACGTGGATAGGCTTTTTTCATTGAGAGTGGGGGAGATTCAAACAAGAAGACTGAGTTGAGAGTTAAAGGGCAAAAGTTTAGGGGTACCATGAGGGGGAACTTCTTTACTCAGAGAGTGGTAGCTGTGTGGAACGAGTTTCCAGCAGAAGTGGTTGAGGCAGGTTCGATGTTGTCGTTTAAAGTTAAATTGGACAGCTACATGGACAGGAAAGGAATGGAGAGTTATGGGCTGAGTGCAGGTCGGTGGGACTAGGTGAGAGTATGAGTTCGGCATGGACTAGAAGGGCCGAGATGGCCTGTTTGCGTGCTGTAATTGTTAAATGATTATATAAGCGCACTGTCTCAAAGAAATAAAATGTCAGCTGATCCATCAATGTTCAACAGACAATGACCACAACCACAGTGACTTTTGAACTTCAGTGCCTTGCTACCATTCATTTCGGTATTTTTTCCTTCTTAACCTCACATTCTCAAAATGTAATTCTGCTCTTTCATTGGGTAGGATCAACTCCACACAGGAATTCTTTCCTGATCCCTTCCTCACTAGGAACTGATTAAAAGCAGATTATTATTTAAATGGTGAAAGATTAAAACATGCTGTTGTGCAGAGGGACTTGGGAGTGCTTGCTCATGAGTCGCAAAAAGGTGGCTTGCAGGTACAACAGGCTATTAAGAAGGCAAATGGAATGTTGGCGTTCAGTGCTAGAGGGATTGAATTCAAGAGCAGGGAGGTCATGCTGCAACTATACAGGGCACTGGTGAGGCCACACCTGGAGTACTGTGTGCAGTTCTGGTCTCCATACTTGAGGAAGGATATACTGGCTTTGGAGGCAGTGCAGAGGAGGTTCACCAGGTTGATTCCAGGGAGGAGAGATTGAGTCGCCTGGGACTATACTCTCTGGAGTTCAGAAGAATGAGAGGGGATCTTACAGAAACATACAAAATTTTGAAAGAGATAAATAAGATAGAAGTAGAAAAGTTGTTTCCATTGAAAGGTGACACTAGAACTAGGGGACATTGCCTCAAGATTCAGGGGAGAAGATTTAGGCTGGAGATGAAGAGAAACTGTTTTTCCCAGAGAGTGGTGAATGTGTGGAATTCTCTGCCCAGGGAAGCAGTTGAGGCTTCTTCACTAAATATATTTAAGATACAGTTAGATAGGTTTTTACATAGTAGGGGAATTAAGGGTTACGGGGAAAAGACAGGTAGAAGGAACTGAGTTTATGGTCAGATCAGCCATGATCTTATTGAATGGCAGGGCAGGACTGATGGGCTGGATGGCCTATTCCTGCTCCTATTTCTTATGTTCTTATGAACAAAATTATCAGCATCTAATCCAGCACCATTACAAATTTCAACCCATTTTTTCATTCTAACAGACAGAATTAACCATGCAACAGTAATCGAGACAAATGAGGAGATAACGGTGTGAAGATTCATAACAGGGGAGAACATTCCTGGGGATAGAGTGCAATGTCAGCTCAGTGACATTCAGTGACACAAGGGAGTAACAAGCACCTGCATCCACAGGGATACAGTACAACGTCAAGGCATTGAAACCAGCACTGACGTGGAATTGCAGAATATCTTATTTGTTTTATTTATTTAGAGATACAGTACAGTAACAGGCCCTTGTGGCCACCAAATTGTACATGTGGCCAATCAGCCTACTGACCCATATGTCTTTGAAATGTGGAAGGAAACCGGAGCAACTGGAGAAAATCCATAGTCATAGGGAGAATGTACAAAACTCCTTACAGAGAGTAGCGACAGAGTTGCACATAGGTCATTGGTGCTATAATTGTGTTATGCGAACCATTATCCTACTATGCTGTACTGATAGTCAGGTGTATACAGGACAGAAGGGATTGACATATTATTGAAGCTGACACAGGGGAATATCAGTGCACCAACATCTAGGACTTCAGGGTCATATTAGGGTATCTAGATCTATAGGGCAATATCAGTGACTCAAAGACCTAGTGGACTATTTGCATCTAATGATATTATAGGAGAATATCAGGGCATTGGCATCCAGTGGACAGAGGGAATAATGAGATGTTGGTTCTCTCTCATCTGTCATTAGTGATTTCACAGATCAAGGGAATGAACAATTGTCATAAAAAACTCAAAATATCAGTATCATTAATTGTGAAAGTGAATGCAATGACCCACACCAGCACATTATCAATAAATTACACTACTCTTCTATCACAATTCTTGAATAATGTTATAGGACAGGGAAACTTCATCTTACTTTGTCTGTGAAGAGCTCCAGGACAAAGGTGGCGACACTGCCATTGATGCCAATGAACAGGTTAACACAGGTCAACACCACATAGGCCGTGCTGGGAATGCTGAACAGAAAGGAGGCGGGATACATAAGGGGAGTGATGGACCACCTGAGGAAAGAGAACCAGCAAACATGAAATCAACCAGAAATCTGAGATCTGAGAGAGCAATCTCTGGACAATCCACTGCTGATATTCTCAAATTCAAAACAAATGTAATCCAGGACCTAAAAACCACTGCTTGCTTACCCATAGAGAAACAGGAGGAGGACCAGGGCTGGCAAATTAGAGGCAGACACATAGGACTTTTGCTGGAAGCAGATGAAGATGATGACAACCATTGTGGCAGGTACTGCATAATTACACTGGAATGACATGAAAAGAAATGTCACTGGGTGTTAGTCTATCTCCATCAAAGAACAATTCAAAATTGGTTTATCCTATCATATTCTCTACCTGACACATGTTATCTATAGTTAATACACATGCACCCACAGTACCATGATAGAGCTACTTCATTACAATATCAGAATGAGGATTTACAGTGACAACCTGAAGCTTATCCCACTGATCTACAGGAATTCACTTTTCAAGTGCTCAATATTAATTTCTGCTTCAAATACTCATTCAACTTCCTTATTCAAAGATGTAATGGTTTCAGTAGTGGACAACATGCACCAAAGTACCCAAAGCAATAACAATATTTTCCACAAATCAATTTTGTTCTAAAATTTCTCGTCCTTAATAACTCTATACTTCAAATGAAAGGAAATTGACTTTTTCTCTATTTCTACACCAACGTCTCTCCTTATTTTAAAATTCTCTATTAAATCAACTCAACATTCGCAGTTCTGGTGTAATCGATTCCCAATGCTTCATGTCCATCCTCATAACTAGAGTTTCCTATCCTGGCTTCATCCTGGTGAATTCCTAATTCATATGCTTGCTGCTTGTCTTATTTCAAAAAGCAATGCTGGGTATATAATACCCAAAGTATAAAGATGGGCCAATGAGTATCCTGCTTAAACACCTCATTGATTCTTATTCTTGTTCTCTCTACATACTGTATCTATATACTTTCAATTTTCTTAGCCTTTTTAAAAGATTTATTTTACTTCCTTCATTTCAAGGGATTATGTATTTAAACCTGTTTATTTACCTCCTTTAATTTCTCCCTATTGGTTGAATCCAGTAATTGTATTAAACCCAAATACTCTGAATTAAATTTTACTTCTTTTTGGTGCCATAAACATGTCCTGTATGTAGCCATAAACTCCATTCAGATTCCTCCATTAAAAAAAAATCACAAAATTGGTCAGAAATATGTTAGGAACAGTGTAATGACAGGTTTATACCCAGAATCAAAAACTATAAAAAGAATGTGTACAGTTATGAAAGGTTCTACTGGTTGGTTTTCATTCCAGAGGATGTTGAAACAATGATGGACTTGTTGGAATCACAGACGACTTGCTTGATTGTCTCTTTACACTCCCAAAAGGTACCTGTGTAAGGAAATTGATGCCAGTCTCACAGGGCACATAGCCATCTCAGTCAGAAAACTCACCATGACCCACAGTCATCCTACGCTAGGTCCTCACTTACCCCTGAATAGATAGATAGATATACTTTATTGATCCCGAGGGAAATTGGGTTTCGTTACAGCCGCACCAACCAAGAATAGAGCATAAATATAGCAATACAAAAACCACAAACAATCAAACAACCAACTGCAAACTATGCCAGATGGAAAATAAGTCCAGGACCAGCCTATTGGCTCAGGGTGTCTGACCCTCTACGGGAGGAGCTGCAAAGTTCGATGGCCACAGGCAGGAAGGACCTCCTGTGCCACCCAGTGTCGTATCTCGGTGGAATATGGCCGAAGTCCAACAGCAAAGAGTTCAATATCCGGTCTACAAACACGTTCCTCGATCGTAATATGACCCGGTTTGCACCATCTGTTATTAACCAGAACAGTAAGCACCCAAATCCTTTACGCTTACCGCTCTCAGTGCACGTCCGGTCAGCCTGAATGGTCTGGAAGCTGTCCATGGAGAAATTTTGATCAGGTATGTCCTTGAACCACAAGAGGTATAAGCTTCTTGTGGGTCAAAGTATGAAATGGCTGTAGCCACAGAAGAGATACTGCTGTGCAGTGCTAAGCCATCAAAACCCATTTACAGGACTATATAGAAGACTCTGAGATACATAACATTAGAGAATATGCTATAAATCTCCACTAATGTATCACTTGATGGGGCTTCGTTGTAAATGATGTGGAAGTGCATTCCCATTGAGGGCAAAACGCTCCAATGGATGGAGTCATACCTTGCACGAAGGAAGATGAGAGTCAGTCAATCCATCCTCAGCACATTAGTGCAAGGGTGCCACAGGCAGCTTCCTGGCACCAACCATTTTCAGCTGCTTCATCAATGACCTTTCTTCTAATGATAAGCTTCCTTTCATCATAAGGCCAAAAGTAGAGATCTTTGCTGAAGATTACACAATCTTCAGACCCATTCCCATCTCCTCAGCAAATGAGGCAGCTCATTCCTGCATGCAGCAAGACCTGGACATTCAGGCATCAGCTGGTAGGTGACAAGCAACCTATGATGCTGTGTGTTTCTGCTGCAACGGCAGGTAAAGTTTTTCTTTACACATTGCATACATGTGCTTGTGCATATGATAATAAATCTGGCCGCCTTTTCGGTGTCCCCCTCGAAACAGACACAACATACGCAAGAGTAGCACAATATACTCCTAGTTATAGCATGTATTCAACAGTGGTTGATGGTTGTACCCAGGAACTCTAATTGACGTCTGTGAGGAATGAAATATGCTACACATGACTTTTAATACCATAAATCATCGAGTTGTTTTGTCATGTCTCCCCTCTCGCTATGAAACGGGGACACCTCTTTTTCCCATATTAGAGAGAGAGAGAGACCCTGTGGTATGTCGAATTACCGGGTGAATGAGTAGTCTTTGGCGTACTGCAAGTCTGTATCTTTATTGATGCTTTGCTGCACGCTTGAGTGCTTGGGGGTTGCCGTTGCTTTTTTGCTGGTGAGGGAGGGGTTGTTGCCTTGTTGCTGCTTGTGCATGGGAGGGGGAGCTGGTGGTGGGGGGCTTTGGGGTTCTAACATCTGTCATTCATTCTTTAAGGCACTCCTCTGTTTTTGTGGATGTTTGCAAAGAAAAAGAGTTTCAGGATGTATATGGTATACATTTCTCTGACATTAAATATACTTAATGACTTGTGTTTTTTGGATGCCACTGACAGTTGTGAAATACAAGATGAGCCACAGACTATTGTGCAGAGATTGTGCAAATCTCCTAAGGATGCAATTTCACCAGATATGATCATTATTGTGGTCTTACTCAAATTAAACCACTTTTGTGATGCATGTAAAACAAAACAGGCACTAATGAATCTGTTTCCTTGGCAAAAGTGCTTTACTTTATATTTATTTAAATTAAATTTCACCTGTTTTCCCATTCTAGTAAGCCACAATTTTTCACAGCGATCAGTATTGTAGGCCAGGCAACTTACTTTTGTAAGATCAGAAAATAGAGTATTGATGTCTTGAAAAACAAATCCTGTATCTCTGTACAACAATCACTTAGGCCCAGCCCAAACACTTTCAATTTCTCTTTCTGGAACAACACCTAATGGAATCTTTTATTTTCTTACTAATAACTAATTTGCTACAATCTCTCTTGCAATAAAAAGAAATTTGTCCATCTATTTCTTGACACATCTATAGAATGTTTTCCTCGGCTTTATATACAACACCTCTTATGCACTTCCTCCATCCTCTAATTGGCTACATAGTTGAAAAAAAACTATAAACATGGCAAAAATATCATTCCTTTAACATTTCTAGATAGTTTAGTAACCAATGGATTTCTAAATGATCAGCAAAGTTATCTCCTTTTATAATAGTGTTATATCAGCTATACTGAATCCACAAGTACCTTGCCCCAATATTAAATTGCCTTCCAGAGCCCATCTACAATATATAATATTTAGAATTATGCTCAACACTTCAATTTGCAAGCTATGCCATATCTGACTTGCACTTACCATATCCCATGCAAAGTTAGCAAGCCAATAAATGCCAGGCTTCACGCCGCTAACAAACTGAAGGTGCTTAGCCTTGCTGACACGCTCTTCGACGAGGAAGAGAACAAAACTGGCTGGCACAAAGGACATGGCAAAGATAACACAAATGGAGACAAGCACATCAACCGAGGTAGCCATCCTGCAAAAAGGGGAAAAGTGTGTTAGAAGCTAGAAATTAGCATACAGTCAAATAAGCAATAACTGTCATATTTTCTCTTAATATGCATTTGAACATGGAAGGCAATAACAATGTTACAAATAAATAAAAAAACACTAAAAATGTTAGTGACCTGTCTAATCCAGTGAGTTCCATCAACCCAAGATCACAAAGTGCTTCATAAATAATGGACATTGAGCCCAAGACATTGGGCAGTCTTAAAAAAGAAGGAATGAACACGCAAAAAAATACTGGATACACTCTGCACTTGTTAACATTGACAGTTTCTCCTTCCACAGATGCTGTCTGACCTGCCGAGTGTTTCCAACATTTCATTGCCAGCATCTGCAGGTTTTCTGATTTTCTTTTACAGAATTTGGAGATGTTTAGGAAGGAGAGTTATGGTCTACATAGGAGGGAGGGGTTAGGTTGATTATGGGTTATGTTTATGTAGGTTGGCACAACATTGTGTACAAGGACCTGTACTGTGCTGTACTGTTCTACATAGGAAGGGCAATTTGTGGCTGGGCTGTAATTATCAAGGATGAAGAGGATTTGAGGGACTAAATCTCAATGCCTGAAAGTGGTATCACATAGGGCCATGGAGGGCGGAACTTAGGATGTTGGCGCCTAATGGCAATGCCTTTGCTTGCATCTTCGGAAACAGCTCTATTTCTATCTTTAACATCTCTTTTTTCCCTTTTCAGGGTTCTTTTGAAGACCCTGACCTGGAGTTACATGCTGACTTTGATTCTTTGCGGGAATGGGGCCCACTCTTGGGGCCTCATGACCGGACGTGGCCCAGAAGACTAGTGCGCCTTCAGGGTGCCGGATTTTTGTGGCTCTGGAGACGGACTGATTCGAGGCCGGTGCTGCCACCTGATGTGTCATGGGAGTACATGGAAGATTGAAAGCAGCGAGCTGGTTGCTGGCTGTGTGCCCAGAGACCCAAGACCTTTAGGCACAGAGCTTGAAAAAAGCGATGCAACAGACTTTTAACATCATAAATCAGCCAGTTGTTTTTATGCCTCCCCTTTCGCTGTGAAATGTGGACACCTCTTTTTCCCTTATGAGGGAGAGAGAGAGCCTATGGTATGTTGAATACCAGGTGAATTGGGATACTGCAAGTCTGTGTCTTTATTGATGCTTTGCTACATGCTTGAGTGCTCGGTGGGGGATGCTGATACTTTTTTGCTGGTGGGGGAGGGGGGTGGTCATTGATTTGCTGCTGCTTATGCGTGGGAGGGACTTCGGGGTGCTAACATTTAACTGTCATTCATTCTTTGTGGCACTCCTCTGTTTTCATGAATATTTGCAAAGAAAAAGAATTTCAGGATGTATATTGTATACATTTCTCTGACACTAAATTGAACCTATTGAACATGTGAGCCAACTGATAACCTTGTCCAGTCCTCTCACATATTTGATTTTAGAGCCATTGAATAATGAATAGGAGTAAGGTGGAATGTTTTTCAAACAGTCTACTTTCTAACTAGGAGTCCTAATACTAAATGCAGCATCCTAGCTGTTGCACAAAGATTTGAGCTGGGTCCCTACCAAGACCAATAGACCAAGGAGCAGAAATAGGCCATTCAGCCCATCAAGTCTGCTCTGCCATTCAATCATGGCTGATGTATTATCTCTCTCAATCCTATTCTCCTGCCCTCTCCCTGTAACTTCTGACATTTTTGCTGATCAAGAATCTGTTCCAATTAGTGCTGTTTGGTACCATTTAAATACTTTCTATTTTACCAGCTACTTACAATGCAACCTCAGAAAGTTGTTCTTTGGTCAAGTTGAGTGGGTGGTTGAAGGCTGTAATACCAAACAGTCGAGGATCTTTTCCTGGTGGAAGATTTGCTCTCAGTACTGCATTATTCATCACATTCACAAAGCTCACCATAGCATGCCAACCTTTATTGTTGAACCACACCTGCAAACAAAAAGAAAATGTTCTTTCTATTATAATGGAAGTATCCTAGAATCTTCTAATAAAATATTTCAGTTGCTTCTTAACATCTTGTACTTGAGCCAAAGAGGCATACAAGGCACATCACAGTGCACCCCAATAATAAGACAGTTATAAAGTCCTATAACACAGAAACCGGCCCATCCTGTCATGCCAATCATGAACTACCCATCTATATTAATCTTACTGACCAGCACTTGGTTCACAGGCTTCAATGCATCATCATTTCAAGTGCTAATTAAATACTTCTTAAATGTGAAAGTCACTGTCCCTACCATCCTGTAAGGCGGTGCATTCTGAACTACAACCATCCTCTGGATGAAAAACAAAATCTTATTCACTCTAAACTTATTATTGCTTACTTGCTATTGGGATAAGTTTGCAATACCTGCCTTTATCTATGTCCTTCATAATTTTGTGTGTCCATCAAGTTCCCTCTCAGCCTTCTTCACTTCAAGGGAGACAAACCCAGTCTATTCAGTTTCTCCTCAAGATTGAGATACTCCATCCCAGACAACACCTTAACGAATCTTATCTTAGCAGAATCCTGCCCAAAAACCAATCCCATTCACACAGTGCCAAAATCTCTCTTTAGTTTGGCTATAGCTGCTAATTATTTTGTTCCTTTGGCAGCATTTTCCAGTGAACTTTTTTTTAATGTGTGAACTAAATATGATATGTTATTCTGTGTGACCCATTTAGTGGCTGGGATAGACCCATTCTCTTTAACCATAAGGCTAGTAAAACTGGAGGCTGCTGTTAGGAGTAAGTACTTAACATAATTATTAAAAGTATTACTAATACATTAGGTGGGCACGTGGCCAAGTGGTTAAGGCATTCAACTAGCGATCTGAAGGTTGTGAGTTCCAGCCCCAGCCGAGGCAGCGTGTTGTTTCCATGAGCAAGGCACTTAACCACACAGTGCTCTGCGACGACACTGGTGCCAAGCTGTATGGGTGTCGTGGAGAGGGGAGACTTGCAGCATGGGCAACTGCCAGTCTTCCATACAACCTTGCCCAGGCCTGCACCGTGGAGACTGAAGACTTTCCAGGCGCAGATCTATGGTCTCGCAAGACTAACGGATGCCTTTACTTTAATACATTAGATATAATAGGTTCTTAAACAGGCACATGGATGAAAGAAGAATGGAGGACTATGTGGGGGGTAAGCTTAGATAGGCTAAAAGGTTGATACAACATTGTGGGCTAAAGAGATAGCACAGTACTGAACTGTTCTATGTTCGTTTCTGATGTGGAGATGTTTTAACTAAGTTGCTGCTGTCCTTGGATGGTGTGTACGAAGTCAAGCATTTGCCAGCAGGGGTCAGGCGTGATAAACTCTCGCAGAGCTGCACTACGCTGAATGTGAGTTCATGACAACTTAACTGAAATAGCCTAAAGTAGGAACAAAGATAACCTATCCTTGCTTGTCTCGCTTCGTGAACACCAGCAGGATTCCTTTAATTCTACAAGAAATCCAGCCTGCAAAATGTTAATTGTGAACTGAATAGATCTTTCATTTTGGCCACTGCCCATCTTACAAGGTTGTAATGTGGAGTCTCTTACACAACCAAAGTGCAGTGACATGGAATCTATAGCTAATCCTGGTCAAAGGGCATTTCTGTTCCTAACAAAGCTCTCACCATGCTTGATTTAACAAGATCACAATATCCTTTTGTTTCTTTCTTTAGCTTGCACTGAGTTGCCTTGCTGTTCCAAGGACTTTCGTCTGGCCTCTTATTACAAAATCACATGTAATAATTTGTGAATCAATTGTAGTTTGATACTTGAAGGGAAACTTGTAGATTGGAAAGTATTTTATGAACCCTCAGCTCCAAGTCAAAAGAAAACAGTAAACAGGGGGTCATTTGATATATAATAGGCTCAGTTAGACAGACGTGTGGAAAAGGTTGATCAAAATCTTTCAGACCTACTTTAGTATTGTTCTTTGTGCTCAGCCCTTTGATAAACTTTGTAATGTTTTCCAGCAGTCGGTCTGTGGAACTCCCCTGTAACGAAGAGGAAACTTAGTAATTGCTTAAGGCAAGAAATGAACACATTAACCATTAAATAACAGTAACAACCGTAAGAAATTTTGGAATCAATAATATCAAAAAAGGATTTAGGAATAAAAATTAGTACTACCTGAAATAAATAAAGAAACTTAGGTAGAACTATCATCTTAATAGCATTGATTTGGCCAACTAATGTTAAGGACATCGGAGACCATTCAGTTAATAATTGTTTAATATGTTCAATTAAAGGTAAGAAATTAGCCTTGAATAGGTCCTCATCTTTCTTAGTAATTTTAACCCCTAAATACATGAAGTATTCTATAGCCAATCTAAATGGAAAACTTATGTAAATTAAAGTTTGCGTATTTAATGGGAATAACTCACTCTATCAAAATTTAATTTATAACCAGAAAAGCTACTAAATTGAGCAAGTAATGATATTACTGAAGGAAGGGATTTCTCTGGATTAGAAATATATAATAACAAGTCAGCTGCATATAGTGATACCTTATGTGTTTCGTTGTCCCAAATAATGCCAAATATATTTGGTGAATCTCGAAAAGCAATTGCCAAGGGTTCTAAAGCAATGTCAAATAGTAAAGGACTTAAAGGACAGCCCTGCCTAGTACCACGAAAAAGCCTTACAAAGGGAGATCTCTGACTATTTGTAACTACAAAGGCCAAAGGTATATGATATATCAATTTAATCCAGGATATAAACTTTGGACTAAAATTAAATTTCTCAAGTGTATTAAACAAATATTTCCATTCAATTCTGTCAAATGCCTTCTCAGCATCCAATGAAATAATACATTCTGGAATTTTATGTGAGGAAGTATATATAATATTCAATAATCTCCTAACATTAAAGTATGAGTAATGATTTTTTATAAATCCTGTCTGATCTTCTGAAACAATTTTGGGCAACATGTTTTCCAATCTAATTGCCATTATTTTAGAAAGAATTTAAAATCTAGATTCAACAAAGATATTGGTCTGTATGAAGCACATGCAGTAGGGTCTTTATCTTTTTTAAGAAGTAGGGAAGTGGATGCTTCATAAAGGGATTGTGGTAGTTTACCTATCAATAAGGCATCTTTAAAAGTTCTACTTAACCAAGGAGAGAGTAAATTGGAAAAACATTTAAAAAATTCTATTGTAAATCCATCCGTACCAGGGGCTTTACCGGCGTTCATTAAAGAAATTGCTTTCTGTAGTTCTTCCTCCGTAATCAGTGTATCTAATAGTAAACATTCATCAGATGATAGTTTGGGGGTATTCAATTTTCCTAAGAATTCATGCATTGTAGTAGTATCATCAGGGAATTCTGACTGATATAAAGAGGTATTGAATTCTTGAAAGGATTTATCAACTTCATCATGGTCAACCGTAAAATTGCCATCCTGTTTACAAACTTTAATAATCTGACGTTTAACTGAAACAGTTTTCAATTGATTGGCCAATAATTTCCCCAATTTATCACCATGTATATAAAATAGAGATTTAGTTTTAAGTAACTGGTTTTCAATGGGAGATGTTAATAACAAACTATGTTGCATCTGAAGTTCAACTCTCTTTTTATTAAGCTCCAAATTGGGAGTAACTGAATATTCTTTATCAATTTCTTTAATCTTAACAACAAATATACACATTTCATTATTGGTTCGTTTTTTTAATCCAGCAGAGTATGAAATAATTTGTCCATGAATATATGCTTTAAAAGTTTCCCATAAAGTCCCACTGGAAATTCCTTCAGTAGAGTTAGTTGAAAAGAAAAAAAACAATCAGTTCTTTAATGAAACTAACAAACTTTAAGTCTTGAAGTAAGGTCGAGTTGCACCGCCATTGTCTAGTTCTCAAACTTACATCAGCTAATTTAATTGATAAATTCAGAGGTTCATGATCAGAAATAGCAATTGCATCATAGTCACAAGCAATGACAGATGGTACTAATTGGGAGTCAATAAAAAAGTAATCAATTCTAGAATAATTGTGATATACATGAGAGAAAAAAGAGAACTTTATCATTAGGGTATAAAAGCCGCCAAGTGTCTGACATTCCAGAGTCCACTAAAAAGAATTAATAAAAAAATGCAGATTTATTTGGTAAGATTTGTTTAACTGAAGACCTATCCATCAAAGGATTCAAACAGCAATTAAAGTCTCCACCCATTATCAACTTATATTCATTTAAGTTAGGAAATAATGCAAATAATTTCTTTAAAAATTCAGGATAATCGTCATTTGGAGCATAAATATTAACCATAACAACTTTTTGATTATAAAGTAAACCAGTAATTAACAAAAATCTACCAGTTGGGTCTGAAATTGTCTCATAATGAATGAAATTGAAGAATCAGCAATTATAGAAACACCTTTCACCTTTGCGGATGAATTAGAATGAAACTGCATGCCCCTCCAAAATCTAAAAAAAGTTTACTGTCCTCCTGCCTCACATGAGTCTCCTGTGCAAAAATAATCTTGAGCTTTCAGTCTATGAAATATTTAAAAAAAATTTTTCCATTTAATCAGATGGTTCAAACCATTAGTATTCCATGAATCAAAATTAATAGTCTTATCCATTTTCAATGAGTAAATCATATAGTGTGTAAAGGGTTAATCCTACTGCAGGGAAACTCATGTTCCCAGAAAAAGGAAAACAGGTCAGAAGAGGAACCAGAAGTCACGACAGTCAGACATATTTGTAGTTTCAGTTCAGCCCAGAGAGAACAGAAAGAAAAAAGAAGACACCCCTCCCCAACCCCACAAGACCCGGAAACTAGCCAATAGACAGCTAGAAAGAAAACTACCGCAGACTCTACCCCCATCTCTCTAGTGACAAAGTTCCAAAATTTAAAAAATTTAAAGCATCCACCATTTTACTAAGCGTTTTTAAAGAATCACGAAAAGCCAATTTCAAAGGGAAAAGCGTTAATAGATTATTTATGTTTCACAAATTCAAAAAAGGGCAATCAGTCCATTAGAACTCAAGTCAAACATAGTTATTTTAAATAGTTGCAAGAGGAAAAAAATCATTAAAAAACGGCTTTATCATAAAGATATAACGAATACCCTTAATTCAAAACCGAATATACCTTTTACTAAAGCTAGGAGAAAAAAATATTCAAACGATAAAAGTCCAGATCTATAATTTTTTTTTAAACTTAAATCAAGTGTATGTTAATACATAAGAATAAACAAAGTTAATCTTTAATCTATAGGGGACTGCCATGTTTTAAATTTACACCAGCCTGAAATAGACTAAACAAAGTAAAAACATATACATAGAACACACTAAAACAGACGATGGGCCTTTTTAAACTTTTTAAAAAAATATTTCAGAAAGCCATTTTAAAAAACAAGAAATAATTATCTTAAAAATATGGCAAATACTTATAATTCGAAACAGGATACACATTTTACCAAAACATAAGTAAAAAAAAAATAAGGTCTACTATTAAACTGTAGACTGTAGCAAATTACCATTTTGGTTTAAACTATTGAAGGTAGTTTTTAATCTTCGAAACCATTAGACTATAACAAACTGTCGACTTTATTCACTAGGCAAATAAAATCTATCATTAAACTATGGAAAACTGTCATTTTGATGTAAGCTGTCGAAGACAATTTTTAAACCACATAACCGTTAGACTATATTGAAACTGTCAAACTTGCATTTAGATCCTCGAAAAACTTTTAAGCCTGTTTGACTGAAGTGAACCATTTGAGGAATCCATCAGATAAGATCATTCTGAGGCAAGCAGGGAATAATAAAGCAGGTCTGAATTGAGCATGATACAGATCACTCACCACCAATTTAAACACCGATCTTTGACGCATTACTTTGGGACTATAATCTTCTACCAATTGAAAGTTGTGATTTCCATAAGCCATAATTCTTTTCTGACGGGCAAGTCGAATTAACTGTTCCTTAATCTGTACATAATGAAATCATAATATAATATGCCTTGGCTTGAGATCCGACGCCAGCTTCGTTCTCAGGACTCGATGCGCACGATCCAAAATTGGTGGCTTTGAGAACATTTCCGAGCCAAACACCTTCCTTAAAAATGGAGAGAAAAATTCAGTGGGGTCTTCTCCTTTTTCCAATATCTTCAGGCAGGCCAATTATTCTAATATTTTGTCTGTAACTTCGACCTTCCAGATCAATCATCTTAATTTTCTGTTGCTCCAATGTTTGAATAGCCGAATACAGTTTCCTTCCCAGAGTCTGGACTCTGCCTTTTATCTTCTTGTCGGCTTCCTCAAGTTCAAAAACACGTCCCTGTAACTTCTTGGTCTCCCGTTTAAATGTTTCCATTGCATTACTAATCATCCTTAACGTCACATCCACGGCGTCGACTTTCTCTTCCAATTTTGAATCTCTCTGCTCGATTTTCTCATTCAATAATTTTGAAATTTTCTCTTCCAGTTTCAAATTTTTTTGGTCGATTTTTTCATCCAGTAATTCCGATATTGCAGCCAAGGTAAGCTTCCTCTTTCCACTGCTTTCAGCTAGAGTCTTTTGTCCTCTGGTATTCATTTTCACTAAATAAGGATCAAATTTCAAGCATATGAAAATGTTATATGCTTTAGTATAAGTAAGTAATAGAAGAGTGGTAAAACGTTGTAAAGTTTAGGAGCAAGCTTCAACTCAACTCACTCCATCCGGCGTCACCTACAGAGCCCCCAGTTTCCCCCATTTGTTTACGTACGACTCCAGAACTACTTTTATTTTAATTCATGAAAACCTTTACTGTTCTCTTTCATCTGGCACTGCCACCTGTCCCCTTCAATCTATCACAGACACTCTATCACTCCTTCACCTGGTGTATGTTGTATTTCTTGCTTTCCCAGTTCTGATTAGAAGTTATCATTCAAAAAGATTTCATTTCCAGCGTCCGCAGTAACTTTCTTTCTCGACACAAGCAGCAACTGACCTCTGCCTCTCTGTTGCCTGCACTACATGAAATAGGAACATGTTCTCAAACCACCGTGCCAGCAGCCCTTTTCATTGTCATAAGAACCACTCTGAGGAGCAGTTGTTCCGAGGCTCATGAACATGACTTTCACTAACAGAATTGCAGGAAGACCAGTTAAGAAAAAGGATGAGGCTTAAAGCAGTTCCATACCTTTGTGATACTGAGTCGTGTCCTGATCTCAGTGACGGACATATTAACTTCATTCAGCGAAGGTAAAATCTGAGAACTTCGTGCTCCAAAGGAGAATCCTCCATACCTACAATAGATCAAGGGTATCTTTTTCTTGATTCTACTCACTTTTACATATACACTCTTTAAACCCATATGAACAGATTTCAGTTTTACAGCTTGCAGATTTATAAAGATATACGTAAAATAAAAACAATACAAGGGACTGAAATGAAACAAAATTGAAAGTTCCAAGATAAAAAAAAGCAGAACTGGCTACTTCTATGGTGAAAGGACAGTTATTGTAATGGTACCGTTTGAGATTAACCATTTGCTTGATTTTTCGCTCTTCCAGATAGACAGGCTTGCTGTAGGTCATTTTTCTAGTTACGGATATTCTTAGGAAGTAATAGTTAACCACATTTAAACTCAGTGTAATTTACTCAGTTGCTTTCCTCAAAGGAAAAGATGGATTTATGAAACTTAGCCAAGAGTTTACAGGTCATTTCCAAGTTATGAACTCCCAATTTATAGACACCCCCTACATACATTGAGCTTCTGCAATATTACTAAGTTCAAAAGTCCAGTGTACATATGCTCATTTCTACAATGGGCTGAACTAGTTTCTCCTCTCTCTTTGTCTCTCCGCACCCCCCCCAGTACTTTAGTTAATTTTTCTTTCTTATCAATCTTATGTGGTTTTGATGCCATTCATTACAATACCGTGGGGATATGGATACCACAGTGTATGATTTTGTCTATTTTCTAATATATGGTTTACAGACTTCTGCAAAAGCAGGAACTTTTCATTACCTGGAGACAGCCTGCACTTTCATACATGTTAGAAAGCACCGAAATAATCTAACATCAATGAATTTCACGCTATAGACCAAAGAATTTTAAAGGTGGTAGAGATTCCTTTTGGCAAACAGTGTAACATTTGGATAATCAAAGCATGCATGCCAACTTTTCCCCCACCCCCCGTTGGCTATACACTGGACACAGTAACCTACCTGAACTCGTTCACCCACTTCTTGGTTTTCAAACTGAAAACATGAACAACAAGTTTAAGTTACTTACAGAGCACCAGAATAAATAAATGGCTTAAAATGCATAGTTGAATAAATCAGAGTACGTTTAATTGCATGATTAACAGCCATATCACTTTGTACCTCTTACTAAGGATTTGGGGATAGGTCTTCACAAGATAGTCAGAGATATTCCTGCCCGTTAGGTTCTGAAGTATGTCCCCAGTATTCCGATGCATCTGTTTAGAAAAGGAAACCCAGTGTTGTTAATACAAATGATGCTCTACAATCTTTTGATCAAGTCCCTGTAGCTGGGCAACTACAATAGTCCAGTGTCTATATTTCAATGTGTATTCTGGTGCTATAACTTATAATTTCTGGTGGGCTACATATTGTGCAAGACGAGGGTACATCAAGGGCCTGGGAAAGTTCAAAGTAAATTTAGTTCAAACTAACTTATCAAACTAGGAATATGTTACCATATAGTGTCCTGAGATTAATTTTCCTGCAGGCATTTACAGGAAAGAAAGCAATCCAATAGAACTTATGAAAGCCTATGCATAACCAGACAAAGACTGTCAAAGAACTGATGTGCAAAAAGAGACAAACTGTGCAAAAAAAAATACTGAGAAGATGAGTTGTAAAGAGTGAGTGTGCAAGTCATAGAATCTGGTTCAGGAGCCTGATGGTTGAAGAGTAATAACTGTTCCTGAATCTGTCGGTGTCAGCCCTAAGGCTTCTGTATCTCCTGCCTGATGATAGTATTGAGAAGGGGGGATGGCCTGGATGAGTTTCAGTTTCAATATCTGACAACGGTTCAGGAAAGCAAAGAAGAGCTGCTGGAGGCAGTTTCTGTGGAAGCAGTCAGATGGAAGGCATTTCAGATCGAGACCCTGTACATGGAGGGTCTCAACCCGAAACACTGACTGTCTATCTCCCCCCATAGATGCAACCTGGCCTGCTGACTTCCTCCAGAATGGATGGTGGGGTCTTTGATAAAGGATGCTGTTTTCTTGTGGCAGCAGTCCATGTACTGTAAATATATTCAATGGCGGGGAGGGTTTTGCCTGTGGTGGAGTGGGCTGTGTCCTTTTCCTGGGCATTGGTGTTTCCATACCAGGGAATGATACAACCAGTTAGGAAATACTCTGCTGTGAATCTATAGTTGTAGAAGTTTTTGGTGACATGCTGAACCTATGCAAACTTCTAGGAGGTGCTGTCATGCCTTCTTTGTGATGGTCCTTATGTGCTGGTCCTCCTGACATGCTATCACCAATGAATTTAAAGCTACTAACATTCTCGACCTGCATTCCACTAACAAGGACTGGCTCGTAGACCTCTAGCTTCTTCTGCCTGGAGTCAACGATCTTCTCTTAGGTTTTGCTGACGTTGAGCGAGAGGTTGCTGTTGTGGCAGCACTCTACCGGATTTTCAATCTCCCTCCTATATGCCAATTTGTCAGCACCTTTGATTCAACCTTCAACAGTGATGTCATTAGAACACTTAGAGATGGCATTGGTGCTGCACAATTATAGTATAAAGTGAGTAGAGCAGGGGCTAAGCACACAGCCCGATGGTGCACCTGTGTTGATGATAAGTGTAGAGGAGATGTTATTGCCAATTCCTACTGACTGGGGTCTGCCAGTGAGGAAATCTAGGATCCAGTTACAGAGAGGTACCAAAGCCCAGGTCTTGGAGTTTAGTGATGAGTTTTGTGGGAATGATAGGATTGAATGTTCAGCTGTAGTAAATGAAGAGCATCCTGATGTATGCATCTTCATTGCCCATGTTTTCCAGAGCTGAGTAAAGAGTCAATGAAGTAGCATCTGGCGTTGACCTGTTGTGATGGTAGGCAAATTGTAGTGAATCCACGTTACTCCTCGGGGAAGAACTGATTCTGCTGCATGACCAACTTCTCAAAGCACTTAATGTGTGGATGTAAATGCTACTGAGTAATAGTCATTGAAGCAGGTTACCATGTTCTTCTTCAGCACTGGTATTGATGCCTGCCTGAAGCAGGTAAGTACCTCAGACTACTGGAGTGACAGGTAGAAGACATCCATGAACATTCCAGATGATTAGCACAGGTCTTCAATACTGGACCAGGTACTTTCCATGGATTCATTTGCCTGAAGAATGCTCTCATATTGGCCTCAGAGACTGAGATCACAGGGCCATCAGGGGTTGTAAGGGTTCGTGAAGGTGGCTCCATGTCCTGTCAGTCAAAGGGAGTACAAAAGGCATTGAGCTCATCTGGGAGCAAAACCTTGTTGCCATTCATGTTCCTTGGTTTTGCTTTGCAGGAAATGATGACATTCAAGTCTTGCTGCAGTAATCATGCATCTGTCTGTAATTCTGGTTTTGTCCATAGTTGCTGCATTGCATGTGAGATGGCATTCTGGAGGTCATACCTGGACCTCTTGTATTTTCCTGGATTATTAATCTCAAATGTTTGCCCTTGCAGATTTTAGATCTCTTTGTTCTCCAGGGTTTCTGGTTGGAGAAGACTGAATAATTTTGTGGGGATACACTCATCCCCGCATGTCATTATAAAGTCCATGACAACTGTGGTGGATCATTCAGGTCCTCTGAGAAATTCTTGAACATGGCACAGACCACCGACTCAAAGCAGTCCCACAGTTACCCCACTGCCTCCCATGACCACCTCTTTGTTGCAACAACACACACACACACAAACTACTGGAGGGTACTCAGCAGGTCAGGCAGATCTTTGAAAATGAATGAACAGTTGACGTTTCAGGTCAAGACCCTTCATTAGGCTTGATCAGGAAGGCGGGAAATGCCAGAATAGAAATGGGGGAGGGGGGAAGAAGGACAAGTGAGAACATGACAGGTGAAGCCAGGTGGGTGGAGAAAGAGGAATCTGATGTAAGAAGAGAGTGGACCACATCTTTGCTGTCCTTATCTCTTGGGCCTTGCTGTTTAGCCTCTGCCTACATGCAGGTAGGAGAAGTCAGCCAGATGGTTGGACTTGCCAAAATGTGGTCAAGGAATGGAACAGGAGGAATTCTTGAAGGTGATGTTGCAGTAGTTGAGGGTGTTGGGTTCTTGGGTGCTGCAGGTAGTTAGTAGATTTCTTCAAGCTAACCTGATTGAAGTGTCCAGCAAGGACATGAAAGTCATCAGGGTGTTTCTTTTTAGTTAATCATCCCACTCAATATCTTGAGTGCTAGCTGGAAATCTGCCTTTGGTGGTATGTAAAATGCAGTCAGGATCATAGCAGAGAACTCTCACAGTAAATAAAACAGTTGGCACCTAATCTTTAGATGCTTCAGGTTGGGAGAACAAGAGTGAGACAAAACCACAATGTCTGACTACCACGATGAGATTATCATGAAGCAGACGCTACTGCCTCTCCTTTCCTGATGCTACTGTCCAGTCCATCTGATGGATTAGGAACCTCTCAGGCTGGAGCGTTGTGTTCAGAGTGTGTGGGTGAGCCATGTCTCAGTGAAACAGGGATTGCAGCAATCCCTCATTTCCCTCAGATACAGGAATCACAGCAAATTGCAGTGACAGCAGTTTAGAAAATCTACCACAGTAGTATTTCTGTGAATTCCCCCTCCCCAAAACATCACTGAATACCACCAATGCCAATTTCTCCCACAATGATAGCCGCAATGCTGGAAGTCAGGCCAAAATTTCTGGAAACAAATGTTAGTAACTGCAGTTGTGACATGGATCATATCATATAAAAGGGCATAAAGTGATAAGGAACTTCGAGATTTACTTGAAGTGAAAAAATTGCCAAGCTAGACGGGAAGGGTGTGGAGGCAGAATTAGATAATTAATTCACAGAAATGTCAGAAACACAACAAACCAGATGGCAAGTTTTAAATCTAAAGAGGAAACCCTGGAGATTTATGAAGTTTGTCCAGATTGGAAATTTCAACTATGAGAAAAAATTGGATAACTTAAGGCTTTCTTGACTTAATTGAGGTGTAAAATTATGAGAACATAGATAAATGCAAAGGACTTATTTTCTTTAGCTGGTAAGTCAAAAACCAAGTGATCCAATTAGTAATTGACAGAAGGATTGTAGGAGAGAAGAAAATTTAGTTGCCTTCAGAGGCTGGAATCCTTGCTTGAAGGAAGTGGAAGCAGAAATTCTCAACACATTTACAAGGTGTTTGGACATGTACCAGGCTTTCGAGGCTATAGACCAAGAGCTGGAAAAGTTGGTGGCTAGTTATTTTTAGCACAAATGCGCCATATATCTTTCTTCTGTGTTGCAAATTATCTATAATTCTATTAAATGAAGCAGTTGGACAAGTAAAACTAAGTGCCTAAATTTAAGAAAGCACCCTGTTAAGAAAAAGATATAGGCTATTGAACGTTTTCTTTAAAAAGTTCATTATTTAGAATATACAAACTTATTTAAATGATTACAAAATATAACTGAGAAGCCAACCCGTCAAAATTAATTGTTCACCAATTGTGGCAAGTTCTCTACTAAAAGGAAGTTTTCATTTTTCAAAATAAAATTTAGAAAACACAAGAGAAAAACAAGGCAATTGGAAATGGTGTGTAAACATGATTTGAGTGCAAACGCTATATTTTTAATGGATTGTAGTTTGATAGACACAGCTGGGACTTTCAGACATTTAGATGGTACCCATGCACATGTGGAGGTTGCATCTGCGCAATTAGATCCGCTGTAGTAAACGAAGAGCATCTTGATCTATGAATCTTCATTGTCCAGGTTTTCAGAGCTGAGTAAAGAGCCAATGAAATAGCATCTGCTGCTGACATGCTGTAGGCAAATCGTAGCGAATCCAGGTCAAGTAGATCTGAGAAAAATTGCTCAGTCTAGCTTCTGTTTACAATCCTGCAAAAAATACCTAATAAGATCACAAAGCATGGCAGTGCCCATTTACCTTTTCATGTATTTGGCTCTGCATTTCTGGTAAATGAGAGATAAACCTCACAACAAGCTAGAAATTATAATAACATTCAATGAACCTGGCCATTGTTGTGCTTTCAAAACCACCAGCACAAAAAAAATGAAAAACACAAATTATCTACACATATTCATCATACCTAATCTATTCTGCTCACCTCTGCAGGTGGAAGCCCTCCTGCTCCTTGTCGACATTCAGGCAACATCCTCTTACTCTCCTCTGAGCTACACTCGCATGTCGGAGATGGGTTCTGCATCGTCCAGTTACCATTGAGAAAAATGTTCATAACTGATCCAGGGATAAGGGGAGTTATCCATTCAGTACTGCCTTGTGAGCAATGTTCGTCTCTTAGGGGGAAGAGGGGAATGAGGTATGAAATTAAAAAAAAGCAGTTAATACAAAATTCAATGTTAGTCAGACCAGTAATGCATACACTCTTGTCACCACTTTACAGGAGATGTGTAAATGCACTGGAGAGAGAGTACACAGGATTTGTGAGGATGTTGCCAGGGCTGGGAAGATGCAAGTATGAGGACAGACCGAACTAGCTAAATTTCTGACTAAGGAAGATATTTAACATAACTGTGAAGATCTTTGAGGCGCCAACATAAGGAGCAAAGGATGCTTTCTTAATACAGAGAGAGAGATCAAAAAGAAAGGGGTTGAGATTCAAAGTATTTGATGGAAGGATGAGAGGAGGGAAGAGGATTTTATTTTTCACAGAGATATTGGTACAGATCTTGAACTTGTCACCTGCTATTCATTTATTGAGCTAATTAATACGTCCTACGTACTTCCACCACTGCAACTTAGTTTAATTTATCCCTTCTTCAGTTCATTCAGTCCTGATGAAGGGTCTTGGCATGAAACAGTGACTGTTTACTCTTTTCCACAGATGCTACCTGGCCTGCTGAGTTCCTCCAGCATTTTGTGTGTTACTTGGATTTCCAGCATTTGCAGATTCTCTCTTGTCAGTTCATTTAATCCTGCAGCTCTCATCTTATGTCTTTATTGTTATTAGACTTGACTATTGCAACATTTTCCTCTTACGTTCCATCCTCAGAATTAAAAGACATTAAATGCTGTCTCTCTTTCCTAAATCGCAACACATCCTATTCACCAATCGCCTCTGGGTTTGCTAATCATCACTGGATTCCAGATATACAAAAACTCAATTTTAAATGTACTACTTTTGTTTTCAGATCTCTCCTCTGCTTTTGTCCGACAGTCCTCCAGGACATCACTTATATACCTTTATCTCACTTTTTCCTCCTTTAAGATATTCCTTAAAACCTCTTTGACCGAACTTGCTATCTGCATAAATATCTCTTTTTGTTTTACAAAGCTCATTCAAAATTCAGAATGGCTTGTTGTGCCAAAGATAAACACAAACTCAAATTGCTTCTTTCAGAAGCAGTTAACTAAATTATAGCAACATACATCAAAGTTGCTGGTGAACGCAGCAGGCCAGGCAGCATCTATAGGAAGAGGTGCAGTCGACGTTTCAGGCCGAGACCCTTCGTCAGGACTCACTGAAGGAAGAGTGAGTAAGGGATTTGAAAGTTGAAGGGGGAGGGGGAGATCCAAAATGATAGGAGAAGACAGGAGGGGGAGGGATAGAGCCGAGAGCTGGACAGGTGATAGGCAAAAGGGGATACGAGAGGATCATGGGACAGGAGGTCCGGGAAGAAAGACAAGGAGGGGTGGGGTTTGACCCAGAGGATGGGCAAGATACCTCAGAGGGACAGAGGGAGAAAAAGGAGAGTGAGAGAAAGAATGTGTGCATAAAAATGAGTAACAGTTGGGGTACGAGGGGGAGGTGGGGCCTTAGCGGAAGTTAGAGAAGTCGATATTCATGCCATCAGGTTGGAGGCTACCCAGACGGAATATAAGGTGTTGTTCCTCCAACCTGAGGCCGCCTCCTCTACTGTGGAGATGAAGCCACACTCAGATTGGAGGAACAACACCTTATATTCCGTATGGGTAGCCTCCAACCTGATGGCATGAACATCGACTTCTCTAACTTCCACTAAGGCCCCACCTCCCCCTCGTACCCCATCTGTTACTCATTTTTATGCACACATTCTTTCTCTCACTCTCCTTTTTCTCCCTCTGTCCCTCTGAATATACCTCTTGCCCATCCTCTGGGTCACCCCCCCCCTTGTCTTTCTTCCCGGACCTCCTGTCCCATGATCCTCTCGTATCCCCTTTTGCCTATCACTTGTCCAGCTCTCGGCTCTATCCCTCCCCCTCCTGTCTTCTCCTATCATTTTGGATCTCCCCCTCCCCCTCCAACTTTCAAATCCCTTACTCACTCTTCCTTCAGTGAGTCCTGTCGAAGGGTCTCGGCCTGAAACGTCGACTGCACCTCTTCCTATAGATGCTGCCTGGCCTGCTGCGTTCACCAGCAACTTTGATGTATGTTGCTTGAATTTCCAGCATCTGCAGAATTCCTGTTGTTTGAACTAAATTATACTTGTATATGGATTTTAAATTCTCGTTTCACTTAATGTAGAGGAGCTTTAGATCACTGATATGGTTGGGGTCTGATTTAGAACCATCAGCCAATTACATAACATTACTAAGAAAAGTCAATTCCAAACCTCACTAAATGCAAATAGGATATATCAGCAAATAAGATTTCAAGCAGTAAGTCCTTTGGTTTCATGGACTGTATAACTCAATGCTCAATAGGTATAAATTATTGTCAATGTACTTGTATTTAGCACCTTCATGTTTATCGTAATGTACTGATTTTTGAGTTTGCTTTACAGCCCCACGCATAAAAATATAACTGTGGGACTACCAAACTGACATCCAACTAATTCACTGTTCTCATCTTTTGAGTGTTACGTGATGCACTCAGATTGCATAAAGCACTTCATGTATAAACTACCAGGGCAAAATGGGTCTGAAGATTTGTTTAACATGCTTATTATAAATGGGCTATCATCTACAAAATGCACCAAAATAAAGCTGATTAGATAACAAAAACAAACTATCAACAAACATTTCTACTGTTTGGAAGGAACACGGAGGACGGAGATGAGTAGGTGCAACCATTGCATGTTGTTTGAAGGATAGGGTAACTTTACTACAATACTCACAAATTCAAATCATCTGCCATACATGTAGTACCAAATCCAGGGTCACTGAGGAGTGCACTGATCAACGCACGAGTACTGGAATCCTCTGGTATATCATCACTGAAAGAGTTGAAAGCTAAATTAGACAAACAATGTTCACACTGGAGCCAATAAGTTGGTTCATAATCAGCAACTCTAAAGTTCGTTAGCAGTTGATCCAGGTCAACTTGGCACTGCTGCCTGATCCAAAACTCAACAGGTAGGTAGGGGGAAACCCAGCAAAAATTACTGTCACCATCTTCTGTTTACCTGAGAAATGAAAGCTCAATGAGAGAACTTCTTTAAGGTGTTATTGACCTACACAATCCAACATCTGTGTTGGTCTATAACAAACTGCCTGACCTCTTTCAGAATGGCTGTGAGGCACAGAGACTGGCCTTCCCATTCTTAGCTGCTGGAGGGAGAAAGAGGAAGAGCAAGGCCATCACACTTCCTGCTCCTCTTGTGATGTGTTCACACACTAATGGTAAGACTAGATTGGAGCTCATTGTCCTGGTGCTAAAATTCAAAGTACAATATAATATAAAGTTTCAATAGTCACCCAGCCAGATTCATCCATCCATCCAGAGACTAGAGGTTCTTTCATCCAAATGAAGCAAGAATTTTCCCAGTGGCCTCCCCTATTTAGATCACTAGTTCATGATATTACATGAAGACCATCCTGATGTCACCTTGAAACAACAAGCTTCACATACTGAGAATGGAAACATCAAAGAGATCCTGTAAACATGCTGGATGATACGGACTCATACCCAAGCAAAAGTTGGCATGCTCAGAGGGAAGAAACTAGAATTAACTTTTTATCTACAATAATTTGTTTTTATTCCTTAAGTAGGATTAGTGTAGATAGGCATAATAATCGACATAGATGAGGTGCATTCACATACTAACAGACAATGTGACTCTAGCATTTTAAAAAACATCCTGAATTAGGAATTAGAAACTAGTCAGAGTAGTTTAAAATTAAATTATCAATCATGTTGTACTGAACAAGCAAAGTTGAAGGTACATGCATATCCCGGAGGCTTTCTTAGTACGTTTAGAGCTTTTGGTGTGTGTATGTAAGGTTTCCCTCAAGGAATTAAATGGATGTTATGGATTCCATGACTGAAATCACTTACACCACTTATAGTAGGAATGTACTTGGTTGGTTCAACGTCATGATAGCTATATTTGGTTGGCAGAGTGCAGAATAATCTGCACTCCAGAAACTTAGCCCCAAATGTAAATCACTATTCAAGAAATTCTCCTGATATCCTCAAACATTCTGTACTTTAGGATCACCATCAAAATTATAGTGTATTCCTTTCAATGTTGCTGACAAGATCTTGATGTCCGATCAATTCATTCATTGAGTCGGGAGGAGAAGATGGCAGCGCGATGCAGCGCGTGCAGCCTCTCCGGTGAAATGATATCGTATTTGTTAAATGGGGTACCGTGCACAATTCTGATTTGATGGAGACAGCCGTGAGAAGCACGGAGGAACATCTGGAGAAACTTCTGAAATGCCCGGTTTGCTGCCGCTGCTACTGTGCGATTGAGAATCTCCGGAGGGAAGGCCCCAAATCCTCGGCTTTGCCTGCTGCTGGTGACCGGGGTTGGGGTCGAAGCGCTCGGCAGAGATGGCGCTCGGTGCTCGGTGTTGGAGGGCTGGTCGGAGGCTCGAAGTTTTCGGACGACTCAGAGTCGGACTGTGGTCGGGCATGGCAGGGAGAGTTTTCTTCCTTCTCCCGTCTGCATGAAATGTGGGACTTCCGAAAGACTTTGAACTTTTTTTTAACTGTGCCCATGCCCTGTTCTTCATCCAGTTACAGTATTGCTTGCACTGTTGTAACTATATGTTATAATTATGTGGTTTTTGTCAGTTTTTCAGTCTTGGTCTGTCCTGTGTTTCTGTGATATCACACCGGAGGAATATTGTATAATTTCTTAATGCATGCATTACTAAATGACAATAAAAGAGGACTGCGTGTCCTCATAATCTAATGTAATAATCTAATTCTTTATTAAGTTTTCATATTTGGGTGTAGCTGAACCAATTTCTTGAACTACAGGAGTCCTGTTGGGGAAGGTCCTTTCACAGTACTGCTGGGTAGGGTATTCCAACATCTCAACACAGCTGTGAAGAAGGACCAACGCTATATTTTCAACTCAGGACGGTGCGATTGGAGGGGAACCTGTAGATGGTGACACCAGCTGCCCTTTTCCCACTTAGAGGAAGAGTCACAGGTTTTAGCTGTTCTGTCAGAGTAGACACAGCGAATAATAGTGGTGCATTTTGTAGATGGTACACATTGAAGTCACTATGTGCTTGTGGTGGACAAAATTAATCTTCAGAATGATGGATTGGATGCCAAACAGGATGTTTAGTCCTGAGTGCTGTTGAGAGTTGCTGTAGCTTGACTCATCCAGACAAATGGAGAATAGTCTATTCTATAACACATCCGACTTATGCCACATAAATAGCTGAAAGTCAAAGAAGTGTTAGGAATTGTGTACTCGGTGATAGCAATGGCATTAAGTATCTGGGGCAGGTGTTTAATTTCTGTCTTGTTGGAGGTGGTTAATGCCTAGCACTACTTTGGCATGAATGTTACTTGCCACTTATCAGCTTATTCCTGAATGTTGACTGGGTCTTTCTGTATGCAGGCATGAGCTGTTTCCTTTGCTGAGGAGCTGAGAATGGATTTACATATTCAATGAGAAGCAAACATCTCCAGTACTAACCTTATGAAAGAAGAAAGGTCATGTACATAATTTTCTTACAGCATTTAAAAAGCATGTAGCATGCACTTTGTTAATTTCTAAGGAGAATCTAGATGACTAATAATGCAACTTGTTCTTGTAATTTCTTTCTGTGAAATAGCACAACAAAGTTTGATAACCATCATTCATCATTTCATACTCTGGGGAGACGTATACAAGTTGGATACCTAATGAAAGTGTATTGTTCTCCGTACATCCAGGGAGTCAGCTCTAATGATGGATATTTCCCAAATGGAGGCACGATAAGACTGAAGAGTAGAGCAACAAAGACAAACATTGCAGGCAGCACAATCTGGAAAAGATACAAGATAAAGAAGTTGGTTCATTTAGATTTCTATCAAAGGACCATACCTCTTGCAAGCTTAAATTGGATAATCAGTTTATATAGCATTGGCATGCTTTATTGCATAAATTAATGATATACTTAAATAGACCAGAATAATTTATATAGGGACTCACCAACGCAAGTTATTTGAAGTTGCAAGCTTCACTGAGATACCCTAATGGGAAAATCTCTACCTCTGTTTTAACTGGCTCTTGGCAAATTCAGTCCAAAAGAATGGGATTAAAGGCAGAGGTGCAGTTCAAGACCTTTAACATGATTAGCACAGAATGAACCTAGGTAGGTACTACAAAGGTTAGATGTGATGTCATGTTCATTTTGTACGGTGAACACTGATTCCACTTACCAGGTCATTTAGTGTGAGGTTAATGATTACTGTACAGAAGAAAATTGATTGTAATCAGGTTGAAACCAATAAAAGTAATTCTGGAATCATCAGACTAGAAGTGAGACAGAAATTGATGAATGAAAAATAAAATTAAGGATGGTTGTGTTACTGGCCATGCCATTTGATGTTTGGATCCAGATCCCAGCAACTAAAGGCTGGTTGAGGGACTTTAATAAGTCTCTGGTCCTAAGCCAACAGACAAACAACTCAGCCTTAATTTGTGGATATGGCCACATTTTAGAAATTCATCTGAAAAGTTTGCAAGTATAACATCGAACAAAATTGCATTGGTGAGTTTGTGTGTGTTACCCATTGACTGCTCAAGTCCATAAACAGACAACATCCAGGTGAGAGTCAACTATGTAAGCGTATTATAAGAAATCATAGCAAGAGAAAATCAAATAAACTGCTGGTATTGGAAACTGGAAATGGAACAGGGAATGATGGAAATCCTCAATAATTCAGACAGCATCTGTAGAAGGAGAAAGTAAACAGTTCAGGTCTGGGATCCTTGGTCAGAACTGAGAAAGAGTGAAACAAGATTAACACATTAACACTTTCTCTGTGGATGCTGCCCAACCCCTGAGCTTTTTGAGTGATTTTTGTTTCATTTCATCGTAAGAGAAAGATGGTTATGAAGCCATTCCCCAATAAACTTTAGTTGTTTTTGAGGAAGCGGGAAGGGGATGAATATAGAAAAATACACATCTTGCTTCCACAAATAGTAGAACTTTGACTTGCCTGAGCGAAGAGTCCCCTGTGGCTTCGTCTGGCATAGAGAAATCGTTTGATGAACAGAGAGTGGAACTGCTGTCTGGTGAGCTCCCAACCACGCAACTGGTATGAGCCTCTGCCGTCCGCACAATGCATGAAGTCTGTTTCTTTGGATTCTGAACAAAAGTTTAAAGGAAGCTCTTTTATTAAAGAATGATGGAAACTCAGAATTTTTAGCTTAATGAGCTGAACTGTGCTATGAAATGCCAAACTGCCATCACTTCTCTGTGGAATATCAAATGCTGCCAGCTGCTGCTTGCAGGAACATTTTTTACAGTGCTCTGATATTAGTTTCTTCAGAGTCCTACAGAAAAACACAAGCTTACACTAGCTCTTATAGCGTTAGTGCTGGGGTATCCACCTCAAGTATCTGCGGCAGCTTGGACCTGGTGCAGGAAAAATGAATTCATTCATAGACAACAGACAATAGGTGCAGGAGTAGGCCATTCGGCCCTTCGAGCCAGCACCGCCATTCACTGTGATCATGGCTGATCATCCACAATCAGTACCCCGTTCCTGCCTTCTTCCCATATCCCTTGACTCCGCTATCATTAAGTGCTCTACCTAACTCTTTCTTGAAAGCATCCAGAGAATTGGCCTCCACTGCCTTCTGAGGCAGAGCATTCCACAGATCCACAACTCTCTGGGTGAAAAAGTTTTTCCTCAACCCCATTCTAAATAGCCTACCCCTTATTCTCAAATTGTGGCCTCTGGTTCTGGACTCCCCCAATATCGGGAACATGTTTCCTGCCTCTAGCATGTCCAATCCCTTAATAATCTTATATGTTTCAATCAGATCCCCTCTCATCTTTCTAAATTCCAGTGTATACAACCCCAGTCGCTCCAATCTTTCAACATTTGACAGTCCCGCCATCCCGGGAATTAACTTCGCGAACCTCCGCTGCACACAATATAGCAAGAATGTCCTTCCTCAAATTTGGAGACCAAAACTGTACTCAATACTCCAGGTTTGGTCTCACCAGGGCCCTGTACAGCTGCAGAAGGACCTCTTTGCTCCTATACTCAACTCCCCTTGTTATGGAGGCCAACATGCCATTAGCTTTCTTCACTGCCTGCTGTACCTGCATGCTTACTTTCAGTGACTGATGAACAAGGACACCAAGATCTTGTTGTACTTCCCCTTTTCCTAACTTGACACCATTCAAATAGTAATCTGCCTTCCCGTTCTTTCCACCAAAGTGGATAACCTCACATTTATCCACATTAAACTGCATCTGCCATGTATCTGCCCACTCACCCAACCTGTCCCAAGTCATCCTGAATTATCTCAACATCCTCCACACATTTCACACTGCCACCCAGCTTTGTCATCTGCAAATTTGCTAATGTTACTTTTAATCCCTTCATCTAAATCATTAACGTATATTGTAAATAGCTGCGGTCCCAGCACCGAGCCTTGCAGTACCCCACTAGTCACTGCCTGCCATTCTGAAAGGGACCCGTTAATCCCTACTCTTTGTTTCCTGTCTGCCAATCAATTTTCTATCCATGTCAGTACCCTACCCCCAATACCGTGTGCTCTAATTTTGCCCACTAATCTCCTATGTGGAACCATATCAATGGAAAATAATGACTGCAAGTTAGCTGGAAAGTATTAGCTTTTAATTCAAGTTAATTATTTTAAATATTTTAAATTTTAATTATTAATTGTTTCATTGACTTTTAAAAATTCTTGACTGCTTCTGAGAAGTTAGAAACACAGAAGCATTCAAAGTATTGGAGAGAATATCAGCTAAACTTATTGCGGCTTAGTCAAGTCAAGTCAAATTTATTTATAAAGCACATTTAAAAACAACCCATGTTGACCAAAGTTCTGTACAATCCATAGCAGGTAGCTAAAATCACAAATACAAGAAAGACAGATATAAACAACAAGGCACACAGCTTATAGGTACAAAATAAACAACACATGAGCCTAAGCACAAGCCAAAAATCAGCCACATCAGGAAGATTCAAACGCTAGTGAGTAAAGGTAAGTTTTGAGCCTGGACTTAAAAGAGTCAATGGAGGGGGCAGATCTGATAGGGAGGGGAATGCTGTTCCACAATCTAGGGGCTACAACAGCAAAGGCATGGTCACCCCTGAGCTTAAATTTAGATCATGGGACTGCCAGGAGCCCAAGTCAGCCGACCTGAGGGACCTGGAAGTAGAATAAGCTCTGTGATATAGGAGGGGGCCAACCCATTTAGGGCTTTAAAAACAAACAGGAGAACCTTAAAATCAATTCTAAACCATACTGGCAGCCAGTGGAGAGAGGCCAGGATAGAAGTAATATGGTCCCTCTTCCAGGCACCTGTCAGGAGCCTGGCTGTGGTGTTTTGGACCAGTTGCAGGCGGGACAGGGATGACCGACTAATCCCAGTATACAGGGAGTTGGAGTAACTATCAAAGCTCTAATGACTGGGATGATGAAATGTTTTCTGAGTTGGGGTTGTCCCAATCTGTCTTATCGTGACAGAGATGGATGTGGTTTGATTTCAACAATTAACAGAGATATGGATAGACACTTGGATGGGAGGGGTGCTAGGGGGCACACCTATGGTCCACACGCAGGTCAATTAGATTAGGCAGATTACTAGTTCAGCACAGAGCAGATGGTGTCATGGACCTGCTTCTGTGCTGTAGTGATCTATGACTCCGTAACGTCACATTGCACAAAGCTCACAGACTTTGCTCTTTAGGATTGGAACGTTCCAAGCAGTAAGTCAATATGGGTAGATTGGGCAAAGGGAAATACCCATTTGCTATGAAGGATGGTAGTGAGCCAACGGCACTCACCACTGGCCAATGTGGTATCACAAACAAGTTCTGCCTAACCACTTCATAAAATTACCGCAGCATGGGAATGCAAGTCATTGGCTGAATGAAAATAGAAGTTAATTTAACATAGTCATATTCATATTTTATTGATCCTGGGGAAAATTGGTTTTCATTACAATTGCACCATAAATAATAAATAGTAATAGAACCATAAATAGTTAAATAGTGATATGTAAATTATGCCAGTAAATTATGAAATAAGTCCAGGACCAGCCTATTGGCTCAGGGTGTCTGACCCTCCAAGGGAGGAGTTGTAAAGTTTGATGGCCACAGGCAGGAATGACTCTGTGCTGCATCTCAGAGGAATGAGTCTCTGGCAGAATGTACTCCTGTACATTATGTAGTGGATGGGAGACATTGACCAAGATGGCATGCAACTTAGACAGCATCCTCTTTTCAGACACCACTGTGAGAGAGTCGAATTCCATCCCTACAACATCACTGGCCTTACGAATGAGATTGTTGATTCTGTTGGTGTCTGCTACCCCAGCACACAACAGCAAACATGATAGCACTGGCCACCACAGACTTGTAGAACATCCTTAGCATCGTCCGGCAGATATTAAAGGACCTCAGTCTCCTCAGGAAACAGAGACGGCTCTGACCCTTCTTGTAGACAGCCTCAGTGTTCTTAGACCAGTCCAGTTTATTGTCAATTTGTATCCCCAGGTATTGGTAATCCTCCACCATGTACACACTGGCCCCCTGGATGGAAACAGGGGTCACCCGTACCTTAGCTCTCCTCAGGTCTACCACCAGCTCCTTAGTCTTTTTCACATTAAGCTGCAGATAATTCTGCTCACACCATGTGACAAAGTTTCCTACCATAGACCTGTACTCAGCTCATCTCCCTTGCTGATGCATCCAACTATGGCAGAATATGGCAGAACAAAATATTTAATAATATCTTTCTTATATTTAGTAGTAAGCTTTCTTACGTTGCTTTATCATCTAAAATGTCACCCGGTGAGGCTCAGAAGTTCTCTGATGCTTTGTTACTGGCTAATTTCAAGTGTTTCCTGCTGAGGTTGCACTCAGAAGTATCAATGTTAAACTTGCCGGTGGTAATGATAACTCAACTCTGTAAAATAACTCCTGCAGCACTCAGTTCTGGTGCTCTTTGCCCCCCCACCCGCCAGGTACGAGGTATTATCTGGTATCTTCACAAAACAGCTGCCCTGTAGAAGGCACTACAGGGACATCAATAATGCAAAGCCTTAAAATTTGAAATATGAAGAGAACATACTTGAAATACTCAGCAGATTAGGCAGCGATGGTGAAGCAAGAAACAGAAATAAGTCTCTAGTTCAAAGACTATTCCCTAGACTATTTTAAATAAAAGGTGATAGGTGAAAAGTTAACTTTGTTCTTCTTCCTACAGATACTAGCTGACCTGCTGAGAATTCCCAGTGTTTCCTTGTTTTAGTTATCGATTTTTAGACCTGTTTCATACAGCAAGATCAAAAAGGACAAAACCAGTATTTTTTGCTTCCTTTAAACCAAAGAGTGGTGAGCTCTTTGATCTGAGTCTCACCGAGATCAGTCGGATTAAACTTGATATGCACTCAGCTGTACTGCCAATACTTAAAATGCCATTCTTCGAGTAAACATTTGAACATGATTTAACCATTGGGCAAATAGAAAATGTTCGGTGGTCAAAGTACCTTCTCTTCCATGTTTTGCAAATGTCCCTATAAGGCTAACTTCCATTAAAATTATATCTGTTTTATTTAAATCGTACCTTTTGTTCGTACTTTCCTTCTTACTGGCATTTGGGAAGCATTAGGAATAGAGAGACAATGTGTTCAATATAAAACATTCAGAAAATAATTCTAATTTAGTAAACTATATTTTCTCCAAATTTCTTCATATTTGTAGAACAAGATAGATAAATTTAAATTTAGTAATATTTTAATTGTAAATTCATATGTGGCACCTGGAGTTGATGGGAGAAAACAACAAGTAATTTATACGCCTTTTTATTGGGATATTTATTAAGCCAGTGTTTTAGTTTGTGTTTCTGAAGGCATACCTCCTGTTCCTTGGTTGCAATTTTTTTTTTATATAATATCCCTGAGAACCTGATTGCATCACTGTTCTGCCCTCGCCTAAATGATTATGGATAAGCTTAGGTGCTGGGAAGCCACTCAACAATGAGAAATTTGAACTGCCAATCCAAAGGCACACATTAGATTTTCAAGAGAATCACTGGACAGTGACTAGGTTTAACACCATGGGCTGATTCCCCCCCAATTCTTAACCCTAGCTCATGAGCTCACATTTAACATGTACCATCATCGTTGCCTTAGAGGACCGAGAGATGGGGACTGAACATACGGAAATTTTCTGTTCTGGATGGCTCAATTTGGAAACTGATTTAATGAACTTTAATCTGATGAAAGTAACACATGGTACTGAACCAAAAGCTGACTGGGATCATTCAATGTGCGTATTACCTTGTTCTGTATCAGGCAAGTCAAAGTCCCCTTCCTCACTGACAGGCTGGAGTGTATGCTCACTCGATCTTGAACATCTGACTCTTTTAATAGGGACGTTTCCATCTGCAAAATCCCAGAAAATTAAAACTGGCACGTGAAATGATGCAAAGAAAACACAAAGGTTACAAAGTTCATAACAAAACAAATGTATTTCCATTTAATAGCTTTTGAATTTCTGAGAGCATTCTATAGCCCATGAAGTAAGTTTTTGAAGTGCATCCACTTGTAAGATAGCAGGTGAATATGATCTGAAATGGCTGACGTGTCAGCAACAGAAACCAATTTCTTGACTTTTAATTGGTGCAATAACTGGCCAACAACCGCATCTGGTGTAGGATGTAAACCCTGTCTGAATCTAAAATCATCCTGTACTAGCAAAGGAATTGTGGCATGTAATTTCTTCATTTCAAAAACATAGAAACATAGAAAATAGGTGCAGGAGTAGGCCATTCGGCCCTTCGAGCCTGCACCACCACTCAGTATGATTATGGCTGATCATCCAACTCAGAACCCTGTACCTGCCTTCTCTCCATACCCCCTGATCCCTTTAGCCACAAGGGCCATATCTAACTCCCTCTTAAATATAGCCAATGAACTGGCCTCAACTGTTTCCTGTGGCAGAGAATTCCACAGATTCACCATTCTCTGTGTGAAAAAGTTTTTCCTCATCTCGGTCCAAAAAGGCTTCCCCTTTATCCTCCAACTGTGACTCCTCATTCTGGACTTCCCCAACATCGGGAACAATCTTCCTACGTCTAGCCTGTCCAATCCCTTTAGAATTTTATACGTTTCAATAAGATCCCCCCTCAATCTTCTAAATTCCAGAGAGTATAAGCCTAGTCGATCCAGTCTTTCATCATATGAAAGTCCTGCCATCCCAGGAATCAATCTGGTGAACCTTCTTTGTACTCCCTCTATGGCAAGAATGTCCTTCCTCAGATTAAGGGACCAAAACTGCACACAATACTCTAGGTGTGGTCTCACCAAGGCCTTGTACAACTGCAGTAGCACCTCCCTGCTCCTGTACTCGAATCCTCTTGCTATGAATGCCAGCATACCATTCGCCTTTTTCACCGCCTGCTGTACCTGCATGCCCACTTTCAATGACTGGTGTACAATGACACCCAGGTCTCGTTGCACCTCCCCTTTTCCTAATCGACCACCATTCAGATAATAATCTGTTTTCCTGTTCTTGCCACCAAAGTGTATAACCTCATATTTATCCACATTAAATTGCATCTGCCATGAACTTGCCCACTCACCTAACCTATCCAAGTCACCCTGCATCCTCTTAGCATCATCCTCACAGCTAACACTGCCGCCCAGCTTCGTGTCATCTGCAAACTTGGAGATGCTGCATTTAATTCCCCCGTGTAAGTCATTAATATATATTGTAAACAACTGGGGTCCCAGCACTGAGCCTTGCGGTACCCCACTTGTCACTGCCTGCCATTCTGAAAAGGTCCTATTTATTCCCATTCTTTGCTTCCTGTCTGCCAACCAATTCTCTATCCACATCAATACCATACCCCCAATACCATGTGCTTTAAGGTTGCACACTAATCTCCAGTGTGGGACCTTGTCAAAAGCCTCTTGAAAATCCAAATATACCACATCCACTGGTTCTCCCCTATCCACTCTACTAGTTACATCCTCAAAAAATTCTATGAGATTCGTCAGACATGATTTTCCTTTCACAAATCCATGCTGACTTCATCTGATGATTTCACCGCTTTTCAAATGTGCTGTTATATCATCTTTAATAACTGACTCTAGCATTTTCCCCACCTCCGATGTCAGGCTTACCGGTCTATAATTCCCGAGTTTCTCTCTCCCTCCTTTTTTAAAAAGCGGGGTTACATTAGCCACCCTCCAATCCTCAGGAACTAATCCAGAATCTAAAGAGTTTTGAAAAATTATCACTAATGCATCCACTTTTTCTTGGGCTACTTCCTTAAGCACTCTGGGATGCAGACCATCTGGCCCGGGGGATTTATCCGCCTTCAATCCCTTCAATTTACCTAACACCACTTCCCTACTAACATGTATTTTCCTCAGTTCCTCCATCTCACTAGACCCTCGGTCCCCTACTATTTCTGGAAGATTATTTATGTCCTCCTTAGTGAAGACAGAACCAAAGTAGTTATTCAATTGGTCTGCCATGTCCTTGTTCCCCATTATCAATTCACCTGTTTCTGACTGTAAGGGACCTACATTTGCCTTAACCAATCTTTTTCTTTTCACATATCTATAAAAGCTTTTACAGTCAGTTTTTATGTTCCCTGCCAGCTTTCTCTCATAATCTTTTTTCCCTTCCTAATTAAGCCCTTTGTCCTCCTCTGCTGAACTCTGAATTTCTCCCAGTCCTCAGGTGTGCCACTTTTTCTGGCTAATTTGTATGTTTCTTCTTTGGAATTGATACTATCCCTAATTTCCCTTGTCAGCCACGGGTACACTACCTTCCCTGGTTTATTTTTTTGCCAAACTGGGATGAACAATTGTTGCAGTCCATCCATGTGATCTTTAAATGCTTGCCATTGCATATTCACCATCAACCCTTGAAGAATCATTTGCCAGTCTATCTTAGCTAATTCACGTCTCATACCTTCAAAGTTACCCTTCTTTAAGTTCAGAACTTTTGTTACTGAATTAACTATGTCACTCTCCATCTTAATGAAGAATTCCACCATATTATGGTCACTCTTACCCAAAGGGCCTCGCACGACAAGATTGCTAACTAAGCCTTCCTCATTGCTCAATACCCAGTCTAGAATGGACTTCCTTTCCAGCATCCAGTCACATAATTGTGAATAAAATATACACAGCCAGTGCCCATATCTGAGGTTGTTTAATGAACACAGAATGTGCGTAGCTTCCTACAACCAAGGCATAAATGGTGCATGGCTCTTTTGACCCTGCAACTGTAAGACTTGAGCCATATATTACAATAGATTACCCTACATAGTACAACAGAGTGCTGCCAGTGTTACTACTAAAGACAAAATTACATAGGAACAAACGTTTCCGGATGATTACAGACCACGGTAACATTTCCTAACCATCCTGGCAACTACATGACACAATGATGAACATGTCAATCAATCGATTGGTCCAAAACAGGCCAGGTTTGATACAAGGAAAACCCCAGGTTCCACAATTACAAAATTCAATCTTTTTTTTCCCCCTGAAGCTGTTGCAGCACAATTAAGGAAACAATTTAAGTAAGTTAATGAATCTTAGCTAGGTGGGCCATTATCACGTCAGGGGCACAAGGCAGAGACTCACCTTGTTCATTTGCTCTTTATTATTCTATACACTGCCCACCCCCACCCCACCAACTTTCTCTTTCGAGGATTCTCAATGCCATAACTTTATGTGAGAGGCAACAGGGGTTGGCAAAGTCTTTCAAAATGGGCTGCAGCACAGAGAGAAGTAGTACAGCAGAGAAGGCCATTCAGCTGTGTCACCCTGCAAGTTCAGGAGGTCTCAGCCTTGCTCTCTTCCCAAACTCCAGTGTAAGCCAGCAGCCTTTTCCCTCAGGTATTCATATTATCCTTATTTGAAAACTACTATAAAGTTTATTTCCACCATTCTATCTAGCAGTGAATTCCAACACATAAACTACTGCAAAGTTTCTCTACTGCTTAAAATGACACTATACTGGGTTTAAGCTGTAATTCATTTTAGAGGTGGTTCAGAGCTTTTCAAATAACAGAAGTGCAGCAACAAGAAGGCTACTTATACATTGGAAAAAAACAAACATCTGGATGCACACAGCAGGAAAGGCAACATCTAGCTGCAGAAATGATACACTGGTCTTGCGTTTCATCTGGGCTGAAGATTCCTGGCCTTGTGCTTCCCTCCACAGCTGACAACTATCCAACAGTAAACTTGGATTTATTGAAGTTTTGCTGGGGAAGATCAATTTTTACTGAAGTCCTTGGTAAATGCAGGAAGTTTACAATGGGCTTGCTCTGAGCTGTATGAAGAGCTTCCCACTAAAACAATGAAAGCAGATTTAAAACATCAACAGAAACAAAAACAAGTAATCTTTATAAGTTGCTTAAATATCTCAGACTAGATGTAAAAATGCTCTTCACTGACTGATGTCTCGGTTTCAGAATAATTAGCAGGGCAGGGTGCAGAAACTGGTTTCTCATTTGGCAAGGATGGCAAAAGGTGAAGGAATGGAGCAAGGAACGGCGAGGTGGAGGGGTGTTGTTGGATGGTGGAATGTAAGAACAATCCAGCACAATGCTTGAAGTATCAATACATCAGCAATGGCCAATCCAAAGATTGATGTTGGCTTTACATGACTTACTGTACAGTCTAGATATCATGTTATAAAGCATAGGATTCAAATTACTTTATCAACTGCTTTCTTCATGTGCCTATCTGCCTTCCAAGGTTTCATTATGAATACCTCAGCACCATCCCATGTACTACTCACCTTGTTCGCTCCTCTGATTTCTCTGTTCTGTGACTCTGTTATCCTCTTTAACATTGTACCACTTAGGTTGAACAGTTCTTCCTTATTAATCCAACCAAAATTCATCAACTCAGACATTTTCTGCAGTGAATTTCATCTTTCATGTCTGCCCATTTTATTTTTCTATGTTCCCTTTAAATCTAATTGCTATTTTCCTTCATGTTCTAACATTCAGATTCATGCAGTTTCCAGCAGAGGTCACTGGCTAGTGAACTAGAGATGGGGCCCAGATATTCTTTCTGTCTCATCCCTGGTCTGAGGCATCTTCCAATTTTTCTGAGACGAGCTAACATGAAACACTTGGCATCAAGAAAAGGGGGTTGAAATGGCCATATCTAAATTAAAAAATAATTTTTTTTTGTGAAAAATAAAGGAGATCTGAAGTGTTAACTTTTAAATTACCTGCAACATCGCTGTCCACTCCTGTATCTTCAGCCACTTTGAGAAAAATCTAAAAGACACATCATAAGTCAAAATGCAGCAATCCTACACAACTTCCACATTCAATATACTCAACAAAGACAAAAATTGAAAATAATGAAACCATGTAAGAGGTGATGAAACATGGATAAGATAATACAAGGACAGGAGATGGAGAATAGCAATTTAATCTGCATGTCACATAATGTTAAAGGTGATAATAAAAAAAACAGTAATTCCAGTAACTGCATGCTCAGCTCTGACAGAACTTGGAATGAATAATCAAAAGCAAAATAGAACTGATATGGGAAATCTGAAATAAAAATAAATAAGGTGATGGAAAGTTGGAGTGGGATGGAAAATTTAGATACAGGCAATCAGAAGCTTCGGTCATTCTTGGTAACTGGTCAGAGTGTTTCTAAAGTGCTCTTACAATCTGCATTTCATCTCCACAAGGTATAGATGGCAATACTGTGAGCACTGAATACAGGATACCAACTCTCAAGAAATGTACACAAGCTGCTAATTTACTTGAAAGAGTTTGAGGCACTGGACTATGGACAGGGAGGAAATGAATGTGCAACTGTTGCATTGCCCGTGATTGAATGGGAAAGACATAGGGAAAGTTTCCTTTGTAATGGTGAAAGGGGACAGTATTTGGATTTGGTGATGATATCGCACAGGAGATGCTGGAATAAACAAAAGATGATCCACTCAGTATGGGGAGTGGTGGGGCAGAAAGTAAAGACAATGGGAACATATTGTCGTGTTGAGAAGGGGGATAAGAAGTAAGAAAATGACATGGACATGGGTCAAAAATCTCGTCAAAGATGGTTGAAAGGGACCTCAAATTAAATAACTCATCAAAAGCGAATTATAAAACTTAATTTCCTTATCCTCATTATTCTCCCTGTACTTTGATCTTCTGCTCGATGATATTGTACCTCCTTCCTCGTGAATAAATTGATTGTCCATAAAACAACAGTGACTATGCTTCAAGAACATGATGGGTGGCATATAAAATTAAAGTTCAGTTTTTCGGTTCCAAGGACAACTCACAAGAGGTTATAGCTCTGTTCTCCAATAAAACAAAGCTTTCTCTTCAGGACAACAACCTGTGGTTATGTAGCTCCGATAGTAAAGTTAGTGTCCAAGATACTTCACAACGAAGCAAACGTTATGAGCTAAGCAAAATTTGACAAGTCCAATCCAGGTGAGTTAACGATTGCTTAAAGACATGCTTTTTAAAAGAATCATCTTAGAGCAGTAGAAAAAGGAGAGGTAAAGTTTTAAGGAATTAATTCCAAAATTTAGGAGTTGATAGCTGGAGATGATGGTTAAAGTTAGGAATCCACAAAAGGCCTGAAAAGGAGGGCTCCAGAGGTTGTTGGGAGTTGTAGGCAGTGAGGTGGTTAAAGTGATAGAAGCAACTAAACCATGAAAGAATTTGAAACAAATATTAGAGTTCCAAAACTGAATGCCAAGCTGTTGCCACACTTCAGCCTTCTCCTCACGTGCTGACCTCTTCAAGGGTGGTGTCCGAGATACCATAACTGGAAATTCCGAGCTCACAGAGATGGTTGTCCAGTTCCTGGAAGAGTTCCACAAATGCACCATCTTTTGCCCCAGTATAGGGTAAAACATATGTCATTTCATGGCCAAAATCTTCCACCAAACGAGTATCAGAAACATATTTCTGCACCAATGCTAAAACAGTTGACACATCTGAAAAATACAAAATCAAAAGACGTGAGAGTCACAGCCTGAACCACTGCCTGCAGTTTATTTTTCATTCAGGGCCACTCCTTACCCAGTTTTAGCAATGAAGGTGGTTCACCTTAATGAAACTGAGAATGGGATAAGCAAAAGGGACTAGATACTAACTTAGTAGGTGAACACAGTTGCAGCAAGAAGACATCTGTGAGAACCATTATTGTCAATTTGCATCTTCATCCTGCAAGCTTCATAGCAACTCATCTCATTAATTTAATGCACAGGCCACAATCTGGAATAATTAAGTACTTGTACAGATTCACCACACATGAAGTTGATACTATATTTATTAAAATATTGCATATTCTTGAATAAAAACTAGCTTGATCTTTCTCTCATTTGCTCCGCTCATTCTAATCGAATGAAATATTCAAATTTAATAAGGGCCAGAGATAGACTGAACAGCAGATCTGTTGAGACCAAAGAGATGGATTACAAAACAAATATCGGAACTGAAATAAAACTATGGTTACAGTAATATATTGTAATGAGAAAAATTGGTTCAAAGTGAAATCACTCCCACAGCTCAAATTTATAAAGGTCTTTTGGACTCAAATTGAACTTTGTATGATTTTTCCCCTCATTCATTTATTTCAAGAGGTCAAAATCTTTAAAAAAAGGATACTGAAGCATTTTATATACCTTCACTGTCAATGTGGCTCATAGTGACTGCAACTTAAATTGGCATCTTTCATTAAGTGAAGCTTTTCGTTTTAACACTGGAAACTTTCTCATTCAGTTGAACAAAGGCAGGTCCATTACACCATGTAACATCCAATGTATTATTCTACTGCTAAAGTACGGGCAACTACACCACGCACTTGCTTCTACATTGCTTCTTTAAAGTGGGAAAATGTCATGAGGCCCTTTATAGGGGGCAAAAGTTGAAACAGAACCCCACTGTTTATGGGCAGATCTTTTGGCTATTTAACTGTTCACATCCTCTCGCTTTCTCCCCCAAGGAGTAGATTTGAAGTCATTTGGATAGCACTTTGTCTTGGGGGATATCTCATTACTTTTTTATTGAAGCTTTTAAAGATGTTAGAAAAAAATACATGCAATTCATGGTCTAAAGAAGTAGTACGTAAAGTTTTTATTCTGGTATTTCGTCTCCTAGGGGTGCCACACCAAGATATCAAATACTTCCCTTGCATTATCTGAAATACCAATAAAATGGAACAATGTTGAAACATATCTTATTCACTCCGAAAGGGAATGAAACTTACCCAGTGCACCAGTTTCACTGAACTGTTCACTGCCAAGCCCAGTATCATAACTTCTTTCAGAATCACTGTCATCCTAGCAATGTGAAGAAAACAGTTCATGAATGAAGTTCCGCTCTTACTTTGTTTCAAAGAAAACTCTTACTTTGATCAGTCACTTGAGCTATTAACCCTGTATCTGCCAAATTATTTAAATCCACAGCAGATGGGAATTAAACTCATATCAGCTTCTGACTGGGAAACTAACACAACAATATAATAAATAAATATAATTGTTCTGATAGCATACAGGCCTCAGAATCTGAAAGCAAGATCCTCATAGAATTTATTTATTGAGCTGTAGCGCGTATAGGACCTTCTGGCTGTTGGAGCCACATTGCCCAGCAATCCCCTGATTTAATCCTAACCTTATCACAGGACAATTTACAATGACCAATTAACCTACTAGCTGGTACGTCTTTGGACTGTCGGAAGAAACAGGAGCACCTGGAGAAAACCCAAGTGGTCACGGGGAGAATATACTCTGGGTGCCTGTACTGTAAAGGGTTGTGCTGATCACTTGTCTACCATGTTGCCTCCACCAGAGAATAGCAAAACACCAGAAGAGTAAGTCATCTATGAGCCTGCAAGAATATGTGTAGCACAACAGAAAGATTTAAAAGTGCTCTCTCCTACACTGGATAATGCTTTCCCAGGATCTCAGTACTATGGAACTTCCCATGTCTTTGGAATTTTCACTATCTTCTATTATTTACAAGCTTTCAAAACCAATCATTTAAAATCAATGATCAATGCATCAAATATTTCCTTCGCCCCAACTCAGTGATCTGATCCTAGAAGATGGATCTTAACTGTGAATGCTGATAGAGAGAGAGATATATAAATAAATGCCCAGAATCTGTGGTACCTTTCTCATACCGATGGTGGTACTACTGGAGCTGGCTGGTGTTGTCTTATCATTTTCCTTTTTAACTAATGTCAAATAATAGCCAGTTCCCAAATGGTTTTTGAGGAAGAGTGAAGAGCCACAGCAGCAGAGTTTTCCATGGGAGATAATGGCAATTCTGTCTCCAAGGAGATCTGCCTCATCCATGTAATGGGTTGATAATATAATGGTGCGGCCTGCAGAGTAACAAATCACTAATGACAAATGTAAGCCTCTTACGAAAAATACATTAACTGTTACAATACAAGACGGCTTTGTGTAGGCTGATTCCAGATCAAGTTAGCTCTCAACAGTGCTAGAAACTGGTGAGAGCTCAGAATCAGAATCAGGTTTATTATCACCGGCACGTGACGTGAAATTTTTTAACTTAGCAGCAGCAGATCAATGCAATACATAATATAGAAGGGAAATAAACAAATAAAATAAAAATAATAATGAAATCAATTACAGTATACATATATTGAATAGATTAAAAAATGTGCAAAAAACAGAAATACTGTATATTAAAAAAGTGAGGTAGTGTCCAAGGGTTCAATATTTATTTAGGTAGAGGGGAAGAAGCTGATAGTAAAAGAGGAAATAAAATGATTGTGTAGCCAAGTTTCCATCGAACTCAATATACAAGTTTGCTGATGACACCACAATTGTAGGCCGTATCTCGGGTAATGATGAGTTTGAGTACAGAGAGGAAATTAAGAACTTGGTGGCATGGTGCGAAGACAATAACCTATCCCTCAATGTCAGCAAGACGAAGGAATTGGTTGTTGACTTCAAAAGGAGTAGCGGACCACACAACCCAATTTACATTGGTGGTGCGCAAGTAGAACAGGTCAAAAGCTTTAAGTTCCTCAGGGCCAATATCACAAATGACCTGACTTGGTCCAATCAAGCAGAGTCCACTGCCAAGGCGGCCCACCAGTGCCTTTACTTCCTGAGAAAGCTAAAGAAATTTGGCCTGTCCTCTAAAACCCTCACTAATTTTTATAGATGCACCGTAGAAAGCATTCTTATAGGGTGCATCACAACCTGGTGTGGAAATTGTCCTGTCCAAGACCAGAAGAAGCTGCAGAAGATTGTGAACACGGCACAGCACATCACACAAACCAATCTTCCGTCCTTGGACTCACTTTACACCGCACGCTGTCGGAGCAGTGCTGCCAGGATAATCAAGGACACGACCCACCCAGCCAACACACTTTTCGTCCCTCTTCCCTCCGGGAGAAGGCTCAGGAGCTTGAAGACTCGTACGGCCAGAATTGGGAACAGCTTCTTTCCAACTGTGATAAGATTGCTGAACGGATGCTGACCTGAATCTGGGCCGTACTCTCCAAATATCCGGACCTGCCTCTCGGTTTTTTCTGCATTACCTTACTTTCCCTTTTCTATTTTCTATTTATGATTTATAATTTAAATTTTTAATATCTACTATTGATTTGTACTCCAGGGAGCACGAAGCGCAGAATCAAATATCACTGTGATGATTGTACGCTCCAGTATCAATTGTTTGGCGACAATAAAGTGTAAGTATAAAATAGCTGGCATTCCTGCTTTAGCTCAGCTTCTCATGACACTGTCATTAGGTCTGCACTCCAGTTGGCAATGATATCTTGCACAGTCAAATGGCTTAGCAGCATATGCACCCAGGGTTCAAACACGAATTGTGCAAGACTGGGAAAAGTACCAGATGACACCTAGAACCTTAACCCCAACAACAATTAAAATATTCAATGCAGAAAATGAACACAACATTTTTGATCTGTTTGGAAAGTTAAAATTTAGCAGGAGTCATAGCCTGTAATGGAAGAATTTGTTTCTGTCTATCATTGCAATATAAAACAATTGAATGAAGGCATCCAGGACTCTGCATGATATTTAGTTTGGGAACAGTATTATTCTCAAGATAATTACCTGTGAATGGTGGTACTGGTGACCAAGAGAACTAAAAAAGCTTTGGTCAAAGTTACAGCTTTGCAACCATGTTCCAGAGAGAGGGGCAAGAGACTGGTGACAAAGAATTGCAAAATAAACTGGAATAATGAGAACCACCGGTTATCCTGACTAAATATGGTAAGTCACTATTTTCTGCAATTCACATCAATACTAATTCAAAACATTTTGGAGTAGAAGACATGTTTTGATTCATCATGGCTCTATCTGCAACTCTTAAGTAATTGGTATTGATTTGTTGAGTGATTGGTAACAGGACCCACCTTTTCTGTATTTAAGTAGGAGCTCCCATATTCCTCGGCGTGAGTAAGGGTCAACACCAGCAGTTGGTTCATCTAAAATGACAACCTTTGACCCACCAACAAATGCCACGGCAACTGAAAGCTTTCGCTGCATGCCACCTTAGAATAAATATAGAAAAACAGAATGCTTATACAATCTACCAGAAGGCATGGCAAGCTCCTACACTGGGTGAAAGCGAGGAGCTGAGTTCTCACCTGAAAGGTTTTTCGTTTGTTCTTGACGTTTGTGTTCCAAACCTATATCTTCTATCATCAGTTTTATTTCTTCTTTTACCTCTTCCTCTGTCAGGCCCTTCAGCCTTCCATAAAACCAGATGTGTTCCTCCACAGTTAGTCTAAACAAAATTTTCATGGATTATAAACAATACATTACTGGAAGATCATTGAGTGCTGTAGCATTACTTCTCTAATAGGTTTTTACAGATTTGGTTTGAAATGGGTTGCAAGAATCACGGGGATGGAAATGCAGCTAAGAAGTGAAGAGTTTTATTTTGTATTACCCATCAGTTTCAAAGCTGAGAGTAGTATGCAATGTAGACAACAGGAAATGTTGTTGTGGTCCACCATGTGTGACACATGTACACGGATTCTGCTGGGCCTGAGACAATAATGTTAATCAATAGGCAAAACCATTTTTGGACCATTTTTGATGCTGCTGCTATAAACTTTCAGTGCACGTGCTGGAAACTTCTTTGAAGGTGTTACATAGAAGGTTTGCATCAGAGTAAGTTAAATGATCTGTCCTTACATGAGCCACTACAAGTCCACCAATGAAGCCAACCTTGATAATGGTACAGAGAGCTTTAGTTTTGCAATAATTTGATGCGAGTAGAGAGACTGATGCAAAGATAGTAATCTGACCATGTGTTGCCCCATGATGACCATTGTTAATTGCAAATCCACAGTGCACGTTCCTATCTCAGATCCATCACCTGAACAGAAAGCTGTTCTAACCTAGGCCACTTGTAACACTGCTCCATTAAGTTATCCTGACACTATGGGATGCTGTGATTTTGAAAAAAGCATGGTGGGACACTGGTTTTCGAAATTTGGAAGATTATAAATGCTTCTGGATAAATACATTTATATGCTCATCTTGTGATCTGGTGATGCAAATGTCCTTATATTAAAAAAAAACTTACATGTCAAAAAGTACATTATGCTGTGGACATATCCCAAGGGACTTCCTGATGGTATCCATCTCTGTGAAAATATTTCTACCCAGAATGTATGCTGTACCAGAGGTGGGTGGAAACAGTCCAGTGAGAATAGACCTTTCAGGGAGTAATAAACAAAATCAGAAAGAAATATCATTAACAATGTAAAACAGAAATGCATAGCAGATGCATGGCTATCTAGGTAAAGATATTCTCCAGTGTTCGATATCAGGACTATTCCTGGGCTTTAACTTCAGTTTGCAGCTGCTTTATGACAAATAAAGAATAACTTTTTATCTTCCTGCTGGCTCAACTGTCAGATCTTACAAAAAATTACAAACTTCCTTTGCCCTCTAATTTTCATGTCCTTCTTGTCATTATTCCCAGTGGATTCTCCCAGTAAATTTGGAGACTTGATTAACTCTCTGTCTATCCAGTCTTTTAGCTGGCCAGCTAACTTATTCTTTAACAGATACTCAACCTTCCCCACTCCCAGCCCCTGCATCCAGCTACAGCTCTACCTGCAATTTAATCCCTTTTCTTCCAGATTCTGACTGAACCACAAAACCAGAACATTCCAGCTGACAGAACAGATTGGTAATACTCCATGGTCAAGGAATCTGTTGACAGTCAACATTTCCTGGTCTCATTTTAAAATGCTGCCTGGCTTGCTGAGCATTTCCAGGATCTTGTGATTTTATTTTCAAATATATGACCATACACTTTCAGCAGGAGGCTCTAACTTGTCTTGCTGGTAGCATCCTCAGGATGACAGATTAATGGCCTCACTAGGATTTTAAAACCATAAATTAGACACAGCATCGTCCTTCAATCAAAGAAATACTGCACTAACGTTCTGTCCTTAACCAAACACACTGAATGATAGCAGTGCCACGGCAGCGTAGCGGTTAGCCTGGCGATATTTCAGCTCGGAGTGTCAAGAGTTCATTCAATTCTGATGTCTTTTGTATGGAGTGAGTACATCCTCTCCATGAAATGCGTGGGTCTTCTACAGTGCTCTAGTTTCCTTCCACAGTCCAAAGATGTACCAGTTAGTAGGTTAACTGGTCATTGATTAGATTAGGGTTAAATAGTGGGTTGTTGATTCTGTGTTGAATCTCTAAATAAATAAATAAAATCAGACAAGAACTCTAGCTAAACAGCTGTAGTCGAAGTTGAATTATTAAACATTCTTCTGTGCTGTAGTTTCTCCATCAAAAATACGTTTGTGTGCATAAACATCAATACTCCATGTGGGTTAATGGCTATGGAGGCCAAGTAGAGAGGGTGAGGATGAGGAGAGGGCGCGAGGTGGGGAGAGGCTGGAGAGCTGGGAGAGGTGTGAGGGGGTGGGGTTGTGGGTGTGTGTGGGAGTGGGATAGGCGGAAGGGTTTGGAAGCTTGTTAACATTTATCTATTGGAGTTACGTGGAGATGATGTGATCAGGAGGCTAAATTAGAGCAGAAGGAGAGCTAAAGGAACAAGGGGCTTTGGAAGTTTTTGGAAACAAAGGTCAAAACTTAAAAATTGAAGCATTCCTTAACTGGAGTGTGTGCCTAAGTGAGCACAAAGACAAAGGTAAGATGTGTTCTGTAGCACTTTAGAGACCTCATGTTTACCCAGGATGGTACAGGTCCTCCACAGCTCTCAAACACCTAGCTTATGTACATAAGAACGAGCATTTGGGAGGGCAGTGGGACAGATTTTTCAGCTGCTGTGCATCTTCTGATACTTGCAGACTCAGTTCAAGACTGCAGTAGTGACTTGCAGACTGGGCGAGTTCCAGGAACAGAACCCTGCTGTAATCTGGGAACCGCCTGTACCAGACAGTGGGTCAAGTCCAGGCCACCTCTTTGTTCTTGTCAATATCCATGAAAAGGAAGTTTCTCTCAGCTAGTACTGGATGATACACAAGCTATATAGCATTCAGGGACAGTGAAATGATGAAGAGAGGGAAGTGTTGTTGAGGTTAAGTTAATTGTTATCAGAGCACACGTGGTAAATGAAGCTATGTTTTCTGATGATGTTGCTGGGAACAAATGATTAGAAATGGTGGTGGGAGAAAGATAGAACATACTGAGTTTATCAGAACCAATAGTGCCATTGAAGGCTAGAAACCTCCCATCAGTGTTTATACATTGAACAAACAAGTCTTACATGGTGGTTGTTTTTCCTGCTCCATTGTGCCCAAGGAATGAAGTGATTTGCCCTTCGTAGAAATTAAGGCTAAGTCCATTAACAGCCACCTTCTTCCCATTCCCGTAAACCTTCACTAGCCTTTGGATAGACACACCCAGTTTGAGATGAGTTGGTTCCTTCTCCAGGTGGACTGAAACAAAAAAAACCATGCTAAAAATTTTTCATTGCATAGTGTTATATCAGAAACCTTAGAAAGTAGCAAGAATGAAGAACTAAGCTGAAAAACAGTTGTTCAGCTCAGTTCCAGATGAAAGACTGTCTGGAGGACTCCCTTCACTGTGAAAGTAAAATGACAGCCCTTCCTTCTTCCAGTCAAGATGGTGGCAAGTTATGGTTGAGGTCGTGGCTCAGACATAGTTGTTTTTTTCATACTCTTAGAGATGTTTTGGAGTCAGCGCCAGAAATTAGGGGACAGTTTAAGGTTTAGCGACAGGGATGAGAGGAGTTAAGAGATCAGGAGCTATAAATGAAGAGTCAAGGGCAGGGGTAGGAGTCCAGGTCAGATTGCTCCATGGTAGAAGGTCAGTGATACCCGGATGGATGTTGGGCTAGTAAGCTCCATGGATCCATGGATGAGGACTGGACCACACCCTCACTGCTCCCCTGCCCCCAGGATCAGAAGTCAATGCGGTTGAAGATCAAAGGTTAAAGACAGAAGTCAGCGAGCTCAGAAGTTGAGGCCTGATGTCGGCATTTCCAGAATTCAGTGGCCCGATCTCTGAGAGTCTACAAGACTAGGCCAGGTACACCCCCCAGCCCCGGGTCAGTGAATACTGAAGGTGAAAACCCTTGCAAATCTGGAGTTTGAGAGATTGGAGACCCAGAGATGGTCTGACCTGGGGTGGGGTTGGAAACCTGTGTGTGTGTGTGTGTGTGTGTGTGTGTGTGTGTGTGTGTGTGTGTGTGTGTGTGTGTGTGTGTGTGTGTGTGTGTGTGTGTGTGTGTGTGTAAGTAAGAGGGGAAGAAAGGAGTTTGTTGATTGGTTGTTCTACTGAACATTTTGGACGTGTTATGTTGGCATCACAATGTACGGCAACACTTGCAATCTGCCCCTACACAACTTCAGGCTGTGTTGATTCCTAATGCAGGCAACATGTTTCACTGTATATTTTGATGTAAGTGTGATAAATACTCTGATCTGAAACTGAATCCAAAACCGTTCTACTCTAGTTTCACTACTCCCTATTGTGTGAATTGGATCCAGAGTCCACACTGAAATTGCTGTGAAAACCTGAGGTGACCTGATAACTCAGTCTGACAGATACAAGAGATAATGCAGATGTTGAAAATCCAGAGCAGACGCACACACACGTAAACTGCTGGAGGAACTCAGCAGATCAGGCAGAATCCATGGAAATAAATAAGCAGTTGACCTTTCTGGCCAAAACCTGAAACTTCATATGTGAATCTGTTGGGGTAGTCTGCTGTATCCAGCGTAGCCTCCTCTATGTTGGTGAGGCCTGACGTAGATTAGGGGCCTACTTTGTCGAGTGCCTCATCTCCATCCACAAAATGTGGAATTTCCCAGTGGCCAACCATTTCAATTCCTATCCCCATTCCCGTTCCGATACGTTAGTCCATGACCTCCTCTTCTGCCACGATGAGGCCACCCACAGGCTGGAGGAGCAACAGTTCATATTCCATCTAGGAAGCTTCCAACCTGATGGCATGAACATCAATTTCTCGAACTTTCCCCCATCCCTCTTCCTCATTTCCTCATTCTGGCCTCTTACCTCTTCTCACCTGCCTATCACCTCCCCCGATGCCCTTCCTCCTTCCCTTTTGCCCAGGATCCACTCTCGTTCTTACTTTATCCCCTCCCACCCCCCCCCCCAACCATCCATCTGGCTTCATCTAAGACCTTCTAGCTTGTCCTCCTCCCCCTTCCTATACTGGCTTCTTCCCCCTTCTTTTCCAGTCCTGGTCTCGGTCCAAAATGTCTATGGAAATAAATAAAAATTGATGCTGCCTTTATCTGCTGGGCTTTGCCAGCATTTTGTGTGTGTTGCTTTGACAGAGCACAATGATAATATTGTCTGTGTACATTTATAGACAAAACTGTAGTCATAATTATGAATTCAGCACTGAGCTTTGATGTATTTCTTTCAGAACAAATCCATCCTATAGTGTTTGAAAGATGAACTTCAGCTACATTATTGTTATTGATCATAAATCATATTTTGTAAAGATATTCATAAAGGAACTGTTGATTTTAATATTATGCATGATACACAAAGATTTACCAAGTCTAAAATGCTGGATCTGAATAATTTAGTTCTTAAGTTTTCACCTTTTTTAGTATTTCCATTAGCAGAATGCTGCAACACATCCTCATTTGAATATAGTTCTCCACACCAGTAACTCTGGAGGATAGGAAAATACCAGGGCTTGGGAACTCCATATTGACCTGCGAACGAAACCATCAATAAAATAGGACCAGAATCATCCACACCACATTGAATTCAAATAGTGGATTCCAGATAATTGGGCCAGACGCTTATTTGGTATAACTCTTCCAGAACAAAAACTAATTAAGAAAATAGCCGGGATTCCCTTCCTTTATTGGGGACACTATGCTGCTTAATTGGGACAGGAGACTATTGTTGAACTGTTTTCTAACTAGCATCAGTCGTGTACACTTGTGTGGCCGTTTGATGCTGCACCGTGCTTAGAGAGAAGAGTTTTTAAACAGCATCATTTGCACGTGTTTGTGTTCAAAAAGCAGTGATTTTTATCACTGATAGTTGGTGAGAAATAGGCAGCAAGACATTCTGGAACTGCTTTGTCACTGCGGTTTTAGGCATTCAGGCTTGGAGATGCAAGAAACAGCCGGGAGCAAAAATTAAATGATTTCACTACTTCAACAAGTTAGGAACTATGGAGAATTTGAAGGTAATGAAAATCATCTTGAACGTTACAATGAAAGTGAAGGTTTGGAATGCAATAATCCAAAGCATTGCATGAAGGCTACCATTATCTACACTAGGTGCTGGCATTGATTTTGTTCATTTACAGTCAATCAAAAGAATGCGCCAGTGTACACTGGATGAATTCATATCATACTGCCATGTTAACTGCTATGCTACTGTGGGACGCAATATAGTACCATGGTAGCATTGGTAGTATTCCAGTTTGTTCTGTATTTGATTTAAATATATAATTTGTTACTCAATAAAATGGTAGTCTATTTTTTATAACTTTTTAACTGTTTTCATGAAATTTTGACTAATTGGGGCAGCCAATTAATTGGATCAAAATGTACTGGTCTATATGTATCCAAATTAACTGAATTCCACTATACTCTCATTTATATTGTATTGCATTCCAAACATGCTGAAACATACTCAGTGGTCACTTTATTAGCAATTCCCTGTACCTTCTAAAGAGGCCACTAAGTATATGTTCGTGGTCTTCTGCTGCTGCAGCCCATCCACTTCAAATTTGGATGTGTTGTGCTTTCAGAGATGCTCTTCTGCACACCACTGTTGTATCACATGGTTATTTGAGTTTACTGTCACCTTCCTCTCAGTCCAAACTAGCTTGGCCATTCTCCTCCTCTGACCTCTCATTAACAAAGCATTTTTGTCCACAGAACTGTCGCTCACTGGATGTTTACTCTGTAAATGCTAGAAACAGCTCTGCATGAAAATCCCAGGAGATTTAGCAGATTTTGAGATAATCAAACCACCCCATCTGGCACCAACTATCATTCCATAATCAAAGTCATTGAGATCAAATTTCTTCACCATTCTGATGTTTGGTGTGAACAACAAATAAACCTCTTGACCATGTCTGCATGCTTTTATGCATTGAATTGCTGCCACACGATTGGATGATTAGATATTTGTATTAATGAGGTGCAGAGGTGTACCAAATAAAGTGGCCACTGAGTGTATATCTCAAAGCCTGTTCTCCTTTTCAAATCTATCCATAACCTTTTTCCTCCTAAGTTCAGTCATATTCTGCTTCGTGTCCATGCACATGATCTCTGTAAACTGCCATCAGATGGTACTTAAACCATGTTTCTCATCTTCCAGCTCTCATGCCAAAAATATGCTGCAGGAGGTGAAAAATAACGCATTTAAAGCCAAGGATGGAAAAAGTAAAATGAATTGTGAAGACTGGGATGGTGAACTAAAGGTGGAAGTTAATGAGGGTGGATTTTTTTGAAAATAGAAGTACTCCTAGAAAGAATAAATGCTTCCTCATATTACAGCTATCAGCACTTCAGGATCCAAGGACCCTCAGCAAATAAATGTTTGACCCAGATAATTTCTTTAGATGATGGCTGATTTTTTTCACATTCAAGTATGGTAAACAAGCAAGGAGGACAACTATTTAAATGCTTTATCTGTATACTGTACTCTAATTGTATTTCTTTGGTATTGCACTGAAGTATCTTATTGTCCTGAGCGAGCTCTCAACCCACAATTATTTTGAATTAGAATTGCACTATGCAGCACTGAGTCAGACAGATCAGGATGGAGACAATTAGAAAATTACTGAAGACAGAAGTGGATTTTTAAATTGCACTTAGATTTTTAAGGTTGTTAATTTTACTCCACTTTTCAGGAGAAGATGCTTTTATTTGCAATTTGCATCACAGGGTGAGACTGCTTCCTGGTTTACTGCAGAGTGATCACTACTCATACAAAGACCTCTATGGTGTTATGATGTTGAGGCGTTTAGGGGCACTTCAGTGCAGACTGACTATCTCTCACCCAATATGCATCTACCAGCAGAGCTCTGCACTAGGTGATTTGTCATTGTTTCTCTCCTGTGGGAGTTCTAAAGCTACTCAGCCTTACATCAATTCAACTTGGGAGATCCTGATCTGTCTGGTTTAATGCTGCACAGCACAGCATGCTTATGAACTTACCCAAAACAACAGCTTCTCCTGATTAAGTATTTCATTAAGTAATTCATTTTTAAAAAACATTTCTGGAGGTTAATAACATCATTTATTTAAAAGTACTTAAAATATCTACAGGCATATTTGCTCAGCACTATTGACATAATATACTTAATAAAATAATGAATTACCTGGAAACACTGCTTCGATGTACCATGTGGCAATGCCGTACAAGACAGCGTCTAACAGCATAAGGATGATAGAAGTAATAAAATTGTATGCGTCATCCTCCACCGGACTAGAAACAAGATTAAACCACTGAATACCAATTCCTTGCTCTTCATAGAGAGAAAAATATTCACATCCAAAACCAAATGCAACTGGAGATAAAAGGCTCTGTGAACAAAAAAACAAGAGATTTCAGAAATAATCTAGCACTTCAGATATAATCTAACAAACTATATCCCCACATTACAAAGGGGTTGAGTACCTCGAAAGCCATCACTTCTGATCTACTGCAACATGAAAAATATTAGGAAAATTCCCCCCCCCCAACATAAACTACCTAAAGGTTTTATTTTTTAAATTCTGTACGTCTAATTTTTTGGGTATTAGTTTGTGGATTCTGCACCGTGTATGATTGTTACTAGAAGTTCGCTAATATTCGGCTACACTGGCTTTTGTTCCCATCAGCTACTGAAAATGCCTGGTATATCATAAAAAAAGTGATTTAAAAAAGCACAAGCTTGACACGCTGGGACCAGGAAGAGCACAAAAGGTACAGCTCACCTATAGGGTACAGGGGGGTCAAAATTCGTGCTCAAACAAGAGAAAATTTGCAGATGCTGGAAATCCAAGCAAGACACACAAAATGCTGGAGGAGCTCAGTAGGCCAGGTAGCATCTATAGAAAAGAGTACAGTTGACGTTTCTGGATGAGTCCCTTCAGCAGGACTGAAGGAATTTTGTTGCTTCAACAAAATTTAACAACTGATTTTGTTGTGGTCTCAGTGAAGGGCAAAAAACAAAGATCGGGAGAGAATTGATAATTTTTGCAAAATTGCACATTTGCTTCCTTAGGAGCAGAGGAACCTGTGTTACATTATTATTTGCTTTCTTCAGATCTGCATGTGAGGCAACTATCCTGCAACCCAACATAACCAATGTTATTTTGATGCTTTTTCACCCCAATTATCAGATTCATGATGGGAAGTGGGAGGCTACTGCTGGACAAGGCAAAAAGAACCACTACTGGCAAAGGGCAGACCATAGCTGTCAGATGAACAATCTACCACTATTTTCACTTCTTCGTTGTGCACATGCATCGAAATATTTCTGCATTTTCCTACATATTTTTTATTCCTTTACCTTGATGAATTCCATTCTCTCTGTATCAAATGCTACTTGCCACTTTTCTGGCCAAATCATCCATAGTTTCTGGAAGCAGAAGCTTCCCTCCTCCCTTGAAGCACACAGGCAATATTTGTATCATGTATCTTTCCTGCGCTCAGTAAAAGGCAATTTCCTCACCACTCATAAAAGGATGAATAAATTGGGACGGAGTTAGCACTGATGGACTTGTTTACCATTTTATTCCCAGATCAAGTGAGTCATATCATTTATTATTCAACAACCATTAGGCAAAATTCTATTTAGATAATAGTGGTATTTACAGTACACTTTATGCTAATAATATATGCAATTTATGGACAAATTCTGAAGTTGATAATACGTCACTGGCTCTACCTCTTGGATCCAACCTTAATTCCAAACTGAAGGTATAAAAAACTCAACTTGGGGCTTATTTTAATGTATGCTTAGGGATGTGATCTTTAGCAGCCGCAACTCATTCAAGATTACAGTATTATGATGTCCTGGAAAGTAGTCAAACAGCATTTTTGCATAGCAGGTAATATAAAAACTGCTGGCTACTGGAAGTATTTATTACTGATAGAAGATGGGGCTGAGGCACATGGTTAAAGTTTTATTCTCTATTTTGCCATACTATAGATATTGGAGGGGTTGATGCAGCAGTATATACCTGATCTACACCATATCTGACTGGGAAGCATATTCTGTTGGCAATGGGAGAAGGGAGAGCAAAAGTAAAACTTCAATCCCCTTCGGCAAATGTACTTTAACAATGTCAGTCAATGTCAGGTCGCAGCATTGTGAAAGCCAACCTGAGTTTTTTTTTCAATAATGCAATGCTATAATTTGTCTCACTCTACATTTTTGATTGCAGACTTCCTCCTCCCATCAGCATTTTGAAAACAAAAAGATATCACTCTTCATGTTCTCAAAACCTTTCAACGATGACAGTTCTGCAAGGCGATGATTATTCATTCTTTGCTTGTTAGGAATGTTCACCTTCCTTCAATTTCCCACTGTCAATCAATGCAGAGTTGACGAGAAGAGGATATTTCCTCTAGTAGGGAAGTCTAGGACCAGAGGGCACAGTTTCAGAATACAAGGACGTTCCTTTAGAACTGAGATGAGGATGAATTTCTTTAGCCAGAGGGTGACAAATTTGTGAAATTCATTGCCACAGATGGCTGTGGAAGCGAAGTCATTGGGTATACTTAAACTAAAGATTTTTAGTTAGTAAGGTGTAAAGGGTTAAGGGGAGAAAAGAGGAGAATGGAGTTCTGAGGGATAATAAATCAGCCATGTTGGAATGGCAGAGCAGACTTGATGGGCTGACTGGCCTAATTCTGCTCTTATGTCTTATGGTTTATGTCCTGAACATTAAATACATTCCATAAATCTCACTGCTTTGAAAAGATTGGTTAAATCATGGTGGCGTAGCAGTTAGCATGACTCTATTACAGCTCGGGGCATCAGAGTTTGGAGCACAATTCCATCACTGCCTACTAGAGTTGTATATCCTCCCTGTGATTGCATAGGTTTCCACTGGGTGCCCTGGTTTCCTCCCACATCAGTTAGTCGGCTAATTAGCCGTTGTGAATTAGGTGAGAGTTAAACAGGAGGGTTGCTGGGCGGTGAGTCTAATTGAGCCAGAATTGCATAGTTCGCACTGTAAATAAAATGAAAAAATTAAATAAAACTGAACGCTGAACAATTCTTCAGCAGTCAGGCCTAACTCTTTATGTGACCTAGTTTCAAATTTTAATCCAACTGCAGTTTATATCCAAATTTTATCTCTGCAGCTTTACACATGCTTTCCTTGAAAGCATCTCTGCATTTTTCGTTGAAAGTTACTATCAAGCCAGCTTTCCCTTCAGGTTGCATTCTCAAAAAAATCTTCAATAAATTATCATTCAATAAATACTATTGACTCAATTAGAAATAGTTTCCAGCTATCAAAATCCCTCACAACTTTGAGCACCTTTGTCCCAGAACTACTTCTGCTTTAAGGTTGAGGAATTAGTGCAGGTGGCAGTGTTCCAGATTCCTGGATCTCTTTTGGGAAGGTGATACCTGCACAAAAAGGATGGGTTACACCTGAACCCAAGGTGGACCAACATTCTTGCAGGCAGTTTTGAAGAACTGTTGGGGAGGGTTTCAACTAATTTGGCAGGGGATGGGAACCAGAGTGATAAAGCTGAGGGTAAGGCAGCTGGTACACAAGTAGATGCACCATGCCATCAGACTGTGAGAAGGCAGACGATAGGGCAAATCTGCATCAGTGGGGTAAGTTGAAATTTAACATGGTGCAAAATTGAAAAGGGTGATGAATATAGGACTGCAGATGTAATATCTGAATGCACACAGTATATGGAATAAGGTTGATGATCTTGTAGCACAGTTAGAAATTGGCAGGTATGATGTTGTGGGGTTCACTGAATCGTGGCTGAAAGAAGATCAGAATTGGGAGCTTAACATCCAAGGATACCAAATATATCAAAAGGACAGGCAGGTATACAGAGAGGGTGGGGCAGCTCTGCTGGTAAAAAAAAATCAAATCGTCAGAAAAATGTGACAAAGAATTGGAAGATGTAGAATCCTTGTGGGTAGAGTTAAGAAACTGCAAGGGTTAAAAGACCCTGATGGGAGTTGTATACCAGCTTCTGAACAGTAGCCAGGATGTGGGATATAATTACAATGGAAAATAGTAGAAAAGGCATGTGAAAAGGGCAAAGTTACCATAGTCATTGGGACTTTCATTATACAGGTAGATTGGGAAAATCAGATTGGTGCTGGATTCCAAGAGAGGAAATTTGTAGAACACCTACAAGATGGCTTTTTAGAGCAGCTTGTGGTTGACCCCAATAGGGGAAAGGCAATTCTGGATTAAGTGTTGTGTAATAAAACAGATTTGTTTAGGGAGCTTAAGGTAAAGGAACACTTAGGAGTCAGTGATCATAACATGATAGAATTCACTCTGCAGTTTGAGGGGGAGAAAATAAAGTCAGATGTATCAGTATTACAGTGGAGTGAAGGGAATTACAGATGCACAAGAGAAGAGACTGCCAAAGTTGATTGGTTGGAGACACCAAGAGTGATGATGACAGAAAGGCAATGACTAGTTTTTGGAAGCAATTCAGAAAGCTCTGGATAACTTCACTGCGGAAGACATTAACAGTAAGCCAGAAATTCGTGAGTGTCAGGGGGCAGGAGTGAGTATAGTTGCTATTACTAATGAGGTAATGCTTGGGAAGCTGAAAGGTCGGAATGTAGTTAAGTCATCTGGACCAAATGGACTACGCTCCAGGGTAGTGGTAGGTAAACATATTGAGGAGGCATTAGTAATGATCTTTCAAGAATCACTAGATTCTGGAGGACTGGAAAATTACAAATGTCACTCCACTCTTTAAGAAGAGAGGGAGTCAGAAGAAAGTAAATTATGGGCCAGCCAGCCTGATTTCAGTGATTGGGAAGATGTTGGAGCCCAATGAGTGGATGAATGGATGAGTGTAATGGCCTGGTTAAGAACATGTTTTATTGTATTCCTACTGCTATGCTGTAGATATTTTATTTCAGCAGCTTTTCCGCAAAACCCAGTGTGTTCTGTTAATAAGCTTCCCAGATTAGTGTTTGATTTCTGCTAAGATAAGGAACCGTTTGCTCAGTTTAGGAATGTTCTGCCAGCTAATCGGGTTTGTCTTGGTAACGTTCTATAACATTAGGTCCAGTGGGATGCCATGGAAGATTTGAGAGAGTTCGGCATGATCAGATTTCTGAGGGACAGCAGTCTGGTTTTGGTTGTTTGGTTGGCAGGGGTTGCACGAGGAAGGAGGCAGAGCGGAGCACAAGGGAAGATGCTCGCAAAATCCCATCCGAAGGAGAGACCCTGTTGCAAGCAGTGATTTGTGCAGGCAAATGGTTCCAAGGAGGAAGTGCCAATACTCCTGAGTTAGCCAGTTCATTCAAAATGGTCTTCGAAGGAAGCTCCAACTGTGCCTGTTGTCCTTCATGCAGAATCCGGGTTTAGCGCGTCAGTAATCAAAGCAAAGCATTCTGGCTACTACAGAAACAAGCTCCAACGTTTATGTACACATTTAGACTGGTATAACTGTAATGAGCCCTTTTCTATTTTTCTTCTATTAACTGTTTGTTAAAGTTGAAATATCTGTAAATATACTTCCACTTTAATTTTATGCCAGTATACGATCTGTTATTTCCTGGCGGATGATAACTGTGCATCGGGCAGCATTTACACAGCATTCACCATGATTTCCGTTCCCTCATTGGCACATTCCAACTTTCCTGTTTGGTTGAACCTGAATCATTCCGGCCCTAGACGTGTGCTGCTTATCAAAGGTGGGCCTCTCACCATTACCCATGCAATGCTGAGTCACGTGACTGTTAGTCAAGAGTTTGCTAATGAGCCTGGTTTATTATGAGCCATGGACAGAGGGTTACATATGGATGAGGTTTCAGGGTATTTGGAGGCATTGATAAAATAGGCCAAAGTCAGCATGGTTTCCTTAAGAGGAATTTTTGCCTGACAAATCGGTTGGAATTCTTTAAGCAAATAACAAGTAGGATAGACAAAGGAGAGTCAGTGAATGTTGTATACTTGAATTTTCTGAAGGCCTTTGACAAGATGCTGCACATGAGGCTGCTTAACAAGAGCCCATGCTTTACAAGTAAGATACTGCCATGGATAGAAGATTGGCCGACTGGCAGGAGGCAAAGAGTGCAATTAAAAGGGGCCTTTTCTAGTTGGCTGCCAGCAGCAAGTGATGTTCCATAGGGATCGGTGTTGGGACGACTTCTTTTCACTTTATATATCAATGATTTGGATGATGGAATTGATGGTTTGTGGCCAAGTTTGCAGATGATACAAAGACAGGGGAAGGGGCAGGTAGTGTTGAGGAAACAGGAAGTCTGCAGAAGGACTTGGACATATAGGGAGAATCAGCAAAGTAGTGGCAGATGGAATATAGTGTAAGGAAGTACTTGGTCATGCATTTTGGCAGAAGGAGTAAAGGCATAGACTATTTTCAAAATGTGGAGAAAGTTTAAAAATCAAAAGTGCAAGGGGACTTGGGAGTCTTTGCGCTGGATTCCCTAAAGGTTAACTTGCAGTTTGAGTCTGTGGTAAGGAAGGCAAATGCAATGTTAGTACTCATTTCAAGTGGATTAGAATACAAGAGCAAGGATGTAAACTGAGGCTTTACAGGGCATTGATCAGACCACACCTGAGTATTGTGGGCTGTTCTGGGCCCCTTCTCTAAGATGTATTGGCATTGGAGAGGGTCCAGAGGATGTTCATGAGAATGATTCTAGGAATTAAAGGGTTAACATATGAGGAGTGCTTAATGGCTCTGAACCTGTACCCATTGGAGTTCAGAAGAATGAAGGGAGATCTCATTAAAACCTATTGAATTTTGAAAGGCCTTGACAGAGCGGATGTGGAGAATATGTTTCCTATAGTGGGTGAGTCTAGAACCAAATGGCACAGCCTCAGAATAGACTGACATCCATTTAGAACCGAGATGAGGAGGAATTTCTTTAGCCAGAGGGCAGTGAGTCTGTGGAATTCATTGCCACAGACAACTGTGCAGGACAAATAATTGGATATACAGTATATAAATCTGAGGTCAATAGGTTCCTGACTAATCTGGACATCAAAGGTTATAGGGAAAAAGTAGGAGAATGTGGTTGAGAGGGATAATAAATCAGCCATGATGGAATGGCGGAGTATACTCGATTGCTCGAATGGACTAGTTTTGCTTCTATGTTTTAAGGTCTGAGGTGAATGATCACGTCAGTACTCACTCCCATATACTCAATATCCCTCATCAGGGCAGCAGAGAGCCACTGCCTCACAGAATCAGTTAACCCCAGTTCAATCTTGACCTCAGGTGCTTGCACATCCTCCCTGCGACGGCTTGGCGGTCCAGATTCCTTCTACTTCCAAAGGAAATGTGGGTTGGTGGGTTAATTGACCAGTGTAAATTGTGTAGATGTGAGGTAAATTTAGGGGAGGAGGGGGAGAAGTTAATGAGAATGTGGGGAGAATAACAAAATGGATTTTTATGTAGAGTGAGTGTAAATGAATGGTTGATGGCGGTGCTGGGCTGGTGCAGCTAAGATCCTCTTTCCATGCTCGATTTTCCAATGACCCTGACTCCTATCATTCTGGTAAACATGCTCACGAATACAGGTCCACAATCCCTTATCCAAAATTCTGAAATCCAAAAGGCTCTGAAAACCGAAGTTTTTTTCGCCAACAGCAGACGTCACTCAGGTGTGACGTGGCAGCACTAGCAGAGGCCGCCAGGCTCAGCGCTCGTACTGGTTACACGTGCATTTGCTGTTCGCTGATATTTTGTGTTCACTGTTGACTTTGTGTTTAATTTCACTGTGAAAATGTCAAAAAGAGCTGCAGATACCCCTATGGGTAACAATAAGAAAAAGAGAAGGAAATATTTATCAGCATCAATAATGCAGAAGGTGGAGTTATTGCAGAAGCTTGATCGTGGTGTGTCTGTGCAGAGTCTTACTGAAGAATATGGTGTCAGAACTACCACTGTATATGCTTTAAAGAAACAACAAGGCAGGTTACTTAAGCTTTACAGTGACAGTGATGTTCTACATTTATTCCAATAAGTCACTTACCATGTGTTTGATTCAGTTCATTTGAAGCTGTATATTTTTATGTTTTAATAAATGTTTTTTTTCTTGTCATTATTCCCTAAACAATACAGTATAACAACTATTTACATAGTATTTACATTGTATTAGGTATTATAAGTAACCTAGAGATGATTTAAAGTATACAGGAGGAAGTGCTTAGGTCCAGAGCTCCGCAGGGTCCTGAAGTCCACCGCACTCAGACAGGTGAAATAAGGGACTCGAGCATACATGTTGTTTGGTATCCGCGGGGGGTCCTGGAACCAATAAGGAAGAATGCTGAATTTCAAAATGCCACTGGCCCCAATGATTTCGGATAAGGGATTGTGGACCTGTATCTAATGGTATATGGCAACCAGAATTAGAGACATTATTCAAATTGGGAATCAAAATGAATTGGCGTAAATGCTCATGAGAACCAAAACCAAGATAAAACATCCCTAAATAATTTTTGAATTAATCTTCATTGTGGTCCTTTAAAATTAATCTTATGAGCAGTTCATAGTCTAATAACAAAGATGCCCAGTTACAATGTTGTACTGAGGAACGGGCACAAAGGCCAGGGGAGATGAACATTATGCAATTCTGTTTCTTGACATTATTTGATCATTGTTAACATTCATTTCCAGTTGACTAGAATTCACATGTCAGGTTTACAGACTGATATTACAGATTAAAGACAAACGTTTGAAGGATTATTTTAATGCAAGTGAGGTGGGCAAAGTGAGACTTAGGAATGAAATTCCTGTGTTTTAAGGCCGAAGCAGATGATGGCATAGCCATTGGTGGGACACATCAACCAGCCATAAAACAAGCCACATTCTCCATCCATTATTCCACCTGACTTGTATACTCTTCTCTCCCCCAACGATCTGTAGTTCTGTTTAAAAAAGAAACTGAAGAAGTGTGACTGTATTTTACTGCTATCTTATATGTGCTCTCTGTGCCTTGTGCTGTGTTATGACTGTTGGTACTGTGTTTTGCACTTTGGCCCTGGAGTACTGCTGTTTCGTTTGGCTGTATTCATGGGTATTCACGTACGGCTGAATGACAACTAAACTTGAACTAGATCAAGCTCAAAAAGTCACACAAGATTCTTCCTTCAGCTTCCAACAGGAAAATATTAATTCAGCTAACATCATAACAGATGCTGTACGGCATCAAGACAATGACAGTATCACACTCACTGCAAATATTCGGAGTGGGTAGGTGACATGGTCTCTCCAGGCAACGCAGAGGACGTATGGGAGGTAGAGTGAGAAGTAGATGATTCCTCCACATGCGGCTGCGAGATTTGCCCCAGAAAAGAAGGTGCTGATCAGGAAGCACTGCATGATGGTTGCAACTGCAAAAGTTGCAAGGAATATAAACACTACAGAGGGGTCACTGTATGGCAGAATGCCTCCTTTCTGTAAAAAAAAAGAAAATATGAAAGCTGAAGGTACAATTCTTTGTCTCCAATATCCAAGATAGATAAAAAAACTCTGATTTTTAACCAGTATACATAAACATAACAAATGATCCATTATTTGTTCAAGATTATCAGCCAGAGGTAAGAAGACTGCCTAGCGTGCCAGGAGTTTCAGGAACAGCACCATGAACATACACTTATGGATGCTCTTCTGTGCCAGGAGCTGCTTCTCCTCTCGGCCTCCCCTGTTTTCCGGAAGGCTAAATTCTTTGGCAGTGGTATCTCCTCCAAGTGGACAATTCACAGATATGGACGCATATTGTAATATCACCATTAAAGCTGAGCAATCCTCTCTTTCAAGGTCCAAGAAAACTGTAGCCATCTTACTGTAATCAGCTAATTCAAGACAGGTCAGAAATTGAACCTGGTACCTATTGATTTTATATCAACAATGCATTTATCTAGAAATTTACTAAATCCATTAATAAAGCTGATACAGTAATTATCACAGCAGCTTGAGATCTGATTCACCTATTAGCAGTGGAGAACCATCACAACAAATCAATATTTCACTGAAACAAAGCAGACTAGAAAATGAATTTCAAGAGAGCATAGCACACAGGTGAATAATAAGATCTACAAAATAATAGGCAGACAAATACCCATTTTAGTTGTCCAACTATACATTTTTTTAAAAATTAAGAAACATTAGAGTATGCACAAACTGAAATTAGTTGTTGTTTGCATAAAGCAGATGAACTCAATGAAAGAGAAAAAAACAAAATGAAGATGAATGAAGAGGAAGGTTACTATGAAAGCAAGCAGAATATTTTATGGCAGGAACGACTAAGAACAATTAGAATTGTGCTGATGGTTATTAGTGCTACAGTGAAATTTGATCCTTACAAATGCATCACATCATAAATTCAAAAAAGAACAAGCTTGGACCTCTCCCATTTTAATACATGTGTTATGGCACATCACAGATTCTAGATCAATGAAATAAATGAAGATTAAAAACTAAAAAAAAACAAACAAGTTGAAGCCAAAAATAGAGACCCCCAATATCCAGATCGTGTCTTCTTTTCACTGCTACTTTGGAAAGGAAGTACAGAAGCCTTAGATCCCACACCACCAGGTATAGGACAATTATTACCCTACCAGGATCACTTTCCTGAATGAGTGTAGATAACTTCAATTACCACTACTCTGAACTGGTTTGATGACCTACAGACTCAATTTCAAACACCCGTTACGACTCGTTCTCAATACTACCTTTTTACTTGCACGGTTTGTCTTCTTTTGCACATTGGTTGTTTGTCAGTGTTTATGCATAATTTTTCATAAATTCTAATGCATTCCTTTTTTTCCTGTAAATGTCAGCAGGAAAATGAATCTCAAGGTAGAATATGGTAACAACAACCTCCCACTCAATGTCAGCAAAACCAAAGAGCTGTTCATTGACTAAGATGGAGGAAATTGGGGTTCCACGAGCCGATCCTCACTGGGGGTTCGGAAGTGGGCAAGCCAGGCTCTCTTCTTGCTGTTGCCATCAGAAAGGAGGTACAGGAGCTTCCAGTCCCTCACCACCAGGTTCAGGAACAGTTATTATCCTTCAACCATCAAGCTCCTGAACCAGTGTGGATAACTTCAAGGCCTCAACACTGAACTAATTCCATAACCAATGGACTCGTTTTCAAGGACTCTACTACTCAAGTTCTCTGTTATTATTTATTTACTTATTAATTATTATCATCTTTTTTGTATTTGCACAATTTGTCTTCTTTTGCACATTGGGTGTTTGTCAGTCTTTGTGAGCAATTTTTTGTTGATTTTATTGTATTTCTTTGTTGTACGGTAAGTACTGTGAACTTTAACCATGTAGGCACTTTGATAATAAATTGACTCTGAATTATGAAGTTAGATAATGCAAACCTATGGGAAGCACACAAAGGATGAAGGTCAGGCAGGAAAGATAAGAGAATGCAACAAAACTGTCCAGGAATTCATGCTTTGTACTCATAACTAAAGGGACTTGGGTAAATACAACCTTAACCTAAACAAGGACTCCATGCCCGTCGTTATTCAGCAAGAACTCTGCCACCAAATCTTGAACCTTAAAATTAATTGAAAAACAAGTTAAAGCACCCAGTATCTTGTTCAAATAATTTAGTAGTTGGAGGATATTTACCTTCAGGATTAAAATAAGAAAAGCAGAACTGATGAGGAAAGGAATGAAGCTACTGATGAACCAGCTGATCCACAATATTCCATTAGTCAGCCCCATCATCTTCATCGTTTCCTTCAGTCGTGCTTCTTTCTCGTGAACCATCCCTTTGATTATCATTGCAACCGAGTAAATCCAAGCTAACGTCATGAAAAGGGGCAATGAACGGTTCAAAACTCGCAAGAATCTGATCCAAAAGGAAAACAAAATTAAGAATAAGAATAAGAAGAATAAGAATATCTTTATTGTCAATGTTGTGGAGCAATGAAACGCAGTTTAGCAGCTCAACGTTTTGCAGCACGACAAGAATATATACATAAAATAAACTCTAAAACCTCAGGAGTGCAGTCCAAAATTAATAATATATGGATGGTGGGGTAGGATTATTGCACACCTGCCATTCCTGGAAGTGTGATGCATTTAGCTCCTGCCGTCTTAGGAGGGGGGCAGGAGAAGGAAAGGGGGTGTTATACATTTCACTGCTTGTGGGTAGAAGCTGTTAAGGAGTCTTTTTGTTTTCGCCCTTAATGCTCTGTATCTCTTCCCAGAAGATAGAGGGGAAAACAGGTGATGTCCAGGATGAGTGGGATCCTTTGAAATACAAGTAGCCTTCTTTTGAAGTCTGCCAGTGTAAATGTCTCTGAGGGAGGGTAATGTTGTGCCAATAACCCACTCTGCTACCATGCTATTTGTTAATAGAGCATTTTAAGGAATATTTCATTTTATGACGGAGTAAATCGGAACTTTTTGATGGCTCAGTGCCCTTCCACAGTACATACCTTACAGACCAAGAATACTAGAAGGTTCAGAGGATAAATTACTGGCCTATTCTTCATTAGCTACTCGTAAGCAGGGTGATAGCTGGGACTTTGCAACTGGCTTCAATGCCTCTGTTTTGGGTCAGAGAAAAGCAACTGAAGGGGATAGACACTGGCCTTGGTTTCAGCTCATGATTCATATGCAATGCATGGCTGTAAAATCAGGATAGGGTCAACCTTAGCTGTCATGTGCCATGAATTTAAATACCTTTCAATATTCACTTTCAAAACCATATATTAAGTTGCCAAGAGCTAAGTGCCAACAAGAATCTATGTTTGTGAGAGTAACTGAAAACTTAAGAGAGACTGGCAAGGAATCAAGGATTTAACAATGTTACAGTAAACACCCTGAGCTGGTTATCTGGAATTCATTGCATTAAGTGGTGCAAAGAAGTTGAGTTCATTTGAAATATCCCATTCAAGTGTATTAAATCAAATAATGCAATTTATATGTAATCTAGCACATTACTCTATTGTAAAATTGAAATTACACTGTTGACTTTCACCTTCAAAGCTAAAGTCTGACTAAAATACATCCAACGACTGGGTAAATTTACACAAAGATATGAGGTTGTTATCAATAAGCTAGATCACTTGCCCAGCCAAATTCATCCATAAAGAAGAATCCTGAAGTTGTTACACCTAAAGTAATAACCCATTTCTTTTCAATGATTCTGGGTGTTTAGATTACACTAATTTAACTGGAAACCTATGCCATGTGGCATTGATATATTTGCTTGGTGACAAATTCTAATAATCATCTTTAAAATAGTTTGTACCAACTCCCCTTTCATTTCCTCAGAGAATCACAGATGATAAAATCTTATAACATAGAAATAAATTCTTTCAGCCACCTCATCCACGATACCCATCTTCACTAATCCCATATGCTAGCATCGGGCCCACGTTCCTCAACCTACATATCCAAATACCTGTCCAAATAATTTTAGATGTTATAATTATATTTGCTTCTACCACCACCTCTGGCAGCTCATTCCAGATAATCACCACCTTCTGAGTTGTAAAAGTTAACCCTTGAATCTCCTTTGATTTTCTCTCTTCTCACTTTAAACATGTGCCCTCCAATTCTAGACCTCCCTTCCCCCAGGAAAAAGACCAACTGTCTGCCCTATCTATGCCCCTAATAATTTCTAATAATTTTATAATCAGCTATAAAATCCTTCAGTCTCCTATGCTCCAGTGAGAACAAACCCAATGTCCTGGTGAATCTCTTCTGCTACCACATTGTCTGAGGTTGGTGGCTGCAAGTGCACACAATATCCCAAAAGTGAGGCCTAACCAATACCAATATAACACCCCAACTCTTGTGTTCATTGTCTTGGACCATGAAGGCAAGAATTGTAAATGCCTCCTTCACTCCTAATCACCTGTGCCGGCACTTTCAGTTAATTATGGACATGCATCTTAAGGTTCCACTGCATATCAATGCTTATAAAGTCCCTGGTATTTACTCTATATGTCTAACCAGAATTTGACCTTCTAACGTGCATTACCCCACGCTTGTCTGGATTAAATTTCACCTGCCACTGTTCCACCCAACTTTCTTGGGGACCTATGCAAGATGATTTCCTTAGGCAACTTCTTAACAGCAAGGCCACAGTACGTCCATTTGGGCAGCAATGTCCCGTGACCCATGACGCTGAGCACGGGTGCTCCCTGAGGCTGTGAGCTCAGCCCACTGCTGTTCATACTGCTGACGCATACCTGTGTCACAGGATTCAGCTCAAACTGTGTCATCAAGTTTGCAGATGACACAACACTGGTTGGCCTCATCAAGAACAAAGACAAGATGGAGTATAGAGAGGAAGTGGAGCGATTGGTGGATTGGGTGACAGGAACAATTTAAGCCTGAACATTTAAGACCAAGTAGATCATTGTGAACTTCAGGAAGGTGCAGACGAACCAGCTCCCTCTGCGAAGACATGGCTCCTCTGTAAAGAGAGCTAAGTGCACAAAGTACACACCACAGATGACCTCACCTGGTCCCTTAGTATCACCTCCCTGCACAAAGCATAACAGCACCTCCACTTCCTAAGAAGACTGAGGCACCCAAGCCTCCCCTCCCCCCCATTTTAACTGCATTTTACAGGAGGACCATTGAGAGCACCCTGACAACTTGCATCTCCATCCGGCAGCAGCCGAGCTTCACACCAGAGACTGAGAACAGCTGAGAGGAGCATAGGGGTCTCCCTACCATCTACCGGGGATATTTATCAGGAGTGCTGTGTACGCAGGGCCCTTAGTATTATCAACAAAACCACCCGTCTATCCAGCATCATCTTTGACTTTCTACCATCAGGCAGGAGACTGTGATGCATAAAAATAAGAATAGTTAGAATGAGAAATAGCTTGTCCCCCCCAGGCCGTTATGCTTCTGAACTCCTGGCTGCATCATATTCAAAGTGCCACTGGTTAATCTGTTCTGAACCTTACAACATTTAATATTAATGCACTTTAGTTTGTTATTTATGTGTGATTCATCTGTAGATTTTATCCTTACCTTCACAAATTATCATATGTTATGTGTACCACTGTGCTTTACACCCTGGTTTGAAGAAATGTTGTCTCCTTTCTATACATTATATACATGCATATAGTTAAATGACAATAAACCTGACTTGACTTGGTGACCCCACCAATTCATGTTATCTGCAAAGCTACTAAGTTACTAATCAGATCAATTACAATATGTTGTCAATAAAAATTTTTGTGTATGTATATAAATTGTAATATGTCTCAAATTAGGAAATAAATCTGCTAAGTCACAGGTTACGAATATAGGGTCTGACCCATGTCTTCCCAACACCTATCTTTATAGATATTCACGGAGTCTTCGTTAGTAATTGGATCAGCTCTTTAGGTAATGCCCCCTCTTGTTGTTCACTGATCAGGAGCCTTGCTTAAATTAGCAATTAAACCAAGTAAAATTTGATTTAGTACCACACCACAGTATATTCATCGAGTGATACATGAAATTAGAAGCTCTTATGATCACCAATTATCTAGGCTTTGAACTTGTTCCAGCACTTACACATCATCTACATAGCATGGGTATGGCATCTGCTGCAAATAAATCCCTGTCTTCTTATCTTCACCAGTCTGTACTCGAATAATTGCCTGCTCCACCAAATCCTGGATGTAGACAAATCCTCCCCAGACATATCGCATATCGTCAAATGGGTCTGCTGCAGGTCCTGGGTCCCAAAACCTATGAGGCAAAACATTAAAAGGTTGGTCATTCTGGCAATATGAGCAACAAGTACTAAAAGAGGTGTCTTCCCACCCCGGGTGATACTGCAGTGCTCTTGCTACCCAGCTGCTCAATCTGTGCAGAATAAACATTACAATCCTCCAAACAACAACAGAACACTTCCAATGTTACATTGTGAATTTCAGCAAGTCTGGAAATTCATCCATGCTAGTGCTGTGTCTGCTATATACAGCAGCAGGATTGCAGTTTGTTTCTAAATTCAGATCCATTAACTTCAACATGACTGAACGATGAAGGTAGAGTATATTGTGCGGTGACTGACAAGGGATCATTGCCAGACAATTATGTCTTACAACTTAACTTCATTTTGCACATGAGAGTCTTCTCTGGGGAAGTTTTGTAGTGTCTCTGATCATGCTAAATAAATTAACTTTAAATTGATATGCATGTACTCTGCTATGAAATATGGCAGAGGCCATGTTGGTGAAGCACTAACATCTGCACAGCTAATGTCAACAGAGCAAACTGTCAATGTGGAACATCATCACCAGTATTGCCATTCTGTAGCCTCAGCTTACACACTCTCAACTTCAAACGGCTGAATATGCATTAAAACACCAAACAGAACACTGCCTGTGCTTTTTAAGAGAGTAATCTGCTAGCAAGTAAGGATGTCAAACTAAGTGACGCTAGTAGTAGTAGGCAGCCATCGATCCCAAGGGATCATGGGTTTGTGCCTCTGGTGGACTGTGTCCTTGCAAGCGTGGGTTGGAAGATTTGAAGAACCGGTTGTTGCCCCTGCTGCGGGTTCCCCTCTCCACGTCACTGATGTAGTCCAAGGGAAGGGCAAGCACTGATACAGCTTGGCACCAGTGTCGTCGCAGAAGTTGCCAGAGTGAAGTTGTAAACAACATCAAACTGCCTTAGGGACACTGGCTCCAGATTTCTTCCTTGGGGTTTACTCCTGAAGCCTTTCCCATGGGTGGGTATGGCCACAAGGTAGTGGAGGTTTAAAAATCACAGTTTTCCTTCTGTAAGCGTCTTCCCTCTGTTCCTCTGTTGCCCAACAAGATATACTCCTTGGGTATCCAGAAAGACCTAAGAGCAAGTTTATCATGAAGGAAGAAGAATTTGCAAGTTAGAAGTGACAAGGCATGGAAAGACCATGACTGGTGGGTATCATCTCTTCCATAGTTTCAGCTTTGTCATCAGAATTTTAATGAAGACTAGCAGCATCTGCTCCATGTACATGTGATGCATTTTTTATTAGGAACAGCCTCTTCAGCTTTATGGATTTCTGATACCTTCCCATGCAAGTGAAAGGGAAGAACATGGGCGAGTACGTGCAGTACATTTCAGTGATGTGGCTGGCATAACTGGCAGTGTGGGTTAACCGTGAGATGAGTTTGAGACTTGCAGCGTTACTCAGCATGATGAAACAAATGTAGTTAGTCAATCAGCCACAGCGGAAAGAAGTTATTGATATATTCAGAATCTGTTTTATTACAGGCGTATATCATGAAACTTGCTTTCAGCAGCAGTATACTGCAAGACATAAAATCTACTACAAGTTACAAAATTAATAATTAGTACAAAGGAGAAATATTGAGGTAATATTCATGGACCATTCATAAATCTGATGGAGGAGGGAAGGAGTTGCCTTTAAAGCATAGAATGTGAGTTCCTGTACCTCCTCCCTGATGGTAGTAACACCGAGTGGGCCTGTCCTGAATCCAGAGGGTCTTCAATGATGGATGTCACCTTCTTGAACCACTGCCTCAAAGAGTCCCTCAGTAGCAGGGAGGGTTGTGACAGTGATGGAACAGGCTGAGGCTGTGATTCTGTGCAGCCTCTTTAAATCCCGACGAAAGAGGCTTCATACCAGCACTGTGACGCAGCTAGTTAGAATGCTCTCTACTGTACATCTGTAGAAATTTGCAAGAGTCTTGGGTGACAAATGAAATCTCCTCAAACTCAATGATGTTGAACCACTAATATGCCTTATTTGCAACTGCATCGATGTGTTGGGTCCAGGATACATCCAAATGTTAATGCCCAGGAACTGGGAGCTTTCCACTACTGGCTTCTCCATGAGAACTGGTGTGCGTGTTTTCTGATTTTCCTTTCTGAAGTCCACAGTCAGTTCCTTGTTGATATTGAGTATGAGAGTGTTGCTGCAACACCGCTCAGCCAGCTGATTGAACTCACTCCTATATGCTTCTTCACTTTGAAAACTTCAAAAGGGAGAACAGCATTATGGGAGAATAACAATGCTGTACAAATCCTTACGGCATCTGGCATCCCTGTGGTCTGTGTCGCAGGAGGCCAACGTCAGTATGTCATAAAGAGGGCGAGTGTTCAGAAGGCACCAGACCCCAATGACATATCTGGCAGGGTATTGAAAACCTGTGCCAACCAACTGGCTGGAGGGTTCAAGGATATCTTCAGTCTCTCAGTGCTGCAACCAGAGGTTCCCACCGGCTTCAAACATACCAGTGCCCAAGAACAGCCGAGTGAGCTGTCTCATCAACCGCCATCCAGGAACACTCACATTTACTACAATGAAGTGTTTAGGGAGGTTGGTCATAGTTAGAATCAACTCCTGCTTGAGCAAGAACGTGGACATGCTGCTACTTGCCTACTGACACAATGGGCCTACAGGAAATGCCATCTCACTGGGCTCCACAGTACCTACACAACAGCTAAACATGAATCAGGCTGCTTCTTACCAATTCCACCTCTGCATTCAACACCACTATCCCCTCACTAGTAATCAACAAGCTTCAAAATATGGGCCTTTATACATCCCTCTGGAACTGGGAATCTTTGACTTCCTTATCGATAGACCACAGTCAGTACAGATCGGTAATCACATCTCCTGACTGCCAACAATCAACACAGGCACACCTCGAGGATTGATAGCTGAATGAAGAGGAGGCATCAACATGTGCAATTAGGAAGTTATGCTGTTTGAGGATGTACTCGTTAACCGAGGTCATGAACTTCCTATGACAGTGCAGTATCTAGGTCCTTAGGGTTAACTCCTTGGAAATCTACCTCACTGCCATGTCTTGGGGAGGTGGGGGGGGGCATTCCTGTGGCCATTTCTTCTTTTAGTTCCGTGTCCTAAATGCCAGGAGCCCACTCTCCCAAAGTCATTGTTTCCTTGGTCAGTTTCATTTGCTGTAAACTGCCAGCTGCTGCTCTACTTTAAGAGATATTGACTGGCTTTAAACAGTGCACTGATGCTACTGATTTATGACATTGGCTCCCTGCTCACAACAGTGAAGTTAGCATGCAACGCAGACACAGCATATTGTCTGCATAGCAATCAATGAGGTTGCTATAGGAGCTGACACAATCCTTCCCCCACCCCCACTACTGCCTTATATCTATACAGAACTCATGTCTGCAGCATCCCTATTGGTCTCCTTTTGTACATGGCATTTGCTCATTGCACCTCCTCAGACTGAGATGCTGCAAAGTTGAAAACAAAGCTATAGTTCTCCATTGAGAGCTGTAATGCACCACTAGAAGCTACGTACCTGGCAGTAGGGAATAAAAGACACAAATCAAAAACACCATATCACTCAAAACCGGGCAAATCCTGGACAGCATCAAAACACCAAGCCACGTTAAAGTGAACGGAGCCTTAATGAGGCACAGGAATGATCGGGATAGCAAGCTAAAATGGTTGTTCCTCAAAATGTAATTTTATTATGATCATTATAAATCAGATCAACAAACACTACATACCCTTGCTTCCTTTCATTTGATCTCAATGCTTCCTTTGCCAATAAAGTGCTTCCAAATCTCTATCGAAATGCAGGGAACAAGCTTTCCAATTTGTACTTAGCAAGCTTCAAGAAACAATGATTATGACAACAAGATAATTCATTTTGGGAATGTATGAGGGCTAATTATTGGATAAGACCCCATGAAGAATTGCCTTTTTTTTAGAATCATATAAGGGATTCTTTTACATCCACCTGTGAAGTTGAACAGATCTGGATTTGTTGACTCATCTGAAAGATGTCCAAGGTATAACAACATAATGGCTGTCACAGTTTAACGCCACAACTTCCTTGTTTCATTAAGAAAGTTAATGGATTACCTTATTTTACCAGTAGGCCTGAATTTTTAATTACTTCATTCAAAAGTCTGAAATGGCTAGAAAATGCTACATTGACATAGCATTTACCTTAACCTTTCCAGCACCAAAACTTTGCATTAAACATCATGGAAGCATTTTCATTTGCAACAATTTTTGCAGACAGATCAAAAGCAGCTATGAGGCAAATAAGCCCAGATTCTCATAGGAATGGAAGATCCAATCAGACCTGTCCTTGATTTTATTGGTCCGAGTGACATCATCAATGTCCATCCTGATCTTGTATTTAATGTGTGGCTGAAGACTATGTAGCTCAGTACCCATCTGTTCCTCGTTCAAAAACACAACACCAGCCCAGAACTGTCTCTCTGCCAGGAGCTGCAAGGCCCGTACCACCAACTTCTCTTCAGTTGGGACAGCTTCCAATTTGTTCAAGGATATGCACTGTGAAGGAAAAAACAGAAGAATTTAAAATAATGTACTTGAATCTTCTGGGCATACTGACTGGTATGTTGTCCATAAATAATAGAAAAAGGGAACTAAACGAGCTTATGGAAACTCGAGGTCAAAGATTGTTAAACATGATATCAAAGGAAGTGTTGCAGAAACAAAAGAGAGAGAAATGAAGAAATGTTTTGTGAAAGTTGCTGACTGTTGCTGGAGGCAAGCATGAACAAAGGCAGAAAACTCTAAAACACCCAGTTTAGTCAGCACTTGAGAATGTTTCAATTATAATGTCTCCAATCAGGGCAAGAACATTCTGGCAAAGAATGAATTACAGTGTACTTGACAAATTTTAATTGAATCACTGTGGCAAACCTCTTCTGCAGAAAAATTTGCCAAGAGCACTCATGGAAAGACCATGATCACCCACGTCATACGACACGGCACAGAACAAACAAACTGAGGTTGCAGGGAGAAAAATAATTGAGGTTGAAAGTTATGCAAGGCGAGAGATTTGAAGCTTCAGAGAAATAAAAGGTGAAGTCAAAGCCACACAGACTGTAGCAGCATCAAAATAACATAAGGGTCAGCTTGCAGTGATAGTGTCTTCTACTTCGCTTCTTGCTAGTCCTAAATAAATCAATGACAGCATTAATAACTCGACTATTCAAACTATTATTTGCAACACGTGGTTCAGATGTCAAGGAATAGAGCTTTAGGTACAATTCCTGTGTTGGTACCAAACAGAGTAGCAACAGTATAAATTTGCTCAGTGTGTGTAACGTCCTTCGATGCAACAACCTGTGTACATGTAAAGGTCTTTGCTGTTTACTTGTGAAGAAAGGCAATGTGCAGTAAAAGTACTCCACAGAGGACTGAGATTATAAACAGGGCACATCTGTGCCAGGTACACAAATTCTAACGTGGGCTGATTATCAAGCAAAACAATTTGAGAAATTTGTTTATCCACCTTCAATCCCTGCCGTCCTCCATGGGGACTCTGTATTTTTCTCTATTTTGTGAAGTATCTGAGCTCCTCTGAACTTTTCTCTTTCACCCCTTTCAATGTTCTTCTTGGTATTCACACTGTTGCACCTTGTATCCACTCAATGTTTAAATCAGACTGATGACTGTTACAGAATTCCTCACATTCGGATCAAAGTTGCTGATGAACGCAGCAGGCCAGGCAGCATCTCTAGGAAGAGGTACAGTCGACGTTTCAGGCCGAGACCCTTCGTCAGGACTAACTGAAGGAAGAGTTAGTAAGAGATTTGAAAGTGGGAGGGGGAGGGGGAGATCCAAAATGATAGGAGAAGACAGGAGGGGGAGGGATAGAGCCGAGAGCTGGACAGGTGATAGGCAAAAGGGATACGAGAGGATCACGGGACAGGAGGTCCGGGAAGAAAGACAAGGGGGGGGACCCAGAGGATGGGCAAGGGTTATAGTCAGAGGGACAGAGGGAGAAAAAGGAGAGTGAGAGAAAGAATGTGTGAATAAAAATAAATAACAGATGGGGTACGAGGGGGAGGTGGGGCATTAGCGGAAGTTAGAGAAGTCGATATTCATGCCATCAGGTTGGAGGCTACCCATACGGAATATAAGGTGTTGTTCCTCCAACCTGAGTGTGGCTTCATCTTTACAGTAGAGGAGGCCGTGGATAGACATGTCAGAATGGGAATGGGATGTGGAATTAAAATGTGTGGCCACTGGGAGATCCTGCTTTCTCTGGCAGACAGAGCGTAGGTGTTTAGCAAAGCGGTCTCCCAGTCTGCGTCGGGTCTCGCCAATATATAGAAGGCCACATCGGGAGCACCGGACGCAGTATATCACCCCAGCCGACTCACAGGTGAAGTGTCGCCTCACCTGGTGGTAAGGGAGGAGGTGTAAGGGCATGTGTAGCACTTGTTCCGCTTACAAGGATAAGTGCCAGGAGGGAGATCAGTGGGGAGGGATGGGGGGGACGAATGGACATGGGAGTCGCCTAGGGAGCGATCCCTACGGAAAGCAGAGAGAGGGGGGAGGGAAAGATGTGCTTAGTGGTGGGATCCCGTTGGAGGCGGCGGAAGTTACGGAGCATAATATGTTGGACCCGGAGGCTGGTGGGGTGGTAGGTGAGGACCGGGGAACCCTATTCCTAGTGGGGTGGCGGGAGGATGGAGTGAGAGCAGATGTACGTGAAATGGGGGAGATGCGTTTGAGAGCAGAGTTGATAGTGGAGGAAGGGAAGCCCCTTTCTTTAAAAAAGGAGGACATCTCCCTCTTCCTGGAATGAAAAGCCTCATCCTGAGAGCAGATGCGGCGGAGACTCTGTCCGCCAGAGAAAGCAGGATCTCCCAGTGACCACACATTTTAATTCCACATCCCATTCCCATTCTGACATGTCTATCTACAGCCTCCTCTACTGTAAAGATGAAGCCACACTCAGGTTGGAGGAACAACACCTTATATTCCTTCTGGGTAGCCTCCAACCTGATGGCATGAACATCGACTTCTCTAACTTCCACTAATGCCCCACCTCCCCCTCGTACCCCATCCGTTATTTATTTTTATACACACATTCTTTCTTTCACTCTCCTTTTTCTCCCTCTGTCCCGCTGACTACACCCCTTGCCCATCCTCTGGGTTCCCCCTCCCCCTTTTCCTTCTCCCTGGGCCTCCTGTCCCATGATCCTCTCATATCCCTTTTGCCAATCACCTGTCCAGCTCTTGGTTCCATCCCTCCCCCTCCTGTCTTCTCCTATCATTTTGGATCTCCCCCTCCCCCTCCCACTTTCAAATCTCTTACTAACTCTTCCTTCAGTTAGTCCTGATGAAGGGTCTCGGCCTGAAATGTCGACTGTACCTCTTCCTAGAGATGCTGCCTGGCCTGCTGTGCTCACCAGCAACTTTGATGTGTGTTGCTTGAATTTCCTGCATCTGCAGAATTCCTCTTCTTTCCTCACATTCAGTCTTGTTTTCTATGTTTTACAACATTTTAAGCTCACCATCACCTTGCCACTATTCACTTGATTTATCTCCTATTCTCTACAACTCCTTTTAAAATTGGTGCTGACTATCATGAGACTCGACCCTCCAGCCAGGTTTCGCACAAGAATAAAAAGCCTCATTTTCCCCAGTGTCACAAATGTCTCGATAAAATAAAAAGGTAGAAACATTTTTAGTGGGAAGAATGATTCTGTTTATGAGTTTCATTTGAGAATGACAAAATTTTTGGAATAATCTTAGCTGAGGTAGTCAGATGACATCCAGTTCATGCCCCAGAAGGAAAGTTAACAGAATGGCAATATTAGAAATATTAGTTATTATTCAAGGAAATAACACAGGAGAAAAATTGGATAGATTTGGCAAACTGGTAGCAAACTTGCAAGGGCAGTTAGCCCACAACGGGTTTTGTAAACAATGATTACATTAGAAAATTATGTTTTTAACAACTAGGCAATGCTAATCACACTGTTCCTGGTTTTAGCACTGATAAAGATTGGAACTTTGGGAACAGCTTCTTTCCAACTGTGATAAGACTGCTGAACGGATCCTGACCCAGATCTGGGCCGTACCCTCCAAATATCCGGATCTGCCTCTCGGTTTTTTTTTTGCACTACCTTACTTTCCATTTTTCTATTTTCTATTTATGATTTATAATTTAAATTTTTAATATTTACTATTGATTTGTAATCCTGGGAGCAGGAAGCACAGAATCAAATATCGCTGTGATGACTGTACGTTCTAGTATCAATTGTTTGGCGACTGTAAAGTATAAGCTTCAGTAGTGAATAGCAGCAGCTGGAGATGACCAGAGCTGCAAGTTCACATCTAGAACTCTGCAACAGAGGCAGGCTTTAGCAGGCAAAAGGCCTCCTGTTCCCTCAGAGACTGCTCTGCAGTTACTGCTGGATATGGTGGAGAGGATAAGACATCCTCCAGCCAGAGGGGAAAATGTAATAATCTGGACTTACTGTCAAGTGTGAATGGAGAAGTCAATGCCAGGAGTTAACCCCAGTTTCAGTGCAGGAAGTTAATTACTTTTCTTCCTGTGGGTAAGGCTGGAGTTTACACCTTTATTATCATTTTACCCAATGCACTATAAGCTTTCAACATAGCTCGATGCTATTGAAACTCATTCTTAGACTACCAAAATTACAATTGTGTTGGACTCACACATAATATGCCCATAAACCACCATCTCTCAACATATTTACTAATCCCATAAACCCTCATATTCTACAACATGCAAGTTGCACATACTGCCAGCTCTTTAATCAGGGCAGGCACATCAGCCAAAGAATTTGCAAGTTTACATGTGCACTTCCCTTTGTGTTGGGCACGTGGCCAAGTGGTTAAGGTGTTCGTCTATTGATCTGAAGGTCGCTAGTTCGAGCCTCAACTGTGTGGCAGCGTGTTTGTGTCCTTCAGCAAGGCACTTAACCACACATTGCTCTAGTGTCTGTGAGAGGAGTGGTGCCCCACACAGACTTCCAATCCGCGCCTTGTAAGGCAGGAAAATGCCCGTCGCTGGCCTTTCATGGTCTGAGTCGATGTTCCCTCCCTCCCCTCCCTTCCCTTTTCCAGCAGTCAGATGGTGTCCGAATGCCAAGAGTTGATTGCTCCTCTGACAAACCATCAGCCGGAAGGAGAATATCCACTTTTCAACTGGAGCTACCATAACTATAGTTAATACAGAGTTCACAGGTTGCCTGGTTATGTCTCAACATTTTCCTCAATTTATTTGTCTACTGCTCTACAATCTCTTCATGTACAAGATGCTGGAAGCATTCATTACTCTTCCTTCTCACTCTTATTCAGTTTCTTTACTATAACCCTAACCACAGATTTCATAATGGAGAAAAGTATAAGGATTTCCATTTGTCTAAATGACTCAAGTCAAGTAGCAGAGTACTGACAAAGATGGTACCCCATCACCTGGTCTGACATCAGATGAATGCACACAAAAAGGGGAACTATAAGGGTGATTAATTTGTTTTTCCATTGTTGATGGCATTTTGGTTTTTAGAGGGAGTGAAATGGAGAAGAAAGGAAATAATTATTTTTTTCCTTTTGGACAGTGGGAGGTCAGGATGAGGAGCTGCAGAGAGGAGACAAAACTGATATAGTGTCAGGAACTACTCATTGAAAATTATGCTGAGTTAACCATTGTTTGACCATCTGCCACCTTCTCCTCCTCCTCTTTGCCCTTCTCTTCTCTTTGGGAATTATTAACCCTGTGTCAGTGCCACGTCATACAGCACGGGGTAAGTTACTAGAAATTTGGATACCCTCTCCCAAGTACATTGTAGAGCACCTCCTGGTCAGCACAAACAATGGAAAAAGCTTTTAGACACTGCTCAATGATGTTCTGGGTTGCTCCATGCCTCCCGCTTAATAACCACTTTACTGTGATGATAATAGAAATGTGTCATCAGCCAAGTCATTACCAAGCAGTCACCTGCTTATTTGGCATGGTGGTTAAAAATAGAGGGAGCAGTAGGTTGTCTTTGGAAAAGAGAGTTGGGATATGCTAACTGAGTGGAGTCTTTAGTAGGAAATAGTTTTCCAAGTCCTGGTGTAACACTCTCAAGGCAGTGTAGGAGTAATCAGTTGTTTCTTAGATCATGAATAAGCCACAATCTTAAGAACGACTCTGATGTGCTGCTTTAAAGGAAGAAGATGAAAAGCGTGGCTCTCTTGCAATAGGAAGGCTTAATGACTTCCCTGATAGAAAAGGAAGAGACAAATTGTGAGATGTTGTATGAAGTTACTTCCACATCCAACTCCAAAGATACATCCAATAGTATAAAAATATACAAAACTGCATTACTTCAAAATTATATACTTACTGCTGAACGACGGGACAAAGACTTTTCTCTACCTTTGTTAAGTCTGAATTTGATTTGTGTTAATTTTAGAAATGAGACTATCCAAGGGTCATAGTCACAGAGCACTACAGCTCAGAAACAGGGCTTCCTAGCCATTCAGTTCATGCTGAGCTGCTCTTCTGCTTAGTCCCATTTACCTGCTTGTGGACATAGCCTTCCATAACTCTTTCATTCATGTACCCATCTGCACTTCTCTTAAATATTACACTTGTCCTTGCATTTACCATTTCCACTGGCAAACTTATTCCACGTTCACACCACCCTGAGTGAAGAAGCTCCCCCTCATATTCCCCCTTAAATATTCCACCGTTCACCCTAAATCTATGACTTTTAGTTCGAGACTTGAGGAGGAGAAAGCCAGAATGAATTCACCTGATCGATATCCTTCATAGATTTGTATACCTCAATAAGATCTCTACTAATTATCCTGAACTCCAGGAAATAAAGCCTAATCTTTTCAACCTTTCCCTATAAACCAGGTTCCCAGCAACATTCTTGTAAATTTTCTCTGCACTCCTTTATGAATCTCTTTTTTGTAGTTAGGTGACCAGAACTGCACACAATACTCCAAACTTGGCCTCACCAATGTCTTATTAAACTTCAACATTACATCACAACTCCTGTACTCAGTGCCTCGATTTATGAAGGCCAATGCATCAAAAGCTCTTTTTACAACTCTATCTAACTGTGATATCGTTTTCAAGCTGGTGGCATTATCAAAATGTACACCAGGATGCATACAACAACTTTATCTCGAAACAATAACTGAGCCCTTATCCAACTGAGAACTGTAGAAAAAAACCACTTTAGTACTTACAAGTATGTGATACAACTTCCCTCGGTGAAAGTTCTGGTGGGTGAAAATTAAATACAGTCCAAGATCTCTTTATTCTATAGAACACACTAACTATTGAACTAACCTAACTACCAGCTTGTGTGAATTAAAAAAATAACCAACAAAAGTTCTGGCACTCTTGCCAAATTGGACTTCTTTTCTTGACTGGAAGCTTTAGAAATGTTGTGGGTTTTTATAAGACATACCTCAATGACTTGTGACAAAGAGTTGATCATTTGATCTATTTCTTTGTAAGCCTGCTTCCACGTGTAAGACTTTTCGCTCTCCTGAGTTTGGTTTGACAAGAAACTAGTTATATTTGCTGTACTCCAAGAGGTAGAATTGAGCTGTAGGTCAATTAGGCTGGAGACTGCAGGGTTCTTCAGTATTTCCTGAAAAAGGCAAAACATTAAGTGTTTTTGTGTGACAAGTACATTAATTACATAAACTGTTGAATTGGGCAAGGTCCCCATTTTGCCCACGTGGATACTGATTAGCATACTGTATATATCACTGGTGATATACTGTATTTGTAGGCTACAGGAGACCTCACATTGTCCAAGCATGACTATACACCAGTTTACAAACCAGCACCCTCTGGCACTTGACACTTCAGAAGGAGCAGACAGGCCACTGGAGGAACCTACCCCACACCCAGGCCTTTTGTGATGTACTATTGCAGGCAATTTATACTTCATTCAATTAAAAAGCTGAACAGTTTGTCTCAGAATGTTTCTGAATCAGTATCTCATCTTTAACTATGTTGCCAAAACAAGTCAGTTTCCATCAGAAACTGCTCAAACACCAGTGAGATAAATGACCTGTTAAACTGTTCTGAGTGACTTTCACTCAAAGAGAATACCCTTGTCTCCACATCATGAGAAGATATTTTAAACATTTCCCTAAGACAACAAATAGAACCTAGGTTCAAAATCACATTGGGTGAAGTGCTTTCTTGGGCATACACTGCAATGCATGTCAAAACCTGATGTGGAATGGCAACATACAATGTTCTGATAGAGAGGAATGACTTCTATCAAATGAGTCAAATAAAACATGTATGAGACTAAGACTCTAACCTGCAGGAGATGGATTTCCTGGCTATTTTCCATAAATTTCCAGATCTGTGGCCCAGTTTCATTCCATGCTCCCCGCACTTCTCGCAACAAACCAAGATCCTCAAATGTTCTGTTAAGCTGATACACATGAAGGAAGGAATGTATTAGCATCTGCAGAGTTGAAAGCTCACAACAATTCCAAGATGAGATCTTCTATTCCTGTTCATATCTTGCATTCAATCTACACTGGCCATTGTACAAACATTAGATACAATAGCAGAAATTAAGAAATTAATTCATTTGATATACATTTGTTCAGATTTAATTTACATTTTACATCTATGGAGCAATAACAGTAGGCCATGAGATGTACATAGAGACCTTGGGATGCAACTCCATAGCTGCCTGGATATGGCAACACAGCTAGATGGTAAGGACATCCAAGGTTACAGTGAGAAGGCAGCAGAATGGGGTTGAGAGGGATAATAAATCTGCCATGATTGAATAATGGAGTAGACCCAATGGGCTGAATGGCCTAATTCTGCTCATATGACTTATAGGATTGCTAAGAATGCAAATGTTGTGCTTTCCTTCATAGGCTGGGACATTGAGTATAAATATTGTGACATTATGTTGCAGCTAATCAAAACATCGGTGAGACCACACTTGGTGCAGTTGTGTGCACTGCGCACAGTTCTGGTCTCCACACTACAGAAAGAATATGGTGTGCAGAAAAGATTCAATAGGATGTCACCCGAAATGAAGGGATGTGGTTATAGGGAGTGATTGAATAAGATGGGTTTATTCACAGTCGAACTTAGGAGGCTAAGGAATGATATGATTTAGGATCATAAAATTATGAGGGCATAAATGGGAAAGCGAGACTACCTTTCTCTCCAGGATAATGGAGTCTAGAACTAGCGGGCACAGATTTAAAGCAGGAGGAAGAACATTTTAAGAAGATCTGAGGGCTAGGCTTTACACAAGAGGACGGTGTTTATCTGGAATAAGTTACCAGAAGAGATGGAGAGGCAGATACAGTTATAATGCTTAAAAGGCAATTGGACATACTTAGATTGAAAAGGCATAGAGTGATATGGGCCTCTGTGGGCAAATGGGATTAGAGTAGACTGGCATTACGGTTGGCAGGGGTGGGATGGGCTGAGAGGACCCGTTTCTGCTCTGTACCGTCCTGTGATTCTTTGGAATCTATACAATGTGAAGATTTCTTAAACTTATTTTGCTGTTCCTTTCTCAGGATATGACTAAGTATTCACAAAATCATTTATCTGCTAGGTGAATTAAGTGGTTGGTAGAATTCTTACCAACAAGTTCAATAACAAAGACTTACGTGAAGATCGGATTTTTAAATCATTAAGTACCTCTTTCATTATCCTCAGTGTAGCTGGAGTATCTGGAGTATATAGAATTTTCCCCACAAAAAGTGGTTTGATGCCTCTCCACATAATCCGAGAGATTGGGTTTGATTCCAGAGCCTTAATCAAATCTTTACAATGAGGTGCTATGGATAGAGAGGGATTTAGTTAAACAATCTCATATTCTTTTTTTTAAATTTAAAGTATCATTTGCTTTCTGAGTTGCCTTCACCAGTCTCCCAATGGTCTCAAAATCATCTGACATTTCAAAAATTGTTTGAAAGGGGTTAAACTCCAAAACTTGGCACTGTTAGAAAGGATTAAACAACTTGCAATTTTACGTAATTTTTCACTATCTCAGTGTCCCAGTGTACTTTAAATCCAGTGATGTATTTTAAAAATGCAGTCTGTGCTACCAAGCAGGAAATAAAACAGCAAATTCATATACAACAAGATCCGTTAAACAGAAATGCACTCATGACCAGATTAATCTAAGATTTTCAGTGATGGTGATTAAGAGATAAATATTGGCCAGTGCATAAAGAAATAAATCCTTTGTCCTTCTTTGGAATTCATGAGAGGTTTTTTTTTATGTCTATCTAAGAAGGCTACTGAAACTACATCTGAACTTAGCATAGGTTAAATGCACAGTAAAACTTTCAAGTTCAATTGTCTTTCAACCATACATGAATACCTATGAATACAGCCAAACAAAACAGCATTACTCTGCGGCCAAGGTGCAAAACATAGCACCAACAATCATACACAGCACAAGGCACATTTAACACATATAAGATAGCAAACACAAATGAGATAGCAGTGTAATACAGTCACACACACAAAACGTCCAAGACAGTGAGTCCATGAATGTTGCACACAATATGGCTCGTCTTCTGCCGAACAAATCCGTGGGGTTCAGGCAGCACCGTTTCTACAATGGACACTGCACCACACCTGGTATGAATGGATGTATTTCTTTTAGCACAGTGACTCCCCTTAGCACTACATATTGACTGATATTTTACCCATACACATTGATCTGATGTCCTCTCTTTGCAAAGTGAATATATCAGTTAACCTTCACCTCTGCATGTGTGCTTCTATTTAATTGATAGATATTTGTACAGACACAGCAAATTACCGATGAGTACAAACTGAGTGACTGAATATCAGTGGATATCACCAACTACACTGTTATGAGACGACAGAATTTGGAGGAAGGGAGAAGGACAGCGAGAGGAAAGAGTGAATCAGTACAGCGAAGGCCATCATGGATGCAACTAAACAGATCTGTGAGTAATAGCGCACAGTACCCTGTGAAGGATGCACAACTAGCAGAGTGAAAGTGAAAATAACATGATGATAGCCTAAGTTGGGGAAGTTGATGAACTTGATAGCACTAATGAGGACTGGGAATCGTATATCCAGAGGGTTGAGCTATATTGTAACATGACCAAAGTGGATGAGGCAAAGAAAGTCTGCACACTTCTTAGCTTAACAGGTGCTGAAATGTACAAGCTCTTACATAGCATAGTAACTCCTGAAAAGCCAGCAAGCAAGATGTTCACGATATTGTTGCAATTTTACAAAATCACTTGAGTCCTAACCACTAGTAATAGCTGAGAGATTTAGATTTCACAAAAAAGAACCAGTCAAAGGATGAAAGTATTTCTGAATACATTGCAGAACTGCGCAAACTATCCCAATACTGTGATCTTACAGATGGACTTTATGATGTATTAAAGGATAGGCTTGTATGTGGGCATGCACAGTCAAAGCACACGAAAGAGGCTTCTGTCAGAAACAGACATAAACTTAGAAAGGATATTGTCCATTACAATATCATTAGACACTGCAGCAAAGGATTCAGCAGAACTACAGAAAAAGTTTAGAATGTGAAATGCACAAAATGTCCCCGAATAGTGCAAAAAACTGAAAACGTTATTGATGTGGCAAATCTTCCTATAATACAATGACTGTAGGTTCAAAGAAAAAATTTGCAAAAAGTGTCACAGACAAGGTCACATAGAGTGTGCAAGTCAGGCGAAAGCACAACCAAAGAGAAAAACCACACAGTGAAAAGTTTCAGATATAAAACTAAACAAATGCATAAAGTGACTGAATGAGAAACTGAATCAGATACAGTGTTTGACAAGGGTGAGCTGTCATGCCTAGGACTGCATAGCATTACTGAAGCAGATCGCAGTATAATATGGATCATAATAGATGCGCCTGGTGTAAAACTGAAACTGGAGCTGGATACAGGGTCACCTTTATCTATAACTTCACAGGCTGACTACAATAGACTGTTTTCTAAGCTACCATTAGAAAAGGCCTCAGTGATGCCAAAGACCTACACAGGCAAAAAAGTGTCTCCCAAAGGCAAACCGAAAGTAAATGTGGAGGTAAAACACAGCAGTAGACCTTTATGTGTTGAAAAAAATTTTCAGATGTGAATGGTTGAGAAAAATCCCACAAGACTGACACACAATCAAAGCTCTCAATGTGTCATCGACAGGCAACTGCAGACCAAACAGGAGCACTAACCACAGACTGGCACAGCTGCTTAATGTCTTATGCACTCTGTCTTAAAGTAGATGCTGAACATCAGAGTGTGGAGGTGCCTGGCATTCCCTCCACGGTTGAGTGGAGTGATTGGGCCACGCCCATTGTCCTGGCGATCAAGAAAGGAAAGGCCGGAGCTGTTCGCATATGCAGGGACTTCAAAGTGAGTATCAACCCGGTGCATCATCCCCTGCCATGAAGACATATTTGCATCTTTGGCAGGAGGGGAGAGGTTTTCAAAGACTGACTTGTCACAAAACTATCTGCATATGGAGATTGAGGAGTCAAGCAGGAAGTTACTCACAAACAGCACCTCACAAGGGACTGTTCCAGTATAATCGTCTTATCTTTGGCATTGTATCAGCTCCAGCAATTTGGCAAAGACTAAGTGTTCCAAGATATCTCGGAATACAATGTTACCTTGATGACAACATTGGGAGGGGCAAGAATGATGACGAGCACCTCAAGAAACTTGGTAAAATGCTTACCAGGCTGAGTGAGTGTGGTCTGTGCGCAAAGAGAAAATAATTTGAGTTTTTAAAGAATGAAATCTCATACTGTAGACATGTCATTGACAAGCAGGGCTTACATCATCACAAGAGAAGATTGAAGCAGTGCTGCAGGCACCCAAACTGCAAAATGTGTCACAGCTCAGGTCATATTTGGGCCTTGTAAACTACTACCACTGTTATAGTGCTGCATCCATTGAACACACTGATGCAGACAGGAATAACATGGAAGTAAATGGGAAAGTAAGAAAGATGTGACAGGTTATTCAAGGAAACAAAGCGACCAATAACATCAGATGAACTGCTCACCCATTATGAGCCATCTCTGCCCATCAGACTGTTGTGAGATGCGACCCCTTATGGCATTGATACCATTTTGTCACACACTATGGAAGACGGATCTGAGCATCCAACTACATTTGCTTCAAGATCACTGACAAGTGCAGAATGCAACTACACACAGATCAACTGAGAGGCCCTTAGTCTAGAATGGGGGAATAAAGAAGTTCCACCACTACCTCTAGGGACAAAATTTTACTCTCCTGACAGACCATCGCTTTCTGTGTCCATTTTCAGTTCCAGGAAAGGGATCAACATGATGTCTGCTACTTGGTTGCAACTTTTGGTACTTTTCCTAGGACCCACTCTTATGACAGAGTTCAAGGTACCAAACAACACAGCAATGCTGATGACTTGTCATGTCTTTCACTGTTGGCAACTGAAGAAACGTCTACATACTGTGACCCAGCAGAAGTGTTCTACACCATATTGGTGGACCAGTTGCTGGTAATAAGTCCTGAGATACAAACAGAAACAATGAATGACTTGACCTTGTCAAAAGTCTATGAACCCACTCATGGTAATCCTCTGTTTCCTGAGTTCTCAGTGAGTCAAGACCAACCATCTGTATGTCAAAGAATCCTGATGTGTAGAGCTTGCATTGTGATTCCCTCTAAACGGTGTATCAGAATGTTAGAGAAGCTGCATGAAGGACATCTGAGTACAGTCAAAATGAAGCGTCTCACCCGTGTGGTGAGGTGGCCAGGAACAGATAGACAGACTGAAGACTTGACCAAAAGCTGTTTGGTATGCCACAAAGTTCAAAATGCACCCCCACAGGCACTGTTACACCTATGGCAGTGGCCACCATCACCATGGCAAAGGGTGCATATTGACTTTGCTGGGCAATTCATGGACTCCATGTTTCAGATTGCTGTGGATGCTCATTTGAAGTAACTTGAGGTCATACCAATGAAGTCAACCACCTCAAAAAAAAAACTGTTTCCACTCTGAGGACTACCCTTTGCAGTTATGGCTTACCTGAACAAGTTGTAAGTAACAACAGACCACAACACATGCCAGAAGAATTCTGATTGTTCATGAAGAAAAATGGCATCAGACATTTCAAGTCAACTCCTCACCACCCAGCAACAATTGGGTTAGTTGAAAGGTTTATCCAAACTTTCAAGAAATCCATTAAAGTTACGGACAAGGAGGACATTTCTCTACAGCACAAGGTGGACAATTTCCTTTTTGTGTATCAGAATTTTGTAAATGTGACGACAGATCAAACACCTGCAATATTCATGAGCAGGAATCATAGACCTCCTGAAACCTGATCTTCAGAGGGAAGCGCAGAATAAACAGCTCAGCCAGTTGCCAGGTAAATCAGCAAGGAGCTTTGAGGTTGGACAGGAAGTCCCAGCGTGTGATTGACGAGAAGACAAGTGGACACCCAGTAGGACAGCTACAAGAACTGGACCACTGATGTACACAGTAGATGTTGGAGGTCAGATGTGGAAAAGTCATATGGACCAGATACCGGATGCTCAGCCGACAAACACACCTGAGTTGATTGCATCCAGCAAGACGGACACATTACCGCCACTGGAGTTACCTCTCAGTGATGATCATGTCACTAACAGAGAAAGTTGTCTTTGACAAGGCACCTGCCAAACCTGACGCCACTCCACAGGTCCAAAGGCGCTATCCTGAAAGAAACAGAGCGCCATCCAAAAGACTGAACCTTTAGTACAGTGTAGTTAGTTATGGACTATTATTGTATAAGTGAGTTTACTTGAATATGGTCTGTTAAAGGGAAAGTGAATGTTTTGTTACATATACAGTTTTATCTTACATTAATTTAAAGGGGGAGGAAGCATAATGTATAATCTATTTCTTTTAGAGCAATGACTCTCCTTGGAACTTCATGAGCATTGATCTGTTGATCTCTTTCTCTCTCTGCAAAGTGAATACACCTTCATCTCCAGGTGCGTGCTTTTATTTAAGTGATATGTAGTTGTACAGATACAACACCCCCTCCCGCTCATCGAGGGAGCGCACCAACTCCAACGCCTGGGTATCTCTCTGGGCGGCTGCAAACGAGTGGCAGCACGGCTTGAGCCCTAGTCCTTGCCACAACCAATGCCAGGCCGCTCCCCCACCATCCACCAATATACCAGTGAATGGGACTTGTCGCATTCCACCTTAACAATGTCCTACAGGATCTTGCTACCACAATAAAAGCAACTAAGATGATCATTCACTGTTAGACTGCACACAGCCACACCAATGCCTCTCTGATGCAGACAGTAGCATGCATTAATAGTAGTATCATTTTAACTCATTCCTCACATCCTGAAGTAGAAAGACTTCATTTCATTGGCTGGCAAATTCTGGTCTGCTCTGATGTTCATCTGGACCATAATTGACTTTTCATTTCCATGTACTGAGGGTACTACGGTGGGACCACCAGTAATTGAGTCCCACATCACCAAGTTCAGGAACAGTTATTACCCCTCAGCCACCAGGCTCTTGATCTAGAGGGGATAACTACACTCACACCAGCACTAAACTGATTCTATAATCTATCAACTCACTTTTAAGGACTCTAAAACCTGTGCTCTTAATATTTATTGCTTAATTAATAGTATTATTTTTACTTTATTGTATTTGTTGTTTTATGTTTTGCACATTGGCTGTTTGTTCGATTTTTGTCATGCACCTTTTTTCTATCGTGTTTCTTTGCATCTATTGTAAAGTGGTTTGTCATTGCCTTCTTCTGGACAATACTCTTCAGAGATTGTCTGTCTGGTGTCAGTGGCTGCATAACCAGGAGTTGTGATACAACCATCCACCACCAGCTCCCATGGCTTCACATGACCCTGATCGGTGTTGGGGGTTGGGTCTGAGCACGTGCTACACCTTACCCAACGGTGACCTGCTGGCCAGTGAAGGGGAAGGATGCCTTACACCTCCTTTGGCAGAGATGCATCTCCACCCTGCTACCCTGACGTATCTGGACTTTGAACTTTGAATTGGTGCCTTCTGGTTCCAGAACAAGTTTGATCATAACCCCAGATGTTACCTGCACGGTTGTTGCACATTCTCCCCATGATTGTGTAGATTTCCACTACGAGCTCTGGTTTCCTCCCATATCCCAAACACACCCTGGTAAGTAAATCGGTCACTATAAATTAGCTTCAGTGTAGGAAAATGGGAAAAAAAACAAATTAAAGAGTAGCAGATGGGTATCAGAGAGGGAACCTTTTGCAGGATGTAGGGAAATAAAGAGGGAGAATAGGACTAATGAAACTCTCCTGCCATGAGCTAACATTCACCAAATGGGCCAAATATCCTTTTTTAAAATTTCAATGCAAGTTATTAAAATAAGCAGGCAACCTAAATACACTGGGCTTGCACTGATTCCCATGGGTTCCCTGACTGTGCTCCATAACTCCAAACATTCCATTTCATTCTCATAGCATCTCTAGCTCCATAGCAACACACAGAAAATACTGAAGGAACTCAGCAAGTCAGGGAGTAGCTATAGAAATGAATAAGCAGTCGATGTTTCAGGATGAGACCCTTCATCAGGACTGGAAAGGAAGGAGAAAGATGGCAGGATAAGAAAGTAGGGGGAGGGAGGAGGAAGGAGTACAAGCTAGAATGTGATAGGTGAAGCCAAGTGGGTGGATGAAGTAAGCTGGGAGGTGATAGGTGGAAAAAGGTAAAGGGCTGGAGAAGAAGAAATCTGATAGGAGAGGAGAGTGGACCATGGGAGAAAAGGAAGCAGCTGGAAGTGATAGGCAGATGAGTAGAAGAGGTAAGAGGCTGGAGTGTGGAAATGAAGACAAGGAAAAGGGAAGGGGAAAAATTTGCCAGAAATTGGGGACATCTATGTTCATGCCATCAGGTTAGGTTGCAAGCTACCTAGATGGAATATGAGCTGTTGCTCTAACTTTGAGAGGGCCTCATCGGGGCAGAAGTGGAGGCTAGGCACTGATGTGTCAGAACGGGGAATGGGGATTGGAAATGAAATGGCTGGCCATTGGGAAATCTACTTTTTTTTTGCAGGTGGAGTGAAGGTGCTTGGCAAAGCAGTTCCCCGATCTACATCCGGTCTTACCAATGTACAGGAGGCCACATCAGGAGTACTGGGTAGAGTAGATGACCCCAAAAGATTCACAGGTGAGTGTTGCCTCACCTAGTAGGACTGTTTGGGGCCTTGAATGGAGGTGAGGGAGGAGGTAAATGGGCAGGTGTAGCACTTCTTCCACTTGCAGGGATAAGTGCCAGCAGGGAGATTAGTAGGGAGGGACAAATGGACAAGGGAATCACGGAGGAAGCAATCCCTATGGAAAGTGGAGATCGGGGAGGTGAAGATATGTTTGGTGGTAGGGTTCCATTGAAGATGGCATAAGTTAGAGTATGATGTATTGTACATGGAGGCTCATGGGGTGGTAGGTGAGGAGAAGAGGAAATATCTCTGTTAAGGCAGTGGGAAGATGTGGTGAGCTTAGATGTCTGGGAAATGAAGGAATTGCAGGTGAGGGCAGCATCAATGGTGGAAGATGGGAAACCTCATTTTCTTGAAGAAGGAGGACATCACTGATTTCCTGGAAAGGAAAGTCTAGTCCTGGGAGCAGATGCAGCGGAGATGAAGGAACTAAGAAAAGGGATTTGGATTTTTTTTTTCCCCCAGGAGACAGAGTAGGAAGCAGTCTAGTCAAGTTAGCCGTGGGAATCAGTAGGTTTATGAAGGATATTGGTCAACAGCTTGTCCTCAGAGATGAAGACAAAGAGAACAAGTAAGGGGAGAGAGGTGTCCGAAATGGACAAAGTGAATTTAAGGGCAGGGTGGAAACTGAAAGAAAAGTTGATGAAATTGACAAGCTCAGCATGGGTGCATGAAGCAACACCCATGCAATCATCAATATAGCACAGAAAGAACTGGGGAGGATTATCAGGGAAGGCCTGGAACACTGAGTGTTGATTTCCATCACCCGCAGAATCTCTAGTAGTTATGATTTTCTAGCTCCGTGGACATGCTTTGGCAATGTCACTTTTCACACCACTGCTACCTTGCTCATCAACTCTGCATTCTCCCCTACAATGGGTGAAAAGGCTCTCAAATGTCAGCATTCCACTTCCTGTGCTTCTGCTTACTTTTCCCCACTCCCATCCTCGCTGCGCACTTCACGAACCCTCACAGTCAATACAACAGCCTCTGTCATTTCCAGCACATACAAGCAGCAGATTCATTTCTATGTCCCTGCTCTGGACAGTTCAGATAGATTGTTCTTCTCTGCAAACACGAGAAAATCTGCAGATGCTGGAAATTCAAGCAACACACACAAAAAATGCTGGTGGAACGCAGCAGGCCAGGCAGCATCTCTAGGAAGAGGTACAGTCGATGTTTCAGGTCGAGACCCTTCGTCAGGACTAACAGAAAAAAGAGATAGTAAGAGATTTGGAAGAGGAAGGGGAGAGGGAGACCCGCAATGATAGGCGAAGACAGGAGGGGGGAGGAAAGAAGCCAAGAGATGGGAAGTTGATTGGCAGAAAGGATACAAGGCTGGAGAAGGAGGAGTATCATGGGACGGAAGACCTTGGAAGAAAGAAAGGGGGAGGGGAGCACCAGAGGAAGATGGAGAACAGGCAAGGAGTTATTGTGAGAGGGAAAGAGAGAAAAAAAATTAATAAATAATAATAATAATAAATGTTCTTTTCTGGGTCATTTGGCTTACTCCAACACAGCTTTTTTCAAACCTCCTCTCTTCCCACCATCCATGCCCTAACAAACTTTCCAAGCATCAATATACCTGCATATCTTTCAATTTAGTAAATTGCATCTTTTGCTTTCAATGTGATTTCCTTTACATTAGAGAGATAAAACAAAGATTAGATGATTGCATTGTAGAACAATCGTTCAATTGAGAGCTTCCAGTCACTTGTTATTTTAATTCAGTTGCAATCTTCCTTGGACCTCTCTATCCGTAACGTCTAAAAAAGTTCAAAAAAAACTTGAAGAACAACATCCATCTCAACTTGATATATACAACATTTTTCAGACTCAACCATTTTATTGTTTCATTTTTTTGTTAATAGTTTCAGAAAGCTTCAGTGAATCAGAAATAGTCATGGCTTTGGCCAGCTGCAAATACATTTTCTGCTATTTTTGATCAAGGCGTGTTCTAGCCTTCTGCTAATCCCCCACACAATAGCTTTTGGGTGTATTGACAGAGGTAGATGCACAAAATATATGTTCTTATTTAAAATGCTGGTACATAATTAGCAATGATAGCTCACTCCTAGCAGCAGAACTTCAGACTCAACAAATCTCCTTCTTTGAAAGATATATTTGAAAAATGAAATTGCACTCACGTGTTGAATTGTCAAATGTGATCATTCCATCATTTGTGCTGTTCCTACCAAATAAGGCCTTGTAGTCATCATCTTCATACCAGTTCAGTGAAGGTATGCGCAGTCCACCTCCATCTGGATGCCCACAAACAATCTTCGAGATGGCCTGAAACATCGTTTTTGGTGATCCTGTTGTGTTTGGATTTGTTAACCACTGAATTTCATCCCGGAATTCAGAAAAACTCGTCATGTTGGATAGCTTGTGATGTAATTATAACAGAGGATTAAAATAAACATAAAATAGAAGCTTTAGTGGAGGTAGCATTAATGGGAAAAAACCCACAAAGGGCTAAATTTGCTGTTCAGTACATATGCAACATTAAAAACAAAATAAGACAAAGTTAATATCAATTCGTTAACATCTGGTGTCAGCACTAAGCTTCCCTCTTAATGGTTTGAATTGGTGTGCCTTTGTTTTTTGACACTATAAAACAATGCTCCTGGTTTACCTTTCACTATCTTAGATATCCTTAACAGCCAATGTTATTTGTAATTACTCAGGTCTCCTTGGATGATGCTTAGTTACCGCCTCCACCTCCAATTCTTTTCATGCCCAAGACTAGACAAAGTACTCAATGTGCGACATAGCCATCAAAATGTTCCTCATGTTCTAGCTATAATTGGGGTTTGGAGTAACACTATGTTAGTAAAATACCAAGAAAAGAAAATGTTTCTGTATCTGCCACTTTCAATCAAATGAACACTGAAATGCTTCAGGATTTAGAAAAGATTCTTTTTTAATTCTCTTTGGGTCATATGCTTCCCAAATTCCTTTTCTCCAGCTATGAACCTTTACCATTTCCCTTGAAGCCAATTAAGACTCATTGCAGGAGTCACAGATGTGACTATTATTCCATCTCTTAGTCCTCACTTTCTTCTACCATTTGTTTACCACTATTTCAATCTTCATAACACAAGTAGCTTTCAAATAATTCTTCCAAAAGATATTTGTTGTCCACAAGAACTACCAGTCAGCCTATCAAACAAATTACTTTCTGATGTCCAACTGCATACTCTTGTCAAAAAACTTCATATTATGGACTCTGCTCATCGACAGTCTCAATGAGAAAATATGCAGAATCTTCAGTCCTCAACAGGAAGAATGAGCAGAGTGCAGTCAGAGCAGTACATGCTGCTGGAACAGAAAGGGAGAGGGAACAGAAGGAATTTAGCAGCAGACTACATTCATCAAGAGTATCCAAGGAACAATCCTCTCATCCTGCACGTTGGTGAAGAATAACGTGCAAGTCTTCTGCAGTAAGGACACCCTCACTGAGATAAACCACATCCTTAGCTTCACCAGGAGAGCAGGGAAAGAATTACTTTGCTGACAGCTGTGAATGTCTCTCTGGTTTTCACTTTCTGCAGTGTGGGTTCATTCCTACCTGGATTTGGAAACACCTGCAACGTAGCCGCTGCAGGTGTTCAGTCACCCTTTCCAAATACGGAGCATCCAGTTTTGCAACATGAAATTGGAGACATACCATATCCAAAAGAGAATTTTATTTCTTCAATAAACTGAACCAATGAACAAGTAATTAATACACTGGAACTCATTGCTTGTTCACCAGACTAATTTATTTGTTGCTGTACATGTTAAAGGCTCACCTCTGTCTCACATTCACTGCAAATCTGATTATAGATATCATTTTCCCCTTGCTCAGAGAACTACCTCCATGAAATCTCCCAGGTTATTTGAAAAGTAGTACAAATCATTAATCTGATATAGTGCCAAAGACAATTAAGATGTATCCAGAAGTTTTGACTTTGACAAGTTAAATGAAAAGGCCTTGAAGAGTTAGGTAGTTATTTCAAAGGCGATTGAGATATAGCCAACATGTTAAAATGAGTATGTCAGCCTCATTTACAAACTTCCTGGTGGCCAACCATTCTGACTCCTATCCCCATTGCCATTCTGACTTGTCAGTCTACAGCCTCCTTTACTGCCAGGATGAAGCCACTCTCAGGTTGAAGAAGCAAAATATATTCCATCTAGGTAGCCTATAACCTAGTGGCATGAACATTGATTTATCTATCTTCTGGTCATTTCTTCTCTTTCCTGAAATCTCTTCATTCCCCCACTCTGGCCTCTTACCTCTTCTCCTCACCTCCCCTGGTGCCCCTCCTTCTCCCCTTACTCCCATGATCCACTCTCCTCTCCTATCAGTGTTCTCCTTTACTTTTTCCACCCATCACCTTTCTATTTCTTACTTCATTCCCCCCCCTTCCCCCATCACCTCTATCCTGTACTCCTTCCCCTCCCCCACCCTTTTGTTCTGCCTTCCTTTCCAGTCTTGATGAAGGGTCTGAGCCCGTAACATTGACTGTTTACTCTTTTCCATAGATGCTGCCCGACCTGCTGAGTTCCTCCAGCATTTTGTGTGTGTTGCTCTGGATTTCCAGCATCTGCAGAACCTTCTGTGTTTGTGCTCTTATGTTAAAATGATTATAATTTTGCATGATTAAACAAAGCAGAATTAAAATGGTTGCTTTTTTTCCCCCCGAATTTGATAGATATACAAGTTATACCCAAAATTATTATTCTTAGGCCATATTAATGAATTGCGCATAGGTCTACTGCATTCATTTTTATACTGCTGTTTGAAGTTTATTGTCAAATACAGCAGTACATACAGTATATGCAGACGTGTAATGCAAAACTCACTTACAGCAGCATCACATACAGAACATTCACAACAGAAACATAAATGAAAGGTACATTATACAGGAAAGAAAACATATTACAACAAAAAGGTCCTTTGTAGTGCTAAATCATCATAGTGTTACGACACTGATATAGTGATTAGAGCTGTGCAGGTTAGTTGAAGAACTGAGTGCCTTAAGGGTAGTAGTTGTTCAGGGACTCCAGCCCAGATGGTAGCTGCATGAAGATGGCATAGTCCGGAAAGGTGGGGAGAGATACGCCAGTGATGTATTGGGCTGAGTCAACTACTTAGTGGCTTCTTACATTGTTGTGTGTTAAAGCTGCCATTCCAAACCATGATGCAACCAGTCAGCATACCTTCAATTGTATATCTGTAGGAGTTGGTTGCAGAGTTTGGAGACATGCCAAACCTCCTTAACTTTTAAAGACAGAGATGCTGGTACTCCTCCTTGCAGTTTGTAAATAATTCAACATTCATAATAACTATAAATCATTTAGAGCATTGGTACAATAATCATATGACTTGTATTTCATAGGCACATAATGACTACATCTACAAAAGCAAGGTTCCAATCTTCCAGGTTTGTCCTGAAATCACCAGGAATTTTTTTAAAAAATCTGCAGAATCCAAGGGTTGCATTTACATTTTTATGCTGTAAAGATTCTCAGGTTCTGAATCTGCTCAAAATATTAGTGAATGTTTTCAGTATAGTATGGCACAGAGCCATTCACGTAATTTAAATAACAAGCCTCATTATCCATCTTGACTGATGTCTCATCTGCTCTGGCTGCCAGAATCAGTGATGAGCAATGAGAGCGCTAATAATCTTGCATCACATCTCAGTCAGGCCAACAAAATAACAACGGCTAAATACAGATATAAACATAGAATAGTACAGCACAGTACAGGCCCTTCGGCCCACAATGTTGTGCCGACCCTCAAATCCTGCCTCCCGTATAAGCCCCCACCTTCAATATCAGTCAGCATCACTTTGATGCCCAGGTGGAGCAGCAGTAGCTCAAAGTACAGCTGCAATGTCCAGTTTCCGCCTCACCTCCGGTGCTGTGTGTGTGGTGTTTTCATGCTCCCCTGTTTCCTCCAGGGCACTTGGTGGTGCGTTGGTAAGTAACTTGGCTACTACAAGTCAATATTGTAGGAGGATCAATGTGAATCGATGAGCATGTGAGACAGAATAAGGTGCAGGGAGATGTGTGTGAGAATACAAATGACGCCAATGCCTTGGGACCTGGTATGGACTAATGGGCTGAACAGCCTCTTTCAAGGTCATATGAGAAATATGAGAACAATCCTTTTCAAATCAACAATAAGAGGAAAGCAGATCCTATTTGGCTACACCGACTTTCTTATGCAATTTTATTATTCTGAAAGGAATTGAGTAACAGCGCAATTCCTTCCAATCTTCTAGCCGAAGAGAGAATGTGTTGAAAGCGGATTAAATACAAAACAATGCCTTCATACACGATTTTCCAAAAAGAACCTTTTCTTAAAAGGGTCACTAAAATCTTTTCATTGTTTCTTGACATCTGTTTTGTCTGCAGTCTCTGCTCCAGCACCTCACAGAAATTATGGACAGAAGGAAATTAATTCATCAAACCATAAAGTTGTAGTCACAAACAAAAACCTGACCTCATCAAGTTATGATTGGCCACTGTGGCATTACACACTGGTTAGGGCTGGACCCAATGTTAAAACACATAATAATAAAAAGTCTGGATAATGTGGAAAAGGAAGAAAAACGTTACTTAAAAAAAAAACAAGCCTCAAAATATTGAACTCTAATTTAAAATCAGCCTATTAACAGAAAACAAAACAAAAGCTTATTTGACCAGTTTTCTACTTAATCCTCCCAAAGGACAATTTCAATGATTATGGGCTGCCCTCCAGTGACTCTCCCACGTGACCATTCTTCGAATGAGAAACTGTTGGAACACTTTGCACTTGTAGCATGCTTTAGAGCTAAATGGAATCACATCTTCAAATATAAATGTTTTGTAGGAATTAACATCAGAATGTCAGCTGAGTTGTGTTTCAGGAACTGTTTTGTCGTATGGCCTTGGACTCCAAGCTTAATGTTGTACTATACATGGTGAACCAAACAGAGACTGGAACACAGGTAAACATTCAGAAACAACTAACACTTGCACAATGGATAGAAATTGTACCAGGGCCTGAGAAATTGTTTCAACAGTACCATGCGCCGGCATTCATTAGTTTTGTTTAAGGTCTCCTACTAGCAATACCCAATCATAAGGTATTACATGCAGTGGAACTGCTCTCCTTATTTAGAACTGTACAGAATTTTCCTCTTCTCAATTTGATAGATACAATAAATGATCTAAAGTCGTTCAGCATGTTAACAATGATCTATAAAAGATCGAGCTTGTCAGCCTGGAAATGCAATCCAGCTAAGAGAAGGAAAACTCTGATTTCAAACCTCCGCTGCCTTGTGGCCGTACCCACTCAAGGGAAAGGCTTCGGGAGTAAACCCCGAGGACAAATCCGGAGCTGGAGTCCCTAAGGCAATTCGACGCTGCCTTCAACCTTGTTCTGGCAACTCCTGCGACGACACTGGTGCCAAGTTGTATCGGCCCTTGGACATCGGTGTTGTGGAGAGGGGAGACTTGCTGCATGGGCAACTGTGGGTCTTCCATACAATCTTGCCCAGGCCTGCGCCCTGGAGAGGACAAACAAGACTTTCCAACGCCGATCCATGGTCTCGTGAGACTAACGGATGCCACTGATAAAACAATAAAACTGGGCAAACTGGTGTGATTAATCATCATCATTCCATACGGAATATTTTGCTGTCCACAATGACATTTTCTTTATGCATAAAATTGATCTCTCTGGCAGATTTCTTGCCCTGGTTGTGCTGCAATTTCACCAGATTCTGACAGCGTCACATCTTGAAGGATGTCCTTCTTTGCTATGCTGAGTGCAGTAGGTATGGAAACCTTCCAGCACATATTGATGTGACTGAGCTGATGAACGTGATGTATAGCATCTGACGTTGTCTTGGTGTTGCAATTTGTGTCTACAATGCAAGTGAAACGGGTCCAGTGCAATTAGTGTCAGAGCATGATGTTTTGCATAAACACCGAATTCTTTACTTTGAAGAAACAATCACAAGATCAGCAGCACCCTTTTTAAAGGCACGGTGAGTGGTGTCACAACAAGAACCTCACACACAATGTCATCAAGCCCAAGGAATTAATTGCGGGCTTCAGGAAAGGGAAGGAGAAATCAGGAAGACACACAGCGGTCCTCTTTGAGAGGTCGGTGATGGAAAATGTGAGCAGCTTCAAACTCAGCATCTCAGAGGATCCCTCCTAGGCCCAACACATTGGTGCAATCACCAAGAAGCTCTACTTCGTTGGGAGCCTCAGGACACTCGGTATGTCACCAAAGATTTACAAATTTCTGTGGATGTATGGTGGAGAGCATTCTGACTGGCCGCATCACAGCCTGGTATGAAGCCTTCACTTCATAGGGTTGCAAGAGACTGCAGACGGTTATAGATTAATTCCACTCCATCAAGGGCACAACCCTCCCACCACCATTAAGGACATCTTCAACATGCAGTGCCCCAATGCAGAACCCATCATTAAGAACCATCACCATTGTGACCTGCCCTCACTACAATCATCAGGGAAGAGATACAAGAGCCTGAAGACCTACACTCAACAACTGAGGAACAGCTTCTTTCCCCCGAATGGTCCATGAACCCCATCTCTTATTCCTTTTTTTTTGCAGTATTTATTTACCTCAGTATTGTCTTTGCACTGTACTGCCACTATAAAGAAAAACATTACTTAATATAACAGTGATAATAAAATCCGATTCTCATTCACAATAGCACTAATTCCAACTTCACCAAACACAACTGTGTTCTGGCTAGCTTCTTAGCATCTGCCCTATGGCAAGGTATGATGTATAACACATAGAAATGGAAATGTAAAATCTTTGTCTCAGCTTTATCTATCAACTTGTTATGAACTATTTTTCCAGGAAAATAATTCAGCTGAGTGACATAGAGCCATGGAAATATGCTGGATTCCATTCCTGCCGAGAAATTTAATATCTTCACTGCTGGTGAAGATGTTCCATTGTTCATCTCTGACACCTTTGGCAGACTGTGTGAAGATACGGCATTGAAACCTTCACCTGAACTGCACAGACATCTATAGGAACTGCTTCCACCCATTTAGATTGTACATTTGCAATGGTCATCATCACTTTTCCACATAAAATGACCTGCAAATATTCCGCACTTACTTGACTGTGGTTTGTTTGAGCAGGGCAGACAGGAGTTACAGATGTATTCAAAGTTCAAAATACATTTATTATCAAAGTAGGTATACATTATACAACCTTGAGATTCATCTTCTAACAGGCAGATACAAAACAAAGAAACCCAAAAGAACCCTTAAAGACTGACCCCCCAATGTGCAGAGGCAAAAAAACAAAATATCATGCAAATAATTAACACATGCAAATAGCATTCTGAACTGAAGTCCACAGAGAAGTCTTGCAATGAATGCTCTTTACATTATTTATATTCTTTCAATGTCCTCCAACAGTTTGTCCATAAAATTCTTCTGGTAACTTACTTGATACAAGATACACTTGGATATCCTTCATTCAACTGCTTTAGAATAGATGCTTTTAGTTGTGATGGAATAAAACTGTATTCCCTCAAAAAAAAACACAAACCTTTCTGGATATTGATCTCTCTTGCAATACAGGCATGGTGTAAACCTTTTTCAATATTTTTTATTGATATTATATAAATTGCATAAATACAAACACAAAATTCATAAGGATACAAGTAAATAATACAAATTACATTAGATTTAAATCATAGTAATTTGATCACAGTATCCCATATTCCAAATCAATCATGTAGAAAAAAAGATTGAATTATGAAATGAAATAAAATAATTGTATTTTATTAAAAAAAATCTACCCCCACTACCAAAATGAGCTGGTTGGTTTAAAAAAAAAGAGAAAAATACCTTACCATATGATATTATAATAATAATGGCTCAAATCCATACTTTAATAACAGTTCAAAGATTGTGACAATAATTCAGAAAGGGTCCCCCATAACATTAGAAAATCATGTTTAGAATCAGAAATCGAACGACGAATCTTCTCTAGATCAAGCGACAACATAACATCACATGAGTGGGCAGGGCAGCCTCCTTCCACTTGATCAAGATCACCCTCCTGGCCATAAGTGTAAACCCTTTACCTATTTTCTTGCCATCCAGATTGTCAAAATAGTTGCATTCTGTCACCTCAAGGTAGAAAGTTGTTGGGTCACCACAACCGTACCGTACATGTGTTCCAACGGCGATGGAATCGCATCCACACTGGAACACAACCGTTTTCCACAAGATACGATGCTTGCTGCCTGACATCACTGAGCAAGCCAGCAGCCGCCATGCACAACCTCTGCTTAGTTCTTTCTTGCAATGCAGGTAATATAGGTGTTTGGTGGCCATTCTTAGGTACCAATGAGTCTTCCTGAATGACTACATAAATATCTTATGAACTGTGGAGATTTCAAAAGCACTTCTGAAGGTCTGAGGGCGATTATGATCAAATGCACTATTCTGGGGCTGAAGAAACATACTGCCCAATTTAAGGACAACACATTTTCTACCCTCAGAGAGATATTAATAAAACAACTGGAATTTGGTATCATTGAAATTATTTGTCAGTCTCTTTTACTGATACCTTTTTAAATTCCAATTTTATTTATTGTTTTGATCCAAATTCTCAAACTCTAATATTATTAGCTTTCCATTACCAGCAACAACTAAAGAGAGAATGGATTTATATTACAACTGCAAAATCCTGACAGGGATGCCTGAAAAGTTAAGTAAGTGGATCCTAAAAGTAGGGCTAAATTATGGAATTACAAAGAGGATATATTATTATTAATTAGGGCTTGGGAGATTTCCAAATTGCTCTATGGTGAGCCATCAGATCTTTATAAGCTCTGAGAAAAGGGGGTTAAATTGAGTAAAATACCATGAGACATCTGAAAAATTGGTAACAAAGAACATGCATATAAAAAGAACAAGAGAAATATATCAAATGACATCTTTCATCTTTCCTAATGTTTTCATACCATCTATACTATATGTCCTAAACCATTCCTCAGCCTCTTAAGTATTTATTTAACTGCTGCTCTGTTGTCATTGGTGTCATATTCAGCTTACCTGCTGAACAAGATTTCCAGTTCGGCGTATTATATTGTTCAAAGCATTGGATGCATCAAGTATGTTCCCAGTACTAGCTGTAATCCTCTCCTGCAGAGGAACAACAAATCAGAGGTATGTAAATGTACCACGATACCATAAAGTGAAAGTAAATAACTTCTGTTTCTCACAAACAAGAGAAAATCTGCAGATGCTGGAAATCCAAGCAACACACACAAAATGCTGGAGGAACTCAGCAGGTCAGGTAGCATCTATGGAAAAGTGTACAGTTGCCATTTTGGGCCGAGACCCTTCAGCAGGACTGTGTCTTATTTGGTTCTCACCATGTTTTGAATGCTTTAAGATTATGTGCAGCAATACCACCCTATTTCAGCACTACTATTTTGCCTCTTTTTTTTTAAAGTAGTAAATATTCATAGGAGTGCCTTTCTTCCACCTTCCTGGCAAAAAAACTATTAAAATACAATCTTTATATAAGAAACAATTTTCCCCATGCCATAGCTATATTGGGTCAATGGGAAACATCAGTGGGTAATAAAACTTAGATACAGTACTTTACACTTTGTACTATAAATAACATGTGTGGCCTTACACTGGCCCGAAACATTTCCATAGATGCCGCCTGACCTATTGAGTTCCTCCAGCATTTTGTGTGGATTTCTCTGGATTTGCAGTATCTGCAGAATCTCGTTTATGACTTGTTGCTCAACTGCAAACTCTCTTTCATATATACCTACCCTGAAGTTTAAATCTTCTCTTTGACAGGAGTTCAGCAAGACCCTCACCCTCTGCTCCCCTTGTGTAATCTCTACTGCCCTCCAATTCTTTAACCATGTGCTCACCCAGACTCACTTGTTTCCCTTCCCCCTCCTCGCCCCCTCCAACTCCTTAATCTGGCTTCTTCCCCTTTCCTTTCCTGTCTTGAGGAAGGACCTTGGTCCAAAACATCAACTCTTTATTCCTTTCCATAGATACTGCCTGACCTGCTGAGTTCCTCAAGCGTTTTGTGTGTGTTAACTCTGGATTTCTAGCATCTGTAGAATCTCACGTTTAGGGCTTGTCCAGCTTGCCATCCACTGCTGTGCTGATGGAATGCTGCGACTTTGGAGGTGTGCCACTATGAAAGATGTCAGTCAAGGTACTTTATGCTCAGTTTAAACGTATGGAATTAAGATAATGCAACTATGTTAGCAATGAGTATTAGGCTGCACAGCATACCTAAGTGATCTTGAGTATTCTACATTGTTGCCCAAGGTAACTTTGAAAATAAAACCTGGAGATATGCAGTACAGAATATATCAAACTACATTCAGGTCAGTGCTGTATAATCAGATTCTAAGTGAATTGACTATATAAAGGTAACAAAGTTAACACTTGACCATGCCAACTGACCGCCAAGAGTTTGGAGAGGTTGATTTCTGAGAAGAAAATACTTCTTGCTTTTTGCAGCGTCTCCTCTGGTAAGGCACACAGATGCTTGTGCAAACGGTTGAAGGCCTTCTTGTTCTTTACAGTTAGGAAACCGGAGTGGTGGGATATGTTGCAAACAGCCTCCTTTAAATTTTCCCTTAGACCAGCAAGGGATATCTACAAAAATCCAAACACCAGGTAGAGGGATTTAACTTTATTGTACAAGGAAGCCAAATGGTAACAAACCTTTATTCCAGTTTTCTTGCCTGTTTATAAATGACCATTTCCATTTTCATTTTCATGTAACGTTGCCTTAGCTTTAAAATCTATAATTGCTCAATTGATTAATTCTTACTCTCTCTAGGTTATCAATTGACAACCACTTATTAATACTTACTGTCCAAAAAACATCAAAAAGTGAATGTTAACTGATTGCCCAGTGGAAAACGTTTTTACTTTTGAATAACCAGATTGAACATACAGTTTAATCTAAGTGCAAACAGAAGATGTTTAATTCAGTCATATGGGATATCTTAATAATAGATCCACTACTCTTAATTGCACACCACAGAGTTTCCAAAAATGGTTGTCAAGCAAGATTCAGTTTGAAACAATAGCCCTTACTAAAATATTACAGAAAAGCGTAACAGAAAAATGGACTTAAGCCTCAAAGTTATGCTTGACACAATGGAATATAAAAGAGGCACTAGGTAACTCTTGTGTAAAAAAAAATTGCAAATTGAATTTACCATCTAGTATCATGTCACCACCTCACTCCCACGTATTCTTCCACAAAGATGAGCTCAAAAATTCTCGCAGTGGTTCACTGTAAAATGATTTCTCTGGGGAGTGTGTCAATCTTCCATCAAAGTAACTACAGAGATTAAAATTCCAGCAGAAATTCTGGACTCTAGATTCTTAACAACAATGCAGCTCAGGATACTTTAGTTAAGGACACTTTAGTTAAGAAATTGTTATTTCTTGCTAGATAAAGAACATCTGAATGTTACTCTAATCCGCAATGCTGAACTCAGTTGAGATCCCTATCTATTACTGTACATTTTACTTTTCATTAAATGGGGCTTAATGAGTAGCAGTCAAGAATCGGGACCTTGAATGAGGTGGTTCCTTCAAAGCATATGCCTTTCAAAGTTATCTTGCTGATCAAATAGAATTGGGGCCTTCTCACTCTCACAGTGGCGAATGGAAGCAACACCACAATTCTGCTCCATCCATCATAACAAGCCATATCCTCCAGTAGTTGATCAACTCAATGTCATCTTTCTGTAAGGATCACCACATCTTACTGTAGATTACCTGATCGAGATTTATCTTTGCCGTCATCAAGTCATTAACCACCTCTTTTGGAAGTGATGCATTGTTCGTGAGGAACTGGGACAAGGTTTGATTCTTCTCTAAATACTCCCCTAGTGGCACACCTAGGGAATCAAAGATCAATTAGTTCCTGATTATGAACGTTGACTAAAACTTGAAGTAATTTATTTTGTTATATTATTCTGGAGGTCCTGTTAATGTCACAATAGTCAATCTTATTGCTGCTAAGCCTACTGTACATAAAACAAATCTGAATCATGAAGCCTACAGAGAAATGAAAAGGGAATAATTAACTGTAAAGTTAGATAATACATTTTTTAAAAAATTATGCACATTAATGATTTTAGTATCACTCACATATCATGTTTGAGACTGTGAATTACTTTGTTGTACTACTGAACATTGTATCAGGTACTTTGTTGTCTGATATGATCCTTCTCTTGCCTTTAATATCTTTCCTATCTTTATTTAATTATGGATGAATACAGAGCTAATACCAAAGCTAGCCAAGATACTGATAACTAGCTAATTCTCAATTCAATTATACCTGATAACCTTACTACTGCAAATGACAAAACATTTTTGTACTTTGCCTGTGACCTTTTCTCTCTTGATTTTAAGTGCCAATATTCTATCCTAAACACACTTTCACCCTCCTGTCCAAAGACCTGAAATTTTCTATCCATCATTCTATCCAGCAATTTCACCCTCTTCAGCTATTTACTTCCTTCCACATATTTAGATTTTAAAAGCCATTTTGGTCTCAACCAAATACAGTGGGATCCGGTTAATTGGTATACATTGGGACCAATACATTTTGGTCCAAATAAGTGGCTAGTCCAATTAACTGAAGATTCATGGAAATAGTTAAAAGGTGTATTAAAAAAGACAAGCTACTATTTAACTGAGTAACAATTTATGTATTTAAATGAAATGCAGAACAGATTAGAACACTACCAATATCTCGACAGTACTATAAAACTATGTATTAGTTCCTAATAGTTATCGGAGGAATTCATTTGCCATGTCCTTTTGATTGACTGTAAACGAACAAGATCAGCACCGACACCTAGTCCAGATAATGGACTGCTTTCATACAATGCTATAGACGATTATGTCCTCCAAATCGGCTCATTCCTCGCTCTTGGGCTTCTTTAGTTGCTTTTACGCATTAGTAAAGCCTCCAAATGTTAATTTTACACCAATTTCTGGGCCAATTTCTACTTTGCTCCCAAACTCTGATCTAAAGCCAAGACCATGTAATTAAAGTTAGCATTGAGGTTATGCTTATTTCAAGCTATAGATAAGAAACTGGGTAAGTTGGGAAAGCCATTCAGGAGTCTGCAGCCACCGTGATTTTGTTTCATTTCATTAACACCTTTTATTGTAGCTCCACATGGAATTCTTGTAAAAAATTTAAGCCATTGGTAATTATTGAATGCAAAAACCAGTGAAACATGCTCAGATTTTTTTTTTTGGTTAAGATTCTTGCTGCTGCATTTTGAACAAGCTACAGCTGATTTGTATCTTTCTTAGGCAGTCCTGAAAGGAGTGCATTATAGTAGTCTGATCAGCTTAAACCAAAAGTGCTATCAATTGTTCTGCATCTTGAGATGTTATAAGAAATTGAACTCTTGCAGTGTTCCTTAAAAGAAAGTGTGCTTGCTTTGTGGAAATCATAACCCATGTCACCACAACACTGATCAAATATGAAGAAAACCCATGGTCAATGAACATTCACAGACTGCCAAAAAGGCAGTCCATTATCCATAATTGTGACCAGTTGATGAATCTACCAAATGAATGTTGTAGGACTTTTAAGGACCAAATGTAATTATCTAGGGGAGATGAAGATGACAGACTCTGACATTCTCACATTTCATGAAATCTACTTGAGAGATAACAAGTGCAGCCGGATAACATAAATGGCTACAACTTGCCATAATCATTTAAAAGAAAATTCTAATGTTTGGCATTATGGAGAAGTTCAAATAGCAAAAGTGTTCTCTTGACTTGGGACAGAAGGCAAAAGCTAAACAGTAGGCTTGTTCAGAAATGGAAATTGTTAAATCATTTATAGAAGCATCTCAGCTTTATAAGATTGCTAGACTTTATCTATCTGGCTACTTGCCTTAAAAGGGACCTTTGATATCATTGGCTGGAGGCCTTTTGGTGCTTTGTTTCTGTTTTGATGACATCATTTGCAGATTGACATGCAGTAAAGTGGGCCACAAGCAGGACATAGTTTTGGAGAGTTACTGCATTTTCTCTTTTGTTTTTTTTTTACATGCCTACCTCTGTCTCTATGAAGTTAGGAAAATTGCAAGGTGAGGGAGGATGGTTTCTTTATGATTGCTAATATAACCTTTAACTTTTGTCTCACCATTTCAGGTTGTTTTAAAATAATTTATGATGGCCGAGCCCCATTATTCTTGTTTGCCTCCAATTCTGTGCTGTGTCATTGAAAGTAAAGAACCAAGTCTACAAGCTCCAATGGAACAAATCCCAAGTTTGAAATGGGAAGGTGTGGAAAAATATCAATTATTTGTTTGGTTTGTAATTTTATCAGCTCCTTACATCTACTACCACAGCTACCTTGCAAGGATCTCAAACACCTTGCAAAGCTCTGCCAATTCAAGCCGAGAGGCCAATATATTGATTAAACATGTCAGTGTCACTTCAGAAATTTGGGAAGCTTAATTTGATGACATCACGAAAATGGCCCTCAGCATCAATCAACCATCAACTTAAAGACAAACAAGAGAAAATCTGGAGATGCTGGAAATCCAAGCAACACACACACACACACACACACACACACAAAATGCTGGAGGAACTCAGCAGGCCAGGCATCATCAAAAAGAGAAAAGAGTACAGTCAACGTTTCAGACCGAGAACTTTCATCAGGACTGGAACAAGATGATGAGGAGTCAGAGTAAGAAGGTGGGGGGAGGGGAGGAAGAACCACAAGATGAAAGGTGGAACCGGGAGGGAAAGGGGTGAAATAAAGAGCTGGGAAGTTGATTAGTGAAAGAGATACAGGGATGGAAAAGGGGGGAAATCTAATAGGGTGCGACAGAAGGCCACAGAAGATAAAAGGGGGTGGAGCACCGGAGGGAGGCGATAAGCAGGTAAGGAAACAAGATGAGAGAGGGAAATGGGAACGGAGAACGGTGAAGGGTTGGGGGGGGGGAGCTTTAGTGGAAGTTCGAGAAATCGATGTTCATGCTATCAGGTTGGTTCTAGATGTGGCCTCCTGAATATCGGGGAGACCTGACGCAGATTGGGAGACTGCTTTGCCGAGCACCTGTGCTCCATCCGCCAAAAAACGTGGGATCTCCCTTGCTACCCGTTATACTTCCACTTCCCATTCTGACAGATCAGTCCATGGCCTTCACTACTGTCGCAATAAGGCCACACTCGGGTTGGAGGAGCAACACCTTATATTCCGTCTGGGTAGCCTCCAACCTGATAGCAGTTGAACACTGATTTCTCGATCTTCCAGCAATGTCCTCCCTTCTCCTTCACCGTTCTCCATTCCCATTCCCCTCTCTCACCACATCTCCTTATCTGCCTATCACCTCTCTGGTGTTCCTCCCCCTTTTCTTTCTTCCATGGCCTCTTGTTCTTTCCTCTTCTCCAACCCTGTATTTCTTTCAATAATCAACTTCCCAGCTCTTTACTTCACCACTCCCCACTCCCAGTTTCACCCATCACCTCGCGTTTCTCCCTCCCCCACTCCCTACTTTCTTACTCTGACTCTCATTCTTTTTACACAGCCTGATGAAAGGTCCTGGCCCAACATATCTTTTCCATGGATGGTGCCTGGTCTGCTGAGTTCCCCCAGCATTTTGTGTGTGTTGATGAACAAAGATTTGTCCTGTGGATGCAACTAATCCTGGCAAAGTAGTATTTATTGGCGCATCCATGAAAGCAATAGACAGTCCTCTCTTTGAACTATTGATACTCCAACAAAAGAGAGACTTGCAGGACAGTGACCTATCAAGAACGACTATATCCTTATTGAGATGGACCATAAAACTAGGAAAGAGAATTTGAAGGAAATGGCAGTGCCATAGCAGCGATGTTTTTCCTTTTATCAGCATTAACTGATTATGATGGAGAACAGTATTGTTACATCCCTTAGCTAGTGGGAAATGAGTCCAGAGGCAGAAACATTACTTAGCAGATTATTCCCTTTCACACATTGCTGAGCCTGAATATTCCAGTGGGTGTTTACGCCTAGACAAGTGCAGAATCTGCCACTGCATCTCTGATCAGCTTTGCTGAGGATCTCAATGTTTTGCAGAGTTCATGGCAATTTGGCTGTTGTGAACTACCAAGTTACAGTATTAGTTGCAATCAAACTGTTGATCCTTTCGGTGAATCTTAGCCACTCCCTATCAGCGAGGTCTTACCCACTTCCTATCATGTCCCAGCTGCTCCCACCCCGCCCGCCCCCACCCTCCCCTCCCAAGCAAGCAAAGGTTGAGCAATGCAAGTGGTCAGTGCAACACACACAAAATGATGGAGGAACTCAGCAGGCCAGGCAGCATCCATGGAAAAAAGTACAGTCAACATTTCAGGCTGAAACCCTTTGGCAGAACTGGAGAAAAAAAGCTGAGGAGTAGATTTAAAAGGTCGGGGGGAGAAGGGGAGAGAGAACCACCAGTTGATAGGTGAAACCTGGAGGGGGAGAGATGAAGTCAAGAGCTGGAAAGTTGATTGGTGAGATGACGTGCGAGAGGGAAAAGAAAAAGGGAAATGGAAAGGTGGGGTGGGGGGCACCACTAGAAGTTTGAGAAGTCAACGTTCATGCCATCAAGTTGGAGGCAACCCAAATGGAATATAAGGTGTTATTCCTCCAACCTAAGTGAGGCCTTATCGCGACAGTGGAGGAGGCCATGGATGGACATATTGGAATAGGGACAGAAAGTGGAACTAAATTGGGTGACCACTGGGAGATCCCACTTGTTCTGGCAGACGGAGCGTAGATGCTCAATGAAGTGATCTCCCAATCTACAATGGGTCTCACTGATATACAGAAACCACACTGGAAGCACTGAACACAGTAAATGACCCAACAGACTCAGAGGTGAAGAGAGTCACCTGGAAGGACTATTTAGGACCCTGGATAGTAGTGAGGAAGGTGGTGTAGGGCAGGTTTAGCACTTGTTCCGCTTGCAAGGATAAGTGCCAGGAGGGAGATCAGTGAGGAGGGAGTCACATAGGGAGCAATCCCTGCGGAAAGAAGATAGTGGGGGGTGGGAGGGAAAGATGTGCTTGGTAGTAGGATCCTGTTGGAGGTGGTGGAAGTTTCGGAGAATTATGTGCTGGATGCAGAGGCTGCTGGGGTGGTAGGTGAGGACAAGAGGAACCCTATCCCTGGTAGGGAGACAGGAGGATGGGGTAAGAGCAGATGTGTGTGAAATGGAAGAGATGCAGTTGAAAGCAGCGTTGATGGTGGAAGAAGGACGCCCCTTTCTTTGACAAAGGAAGACATTTCCTTCATTCTAGAAATGAAGAGCCTCATCCTGAGAGAAGGGGATGACATTTTTAGAAGTAGTAGGGTGGGTCGAGGTGTAGTCTAGGTAGCTGTGAGGGTTTGTGGGTTTGTAATAGACATCAGTGGATAAGTTGTCACCAGAGATAGAAACAATGAGATCGAGAAAGGGAAGCGAGGTGTTGGAAATGGACCAGGTGAATTTGTGGGCAGGGTGGACGTTGGAGGCAAAGTGGATTAAGTCGACGAGTTCAGCACAGGTGCAGGAAGCAACACCAATGTAGCGTAGGAAAAGTGTGGATCGGTCACCAGTGTGGGCTTGGAACACAAGACTGTTCCACATAGCCAACAAACAGGCTACAGGCTACGCATGAGACCTATGTGAGTGCCCGTGACTACCCCTTTTGCGGTTGGTGGTGGGGCCTCCTTTTCTGGAACACACATTACCTCGTACAATTGTTAACCATTATTTATAATCCAAAGAATGTATGTTGTTTACTGTCTGCCACAGGAAATTAGTTCTTCATTATTGGCGCTACTGTGAACAGATTCTGAGTAAATAATCCCTTTTCTAACCTCATGACACAGGAAAGACATTGCTAAAAATAGGCAAGGAGTTTTGAAATGAGGACAATTCTCCAAGGAAAACCTGCAGTAATGTCCTGAGATTATATTAACCAGCGAACTTCCCCCGCAACTGCCCAACACGGTTGGGTTGAACATTTCCCACATCATTTGGCTCCAGTTCACTGCTGTTAAAGAGGTGGGAAATGAGAGAGGAGAGTTTTTTTAAAAAATCAAGACCAAGGCCAATAAGGAGTAGAGATTAAGATCGAATATTCAAGTTTTGATGTTTGTAATATTGAATTGTCATGAACAATGAAAATCTCAATGACACTTAATCATTAACAACTGCTTAAAGTAGCTGGAAGTAGAGAAAAAGATAGTTATTTAAAACAAATTACATCTTGGTTTCTAATTTACAGTCTGGAAATTTCCAGACAACCAACTGAACAAAAACAGTTTGATCAACAGAATGATTCAATCCTTATCTACACACTCAGAAAATTGTATTTAAATTCCATTATCACGTAATAAAACTCAGTCTACTTCTGTTATTTCAGATATGTGTAGAACTTTGCTTCAAAGACATCCAAATTAAATAACAGTTCAAGACAGATTTTTGTTGTTGCAGGTTTTCATTCCAAGTCAAATAGCCTTAATGACCTAACTGAGTTACGAGGAATAGATGGATTTCTATAGTCACAGCAGCTCAGCAAGGGGAATGGAGAAATGTACCCATTTAGGTTTGATTTCAGCATTCATAATTGAGCTCAAGGTACCACTGGGTACACGACACATGTCACACTGTTTATTTCCCACCCTCTATTTAGCATCTTGTATCTTATAAGTACACTCCCTGCACTTGACCCTAGTCAGTATAGCCAGAATCTTCTCAGAGTTCCCACGTAACTGCCCATTACTATGGAGTTCACGTGGACTGTACCAGCTGTGGTTCCCCTTGCACTTCAAAGCCAGCCAATCTCCATTCACTTTCCAGGTTTACGCAAGGAGATATGTCATGTCCTTGCACGTGCACCCTGCGGGTGACAAGCATCATTGGATTCTGGAATTATAGATACTGAAAAATGAATGTTATAATAGTTAATATTACCTCAACAATCATCTGGAGACACTGATGTTGCAAGAACGCAACAAACAGGGAGAGCTGTCAGAGAAACAGACAAGTAATAGTCTGACATAACTATGTTTTCAGAAAAGTACCAGAAACCAGCATGGCAGACTTCTCCACTCCCTCACCTGTAAGGCAGAGACATCCCCACTTAGGAGTTAGCAGAATAATGTTAATACAGGCAAGATGGAGTGAACCTAGGGGTACTCAATGTCAACTCAAAACCCCATGAAGTTATGTCCATCATGTTAAATATGGACAAGAAAACCCCTAATTATCATATACCATTCTCTCTCATCTAATGAATTTTCCTTCCTCCTCATCGAACAACAGCTGGAAGATGCATTGAGAGTAACGTGGTCAGAAAATAGCTGCTGAGTAGGTGTCTTCAATGGCCATTACCAAGACTGGATTAAAAACATCATCATTAACAATACAGGCCAAGTCCTGAAGGACACGACTGCCAAACTGGGACATCAGGTGGAGAATAAACCACCATAAAGTATAAACCTTCTCCATCTCATCCTCACCAATCGATCTGATGCAAGTGTATCTGACCACCACAGCAATCATGGAAGTGACCATTGCAAAGCCCCACCTTCATACTGAGGGCACCCTCCAGGTCATACAGCGCTATTATTCTGCCAGATGGGATAAATCTAAAATTAACCCTGCATACATTAAGTGTAATGCTATCTCTACTATCATGATCTGACCCAGCCCTGATTTAATAAATGCTGAAGGGGATATTGAGAGCAGCAGCAGGTAGATCTAAATTAAAATGTGCCAACATGACAGAGCCGCGAGATAAAATAATGTGCATGTTATCCAGCAAAAGGAACAAACCAGAGACAGAGCTAAAAATGCCACAACCAAAGGACCAGGTCAGCATTCACTAGTACAGCAACGTCTCATCATCAAATGATGGTGGACAACTCAAATAAATTGGTAAATTGGTTTATTATGGTCACATGCACTGAGGTACAGTGGGGAAAAAAAAACTAACAGTTAGTTTGGCAAGCCATCCCATACAGATGATTTCATTACAACGCTACACTGAGGTCGTGCAAGGGAAAACAGTAAAAGAATGCAGAATAAAGGGTTACAGTTACAGAAAATGTTTGGTGCAGGCAGACAATAAGGCTGATGGTCAATACACAGCAGATTGTGAGGTCAAAGTCCATCCCACCATACTACAGGATCAATTAACAGTCTTATAACAGTGAGACAGAAGCTGCCCTTGAGCCCTTCCTGCAGGTGCTTTCAGACTTTTGTATCTTCTACCTGATGGCAGGGGAGAGGAGAGGGAATGTACAGGGTGGGTGAGGTCTTTGATAATGCTGACTACATTTCCATGGCAGCAAGAAATGCAGATGCAGTCTACAGAGAGAAGACCGTTTTCATCTCATGTTCCACAGCTCTAAGCTTTCATGCAGTCTCGGGCAGAGCAGTTGACATAGGAAACCATGATGCATCTAGACAGATGCACCATAGAAAGCATCCTATAAAAATTGGTTGGGTCTAAGGGGACATGAGAAAATTTCTTTAGTCTTCTGAGAAAGTAGAGGTGCTGGTGTGATTTCTTAGCCATGGGTTGAGCAGGTCATGGTGATGTTCACTCTGAGCAGTCTGAGTTTGCAGGTGAGAACCCAAGAGGAGGCTGAATTTGTAACCATGTTTACTTTGATCTGCCAAGCCTTCAACCAATTCTGTTCATTCACATGATAAGGAAAGAATCAGAGGACTGGATAGTCCATGAGGACTGGACAGCATGGTCCATGGGACAGACAACATCTCAGGAATGGCCTGAATACCTGAACTCCTGTCACATCTCTAGTCAAGTTATTCCAGTAGTTACAACACCAGCATCTACTCAATGATAATGGAAAATTGCTGAGGTGCATCCTGGTCTTGTAAAGCAGACCTTGTTCAAGCCTGCTAGTTATCACTATTCTCAATTATCAGCAAGGTGATGGAGGGCACTATTGATAGGGCTTTCAGGTTTCACTTACTTACCAATAATCTGCTTACTGATGTTTGGTTTGGGCTTCATCGGATAGTTGGCTTAAGTATTACTGAAGGCTTAATCCAAACATCAGCTAATGTTATGATTTACCATGATGCAGTTAGTTCACACAAAGGCAGCATTGACAGTGTGGGATCAAGGAGCCAAAGGGGAAAGCATTCTGCTGAGTGGAGCCGTATCTCTCAAAAAGGAGGATTGTCCTAGTCATTGGAGGTCAGTTAATTCAACCCCAGAACATCATTCTGGGACAGGGTCCCCAAACTTCTTTATGCTATGGACCCCGTACCATTAACTGAAGGGTCCATGGACTCCAGGTTGGGAACCCCTGGCTCTAGGAGATCCTTGGGATAGTTTCCAAAGCCCAACAATCTTCAGCTACTTCATAATACTAGAAGTGGAAATATTTGCTGATAATTATATAACACCCAAGTACATTTGCAAGTCTTTTCAAAATGAAGTAATCCATTCTCACATGGAACAAAACCTGGAGAATATTTTAGAATGGGCCGATAAATGACAAGGAAACATGTATCAGGCAACGATCATCTTGTACAAAAACATCTAAATACCCATCGTTTATATTCAATGGCACCACAGTCATCAAGACCCCATCATCATTATATTGAAGATTACCTCTCACCAAAAACTGAACTGGACCAGCTACGTAAATAGTATGGCAATGAGAGGTGGGATTTCCTAACATACCAAAGGCTTTCCGCAACTTTATGATAGACCACTCTCCACTATTTGGATGAAAACTCAATACACCGAAACTCAAGAAGCTGGACATTACCTAGAACAAAGCAATCTGCTTGAACTAGCACTCCATTCACCACCCTAAACTTTCATTCCTTCCATTTTGGATCTACCATGTGTCATGTACAAATGATCTGCAGTTATCTGATTTGGCTACTACAAAAAAAAAACACCTCCCAGGAATTAACAAAACAGCAGCTTCATGGGAATAAAACTAACTGCAGTTTTTCATCCAAATCACAGACAGCATCACAGGTTTGCAGCAACTGGAGTTGCTCAAGTGTCTTTTCATATCTTAAATCTTCAAGATATTCCCATAAATTGATGTTACAATTTTTCTCAAAGACACTTTGGGACCTCCCTTGCTATGGAGGAGCTTGGAGTAAGGTTCTTATTTCAGAATCCTGGGTGCGGGGATCTGTCTGTCCAATAAAGTTGGCTGTGCTCGATGAGGGTGGAGGGTGGGAGAGAGGAGTGGGGCTTGTTTTGCTGTTGTTGCTCTGTTTGTGCTCTGTGGAGCACTGCGGACATGCTATGTTGGTACTGGAATGTGTGGTGATATTTGCAGGAAACCCCCAGCACATCATTAGGTTGTGTTGGTTGTCATACGTTTCGATGTACATGTGATAAAAGAATCAATCTGGTTTGGAACATGACCCTAACATTGACTTGTCTATATTGTCAATGCTTAGAGCATTTTGTGGCAGTAACTGGGTGAAATTTCTCCATTGACTTATGGTATAGATTAAAGGTTTTCCACATCTCTGAAGCCTCCGGGAGAGTGGGGATTACAAATGGTTGGCACATTTTGAACTTGATGCTGTGTTTGATATCTTAATTTTTTTCTCCCACAGGAAAAAATACAGAAATATTGGAAGAACTCAACCTATCAATTGGCATCTGTGGGAAAAGGAACAAGTTCACAATTCAGGTCAAAGGCTCTTGATCAAGAGAGAAAATGAGTTCTCTGTTACTTATTTAGAAAGCTAAGTAGCAGAGAAGATGGAGGAGGCAATGGGTGGAACAAAAGGAATGTTAGCAATAGGGCGAAATGATGTAGCCCTTGAACTTTAAAACTTCTTTGTCTGTGCAATGTCTTATAATGTTGTGGGATCTGAGAGAAGAACAATCTGGAAAATAACCCAATCACCCAGTTTGCAGTGCAGTGGAGATCACATGGTGAGCATCAAATGCAGTAGACTGGATTGGGAGAAAGGGCAAGTGAGTCACTGCTTTATCTGGGTCCCTGAATGGTGGGAAGGGAAAAGAACTGACTGTTTTTTCATCTCCTCTGGTTGTTCAGGTCACTGCTTTATCTGGGTCCCTGAATGGTGGGAAGGGAAAAGAACTGACTGTTTTTTCATCTCCTCTGGTTGTTCAGGTCACTGCTTTATCTGGGTCCCTGAATGGTGGGAAGGGAAAAGAACTGACTGTTTTTTCATCTCCTCTGGTTGTTCAGAAACGTGCTATAGGAGGGGAAGTGATGGTAGCAGTGGGGGGAGGGGGGGAGAAAGAGAGAGGTTAGAGGGGATAGATGAGTAGACCAGGGAAACATGAAGTAAGCAGTCCCTGTGAAATGCAGAAAAGGAGAGGGGAAGATATGATTGGTGGGGGCAGGGGGTGCTCTGCTGGAGCTGATGAGAATTGTGACAGAGAATCTTCTCCACAGTAACAGGCTGTACTGGCACACTGGAAGCAGCAATGACTTTTGTCAACAAGGTTTGTTTTTGCAGAGAGGTGGCTCCCAGAATATGGAAAACAATCCATAGTTTCGAGGGTTTTGATCATCAGGCTGGGTAGTGGGAATGGGAGTGGGACAGAAAATGGTGCTTAGTCGCAAGAACAAATAAGAAGACCTTTGCCTTCCCATGTGCTTCGGTGCACAAGCAACAGATCAGGTCAAACTTTTGGAGTACTACCATGTATTGCTGTGAATGATGGTCAAAAATTAAATACCTAACAGTAGGAGGCGGCTCCAAGAATAATCCCACCCTTAATCACGGCAGTGCCACACTACTGCTAGAAGTTAAAATATTTGCAACCATATTTAGGTAGAAGTGCCCAAGAGCTGATTCATCTTTGCATCCACATGAAATTCTCTCTATCACAGAGGTCAGTCTTCAGCCATTTCAGTTCCTTCCATGTAATATGAAGAAATGGCTGAGAGCTCTGGATACAGTAAGGTAGGTGGTAGCATCCCATCTGCAATACTGTAGTCCTGCACTCCAGAACTACTGGAACAGCTTGGCTAGAGGTGCATATAAAGTTACATTGTCACCAATTAGTGAATAATGTAGAAAGTTGCCCAGATATGGCCATTTATTGTCCAATCTATCTACTCTCAACGATCAAAGTGATGGATGGTACCTACAGTGTTGTCAAACAGTATTCAGCAATAATCTGCTTATCACTGCCCTGTTGGGAACTTGCCAGGCCCACTCAAATCTCAGAGCCTCAACCAAATATTGAAAGGCTGAATTCCATACATGAGATCTATACGACTGCATTTAATATCAAGGCATTACTGGACTGACCATGAACTCAAGGAGCCCTGATAAAACTGACATACATGGATAGCAAAAAGGAAAGTACTCCAATGGCTAGTCATACCTTACACAATGGAAGGCTTTTGTGGTCATTTGAGGACAATCATTCTAGCCCACACACATTAATGTAGGAGCTCCTTAGAGTAGTGCCCTGGTCACCATAATCTTTATCTGCTTCAATGACCTTCCTTGCACCAAGGTCAGAAGGAAGTCCATTTAGTAATGATTGCACAAAGTTGAATTCTACTCAAAGCTGATGCAGCACTTTCTTGTCTGCACCAAGACCTTAACAACATTCAGGTGTAAGCTTACAAGCGGCAGCTATTTATGCCACAGAAATGTCAGGCAATGTCTATTTGCAACAAGACAACTTCGCCATGACATTACCATGACTGTATCCCCGCCATCATCATCAATATCTCCTCCTCATTGATAATCAACACAGGCACACCTCAAAGATGCATGCTTAGTCCTCTGCTCTTGCTTCTCTACACTCAATACCATGTAGCTAGGCACAGCTCAAATCCCATCAATATATTTGCCGATGACACCACTGCTGTTGGCAGAATTTCAGATGGTGCCCAAAGGATACAGGGGCGACATGTATTGGCTGGTTAAGTGATGTTGCTACAACAACCTTGCACTCAACATCTGCAAGACAAAGAAATTGATTATGGACTTCAGGAAGGAGAAGTTGTAAGAACACACCAGTCCTCATTGAAGAGCCAACAGTGGAAAGTGTGAGCAACTTCAAATTCTGTGATGTCAACACCTTGGAGCAGGGGCTTCCAATCTCTTTTTATGCCATGGACCAATACAATTAACCAAGGAGTCCACTGATCCCAGGTAGGAAACTCTGGTCTTAGAAGATCTACCCTCAGCTCAACAATGCAAATCATGAAGACGACATGCTAGCAGTTATACTTCATTAGGAGTTTGAAAAGATTTAGTATGTCACCAAAGATGAACAAATTTCTGCAGATGTACAGTATAGAGCATTCTGACTGGTTTCACCACATGCTATGGGGGCTCGAATGGACAGGATCAAAAGAGACTGCAAAGGTTTGTAGGCTCAGTCATCTTCATCATGGACATAATCCTTCCCCCATCATCGACATCTTCCAAAGACCATAAGACCATAAAATATGGGAGCAGAATTAGGCAATTTAGCCTATTAAGTCTGCTCCACTATTCCACCATGGTTGATGTATTATCCCTCTCAACCTCATTCGCCTGTCTTCACCCCATAACATTTGACACCCTTACTAATCAAGAATCTATCAACCTCTTCTTTAAATATACTTAATGACTTGGCTTCCACAGCCATCTGTGGCAATAATCTCTCTGCAATTGGACCTTGGACTTTCTGACTAACAGACCCCAATCAGTTAAGTTAGACCACCTCACCTCCTTCACTCTCACCCTGAACACCGGCATGCCTCAAGGCTGTGTGCTGAGCCCACTTCTGTACTCCCTTTTCACCTATGACTGTGTTCCTGTACATGGTTATAACTCCATAATCAAGTTCGCAGACGACACCACGGTGGTCGGCCTGATCAGAGGGGATGACGAGACGGCCTACAGGGACGAGGTCCAGCACCTGGCCACGTGGTGTGCTGATAACACCCAGAAGACCAAGGAGATCATTGTGGACTTCAGGCATGCTAGGAGCCACACTCACGTCCCCATCTACATCAACGGAGCTGTAGTGGAGCGTGTATCAAGCTTCAAATTCTTTGGTGTCCACATTTCCGAGGATCTCACCTGGTCCCTGAAATCCTCCATCCTGATCAAAAAGGCGCAACAGCGCCTTTATTTCCTGTGGAGCATGAAGAAAGCTCACCTCTGTCCCAGGATACTGACGGACTTTTACTGCTGTACCATTGAGAGCATACTCACCAACTGCATCTCAGTGTGGTATGGCAATTGTCCCGTATTGGACCGCAAAGCACTCCAGCGTGTGGTGAAAACTGCCCAGCGGATTATCAGCACCCAATTGCCCACCATTGAGAACATCTACCATAAACGCTGCCTGGGCAGGGCGAGAAACATTATCAAGGATGCATCTCACCCTAACCATGGACTTTTTACTCTCCTCCCCTCCGGTAGGCACTACAGGAGCCTCCGCTCCCGCACCAGCAGGCACAGGAAGAGCTTTTTCCCCTGAGGCTGTGACCCTGCTGAACCTCACATCACAGCGCTAAGCAGTATTGTACTGTCTCAGTACTTTTATAATTGTGTGCTGTAGCACTTACTTTTTATTCGCAGTTATTTTGTAAGTAACACTATTCTTTGCTTTTCTGGTTAGATGCTAACTGCATTTCATTGGCTTTGCATCTGTACTTGGCACAATGACAATAAAGTTGAATCCAATCTAATCTAATCTAAATTCCACAGATTCACCACTCTCAAGTTAAAGAAATTCCTCTTTCTCTGTTCACTAGGGATGTCCTTCTATTCTGGGGCTAGACTCTCCCATTATAGGAAATATCTTGGCCACATGAACTCTATCTTGGCCTTTTAAAATTTGATAGGTTTCAATGAGATCTCTCCCCATTCTTCTAATCTTCTGCACCTCTGATTTCTGAATTTGATCCTTGTTTAGAAAAATAGTCTACACCCTCACCATATACTGTGTTCCATCTGCTACTTCTTTGCTATTCCCCTAATCTGTGTAAGTCAGGAGTTCCCAACCTGGGGTCCACAAGTCCCTTGCTTAATGGCACAAAGTGTTGAGAATCCCTGGTCTAAATCCTTCTGCAGACTCCCTGCCCTTCTACCTATCTTTGTGTCACCCACAAACTTGGCCATCAATCCCAGTGCCTCGTCCATCATTTAAAGATATGCTCTCTTCCCATTACTACCCTCTGGGAGGAGGTTCAGGAGCCTGAAGACCCACACTCAACTTTTTCGGAATAGCTTCTTCCCCTTTCATATCAGATTTCTGAACGGTGCATGAACACTACCTTGCTATTCCTCTTTTGTTCTATTTATTATTATTTTTTGTAATAAAGTAATTTTTGTCTTGCAGAGTACTGCTTTATTAATTTTTTTATGCATTTCTACAGTAAAACTACAAAAAACCAACAAAATGGAGATTTATACAGTGCGAAACAAACAAATCCAATGTGTAATTCATAACAATAAGAAAAAGCACCCAAAAGAGAATTATGTAAAATTAGTATCCACCCCAACCTCGCACTGAAAAAAAAACAACCCAGGCCAACCACTTCTGCGTGTAAAAGAAAAAAAAATTAATCGGAGCATTCAACTCCAGAGAACTGTAAATATATATAGGAAAAAAGTATAATGCTGACTACCAAAAGTATAATGTAATTCACAACAAAAAACCGTATAATTTACAAGAAAAAAAGCTGAAAGTAGGGGATTGTGGCATACAAAAAAAAGGATAAACTTACCCTAAAGAAGAGTTATGAAAATATTCAAGAAAAGGTTCCCACACCTTATGAAACTTTATGTCCAAATTAAGAAATGAATAATTTTCAAGGTCTAAACAGGCCATGATATCACTAAGCCATTCAGCATGAGTGGGTGGGGCAGCATCTTTCCATTTAAGAAGAACCAACCGCCTAGCCAAGAGAGAGGCAAAAGATAATGTCCGACATTTAGTCAGACTCAAGTGCATATTTACTTCACCCAAGGTGCCAAAAAGAGCAACCAGAGAGTTAGGTTCTAATGGCAATTAAGAACATGACATAGGGTTGAAAAAACTTCTCTCCAGAATTTCTCTAGACTAGGACAGGTCCAGTATATATGAATAAGGGTAGCCTCAGCCCCTTTACACTTATCACAGACGGGGCTAATGTCAGGATAAAGCCGTGATAATTTAGTTTTGGACATGTGAGTCCTGTGTATAACCTTAAACTGCAAAAGGCAGTGGTGAGCAGAGTACCGCTGCCAGAGAACATATATCACAACGTACAGCATGTCAGAGATAATAAACTTGATTCTGATTCCTTATCCAGAAGGAGACTGGGGGGGGGGGGCGCAAAGGGCAGAGTGAAAATCATCATTAACTAGTTACTGTGGACCAATCACACGGATACCATGGCTGCCAGAGAGGATAGGAAGACGAATGTCTTCTGATGATTCACTCCCCTTGTTACCTTTTCCATCATCTAAAAAACACAAGTTAACAGTGTGATGAGATAGCCTCCACCTGCCCAGATGACAGAGCTCAGTACCATCCAGGAGGAGCACGCCGCTTGATTCAGGAGTGCATCGTGACAATAATGCAAGCCATCTATAAAATGCACTATTAGTTACCTGCCTAGGATACCCACACAATACCTCTACCACCCAGGAGGAGGGCACTACCACCTGCAGGTTCCCCTCAAGGACACACACCATTCTAATGTGGAAATATACCACCTGCACTTCCTCATCACAGGTTCCAAATCCTGAAACACTCTGCTCAACAGCACTGCAGGAGTACCTTCACCAGAAGAACTGCAATAGTACATGGAAGCTCATCACTTCCTTCCAAAGGACAATAAATGCTGGTGTTGCAGCAACACTTTGACTCCAAAACATGAATTAACAGGGGAAAAACAGAGTTTACAACATAGTTCTCCGTCTCCAGACACACACACACACACACACACACACACACACACACACACACACACACACACACACAAACACAAATACATAGTTTAAGGTGATTGTACTTCTGGAGGACAGAGCATGAAAGATTATACTGCACAATTGTTCATTTGTCCTGTACAAACTAGTTTGATGGAAGCAAGGAAGATTAAAGAGGCATTTTGTCCAATGACAGCCTTGTTGACCCCTGTCTATACTGTGATTAATTTCATGGCAAGCCAGTTGTTTAGAGCTTCAGACTGCATGTCATTGTACAGCAGCCAAGTTTGAAAAGCTTTCTCCATAACCCTTCTCAGTTAAAGGAGACCCAAGTCTTTTGAGTTCACAATAAAAAAGCGAGGTGGTGCTCCTCACTACATCTTTTCTTGCAGTTGTCACATAGTATTAATCATACACATTGTAGCTCTAAATAGACAGAATCAGCATTAATATTGCATATAGATTCAGAAAAAACATGGCAAAAGCATGAGTTACACCGTGCTTAATTATAGGACCAACTATACCTACAACTCATTACACCACCCCTACAGTAATTACCGTTTACATCAGTGTTGCGAGGTTCTGGATTCAAGTTTTGCTCTTGAGTGAACTCAAAAATCTAGGTTGATTCATGAATATACTCCTGACAGAGTTGCACTACCAGAAGTTTAGTTTTTGTTGAAAACAAAATACGAAGTGTTAACTTGTAATCCTGCTTGCTCTCTTTGGGTGAATACAAAATAAAGTCCCATGGCACGACTTCAAAGACAAAGATGACTCCTGGTGTCCTGCCTAAGTTTTATCGTACAATCAATATAAATAGTTAAAAAATTACCTGTTTATTATATTACTGTCTATGAGAGCTTGTGTGCACCAATTATTATTACATCTCTTGCATTTTAGCTGTGATTATACTTCATAACTACTCCACTGTCAATTAGTAAATTTGCAATAACAGGAGTCTGAAAATAAACTTTTTTTCTTTTTCAGTTACATCCTTGCACAAATCTCAATAAGTGAAACTTCAGATAAGGTTGTCAAAGCATCACCAAAACTGTGGCAGATAACTTCCAAAGCAAAAGCGGCCAGTGAGTGAGTGGGCCAGTGAAGGAATGCAGCTTTGAGGCTTTGACTCGAGAGGCTTCGACGAGAAGAGGCAGAGGACGAGTTTGCTCGCAGTTAGTCTTTACAATGTCTCCTGAGATGGTGATGTGCCTCTCATGTGAGATGTGGCAGTCTTGGGGGAACACCCCTCTCCCACAGAGTCACATCTGCCAGAAGTGCATACGGCTGGGCGATCTGGAAGTCCGTGTAAGGAATCTGGAGCAGCACCTGGATGACCTTCGACTCATAAGGGAGAATGAGGCAGTCACAAATGAGAGCTACAGGGAGGTAGTCACACCTAGGCTGTCGGAAGCAGGTCGTTGGGTGACAGTCAGAGGGGGGAAGGCGAAGGTGAGCAGACAGGTAGTGCAGAGCACCCCTGTAGCCATTCCCCTGAATAATAAGTTTACCGTCCTGGATACTGTTGGCGGGGACGACCGACCAGGTGTGAGCCATGGTGGCAGGACCTCCGGCACTGAGTCTGACCCGGTGGTGCAGAAGGGTGAGACGGAGAAGAGGAGAGCTGTTGTCATTGGAGACACTATAGTCAGGGGAGCAGACAGGACATTTTGTGGACGTGAGAAGGACACCCGCATGGTTTGTTGCCTCCCGGGTGCCAGGATCCAGGATGTCTCTGACCGGGTGCACGACATCCTGGTATGGGAGGGAAAGCTACCAGAAGTCGTGATACATGTTGGGACCAACGACATAGGCAGGAAGAGGGATGAGGTCCTGAAGTGTGAGTTTCAGGAACTAGGCAGAAGGCTGAAGAACAGGACCTCAAGGGTGGCGTTCTCAGGATTGCTGCCAGTGCTATGTGACAGTGATGGTAAGAATTGGAGGAGATGGCAGTTGAATGCGTGGCTGAGGAGTTGGTGCAGGGAGCAGGGTTTTGAATTTTTGGATCATTGGGATCTTTTCTGGGGAAGGTGGGACCTGTACAGATTGGATGGGTTGCACCTGAACTCGAGGGAGAGCAATATCCCTGCAGGTAGGTTTGCCAGCATGGTTCAGGAGGGTTTAAACTAACTTGCGAGGGGGATGAGACCCGGAGCGATAGAGCAGTGAAAGAAGTACATGGAGTAAAACCAGATCTAACATATAGAAAGGCTTTGAGGAAAGAGAAGCAGAATAAACGGTGTACAGTCAGTAAGGTAGAAGGGCTGAAATGTGTGTACCTCAATGCAAGAAGCATCAGGAACAAAGGTGATGAACTGAGACCTTGGATACATACATGGAATTATGATGTAGTGGCCTTTACAGAGACTTGGCTGGCACCAGGGCAGGAATGGATTCTCAATATCCCTGGATTTCAGTGCTTTAAAAGGGATAGAGAGGGCGGGAAAAAGGGAGGAGGGGTGGCATTACTGGTCAGGAATACTACTACAGCTACAGAAAGGGTGGGTAATGTAGCAAGATCCTCTTTTGAGTCAGTATGGGTGGAAGTCAGGAACAGGAAGGGAGCAGTTACTCTATTGGGAGTATTCTATAGGCCCCCTAATAGCAGCAGAGATACAGAGGAACAGATTGGGAGGCAGATTTCGGAAAAGTGCAAAAATAACAGGGTTGTTATTGCGGGTGACTTTAACTTCCCTAATATTGATTGGCACCTGATTAGTTCCAAGGGTTTAGATGGGGCAGAGTTTGTTATGTGTGTCCAGGACGGATTCCTGTCACAGTATGTGGACAGGCCGACCAGGGGGAATGCCATACTAGATCTACTACTAGGTAATGAACCGGGTCAGGTCACAGATCTCTCAGTGGGTGAGCATCTGTGGGACAGTGACCACCGCTCCCTGGCCTTTAGCATTATCATGGAAAAGGACAGAATCAGAGAGGACAGGAAAATTTTTAATTGAGGAAGGGCAAATTATGAGGCTATAAGGCTAGAACTTGCTGGGTGTGAATTGGGATGATGTTTTTGCAGGGAAATGTACTATGGACATGTGGTCGATGTTTAGAGATCTCTTGCGGGATGTTAGGGATAAATTTATCCCGGTGAGGAAGATAAAGAATGGTAGGGTGAAGGAACCATGGGTGACAAGTGAGGTGGAAAATCTAGTCAGGTGGAAGAAGGCAGCATACATGAGGTTTAGGAAGCAGGGATCAGATGGGTCTATTGAGGAATATAGGGAAGCAAGAAAGGAGCTTAAGAAGGGGCTGAGAAGAGCCAGAAGGAAGCATGAGAAGGCCTTGGCGAGTAGGGTAAGGGAAAACCCCAAGACATTCTTCAATCATGTGAAGAAAAAAAGGATGACAGGAGTGAAGGTAGGATCGATTAGAGTTAAGGTGGGAAGATGTGCCTGGAGGCTGTGGAAGTGAGCGAGGTCCTCAATGAATACTTCTCTTCGGTATTCGGCAATGAGAGGGAACTTGATGATGGTGAGGACAATATGAGTGAGGTTGATGTTCTGGAGCATATTGATATTAAGGGAGAGGAGGTGTTGGAGTTGTTAAAATAGATTAGGACGGATAAGTCCCTGGGGCCTGACAGAATATTCCCCAGGCTGCTCCAAGTGGCGAGGGAAGAGATTGCTGAGCCTCTGGCTAGGATCTTTATGTCCTCGTTGTCCACGGGAATGGTATTGGAGGATTGGAAGGAGGCGAATGTTGTCCCCTTGTTCAAAAAAGGTAGTAGGGATAGTCTGGGTAATTATTGACCAGTGAGCCTTACATCTGTGGTGGAAAAGCTGTTGGAAAAGAGTGATAGGATCTCTGGGCATTTAGAGAATCATGCTCTGATCAGGGACAGTCAGCATGGCTTTGGCAGATCGTGTCTAACAAGCTTGATAGAGTTCTTTGAGGAGGTGACCAGGCATATAGATGAGGGTAGTGCAGTGGATGTGATCTATATGGATTTTAGTAAGGCATTTGACAAGGTTCCACACGGTAGGCTTATTCAGAAAGTCAGAAGGCATGGGATCCAGGGAAGTTTGGCCAGGTGGATTCAGAATTGGCTTGCCTGCAGAAGGCAGAGGGTCGTGGTGGAGGGAGTATGTTCAGATTGGAGGATTGTGACTAGTGGTGTCCCACAAGGATCTGTTCTGGGACCTCTACTTTTCGTAATTTTTATTAACGACCTGGATGTGGGGGTAGAAGGGTGGGTTGGCAAGTTTGCAGATGACACAAAGGTTGGTGGTGTTGTAGATAGTGTAGAGGATTATCAAAGATTGCAGAGGGACATTGATAGGATGCAGAAGTGGGCTGAGAAGTGGCAGATGGAGTTCAACCCGGAGAAGTGTGAGGTGGTACACTTTGGAAGGACAAACTCCAAGGCAGAGTACAAAGTAAATGGCAGAATACTTGGTAGTGTGGAGGAGCAGAGGGATCTGGGGGTACATGTCCACAGATCCCTGAAAGTTGCCTCACAGGTGGATAGGGTAGTTAAGAAAGCTAATGGGGTGTTAGCTTTCATAAGTCGAGGGATAGAGTTTAAGAGTCGCGGGGTAATGATGCAGCTCTATAAAACTCTGGTTAGGCCACACTTGGAGTACTGTATCCAGTTCTGGTCGCCTCACTATAGGAAGGATGTGGAAGCACTGGAAAGGGTACAGAGGAGATTTACCAGGACGCTGCCTGGTTTAGAGAGTATGCATTATGATCAGTGATTAAGGGAGCTAGGGCTTTACTCTTTGAAGAGAAGGAGGATGAGAGGATACATGATAGGGGTGTACAAGATAATAAGAGGAATAGATAGAGTGGATAGCCAGCGCCTCTTCCCCAGGGCACCACTGCTCAATACAAGAGGACACGGCTTTAAGGTAAGGGGTGGGAAGTTCAAGGGGGATGTTAGAGGAAGGTTTTTTACTCAGAGAGTGGATGGTGCGTGGAATGCACTGCCTGAGTCAGTGGTGGAGGCAGATACACTAGTAAAGTTTAAAAGACTACTAGACAGGTATATGGAGGAATTTAAGGTGGGGGCTTATATGGAAGGCAGGGTTTGAGGGTCGGCACAACATTGGGGGCCAAAGGGCCAGTACTGTGCTGTACTATTCTATGTTCTAAAAGAGTGATGAATTTGGGAACAGCACCAAGAGCTGGAGGAACACAGCTGGCCAAGCAGCACCTACAGAGGAAAATGGATGTTAACTGTCCAGTTCTCTCCATAGATACTGCTCGATTCACTAAGTTCCTCCAGCACTTTGTGCATTGCTCCAGATTTCACCATCTGCAGTCGGTCATCGAGAATTTGGGAATACTTGTGCCTCAACTCCAAAAGGCACCAATCTCATTAGTCACCCTTCCACACCATGGGCAAAATGCAAGGAGTAATTCATTTTGCAGATATTTAGTTTTGATTTCGATACTCTCTGGCCACTGTGTACATGACAACCATGCCTAATCACCATTCAACTCAGTAGTGGTCACCAGAAAGTTTGGAAAAATTGGGGGTTCCATTTACATCCATTCCACAGATGATGCAATCTATCCAAATTCACTTATGAATTACAACCAAATGGATAAGAAAACTGAAGACAACAACAAAATAACACTCTTACATTTGATCCCGCACATTGTTGGCACAAGCACCCTCCTTGAGATTTGGAGCACATAATCCAGCCTGACAATCTAAAGCAGTACCGAGGGAAAGCTGTCTTGCAAGAGAAATATCTTCCATGTGAGTGATTAAACCAAGGCCCATTCTTTGTGAAGTAGATGCAAAATATTCCTTGGCTCTATGCCCTGGCCAACATCCTTTCTTAATTAACACTACCAAAAACACTAAGTTACTTTGTATCTATTTATAGGACCTGATGTGAAAGCTTCCCTACATCAAAGAAGAATACAACACAAAAGTTCTTAACTTGCTGCTAAATTCCCTAGGACAAGATCACAATAGGAATAAAATAAATGCTTGCTCTTTTTCTTGATTTTGTGAAAGGTTACATTACAGACCAGTGTATGGAATTCATCCAAATGTATATTGATCTATATACTCAGGTTATTAATATTCATGGACTCTGGTAAACTTTGCTTTCTTCAATCAGGCAAACCAAGAGTCAGCAGTCAAATCACCTCAACCAAACTATAATTCAGTTCAATCTTGCATCAAATGTTTTACAGTCAGAGTAGTACAGCACAGAAATAGGCTCTTCAGCCCATCTAGTCCATGCTGAAACCATTTAAATTGCCTACTCCCATCATCCTGCACCAGGACCATAGCCCTCCATATCCCTACATATCCCTACTATCCATATACCCACCCAAATTCCTCTTAAATGTTGAAATCAAGCTCGCATGCACCACTCGTGCTGGCAGGTCATTCCACACTCTCATGACCCGCTGAGTGAAGAAATTTCCCCTCATGTTCCCCTTAAAGATCTTACCTATCACCCTTAACCTATGGTCTCTGGTTGTAGTCCCACCCAACTTCACTGGAAAATGCCTGCTTGCATTTACGCAGCACAATTGGGCCAAAAAAGTTTTTAATTGTTTGTTATTGTTGTATGTTTTCTGAAGATTGCTGGCATAGATCACTGGCCTGTTAGCCCATGTACTTCAAATTTTACTTCAAAGCAATTCATTATTCATTATCCCTTTAATGAGGTATTTTTAATATTTTGAAATAGTAAGGCCCTGTATAAATAAGACCATAAGCTACAACTTGCACTGCACACAGGCCTACAAGATGAGACCAGCAAATGATACAGTTTGACATTTTAAACAGGGCTTTGTTGGATGGTTTGAAAAATGACATCATTATCCTCATAGAACATAAAACGTGGGCCAATAAGCTGAAAATGCAGCCTTCCATTATTGATTTCCAATTTTCATGGATTGGGTCCAGCTCAGTAAATATGGACATCATTTTCACAGTGACTTAGCTAAACATCAGCACACAATTACTTTCCATTAAAGCACATTCTCTAAAATCAAGAATCAGAAGAAGCCATTTCTCAAAAAGGTGGATTAGCAGGAAGCAATAAGAAAGAGTTGATAACTTGCACAGTGAATGCCAAACCTGAATTTTACAGAGCTGTAGATTGTGGAGTTAGATACTTCCCATGTCTTGAGGAAGTATAACACACTAATAGAGCAGAATCCATGAGGGTATGAAGGGTGGATGGGAAATCACTGACACACTAAGTAGGGCACGGCTACTAAGGTTGAGGCAACTGAGTCCACAAGCATGTCTCAGACCTAGATGAAAATCAGTAGATCTCACTTTCATGGACTTTACAACCATAATATCAACATTTTTTTTTAATCTGCCTTCTTTTTTGTATCTGCACAGTTTGTCTTCTAGTGCACATTGATTGCCTGACCTTGTGCATAGTTTTCCATTTTTTCCCCCCATTGTATTTCTGTGTACCTACTGAAAATGAAGTCAGCGAGGCTGTGGACCCGTTTTGCGGGGCTTTGAGGTTTATATTGCATGTGTTCCTGAATTCTGATTACTCGCAAGAAAATGAATCTCAAGGCAGTACATGGTAATATATACAGACTTTTAGAGTGATAATAAGTCTACTTTCGATTTTGAACTTTCAGACTTACTGACAAAATGCAAATGGCCCAAGCTTGTAGAAATACTTGATATATTCGAATGCATTATAATGTGTTGGAAGCTTGAGTTTAGACTTCGCTTAACTTTAAGAAGTGTCAGAGTCAGAGTTGTAAAAAGATATGCCACAGAAACAGGCCATTCAGCCCTTTGAGTCCAAGCAGATCATCTCAGAAAACAAGGGACAGCAAGTTCAGAGGAACATCTATCATCAGATAAAGTGAGAAATTATTATTGACCTCATGCAAGTAAACAGATGATTTCATGATTCCCAACGTGGCAATCTCAATAAGTGCTTTTAATTGTAATCCTGTCTGGACATTAGAAAGCTGGCCAGAATTTCTTACATTTCTTCCACTCATTTTTAAGTCAGAACAGGAATGTAAAAAAAACCTTTGAGTACATCTCTATTTCTGTAAACAACAGGAAATCTGCAGATGCTGGAAATTCAAGCAACACACATCAAAGTTGCTGGTGAACACAGCAGGCCGGGCAGCATCTCTAGGAAGAGGTACAGTCGACGTTTCGGGCCGAGACCCTTCGTCAGGACTAACTGAAAGGAAGAGTTAGTAAGAGATTTGAAAGTGGGAGGGGGAGGGGGAGATCCAAAATGATAGGAGAAGATAGGAGGGGGAGGGATGCAGCCAAGAGCTAGACAGGTGATTGGCAAAAGGGATACGAGAGGATCATGGGACAGGAGGCCTAGGGAGAAAGACAAGGGGGGGGGGGAACCCAGAGGATGGGCAAGGGGTATAGTCAGAGGGACAGAGGGAGAAAAAGGAGAGTGAAAGAAAGAATGTGTGTATAAAAATAAATAACAGATGGGGTACGAGGGGAAGGTGGGGCATTAGTGGAAGTTAGAGAAGTCAATGTTCATGCCATCAGGTTGGAGGCTACCCAGATGGAATATAAGGTGTTGTTCCTCCAACCTGAGTGTGGCTTCATCTTTACAGTAGAGGAGGCTGTGGATAGACATGTCAGAATGGGAATGGGATGTGGAATTAAAATGTGTGGCCACTGGGAGATCCTGCTTTCTCTGGCGGACAGAGCGTAGGTGTTCAGCAAAGCGGTCTCCCAGTCTGCGTCGGGTCTCACCAATATATAGAAGGCCACATCGGGAGCACCGGACGCAGTATATCACCCCAGCTGACTCACAGGTGAAGTGTCGCCTCACCTGGAAGGACTGTCTGGGGCCCTGAATGGTGGTAAGGGAGGAAGTGTAAGGGCATGTGTAGCACTTTTTCTGCTTACAAGGATAAGTGCCAGGAGGGAGATCAGTGGGGAGAGATGTGGGGGACGAATGGATAAGGGAGTCGCGTAGGGAGCGACCCCTGCGGAAAGCAGAGAGAGTGGGGGAGGAAAGATGTGCTTAGTGGTGGGATCCCGTTGGAGGTGGCGGTAGTTACGGAGAACTGCTTTGAGATCATTTTGGATCTCCCCCTCCCACTTTCAAATCTCTTACTAACTCTTCCTTCAGTTAGTCCTGACGAAGGGTCTTGGCCTGAAATGTCGACTGTGCTTCTTCCTAGCGATGCTGGCTGGCCTGCTGCGTTCACCAGCAACTTTGATCTCTATTTCTGTACCAAGTTTATTAAGGCACAATAAAATTAACATGTCACCCAGCTGTCAGGGTGACAAAAGGGCAGATACAATTCAGTGGTCACTTTGTTAGGTACAACCACTCGTTAATGCAAATATCTAATCAGCCAATCATGTGGCAGCAACTCAATGCATAAAAGCCTGCAGAGGGACATACATTTAGAATAGAGAAGAGGAGGAATTTCTTAAACCAGAGGGTGTTGACTCTGTGGAATTCATTTCCACTGATGACTGTAGAGACCAAGTCATTGGGTATATTTAAAACAGAGGTTGATAGGTTCTTGATTAGCAAAGGCAGCAAATATTAAGAGGAGAAGGCAGGAGAATAGGGTTGAGGAGGATAACAAATTAGCCACGATGAAATTGCAGAGCAGTCTTGATGGGCCAAATGGCCTATTTATTCTCCTATATCTTAAGCACCAGAAGTTCAATTGTTGTTCAGACCAAACATCAGACAGGGGGAGAAATGTAATCTACGTGACTTTGACCGTGGAATGATCATTGGTGCCATACAGGGTGGTGTGAGTTCTCTCAGTAGTTGTTGACCTCCTTGGATTTACTCACACAACAGTCTTTAGGTTTTACAGATAATGGCACAAAAAACAAAAAACATCCAGTGAGCAGCAATTTTATATGTGAAAATGCCTTATTAATGAGCGGTCAGAGGAGAATAGCCAGGCTACTTCAATCTGACAGGAAGATGGCAGTAAATCAACTAACCACACATTACAACAATGGTGTGCAGAAGCACATCTCTGAACGCACAACACACCGAAGCTCAATGTGGCTGGGCTACAGCAGCAGAAGACCATGAACTTACACTCAGTGGCCACCTTATTAGGTAGAGGAGATACCTAACAAAGTGGCCACTGAGTATATTTGTAGTTTGGGCCTATTGAGCGATCTGGTGCTTTGCTGTCTGAGGGAGTCTGGTGAGGTTTGGAGCAAAGTGTGCAGCCTGGAGGCTTGGAGGCGAAGCGCGAGCCCCTGATCGACTCCTTTGCTTCTCTCCCATTAAGGCATCGAGGGTACAAGCACCTGATTATCTCTACTGCTCTTCTCCAGTTGAGGCGCTGAGGGTGCGAGCCCCGATTGACTCTATTGCTTCTCTCTGATTGAGGCGCTGAGCAAAGCTGAAGTCGATGAGGATGAGAACGGAGGACGAGTGCATGTTTGGCGTCGTCTGCCTGGTAGCTGCTGTCGGGAGGAAAGCGCAGGAGTCTGGGGATCCACATTGCCAGGATTGATCAGCGAGGCTGTGGATTCACTTTGAGCCTGTGTTCTTGGATTCTGGTTAATGTTCTGGATTCCGGTTACTCATTTTTGTTCTGCTGTTTTTGAGTGGTTTGATCAGAGCGATCAGTGTGGTCTGGGCCGTTTTGGCAAAGGAAGGCCCTGCAGCGCTGATGTGAACTAAACCAAATATGACCGGACTCCCAGTTTGATTTTCTACGTGTTGTTCACTTGCTTTTTGCCATTTGCGCAATTCGTTCTTTTTTTTTCGCGCATTGGGTGCTTTTGACGCTTTTTTGAAGGGGTTCCCTGGTGATTCTTTATTTCGCAGGTACCTGCAGGAGGACAAATCTCAGAGCAATATTCCGTATGCATACTTCGATAATAAATGCACTTTGAATCCCTGAATTTTTACAGGGCCTGAAACTGTGTGGCACTTTTTTGTGATACTGCATACTATGAATATTTAGAACGATAACTGAAAAATCACATTCTTTTGATTTTATTTATTAATTGAAGGGTATAATGAAATACAGTATAAAGAAAAACTTTCACATTTCATTAACTTTTTCTAGCTGCGTCCAATTCCTGCTGCGCGACAACGAAGACTATGTGCGTGGGAGCATTTCAGTTACTGCTCAGCCGTGTACCAGTGTAGCATAGGGGGTGTGGTAAACCGTGAATATAGGTTGTAACTGGGTTAACTGTCTGGACACGCCCCTCTGCTGACTGCTCCTGTGGCTCCTCCCACAGACCCCTGAATAAAGGCGATTGTGTCACTGCTCCTCTCTCAGTCCAGGACAGACACAGAATGGACGAGCACCCATTTTACTGCTAATAAAAGCCTTTCAGTATTTACTCTACTTCCAGTCTTTTGGAGTAATTGATAGTGCATCAGGGGGAACAGTGGTTCTTATCTCCTCAGATGCTGTTAACTTGCTGAGTATTTCTGGCATTTGCCACTTTGGATTTCCATTCAGAGGTTTCAACACTACTTAAAGCCGGTGGTGGTGCTACTGAAGAGATTGAGTGTCTGATTAAATCAACAGACCATTGGATTAATTCTACACCTTTCCTCCATTTTTCAATTAAAATGGTGAAACAGTCATTGTGCAGGCGGCAGGTGTTTTCAGGCCAGCACACAGAACAGTATCATACAATACAGGCCCTTCGGTCCATGAAATTGTGCTGACCCTTTAACCTACTCCGAGATCAATCTAACCATTCCTTCCCACATAGCCCTCTACTTTTCTTTCATCTATTTGCCTCCCTAAAAATCTCTTAAATGTTCCTAACATATCTGCCTCTGCCAGCACTTTGGCAGTGCATTCCACACACCCTCCAGTCCCTGGGTACAAGGAAATCTACCTCTGACATCCTTTTCTCCCAACACCTTGAGGTTATGTTCTACCACTTGTATTAGACATTTCAGCCCTGGCAGGAGAAAAACAAAAGTCTGACTGTCCACTTAATCTATGCTTCTCATCTTGTACACCTCGATCAAGCCACCTCTCAAGGGACATAATATATTCAAGCATGGAGGAGAGGCTCGAGCCTAGGAACTGCTCCTCAATCCTCTTGAGGGTCAGCCATCTGTAGCTGACACTGTGGGGTGTTCCCATGTTGAAAGTGTTTTCGATTTCTTTCAAAAAGAAGAAAGAATGAGGACCCTTAGGATCAACCAAGGCCTGGTTTTGGATAAGAGAGTCTGTAAGATGTATGGTAGTCAGCATCATGTGTAACATTAATGAGCCCAAAGGATCAAAGAGACTTATCCTTGTTCAATTCTCTTAATCTATCACCACATTGTGAAGCACTTATTTTTGCTCAATAATGGTCCTCCCTAAGACCACTTGGTCTAATTTTCATCTCAATTCTCTGAAAGGAGAGTTGCACAAGGTATGACGTGATCCTATTTGTGGTTGATATCGATATCCCATTAAGTGCACAAGGGTGAATTGTGCTCATAAGAGACCAGTTGTAGGTCTCAACAGGAGAAATTCTACCAAAGATAGTTGCAATGGATTTCCATTCATGGAAAAAAAATGCAGTTAAAAGTACTGCTATGAATCCAAATTTCTAGGTTAGTGTTCCTTAATTGATGTTTGCAATTCATTATTAAGACAAAAGTCCATGATGTAACTTTGACGCTTCTTCTAACAGTCTTGAATAAGGAATGTAAAGACTGAGGAATAACTTCAATGTTTCTGCATTACTTCAGATACTGAAACTCATACCTGACAAAGGACGGATGTCATCAATCAGCTTTCTCAGCGTGCTCATGAATTCATGGAAGCTCTGTAGAATGTGTTCCCTGTTGGCATGATGCAATACCTTCTGAGCATCCGAGAACAACCGAGAAACACTGTGGAAAGACAGCAGAAGCATGTCTATCATAAGTGGTCTACAGTAGATGAAAAGTTGCCAAAGTTACTTATTATAAAATGGTCTCTCTCCTCAGATATGCAAGGGAAACTGACCAATTATTAAGTGCATCTCCTCTCCTTCTGTGACAGAGCTGACTGTTAGAATGTGTAGGATCTTTAGTTTTCTTATTCTAGTTCCCATTCATGTGTGAAGTGTCACAATGAACATCAACCTGCTCACTGAACACATTTAAGAACAACACAAGGTGATCTTTTCTCCCTCATCTTGGAAAATATGTTCAAAGAAGGTGCTCATGGACAAAAGACACTTGTTTACACCTTGCAGGTGTATGAACATCCACGCTGGAGCCCCAGCATTCCCTACTTCGTGATTTGTTAACTTAGCAATAATGAAACCCAAGACATTTCTGCTCCATATGGCAAAGCACGGAAATGCTCCATGAGGAGTCTTAATTTCGTGGCATTTGTCCAGAGGACAAGAAAACCTTCAACTCTGGCCAACTTCAGAAGTATTTTGCTGCTGCTGTCTGCATCTCACATTGTTAACAGAATTTGTGAGTGGAGAGGATCAAGAGAGGCTAAAGAGAGGGCCCATAACAGTGAGGGTAGGGGAGTGGCATTGAGGGGTACAGAGAGGCAAAAGGACAGTACTGACAAGTGATGCCAACACCTAGGAGGCTACCAGATCCTGAAATGAATATTGTCAAAGCAAGATTGGAAGAGAGAAGATGGGAGAGTTCTAGGTTTCAATACAGCTGATTTCCATTCCAACAATGGCTGAAATCTTACCTACAAGTTATGGACAAGCAGACCAAAAGATCTGCTGGTTAAATAGAGATAAATCACAAATTTGAACAAATACTGGGGAACATGATTAAACAACAGACTACTGATCAAAAATTCAGTTGATGTAGATCATACAAGCTATCTACAAATCATCTGGCCGGAAAAATCATCATCACAGATACACAACTGGTCCTTAAGTGGTTCCGCAATTTTCACCTCCATTGTTATACCTAGAAGCTAATTTCACATATTGGTAACACTATTAATTCAGTTTCTGGCCTCATTTTATAAAGATAATAAGCAAGACTTAACACTTCCATTTTTTTCTAATTTGCTTACATGATAACTTTTTAGGTCAGAAATCTTAAGGCGGGGGGGGGGGTGTAATTAGCCTCAGTTCCTTACATTAAATGTGCAACACAGCCATACTTTGTCTTAGAGTTAAAAGTGCACAGCAAGGAAACCACATCACCACATCCACACTGACCGGTGAGCACCCATCTGCAATAAATCCATCTCAGAGGTCCATATGCTTCCATGTACAAGTGATTCAAGAACCCATCCAGAGTCTTTAAGAGGTTGTCAGTTACCCAGTTTCAATCATTTCCTTAAGCACGGTACTCCAGGTAGTTGTCACTCTCTGGATCAAAAATGTCCCCCACTGATTGAATTCACCTTTATCCTAAATCTGTGTCTTTTTTTTCATCTACCTCTGGTATAGGGCAAAGCTTCCTGACGCTTACATCTTCTACACTCAGTTTTATCTACCTCAACTATGTCCCTTCTTAATTTCCTCTGCTCCAGGTAGAACACACTAGGCTTCTCTGGTCTCTCATAACCGAATCATTCCATTCCAAGAAACCTCCTGGTGAATCTCTCCTGTACTCTCTGTGGCATAATCGCATCCTTCTATAGTGTAGAGTTCAGAACTGCTCTGACCTCATCAATACGCTTGGTTACCTCTTCAAAAATTCTATCAGCTTGGTCAAACATGAAAAAGCCACATTGGTTGCCTCTGATTAGACCCAGCTGGCCATCTCCAATTATACTCAGTTGCTCTAAGCAATCATTTACCTTGAGTTATACAGTACTTCCGAAATTTGGTTCTGATAAAGTAGGTCCTAACTAAAGGAGTTAATTTCCACTAAAGTTAATGGAAATATATTTCAGAGGGAAAGTACAAGTGTTACGTTAGTCCAGTCTTTTCACACAACTTGGACCTTATTAATGGAAATCTCTTTTCTTTTCTGTTTCCAACTGATGAAATGTGCAACTGGGCAGAGTACTCCAAAATAAATTGAATGAATTCTTGCATGATTTGATCGGGACTTCCTTCAACATGCATTGCACTGATTTGTGTGAGTTAGCACTCGACAATTTCTATCCTGCATGGGTTGGATATAGATACTTCTTTGGTGAAACAGGAGATATAACACCTCTTACATGGATTGGTTGAAATTTCCCACAACTCCTGGAGTTTCTCCTGGTGTAGCATACTGGAAGCAAGGATTGTTAACGTTGCAGATGATTCCTTGTATCCATGGCAGTGTCCCTGCTGATGGTAGTGCTTTGTTTGGAAAATGACCTATCAAGAGAAACAGGCAAACTGTGAACCCAAATGAAAACTTAACCCTCCTACTCAATCATAAGGATATCAAGTTTTCTATTTTTGTCAGAAATTGTTAATTAATTCAGGTGTAATAGCAATTAACTTTAAAAGAGTTGCAACTACAACACTTCATGTTTGGATGATTTTGGCAAGCTTAACTGTTGATATGCAATCTACTACCATCAAACAGCCTTTAGGAATTAACTCAGAAATAGAGCAAATATTTTATGTTTCCAAGTACTCTGCTGTCAGGAACAAGATTACCATTTCATTCCCTGCACTTGAAGGCAGAATTCCCATTTCATAAAACTGCTGCAGTGCAGAAGGTGGCCAGTCAGCCCACTGAATCTGCACCTGTCTTAATCCTATCAGCTGCATTTCCATGGTGTTTTCTTCACAGTCCTGAAAACTTGTCCTTCACATTATCTCAGAGGTTCCTGTTGATTCCATTTTCACATTTCATACATGCAATGAGAATGCAGACAGCTAATACTGCTTTGTGTAAGCACGTTTTCTCGTTTCCCACTGTACCTTTTGCCCAAGATATGATATCAATCTCTCTGTATCTGAACCCTCCACTAATGGGAAATCTGCCTATCATCACTACCAACCCTCTATTTACCTTATCTAAACCAGTCCTGATTGTGTACACCTCCCTCAAATCACTTTGTAGTCTGCTCTAAGGAGAGTAACCACAGCTTCTCGAGCCTGGAGCTATAAACTCATACGTTACTTGCAAACATTGCAGCCAAACACTAATCTAAATTGCAAAAACACCACTTGCCACACGAAATATCTTGTGATAATCTTTGTCAAAAAATAAAATCAGGTCAAACATATATCTTTAGCTAAAATAATGGTAACTTGCTCAAGGAACAATCAGGCAGCTGGCAGTCTAATATTGATACATGAGGCTAATACAACACAAGGACAGATTCCTTTCAAATTTAGGATAGTGGTGAGTGAAGATGTTCTATTGGAATAAAGGTCAGCAAAGAGAAAAACTTAGAACACAGAAGTCTACTTCAAAGGAAGCCCAATAAGCCAAGAGTGATACTTGCCCTCAGGAATTGTGTATTTCTCTGTAACATCTTAAGGCATTGGTCCCATTTCTACAGACAACACTTTTTCATGAGGTTGTACCCTGACAATCAAGTTTCACTGGCAGCTCATGCCAGCTTCACTTTGAAAAGTGAATACTAATATTGTACATAGTATATCCACTGATCAGAGGATATTACACATTCACCTCGCAGCAAGTCTCCAGATGCTTATCGATATAGTGTACATATACCAATATATGTCTCTCCATATATACTAGGTGCCATTAGCCTACATGTACTTAATGAAAGTGACATGAATAATTTTAAAGATTTGTACATCCTGGCAGCAGATCCACCACCAATGGTCAAGCACGTACCAAGATGGGATTGGTATTCTATTAACCCTGCTATCATCTTGCAAGTGTATGGTAGCATTTATGGTAGTTTGGTTTAGGAAAGCTACAAGAAAATAAAGCAAAGAAAAACAACAAGAGAAAATCTGCAAATGCTGGAAATCCAAGCAAACACACAAATTACTGGAGGAACTCAACAGGCCAGGCAGCAACTATGAAAGTACAGTCAACGTTTCGGGCTGAGACCCTTCATCAGGACTGGAGAAAAAAAAGATGAGGAGTCAGAGTTAGAAGGTGGGCGGGGGGGGGCGGGGAAGCAAGAAAGAATGGTTTAGGCAGCAAACTATGATGTAGTAGTTTCCTGCAGTCTGATGGAGAACTTTTGACAGGAGTGGCTAATATCCCTCTGTCTTTCCAACAGGAGGGAGCAGGATGGTGAGAAGAAAAGGTGGAAAGTATAGGAGGCTCCAAAATTTGGTTTGGCTCATCTTGATATGCAAATTAATCTCACTTCCCAACAGAACTCACTCCCCCTATTACTAGGTTAACCACCTCATTGACAATCAAAATCAAAAGTCATGTACTAGGAATGAAAACGTGTACATTCCCAGAGGTCACCGTGCATGTGTGGAATCTGTACCCAAGTAAAAGTTAAAATCTGCAGAACAGAACTTCAGTAAGAGTTGGGGTCTTCAGCCAAGGAGAGGGAACTATAAATGGGTGTAGCTTGGGGTGGGGGGAGGAGAAGAGTAGGGGTGGAGGGGGTTAAAGTATTCTCACAAAGCAGCTGCATATTACTTACATTCATGTTGCTCAAACGGTGGGTGGGATTGGCGTACTGAGATTAAGATAAAGAAGAGAAAGAGAGGCCATAATAGCTCAATAACCAGTTGAATCTGCAAAACAAATAGTGCAGAAAGTTATGAATGTTACCACACATTTCAATACTGGCTGCATGCAGAACATTCTATATCACACAAAAATCATCTTTAATAAGCCCAGCACCAATGATCTGTTCAGTTTGACAGCAGAACACAATCACAGCAAACATCATGGATAGATAGCTAATGGTATGAATATATTTAAATTTATCACTACTGAAATGAAGGAATTGCACAGCCAATTTGTTTAACGAACTCTGACAAAGTATAATATTATAATGACCAAATCTCCTGTTTAGTGCCACTGGAGTTTAAAAGAATGAAGCAGGACCTCATTGAAACCTGTTGAACACGGAAAGGCCTATATAGAGTAGACGTGGAGAGAATATTTCCTATAGTGGGGGAGTCTAGGACCAGGAGACCCAGCCTCAGAATACAACAGTGATGAGAAGAAATTTCCTTAGCCGGAGGGTGGAATACATTACCACAGATTACTGTGAAGAACAACTCATTGGGTATATTTAAAGTAGAGGTTGATAGGTTCTTGATTAGTAAGGGCGTCAAATGTTATGGGGAGGAAGCAAGAGAATGGAGTTGAGAGGCATAATAAAATCAGCCATGATGGAAAGGTGGAGTTAAATGGCCTAATTCTGCTCCTATGTCAAATGGTCTTAATTACAGGCGCTGATTTGAAGTTAACATTGGCCAGGACACTCCAGACTTCGCTGTGATGGCAAACTCTGGTTAGCATCACAACTTTTTTTTAAAATTCAGCCAGTAGGACAAAATCTATTGTAACCATTCCTCAGGAGAGAGATGAAATTGACTGTTGTTGCTTTTGGAGAGATTCCTGGGAAAGACTGCCCTATACTATAGACCTTAAAACATTATGTGACCACCGTCTATTCTCTATTAGCCCCTGGTGATCGGAATCAGCAGGCAAAATCATATAATGTAATCTGAAGAGCAGATTGTGGGCAGAGAACACTGCTGTACTGAAACCACAGTCCCATCATTTCTATAAATAACACCATTTGAAGAGAAAACAAGCTACAGCACTGAGAGATGCCTCTGTGGTTCATACATAGATTTTGTACACCAGTCACATACTAAACATGGGTTTTTGTCATTTTAAAGTAAAACATTGAATAAGGACCTGAAATGGAGTTTTAAGCTGCCTTGTGCAGGGACAGAAATAGCATTCAAGTAGATTCCAAGGCCAGACCATGCCCACAGCACCCCAGTAAAAAGTGTGCAGGTGGTATTATGGAGTGGGGAGGAGTGGAAGAGGACCCAGATGATTGGAATGCTCTCTACATCCAAATAAACTCCAACATTTAAGCTTGAATTTCTGATCAGAGGCATTTTAAATGTTATTAGTGCTATTCAACAGCAGAAGAACACTTTTTTCAGTGAACTATATTCATGACAGCAGTGTATTATAACATTGCAAACAGGTGCACAAATTAGAACAAAACTGTCCGTAATTCAGCACTAATTGGTGATCTCATTCAGAAGATACTTGTGCTCCTCCCAGGTTGGCACTGCAGTACATTAATACTGTGAGAATATTGACCACCACGTCTGGCCAAGTTAGACCTGGCAGAGAGAGAGAGCTTGTGGCAGATATCTGGTGTCATAAAATGGAAATAACTTCATTCACAACAATAACATCACAAATAAAATCTTGACGGGGGAAAATCTGCTTTAACTTTACAAGACTGCAATATAATAACAGTTTTAGGAAACACTTCAGCATTACAGTTACTATAAATTCCTCTTTGACAGCCTTTCGTCATTTATGGGTACAGAGTGCATTAGCTTACAAGATAAAATCACTTGCTTGAGATATTATTGCAACAAATGTCACACAGCTCCTTACGTAAAGCACTTCTGCCCCATACGGAAATGTAGACTGCTGACGTGGCACTGAACTAGGAAGCTTACAAGTTAGAATCAAATTCACACGACTCCTGAGCTAGGGATGAGAAAGTTCAAACAAAATGCCCCCTACCCTACTCACTTTACGCTTATGATTGTGAGGCTAAGGACAGTTTCAATGCCATACTTAATTTTGCCGATAACACCAGTGTCATAGGTGGAATCAAAGGTGGTGACGGATCAGCATATAGGTTGGAGATGGAAAGTCTGGCTGAATGGTGCCACATCAACAACCTTTCACTCAATGTCAGCAAACCCAAAGAGCTTATTATTGACTACAGGAGGAAACCAGAAGTCCATAAGCCAGTCCTCATCAGGGGATCAAAGGTAGAGAGGGTCAGCAACTTTAAATTCCTCGGGGTTAACATTTCAGAGGATCTGTCCTGGGTCCAGCATGTAAGTGCTACAGCAAAGAAAGCACAGCAGCATTTCTACATTCTTAGGAGCTTGCAAAGATCTGGCATGTCATCTAAAACTTGGCAAACTTCCATAGATGCATGGTGGAGAGTATACTGATCGGATGCATCAAAGCCTGTTACTGAGAAACAATACCCTTGAACGGAGAAGCTTTCAAAAAGTAGGGGATACAGCCCAGTCCATCATGGGTAAAGCCACCCCTACCATCGAGCACGTCTACAAGGAGTGCTATCGAAGGAAAACAGTATCCATCATCAGGAACCCAAACCATCCAGGCCATGCTCTCTTCTCGCTGCTGCCATCAGGAAGGTGGTACAGGAGCCTCAGAAACCACATCACCAAGTTCAGAAACACTTATTACCCCTCAATGATCAGTTTCAACCAAGAAGAGGAGAAAACTTCACTCAACATCACTCACCCCAATACTGAACCATTCCCATATGCTATGGACTCACTATCTCATGTTTATGATATCTACTGCTCATTTATTTATTATTTTCTCTTTTTGCACTTGCACAGTTTGTTCTTTTTGCATATTGACTGCCTTGTGTGCAGTTTTTCATTGATTCTATTGTGTTTCTTTGTGAATGCCTGCAAGAAAATCAATCACAGGGTAGTATAGGGTGACATTTATGTTCTTTGGTAATAAATTTACTCTGAACTTTGAAATGAAGTGAAACAGCGAGGGAGATTGAAGCATCGAAGTGAATGCGGAGGGGGTCAGTGATGGCTCCCAGAGACAGTCAGCAGCTGGATCATCGCATTCGTGCCCGAATTGGTGTTCCTTCTTTATGGAAGGACTGAATTCGTGTAGCTGCTCTCCTTTCTATGCAGACGAAAAGACATTTTCCATATTCTGAGGTTTATGTGATTATTGGACTGTACTTTATATTGGTTTCCTTCAGTTTTTTGGTGTTTTCTTTCTTGTGAACAATTGGTGGGTGGGTAATTTGTTAATTTTTTGTGTGTGAGGGGCATTTGGGGGTTCGGTGCTACTGTTGCTGTTCTTTTCTGTGAGTGAGGGGGTCAGGGATTGTTATGTGGCTGTGTTTTGCTGTGGGCGAGGGGAGGATGTTAAGGTCTGTGAGTTTTGTTTCTTTTCTTTTTCATGCTGGCTTTGGGTGGGGGTGGAATTGATGTCTTTTCTTTCATCGACACCCATGGTCTGTCTTAATCTAATGGCTATCTGGAGAAGACAAATATTAAGAGTTATATTGTACATACATAGTTTGACAACAAAATGAAGCTTTGATTCTTATTCAGTTGGCCAGCAAAGTATTTGTATGTAGAAAACAAGAAAGGATAGGATTGCTCTTTGTTATGATCTTACCACAATAGACTAGCCTATCAAATGGTGATTAATTCAGTGAAGTACTGCTGAACTGGCAGGATACATGGATATATTCATTAATAACGAGTTGGCAATCAAAGGCGGCAAAACATTCACTAAAACATTTGGTAAAAACGTTCACTAAGCTAGCATTTAATGAAACACATCTTACTATGACCTAGTACTTTAAGTACAAGCATTAGTTGTTTTAAAGCAATACACAGCAAAACCCAAATCAGCTTACTGAATATGAAACTCACAGTTTGCCGTTTCCGATAAGTGAAATTCTTCCAGAGGAGAAGTCTGAGCTGTACCCAGTAGCTCATGTTGGTCCTTAAAACTGCACATTAGAAAGCAAAGTTGACCTGTGCTGAAAAGAGACAAGGACCATTTAGTTCAAAGCACAGCATGTATCAACACTACATGCTAGAAAACATGGTCGAACTGAAGTACAGTGACATTTAATTTTCACTGTTCAATTTCATTCCTCTCAAGGATATGGATCTCTGCAGCAGCACAGAATTTTATGTTCCTATTCTACAGATCCTGATTGGTTCTGACATTTGGCTCCATGGCCATTAGTTCTTTTGATATTATGGCTCATCCAGAGGCTTCTAGAATCTTTTCCTGGAGGTTGCTTACCTGTTAGTCAAAGTCCAGTGTGGCAATGGGCAGCAATGTAACCCAACTAATTTCTGTTCTCAACTTAGGTCACTGCATTAGAATTACCCTTGGGTGTTAATCTGAAGCATCTAATGATCCTCTTCCTGCTTAAACCGTGATCCTGGCACAATCTACACCATGCTGTTCTCACCAGTCCTGTGTCATCATGAAGGGTTGACATGCAACAGATCCCAAAATATGGAGGTAAAAAGGCAATGGAATGCCAGTGAGAGTCCGGAGATGGGGGCCAAATGCCAGGAGCCAGCCCAAAGGCAGAAACTGACTATGTCAAAGGACTGCCATAGGGCCGAGTTAAGAGCAGACAAAAATGAGAACTCAACACAAGTACAGTCCTGGAGCTCTGGAATCTACCTATTCATGAGCTGCAGAACTTGCCAGTATCCTAAATACAAAAGCCAAATAGGCAAGCCCGGTCTGCTAAGTAAAAGGATGTTAATTTCATTTATGTACTAATACAAGACTGGAATTAGGCTTAATTCAAGGAACTGAAAAGCTATCACAGGAAACCACACGCAAGGAAGTGGGTCTTTCTGAGTCAGAAAAAGTATAGAATGACTTTGGGAAATGCAAGATGGTTCTAAGTTCATACTTTGAACTTAAACATATAAGGGAATGTTGTTCCAATTTTGAAATTACAGAAAGTACAGCAGAAAATCTAGGTTTAGAAAAGAGTAAAACACAGATAACTGAAGACATCTTATGGCCTGAAGGCTCAGAGTAAAGCCTTGGCATTTAATTGGTTCCCTTCTTCAAAAAAAATCTAGAAATTTATCTCGGGCACTGGATAGACAGGAATAGAGTGAAAGGACAATACTTTTATACACATTATTGTAGTGCAGAATCATGGTATGTGGATCAGTTTTATTGCAAGACCAATTCTTTAAGCAAACGGATTTATTCCTATTAGTGATATGGATACTTTGAGCTAATCTACCTAAAAAATTACAGCAAGTTCCAGATCCCCCGTCCCTCTTCCCTCCAGGAGAAGGCTCAGGAGCTTGAAGACTCGTATGGTCAAATTTGGGAACAGCTTCTTTCCAACTGTGATAAGACTGCTGAACGGATCCTGACCTGGATCTGGGCCGTACCCTCCAAATATCCAGACCTGCCTCTCGGTTTTTTGCACTACCTTACTTTCCATTTTCTATTTATGATTTATAATTTAAATTTTTAATATTTACTATCGATATGTACTCCAGGGAGCGGGAAGCGCAGAATCAAATATCGCTGTGATAACTGTACGTTCTAGTATCAATTGTTTGGCGACAATAACGTATAAAGTATCTACTTTTACATAGCATTGCCCAAAAATGCAAAGACTACACTTGTGCGATGAGCAGCCTGACATTTAAAAATTCCTGTCAAACCAACCACTCAGCTTAGTGTTCAAACTTGTTTTTTTCTGTAATAATTTGTATAGCAATATGTATTATACAAAGCTAATTGATTATCTTTCTTGTCTTAACCCAATTCTCCAACTCCTATTACATGTATGACAATTCCACAAAGAAGGTTTCCTGTCTGATCATCTTATCACACGGTGCAAACAAAAATACTGTGACCTATAAATTCCAGTGCAACTAAATGGGCATTGCTGAAAGATGTAGTTTTGATGGGGAAGGCTGACAGGGGGAAGTGGACAGAAAATAAAAGACAATAAGGGGCCTTCCCAAAAGTGCACAATAATGGTTACTCATTGCAAATTTTAAGCCAACTTTCCTCACAATGCTCTAGAAGAAAGCTAAGTGAAGAATATCATGGCAGGATGCCAAACTATGGCTTGCGCTGAAAAAGTAGCTGATCGTATTTCCAGCAATGATTTGGAATGTCTTGGACAGTCTGTAATTATATTTAAATCAAATTTTGATCCCGTGTATTATTTTTCAATAACTATTCTGCAAATGAATCTTTAGGCTTGTAAGCATGTCCCAGATTTAATTTAATATCAGAAAATAATGCAGATAATTGTGACACGCTTTCACAACTGTGGTGACAGGCTGATGAGATGCAAAAAAAAAATCACACTGGCTTTAGCACCTCTTAAACATTAAAAGGTGCAACAGGTTTATGTTCAACCTTTATGTTCTACCGCAACTACACATACTGCTTTATTCCCACGCCAATTCACTTAGAGTTCAAGAGTTCAAAGCTAATGCATCTCTGCACCCATCCTATTTTGTACAGGAACCTGGTCTGAACCTTATCAAAAAAAAAAGTCCATGGTTCCAAAACAATCAGTAATTTGAATTTGTTTTAAACATTCATTTCTGGATCTGGGTACCATTGCCAAGACTAGCAGTTATTATCCATGACTAATTGCTTTTACAAACAAGATGATGAGCTGCTGTCTTGGTCTGCAGCAGCAAGTCAGGAGAAAGTACTCCGATAATGTTGGGTAGGGAGTTTGAAGACTTAGAATCAGTAATATTAGGGACCAATAATTTATTTCCAAATCAAGACATTGTGCAATTAGGAGGACCAACAAATGCTGGTGTTCCCATGCATCTACCACCATTAATGATCATGCTGGTACTGGATAAACTTTGGAAGGTAATGGAGTACACTGGGGGAAGTAACTGCACTGAATGTGTAGATGATACACAGTACAGACATTGTGCACCACTGGTAGAGGAATGACTATTTAGGGCGAGGGATGGTGTGCCAGTCAAGTGGACTGCTAGCTCAGAGATGCTGTTGAGCTTCCTGAGAGTTCTTGGTACGGCAGTCATCCAGGTCAGAGGAATGTATTCCATTATGTTGGGGACTTGTAACTGGTGGAAAATCTTTGGGGTATCGGGTGGAGCGGCACTTGCTGAAGGATACCCAGGCTCTCATTTAATCTTCTAGCTGTGGTGTATGGTGTATATGCCTGACTTTCCGATCAACGGCGATCTCCAGATTATTCAACAGTGATTGTAATGATTTGGACAACAAAGAGACTTATGCCAGAATCCCGTACATTGATTTCAGTTCAGCGTTCAGTACCATCATCCTGCAGAGATTAGTGGAGAAACTGTCGCTGCTTGGCCTTAACACTGCCATGTGTCGCTGGATTCTGGATTTCTTGACAGAGAGACCACAGTTAGTCCATGTTGGCAGGAACATCTCTGACTCCATCACACTGAGCACTGGATCCCCACAAGGCTGTGTGCTTAGCCCATTGCTGTTTAACACTGCTAACACATGACTGTGCAGCCAGATTCAAGGAGAACCTGATCATTAAGTTTGCTGATGATACCACAGTGGTGAGGCTCATCAGCAAAAATGATGAAACAATGTACAGGAAGGAGGTCAAACACCTGGAGAGCTGGTGCAGTGATAACAACTTGATGCTTAATGTCACCAAAACCAAGGAGATGATCGTCGATTTCAGATGGTCTCAGCCTGAGCACACACCCCTCAGCATCAGCGGCTCCACAGTGGAGAGAGTGGAAAACGTCAAGTTCCTTGGGGCGCAGATCTCGGACAATCTCACCTGGTCCAGGAACACCACTGGGATTGTGAAACGGGCCCAGCAGAGATTGCACTTTCTGAGGAAGCTTAAACAAGCATCTCTCCCTACTAACATCTTAACTACATTCTACAGAGGCGTGGCTGAGCGTGTGCTGACCTTTTGCATCACAACCTGGTACTCCAGCTGCAGTGCTGTCGACAAAAAAGCCTTGCAGAGGGTGGTTAGGGGAGCAGAGATGGTTATTGGGGTCTCCCTACCTTCTGTCCAAGACCTCTTTCAGAGTCGATGCCTCCAGAAGACACGGTACATCATTAAAGACCCCTCACACCCTCTCCATGAACTTTTTGTTCTTCTGCCAACAGGCAAACGTTACAGGAGCATCAAAACTAAAACCACAAGGCTACTAGACAGCTTCCTCCCACAGGCAGTCAGACTACTAAATAGCTGCTCTACCTGACTCTGCTTTGGACACTTTTAACTTGCACTGGACACTTATAACTTGATTTTAACTGACATGTGGCTGTTGTGTTTTACTATTTATCGTTATGTTTATTATTTAGTGTTGCGTTTGTTATGTTATGATTGCACTGCTCCTGGGAAACGCTGTCTCATTCTGCCCTGCAGAGCAGATGTACAGTTAGAATGACAATGAAGTTTTTTGAATCTTGAATCTTGAATCTTAAATGTCAAAAGTAGCTGGATACCTGTTGGAGATGGTCATAGCCTACTGCTTTTATGGCACAATGGTACTTGCCACTTATCAGCCCATGCCTGAATGTGAATGTGATTTAATTAATTAATTGAGACACAGCATGGATTTCAATCTTTGATAACTCTTCCCCCGCCCCTCCCCCTGCCTTTTTCAAGGTTCTTTTGAAGGCCCTGACCTGGAGATGCATGCTGACTTCAGTTCCTTGTGGAAATTTGACCCGCTCTCAGGACCTCACAACCGGCCACTTTTTGATATCCCAAGATTGCGGCCTGGAAGACCAGCGCACCTTCAGTGTGCCTGATTTTCATGGCTCTGGAGGTGAACACAACAGACTTTCAACGCTATAGATCAGCGAGTTGTTTTGTTACAGCTCCCCTCTCACTGTGAACTGTGGTATGTTGAATTACTTTGCTGATGCTTATGCGTGGGAAGGGGGAGTTGGGGGGGGCTTTGGCATTCTAACATTTAATTGTCATTCATTCTTTAGGGCACTCTGTTTTTGTAGCTGTTTGTGAAGAAAAAGAATTTCATGATGTATATTGTATACATTTCTCTGACATTAAATGTACCTATTGAAACCTATTGAATAGGCCCTTTTGGCCCTTTGAGGCACACCACCCAGTATTCCCTGGAATGAATCCTGGCCTAATTTAATCCTAATCTTGAGACGATTTACAACGACCAATTAACCTACCAACCTGCACGTCTTTGAACTTTGGGAGAAAACCAGCATTTTGGGAGGAAACCCACATAGTCATGGGGAGAACATACGAACTCCTCACAAGCAGTGACAGGGATTGAATCTGGGTCGTTGGTTCTGTAAAACATTCTGTAGCCCCCCTGGCCAGCCTCAGGGTCGCTCAGCTCGCTGTCGTCTAGGGAAGCAGTCCTCGGCCCCGCCAAACTGGGGTAATTAGTTTGTGTGGATGCTGTGTGATGTACCCCACCCTGCCCAAATAACAGACAATACACCAGATACGATTAAATGATTTACAGTTTATAGATATTACTGGAACTATATAATTGATAGAGAATAAAATATAAAAGGAAAATAAAAGATGCCACACTTATCAAAGTTCAATCTCTTCATGCACAAACAGTTGGAGCTCAAGACCCTCCTTCTTCACTCTGCGATCCCCTCGGACCACCTCGACCGGCCGCCTGGGACCAACAATGGTGGTCGACCAGACGCTCCACACGAGTCCGTCTCCGTCTCCTCTCCGAACACCCTGGACCTCAGACTCTCGCTCGGGGTCCGACCCCGTTTGCGGACTCACAGCACCTGGTCCATCCTCTTTCTCTCTCTCCCGCCTTCTGCCCAAAAACCCGCGCATCACACTAACTTACAGACACACAGAAAGAATAACATCTATCCCAATTGGTTTGTTCATCCTCTTATCAGTAACATGATCCAAACAAACTGCTAGCGGGAGGACTTTCTCAGCAGTTAACGTAACAAAGAAGCCATTTTAATTAGGCTACACAGTAACATCAAAGAACAAACCCCTTACAATTGTGTTAACCACTATGCTACTGTACTGCCCCAAATTTGAGGAGTTGCAAATAAAATTCAGTATTGCACAATTATCAGCAAATGTCCAAACTTGTGACCTTACGACTGAAGGAAAAGTCAATGATGTCCAGGATTATACTGAAGAACTCCTGCAGCGTGATGACCGAAACTAAGATGATTTCCCTCCAATAACCACAACCATTTCCTCTTTTCTTTGTGAGTTTTTCCTGTGAAAAAAAAAGCTCTAGTCCTCTCATGGGAAGGGACAACTTAAAAAAGAACATCAAGTAGCAAGGGGTGTTTATAAACCAAATCCACGACTCTTTTGAGCTTGGCACAGTTTCATCTAGGACAAGGGAGGCCAGTACTCTGTGGGCCTGGTAAGTTATTTGTTTCTCCTGGACTCCAAGTAAAGTTGCCGACTTACCTTGTGGAGTTTCCTGTGCTTTCCTGACATCCTTTACTAAATGGTTTTAAAAAAACACCTATATGTTGTACTAACTTCACAGAATTATAATTTGGACTTTTTAAAATGGAGTCCATCAGCAGAGACAGATAGCTAAGTAAAGCAGGGGCTCTGTTATGACGGCAGAGTATGTGAATATACCTTTTAGTCTTTTCACAGCTATTTTAACTACACACATTAACTTAAAATTTACTCCAAAAGATTTACCTGCTCCCCAACTGCACTGGACACGTGCAATGTTTGGAATGGAGCTGAATAACAAGCTCTCCAGTTCTTTCCCCAATGTGTCTTTTATTAGCTTATCTCTATTAGTCACAATAGTTGGTGCTACAACTGACCTCTGAGCCTGTTTTGGGAAGGAAAAACAACAGACATCTGAATGACACTGATGAATTGCATGCACAGGAACTAGGCAGGGATAAACTCAAAGCCCATTCAGAGCTCCAGTGTTCACACACTGGAGGCACCCATGCTTTGCTGAGCGTGTGAGCCAAGATCAAGGGCCACAGCATCATTTTAAATCCTCAGAAACAAAGTTTGCCTCAAATCTTTTCATGCACAAGATAGCAATACCTTACATAACTTAGACACCTTTAATTCAAATGCAGTAGATCTGAGTTACACAACAATATGCTTTAAGTTTTAATTCAATGCACTAACAAAAATGACATACAAGTAAATCTGAAGGTTTAAAGATGATAATAAATTACTCTAACACAACCTCACAACCATTAACCTCACTCAAACAGGTTTCATTTTCAGAAATCTACAGTATAAGAACGTCCAAGCCAAAAGACTAAGAATGTAATGATTACGATTAAAGATAAGAAAACTAGTAGCCGGGTCAGGGCTAGCCAAGCTCGTGTCTTTGCGGTTCTTAGGAGGGCTCCATGGGTGATGAATCATGTGAGTTACAGATACCTGACTTTATGTAAATTCTTCCATTCATTTTAAAGCTTGTTTCAAGTTAGTAATAATATGATGACTGGATAGAATATACATTTTGTTAATTGGGTATATTCAAAGTGGAGGTGATAGGTTCTTGATTAGTTAGGGCACCAAAGGTTACAGGGAGAAGGCAGGAGATTGGGGTTCACAGGGTTAATCAGCCATGGCCTAATTCTGCCCCCATGTCTTATGGTCTAATTTATACATGGATAGTGGAAGGGTGATTATTTAACAAAATGGAAGAATTATAAAAGTGCAAAAAGAGTGTGAGGATATGGGAAGCTACAGAAAACTGACATTTCCAATTTATGGGGAGGTCAGTTGTTGACTTCAGGAATGGAACTCTTAACGTAACCAGCCTATACTTGCTGTAGCGGGAATGTAGCAAATACTGGCCAGACTGATTCCTGGGATGGCAGGAGCAGAGTAGCATTATAGTGGGTTGGGCAAGAATTTAGAAGAATGAGAGGAGATCTAATTGAAACATACACATTTGGACAGGACTCAATAGGCTTGAAGTAGGTGAGACTATTTCCCTTAGCTGTGGGGTCTAAAACCACATGTCATGGTCTCAGGATACAGGGCAAAATCTGTAGGGCTGAAATGAGGTGAATACCTCCTTCCAGAACATTTCCCCTCCCCTAGAAAGTGGCAAACTGTGGATCTCTCCAACAGAGAAGGCTGAAGTCACTGGAAAAATTGGTAGATTTCTACACACAAAGGACATCAAGTGTTATGGGGAGAGAGCTGAAAGATGCTATTGAGATAGATGATCAGCATGATCATACTGGATGAGGAGCAGACCTAATGGAGTGAATGGCTTCCCCGCCTACTCTTTTGCTATATTCAATATAAACTAATACAAGGAAAAACAGGGAAAAAAAATTTAAAAACATTTAGTTAGTACAGTAACTTTTTCTCTAAAGTTCAAATGTCTGTCTTATTTCTCAGAGCCCATGAGATCTTTGGAACAAAATAGATTCCAAATGTGAGATAAGCAAAGAGATTACAGAAGGCTTGCACACAGGGACTACAGCATCTTCCACCCTCAGCCACGAAACTCATAATTCCCACACCCCATACCGCTTGGTTTTACCTCCTCCCCAAGATCCACAAGCCTGACTGTCCCGGTAGACCCATAGTTTCCGCCTGCTCCTGTCCCACCGAACTTGTATCTGCCTACCTGGACTCCATTTTGTCACCCATAGTTCAGTCCCTTCCCATCTACACCCGGGATACATCCCATCCCCTCCACCTCTTCAATAACTTCCAGCTCCCTGGTCCCCGACCGCTTCATTTTCACTATGGATGTCCAATCCTTATACACCTCCATTCCCCATCAATAAGCCCTCAAAGCCCTCCGCTACTTTCTGGACAATAGACCTCACCAGTTCCCCACCACCACTACCCTCTTCCGGTTGATGGAACTGGTTCTCACACTTAATAACTTCTCTTTTGGCTCTTCCCACTTTCTTCAGACCAAGGGTGTAGCTATGGGGACTCGCATGGGCCCTGGCTATGCCTGCCTCTTCGGTGGTTATGTGGAACAGTCTGTGCTCCAAACCTATTCTGGTACTGCTCCCCAACTTTTTCTTCGCTACATTGATGACTACATTGGTGCTGCTTCCTGCACCCATGCTGAGCTCGTCAATTTCATCGACTTTACTTCAAACTTCCACCCAGCCCTCAAATTCACTTGGCCTATCTCGGACACTTCTCTCCCCTTTCTCGATCTCCATCTCTATCCACTGACTCTCATAACTACCTCGACTATACCTCTTCCCACCCTGCCACATGCAAAAATGCCATTCCCTATTCCCAGTTCCTCCATCTCCGCCGCATCTGCTCCCAGGATGAGGCTTTCCATTCCAGGACATCTCAAATGTCCTCTTTCTTTAAGGATCGTGGTTTCTCTTCTGCTGTCATCAATGATGCCCTCACCCGCATCTCCTCCATCTCCCACACTTCGGCCCTCACCCCATCCTTCCACCACCACCACAGGGACAGAGTTCCCCTTGTCCTCACCTACCACCCTACCAGCCTCCGGATCCAGCACATTATCCTCCGCAACTTCCGCCACCTTCAACAGGACCCCACCACTAAGCACATCTTTCCCTCTCCACAGATGCTGCCCGACCTGCTGAGTTCCTCCAGCGTGTTGTGAGTGTTGCTTTGACCCCAGCATCTGCAGTGTATTTTGTGTTTGTGACTACAGCAATAAAGTGGCTGGAGCTATGTTGTTGTACTTCTGCAGAATAATCACTCTTGGGGGATAGTAAATATATACACGAAATATTGCTAATTACACTCTCTCAGTTACAGAGTTAATGCACCATCATTCACAGTTATTCTACCCGACAATTATACTGGTGCCCAAGAAGAATAATGTGACTGCTATTGTCCGATAGCACTCACATCTACAGTGATGAAATGCTTTGAGAGGTTGTTCATGACTAGACTGAACTCCTGCCTCAGCAAGGACCTGACCTACTGCCATTTGCCTATCGTCACAATAGGTCAACGGCAGACGCAATCTCAATGGCTCTTCACACGGCCTTAGACCACCTGGACAATAAAAAACACACGTCACGATGCTGTTCATCGACTATAGCTCAGCATTTAGCACCATTAATCCCACAATGCTGATAGACAAGTTACAGAACCTGGGCCTCTGTACCTCTCTCTGCAATTGGATTCTTGAATTCCTAACCAGAAGACCACAACCTTGGTGATAACATATCCTCCTTGCTGACTATCAATACTGGTGCACCTCAGGGGTGTGTGCTTAGTCCACTGCTCTACTCTCTCTATATCCATGACTGTGTGACTAGGCATTGCTCAAATATCATCTATAAATTTGCTGATGTTACAACCATTGTTCGTAAAATCTCAGATGGAGACGAAGGGGCGTACAGGAGTGAGATATGCCAACCAGTGGAGTGGTGTCACAGCAACTATCTTGCACTCAACATCAGTAAGACAAAAGAGCTGACTGTGGCCTTCAGGAAGGGTAAGATGAAGGAACACATACCAATCCTCATAGAGGGAGCAGGTGGAGAGAGAGAGCATTTTTAGGTTCCCGTGTGTCAAGATCTGAGGGCCCAACCCAGTCCCAACATATCGGTGCAGCTATAAAGAAGGCAGACAGTGACTGTACTTCAATTGGAGTTTGAGGAGATTTGGTACGTCAACAAAGACTTCTATAAATGTTACGTGGAGAGCATTCTGACAAGCTGCATCACTGTCTGATATGGGGAGGGGGGGTGGAAAAAGAGGGGGCTACTGCACATGACTGAAAGAAGCTGCAGAGGGTCATAAATTTAGTCGGTTCCAGCTTGGATATTAGCCTACAAAGTACCCAGGACATCTTCAAGGAGCAGTGTCTCAGAAAGGCAGCGTCCATTATTAAGGACTCCCAGCACCCAGGGCATGTCCTTTTCTCACTGTTACCATCAGGTAGGAGGTACAGAAACCTGAAGGCACACACTCAGCGATTCAGGAACAGCTTCTTCTCCTCTGCCATCCGATTCCTAAATGAACATTGAACCCATGAACACTACCTCGCCTTTTTAATACATATTATTTCTGTTTCTGCATGATTTTTAATCTCCAATATACATATACTGTAAATGATTGATTTACTTATTTTTTTCTTCTTCTATATTATGTATAGCATTGAACTGCTGCTGCTAAGTTAACAAATTTCACGAAACAAGCCGGTGATAATAAACTTGATTCTGATTCTGAGCTTGTCTGAACTTTTTCTCCCCATGAAAGTTTAATCATGGGTTTCAATTGGTTCACTGAGCAGTGCAAGGGAATTTAAAAAAAAGAGAGTCTATTCATTTTAAAGCATCTTTTGTTTCCTAGAATGGGATAATATATTTTGTAGTGTTTCTTTCTCCTTACCACTGACGTTTGGAAACTCCTAAAACATCCATTCATATTACGAAAGCACTTTCACAGTAAGAGAGAAGAAACTTATTTTTTCTGTTCTGAGACACAAATTTCTAAAACTAAAACCATATTTGCTATTTGTGCTACATGCTGTAGGTAATAAGTCCAGAATTAGGCCATTCAGCCCATCGAGTCTGCTCTGCCATTCCACCATGGCTGATCCCGGATCCCACTCAACCCCATACACCTGCCTTCTTGCCATATCCTTTGATGCCCTGACCAATCAGGAAACTATCAACTTCAGCCTTAAATATACCCACGGACTTGGCCTCCACTGCAGTCTGTGGCAGAGCATTCCACAGCACTCTCTGGCTAAAAAAAATTCTCATCTCTATTCTGAAAGGTTGCCCCCCAATTTTGAAGCTGTGCTCTCTAGTTCTGGATACCCCAGCCATAGGCAGCATATCTAGTACTTTCAACATTCCGTAGGTTTCAACGAGATCCCTCCACGTTCTTCTGAATGTGTGTTACACCTTGGCCTTGGAGGAACACTGCTTCATGTGGCTATATTCATGTATTGTTGAATGATAATTCAACCTGAACTTGATTTTACATGAAGGGAAACTGTATGTCAATATCACAAACGACCTGTCTTGGTCCAACCAAGCAGAGTTCACTGCCAAGAAGGCCCACCAGCACCTTTACTTCTTGAGAAAACTAAAGAAATTTGGCCTGTCCCCTAAAACCCTCACTAATTTTTATAGGTGCACCGTAGAAAGCATTCTTCTAGGGTGCATCACAACCTGCTATGGAAGTTTTCCTGTCCAAGACCGGAAGAAGCTGCAGAAGATCGTGAACACGGCGCAGCACATCACACAAACCAATCTTCCGTCCTTGGACTCACTTTACACCACATGCTGTTGGAGCAGTGCTGCCAGGATAATCAAGGACATGACCCACCCAGCCAAGACACTTTTCGTCCCTCTTCCCTCCGGGAGAAGGTTCAGGAGCTTGAAGACTCCTACGTCCAGATTTGGGAACAGCTTCTTTCCAACTGTGATAAGACTGCTGAACGGATCCTGACCCAGATCTGCGCTGTACCCTCCAAATATCCGGACCTGCCTCTCGGTTTTTTTGCACTACCTTACTTCCCAGTTTTCTATTTTCTATTTATGATTTATAATTTAAATTTTTAATATTTACTATTTTAATATTTACTAATTTTAACTATTTTAAATATCTTTAATATTTAATATTTGTAATCCAGAGAGTGTGAAGCGCAGAATCAAATATTGCTGAGATGATTGTACATTCTAGTATCAATTGTTTGGGAGCAATAAAGTATGAAAGTATGATTCAGTCCGACCATTCCTTCATTCAGTGAAACTGGAGCAGGAGCCCACAAGCTATTTCCAACAACACCCCGCTCCTTCCCTGGCTGACATATTGAAGGCAACTTTGACCACTAGTCTCCCACCTGTTGCTAACTGGGGTAACTTAGCATGGCAAAGATCTGAAAATGAACTATTCCTAAGCAGTTTAAATATGCTGAAAAACAAACTAGGGGCTTAAACTTTTATTTTTACATTAATTTAATCACAAAAAGTTATATTATACAATAGGACAGAGTAAACTATGACAGTATAGACTGAAAGAATATTGATCCATTATGTATGTTTTTAGTTGGGCCAAAATTAGCACTTTAAAAAATTCCGGATGTGCATTATCCCGAAACACTATGCAAACTCCCTTTGTGTAATCTCGACAACTACAAACCACACTAATACAACTTTTGTCATAACGTTACTCTTTAAACTCAAGTGGCATTAGAAGGTCCACCCCAGATTTCTGAGAGCAAATTGGCAGTATAATGAGTTGCCCCACACTGACAATATTGTCAGCACCCTGGGAAAATAAATCGCTGGAAAGTACCATGTCACCATATGAAAAGAAGAGGGTACATTAAGGGCAAAATACTGGCCCTATTCAAGTTAATGGGGAAAGAATGGAGATTATTAAGTCTGTTTTGTCAAGAAATTGGTGACTGAGTAGATCTTCAAAAGATTTCAAAATATTAAAATACTTCAACTGAAGTATACTGCCAAAGGAACACAGAAAACGAGTACAGAGAACAAACTAGAAACTAGTGATAGGGAAAAGTAAATAAATCCTCAAGCATTGGTAAGTGAATCACCACAATCTTACTATTTTTGTGGCCAGGCTTTGGCTCAACAGGCAAGCTAGAAATTAAGTTTGAGAAGTTAGAGTATTAACAAGTGTAGGCAGGATGGTAGTTCAAGCAGTAGAATGCTCCTCCTGTGAGAATCACAAACATGAGAAAATCTGCAGTTGCTGGAAATCCAAGCGAAATACACAGAATGCTGGAGGAACTCAGCAGGCCAGGCAGCATCTATGGAAAGGAGTGAATCATCAAAGTTCTGGGCCCATCACCATGGTCTCAGCCCAAAACGTCAACTGTTTACTCTTTTCCATAGATACTGCGTGACCTGCTGTGTTCCTCCAGCATTTTGTGCGTCCTCCTGCGAGATGTGAGATTTCTGGGTGCCCAACATTCTCCCTGATGACTATATCTGCAGGAAGTACACCTGAATTTCAGCTCCTGACTAACAAGGTCAAGGAACTGGAGGTGGAGCTGGATGCACTCAGGACCATCCAGGAGACTGAAGACTTCATAGATGAGACTTTTACTGAGCTGGTCACACCCAGGGTGCAGGCTTGAGATTGTAGATGGGAGACCACCAGGAAAAGTAAGGGGAGTAAGCATCACCCTGTGGTCATCCCCCTCGGCAACAAATAGAGAACTTTGGATTCTGCTGGGGGGGGGGGGTGACCTATCAGGGCACAGTAGCAGCAGCAGCCATTCTAGTGGCCCTGTGGCCAGCTCTGATACTCAGCAGGGAAGGGTAAAGTCAAGCAGACTGATAGTGATAGGAGATTCGATATGCAAGGGCACAGGCTGCAGACTCTATGGCCAGGAAAGAGAAGCCAGGATGTTGCCTCACAGGCACTAGGCTCTAGGATGTCTCAGAGCGGCCAGAGAAGATTCTCAAGAGGAGGATGAGCAGCATAACCTCATGGTGCACATTGGAACCAATGACACAAGTAGGAAGGGGGAAAGAGGTGATGCACAGTGCATATAGGGAGTAGGGGAAAAGGCTGATGAGCAGGACCTCCAAGGTAGTAACCTCTGGATTACTCCCAGTACCATGTGCTAGTCAGGGCAGGAATAGGATGCCAGTACAGATGAATGAGTGGCTGAGGAATTGGTGCAGTGGGCAGAGTTTCAGATTTCTGGATCATTGGGATCTCTTCTGGGGAAAGTATGACCTACACGAAAAAGATGGGGTGCACGTGAACCTGAGAGTGACCAATATCCTTGCGGGCAGGTTTGCTAGAGCTGTTGGGGAGGGTCTAAACTAAGTCGGCAAGGGGATGGGAAGCAGAGTGATAAGCTGAGGGGCAGTTGGCATACAAGTCGGTGCACTGTGTAGTGAGAATGTGAGGAAGAACAGGTAGATAATAGGGCAAAATTGCAGTCAGTGGGATGAGTTGAAATGTAATATGGGGGCAAAATTGAAAAGGTTGACGAATAGAGGATTGAAGGTGTTATGTTTGAATGCATGAAGTATACACAATAAGGTAGATGATCTTGTAGCACAGTTAAGAGATTGGTAGGAATGAAATTGTGGGCATCACTGAGTCGTGGCTCAAAGAAGATCATAGTTAGGAGCTTAATATCCAAGGATACACATTGTATCAAAGGACAAGCAGGTAGGCAGAGGGGGTGGAGTGGCTTGTAGGCAAAAACTTCTATCAAATCTTTAAATAAATAAAGGCATCTGTTAGTCTTGTGAGACCATGGATCTGCGCCTGGAAAGTCTTCACTCTCCAGGGCGCAAGCCTGGGCAAGGTTGTATGGAAGACCAGCAGTTGCCCATGCTGCAAGTCTCCTCTCTCCACGACACCAATGTTGTCCAAGGGAAGGGCATTAGGAACCATACAGCACCAGTTTCATCGTAGAGCAATGTGTGATTAAGCGCCTTGTTCAAGGACACAACACGTTCCCTCGGCTGGGGCTCGAACTCATGACCTTCAGGTCGCTAGTCCAATGCCCTAACCACTTGGCCACGTGCCCACCTAAATATCAAATCTTTAAGAAAGAGGTGAAATATGTTCAGAAGATGTAGAACCTTCATGGGTAGAGTTAAGAAACTGCAAGGATTAAAAGACCCTGAGGGAGTTATATATAGACCCTCAAACAGTAGCCAGGAGTGGAATATAAATTTGCAATGGCAAATAGGAAAGGCATGTAATAAGGGCAATTTTATGATAGTCATAGGGGATTTCAATATGCAGGTAGATTGGGAAAATCAGGTTGGTGTTGGATCTCAAGAGAATTGTAGAATGCTTTCGAGATGACTTTTTAGAGCAGCTTGTGGTTGTGCCCATTAGGGGAAAAACCACTTTTGGATTGGGTGATGTGTAATGAAGAAGATTTGATTGGGAGCTTAAGGTAGGGGAACCCTTAGGCAACATTGGTCATAACATGATAGAATTCATGCTGCAGTTTGAGAGGGAGAAGATAAAGTCAGATGTATCAGTATTACAGTGGAGTAAAGGGAATTAGAGAGGCACAAGAGAGGAGCTATACAAAGTTGATTGGAAGAGAACACTAGCAGCAACGATGGCAGATAGCTGGAGTTTCTGGAAGCAATTCAAAGATTAGATTATGAGGACACGCAGTCCTCTTTTATTGTCATTTAGTAATGCATGCATTAAGAAATGATACAATGTTCCTCCAGAATGATATCACAGAAACACAAGACAAACAAGATTGAAAAACTGACAAAGGCCACATAATTATAACATATAGTTACAACAGTGCAAAGCAATACCATAATTTGAAAAGAACAGACCATGGGCACGGTAAAATAAAAGTCTCAAAGTCTCTCGAAAGTCCCATCATCTCACGCAGACGGAGAAGGAAGAAAAACTCTCCCTGCCACGAGCTTCCAGTGCCGCAAACTTGCCGATGCAGCACCCTAGAAGCACCCGACCACAGCCGACTCTTGAGTCCATCCGAAAACTTCAAGCCTCCAACCAGCCTTCCAACACCAAGCACCATCTCTGCCGAGCACTTCGACCCCAGCAACAGGCAATAGGCAAAGCCGAGGATTTGGGGCCTTCCCCTCCGGAGATTCTCGATCGCACAGTAGCAGCGGCAGCAAAGCGGGTATTGCAGAAGTTTCTCCAGATGTTCCTCCCTGCTTCTCATATGTGTCTCCATTCAAATCAGGATTGTGCACAGCATCCTACTTACAAATACGATATCATTTTGGAGCAGCCACGCGCGCTACGTCGCGCTGCCATCTTCTCCGAAAGATGAAGAAGTATCTTATGGGGAGGATGAGGCAACCTTGGCTGACCAGGGAAATCAAAGACAGCATAAAAGCAAGAGAGGGCACATAATACAGCAAAAATTAGCGGGAAGTTAAAGGAATGGGAAGCTTTAAAAAACCAGAAGGCAATTAAAAAAAACATAAGGAGAGAAAAGATGAAATATGACGGTAAGCTAGCCAACAGTATCAAAGGGGATACCAAAAGTTTTTTTCAGATACATAAGGAAAGCGTGGATATTGGACCACTGGAAAATGACACTGGAGAGGTAGTAATGTGCAGCAAAAAATGGTGGAAGAACTAAATAAGTATTTTTCATCCACCTTCACTGAGGAAGACACTAAAAGTATGCCAGAAATTTGAGAGTGTCAAGCAGCAGAGGTGAGTGTAGTTGCTATAGTTGCTATCACCACGGAGAAGGTGCTTGGGAAGCTGAAAGGTCTGAAGGTAGATAAGTCACCTGCACCAGACAGACCAGATGGTAGTTGAAGAGATTGTGGCAGTATTAGTAATGATCTATCAAGAATCAATAGATTCTGGAATGGTTTCAGAGGACTGGAAAATTGCAAATGTCACTCCAGTCTTTAGCAAGGGATGGTGGTAAAAGAAAGAAAACTATAGACCTATTAGCCTGACTTTAGTTGTTGGGAAGATGTAGGAATCTATTAAGGATGAGGTTTTGGAGGCACTTGGAGGTGAATGATAAATAAGTAGGCCACAGTCTACATAGTTTCCTTAAGGAAAGGTCTTGCCTGACAAATCTGTTTGAACTCTTTGACGAAATAACAAGCAGCATAGACAAAGGAGAGACAGAGGATGTTGCTTACTTGGATTTTTAGAAGACCTTTGACAAGGCACCACACATGAGGACCTTTAACAAGTTAAGAGTCCACAGTATTACAGGAAAGATACTGGCATGGATAGAGCATTGGCTGCCTGGCAGGAGGCAAAGCGTTGAAATAAAAAAGGGGCATATTCTGGTTGGCTGCTGGTGACAGGTGGCATTCTGCAGGGATTGCTATTGGGACTGCTTCTTTTCACATTATACATCAACAATTTGGATGACAGAATTGATGGTTTGTGGCCAAGTTTGCAGATGATACAAAGATAGGTGGAGGGACAGCTAGTGTCGAGAAAGCATTGAGTCTACTGGTGGACTTGGACAGACTGGGAGAGTGTGCAATGAAGTGGTAGGTGGAATATAGTGTCAGAACTGCATGGTCATGCACTTAGAAGGAATAAAGATGTAAAGGAATCAAGATAAATTTTGAAAATTTGAAGTACAAAGGGACTCGATAGGCCAGGTGGCCTAATTCTGCTCCTATGTCTTATGGTATTTTTCCTCCCAAGTCTTTGAAGTTTGCTTTAGTTTTTCTCAACCAATCATGGCTTCTCATAGGGGCAACAGGGGCAGCCTTAACCCAATACTGGTCAGCAAAATTTGAAGCAAATATCAAGGACTGATGCCCAGTCCTTCCAAGCTGTTATCACGCGGGGACTTTACTTACTACAAGCTTCACAACTTCAAAGATGAAGAGATTTATCATTCACTGATTTAAACAGCAAAACATAACACTCAGAACTTTTAGCGTAGTTTTCACAACCTATCAAGTAACATGCCAACTACACTCCGAGGATGCCTCCACCCAGCCTAATTCCCAACCTCTCCCACCCCCACCTTTCTTAATGGAACACACTTTGCTATTATATAGTCACAGAAGATGTAAATGTCAATGGTACCTTTCTCAAGCAGAATTCTTTAGTATTTCAGGTTTTAGGTGAATGCTGATGGGCTGTTGGACAACTATAAACATCGTAACTGAACTCAAAGATGGTCAGAAATCTTATTTACCCCTCCCACACACACTAGTTACCCATACTGCTTTAAGTAACACTACATCTTTAAACGACTTACACAGCATAATCAGGAAAGCTGGAACAAGTGGCATGTTCAAAAGAACCTTTTGGTAAAATGCTTTTCTTGTATATCCTCATTTATATATCTCCCTCCCTCAAATAAAATGAGCCAAAAGCCAGTTAGCAAATTTTCAGCACAGACAAGTTCGTCTGGGAGTGTAATTGTGGGAAGAAATCGTAAAGTTACAGAATTTCACTCAAAGCACAAGACAATCAAACAACAGAACAGAAAAAGTAAACCAACTGAACACTTGGCAACGGCAACTGCACTGAAAGTGTTCCAATGAGCAGATTTGGATTCTGGCATAGTGAGCACTTTCTGTTCAGTTTCCCAATACTGTACATCTAATATAGACCTGTAGGTCTGTAAGGTCATAGAAATATTATTGGAGGATGCCATTCAGCTGTCAAATTCTTGCTTTTTAACAGGAGCTACCAACTCGAAGATACCCATTATCCCATTATATTCAAATTTGGCAAAGATATATCGAATTCCCTGTTACCTTATGGTCACACTGTCAAAGACATGTGTCATCATTACCGAACCTTTGTTCATTTTCAGCAAAATAAAATTAAGGGGGAATTTCAAAAAGAGAGTCTTTAGTAGCATAATCACCTTGAACATGTAGTGGACCTTCACAACATAGCATCATTAACAACCAAAGTCCAAGATTTTGATTGTTACTATGTGGGCACTGAACCTTCTGCTGCGGCCTTTAAGAAGTTTGCACGTTCTTTCCATGACCGCTTGAGTTTCTTCCAGGTGCTCTGGTTTCCTCTCACAGTCCAATGACATACATTTGGTTGCTGAATTAGTCATTGTAAATTGTCCTAGGGTTAAATTGGAGGTTGCTGGGAGACGCAGCTTGAAGGACCAGAAGGGCCTTTTTGCACAGTATCTCAAAAAATTAAATAAATATAATTAACGTGTCACCTGGCATTGAGGCCTGATCTGGAGGCTCAAGGTGTCATGTAAGAGAAGACACCAAAAGAGAAGATGAGAACCAGAGGCTGGAAGTCCTATTAGACCCTGCGAGAAGTGGGCTGAGGGCAACTGATGTACTGTAATCAATATGAGAGAAAGTTGGCTCAAATGAAAAGGTAGCAAGTTATTTTATAGAATCAAAAGAAATAGAAGGTCAAGGATCTTACAGCCCTGAGAGATCAATAAGATCTTAATTACTTTAGTCACAACTCGACTTTCCTCTCCATTTCCCACAATTTTGTTTGCTCCTGTCCAATTCTATATATTAAAAAAAAAGATTCCTATTATGGTAAACATGCATTCAAACTCCTTTGCATTGAAGGCCAACATTCCACACACTTTCAAAATTACTAGTACACCTGCATGCAAAAGGACACCCAGATCCCTTTGTACCATAACAGTCTATAGCCTCTGTTTAACTATAGAAACAACCACTGATAACAGTCTATCAAGCACATAATGAAAACTCTGCATCTAGGAGTGAAAAAACAATGGCTGATCTCAGGATGAGGTGATCCAATTTCCCCAGCCATGTTCCAATTGCACGTTCCAATGAAGAAACAAAACTATCTGACAATGAAAACCGAACCCACACTGCAAATGCTTAGCCAAATTTCTAGGGTGATTTAAAAAAAAAACACCAAGATGTGGTTACTGCTTTTCACTTTATCTAATCTTCAAGCATGTGACATTGAAATAAATTGTGACCTAATTTCAAGGGAGCAGAAATGCCTTTTATCAAGTATGTTTACTGCCTTGGCGTTGTAGGGGTGTGCTTCTCTTATAAAGATTGCACATCAGTTACAAATAGCAACAAGTTTTCTCAAATATTTTGGACACCACACACTTAAATATACTTTTGCTTGATGCCAAGTTTACAAATCCCAGTTGGCACATTGCAGGGACACAATAACTGGACCAGTTTTCCAAGAGCAACAAACAATCTGCTGGAAGAACTTAATGGGCCAAGCAGCATCTGTGGGAAAAAAAAGAATTGTTAACATTTTAGGTCAAAACTCTGCATCGGTCCTGTGTTCATCCAGCAGATATTAGCTCCAAATTCCAACATTCGCATTTTCTCAGTTTCCCTGGGTTGGGAAGAACAGGGTCATTTTTGGTCTGAGTAATTTTGGTTACCTACTGACAGCAGTAGAAAGCAAACGGACAAGGTAGCAAGCGAGGGAGTACTTCACAGAGAAGACAGAGTGCTCAAGCTTCGACCATGATGTTGATCACAACAATTTAGTTTGATATCTGTAGAATGCCACTCAGGAAGGGAACCATACAGCAGACTGAACTACTCCAAAACAAAAGGAAAAAGAGAGCATAAAAAAAAATCAAAAGAGAAATTAACTTGTTCTTTTCTACTTAAGGTCATACATAATCATCTAATTTAAGAAGTGATAATTTTTCTTCCAAAAATACACAAAAATAAAGGGCTCTAATGCTGGTATATAGAGTTAGATCTGAAGCATGTTTCAGTAAACAGACTCTCCCTCCTTTGTTAACCAATTATTATTTATTATTCTAGTTGCATGCACCTGAAGCAGAAGGAGAATAAGATCCTAGCAGGAAGGTTTGCTAATGCTGTATGATGGGCTTTAAACTAGAGTTGCAGGGAGATGGGAAGCAGAATGCCAGAATAGTTAGTGGAGAGGTTGTGGAGACAGATGTTGTTAAGGCCTCAGACAGAGTCAGGAATCAAAGGATTGAGCATAGTGGTGCCTAGTGTCGAGCTGTGTATATCTGTCAAACGTGTTCAGGGAAGTTCCTTAATCAGTACCTCGAAGTCCCAATGAGAGAGTGCACGATACTTGATCTGCTATTAGGGAATGAGACAGGGGAGGTGACAGAAGTTTGTGTAGGGGAACACTTTGCATTTAGTGATCATAATGCCATTAGTTTCAAAGTAAAGATGCAAAAAGTCTGTGGGTTGAGATTCTAAATTGGAGAAAGGCTAAATTTGATGGTATCAGAAAGGATTTGCCAAGTATGCATTAGGACACACAGTTTTCTGGCGAAGGTTTACTTGGCAAGCAGGAGACCTTCAAAAGTGAAATTTTGAGAGTACAAAGCTTGTATGTGCCTTTTCAAAATAAAAGGTAAAGATAACAGGTGTTCAGAACCAAGAAATATTGAGGTCCTGGTTAAGAAAAAAAAAGAGGCGCATTGTAGGTAAAGGCAGGCAGAAATAAATAAGGTGTTTCTGGCGTATAAGAAATGCAAGAGAACTCAAGAAAGATATCAGGAGGGCTAAAAGAAGGAATGAGCTTGCTCTAGCAGACAAGATGAAGGAGAATCCTAAGGGATTCTATAGATATGCTACAAGCAAAAGGATTGCAAGGGACAAAATTGGTCTGTTGAAAGAACAGAATTGTAATCAATGTGTGGAGCCAAAAGAGAAGGGAAAGATCTTAGAAGAATTTTTTTACATCTGTATTTACTCGAGATGGATAGAGTCTATAGAAGTGAGGCAAAGCAGCATCAACTTCATGCACCCTATACAGATGACAGATGGCCCTATACAGGTGCTTGCTGTCTTGAGGCCAATTACCAGAAGCAAATTCAGAAATTGCTGGGACCCTCGCAGAGATCATCCTTAGCGACAGGTGAGGTACTGGAGGATTGGAGGTTAGGGACTGGATTTTTAAGTATTTGGATAGACATGGACTGATTAAGGATAGTCAGCATGGCTTTGTGCATGGTAAGCCATCTCTAACCAATCTGACATTTTTGAAGAAGTTAACAGGAAAGTGGATGAAGACAAAGTAGTGAATGTTGTCTACATGGACTTTAGCAAGGCATTTGACAAGGTCCCACATGGGAGGTTGATCAAGAAGGTCCAGTCATTCGGCATTCAAGATGAAGTATTAAACTGGATTAGACATTGGCTTTGTGGGAGAAGCCAGAGAGTGGTAATAGATGGTTGTCTCTCTGACTGGAGGCCTGTGACTAGTGGTGTGCCGCAGGGATCACTGCTGGGTCCACTGCTGTTTGTCATCTATATCAATGACCTGAATGATAATGTGGTTAACTGGATGAGCAAATCTGCAGATGACACTAAGATTGAGGGCATAATGGACAGCGAGGAAGGCCATCATGGCTTGCGGAGGGATCTGGATCAGCTGGAAAAATGGGCTAAAATGGCAGATGGAACATAATGCAGACAAATGCGAAGTATTGCACTTGGATAGGACCATCCAGGGTAGGTTTTATGCAGTGAATGGTAGGGCACTGAGGAGTGCAGTAGAACAAGATGATAAGGTCTTAAAGAAAGGTTTTGGCACATTGGCCTTCATCAATCAAAATATTGAGTACAGGAGATGGGATGTTATGTTGAAGTTGTACAGAACTATTGTGAAGCCTAACATGGAGTAGTATGAGCAGTTTTGGTCACCTATCTACAGGAAAGATGTAAATAAGGTTGAAAGAGTACAGAGAAAATTTACAATTTGCCAGGGACTGGAGGACCTGAGTTATAAGGAAAGATTGAATAGGTTAGGACTATTTCTTGGAACACACTGACTGAGAGGGGATTTGATAGAGGTAAACAAAATTATAAGGGGTATAGATAGGGCAAACGCAAGCTTCTTCCACTGAGGTTGGGTGGGACTACAACCAGAGGTCATGGGTTAAGGTGAAAGGTCAAAAGTAATAACTGTTCCTGGTGGAGTGGGTCCTGAGGCTCCTGTGCCACCTTCTTCATGGTAGCAGTGTGAAGACAGCATGACCTGGGTGTTGGGGGTGCCTGAAGATGGATGCTACTTTCCTGCAATAATGTTCCATGTAGATATGCTCAATGGTGAGGAGGGATTGACTGGGCCGTATGTACTACTTTTTATAGGATTTTCCATTCAAGGGCATTAGTGTTTCCATAGCAGGCTGTGATGCAACCAGTCAATCGACTCTCTACCACACATTTATAGAAGCTTGTCAAAGTTTTAGATGTGATGCCGAATCTTTGCAAACTCCTATGGAGACGGGCACTGCCGCATTTTCTTTGTAACTGCACTTACGTGCCGGGCCCACAATAGAGCCTCTGGAATGATAACACTGAGGAATTTAAAGTTACTAACCCTCTCCACCTCTGACCCCCACTCCCAGATGAAGCCTGGCTCACGGACCTTCAGTTTCCTCCTCTGAATGTCAATAATCAGCTCCTTGGTCTTGCTGACATTGAGTGAGAGACATTGTTGTGGCACCACTCAGCCAGATTTTCAGTCTCTCTCTTATGTGCTGACTCATCATCACATCTGATTTGTCCAGCATAGTCACAGTCATAGTCATTGTCATAGTCATAGTCATACTTTATTGATCCCGGGGGAAATTGGTTTTCATTACAGTTGCACCATAAATAATTAAACAGTAATAAAACCATAAATAGTTAAATAGTAATATGTAAATTATGCCAGGAAATAAGTCCAGGACCAGCCTATTGGCTCAGGGTGTCTGACCCTCCAAAGGAGGAGTTGTCACCCTCCCTTGTAACAGTAACAGTGGTAACAAATTTAAATATGGCATTGGAGCTGTAGTCAGCATCACAGTCATAAGTATAAAAAGCGAATAGAGCAGGGGGATAAGCACACAGCCCTGGGGTGCACATGTGCTGATGGAGATTGAGGAGGAGATGTTGCCAATCCAAACTGACTGGGTCTGCAAGTGAGGAAATCAAGGATCCAATTGCACGAGGAGGTATTGAAGCCAAGGTTTTGAGGTTTATTGATTAGTTTTGAAGGGATGATTGTATTGAATGCCAAACTGTAGTCAATAAAGGGTATTCTGATGAATGCATCTTTGCTGTCCAGATGTTCCAGGGTTGGGTAAAGCACCAACGAAATGTCATCTGATGTGGAGCTGTTGTCCTGATAGGCAAAATGGAGTGGATCCAAGTTTCTTCCCAGGCAGGAGTTCATATTTTTCATCACCAACCTCTCAAAGCACTTCATCACAGTTAACGTAAGTGCTACTGGATGACCGTCACTGAGCCAAGTTACTATGCACCAGTATAACTGAAGTCTGCTTGAAGCAGGTGGGTACTTCAGACTGCCCAGGTGAGAGGTTAAAGATACTGGTGAGCACACCAGCCAGCTGATCCACACAGGTCTTTAGTACTCAGCCAGGCACCCCATCTGGCTGGACGCTTTCTGTGTGTTCACCCCCCAAAGGATGCTCTCACTTCTGCCTCAGACTGAAATCATAGGGTCACTGGGGGCTGTGAGAATTTGCGAGGTTTCCTCCATGTTTTGATGGTCAAAGCAAGCACAAAAAGCATTGAGCTCATCTGGGAGCAAAGCTTTGTTGTCACCCACGTCACTTTGTACAAGGTCGTAACATTCAAGCCCTGCCATCGCTGTCGAGCATCCTTCAGTGATTCAAGTTTGGTCTGGAATGTCACTTCGCCGTGAGATCGTACCTGGACCTCTTGTATCTTACTTGGTCACCAGACCCAAATGCCACTGATCAATAAGAGAAACAGACCAAAAACATATAACATGGCACACTACAGCACAGTACAGTGCCCACAGTTGTGTGCCAACCCTTTAAACTATTCTAAGATCAATCTAATCCTTCCCTCCCGCACAGCCCTCTATTTTTCATTCATCCGTGTGCCTATCTAAGAGACTCTTAAATATCCCTAATGCTTATGTCTCTACCACCACCCCAGGTAGTGCATTCCATGCACCTACCACTCCTGTATACAATAAACACCTCTATATTTCTGTACATACAAATATCGTTATGTATTTGAAAGCCCCATACATATCTTTAAACACCATACCCTCTCGTATTAGCCATTTCCACTCCGGGAGAAGTCTCTGGCATCCACTCTTATTATCCTGTACATCTCTATCAAGCCATCTCTCATCCTGCTTCGCTCCCTCAACCTATCCTAAGACATGCTCTCTAATCCAGGCAGCACCCTCTCTAAAGAGCTGACATCATTCCAAACTTCTGTCCTGATGCCACTTGTATTTTGAGGTGGCATCAATAAAAGCAAGCAAGTTCTTAGATGCTGCAATCAGTATCTTCTCAACTCTCCCTCAGCATAAATGCCTGTGAGACATTTCAAGCCACCAGGTCCCTTGAGGGGTAATACAGGTTCATTCCATCATTTAGTGGGGCAGTGTATTCTATCATTTCGGTGCATGTGATTGTCAAGGGACATTTAAATTGAGGAGGAGGAGGAGGCGAAGATGGTGGCGCAACGCGGCTTGCACGGCCACTCTGGTGAATGATATCTGTAATCTATCAAGTAGGGTGCCGTGCACAATTCTGATCTGATGGAGACAGATGTGAGAGAACGGAGGAACATCTGGAGAAACTTCTGCAATGCCTTTTTCGCTACCGCTGTTACTGTATGATCCTGAATCTCCGGAGGGGAAGGCCCCGAATCCTCAGCTTTGCTTGTTGCTCGGCGGCTGGGATGGGATCGAAGCGCTCAGCAGAGACTGCGCTCGGTGTTGAAGGGCTGGTCGGAGGCTCGAAGTTTTCAGAGCTGGGGTTGGGTGCTTCCAATGCATCGACAGTTATTGGTGCCTAGAGGTTTATGGCAGAGAGAGTTTCTCCCTTCTGCCACCTGCTATCGGGGACTATCGGGAGTCGATCGGAACTTTGAGACTTTTTTTTAAACCGTTCCCATAGTCTGTTCTTTATTAAATTATGGTATTGTTTTGCACTGGTGTAACTATATGTTATAATTATGTGGTCTTGTCAGTGTTAGTCTTTGGTTTGTGCTGTTTTTTTTGTGATATCACTCTGGAGGAACATTGTATCATTCTTTAATGCAGCCATTTCTAAATGACAATAAAAGAGGACTGAGTATCCTCATAATCTAAAAATCTAAGTGGAGATTTTGACTTTCTGTAGCTGAATTTCTGAAGACACTGATGTTGCAATGTAAACTCTCCTGCAGCTTCAAGTGTCTGCTACTGTGAAAAGAAATAGATAATTCTGTTCAATGTAAAATATCCACAGGATATATGATTGCAATTATCCTGCGATACAATAAAGTTTTCTGGACATAATCAAACTTCTTTTTAAATAAATACTCTATGAACTTTATAAATTTCAAAGTAAAACATACGAAACAAAAAAAAATCTCTGGCCTTTCACTTTGTTGCCACAAAGTGCTTGATGAATTTTCTCCCATTACATACATATCTACCTCAAAGCCAACCTTCTTCCCTAATTAAAGCTTTTGCCACTCAGTGTTTTCCAATATCTCCATTGCTAATGTCAGGCATATGGAGTCACATCATCCAATCACTCTTAGTATCTTAATGCTAATGACAGAAACGTTCCCCTGTCACATGCACTCAGGATACACTCAACCCATTGCTCTGTTACTGAATGAGCAACAGTAGGACAAGAAAACAACTATATGAAAGTTTATGTACTGATAAGAGATTCAAGGCTAAAGGCACATTAATAAAGAGAGACATTATACTTGGTTTGACAATCCCACAGTTAGAAATAATGATTCCATAATATTGATCTCCTACATATGGCAATGGCATGGGATGTAAAGCAACTTCTTCCTCTGATAGATACACCTTCTCAAACTTCAGGGTGGTTCGTTTCTATGTTGCTGGTCCCATTATATTTCTCACGAAAGGTCTCTCTTCCCTGGATGTTGACGGTGGGATATTTGATAATGATAATGCGCTTAATGTTAAGGAAAAGCAGGATTCTCTCTTGTTGAAGATGCTAACACTTAAATGGCATGAGTGTTTCTTGTCAGTCATCAACCCAACCTTGAATGTTAGCATGGCTTTTCCAAAGGAGCGTAAGTGGAACGGAACACTGTGCCATCATCAAACAACATCTCCGTTTCTGATGCAATGAGAAAGATCTTTGATAACACAGCTGAAAATGATGGACACAGGACAAAATCCTGAGGAATTCCTTAGTAGTACTCTTGGTGTGAAATCCTCAATTCTCACTAACTGGTGACTCTGGATATAGGACTTTGCTCAGTGCTGTATTAAAGTCAAGGACAGACACTCATCTTCCCAGTGGTTGTGGCAATGATTCTCAGAATACACTACCTTCAGAATGAAACCAGTATAAAAAGTGTGCTTTAAAAGATGTTACTAAGTTTATGCTGTTTATTGATTGTCCTGACCACATCCTTTCAGCTAAAGACAAGCAGCAGGTTTGAACATATTGTAGCAAAATAAATGACCAGTTCATATTGTTATAAGTTGGGAACTTCCCACTGGTCTTTATAAATACTATGGAATCTTTGAAATTCACATGAACCACCAGAAGACAGGAACTTAGTTCAGGCTCACAACTGAAGCACAGTTTTTACAACAATGTCAAAGACAGAAAACTTTATTTCAGCATATCCCCACCTTGTGAATTATGCACCAACCTGCTTCCTTACAATCGTTTATAGCTCCCCAGTTAAATTTGATGGAGAGGGGAAAAAATATCAACATGACAGCTGAGTGGCTATTTAAACAATCTATATTGCCTCCAAGCCGTTACACTAGGATCCCAAGAACAATCACTAATGTACAGACAACTCAATTTTATGTATTCTTAAATTTCTTATTCACAGGTTTGTTCTGTTTATATTTCTTAAATTGGCCTTGAAGGTTTAGAAGAATCATTTTGGCAGCGGGTATAATATTGGTGGATAAATCCCAGTCAGAATACCCAGAATTATTAGAGTGAATGAAGAAATATGTTCAATGAATTGGCATTACAAGTTTAGGTACTAAGGTTTTACACTGCTCAATGGCCACTTGACACATTATAGAAAAGCAGACAGTTGCACTGCAGATTAGCGCAAGCCCACACAGAGAAGTATTCTGCTATGTTCCACAGTTATGCTGTAGTGGGAGGTGAATTCTGTTAATATTTTCTACCAATATACTCACCCCAACTCTCTCTCTCACACCTTCTATCATTAACTTTACTTGGACCAGGTACTTTACAGCTTTAGCAGGGACATTCCATTATATAGTCCATTCCACCTAATTATACCTCTTGTTGGTCAAGATCAACATGTATAGTCCTTTAGGGTCAATGACAAGGATACCCCACACTACCACATCCAATCACATCTCCAACAATATTATCCCAGCTCAGTGACGATTAAAAACAAATAGGAATTTGAAGCCACATTTTCTTGTTTGTAGGGCTCATTAACCTGCCAACCAGCAAACCCTCTGACACAAGTGTAAAAACTTCATAAAGTAGGCACATGGTCAGAAAGCTGAATCATGTGCATAACTTTGGTGCTGCTGCAACGGTGTTGTAATACCAGAGACACAAACCAAATTATATCCTGGTTAAAGACAGCACTACAGGTCCCTCAAGCTATAATTAGCCCAAGATCTACAAGTCACAACGACATTATGTCTGCTGTAGATTATCAAGTGGCAACCACAAGAGTCTTAATCTGCCTCTGCAACATTTTCAGTCCCTCAAGTACATATTGTTGTTGCTCTACCTGTGTTTTACCCTTGACGACAAGGATTTCAATCTCCCACTGCAATCTTGAACTCTCTTTGCAGCCTCTTTTGGTCTCAATCACTCACCTCTGGCAAAAATCTTTCCAAAATCTAATCATTGATCATCACTGAACTCCTGTCTTAGATTTTGCACCTAAACAGAGCTTGCCAGAGCGTAATGCTTCACAAGTGACCAGAAGTAATGTGCTGTGGAAAAAGACTTAAGTGTGAACAGTTGATGAAGGTGTGCATTCATATTTGAGGTGGTCATCCAAAGTATGCAATTTGAGAGTTGGCTCTTTTAAATGCTGTGATTTTCAGGGAAAATCGAGCAAGTAAATAAGAATTAATAAAGTTTAAAACCTCATTGCTGACATTTGGGGGCTTAACACTGAAAAGATGGTGCAAAGGCAAATACAATCCCACAGAAAAGTTAGGAGACAAATTGTCTCAATAAGTGCTATGACAACCACAAATATGAAGCAAAGGCTAAATTTAAAGGTAAACTAACTTTTTAATCACACACCACTTTTATTTGTGCTAATGTCAGGGGGTATGGGGAAAGAAGTGAGGAGTGCAGAAAGAATGATGCTGGGCAGGGTTAAAGTTTGACTTCAGATTCTAGAGCGAGGGGAAAGTATGAAAGGTTCTGATGAAGGGTCTCAGCCCAAAACATTGACTGTTTACTCTTTTCCATAGATGCTGCCTGGCCTGCTGAGATCATTCAGTATTTTATGTGTGCTGCGGGGGAAAAGTAGAGTTCATTAAGAAGGATGTCTCAGGATCAACATATAGAATTCAACCAGCAGGGTGAGGGGTGGAGATTTCAACCCAGCACAGAATTAGTGAAAACATGGTCACACCAATGAGGATCCCTCCCATTACCAATACCTCTTCCCTCACAGTGCTCCAGATTGAATACAACAAGGGAAGTCACTCTTTTCCATGTAAAAATCACTTAGAAATGGCACAAAGATTGAATAAGCTATTTTCCCTTCTCCATCAAATTTAAATGGGGAGCTGTAAATGATTGAATAAAGATTGACTGACTTGGATCTGGAGCTGGCCAAAGGAACTACTGGAACAACACAGTGATTTGTTTCCACATTATGCAATGAAAACTAATGTTTGGTGACTGAGTTTGGTGAAATGAGAAACTTGAGGGGGAAATAGCGAAGACAGACGTGAGGTTAACTATGACTGCTCATGGAGATTTATTAAGTTTTACAGTCTTCTCTCAAAATGCTAAGATACAGTATCTATGTCCCCAACTGGTGGGGACAAATAATTGCCTTATTACAAATCATTGTTCTCTCGTTTCATGCCCCTCTAGGACATATTGGTCTATTTACCTAAATGTCTATAGTTGAAACAACTTGGTGCTCTGCCATAGTATAATTTCCAATCCACAGCAGACAATGATACCAAAAAGGTTGCTTGCTAATTCAATAGAGAGCTGCTGATTTCTGGCTCCTTTTCTAGCCGAGGTCCAAGGAAGAACCCAAAGATTATAAGGCACATTAGAAAGCAGTCTGTGTCTAGAACAGATGATGTAAAAAAAAATTTGTAACACTCGTAGCTAAAATCCATTGATTATTTTTAAAACTTTTCTTGCTTTAAGTGTAGGATTTGTGATACAGCACTACTCACACTGGAGAGAGCTTAGAAGGAACTACTTGTACCTCCCAGAAACTAGCTGTTTTCCCTCCACAGGAACCATCAGCACCAACACTTACAGCACAGCGGTAAACTCACTCTTGCCCCCTTTACCAAATCCCCAAACCACCTCCATCAGAAATGGTCAACTTTCCAGCAAGCTAGCAAATAGCCAATTAGATCAATCTGGGATTTTGTGTGGGGGTGGGGAGTGGGGGGGTGGAGGGAGTGGGAGTAGGGAAATAAAACACTGGTAAACTCAATTCTTCATGATCTATGACAGAATGCATTAATGACACCTTCCTTTAAACCTGCTGCTGACTAATAACTTCAGAATCTGAGGTAGGGGGTAAAATACATGATTCATCAGAAAGATGGCCTAACAATTACAGACAAGCTGCACTGGGAGGAGTAACAACAATAATTGGTGACAATAAGTTCTGCCTGTGCTGCAAATGCATATAATACCCTTGTCCACTATAACGTCTGCTTACTCGCTTCTTACCATATTCCACCTCGGAGGAGATGCGAAGGCACATCAAGCCGAGCAATGGATGCCAGATTGGAGGAGAGCATTGGAAGGGAAACTGGCCCATTTAAAGGGTATAATGAGATCACGCATTTTTATCTATATGCACACGTTTCCAGATACATGTGTGTGCCGGATCTGTACAACAGAACCTGACCTTCAGTCATCTTGGAATTGAACCAAAACCTCACACTATCATCCCTGTGATAGTTGGGGTGCAACAAACACCTGACGTTAAACAAATTCACACAAAAACACCTTCTACTCAACAAATTATTAGATAGAAGGAGGTAATGTCTGATTTTTACTTGAACATTGAATATTTGTTGTACAGTATTATAAATTTTAAACTTTAGAATATACATTAATATTTAAAAACATCTCAGCAGCAACCTGAATAAAAATAATAGCTTTATTAGCTTTAATAGCTTTATTTTATTCAGTAAAATCGCATCTTGAATAAAAAAAGCCAAGGAAAACTTTTGAAGGTGTCTGGGGTACTTTATGTCCATTGAGCTCCATCTCCCCACACACCAGATTTTATGGGCTAGCTTTACACGAGGATCCTACAGCAGAAGGAGATGCCAGTAAATTTTCCCTTTCCGTACATACAGTATTTGGGTCATATCATACACTTAGTTTTTTTTTTAAAAAAAAGAGTATAACATAATTTTCAGAGAACTGGAGGAACTCAGTAGGCCAGGCAGCATCTATAGAAAACAGTACAGTTGACATTTTGGGCCAAGACCCTTCAGTAGGACAAACTGTCGGCCGGAAACGACGACTATACATCTTTTCCACAGATGCTGGCTGATCTACTGAGTTCCTCCAGCATTTTGTGTAAGAACAGCTGACAGTTGGGATCAGAGATGGAGAAGGTTAGCAGCTTTAAATTCCTCGGTATTATCATTTCGGAGGACCTGTCGTGGGTCCAGCATGCAAGTGCCATTATGAAGAAAGCATAGCAGCACCTCTAGTTTCCTGAGAAGTTTGTGAAGATTCAGCATGTCAATTAAAACTTTGGCAAACTTCTATAGATGTGTGGTGGAGAGTATATTGACTGAATGTATCATGGCCTGGTGTGGAAACACCAATGCCCCTGAATGTAAAATCCTATAGACAGTAGTGGATATAGCCCAGTCCATCACAGGTAAAGGCCTCCCCACCACTGAGCACATCTACATGGAGCATTGTCGCAGAAAAGCAGCATTTATCATCAAGGACCCCTACCATTTGGGCCATGCTCTCTTCTGGCTGCTGCCATCAGGAAGGTGGTACAGGAGCCTTAGGACCCACACCACCAGGTTCAGAAACTGTTATTATCCGTCAGCCATCAGACACTTCAACCAAAGAGGGTCACCTCTCAACTTCACTCACTCAATCATCAAGTGGACTCACTTTCACAGACTCTTCATCTCATGTTCTCCATATTTATTGCCCATCTATTTTTTTCCTCTTTCTTACTGTATTTGCATATTGGTTGTTTGTCCATCCTGTTAGGTGTGGTCTTTCATTGATTCTACTGTGTTTCTTGTATTTACTATGATTACTTTCAAGAAAATTAATCTTAGGATTATATCTACTTTGATAATAAATTCACTTTGAACTTTGTTCATCATGATTAACTTTTTTTCCCCCTCTGACCCTTCCCTCACTGCATTCTTACATTGTTCTCTTAAACATCAGTGCCAGTCAATAAGAGAAACCCAGTGTCGCTTCACCTCACTCCTCTGAATTCAATACACATCCTTTTCCCTACATTAAATTGAAATTGGGACTCGCAGTACCATTGGTAATATACTACTGCCTCAACTGCCTTCTAACAATATTTTCCCTTATATGAACAAGATACATTGTTTTAAAAAACAAGTTTTGTGACACTTAAATTATTATTTCCAATTCACTTGATCTTCTCTAGCAGACTCTAGCTTTGGTGTTTGCCATATACTTAATTCAGAAACCAAAGTGAAATCTATTGGTTAGATTCAACTGTTCTCTCCTCTCTGGAGCTCCAAGCTTCTCACCATCTGGGTCTCACCATTTGAAACCCAAATGTTCAGTTCTGACAAAAGATCACTGGCACATCAACTTTTCTACATCACAGAAGCTGAATTTATACTTCAGATTTCAATATTGCTTTTCTATAGACAGCCACATACACAAAAAATGCTGGTGAACGCAGCAGGTCAGGCAGCATCTATAGAAAAGGTACAGTCAATGTTTCGAGCCGAGACCCTTCAGCTATAGGCAGCTGTCAGCTGGCAGTTTTATGCCTAATCATTGTTTAATCTATGTTTAAGAAATTTTCTTTTACTTGCCCAGTCAAATTGCCTGAGAGGAACTTCGTTTCAAAGCTTTCAAAGAGCAAACACAATGCCTATGGAGGAAGCATTAGATACACTAAAAGAAAGAATTTCACTTGGAACTTGTGAAGCTCAGTTATTCATTGGGTTTACCAGCTCAGCCATTAGGGAAACTATTACTGATGTATATTACGTAGTCATGTATCATATTTAAACAGAAGTATCATTAAACAAACAATCATTTCACCATTTCTAGCCACTGATAGAAACCCACGTAGACTCAAGGGCAGACAATTATAACTATTCAGACCCATTCTGCCATCCTAGATAGATCCCGATCTGTACCTTAACTCTTTTATAAAAACCTGGTTCCATATTGCAAAGAGCGATTGATGAAAATCTAAGTGCTAGAAATCAGGACTGTGCAACAGGTCAAGTTGCATTCATGGAATGAAAAACAGAGTCAGCAGTTGAAGTCAAGGACTCCTTGTCAGAACTGGAAAAGGGAAAACAAGTTAGTTTTTTTTTAATTGTAGAGAGAGTAAGGAAGTGATGCACTAGAGAAAGGGAATATCCTATACACCAGGGCTCCCATGGTGATAAGCTGTTGATATAGATCCATCAATCTTTGCACTATTTGTCCTTTACAAACATTATATACAACTGTCAAACATATTGTTGATAGTTTAATTACCTATTATGGGAAATTGGCTCACTACCATCAGCTGCCAACACTCTACCTGATGCCAGCACTCCCATACCACTGAACTTCTTGGCGAATTAAATACATTAAGTCAGGTAAAGCATGGTCAAGATGGAAGGTCAAGCTCACCCTCAAGCAGCTCCAAGTCAGTTGCACAGTATATGGCAGATCAGAGTAAAATTTCTCTAAAGAGACCCAAGGGGAATGTTGAGAATAGACACAAAGTGGGCCAATGCTTTTCAGCACCTAGCGCTCCCAGGACAGACATTCTATGAGTTTTATACTCAGTAAATCTCACACCCATTATTTTGTGCCCTTTCTCTGCTCCTGGAAGATTGATGCCGAGTAAGATAAGAGTGTAGGATGGAGATGAGACACAAGACATAAGAGCAGAATTAGCCCATTCAGCCCACCTGCCATTCCTTCACAACTGACCCCAGGCCCCCCTCAACCCCATACACCTGCCTTCTTACCATAACCTTTGATGCCTAGACCAATCAGGAAGCTATCAATTTTCACCGTCTTGGCCTCCACAGCTGTCTGCGGCAGAGCATTCCACAGATTCACTACTCTCCAGCTAAAAAAATTCCTCCTTACTTCTGTTCCAAACGGTCGCCCCTCAATTTTGAGGCTGTGCCCTCTAGTTCTGGACAACTCCACCATAGGAAACATCATTTCCACATCCACCTTATTTAGTCCTTTCAACATTCAGTAGGTTTCAATGAGATCCCCCGCATTTTTCTAAATTCCAGTGAGTACAGGCCCAAAGCTGCCAAATGCTCCTCATATGTTAACCCCTTCATTCCTGGAATCATCGTCATGAACCTCCACTGGACTCTCTCCAATGACAACACATCCTTTCTGAGATATGGGGCTGAAACCTGTTGACAATACTCTAAGTGCGGCCTGACTAATGTCTTATAAAGCCTCTGCATTATCTCCTCGTTGTTATATTCTCATCCCCTTGAAATGAATGCCAACATTACATTTGCCTTCTTTAGCACAGACTCAACCTGTAAATTAACCTTCTGGGAGCCTTGCACAAGGACACCCAAGTCCCTTTGCACCTTTGAATTTTCTCCCCATTTATACAATAGTCCACACTTTTGTTCCTTTTACCAAAATGCATTATTATACATGTCCCAACACTGTATTTCATCTGCCACTTTTTTGCCCATTCTTCCAAATTATCTAAGTCCTTCTGCAATCACATTGCTTCCTCAGCACTACCTATCCCTCCACCTATATTCATATTATCTGCAAACTTTGCCACAAAGCCATCAATTCCATTATCTAAATCACTGACAATGTGAAAAGTAGCAGTCTCAATACTGACCCTTGAGGAACACAACTAGTCACTAGCAGCCAACTAGAAAAGGCCCATTTATTCCCACTCACTGCTTCCTGCCCGTCAGCCACTTCTCTATCCATGCCAGTATCTTTCCTGTAATGCCATAGGGTTTTATCTTGTTTAGCAGCCTCATGTGTGGCACCTTATCAAATGCCTTCTGAAACGCCTAGTAAATGACATCCACTGCCTCTCCTTTGCTTGTGGAGATGGAAGATTAGAATTGAAATGTCACCTTTTGGATGGAGATATAATATATTCACCATTATACTCTAACTTGGGTATGAACTCAGGTCATTGGAGTTAAAGGTCAATGCCCCACCCACCAAATCAGTCATCTCCCAGTTAATTTATTTTAATTTATAAAGTCATTGCAGTAGAAATGCCCTATTATTATTATATTTAGAAAATACACCATATTTAGAAAATTGAGAGCGTGTAGTAAACATTATGTTAAATATACATTGACATAGGATATCATTACTGTATATAGATGCCTATCATTTAGTTGAGCCGGTCATGCCCTCATAAGTACACAAGTGTTTTGATCCACCTGCAGTGAGCTTCCTGCAGAGAGTTATATCATTCTGAAATCCAACTAAAGTGAAGACTGGTGCTTCTAGGAAGTAACAATAATAGAATAAAGCACCTAATACTAGAGGTTTTGTTTTTAAAATTGTTCATAACAAAACCACAAAATCACTGAAGAAATCACTCCAGCAGTTACCCATTACCTTCGAGGTCTAAGAATCATAGAACTGTTGTGGCATGAAAGGATGCCAGTCAGTCATTCAGTCAGCATTGACTGTGCAAAATCCATCCAAGTAGTTTCACTCCCCTGCAGATTTCCTTTCAGATACTTATCTAGCAGCAATTTAACCTGACTACACCAATAGACCTAGCAGCAATTTAACCTGACTACACCAGTAGACCTGGCAACATATTCCAGATCTAGCCACTCACTGTGCAAAAACATAACATTCTCACGTCACTTTGAGTTCTTTAGCCATCGACTTCATAGAATATGCACTAGTATTTGACTGCACATCCCTGGAATCATTAAAGTAAATCTAATTTCCAATCCTTTTGAAATCTTCACTCTTTTAGGAAAGTGTAGTACCCACAACTTGACAGAGCGCTCCAGAAGTTTTGTGCATCATGATTTTCTTATTTTTTTTTCTTCATCCCTCTACAGTATTTATAAAGCTCATGATTCTATCTGCTTTTTTTAAACCACTCCCTGAAACCTGCCCACAGCCTCAACTATGCACGAATACTTATTTTGATTCTTCCTATCAAAATGAAATACTGTACCTAATTTCTCAGTATTAAACCTCATCAGGTACCTTGTAAAAGTGAACCTGGAGTCCCTTTCATCTAGTACTTTGCCATATAAATATCATGTGTAGCCCAAGCAGAGAAATGAGAAAATATCATAGTCAGACAGTATCTTCAGTAGAAACAGGCATTTCCCAGCAAAGAACACTGTATAATATTCAGAATCAGACTTAGCTGTTGATCAGATTTTATCTCAGGGTCAATGGAGCCAAATGGATTCCCCCATCCATTACTGAAATAATGTCAGTAACTCCTTAACAACTGAATTTGAACTGGAACCCATATTCTAAACATACCTATTACACTGCTGACACAAACCTGAATGTTATGTTCATAACCCTTATTTAAAGACCAGACACCAATTACTAGTTTGCAATTAAGACTTAATTGCATCAGACAGCAGCTTAAATAACTGAGCCACAAAAGCAATCTCTAAAAAAACATGTACCTATAGTTATACATACAATTAGAAACTTTTAAAAGATATACAAACCAAAATTATTTTATGCTTGGGAAGGTAAACATATTCTACACCTATAACCAAATATTACAATTGTAATGTAAATTGAACATAACAATTTAAATTGAACTTTTAAAATACAGATCCTTATTATAAGTCTGACATTTTAAACTACATATTTCTATATGTATTGTTAGGAAATGAACGACCTTAACACCAAGAATCTATAATATTGATTGAACAAAATTCACTACCCTTAATTACGAATTACACGCGAAGTTCACATTTTGGCAATAAGATACAAATTAAAAGAATAATTTAATGCATAAACAACCTGAAGTACAAGGACAAATCGCCTGCAAGTACATGCGGCTGTAATAAAATCTAATGCAACAGCATATGAGGCAAGCAGGAGCGTGACAGCATCACTCTCCAGCGCTTCCTGCGTATCGTATCGATAATTTATACGCAGCTTCCATTTCAACATGATCAAACTATTGTCAGCATATAATTTATACCTTTCTCAGCATGTCACCGTCTCCGACCCCATGTTGCCTGTTCTTGAGGTATGTCACTCTATTCTTCGCCTTCTCTCTTCAGCAGCTACCTCTGCCGCTGCCCAGGGCCCGCCCACCACCGCATTCTCACTGGTTCAATCTGGGAACCCACCCGTCAATACCCGCTCAACTATTGGACGATGACTCCGTCAATAATCGACTACCGGCAAACACTCTAATTACTGGTTGGACAATGTGAGAACCACAGTGCGGACAATCCATGGGAAGAATTGTGGAGGGTGTAGTCTCAGATTTTAGTGGAGCTGTTTAAAGAGAAAATTGCTCAAATCCAGACTGTTTCTTAATGCTTTATGTATGCTTAATTTATTTACGGGATGCAAGTGTTGTGAATAAGGCCAGAATACATTGCTCTTCCTGAAAAGCCCTAGCAAAGCTGGTGGTGAGCTGCTTTGAATGTTGGAGTCTTCATGGTGAGGTATTCCCATAATGTTGTTGGGGATTGAGTTCCAAGATTTAACTCAGTGATGATGAAGCAAGTATTGTATTTCCAAGTCAGGATGGTATGGTAACGCAGAGGGTCATGTAGCTGCTGCGTTTTCTCTTTTGAGAGCTGTTGTAACTGCAGTATAAATAGTATAGACGGTATAATAGCAACTTTGTCCTGCTTTTAGTGACAGAACTTTTTTTTTTGCATATATATAGCTGCCAGTTTTATAACTTCAATGGAACAATCTAGCTACAGATATGGTTAGATTGTGATTAAGGCTGGGATGGTGACTGTATTTACTGTATCTAGTGCTGTCAGGTTTTCTTGTGTATCAAGTGGAGTGAATCAAATTGCCTGAATATATCATTATAATGGTGGAGACCTCACAGAAAACTGATGTGGGTCATTCAGACAGTATTTCTGACTGGAAATGTTTGCAACTGCTGCAGGCTATTGCATATATATGCTGGGATCCACTATAGCTGTGGATAGGGATATTCATGGAGCCATTTGACCCTATTAGCAGTTTAATTTCTCACTACAGTTCATGAACAGCTTTGTCCTGGTCGCCTGAATGTGAGATTACTTGGCTCCATCTATTGCATACCACTCTAGGTTTTTAGCATTCATGTATCCTTTACAGATATGATTAAGTGCTGCTCCCAGGATTCCCACCTACACTCCACAAAGAACTTGATTTGATCTTCTGGATCAAATGTAATGATAAAGCAAACAAAAAGCTTCAACACCTTGGACTCAATACATCCTTGTACAACCAGATCCTCAATTTTCTCACTTGCAGGCCCCAGTCAGTTCAGATTGGCAACATCTCCTCCACAGTCTCCATCAGCACACATGCACCACAAAGGCTGTGTGCTTAGCCCCCTGCTCTACTCGCTTTACACTTGCAACTGTGTGGCTATGCACAGCTCTAATACCATTTTCAAGTTTGCTGACAACACCACTGAATCAAAGGTGGTGACGAATTGGCATATAGAGGGGAGATTGAAAGTTTGACTGAGTGGTATCATGACAACAATGTCAGCAAGGCCAAGGAATTGATTATTGACTTCAGAAGGAGGAGACCAGAGGACCAGGAGCCCATCCTCATTGGGAGATCAGAGGTGGAGGGGGTCAGAAACCCTAAATTTCTCTGTGTTATCATTTCAGAGGGCCTGTCCAATGTGAAAGTGCAATTATGAAAAAAGCATGGCTGTGCCTTTACTTCCTTAAGAGTTTGCTAAGATTCAGCATGAGATCTAAGACTTTGACAAATTTTATAGATGTGTGATTAAGAGTATATTGATTGACTGCATTGCAGCCTGGTATGGAAACACCAATGCCCTTGAATGGAAAATCCTCCAAAATATAGTGGACATGGTCCAGTCCATCATGGGTGAAGCCCTCCCCACCATGGAGCACATCTGCATGGAGTGATTTCACAGGAAAGAAACATCCATCATCAGGGACCTCCACCACCCAGTTCATACTCTTTTTTTCACTGCTGCCATCAGGAAGAAGGTGTTAGAGCCTTAGAACTCACACCACTAGGTTCAGGAACAGTAATTACTGCTCAACCATCAGGCTCTTGAACCAAAAGGAATAACATCACATAGGAACTTAAGAAATAGGAGCAGGAGTAGCCCATCTGGCCCATTGAGCCTACTCCAGCACTCAATAAGATCATGGTTGATCTGGCCATGGACTCATCTCCATCTACCTGCCCTTTTCCCATAACCCCTAATTCCCCTACTATGCAAAAATCTATCCAAACTTGTCTTAAGTATGTTTACTGAGGTAGCCTCCACTCCTCATTGGGCAGAGAATTCCACAGATTCACCACTCTCTGGGAAAAGCAGTTTCTCCTCATCGCCATCCTAAATTTACTCCTCCGAATCTTGAGCCTATGTCCCTAGTTCTAGACTCGCCTACCAGTGGAAACAACTTTGCTGCATCTATCTTATCTATCCCTTTCATAAATTTATATGTTTCTATAAGATCCCTTCTCATTCTTCTGAATTCCAGTGAGTACAGTCCCGGGTGACTCTATCTCCCCTCGTAGTCTAACCCCCTCATCTCTGGAATCAACCTGGTGAACTTCCTCTGCACAAGCCAGTATATCGTTCCTCAAGTAAAGAGACCAGAACTGCAGGCGGTACTCCAGATGCGGCCTCACCAGTATCCTGTACAGTTGCAACATAACCTCCCTGCCCTTAAATTCAATTCCCCCCAGTGGTGAAAGCCAACATTCCATTTGCCTTCTTGATAGCCTGCTGCATCGGCAAGCATTTTGTGATTCATGCACAAACACTCCCATGTCCCTCTGCACAGCAGTATGCTGCAATTTTTTACCATTTAAATAATAAACTGCTCTTCAATTTTTCCTTCCATCTTAATTCATCTTCACTTGCCCCATCACTGAACTGTTCCCACAACCTATGGACTCACTTCCAAGGACTCTTCATCTCATGCTCTCAATATTTAGTGCTTATTTACCTATTATTTCTTTATTTTTGTATTTGCACAGTTTGTCGTCCATTGACACTGGTTGAATGCCCTGTTGGTGTGGTATTTCATTGATTACTATGGTCATTATATTATTATGGATTTATTGAGCATGCCCATAAGAAAATGAATCTCAAGGTTGTATATGGTGACCTATATGTACTTTGATAATACATTGACTTTGAATGTTGAAGATATTGGACCATAACATCACAGATTGCAATGAAATGCAATTCTACCTCTGGTGATAGCCTATGCCTCTTCATGGAAACTCAGTTCTGAGCTGCTAGATCTGTTCTGAAGACAACAAGCGCTTTTCTTCAGTGTGAAGATGAAAGTTGCTTCCAAAAAACAGTGCAGGGATCACTCATATCAATACTGCTAAGGGCAGTGGATGAGATCAAACAAAGGTGTCTTTTGGGAGACACAAGAGATTGCAATGCTGGAGGATATCAGTAGATCAGGAAGGAAATGGACAGTTAATGTTTCAGGTCAAGATTCTTCACCAGTTCAGATGAAGGGCGTCGATCCAAAATATCAATTGTCCATTTCCCTCCAAGCTTCTCCTGAGGAGAAAAAATAGGCAAAACTCAGCAGTTTTACTTGCCCGCTGCTATTTAGATTCAGGTTTGAATGCTTCCAAGGTTGACCTTGCTCAACTGTGTGCTGCTACCGTGTGATAAGATTTTGCTGCCGTTGGATCAAACCTGCTGAGGAAGTATGGTGGAGCCATCTGGAATATTGTCAGGAACAGGTATAGGCATATGTTGCTCGATGAGTCTGTGGGGGATCTCTCCTGGTCTACACGCCAATTTCAAAATGCTTGGGAAGAGGATTTCCCAAGTTGACATGGTTGGGAGTGACATTGCTAGTTCTGAATTCAACTGCTGAATGTTTGATACCAGGTGGTTTATCTAGTTTAACTCTTAAAATACTTCAGTGTGGCAGGTTTTGCTATAATTGACTAGACTCCTAAGAAGTTTTCAAAGGGTTGTTAAGAATCAGTTACACTGCTGTGGGTTTGGGGTCAAATATAGACCAGACTAGAGAACAGCAAATTTTCTTCCTGAAGGACATTGTAAAAATATTCGTGTTTTTATAATAGCCCTGTAATCTCATGGTTGACATTACAGTGAGTAGTTGTTTTGAACTCTAGATTATCTAACATTTAAATTTCCTTGCTGCCACTATGAGATGTATATTTATGCCTGAAGCTCATTAGACTGGGTCTCTTTATTTCTAGACTCGTAACTTCTGCACTTGAGATACTATTCTCAGCTTCCGATGTATGTTCATTAATCCGTAATGTTAACTATTTCACTCTGTTCAGATACTGCCTGACTTGTGAGGTATTTCTAATACCTTCTATTCCATTTTTACTTGTAATAACACAGAAGGAAACTATTTGGTCCATCAGACCTATGCTGGATCCTATGTGAGCAATCCCATTGACCCCCCCCCCAACTATTTTCCTGCGTTTTTTCTCACATGTTCTACTTTTTTGCCATTAATTTAGGGGTAAAAATTGCATTTACTATCTTTGGGATGTAGGAGAAAACTGGAACACCCAGAGGAAACCAACATGCTCACTAAGAGAATGGGAAACTCCAAGTATCAGCCTAGATCAGGATCAAATCCGTGAGGTGGCGACACTAATTGTCAATGTTTAGTTCTGAAGTTTTGCTTTTTCATATTTTCTTTCAAATCTTCTTCATGCTAACTTGTCTCACTGGTTAGCACAGTTACTTTCGAGTCAGGAAGATAGGAATTTGGGCCACATTTTAGGATCATGAACACTAATCTAATCTGACGCCACAGTGTGTTACTAAAGGAATGCAAATTGATGCAAGATTATTAACTCGAAACATTGACTCTGTTTGTCCCTTTACACCTGCTGCCTGACAGGCTTATTATTTCCAATATCTCTTTTTCTTTCTATTTCAGAGGCCCAGCATCCCCAATTTTTTTGCTTTTGACAAATAAGGGAATGCTTCATTGTTGATGGTCTTGCAAACGAACCTTTAAACCCTGATCACATCATTCCCCCAGGAAATCCCTATGGTAATATTTGGAAGGACTTAAGAGTTCTGCTAAGTGCTCTGGCCAATATTTATTTCTGAACTAACATATAAATATTAGATTAGTTGGTCAGAGAACCAAAGAAATTTGCTGCATGGATGGAAGCCTTTCATTCCATTCTGTTCATGCTACCCTGATAAGAGTGCTCCTAGCCACCAAGAGCTAAATCAGTGCCCTGATTAAAGGTCTCAGCCCAAAACATCAAATGTTTACTCTTTTCCATAGCTGCTGCCTGGCCTGCTGAAATCCCCCAGCATTTCAAGTGTGTTGTCAAGAGCTAAATCCATCCCTTTGTACTTGTAAGACATGACACATGGAACAGTCATTCACTTTTATGAAATATTCTAAAGGTTTCTTCCTGTCCAATCATTCAATCATTGAGTTTCAGATTGTAAGTGTTCACTGGGATTTTCTCAGCTTCCTGCTTCAGGTCTCTTTAAAATCACCCCCTTCTCACTTTAAACCTGTGTCCTCTAGTTTTAGATTCCCCTATCCTGGGGAAAAGACTTCTGCTATTGGCTTTATCCCTTCATGATTTTATAAACTTGTAAAAAGTTACCCCTCAGCTTGTATGTTTCAAGGAAAATGTTTTCACTTATCCAGCCTCTCCTTGTAACCTAATCCCACCCTCCCCACCCCCATTCCTGTAAAAGCCTCATATTTTGCCTACACAACCTTTCCTAAAGCAGGGTGAGCAGATGAGTAAACAGTACTCCAAAATGTGGCCTTACCAACACCAACAATGAAATACATTGCAGACAATCTCTCTCATTATTCTCTTGTCTATCATACTCAGAAACACAATAGTCCATGAGAAGCATCCTGTCTATCTCACCTGTTCTTACAACCTAACTTGGGATCCACAGAGACTTGATCAGTTGGATTCAGAATGGACTTACTCCTAGAGGACAGAGGGTAACAGTCAATGGACCTTATTCTGGTTGAAGGTCTGTGACTAGTTCCACTAGTTTTGGGAGTTCTGCTCTTATGTATGAATCACATGGGTGAAAACTTGAATGGGTGGGTGAGCAAATTGACAGATGACTTTAAAAACATTTGGTGACATTGTGGATACTGTAGAAGTTCGCCAAAGGATACATCAATATAGAGGTCAGTTGTAGATATGGGCAGAAAAACAGCAGATACAGTTTAATCCTGAAAAATGTGAGGTGTTGCACTTTGGAAGATCAAATACAAAGGGAAGGTACACAGTTAAAGGCAGGACCCTTAACAAAGCAGAGCACTGCATGATTCCACAAAGAGGTTTTGGGATCCAAGCCCACAGCTCCCTGAAAGTGGCCACACAATTTGATAGGCTGATAAAGAAGGCATATGGCCCACTTGCTTTGTTAGACAGGACTGGGTTCAAGAGTCTCAAAGTTATTTTTGCAGCTTTATAGAAGTCTGGTTAGGCCGCATCTGGAGTATCCAATTCTTACCCCATTCTAGGAAGAATGTGGAAGCCTTGAAGAGGTTTAGCATCCTGTATAGGGTATGTGCTATGATAAAAGTCTGGGCAAACTAGGTCTGTTTTCCCTGGAGCAGCAGAGACTGAGAGGAGACCTGATCAAAATTTATAAAATTATGAGAGGTATAGATAGAGTACATAGCTGGTATCTTTTCCCCAGGGTTGAAATGTCTAATACCAGAGGGCGTGCATTTAAGCTGAGGGGGAGTAGGTTCAAAGGAGATATGAAGGGCAAGTTTATCACACGGAGAGTGGTATGTGCCTGTAATCTGCCGCCTGATGTACAGGTGGAAACAGATGTGATAAGGGTGTTCAAGAGGCTCTTAGAGATGTGCAACAAATGTCAGGATACGGACCACATGCAGGCAGAAGGGATTACTTAATTTGGCATTGTTATCTTAATTAGCTCGGCACATCCTTGTGGGTTCTATGTTGAATTCTGAGAATGGGTATGTCCTCAAGATCTTTTCAATATCTAACTTTCTCCTGTCAAGCCAGCCAGTGGAGTTATCATGTTAACTTATCATGTAATATGAACTTGTTCCCTTCACCATGTGTTGTGGTGAAGGTTTCAACTAGCTTTTTTTTACACCCTCCATTCCAGTTTCAGCTGGACCCATTCAGGCCTGTCCCAAGCTTCCACTACTTTAGTGCTGTTCACTAGTGTACCCTGTTGTAGAGTGTGACACTGATCTGTAGCTTAGAAGAAAATCTGCAAGTATATATTCTATATAATAGCCTGACCTGCCTTGCAAAGCTTGCACCCCTAGTGCCCCTTTCATTTATGTATTCATCTCAAAGCTTCTCCATTTGAAATGTAAAGTTTGATCTTATATTATTTCACAGGTGGTTCATTGTCAAATAATTGAAATACAGACCATTACTTGAACACCATGTGTTATGAAAATGATTTAAGTTCTTCTACCGTGTTTTCAGTGGCGGTTTTGTATAGTTGTCCGTCAACACCATTTCTGATTGTAATCCATGTGGACATGCTGGGAATGCCTTTGCTGGCATTTCCAAGTTTGGATTGCGCTCTTTCTAACTGATCTGTAATCTTGATTGATTGTCTGCACTCTTCCAGATCCATATCTGTGCTGGACCAAAGACAAAGCTATGAGCTACTGCTTCTATGGAAACAGCGCTCAAAAGTTCTATATAAAATTCCTACTTTGTGTATATATATTTGGCGCCATTTATCATGTCCATGATAGAAAAGTTTACATTCTCATCTGAATGTATCTAAGTTCATCCTCTCAAAGTGTGTTCATATAGTAGATTTAATTTCAATATTTCCACGCTGTTACAATGATCCATCAATGCCTGATGAGAATTGTTGACTTGGGTCAATGGGGATTTGGGGTCAGTGACTAATGTGAATAATCTACCCCACACATAACCGGTGGAAATGTGTGACCCCAAATATCATATGGTCAATGCTCTTTTTATGAGTGCCGGTCCTCTCCGGTCCTCTCTCTCTGTTGATGTATGCAACACCAAGTCAATGGGCTTTTTCTTGTACAGTCCACCATATTGTCTTTGACTATTCCTGCACCACAAATGAAAACAATCCAATTGAGCTTTAGTGCACGCAAGTTGTCATGGTGCACCAGGAAGGTTTCGATACTAAGACACTTCTGCGATTCCTTTAACCCGTATCACAGTTCACCCTTCATCATCAGTTAATGAAGTGGTGTCTGTGTCATTGTGAAGTGTAGTTGAAACCTGGCATAATTTTGGAACATACTTAGGAACAACTAAATTCAGAGGCTCCCTTGGGTTTTCTAAGCTTAAAAATGACTTTAACCTTTTCCCTGGCCAGTTGTAGAATGTTTGCATCCATGTTCAGGCCAAATAAACCACCTCTTTTCAACAAAAGTGCATTTACTCTTTGAAGCCTCCTACCTTCTCAAACTATTTGGAAAATTTCCTTCATTGTGACAGTTACAATTTAAATGCCAAGTGACAGTGTTAGACTTACTTTAACATTTTACCTATGACAGTCTGAATAATTTGAGTGAGAACTGCACACCATAAACTAGCTTCTTTTTTAAGTGAAGCCCTGTTGTAAGTGTTGATTGTTAGTGTTGGTCATTTTTATCCTGGATTAATTGTGCATATATATGTGACAGATCCAATTAGTGAAGACCCTTAATCCCTGCCAATTCAGCATACAGACCCAGGCACTTTGGCAATGGGCCTTGTTCATTATCTATGGCTCAGCTGACTTTGTGCTTCTGGGATCATTTGGCATATGTGGCAACCCTTACATTGACAATCTACATGCCTACATTATGCTGGCTTACATTCCCAAGTCTGAGACACAAGAGATTCTGCTGATCTTGAGTAAAACAGACACAGACACATAGACACACACACGCGCAAAAGGCTGGAGGAACCCAGCAGGTCAGCCCGACCCGTGTGTGTGTGTATTCCTTAGTCTGACCTTGCATATTGAATCTACTTTTCTCAGAGATGAAGCACTTCACTGCTCAAAACTGTAATATTTATTCCTTGTAATCTCCATTTAATAACACCACTAGTCTCATGTATTATATCAAACTCACATCAGCGTAGTATCAGAGCTCCTGCCTTTTGCTCAGTCCCGGAATTAGTACTGACATCAGGCACTAATCAAACTCATTAATGTTTTTTGATAATGACTTCTTTGGATGTAGTGATTTTAATGCAAGCTCAAAACTTAAATCCCGTGAATTTAATAATTGAGATTCAGATTGTGGTAGGTGGGGCCATGCAGAAATATCCCACAGAATTCCATTACAGCCTCGAGGCGGATTCTTCAGCAGAACCTATCGCTGACTGCTTCACTTGACTTTTTTTGTTTTCTATTCTGAATGTGAAACTTGTACAATCACGGTTGATAGCAGATTAAAGCGAATCTCCAATCTCTCCATTACTTCATTGACTGAAGCACCTAATGCCTCATATGGTACAATAGAACCTTTCAAACTGGTACACATACAGTGGCATGCAAAATTTGGGCACCCCGGTCAAAATTTCTGTTACTGTGAATAGCTAAGCGAGTAAAAGATGACCTGATTTCCAAAAGGCATGTAATTAAAAATGACACATTTCTTTAATATTTTAAGCAAGATTACTTCTTTATTTCTATCTTTTACAGTTTCAAAATAACAAAAAAGGAAAAGGGCCTGAAGCAAAAGATTGGGCACCCTGCATGGTTAGTATTTAGTAACACCCCCTTTGGCAAATATCACAGCTTGTAAACACTTTCTGTAGCCAGCTAAGGGTCTTTCAATTCTTGTTTGGGGGATTTTCGCCCATTTTTCCTTGCAAAAGGCTTCTAGTTCTGTGAGATTCTTGGGCCGTCTTGCAGGCACTGCTCTTTTGAGGTCTATCCATAGATTTTCGATGATGTTTAGGTCGGGGGACTGTGAGGGCCATGGCAAAACCTTCAGCTTGCACCTCTTGAGGTAGTCCATTGTGGATTTTGAGGTGTGTTTAGGATCATTATCCTGTTGTAGAAGAAATCCTCTTTTCATCTTCAGCTTTTTTTGCAGAGGGTGTGATGTTTGCTTCCAGAATTTGCTGGTATTTAATTGAATTCATTCTTCCCTGTACCAGTGAAATATTCCCCGTGCCACTGGCTGCAACACAAGCCCAAAGCATGATCGATCCACCCCCATGCTTAACAGTTGGAGAGGTGTTCTTTTCATGAAATTCTGCACCCTTTTTTCTCCAAACATACCTTTGCTCACTGCGGCCCAAAAAATTCTATTTTAACTTCATCAGTCCACAGGACTTGTTTCCAAAATGCATCAGGCTTGTTTAGATGTTCCTTTGCAAACTCCTGATGCTGAATTTTGTGGTGAGGATGCAGGAAAGGTTTTCTTCTGATGACTCTTCCATGAAGGTCATATTTGTGCAGTGTCGCTACACAGTAGAACAGTGCACCACCACTCCAGAGTCTGCTAAATCTCCCTGAAGATCCTTTGCACTCAAACAGGTGTTTTGATTTGCCTTTCTAGCAATCCTATGAGCAGTTCTCTCAGAAAGTTTTCTTGGTCTTCCAGACCTCAACTTGACCTCCACCGTTCCTGTTAACTGCCATTTCTTAATTACATTATGAACTGAGGAAAGGGCTACCTGAAAATGCTTTGCGATCTTTTATAGCCTTCTCCTGCTTTGTGGGCATCATTTATTTTAATTTTCAGAGTGCTAGGCAGCTGCTTAGAGGAGCCCATGGCTGCTGATTGTTGGGACAAGGTTTGAGGAGTCAGGGTATTTACAAAGCTTTGAAATTTCAATCACTTGGCTTTTCCTAACAATGACTGTGAACAAGCCAAAGCCCTAACAAGCTAATTAAGCTCTGATACCTTGGTAAAAGTTATCTGAGAGCTCAAATCTCTTGGGGTGCCCAAACTTTTGCATGGTGCTCCTTTCCTTTTTTCATTCTAAAATTGTACAAACAAAAATAATACACTAATACTTAAAATGTTGAAAAAGTGTTTCATCTTTAACTTTATGCCTTTTGGAGATCAGTTCATCTTCTAGTCACTTAACTATTCACAGCAACAGAAATTTGACGGGGGTGACAAACTTTTGCAGGCCACTGTATCTGAGGCTCTTTAACAGTAAGAAGACTCTCTAACAATCCCATATGCCATAGTTCATACTTTTGTTCATTTTCAACAATATTATTTACCCTGAAGAACATTTTCACCTGTACTACATAAGCACTGAAAGCTTTATCAGAAATAGTAAGGTTCGCAAGTCAAAGCTGCCATCTTGCAAGGTTCCCACTGTTGTGGTTACAAAGCTTTTACTCAATAATCCCCATGCACTAGTCTTGTGCATGGAGGCTGATCCTGTAACCTATTGTTTCATGTTTTTGCAGTGAAGTTACTGTGACCAGCTCTGAGTTTGCAGACATACCCCACTGCCACGAGTATATGGTTGTTCAATGCATTTGATGACTTTGTTGCTTCAGGCAGCAATAATTCTGTCCTCTTTGCTTGTGTGATGTTTATGCCCCTATGCCCCAAGCATATTGCAATGTAGAGAGTATTATGCAGGAAACAGAGAAGTGTCTGATTTATTTGAGATTGTACTCAGACTGCACACAATGAAACACGCATGATCAGATATATCATTAAAAAGGTTGCACTGATTACAAACGCAGTAGGGCTCCAAATTTATTGGTTGTGAAATCCTGACAATTTAGCATTTGGCTCACCTGGTTTTCCTTCTGATGCTCCCTTCAAACTCACAGGGGCTATGTTTCCCACTCTCCCTTAAAGCACCGAGGATCTTGTTTTCTGTACTCCTCTTAAACTCACCTGGCTGATTAGAAAATTTGTTATACTTCTGTGTAATGTCTTTTAAAAAAAGAGAAGTGAGTTTGTGTATTAATATCCTGATTAATCTGCCTGTCTAGAACCACCAATTGTAAAAGAGTGCTGGTTCACTGGAGTTTTAGTGAGCTGGTCTAAACTGAACCCATAAACACAAAGCTGATTAAGGGTCCCAGCCCGAAACATCAACTCTTTATTCCTCACGATAGATGCTACCTGACCTGCTGAGTTCCTCCAGCATTTTCTGTGTGTTACTAGAAATGCTTTTGAAGTAAGTTTTATTTAGTAGAGAAAATGTAACAGCATCTTTGGGGAGTTGGGTTGGGGATAGTAGTTAGGGGAGACACTGGGAGGGAAGGAACATCAATGTTTCTGGTTGAAACCTTCTATCAGGATCACCCTACATCCTAATGCAGGGTTTCAGCCTAAAGCATCAACAACTTACTTCTCCCCATAGATGCTGCTCAGCTGGCTGAGTTTCATAAAACCATAAGATATAGGAGTAGAATTAGACTTTTTGGTGCATCGAATCTGCTCTGCCATTCCATCATGGCTGATTTAATATCCCTCTCAACCCTATTCTCCCCGTAACCTTTGATTCCTTTACTAATCAGGAAATTCTCTTTAAATATACCCAAATGACTTGGCCTCCACAACCGCCTGTGGCAATGAATTCTACAGATTCACCACCCTCTGGTCAAAGAAACTCTTCCTCATCTCTGTTTTAAATTCCTCCCCATACCCTAATGACCGGTGAATTGTTGGCATTCAAGGTGAGGTAGTTTCCCCTCACTGATTTTCCTGCTATCCACCAGAGGCAAAGAATGACAGTCATTCCCCCAGTTGGCCAGCTTGCCGTGTGTTAAGCAACAGGGGTTGGGGAGCAAATGTCAGACAATTTCCAATCAGAATACAATATTCTCAAGACCAATATTATTCTCTGAGTCTACTTCAGCATGCATCTCCAACAAATCTTCTTCATATAGTGGAGTTAAATGTTTTTTAAGGCAGGTTCAGCTCTAAATGCATGTGGCTATTTTAAATTTATTGACAGGATAGAGTTGAGTGACTTGAGAAGAACTCAGAACATTCTGGTGCAATTCTACTCTGCCATCATAGACAGCATCCTCACATCAGCCATTACTGTCTGGTTTGGTGCCATAACCTCTCATAATATACAAACCTGCCAATGGCTGCGACACACATAAAAGTTGCTGGTGAACGCAGCAGGCCAGGCAGCATCTCTGGGAAGAGGTACAATCGACATTTCGGGCCGAGACCCTTCGTCAGGACTAACTGAAAGAAGAGCTAGTAAGAGATTTGAAAGTGCGAGGGGGAGGGGGAGATCCAAAATGATAGGGGAAGACAGGAGGGGGAGGGATGGAGCCAAGAGCTGGACAGGTGATGGGCAAAAGGGATATGAGAGGATCATGGGACAGGAGGCCTAGGGAGAAGGAAGGGGGGGAAGCCCCAGAGGATGGGCAAGGGGTATAGTGAGAGGGACAGAGGGAGAAAAAGGAGAGTGAGAGAAAGAATGTGTGTGTGTGTGTATATATATATATAAATAAATAACAGATGGGGTATGAGGGGGAGGTAGGGCATTAGTGGAAGTTTGAGAAGTCAATGTCATGCCATCAGGTTGGAGGCTACCTAGACGGAATATAAGGTGTTGTTCCTCCAACCTGAGTGTGGCTGCGCTCTATCAACTCTGCAGAATGTACGTGTATCCAGGACAAAGAAGCAGGCAGGAAAAAAATATCACGGTGGACGCTAATCACCTAGCAAACTGCCTTTTCCAAATGCTACCTTCTGAAACCTCCCTCAGGGTTAATAAAACAAAAACTTCGCACCAACTTAAGAGTTCCTACCACTAAGTGGTTAATCTGATCTATCATTCTCGATAGCAACCCCCACCGTCCCCTCTCCCTCTACTACTGCATTCCACTGTAAACATTTAAAAATAATTTTTATGATGCTGTTTACGTTGTAAATGAGTGCTAGTATTTATGCACATTTTATTCTATATTTGCATTTTAACCCCTAACTTTATTTTATAGACTTCCTTATTCTTTATAATTGCTGAATGTTGCCTTTTGTTGCATTTCATGCTAACACTTCACAGCAAATTCCTAACACATGTAAATGTTATGTGGCTAATAAAGTTGATCTTTGGTCCTTGAAATTAGAGCTGAACCATTCATCAAGTACCTCCTGACACAAAGGACGATGAAAAACTGGAACACTTACATCACCCTCCACCGTCCCAAAGGCCTATAGAATCTGACTTTAACTGAAACATTCAAAACATGAATAATGCAGAGATTAAAAGTGTTACAGAGCAAAGCTGGGTAAATGGAGCTATCAGCATTTCAACTCCAGTGTAAGGTTGGGGAGCCCAGGGGGACTGAATGGCCAGCTAACGTCCCCAGGAACAGCAAGCCAAGATGTTGTCAGGGGGCTTCTGTTTCCCTTAAGATGTGTGTTATGTATCCGTGGGGCAAGAACTACAATGGAGTAGTATGATTTAATGTTTTACTTAGTTATGTTAGTAACAGTACATGCTGGGCAACTTCCCCTGCAGCAGATTGTGTGTTGCTCTGGTTTCCAGCCTCTGCAGCTCTTGTGTCTCTGAGACGGACATGCAAAGGCCCACAAAAGGGATTAAAATGGAAATGGCCAGTCTTCAGATTCCCTGTATGATTCTTCATTGAGGCAGCTGGTTTGGCCTGCCCCAATTCAAAGCATATGACACAGATAAATACCTTTAGACAGAAACGTATCTGTTCCACGCATACCTTATGACATTAAAATAAGGACAGTTTAAAATTTAAGCTAGCTACTTCCCTGCTCTTATTTTTTTTAAGCGTTGGCAGTGTAGAAGGAATGACAGAAGGCAACAACAGTAATGCTTACAACATAGTGTCCTGCAACGAAAGCAGAGAGGAAAACAAATTTAAAACTAGTTAGTGGCAAGATTGAAGTGCATTGAAGAACATAGTGTGAGCTCTAATATTGTAGTAACAGCAGTAGGCTCTGAACTCAAATGAATTTGAAAGTAAAGAAGGATGGGTCCACTTATTAAACCAAAAGTTGCTCCCTGTCCACCCATTTGAAGATTTTGGATGATATGAAAACAACTTGGTTATGATTTCACTAAATTACCTACAGGTGGCAGTAAGGCTTAGTATAATCTGTGACTTGCCTTTTATTGTCTCCATCTCACCATCACACCCTGAACACACACCTTACCTTCACCCAATAGTTCAGTGGCTGATTATACTGACAAATACAGAATGGGATTATAGTTGTCTCTCTGCTTGGGTGTATTTTTAGAGGTTTGGTGTCCTATACTTCATCATCTACATGGTTAAGTAGTCTTTTATCTTCAAAAACAATAACTTTTATAGTTAATAAACCAGAATTCCATATAATTAAGTGGACTATACTACACAGAAAGATACCAGAGACACAAGAGATTGCAAGTGCTGGACTCTGATCAACTCCTGGCATGCTGGAAGAACTCAAAGCGGCAGGCAGTATTAATGGAGGGAAATGGATAGCTGACAGTTTTGAGTCAAGACTCTCCATCTGTACAGAAACTCATCAACAGTCCAACCCTGTGCCTGTAACAATGGTGTATGAAACAACTGCTGTTGCTTCCAGCGGTTTAGTGTGGTTGGCTATATGGATTAAAAGATTGCCTTTTAATGAACCTACAAAGATAAACTTGTAAGCAATTCCCATGTCTGAATGGAAGCTCTATGAGGTTGAGATATATAGCCTTGACAGTATGAAGGTTTGTTAAACACATCTTAACTTTTGTGATGGCTGCCTTTGACCACAAAAAATTTACAACTGTTTATGATTTGTAACAAGAGTGAAAGTTACCCTGAGAGAAATTTGTGGGACTGACTCATACCAGAAAAATAGTGGCAGAGGCTTTGCTTCGAAGTATATACAAGTCCTTGCTTCATGTCAACATGAGAAAAGCGCATAAACTGCATCCATCATATGAATAATGATTGCTGCAACACCATGAATGGAACTATTACAAGGAGAGCGCAGTGTTCTTTCCATGTCATCGTGGACCACTGTTCAGTCTGCCTTGTGCTCACTGCTGGTCTTGGTATAATCTGTGACTTGTCTTTTATTGTCTCCATCTCACCATCACACCCTGAACACACACCTCACCTTCACCCAATAGTTCAGTGGCTCATGCTGACCAATGCAGAATGGGATTATAGTTGTCTCTCTGACATAGAATTGAAACATACTCAGAAAGGGCTGAGCTCTGTGATGTTGTTTGTTCTTCTGGTATCTTATATTGCTTTTACTTTAACAGATTAGATTCCAATTGCATCAATTTTCTGGACTAAATATATTACCCCCCCCCCACCCCGCTTCAATCTGACTTTCCATTTATAGAGTCTCTTCAAGTGCCCTTTCTCAGTTCCCATAACAGTTTTACCATCTAGGGGATAATTCTCATAAAGTTTAATTTGTAGTACTTTCATCAAGAGCTCCCTCTGGTGTACTGGTGGTTTCCTTTTCTTCAATTTTATTTTCTCGCAATTTGCAGCATCCTTTTTTAATCTGCATTTATTTTTTTTAAAAACTTGAATTGAGTTAATCTTACAGCAAAATGTTTAACAGGAACAGCCTGGCTGTTCCTTCTGATACTCTGGTGAAATAATGGTCTCACATATCCCAGGTCCAGAGCTGGCAACCTCAGGAAGCCTGGGTGTTTTAGAGGCACAGGGATGGGTGTGTGGAATAGGTAACTGTCTCAGCAGCATTGCCTAAGGAGCAAGAGTGTATTCCCCCTGCCTGTATGGTGGTAGGGACCAAAGAAAGTGCCCAGATTTATCTGACAATTCGCTGGGTAACCTTGAGATTTAACACATTTATGGAGGTCCCAAAATTTAAGGTATTTGACCATGTTTCGATACTCGAACTTTCTTGCAACAACTTGGCTATTTTTTTTCCCTAAAGCAGGCAAAGTACATGTTGCGGAACTTTAACACAGGAATAGATTCCCACTGACTTCAATGAAATAGAAGAGCAGCAGGGAGCCAAATTAATTGTTAATTTATATCTTTTTAGTTGTCTGAATTTATTTCAAATTTTTAAGCAGTGTCATTTTTAAAGTTTTTATAATGTTCTCATTTATTTAAGTTTTAATAGATGTTCATTACAATTTAATGTTACGAGTGATTCTGAATGTCAGAAACATTCACTATATATTGATGTCTTGAACTGGTGGTCATGTCAATGGGTATGACTTAGCCATCTGTCCGTGCTTTATGAGTTGTGGGCAGGGCTTAGTCTAGCACCTCACATGATAAGAATGTAAGAAATAGGAGCAGGGGTAGACTATCGGGACCGTCAGGGCCTACTCTGCTGTTCAATAAGATCATGGATGCTCTGGCTGTAGACTCAGCTCCACCTACTTGCCTTTTCCACAGCAGCCTTAAGTCCCCTGCTATGCAAAAATCTATCTAACTGTGTCTTAAATATATTTAATGAGGTAGTCTCTACCGCTTTCCTAGGCAGAGAATTTCACAGATTCACTACTCTCTGTGAAAAGTAGTCTCTTCTCATCTGTACCCCCAAATCTTGAGGCTATATGCTCTAGTTCCAGTGTCACTTACCAGTGGAAACAACTTTCCTCCTCTATCTAATTTATCGCTTTCATAATTTTATATGAGATCCCCATTCTTCTGAATTTCAGTGGGTAAAGTGCCAAGCAATTCAAGCTCTCCTCATAGGCTAACCCCTTCATGTCCAGAATCAACCTGGGGAACCTTTGAGCAGCGCCCAATCGGAGACTGAAAGCCTGAGGAGATGTAGTTCACGCAGGTTCTCCGATTGAGTAGAAAAGGCAGCTATTCGCAGCAGTTTAGAGCTTTGAGCAGTGCCCAATCAGCATTCGGGATTGATTGACAAGAACAAATTAAAGTAACTCAGGAGCAAACAGTGCAGCCATTGTTGGAGTGGCATCATTGCAATGAACAGAGTTAGAGTGGGGTTTTTGAGGCTTGAGTGAGAGAAGGCAAAAAATGCTGTAGGTAGAGTTTTTCTGCCCCACAGTTTATTGTTTTCCCTTCTTTATAGTGGCTCAGTTAGGAACAATTGAGATGCCAGGCAGGATAGTGGAATGCACCTCTTGCAGGATGTGGGAAGGCAGAGAGATCTCCATTGTCGCTGATGACTACACCAGTGAGAAGTGCATTCAGCTACAGCTTCTAACACTCTGCTTTAAGGTATTGGAACTGGATGAATGCTGGATCATTCAGGGAGCTGAAGGGGTGATAGATAGGACATATAGGGAGGTAGTCACACCCAAGGTACAGGATACAGGAAACTGGGTGACAGTCAGGAAAGGGAAAGGGGTTAAACAGACAGTGCAGAGTACTCCTGTGGCCACCCCCCTCAACAACAGGGATACCATTTTGGAGACTACTAGGGGGAGATGACCTAGCAGAGGAGAGCCACAGAGGTCAGGTTTCTGACACTGAGTCTGGCTCTGTGACTCGGAAGGATAGAGGGGAGAAGAAGTGAGCTGAGGTGATAGGGGATTCATCAGTTAGGGGAACAGAAAGGAGGTTCTGTGGACAAGATTGAGATTTTGCCTCTCGGGTGCCAGGGTATCGCTGGTCGAGTCCTCAGCATTCTTATGTGGGAGTGTAAACAGCCAGGCATTGTGGTCCATGTAGGTAACAATGACATAGGTAGAAAGAGTGACTAGGTTCTGCAAAGTGAGTTCAGGGAATTGGGTACTAAGTTAAAGGGCAGAACTTCCAGGGTTGTCTTCTCAGGATTGCTACCTGTGCCACATGCTAGTGAGGCCAGAAATAGGAAGATTATACAGTTTTACACATGGCTAAGGAGTTGGTATAGGAGGAAGGGCATAAGATTTTTGGATCATTGGGCTCTCTGTAAAGAGAAGGTGGGACCAGTATGGAAGAGATGGTTTGCCCCTGAACTAGAGTGGGACTAATATTCTAGCCGGAAGGTTTGCTGGTGCTGCACTGGGGCTGGGGGGTTAAACAAGGTTTGCAGGGGAATGGAAAGCAGAATACCAGAACAGATAGTGGAGAGGATGTTGAGACAGATGTTGTTAAGACCTCAGACAAAGTCAGGATTCAAAAGATTGAGCATGGTGCAAATCATGTTCTGAACTCTGTATATTTCAATGCAAGAAGTATCGTAGGAAAGGCGGATGAGCTCCGGGCATGGATCAACACCTGGAATTCTGATATTGTAGCCATTAGTGAGGCTTGGTTGCAAGAGGAGCAGGACTGTCAACGTTCAAAGTAAAATTTATTTTCAGAGTACATACATGTCACAACATGCAACCCTGAGATTCTTTTTCTCAGCAAATTTATAGAACAGTAACTGTAAACTGTAAGCTCAGGAACTGTTAACTGTAAATAAACTGCAGATATAAATAAATAGCAATAGATAATGAGAATGAAATAACAGTATAACAAGTCCTTAAATGAGTTTAGTTATCCTCTTTTGTTCAAGAGCCTGATGATTGAGGGGTAGGAACTGTTCTTGAACCTGGTGATGCAAGTCCAGAGGCAGCTGTACCTTCTACCTGATGGCAGCAGCAAGGAAAGAGAATGATCTGGGTGGTGAGGATCTTTGATAATGGATGCTGCTTTTTATGGCAATATTTCAAGTAGATGTGCACAATGGTTGGGAGGGTTTTACCCATGTGTACAGGGCCGAATACATTACTTTTTGTAGGATTTTCCACTCAAAGGCATTGGTGTTCCCATACCAGGCCAGTCAGCACACCTTCCACCACGCGTCTATAGAAGTTTGCCAATGATTTTGATGACATGCTGAACCTCCGCAGACACCTGAGGAAATAGAGGTGCTGTCATGCTTTCTTCGCAATAATATTTATATGATGGGTCCAGGACAGGTCCTTTGAGATAGTGACACCAAGGAATTTAAAGTTACTGACCCTCTCCACCTCTGAATCTCCGACGATTACTGGCTCATGGACCTCTGGTTTCCTTCTCCTGAAGTCAGTTCCTTGGACTTATTGACATTGAGTGAGAAGTTGTTGTTATTACACCACTCAGCCAAGTTTACAGTCTCCCTCCTGTGTGCTGATTCATCACCCCCTTTGATACAGCCCATAGCAGTGGTGTCATCAGCAAACTTGTGTAGGGAGTTGGAGCTGTACTTAGCCACACAGTCACAGGTGTAAAGCAAATAGAGCAGGCAGCTACATACACATCCCTGTGGTGCTCCTGTGCTAATGGAGATTGTGGAGGAGATGTTTTTGCCAAGCAGAACTGACTGGGGTCTGTAAGTGAGGAAATCCAGGATCCAATTGCACAAGGGGGGTATTGAGGTCCAGGTCTTGGAATTCACTGATTAGTTTTGAGAGGATGATGGTGTTAAATGCTGAGCTGTAATTGATAAAGAGCATAATGATGTATGCATCTTTGCTGTCTAGATGTTCCAGAGTTGTGTGAAGAACCTGTTGCTTCGGTAGGCAAATTGGAGCAGATCCAGGTCACCATTCAGACAGGAGCTGATGATATTTCAACACCAGCCTCTTGAAACACTTCATCACCGTGGATGTAAGTGCCATTGGGCAATAGTCATTTAAACGGGTTGCCATGCTCTTCTTGGGCACCAGTACGATTGAAGCCTGCTTGAAGCAGGTGGGTACTACACGTTGCCGGAGCAAAAGTTTGAAGATATCCGTGAACACACCAACCAGTTGGTTGGCACAGGTCTTCAGTACTCGGCCAGGTACTCCGTTTGGTCCAGGTACTTTCCTTGTATTCACTCTCTTGAAAGCAGCCCACCCATCATCTTCAGATACTGAGACCAAAGGATCATTAGGAGAGATAGAGGTGTGTGATGGTTCCTCCCTATTCTGGTGGTCAAAGTGAGCATAGAAGGCATTGAGCTCATCTGAAAGCAAGGCTCTCCTCTCCCCTATGTCACAAGGTTTAGCTTTGTAGGAGATGGTGGTATTCAACACCCTGCCACAGCTGTCCAACATCCCTCGTTGTTGAGCTCAATTTTCCAGGATAGTGAGGTGTTATTGGTGGAACTGACCACCCAACAATCCGAGGGATTTAGAGGAACAAAGTTGTAGAGAGGTCGCACACTGTTCCAAGAAACATAAGGTTGTTATAGTAGGTGATTTTAACTTTCCACATATTGACTGGGATTCCCGTACTGTAAAAGGACTAGATAGGATAGGCTTTGTTAAATGTGTTCAGGAAAGTTTTATTAATCAGTACATGGAAGTCACAATGTGAAAGTGTGCGATACTTCATCTGCTATTAGGGAGTGAGACAGGGCAGGTGACAGTAGTTTGTTTAGGTGAACATAGAACATAGAATAGTACAGCACAGTACAGGCCCTTCGGCCCACAATGTTGTGCCGATCCTCAAACCCTGCCTCCCATATAAGCCCCCACCTTAGATTCTTCCATATACCTGTCTAGTAGTCTCTTAAACTTCACTAGTGTATCTGCCTCCACCACTGACTCAGGCAATGCATTCCACACACCAACCACTCTCTAAGTAAAAAACCTTCCTCTAATATCCCCCTTGAACTTCCCATCCCTTACCTTAAAGCCATGTCCTCTTGTATTGAGCAGTGGTGCCCTGAGGAAGAGGCGCTGGCTATCCACTCTATCTATTCCTCTTATTATCTTGTACACCTCTATCATGTCTCCTCTCATCCTCCTTCTTTCCAAAGAGTAAAGCCCTAGCTCCCTTAATCTCTGATCATAATGCATACTTTCTAAACCAGGCAGCATCCTGGTAAATCTCCTCTGTACCCTTTCCAATGCTTCCACATCCTTCCTATAGTGAGGTGACCAGAAATGGACACAGTACTCCAAGTGTGGCCTAACCAGAGTTTTATAGAGCTGCATCATTACAGCGCGACTCTTAAACTCTATCTCTCGACTTATGAAAGCTAACACCCCATAAGCTTTCTTAACTACCCTATCCACCTGTGAGGCAACTTTCAGGGATCTGTGGACATGTACCCTGAGATCCCTCTGCTCCTCCACACTACCAAGTATCCTGCCATTTACTTTGTACTCTGCCTTGGAGTTTGTCCTTCCAAAGTGTACCACCTCACACTTCTCCGGGTTGAAATCCATCTGCCACTTCTCAGCCCACTTCTGCATCCTATCAATGTCTCTCTGTAATCTTTGACAATCCTCTACACTATCTACAACACCACCAACCTTTGTGTCGTCTGCAAACTTGCCAACCTACCCTTCTACCCCCACATTCAGGTCGTTAATAAAAATCACGAAAAGTAGAGGTCCCAGAACAGATCCTTGTGGGACACCACTAGTCACAATCCTCCAATCTGAATGTACTCCCTCCACCACCACCCTCTGCCTTCTGCAGGCAAGCCAATTCTGAATCCACCTGGCCAAACTTCCCTGGATCCCATGCCTTCTAACTTTCTGAATACATTGCATTCAGTGATCACAATGTCATTAGTTTCAAAGTAAGTCTGGAAAAAGATAGATCTGGTCTGCAGGTTGAGATTCTAAGTTGGAGAAAGGCCAACTTTGGTGGTATCAGAAATGATCTGGCAAGTGCGGATTGGGACAGGCTATTTTCTGGCAAAGGTGTACTTAGTAAGCAGGGGGCCTTCAAAAATGAAATTTTGCGTACATGGCTTGCATGTGCCTATCAGAATAGAAGGTAAAGATAGCAGGTGTATGGAACCTTGGTTTTCAAGAGATATTGAGGCCCTGGTTATGAAAAAAAAGAGGTGCATTGCAGGTGTAGACAGGTAGGCACAAATGAGACGTTTATGGAATATCAGAAATGCAAGAGAATACTTAAGAAAGAAATCAGGAGAGTAAAAGAAGGCACAAGATTGCCCTAGCAGACAAGGTGAAGGAGAATCCTTAGGGATTCTATAGATCTGTTAAGAGCCAACAGTTTGCAAGGGATAAAATTGGTCCTCTGGAAGATCAAAATTGTAATCCATGTCTGGAACCTAAAGAAATGGGGGAGATCTTAAATGCATTTTGTTTCGCATCTGCATTTACTCAAAAGATGGACACAGAGTCTTGGGCATCTGAAACCTGGCGGAGCCCATCCCTCTCCAGGTTTGACTACAGCCGATTTCCTCCAACTAGGTGGCTCGACTTAGTCCTGAACATATGGCCGTTATAGTTCATCTGAGAACCTTTCCGCCTTGGCCGGTGACTTCATCATGAAAGTCTTTCGCCTAGTGGTGCTGTGTTAACACCAACCCCTCACATGGTTTAGCCCGCCAGCTGAAGCTGCTTACCGGGGTATTGCGCTTGGAGCCAACACGTGAGAGATTTAGCAGATGGACGAGGACCAGTGATGCCTGTCCACCCTGTCTAGTAGGGAGCAGCATGCCAGGCATCAAAGGTACTACCTCTATCCAGAGCCCCCTATACCCCAATGCATGGACTAGATGGGCCAAAAGGCCAGTTCCTATGCTGTACTTTTTACCTCCTCTGTGCCGCCTCCAAAGCCACTATATCTTTCCTCAAGTAAGGAGATTAAAACTACACACAATACTCCAGCTGTGGCCTCATCTGTACCCTGTATAACCCCCCTGCGCTTAAATTCAAACCCTCTGGCAATGAAGGCCAGCATTTCATTTGCCTTCTTGATAACGTTTTGCACCTGTAAGCCAACCTTTTATGGTTCATGCAATAGCACTCTGCATAACAATATGCTCTAATCTTCAACATTTAAATAACAATCTGGCCCTCTAATTTTATTCCTTTGTATGACCTTGAATTTATCAACATTGCAGTGCATCTGCCAGACCTTTGCCCGCTCACTTAACCTATCTATATCTCCCAGTAGGCTGTTCGTATCCACAGCAGAATTTGCTTTTCCACACAAATTAGTGCAATCAGCAAACTGAGATTACCAGTGCTCTCTTCCAAATTGTTAAGTATATTGTGAAGAGCTGCAGGCTGAACACTGACCCTGTGGCACTCTGCTCATCACTGACTGCCAGCCAGAGAAACATCCATTTAGCCCAACAATAATAGCTCCTCTCAGTTAACCAATCCTCTATCAATGGAAGTACATTGCTCTCAACTCCTGAATCCGTATCTTAAGGATAAGTCTTTTATTCAGCACCTTATTAAATGCGTTCTGGAAACCCAGCATCCACTTGTACCCTTCCATCCGCTGTGCTCATTATGTCCTCAAAGAACTCCAGTCAAAATTGTTTGTCCAGCAGGGCTTACCCTTCATGCTGTGTCTGAATGAGAACCACTTCGATCCAGATGTCTCACTATTTCTTCCTTAATGATAGCTTCAAGCATTGTCCCGACAACAGATGTTAAGCTAATTGTCTTATGGTTACCTACATCCTTTTTTAAACAGTGGCACAATATTCACCATCTTCCAACCCACCCATGCCTGCCCCGTGTCCAAAGAACTTTGGTAAATTGTCACAAACGCGCCATTTCTTTCAGTACTCTGGGACGCATCCCATCAGGACCAGGGCACTTGTCTACCTTTAGGCCCACTAGCCTGCTGCTGCTGATCACTGCTTCTTTTCAATGATTGTATCAAGATAATAACGTCTCCTGAAAGAGAGACGTTAATGTTTCAGGTTGAAGATCCTTGATCAGAACTCAGAGAAAGAGAAGCAGTTAGTTAGCAGAGGAGGCAAAGGGGAATGAATGGATCTCGCAGGTGCCAGATGGGCAACTTTATGTTGCAGTTCTCTGTTAGCCAGGAAGATACAGGAAATATGCACCTTCTGAAAGAAGCAGGTCTACTTGTGACTAAGGCACAATTGCAATTGTAAAGAATTGTCTCACAATTTTACCTTCCTAACAAGTGATGAATTACTCCGCAGTTTTCATCACACTCAGCCCTGTGTGAACAGGCAGTGATGCAAGTCATTGGTAGCAATGCAAATTGTAATGCAGCCTGTCCGTTCAGATTAAATAATCATAACCACAAGGTGGTGCTATAACCAAAGATTGTGTGTGCCTTGAATCCCCTAAAACTAAATTGTGTCAGTGATTAAATAGCCTGTTATTGGAAACAATTTTAAAACAAAAACTTCTTTACACGATATATTGATTGCTGTCCATCTTAGTTATCAGCTGACTCTCTGTGGGTAAGATTATTGTCTGTCAGCCAATGGTTTGTAAATTTATGATACTCGGTGATCTTCAGGCTCACAGATTAAGCACAAAATCCAGACTCACTGACTGCTACACTGACAGAGCTACGGTCTGCAAGATAAAATGTTAAACTAGACTTAGTTTTTCTCTCTTTGGGGTACACATGGCCTTGTATGAAAAGAGAATGACTTGACTTCAGAAGAGGAATCCTGAACAATAATGTAGGAATTTCATTAAAATTCCTACAAATGTATCATCAAATGACTTAGACCATTGCTGTTTCTAACACATCATCATGCAGAAATTAGCTGAAGACTTTCTACAATTACAGCAGTAGCATTACTTCAGAATTACTGAGTTGGTTGCAAAGCACAGAGATTGCAAAAGATGCTGTACAATGCTATTTTCCTTTCTTTATCTGTGCAATTACAGTGGCGCGGCTAATGTAGATGAACTGAACACACTGATGAGGGAGAGGGAGAAGTGGAGAGTCCGTCGTCGTGCCCGACACCGGCCCCCTAGGCCTGAGTTGACGTAGTGGTCGTAGTAGTAGTATCTGTGCAATTCGTCAATGTGAATTATCCAGGACGACATGCATCTGATGGTAATGGGGGCCTCCTTTTGGAGGTTCCAATCCTGGTATAGCTCTAACATGATCTAAATGGGATTGAGTGGCACTGAGCAACTTTCAATGTGCTGCTAAATTGAAGTCATTATAGGATGCACATAGAATAATCTCCTTTTCACTTAGATCACCACCAACTTTGACAAAAGAGACAACATAACCTTGGAGCTCTGTAGTGTGGTGTGTGCCAAGTCACCACGGTGATCTGCCACATTTGGTGTAGGCCTAGTGTTGTCTTTTATTTTACAACCAAATAACTTTACTTGTATAGAAGTGTCAATGCAGTTAAACTTCTGAAGGGCTATGAGAAATGCAATTAAAACAAATAGACACATCAAAGGAGATACCAAAATAACACATAATATGAAACTAGTTCATAAACATGGGTTTAGGGTACACCTTAAAGGAGGAGAAAGAGGGAGGAAGCTATAAAATGTTAGAGTTGAGACAGATGAGGACATAGATGTGAAATGGGGTAAGTAGCTATACAAATGGAAGCTATTTTATTCTGTTCCTAAACCTAGAGGCCCCTGTCTCCCACAATGACCCTAAGCTTGAGAGCCTTTGTCTCCCACACTGCAACAGAACATCCATAACTAAAGAGGACAATATGGCTTTCTGGGGAGACTGAAAATGGCAGCCTCCACTTCGGGTGAGCTGGAGCCAAGTGCTTTTGATGCATCACTCTTCGTGCACATGAGTAATGGAGCCTGGGATTAAAATGGAAAACGAACTTTGTGGAACCAACTGAGCTGGAACTGAAGATCAGTCTGGGAAGATCACAGCTTTCCTCTGTGGATTCAGCTGCTCCCTATTTCACTGCCCAGTTTTGGAGAAACTTTAACTATGCCCAAATGTTACATTTACCTCACCTTTACGTTAAAATTGTCTACTCAAATGTCTTTTCAAATTACAGTGTCTGTTGTGTGGCTGTTTCTATTTCTAGGAGAGAGAAAGTACATAATGCCATTCGAATATTGTTGGTTAAAACTTTCCACTCAGGCCACATGGTGCCAGATTGCAACAATATCCTTCAAGTTTAAGTTCTTCCCTCCTCCCCACCTGGAGTTCAGTGATTTAGGCAACAATTTCAGGTGCATGAGCCTGTTGAATAGATTGGAGTTTTCCATGCCTTGCTCTTTAATAAGCTAATGCTTGATTGCACTGTCCTCACAAACTAACCAGGCCATCTCCAACCTCGTGACAATTTTCCAAGTCCTTGCATGTGTTGCTTTTTCCCAAATGCACGCTCGTCTTTTCTGGAACGCCTTTCAATCCCTTCACTTAGATTGCCACTCACGTCATAGCACAGATTGCTTTAACCGAAAGTATTAATACAAGAATGTCATGTTTACCTGCTCTGGCCCATATTTGACAGCAGACCCATAAAACTGTAGTTGGCTCATATAGCTGGCTTACCAATCAGTTTGTTTGTATAATAATCTCTGCATCACAGAAAGGGAAATAATTAGTTGGACAATTCACCATAGGCTTCACAGCAGACCCATAAAACTGTAGTTGGCTCATATAGCTGGCTTACCAATCAGTTTGTTTGTATAATAATCACTGCATCACAGTAAGGGAAATAATTAATTGGACAATTCACCATAGACTTGATGTGTTGCAGCTCCTTCTACATTGTTTTGAAATATGAGATAGATTCGGGAACCCAGTGAATCCAAAACATCCACATCTGTCCACAGTGTTGTCAGTCAGCAGCCTGACATATTCATAACATATACTGTACTTTGTAGACCACACATCAGACTTGATCATCATAAACATTAGGTGCATCCTTCCCAATTGTGGAAGGGTAGGCAGGACACTGGTATCCAAGTGGATGAGAGTAGCCTTGGGAATGTGGAGCATAGATTCTGGACCTGCCAGCATCATATCAAACACTGACAAGGAAGCCTCCTGATCATCACCTACTGCCTTTTCTCAGCTGAAGAATCCGTGTTCTTCCATGTTGAATAATATCAAGACTACATCATGTATTCTAGATAGGAGACCTTTAATATCCACCACCCGGCTTGGCTTGGTGACACCACCACCGACTGAGCAGTTTAAATATTGTGACAGTGTGTTGGTAGGTTCAAGTTGGAATATCCTCCTTCTCTAGTCTTGAGATTTCACCTTGTGTGGGATCGACTAATGAACTGATAATTTTCCTTCCTATTATTGAGACATTTGTGGTATGTTCCCTACAGAATAATGTATAATACACAATAATGTATTATATCCATGAAGCTAAGCAATCAAGTCTGCCCCTGCGACATCTAATATTTAGGGTAGAACAACAAGATACCATGTCAATTCAGGAATTTGGAAAGACCATTAAGGAACACAAATAAGGAAGTCAGTTCTTTTTTTGATAAAGAAGAAATGCTAAAGTGGCAAAACTGTTACCTTTATAACTCTGAAGGCAAGGAACAAAAGAGATTCGATCAAATTGTTCATCATGGTAACACACACAAAATGCAGGGGAATTCAACAGGTTGGATGTTTATTCCTCTCCATAGATGCTGCCTGACCTGTTGAATTTCCCCAGCACTTTTTGTGTGTTTTGTTCTGGATTTCCAGCATCCACAGAATCTCTTGTCTTCACCATGGTGATAGTTTCGCATCAGGAAAACACAAGTCAAAAATGAGGAAATTGAATGTGCTCATCCATGCAGTTATGAAGGAACTATCAGTGGAAATTACCCTGTTGAGAGAGTCAAAAATGTACAAAATGAACTGAAAGTACCAGAGAGGCCAAAGCTGATGATGTGGTCTGGGCTGTTATCGGATTCTATTACTTCTGTGAATCAGTTCACATTCTGTTGTGTCCTCTGTCTTGAGTCACTTCATTATTGGAGAGGTTTGAGGCAGAGCTGAACACTAAAGGCATTAGCAAGTAATGCATTGTGCTTGTGTGGGACTCCTGTAGCAATATAGGGCTGAGATCCCTGGCCAACTTCATTTATGCTTCTGCCACTTCAGCTAAGTTCTCCTCGACTCCTCTAAGTTTTCCTTTGGCCACTCCTGATTTTAATTGGAGTGGCTGTGGCTGTCAGAAGGCCATCATGTCCGGCTCACATCACTGCTGTCTGTCAGGGAAGGGCTGGCAATGTGTAGCTTCATCAGTGATGTGCCCTCTGTCACAAAGTCAAACCTGAGGATGTTCAGATTGTCCAGTGTTCAGTTCCAGTTGGAGCTCCTCAAATACTGAAGCAGAATATGGCTGTGTATCCTGGACAACATAAAGGCATGAACTGACATGGAGCGAGTTACTGAGTCCCAGACAATAACCATCTCCAACTTTCTTTTGGCATAAAATGGCATTAGCACGAGTGATTTTCTCTTTCAACCCTGAGAGCCCCTTTGATTAGAGACCTAACTGAAGTTCTCATGTAAATACTGTGCTCTGAGGGTTGGTCAGATAATGAAGCTGGATGTCCTGTGACATGCAGCCCATCTGACTCCCCAAAGCCTTTCCACCATTCAGAAGACAGAAGTTTAAGGACATACTGTACCTGAGAACTATAGTATAGCTAGTTCAAGCTTGGTTTGTTTTTTTCTTGAAGCAGTAATTAAGAAAATAAAAATAGACACCTGGGAAATTTGAGCTGATAAAGGAAGGCTACGAAAGATTTGTTAAAGGTAAACCACGTTTGACCACCATGGACTATGGACTCGTCCCTCTAATTGTGTTTCTTCTTGCACAACTGTCTTGTTTGGCACAGTCTTTTTTCTCTCTCTCTCTCTTTACAATCACGCACAGTTCATGTTTAGTGTGTTGTCTGAACCTGCATGCCTGTGATATTGCTGCAAGCAAGTTTTTTCATTGTACCTGCACCACACCTTAATTATACACATGACAACTAAACTCAACTTGACTTGATTTTTATAACATAAAATTGTAGAAAGTGTGAACACAAGAACATAAAAAATAGGAGCAGGAGTCGGCCATCTGGCCTGTCGAACCTGCTCCACCATTCAATAAGATCATGGCAGATCTGGCCACGGACTCATCTCCACCTACCTGCCTTTTACCCATAACCCTTAATTCCCCTACTATGCAAAACTCTATCCAAGAGGGGGAATGTGCTGGATAGTATCTTCATGGGTTTTCAGAAGGTATTTGGTCAAATTGAGACCCATGAAGTTAAAGGTCGCTGGCAGCATGAATAGGAAATTTGTTTGAAGATATTTTGTAGATTGGTGGTAACTGAATGCTTTTCGGTGTAGAGGATGGTGGAAGTTATGTTTCCCAGGGTTTATTGATAGTATTAACACAATTTTAAAATTTATTTGGGCATGGATCTATAGGGTAAAATTTCCATATCTGAGTATGACATAAAACTTGAAAATGTTGTGAACAGTGACAGGGGACGCAACAGACCACATGAAGGCAGGAACCGACAGATTTAATGCACTGACAACAGCAGGTGAAAACTTGCACGCTGAAATGTGAAGTGACAGAAAGAGCAGAGACAAAGTAGGCTAAAGATGAAAGATTTTTGCACCAGTGTTTAGCACAGTCTTTTCCTTCTCTCTTTGCTCTCCTGTATAATTTATGTTTTGTATGTTGTCTGAATTTGCATGCCTGTGATTTTTAAATTTATTTTATTGAGATACAGCACAGAACAGGCCCTTCCGGCCCTTTGAGCTGCACCACCAACAATGTGGTTGCAAGCAAGTTTTCCATTGTACCTCACCCTTGTGCACATGACAATCTACCTCATTAGGGCCTTTCACCTTATCATCTACCTGCTTTGGACTTTCTCTGTAACCGTAACCATAACAATATATCTGTGTTCTGTTACTGCACTGCTCTTGTACCACTTTTAAGTATTTATGTTTTGAAATGATCTGGGTGGATGGCTTGAAAGTTTATCACTGCATCTTGATACTTGTGACAATAACAAGCCAATATATATTTTATATATATTTAATAAATGGCAGTTGTAAGGCTGTGTTGACACACCTGCATATGCTTATCAATCCCTGAACGGGGAAGCCTTTGTTCAAATAATGTAAATGGGATTTTGGGATTCATGAGCTGAAACGGCACATAGAAGAAGAAAATGCAGGAAGCACTCAACAAGTCGGGCAGCCTCTGTGGAAGGAGAAACAGGAATGATGTTTCAGGTCTTTGCCCTTTCATCAGCATTAGGAAAGAGAGGAAACAAGTTAGTTTTAATTTGAACTGTAGATGGGCATTTAGGTTAAAGGGAATATCTCTGATAGGAAAGGTGGTGAAGAAAAAACATTTTTTGATTCAAATTATGAGTGAGCTGGTGCTGCTGTAGGGGGGAGTTTTTGTCACTTCTGAACTGAAATTCAGATTCCTGGTCAGATTAGCTTTGTCTGTTTTCTGAACTGGACCAACACGCTCAGCTAGACGGACTGAAATGGCTCCCTACAAGCTGCAGTCAACCTGGCTGCCTTTCAGTTTCGGAGATCTTACCCTGTATCTTCATATCCAAAATCATTAATACATATAAAAAGTGCGGTGAGGCCAGCATGGGCCCATGGAGAGCATTAATTTTGACATCACAGTCCACTTACAGTGTCCCCTGTAAAATGACCTGATATTAGCTCCAGGTTGTCACTGCTTAACCCAAGGCACTAAGCCAATATTGCACTCACTACCCACTTAAATTATAATCTTGCGTTCTTACCAATGTAACAAAGTCTGGAAATAACATTAAGTGAAGGTTGCTGTCATGAATCAGACTTTCTGTTTCTTGCTGATTTGTCTATCCCTCCCACACAAAACACAGGTTCTTGTGGAGAACGGTTCTGCAACCAGCAAATGACCACTCTCCATGGGTAAACGCTGATAAAAGACCCAACAGAATCTGCAGCAGGCCTGCGTATGTTCTATTGGACACACAGAGGGGGCAGTATAGGGATATTCAGGTGAGAGGGGGAGGTCCTGTTAATCCTCAACATTTATTTCAGACTCCAAGGTCAAACATAGACAAGGAAACCTCCTCTTGATTACTGTCCTCTCTCAGGCTATGCACGTTTTTCCTCCATTGGAGGGAGAACCGAACATATCAAAGGCCCTTTGGATGGGTATCTTCAATGTCCATTACCAATAGGTCGTACCTGCATAAACCTGGGCATCCATGAGGTACCGTAAATGATTAGCAACAAAACTGGTTTCCACCACAATCTGTAATCTCAAAGCCTGGCAAACCACCCCTCTACCAACGCTATCAAATCAGGGATTGACCCAGGTTCGGTGGAGAGGGTTGAAGAACGGCGGGGCCAGCCCAAAATTCGGGGAGGAGATTTGGGATGGAGATGAGGAGGAACTTCTTTTTCCAGAGAATGATGAGTCTGTGGAATTCTCTGCCCAATGAAACCATGGAGGCTACCTCAGTATATGTTTAAGACAAGGGTGGATATATTTTTGCATAGTAGGGAAATTAAGGGTTATGGGGAAAAGGCAAGTAGGTGGTGATGATGGCCAGATCAGCCATGATCTTATTGAATGGCAGAGCAGGCTCGACAGGCCAGATGGCCGACTCCTGCTCCTATTCCTTATGTTCTTAAGTATTCACAACCATGTTTATGAAACATGAAGATGATGATCCATCACAGCTTCCCTCTGAAAACAGTCTTCCCACATATCAAGAAATAGCAACCATCACTGGATACACTTGTAGGCATGGGAGAGACAACATCCCAAATGTGGCCTTGAAACCCCATGCTTTAACCAAGATTCTCCAGTACAGTTATACCACTGGAATTTATCCATCAGTGTAGAAAATTACTGAGCTGTGTCCTGACCATGGAAGCAAACAAATCCAAATAATAATTAAAATTCAAAGTAAATTTATTATCAAAGTACAGATATGTCACCATATACTACCCTGAGAATCATTTTTTTCAGGCATTCACAGTAGAACAGAGAAATACAACAGAAGCAATGAAGAAAACACACACACACACACACACACACACACACACACACACACACACAAAGACTGACAAAAAAACAATGTGAAAAAGAAGCCAAACTGTGCAATCAATCAATCAATCAATCAATAAATAAATAACTGCGAACATGAGTTGTAGAGTCCTTGAAAGTGAGCCTGTACATTGTGGAATCTGTTCATGGTTGAAGTGAGTGAAGCTATCCATACTGGTTCAGGAATTTGATAGTTGTAGGGTCATAACCTGTCCCCGGTGGTGTGGGTCCTAAGGCTCCTGTACCTCCTCCCTGATGGCAGCAGCAAAAGGAGAGCATGGTCTGGATGGTGAAGGTCCTTGATGATGGTCTACTTTCAATGATGAGCTCAATGATGGAACGTATCAACTACAGTAGTGCCAAGGGGCAGTTAAACTGCTCACTAATGCCCATTTTGGACTTTGCCAGGATACTTGGCTCCAGACCCTGTGGAAAGCCTATCTGAGGAGATTGCAGCAGGAGTAGCTCAAAGGAGTGGCCTTGGTTCAACCATCTTCACTTGCTTCATCAATAACTTCCCATAAGGACGGAAGTAGGGATTGTCCAATGTTTCATTCAGACCTCTACTGTAGATGCTCATGGCTGCATAGCCAAGACTGTGACACTAATGTCACGTGACTCCTAATTAACAAGTGACATTCATAATGCCCAATGCCAAACAGTGACCATCATCATCAAGGAAGGTTCTGCCCACCTATTCCTACCATTGAATGGTACCACTGTGGCTGAATCCTTTCCTGGGTCTCACCAGTCACTGGAAACTCAACACATGACAACAGCTGAAAGAGCAGGTCAGAGGCTGGCCATCTTATGTTAGCCAAACAGAGACAAATTACCTCCTGAAACCGTGGCACAAGTCCAGAATGGGATGAAACATCATCCATTTGCCTGATCAGTGCAATTGGAATGAACATCTGAGAACTTCAGCAGAATCCAGGACAAAGCAGCTCACTTCATTGGTGCTTTTTCAAACCCCTGAACATTCACACCCTTCACTAATGATGCACCATGACTGTGTATGACTTACAGACGCAACAGCACCTCCCAAACCTTCTTCAGACTCTGGCTTATCTGTGAGCTATGCACAATGGGAGCAGGCCATTCAGGCCTTCAATACAATTGTGGCTGATCATCTACCTCTAAACCCATACTCCTTGATGCCTTTTGCGCATAGATATCTACTAATATTTTTAAATATATGGCATCCAGTCTCCTGTGGTCCTAAATTCCTTAAGTTTACTGCTCTTTGAATAAAGAAATTTCTCATTTCAATCCTAAATGCTTCAGCCTGTATTCTCAAACTGACTGTTCCTGACATCCTCCCTATGTCCAGTCTGCTTAGCTGTGTTAGAACTTTATATTTCAATTAAATCTCCTCTCATTCTCTCCTAAACTCTTGTGAATACAGGTCAAATTGATCCAGTTTCTCCTCAAATGACAGTACTGTCATCCCAGGAATTGGTGTGGTAAACCTTTGCTTCATTTCCATATGACGTCCTTCTCAGGCAAGGAGAACGAACCACTCCAGTTGTAGACTCAGCAAAACTCAATATAAATGTAGTATAACATCCTTGTTCCTTTATTCAAAACCTTTTGCAATGTATGTCAACATGCCATGTGTTTTCTTAACCACATTCTGCAACTCTTTGATGCACAATGTAAATCAACATTTCACAACCTCGTTCTCTCTTTAAATAAGTTACTCTTAAAGTCATAGTTATAGAACACTACTGCACTGAATCAGGCCATTCTGCCATCTAGTCTGTGCTAGAACCATTATTCTGTCTAGTCCCATTCACCTGTGCCCAGGCCATAGTCCTCCAGACCCCTCCCATCCATGTACCTACCCAAGTTTCTCTTAAGTGTTGAAATCAACCCCACCTTCACCCCTTGCGCTGGCAGCTGATTCCTCACTCTCACCACCCACTGAGTGATGAAGTTCTCCCTCATGTTCCCCTTTAACATTTCACCTTTCACCCTTAATCCATGACCTCCAGTTGTAGTCTCACCCAACCTCAGAGGAAAAAGCCTGCTTGCATTTACCCTTATCAATATCCCTCATAATTTTGCACATCACTATCAATTCTCCGCTCAATCTTCTACGTTCTAGGGAATGAAGTTGTAATCTATCCAACCTTTCCCTGTAACTCAAGTCCTGGCACCATCCTTGTAAATTTTCTCCACATTCCTTCATTCTTATTTACATCTTTCCTATAGGCAGTTGACCAGAATTGGGCACAATACTCCAAATTAGGCCTCACCAATTTCACCATAACATCTCAACTCCTGTACTCAATACTTTGCTCTATGAAGGCCAATGTTTCAAAAGCTTTCTTTATGACTCTACCTATGATGCCGCCTTTAAGGAATTATGGATATGTATTCCCAGATCCGTCTGTTCTACCAGGCTCCTCAGTGCTATGCTGCTCACCGTGTAAGACCTACCCTGCTGGTCCTCCAAAATTTATCCAAATACTTATATATCCAGTCCCTAGAACACCTTCCAATAGGTTTCCCACTACTGATGTCAGACTCACCTGCCTATAATTTCCTAGCTTATTCTTAGAGACTTTATTGAACAACAGAACAACATTAGCTATCCCACAATCCTCTGGCACCTCACCTCTGGCTAGGGATGTTTTAAATATCTCTGCTATGACCCCTGCAATTTCTGCACTAGCATCCCACAGGGTCTGAGGGAACACATTGTCAGACCCTGAGGATTTATCCACCCTAATTTACCTCAAGACAACAAACACCTCCTCCCCGGTAATCTGTACATGGTGCCTGGCCTCACTGCTGCATAGCCTGATACCTATAGCCTCTGGGTCCATCTCTTGAGTAAATACAGTTGCAAAAATCCATATAAGATCTCCCCCATCTCTTTCATCTCACACATAGGTTACCACTCCAGTCGTCCAGGGGACCAGTTTTGTCCCTTGCTGCCAATCCCCATTCCCCCTCCTGACAGTCACCCAGTTTACAGTCTGCTACACCTTGGGTGTAACTACCTCACTGTACGTCCTGAATATAAACCCGTCAGCCTCCTGAATAATCCGAAGTTCATCCATTTCTAACTCCATCTCCTGAACATGGTCTGTTAGAAGCTGCAGCTGGATACACTTCTTGCACATGTAGTCATCAGGGACACTAGAGATCTCCCGCCCTTCCCACATCCCGCAAGAGGAGAATAAATAACAAGAAAAAAATTACCTATGACCTAATGTCTCCTCGCTAAAGCCTCGATGAGCTAACGCCTCAGCTCCCCACTCCAACACTAGCCCACTCACACATTCACTGCTCCCATTAAACCTAACTTTTTTTAAGGGTAAGAGAAAATAGGCAGATGCTGGAAATCAACGTTATGCACACAAAATGCTGGAGGAACTCAGCGGGCCAGACAGCATCTATGGCCCGAAACGTTGACTGTTTACTCTTTTCCATAGATGCTGCTTGGCCTGCTGAGTTCCTCCAGCATTGTGTGTGTATTACTCTTTTTGTTGGACCTTGCCAGGTGCCTATGTGCAATCTAATGTCTCCTCGGGACTGTGGAGTGCAAAATGTGCCAACTGTACCCACTTGCTTCTTTTAAACTCTCTCCCTCCAGTTAATCCGGTGTCTCCTCAGAATAGTGGCAGGTAAAAGTGTGCCAAGTGCCCCCACTCACTTCTTTTAAACTCTCTCCCCCTCCAAGCAGTCTGGCATAGCTTCAGCTTTTCCTACCTGTCATTAACTTTGCATTAGTCCACTTGATACTACAATCTCTCATTTGTTCGCCAGTCACTTTGCTAAATTTCTGATGCAGGGTTTTGACCTGAAATGCTGGCAATTCCTTCCCCCCACCACCACCCCACCCCAACAGAAGGTGCTTGACCTTCTGGGCTCAACTAGCAAATTGTATGTTGCTCCAAATTTCAACATCTGCAGTCTCTTACATCTCCAACATATTACAACCTGTTCCCTCATTATAATCATTGCTATACATCGTGAATGAGAATCCCTGTGCAACTAGTTGTTGACTACTGCCCTGAAAAAGACCAATTTATTCCTAATCTGTTTCCTGTCAATCAACTCCAGCCCATAACCATATCTTACCGAAAATCCCATGTGGTTTATTTTCACACACTAACCTTTAGAAATCCAAGCACACCATTTCCATTGGTTTATCTTATCTATCCTAACAGTGGTGTTGCACCAACAACTTTGTTATCAACATCAGTAAGACCAACGAATTGATTGTGGACTTCAGGAAAGGGGAAGTTGAGGGAACGCATACCAGTCCTCCTCGAGGGATGAACAGTGGAGAGAGTAAGCAGTTTCAAGTCCCTGGGTGTCAACATCACTGATGATTTTGCAAAGGCACGACATTGGCTATATTTCATTAAGAGTTTGAGGAGACTTCAATAGAAACATAGAAAACCTACAACACAATACAGGCCCTTCGGGCCACAAAGCTGTGCCAAACATGTCTTTACCTTAGAGATTACCTAGGGTTACCAATAGCCCTCTATTTTTCTGAGCTCCATGTACCTGTCCAGGAGTCTCTTAAAAGACCCTATTGTATCTGCCTCCACCACCGTCACTGGCAGCCCATTCCACGCACTCACCACTCTCTGCATAAAAAACTTACCCCTGACATCTCCTCTGTACTTACTTCCAAGCACCTTAAAACTGTGCCCTCTTGTGCCAGCCATTTTAGCCCTGGGAAAAAAACCTCTGACTATCCACACGATCAATACCTCTCATCATGTCACCAAACACTCATAAATTTCTACAGATATACTGTAGAGAGCATTCCAACTGGTTGCATCTCTGTCTGGTATGGAGGGGCTTTTGCACTGGGTCAGAAAAAGCTGCAGAAAGTTGTAAACCTAGCCAACTCCATCATGGGCAGTAGCCTCCCCAGCACCAACGACACTAGATCGATGACTCAACACCACAGTATCCATCATTAAGGACCCCCATCACCTAGGGCATGTTCTCTTCTCATTGCTACCATCAAGGAGGAGGTAGAGGAGCCTGAAGACGCACATTCAATGCTTCAGGAATAGCTTCTTCCCCACCACCATCAGATATCTGAATTGTCAATGAACCCATGTACACTAGTCCCGTTTGGTGGCGTAATAATATCAGCGCCAGACTCTGGAGCGAAGGTTCCCCAGTTCAAATCCAAGTCGGGTTGAGCATCGAGCTAGCAACTCGGCCTTGTAAAAACAAGAACGGCTTGCTACGGAAACACCGTCATGATGGTGCCCCGATAACTCCACTGCCGAGTTAAGGGGTATTCTTCTTCTTCCATGTACGTTACCTCACTATTTTATTTTTGCACTAGCTATTTAATTTATATATATATATTTCTTATTGTAAGGTTTTTTTATTGTTATGTACTGCAATGCACTGCTGCAAAACTACAAATTTCATGACATACATCAGGATATTAAACCTGATTCTGTTACAGTTCTGTGCAAAAATCTTATATATATAGAAGGGGGGGGGGAGAAGAAGGATAGAAAGAGAGAGAACGAAAATGAGAGAACATGAACACTAGGGTTCCTAAGACTTTTTGTGCAGTACTGTATTTGTCAACGTGGAGTGGAGAGCTAGTTTGTAAATCACGTGTAAGCAAAGGATGTTGGGAATGGCAAGGGTAGAGTGCCGCGGGAGGGGCATGAGACAGGAGTGCCAGGGTGGAGGGTAGCATGGGTGCAGACACACCCAGCCCTGAGACACCAAACAAGGTCATTTAATTCCAAACAATTGGTTTATTAATCATCACAGAATGTCTCTCTGGTGCTTCCCACTCCCCACTGGTGGGGGTGTTCAAAGACATTTTCGGTCTCCCATTGCTACAGTGGGAAGCTCCCACCTGCTTTGAAAGGACAACAATCGTACCCGTGCCCAAGAAGAGCAGAGTGAGCTGCCTTAATGACTGTCGTCCAGTAGCGCTCACATCTACAGTGATGAACGCCTCTGGGAGGTTGGTTATGGATTGAATCAACTCCTGTCTCAGCAAGGACCTGGACCCACTGCAATTTGCCTATTGCCACAGTAGTTCTCCGGTTGATGCAATCTCATTGACTCTTCACGCAGCCTTGGATCCCCTGTCCGATACAAATGCCTATGTCAGGATGCTGTTTATTGACTACAGCTCAGCGTTTAACACAACCATTCCTACAGTTACGATCAAAAAGCTCCAGAACCTGGGCCCCTGTATGTCCCATTGCAACTGGATCCTCGTCTTGCAACCGGAAAACCACAATCTGCACAGACTGGAAATAACTCCTCCACCTCGGTGTCAGCCAACACTGGTGCACCTCAGGGATATGTGCTTAGGCCACTGCTCTACTCTCTCTACACCCATGACTGTGAGGCTAGGCACAGTTCAAATGCCATCGATAAATTTGCTGATGATGCAGCCGTTGTTGGCAGAATTTCAGATGGTGACAAAAGGGGGGTACAGGAGTGAGATATACCAGCTAGTTGAGCAGTGTCGCAGTGACAACCTGACACTCAACGTCAGTAAGACCAAAGAGCCAACTGTGGACTTCAGTAGGGTCAGACCAGGGAACTCATACCAGTCCTCAGAGGGATCAGGAGTGGAAAAAGTGAGCATTTTCAAGTTCCTGGGTGTCAGTATCTCCGAGGATCTATCCTGATTGCAACATATCAATGCAGCTACTAAGAAGGCACAACAGAGGCTATACTTCATTCGGAGTTTGAGGAGATTTGGTATGTAACCAAAACACTCTCAGATTTCCACAGATGTACCGTGGAGAGCATTCTAACTGGCTGCATCACCATCTGGTATCGGCTTGTGGGGGCGGGGGGCTACTGGCACAAGATCAAAATAAGCTGCAGAGAGTTGTATACACACACACACACACACAGTTTTTTTACCTCTGTTATTATGTATTGCATTGTACTGCTGCTACAAAGATAACAAATTTCATGGCATATGCCAGTGATGTTAAACCCACTTCTGATTCTGATTCCCAACCGCGATTCTCCTCTCCTGCCCCCTTCCCACTCTCAGTCCACAATAGAGACCCAGAGCAGAGTCAGCCTTATCATCACTCACATATGTCATCATCTTTTTTTCCAGCAGCAGTACAATGCATTGCACAAAATTACTACAGTACTGTTCAAAAGTCTTAGACAAACTATCTACTGTATGTATCTGTACTTCACACTTTTGCACAAACAGTACTATATATTCTCAAAAAGCCCTATAGTCAATAAATATAATTTTTCTTTCATAAATCTATATTTAATCCTGTTCATGTTTTCCAAGTATACAATAATAAACTCCTGCTTTTCCCCTACTATTGAAGTTCAGCCAATTGATCTATTGTTTTTTTCTCTTCCTCCTTTTTGAATACATCTGTTACCCTCCATCCTGAAGGATCCATTCCATAATGTGCAGAACACTAGAAGGTGAGGACCATTGTATCTACTACCTCACTTAGTACTGTGGTGTAAATTAATAAGGTCCAGGGATTTACCACCCTTCAGTGCTGTAATTTCACCAGTACTTCTGTTTTTTTAAATAATGCTAAATTCCTCCCCAATCCCTCTTCATTGGCTGCTTGGCTCCCTAGCATTACTGGGTAGCTGTTGCAACAGGGAATCAGATCCTTCAGCCCATTAAGTCTGTACTAATCATCAACTATCTACTCTACACTAATTCCCCCATTTTTAAAAATTCCCCCGCGTTCACATTAACTCCCACAGATCCTGCTGCTCACCTACTCATTACAGGCAGTTCATGGTACAGTTAATCAACCAGCCCACACATCTTTAGGAGGTGGGAGGAAAACTTAGGTCAATGAAGAGAAACAAGATGAGCATGCAAACACCACGCAGACAGCACCAAGGTCAGGACTGAACCTGGGTCGCTGGCTCTAAGGCACAGGATACGCAAGCTGCCCTCTGCTGTGAATACAGACAGATTATTTTGCCATGACTTTGTTCTCCATTATAATCACTAATCTGTACCACCCCCACATTGTGGAAGCTTTTACAGTCAAATGAGACCCATTAGAATTATTAAAAGTTATGAAGCGGAATATAATTCAAAAAATACACACTACAAAATACAAAAACATTTAATAATTGGATTAAAAGAGAACTGCATACACTGTATAGAGAGTACTCCCATTTGTGACAAGTGCTCTACAGTATAGTCCAAAGGCATAATAGCAGTAAATGCTGGAAATATCAAGGCAAAGATTTTGTAAAACTTTGGTATAATTTATATGGGTTTTTTTGTGAATGCTGCTTATATAACGCTACGTGACTGTTCTGCTGCTGGCAGTAAGGTTTTCATTGTATGATAAACTTTACTTTGATATCCAAAATGTCAGGCAGCATCTGCAGAGTGAGACAAGTCAATGTTAACTCTGTTTTGCTCTCTGTAGAAACTGCCTAACGAGCTGAATATTTCCAGCATTTTCCATTTCACACTTTTGGCATCTGCCGTTTCACACTATTAAATTTTTGTAGTACCAGTTTAAACTTGCATTTTCAAAGAAAATACACTAGTTTCCTAGCCTTGGAGCCTTCAGGAATCAGAACTCAGATACATCATTGAGTGCTGACAGCCTAAAGCATATAGCTTCTCTGCACTTGTCTATTCAAACACGATTTTAAAAAAAGAATCACGTAATTCGCTGCGCTAACTTGCTGGTCATCCTTTTCCTTTTTATAATCTCCAATGATCTGGATTACCAAGATTTCAGCAGTATTTTTCACTCCACTTTTGAAATAGAAACAAGCCAGTAGCATTTTGAGCTCCAAGCTTTTGGCGTTCAGCTTTTAAGCTGGAAAATGACTGGAGGGAGGTGATGGTAGATGGAGGGTGGTTTGAACGGAATGCGCAAGAAGCATGTCACATGACGTAGAGTACTGAGGCTCAGCAGGTTCAGCATAGCCAAATTCCAGTTTATTTTGTAAAAAGCTGTTTGTCAAAGCACTAAATCAGACTTTAGGAGAAAAAAAGATCAGCTTGCAGTCTTGATAAAGTCTGCAAGATCTCCTGCAAGCTGTGATCCTATGTCTTATAGGAGACTTGGTCCCAAAGTTTTATTCTGCCACATTCTCCTGATCACTAACCCTTTGGAATGTTAGTCAGGCTTGAAAAGAATCCAGTTTGTTTTGAGAAGCAACAAAGAAAATTGTAAACACAGCGACCTTGGAATGTTATTGAAATTGGCAGGCTGGAAAAATTAGAAACAGGTGGCTACATTTTCCCAGTTAGCCTTCTCTCTCGGACAACTGGGATTTGCAAACATTAGATTCCCAATTTCTTTTTGTTAAAAGGGAAATATGTATTAATTTCAAACAGCAAAGCCTTAAAATCAATCTGCTCTAACCTCAAAATGAAATGTATAGGGAGTTGAAGCAATTACCGGAGAATCTAACAATTATCATTAAGTGCTTTTACCAGCCACTTCACTACTGAATCAACAATTTTCACCCCTCCCTCACCCAACTGTCAGCTGCTTCATACTGACTCCAGTAAAAGCCTTGCCTTAAATTTCAAGAACATACTTTCAAAATGAAACAAATACCTTCCCTTCCCAGTTACCACAGGATTGTAATGCAAGTTAAACAAACAAAGGGATTTAGAAAGTAAATTATTATCAGCTTCTGCTCACAATTGCTAAAGTAAACATATTTGGAATGTAGACATTCAACAGAGAAGAGGGAATGTTGCTGTGTGAGAAATGACCACATAAAACTGGAGCTGTTCCTTCAGTGTCCACACTGCAATAATGGATTCATTGGTATTGCCCAGGGTAATCAGCTGGGTGCTCCGGGACGTACTCTGCATTGTAATCTGAATTACTTCCATTCTGTCCTTGCTCAGCCTTTGGACAATACTTGGGATCGTAGATCTGGCGGCCAAGTCCAAAGTTGGTGCCACTCTGGTTGGCTCCTTGGTTGCTCCCCATCTGCAGAGACGCCGTACTGTTGTCGCACTGCTCGGTGCCCATCTTCTTGTCATAAATGGGTCTTCGGGTGCCTGGTGCGGTCATACCAGCCTGAACAGGGGTGGCAAAAGGTTAGTGTTCAAGTTGCAATCAAGCAAGGCTACAGTGTTACAGCATGCAGCATTCTTGACCACAGGACAACCCATCAGAGTCCAAGATATTCTTTAACGAAAGAGGAAAAATAAAAGTACAACGACAAAAATAATTGAAGAAAAATGAAATCACTTGGGACTAGGAAAATAGTTCATGGAAAACTCATGGAAGGAATCAAAGGACACAACTAGAAGACAGGCAGTAAAGCAGAAATTCGGTATATTAAGAGGCACATTCAATGGGCATTTATTTTAAAGCAACATTCCTCTTTAACAAAAAGTTCAACAATTCGGGTGAACGGAACAGTAATTTCTTCATTTCTACAGCTGTGTATCTTTATAATTTTCCACTTCAGTCATTAGATGGATCTCTGACCAAAATGAAGGATGTCGGAGCAGAATGGGAACACAAGTTGTAGAAGGTTAACCATCGTGTTCTAATCAAGTGGAGAAGGCCAGAAGTTCTATGGCCTCCTGCTCTTACTTTTTGTATTGGGAGAATTTACTGAATATCATATTAATAAATGAATTCAATGAAACTTAAAATGGTTTTAACTTTGATATTAAAGGCTACAACACTTCAGAAAGGATGATGTACTTTTCACTAAAACATTTATGAACAGAAAGAACATTGAAAAATAAATAGAGCATTCACTTCTTTTGCATTTTTATAACTTCATGATGCCCAGAAGTAATTTATTTTCCTCATGCTTTAGGAAGTCCAGCAGTCAATTTGCATTTGAGGGCCTTTTCAACAGCAATGTGACCATGGGGATAATCTGATTTAGATGCAGATGGAGGGGCAAGGTCCAAAACACCTGGCAAGCTCATTTTTTTGAAAATTATTGACAGCATAGCTTTATCTTTCATTGAAAGAAGATGGAGCTTCAATTTTAACATCTTATTCAAAAGATGGCACCTCTGACAGTTCCCACCCCACTCAATAACCTAGACTTTTGGCTCAGATCTCTCAGGTAGGCCATGAACCCCCAAGGTTGGAGTGCTTTGTAGTATGGAACAGACCTGCGCTCATATTCACAGATGGCTTGTGGACCTTAGCTCATCTATTATCAAAATTAGCCAGTGGTGTTAACGATCAAAACAGGCAAGTAATACAAACCTGACTTGCTCCCTTGTTGGTTCCCATCTGTAAACTGATAGTAGACTGGTCCACCGCAGCAGGGATTTGAGCTCTTGGATCGTAGAGATGTCGTCTGGTACCATAAGCACTCATCCCAGTCTGGCTGGCACATTTATTGGTTCCCATCTATGTAGCAGAAAGGTGCACAGAACCATCAACAAAATGAACTAATGTAGAACAGCCGGAAACTAACAAGACACCCGCGGTCCTCTTGACTTTTCCCTTCATTTTCCCCTATTCTTAAAAGTACCAAGTCAGGCCGAGTTAAATTTTCCCCCACACACCAGAGACCGTCCAGTTCTTTGACTTGAACCCAATGTCAACAAGCAGACCTTGGGGTAATTCAAATGGTTCCATTTTAATATCAGAGAATGTATACAGTATACAACCTGAACTTACTCTTCGCAGACATCCATGAAAACAGAAGAGAACCCCAAAGAACGAATGACAGAAAAATGTTGAAACCCCAAGGCACGCTCTCCCCCTTCCCATGTACAATAGTCAGAGTCATACTTTATTGATCCCGAGGGAAATTGGTTTTTGTTACAGTTGCACCAACCAAGAATAGAGTATAAATATAGCAATATAAAACCATAAATAATTAAATTGTAATATGTAAATTATGCCAGGAAGTAAGTCCAGGACCAGCCTATTGGCTCAGGGTGTCTGACCGTCCAAGGGAGGAGTTGTAAAGTTTGATGGCCACAGGCAGGAATGACTTCCTATGACGCTCTGTGTTGCATCTCGGTGGAATGAGTCTCTGGCTGAATGTACTCCTGTGCCCAACAAGTACATTATGTAGTGGATGGGAGACATTATCCAAGATGGCATGCAACTTGGACAGCATCCTCTTTTCAGACACCACCGTCAGAGAGTCCAGTTCCATCCCCACAACATCACTGGCCTTACGAATGAGTTTGTTGATTCTGTTGGTGTCTGCTACCCTCAGCCTGCTGCCCCAGCACACAAAACAGCAAACATAATAGCACTGGCCACCACAGACTCGTACAACATCCTCAGCATCATCTGGCAGATGTTAAGGGACCTCAGTCTCCTCAGGAAATAGAGACGGCAAAAGCAGCAAAGCATCAACCTCCTGCCCCCCGCCCCATTTCAGCAGAAAACATCAGAGCCCAGTACCCACCAAGCAACAGCAAAGCTCCCAAAGACAGACCATGATCTGCAGTTGACAAAAACTATTGTTTACCTGACAGTTCGACATGCTACAGGCTTTCTCTCTCTCTCTCACTAACAAGGGACAGAGAGATGTCACCCATTCCACAGTGAAAGGGGAGACAAGTAGACAGTCAAACTATTCAACTAAACATCAGAACCAAATACAATCCCATCATCACACACTGTCCCATAGGAGGAGCTTCCAGCATAGGTCACCACCCAGTCTAAGATATGCTGACCTATACTGGACGCTCCTCCTATGGGTCAGTGTGTGATGATGGGATTGCATTTGGTTCTGATGATTAGTTGAATAATTTGACTGTTATCTCTGAGGATATAATGAGCGCAGTGGATAGAGGGGAACAGATGGACATTAGTACTTGGATTTCCAGAAGGCATTTGATAAGGTGCCACATAAAAGATGTATCCATAAGGATACATAAAGTTGGGGGTGATGTACCAGCATGGATAGAGGATTGGTTAACTAATAGAAAGCAGAGAGTGGATACATGGGTGTTACTCTGGTTGGTAATCAGTGGTAAGCGGTGTGCTGCAGGAGTTGGTGCTGGGCCCACAACTGTTCATGATATACATTAATCCTCTGGAAGAAGGGACCGAATGTAGTGTATCTACGTTTGCTGATGATGCTAAATTGAGTGGAAAAGCAAATTGTGCAGAAGATACAGAGAGCCTGCAGAGAGATATAGATAGGTTAAGTGAGTGGGCAAGGGTCTGGCAGATGGAGTACAATGTTGGTAGATGCGAAGTCATCCACTTTGGAAGGAAAAATGAAAGAGCACGTTATTACTTTAATGGTAAAACACTGCAGCAGGCTGCTGTGCAGAGGGACTTGGGAGTGCTTGTTCATGAATCACAAAAGGTTGGTTTGCAGGTGCAGCAGGCTGTGAAGAAGGCAAATGGAACATTGCCCTTCATTGCTAGAGGGATTGCATGCAGGGAGGTTATGCTGCAACTGTACAGGGTACTGGTGAGGCTGAACCTGGAGTACTGCATGCAGTTCTGGTCTCCTTACTTGAGGAAGATATACTGGCTTTGGAGGTGGTGCACAGGAAGTTCACCAGGTTGATTCCAGAGATGAGGGGATTAGACTATGAGGAGAGATTGAGTCGCCTGGGACTGTACTCGCTGGAACTCAGAAGAATGAGAGGAGATTTTATAGAAACATATAAAATTATGAAAGGGATAGATAAGATAGAGGTAGGAAAGTTGTTTCCACCGGTAGGTGAGACTAGAACTAGGGGACATAGCCTGAAGATTCGGGGGAGTAGGTTTAGGTCAGAAATGAGCAGGAACTGCTTTTCCCAGAGAATGGTGAATCTGTGGAATTCTCTGTCCAATGAAGCAGTGGAGGCTACCTCAGTAAATATATTTAAGACAAAGTTGGATAGATTTTTGCATAGTAGGGGAATTAAGGGTTATGGGGAAAAGGCAGATAGGTGGAGATGAGTCCATGGCCAGATCAGCCACGATCTTAGAGAATGGTGGAACAGGATCGATGGGCCAGATGGCCTACTCCTGCTCCTATTTCTTATGTTCTTATGTTCTGAAAATGCTCCTCTCCCCCTCCATGGAAAAGAAGCTCTTTGGTTGCATGGCTGGGGTTGGCTCTTAGAACAAGGGAGCCTACAGCTTTGCAGTGATTAATAGATCCGTTCTCAGGAGACCAAAATATGAATACCTGAAGTCCGATGACACATTGTCCTGCATTTAAGACCTCTTGATCAAACGATCTCTCCTGTTTGTCTGCATATTTGACACCAATGTCAACTCCAGCCTGCACCCCTTTGGTTTTAGCCTAGAAGAGGAAATTGATTAGTGTTTAAAAACACAAAGCACATGGAACAGCTATTTTCCCCATTTCACAATTATCTATAATCACACACTCACATGCAGTACAGCCCCGCTAGTAAGCAATACGGCCAATTTCCTCCATTATCTACTAAACAGCGGAACTTCCACTGCCACCCACATTCTTACCCAAAATAATTAAATTTACAATCTATCCTTATTGAAAGAAGAAATCTTAATAATCAACAGTCGCCTCTAGTTCACTGAGATTTAGATTTTTTTTTACATCAGATTCCCTTGTGCTTCAACAAATAGAGGCACTGCCCAGTTTAGAATGCCTAAAGGCACAAACTTTGGGTGGTTCAGATAGCAGAGCTGCTGCCCTACAGATCCAGTGGTCCAGGTTCAAGACCGTGTGCTGTCTGTGTGGAGGAGACACTTCCACTCTGACTGTGTATGCTCCTGTTACCTTCCATGTACATTCTGGTAGGTTAATTCACCACCATAAATTGCAGGGCTGATGCTCCACTACGGTGACCTTTCCTTATAATCTCAGGCAAAGAACAGATACGTGGGGAAGTTTAAGTGGACTGAACACCCATGGAACCCCATCAAATACCAGCCAACAGCGGAGGAAAGCAAAAATAGATTTAACAAGATGAAGCAAAATATGGGGCAGACGTGCAGAATCAGAATAGTACTTGTCACTTCTCTGCTACAAGCCTCTTGTAATTACTTCAACCACAATCATAGTTGGTGCTTGAGCACTGGAGAATAGTCAATACTTGATCTTGTGAACCATTCGCTCCTCAGTCAGTAATTGAAAGTGAACTTGGCTTCAATTTGCACCTCAGGTCAGTGTCCTACTTTGGTCTATTCTCTCATTTTGCAATAATTGGGTCGCTGTTTGAAGTAGGCGAATGGAACTAACTTCAATATCTTGCCAAACGCATTAACCTCATCTGTTGCACTTGGATGGGATTTCTTGGAAGGGCACCAGGCCAAGAAATCCTGGATAAATTAATCTCCCCTACCCCAGTGAAGTTGGGGATGAGAAAATAAAGGTGCTTTATAATCCGAGCCCATTTTTATTCATCTTTCATGCACATTCTGGGTTTGGTGGCTAGACCATTGCTCAGAGCTGATTTTTCAGTCTCAGAGTTTGGATGGTGTCAGTCAAAGGTCACTCCAGATCCGAAGCTACAGCAGGCTCACCGAGTTCCAGTTTGGGTAGTGGAAGAGGCTGCTCCATATTAAACATAGCGATCGACGCTCATCTCCAAGTATAAGCAAGAGAAGTAATGAAGTGCCAAGTCACAGTTAGTGAAGTATGGAATGCACTTGCATGTTGAATGTAATATAGATGTGAGAACAGTGACTCAGGTCATCTGGACAACTGTTTTGAGCTAATGCTAGTCTGGTACTTACCATACTTGCTAAGGCCAGTAGTGCTGTTTGTACCTGGGTCAAATTCCCATTCTCAAACAGGTCATTTGCTTCAAAAGTGTCATGTGGTTTGATGCCATAATTCTGCATTGCTTTGATAAAATTCGACAGATTTTCCAGCTGTTTGAGACAAAAACCATTATTTTACATTATTTCAGTTTTGACTTACTTAATGATCTTAAGTTATTTTATTTATGTTTATCGACAGGTCTTGCAATCACCTCATTAGACTGTACGATAAGGTCTCTCCCCAGAATTATAATTACAACTACAATTTCCTTAACTAAATGTTTAAGATACTGGAAAATTCCAGAAAATACACTAAAGAACATACTAATCTTCTTTTCTGATTTTTAAAACATTTTTCATAGCTTTGTTAACAGAAGAAGGCAATGGCAAACCACTTCTGTAGAAAAATTTGCCAAGAGCAATCATGGTCATGGAGCCCATGATCATCCATGTCATACGACATGGTGCATAATGATGATGTCATATGACACGGCACATAATGATGATGATGATGATAAATATAACACAGTACCTGATGCCAGTTTAAAGCAGACCTGTTGATTTTCTTCACAGAGTTGGGTTTGATTTTGTTCATGAGCCTGTTAAATAGAATAAACTTGTTTTAGTGTAAATGAGTGCCTGATGCCTGGTGCAGGCTTGGTGAGCCAAAGGGCTAATTTCTGTCCTGTACAAATCTACAAAATAAAGCAAGCGACTTCAACAGGGAAGGATGTGGCTACAATTTGTACACTGACCTCTATATTCAATTGGCAACCTGGCATCAGAGCCACTAGTTACCAGTGAATGGCTAAAACACATGTTATTTTACGGGGTATTCCTTGGTTATGTAGGAACACACCAAGCTGGAAAATTACAGGTCAAACCTCACAGGTTAATGTTTCCAACTGAGTCCCTTTATCTGGACTGGAAAAGAAGGGGCCAGTAGCCAAAATAAGATTTGGGGTGGGGAGGGTGTACAAGCTGGTAGATGATAGATGAGACCAAATGGGAGGAAACAGGGGTGGGTGGGAGCCACAACCTATACATACATAACTTAATTCAATAACACCAAAATGCCAACCATGTCACGGCAACTCAAACAAATATACAGTACAGGTGTATATTTCAAAAAAAGTCAAAAAAAAACCCACCAGTACACACACCCACTCCCAAGATCAATGTAGAAAGGTTTGTGTGTGTAGGATTTTTGTTCACAGGTTGCCTATTTCCACTCAGGTCAAAACTACATCTAAAAATACTTACGAGTGAAAAGTTTCAGAATGAATACATGTAGCTGCTTGGTATTTAGCAGCGGGCATCAAATAGCATGATGTCATTGCATCTCTAAGCTTGGAAATTCCTGCAAAATATAATGTCACTTACGACTATTATTGATCCACTGACAGATAGGCTTCACTGATGATTGCAAGTCACTCACCAATCATCTCACTCTTTGGTCTCTGGTCTAATTAAGGCAGGAAGAGGGGCAGGGATGAAAAATGCCTACAAGTTCCAAATTACTCTCGCCGTTTCTCCCAGATTGAAAGTTCCAGATCATCCTCGTAATCAAATTAAGATTAGGTTTATATGTCAGATGTACATAGACATACTGTGAAGCACACTGTTTGCGTCAATGACCAACACAGTCTGAGGATTGGCTGGTGCGGCACGCAAGTGTTGCCACTCTTCCAGTGCTAGCATAGCATGCCCAGACCTCACCAATCATAACCGTACATCTTTGGAATGGGGGAAGGATCCCAAGACCTGGAGGAAACCCACACGGTCATGGGGCGGGGCGGGGGGGGGGAATGTACAGACTCCTGACAGGCAGTGGTAGGAACTGAACCCTGATTGGTGATCGCGGACGCTGTAGTGATGCTCTGACTGCTACACTGCTGTGCTACCTCAGTTGAGAACCTGTCAGATTCAGCTGAAGATCGTGCCGGGTTCACACGGAGAAATGTCAGCTGAACAGTGCAGCAGGGAACGGAAAGGATTTGCCGTTTCCTCCCACAGTGCCTTCTTTAGATAAACTATCAGGCCTTAAGGAGAGTTTGTGGATGTCACGTTGGGTTTATATTTGTAGCCAGGGACTTTAGAAATCAGGTGCTAACCATCCCCTCCCCTAAATTAGCTGAAAATATCAGGCTAATTGGTCTGCAATAGAGGGATGATCATCACCAAAAATTATCCGTACTTGACCCAACAAATGCCCGAAAGCACACTGCAGCCAAGTAATACTTTTGAAATGCAAACATAGACAGAAGGACTGGCCTGTTGTACTTTCTTCTTCGACTGCCTAAATTCCACTCACAGCAGCACTAGTAAAACCACCAGCTTACACTCTAAACTGGAACAAGAGGTCCCTAATGCAGGGGCTTTACAACAATCTTCAATAACCTCCAGTGGAGTCTTGCCTGGCCCTTTAGACCACTAACTACGATAAGTGATCTGTTAAGACTAAAAAAGGCCTTTGCCCAAAATTAGGTCTCTGCTTTCACCTTGTTGATATCATGAAAACGCTGTTTGAAATCATGATTTGCAATAAAATAAATTAAATCTAGTGGAAGTTGACACTACAGGTCAAAGTGCAAGTTCAGCATAGCTATACGCTGGTCTCACGATATTCCAGCTAAACATGATTGCTCTTTACACAAGGCTTGCAAGCACATTGCTGGAGGCTAGCCACATAAACCTGACAACAATAGCTACGTTACGCTGCTGTTTATTGTTTACAACTTAGCGTTCAACACCATTATACTCTCAGTACTAATCAACAAGCTCCAAAACCTGGGCCTCCGTACCTCCCTCTGAAACTAGATTCTTGACTTCCTCATTTCGTTGTGAGATGCAGTCAGGTGTGGGTTGGAAATAACATCTCCTTCTTGCTGACAATCAACGTCGGTGCACGTCAAGGATGTGTGTTTAGACCACTGCTCTACTCTCTCTACCCCCATGACTGTGTGGTTAGGCACAGCTCAAACACCACCTGCAGGTTTGCCAACGACACGACTGTTGTTGGCAGAATTTTAGATGATGACAAGGAAGCGTACAGGAGTGAGATAGGTCAGCTGATTCAGTGGAGTCGCAACAACAATCTTGCACTCTATATCAGCATGGCCAAGGGACTGATTGTGGACTTCAGGAAGGGGAAGTCAAGGGAACACACACCAGTCCTCATCGAGGAATCAGAGGTGGAAAGGGTGAGTAGTTTCGATTTCTTGGGAGTCAATATCTCCGAAGATCTATCCTGGGCCCAATATATTGATACAACTACAAAGAAGGCACTACAGTGGCTATATTTCATTAGGAGTTGAGGAAACTAGGTATGTTACCAAAAACTCTTGAAAATTTCTACAATTGTGCTGTGGAGAGCATTCTAACTGGTTGCATCACTGTCTGGTGCGGAGGGGCCCTGCACAGGATCGGAAAAAGCTGCAGAAAGTTGCAATCTCAGCCAGCTCCATCACAGCACTAACCTCCTCAGCACTGACAAGGCAGGTCCGTCATTAAGGACCCCCACCACCCAGTACATGCCCCTTTTCATCGCTACGTCAAGGAGATGGTACAAAAGCCTGAAAGCACACACTCAATGTTTTACCAACAGTTTTGTCCCCTGCGCCATCAGATTTCTGAATGGCCAATGAACCCCTGTAAGCTACCTCACTATTTTTTGTCTTTTTTGCACTACTTATTTCACCTAATTTCATAACAAATTACCATAGGAAATAAATGCATTTCTTATTGTGATTTATATATATATATATATATATATATATATTAATATGTATTGCAATGTACTGCTGCCACAAAACAACATATTCCACACCATCTGCCAGTGATTTTAAACCTTATTCTGATTCTGGGAGGAGAACCTGAGCTAAGAAAAGCTCAAAGGGCTGAATGGCCTACACCTACATTTCTGTCTGGGATAATGAGCTAATGATTCCGGGTGTCCGAAGTGGAGAGTATCTCTGCATTCCATATTTGACATATAGATGCTTCCTTTCACTCTTCTGTGTTTTTGTACTGTCATCCAATACTAATACAAAGCCAACTCAAGTACAATGGCATGTACATACAGGTAGGAACCCGGATTCAAACAGGGGAAAACATCAGTGGTTTCGGATAGAGAGGTGGCAAGACAGAGGACAATGTCAAAAATAAATTGATGGAAATCTATGATTCTAAGTAACCATAGGGCGCAATTACAAACTTGTTACGACTCTCAGCCCCCATGTTTCAGAACACCACAATCACAACTGCTGCCCAATGGATATGGAATTAACAGTATCCTCAAGAACTGTATTCTTCGGAAACAGCAAAGCAGAGCAAATATTAGTGGTTTTGTAATTTACTATCTTGCAAAATTGCCATTGTTGACACACAAAAGGTGAAACAGTACTCACTCGCAGAGGATGACTCCGTCCTTCAGACCTTTTTGAAAGTTCTCCCCAATCTGCTTCCCAGTGATCCCCTCGATCCAGATTCGCAGTTCCTCCTCCTTCTGAATGTCATATTTCTGGGCAATCTGCAGGGAAACAGTTCTGGATCAGGGGATTGCTGGCTGAACGGCAGTGGATAGTGAGAAGAAGACAAGAAGGAAGGATGCGAGGGAGTATGTGCCTTTCAAGAATTGAGTTTGTGTGGCTAGAAATTCATTTTGAGCAAAAGGAATTCCCCCTTCTGCTTCTGAGAGAAACATTTATTAAAGCAAACACAAACCCTGAATCAATAACTAAGTCAATGGCTCAGTGGGTATTTCTATGTCACTGTGACACCCAGGTGTGAGCCATTCTCTAATCCATCAGCAGAGTAAATACGATCAAACGACAGTCCCACCACCAGATTCAGTTCCTGTATGGATCTGAATTGGTTCTGAGGTAAACCTTGTATCCAATAAGCTGTTATTCTGGGCATAGATACTAAGGATTGCATGTAATTTTGCTTCTCCCCAACCGGCCCTAAAGGCAGAACAAAGCCTCATTGTAGAAACAGGAGTCATTTCACCAGATAACCTTCAGCTTCCTTTACATTTCTGAAACGAGTACACAGTTTGCACATTGCTTCAAATTCAGGTCTACTGCAGATTCTTCATTATGTCCACACAAAGTCAACGGGTCTGCAAACCTTTGTGTTATTCCAAGGTATGAATGCCTAACATCATTGTCCAAATTACATACTTCGAGAGTTTCCCTTACTGGGAAAACTATTTCTATCCAGCATATTAACCACTATGCCACTGTCTTTGTGGAAGCGGTCGAAAGAAATGTGGAACTCAGAATGCACACTGATTTCATTCACTAACCACACGGACCTAACTTTGCAGATTCCTATTCTTGGTCAATTGCAAGAATAAGCTTATTTCCTTATGAACAGAAGGACTGATTTTTCACCCATCAAGTTCATGCCAATTCTAGGAGCAATTAATATTCCCAGTAACATATTCCTCCCGCATTCCCTGTAACCTATTCTTCCCTCACTCCCCATTAAATTCCCCAAATTCTGCCACTTACCTTCAGGCTACAGTGGTCAATTAACCTAACAACCCATCTGTCTCTGTGTTAAGCAAGTGAAATAGAACTGCCAAGTGAACAAGCACACGGTCACAGGGAAGCTATGCCAACGTTAACAACTCTGTAATTTTCTACCCTGGTGGGTGATGGAAGCTGGATGGGAGGCATTTAAAGTGGAGGAGGATAAATATTTGATTGATTGAGTAATTGCGGGGTTGGAAAAACCTGACAGAAGAGGAGTTGAGGCCAGTATAGATCAGCCATGATCGGAGTGTGTAGGTAGGCTTGAAAGGCCTGTGGTCTTCTCCTGTTCCTTTTCTCTTATGATCTTGTGTGCTCTGAATTATCAGTTTAAATTCTAGACTTGTCTTTCAGCTTAGGGCAAGAACAAACACAAGAATAAGCTGGTACATTCACAACATTCACAAACTACCAATACTGGAATTCACTGGAATTCAGAAGGATTGGGCGGGGGGGGGATCTCATTGAAACCTTTCGAATGTTGAAAGGTCAAGACAGAGTAGATCTGGAAAGGATGTTTCCCATGCTGGGAGAGTCTAGGACAGGGGTAGGCAAACTTAAGCACAAATGATTTTCTAGCATGCGTTATTCATTAATTTGAGGCAAAACATAACTAGATGTATTTAAGTGGATAATTCACATATTTCAAGTTTTCTATGCATTTATCTGGCCCACCATCCGCTCTTTAATACGCGATCCGGCCCACAGAGGCAAAAAGGTTGCCGACCCCTGGTCTAGGACAAGAGGGCACAGCCTCAATTACCACAGGCAGCTGTGGAGGCCAGGTCGTTGGGTGTATTTAAGACAGAGGTTGATAGGTTCTTGATTGGACATGGCATCAAAGGTTACGGGGAGAAGGCCGGGAACTGGGGTCGAGGAAGAGGAGAAAAATAAAGGATCAGCCATGATTGAATGCAGGGCAGACTTGATGGGCCAGATGACCTAATTCTGCTCCTATGCCTCATGGTCTAATACGGGTGGCCCCCATGTTATGGGAAGGTTGCATTCTTAGAAGACACTTGCTGGTGCAATTTTCCATAAAGCAAGGTCAAGGTTACCAGTGAGCTTACCTACAAGCTGAAAAAAGGATTGTATTTGTTTATTTCTATTACCATCTAAATTCAGTGAGAGCGAGTTTCATTTCGTGTCTCAGGTTTGTAAATTCTGCATGAGCATATTTCTGTTACCTGAAGAGCCGTAACGTGTGGTTCACCTTTACAGTTACAAAGCGCAGCGCAACTCTGATAATCTGGTACGCCAGGATTTTGGTGCAGACTTTCCAAACGATCAGATCTTAGTTTATTAATGCTCCAACAGACCTCTCATTTGCAATGAGATCTCAGAGTACCAACGTGGGAACAGAAGCCCAGTGAGTGTGCAACGTGAGCAGCATGTATCACCTAGCAAGCCAGGTGACTGGAGGGCAAATAGTTTTACTGAGCTATATGAAATACAACTAAACAACTTCCGCTCTATTTCCCGTAGTTCAATGATGTGATGCACTGCCTGCTGTGGAACTGGAGGATTCCAGATCTATTCTGACTTGTTGATATGCTGGTCACCACTAGAGGGTCATTACAGCTGACCTTCCCCACACTGAGAGGTGCTTGCTTCTGATGTACGGAGAAAATCAGGGCTCCATTCTCTAGTAACGGGGTGGGGGGAAACTGCTCACAGAAAGAAAGAGAAGATGCTACTGATCTTTGTCCCTCGTTTTAGTTGGTAAATTTTGGGCAAAATGCCACTGAGCTGATAGTTTTTTTTTAAAACACCGTAAAATAGCAATAGAGAATGCTGGATTATTGAGTAGCATTGTGTGAAATGTAAACAGTTAAATTGATCTAAAACTGATTAAGAAAATTTACTGGCAAATTGAGACATCATACTCATTTGGTGCAAAACAACTGATAAATTCTACTTTTGGAACAACTTTTTTATATTACACAGAGACTGTTGGAGCGAGTCCTGTGGAATTTGGCCAAGTACAAGATTAGATTGGGCAACAGTGAAGGTCAGTCAGTCTACCAACACCCCGGGCTCAGCTCACAGCTGGGCAGTGGCTTTTTGGTAGAGACACTACAGAACACCGCAGGTTCCTTTTAATTCATTCATTGGTGACTTGTGCTACTGTTAAACTTAATTGTCAACACATGACAGGATATGAATGTCACTTGTTATTTACTTTCTGATTGTCTTTTTCCCAGACCCTTGCTTGTTTCCCACCACAGCTCTACTTAACGTTATCAGTTAACATTGACAATGTCCGTTCTCTTGTCAGTCATTAACCTTCATTAAGAGATGTTGTTGAAAATAACATGGATTGTTTTCGGCTTGAATGTGAATTTTATGGAAGGTTCTTAGTGTTATCGAAGTACCCTTGTTATACTAAATGAATTCTCATCTGATGTCTTCTACCTCCACTGTCTGGATCAACAGGCATGTAGTTAGTACAACAATCAGCTCATTTTATTCACCATAGGGAGCTCTGAGTGCTTTATCTAAACAGATAAAGTTTCACACACAAAATGCTGGAGGAACCCAGCAAGTCTGGCAGCATCTATGGAGGAGAATTAACAGTTGACAATTCAGGCTGAGATCCTTCAACAGGACTAGAAAGGAAGGGGACAGAAATCAGATTAAGTGGGGGGGGGGAGGAGTGCAAGTGGCAGGTTCTAGCTGAAACCAGGTGAGGGGGAAAGTGGAATCGAGTAAAAGGCAGGAGGAGATAGGTGGAAGAGGTAAGGGGCTGAAGAAAGACTATAATAAGCAGAGTCATCACTCGGGTCGAGTATAATGGGTTGTCTATCGGTGGGGTCCTCAGAAGACTGTAGAAGTCATTCTGGGATCCACATATCCATTCCTTCAATGGAGAATGCATGGGTGTGACTTTGTTTAACATGGAGAGACCCATACACAGGCGGCCACCACACGGTCCTTGACAGGTCAGGGTCAGAGTCCACTGGCATGGAGTGTAAGGTGACTGGGGACCTTTCACTGCTGCAGCCTTCAGCTGTTGTGATGGCTCATCATCTTCTACCAGCTCCACCACTGAGGTCTTGGTTGGATTGCTCTGTGTCTAATCTTTCTGCCCGTGGGTGACCCTACCAGAGACTAAGCGCCTGATGGCTAAACTCCAAACAGCGTCACTCCAGGGTCTCAGAAATACCCAGGCCTCTCCACAACCAAGTCATTATCCTGGGAAAAGAAAATGGTAGAGGTCAGTGGGCCATGAAAGAAATGAAAGGAGGAAGGGAACCAGAGGGAGGTGATGGGCAGCTGAGGAGAAGAAGGGGTGAGAGGGGAACCACAATGGAAAAAGGAAAAAGAGAAGGAGGAATAACTAATGGATGTTTGAGAAGTTGTGGCACGTGCCATCCTGTGGTGGAGTCAACTCGAGTGGAATATGAGATGTTGCTCTTGCAACTCACAGCAGCAGTACAGGAGCACATGGACAGGCATGTCAGAAAGGGAATGGGAGAAACCAGTACACACAATTAGTACAGTTACCAATTATACAATCATTTAGCTAATTATTTTCCACGCCTGGGGTAGGCTTCACACCAGGAGCAATACCTTGGGAGATTTACCTGAATTTAAGGTTGCAAATGCAAAACAGTATAATTTGCTGCAGTTCTTCCTACAAAACTAGAAAGAAACTAGGAAGATGTGTGGAGATGACCTTCTATCGGATACGGAATGGAAGGATAAAGACCAAATATGTGCAGATGAATTACTTTAAGTTGGTACCATGCTCGGCACAAAAATCGTTAGCTGAAGGGCCTGTTACTGTGTTCTATGACAGCTCTTGGCCCTGGATGCAACAGATGTGAGCGCTGAGACGGATATCATGTCAAAAAAATTCCATCCATGGAATTCTTTTGCATGTCCATGCCACTTCCCAAATCCAACGAGGATATCCGCAAGGACAAAAACAAGTACATGGAAACACCATTGCCTGCAGACCACACCCAAAGTCGCAGAACACCTTCCTCTGTGATATTGTAGGAATCTTTTAACCATCCAAGCTGCATTGTTCAATATGATTATTCAGTATCACCTTTGTAGAATGAAGAAACAGCTAACAAGTTTGACTGACTAATGATACCTATTTCCCAAAGGTAAATTTAAGGGGCCATCCCTCTTTAGAGTGAGAAGATATGTGGTATTGATTAGATAAAGATAAATTACTTGTTCTGTATTTGTGAAGGACCTGAAATCCCTGTAGGTTGACTCTTTCTATACCAGATATTGAGCTGGCTGTCAAGGTCTGAGGGGCCACATGAAGACAGGTGCTTGCGTTAGATTCTGAGGGGCCTGTGACTCAAGCCTCAAGCATGAACACAAGTTCTTAGAGGGGAAATTTTAAAGTAATTGAATGGATGTTGATGCTGAATGCCACATTCTGGAGAGATTTAGACAAAGCAAAACTTGGCAGCTGTTGAAAGCTTATTCTGCAAAACAAAGCAGAAGAAAATGAAAAACGGAGGGAAATAATCCGAATGCAAGTGAAATGAGCGATTCTCCCAGCCTTCACCAAACCCCTTATAGATACTGTGGATCTTACACTTGCAAGGGAAAGAATATGCACCTATTACACGTGGATGGAGATTATTAAAAGCTGCAGTGCTTTCTCAAACGGGTAAGATATCAATCTCACCGAGAGGTGGGCAAGAGTTTGAAATCCTCTGGCCTACACATTGTGCTGTCCCTATGCTTCATGTAAATTCAACACAAAAAAAAATTCATTTGAATTTGATATGAACCACCCTTCAGTTTGTGCAATCTGATTTTTATCAGTCAAGAGACAGATTATTTCATATGCAAATTTCCCTAGTGTAAAGTGAAACGCCTGGACGGAGATTCTGTATCTTAAAAATTACATTTTAAAAATCAAATGCAGGATGCTGCTGACTCTTGTAAATCAAGATCACTGAACACAGAAAACCTGCAGCACAATACAGGCCCTTCGGCCCACAATGCTGGGCCGAACATGTTCTTACCTTAGAAATTACCTAGGGTTACCCAGAGCTCTCTATTTTTCTAAGCTCCATGTACCTATCCAGGAGTCTCTTAAAAGACCCTATTGTATCTGCCTCCACCACCGTTGCTGACGGTCTATTCCATGCACTCACCACTCTCTGTGTAAAAAAATTACCCGACATATTCTCTGTACCTACTTCCAAGCAGCTTAAAACTGTGCCCTCTCATGTTAGCCATTTCCACACTGGGAAAAAGCCTCTGACCATCCACAGGATCAATGCCTCTCATCATCTTATGGTTGGTTGGTTTGGTTGTTCATCCATCGTTGTCAATGAAGACCTCGACACCATTATGATGATGGTCTCGACATCTTATACACCTTTATCGGATCACCTCTCATCCTCCGTCACTCCGAGGAGAAAAGGCCAAGTTCACTCAACCTATTCTCATAAGGCATGCTCCCCAATCCAGGCAACATCTTTGTAAATCTCCTCGGCACCTTTTATATAGTTACCACATCCTTCCTGTAGTGAGGCGACCAGAACTGAGCACAGTACTCCAAGTGGGGTCTGACCAGGGTCCTATATAGCTGTATCATACTGAAGAGTAAACAGAAGCTTGGGTTAAGAGCCTGCCGATTTCAAAAGGTAGAGAAAAAAGGGTCGAGGAATTACAGATAAGAAAGAATGAATTGAGAGTGAAAAAAACACGTGACAAACTTCAACTTCGAAACTGTGAGGTGGGTGGGTTTGGAGGCTGTGGTAGGAGTGCATTGACATTTGGCAGGAAGTTGTACTTGAACAGGGTCTGGAACATGGTGTCTGGAACTTAGCAAAGTCAGATATGATGATGAATGTTGCCACAAAACTGAGGGCACATCCATGTAATATGAGAGCAGCATTACCTCACCCATCTATCACACACAGTTCGCGTTGAATAGATCACCTGACATATTCTCCCTCCCTCCAGAAAGCATCTAGAAAACTCCTGTGTTTGACAATGAATAACTTTCACCATAGATAATTGTTTGGAGATTCACCAAAGAGTTTAAACTGCAAACACTACTCCATACTTGAGAGTGATCCACACTGAACTAAAAACAGATCTTTGCTTAACATTATTCAAGCAGAAGCAAGAATTTCCCTGTGTTAAAGGAAATTTAGCACAGCTTTTGTAAAATGGAGAATGTCATGAATGTTTCCATTTTGTGATTAAGGCACCAGATATGATGAGCCAAGAGGGCCTGGGGTTAGCCTTCAAATAACATGTTCAGTCACATTTACACCTAACAGAAGAATCCCCTAACACTGGGAAAGTACTGCGCCATCCCTAGAGTACAGAGAAAAGTCGAGGGAGATTTGAGAAAGAAATTCCCGGGGAACAAGACCCAAACATCTGAAGAAACTGCATCTAATGGTGGAACAATGGAAAATGGGGAAGATGTAGATTCCTGACTGTAGGAAGAACAAATTCTATCAGATTCCTGATCTTTATACCCTGTTCAAGCAACAATTCCAGGTTTCAGGTGAAGGCACAGCTGACTGAAGGCAGCTCCTCGGGAAAAGCTGCCTGAGCAAAAGAAAGGTGTTGAACCTCCACTGGTCCATTCCACTACCTCTTTCATTCTTCAGCCCTTGTACCGTTTCCAAGTTTAAGTAATTCATTACTGCATTGAACATGCTGGGATCCTGGCCGGAACATATTGTTGAAAGGGAATTTACACTATGCAGTGACAACCAAAGCCCCTGGATCTCAAACCAATCAGTAAATTCCCACAGCCCCTCTGAAGGTTAGCCTCCACTGCACAATGAACAAGAGAATTTCCCTCCCTCCCTTCCTTCAGTACATTGTAGGTCTGAGCCATATAGAGCTGAGAAGCATAAAATATACTCAGTGTACTTTATTAGGTACCTCCTCTACCTTATAAAGTGGTCACTAAGTGTATATTCATGGCCCATCCACTTCAAGGTTTGACGTATTGTGTGATCAGAGATGCTCTTCTGCACTCTGCTGTGGGAATACATGGTTATTTGAGTTACTGTCACCTTCCTGTCAGCTTGAACCAGTCTGGCCATTCTCCTCTGACCTCTCTCATTAACAAGGCTCACTGGATTTTTTTTGTAAACTCCAGAGACTGTTATGCAAGAAATATCCAAAGACCAGCAGTTTCTGAAATATCAGCCACACTGAATGGCGCCATGAATTGTTCCACAGTCAAAGTCACTTGGATGATATTTCTTCTCCATTCAGATACTTGCTCTGAACTTCCAAACCACATCTGCATGCTTTCGTGCATTGAGTTGCACATGATTGGCTGATTAGATAGATGCATTAATGAGGTGTACGGGTATACCTAATAAATTGTCCACCAAGTGGAAAACGCTGCCATCAACCACAGTCTATGGTGGTAAAGTGGGTGTTTTTTTTTTAAAAAAAAGGGCTTCTGATTCTAATCTAGGTTTACTGGTTCCTAAAGGACCTTTGTGAAGAAAATGGAAGGACAGGAGCAGGCTTGGTCATGTTCACTCCCAGTCTCTCTTCAAGTCAGTGATCCAGCTCTTACTGCCTGAGCTTATACAACCAATGTCTGCATAACTGCTGATTACTCACCCTGGAACTCTACCAAAAGTGAGAATGAAAGAGCACCCAAAAACAGACTACAAAGAATAGAACTGCTGATGCTGGAGATCCTAAAAAAAAAGAAATTGCTAGAAACACTCAACAAATCTGTCAACATCTGTAGAGAAGGGACAGGTCAAAAATCCTTCGTCAATTCTCATTTCATATTTCCCAAAGAGAAGAAACCATTCAGATAATCAAATCTGTCAGAGCTATCCCATTTCCCACTTATTTCCCAGTCCCCCTCTCCCTCTCTCTTGCCCAACAACTCCACGCCAATTTTCCTTTAATCTGTCTACACTAGGAACAATTTATAAAGTTGAGCCTGCACATCTTTGAGAAGGGGAAGGCAACTGGAAAATCTGAGGGGAAAGCCACGTTGTCACTGGAGAATTTGAAAAATTCCACATCCAGGGTACCCAAGGCCAGGACTGAACTACATTCCCAGCTGCCAAGGTGTCAATGAAGGGCCTTCAGTCTGAAATGTTGACTTCTTTCCTTTCCATTGATGTTGCCTAATTTATTTTGAGATACAGCAGGTAACAGGCCCTTTGGCCCGAGAAGCCACACTGGCCTCCAACCCATCTGCCATAAACTATGACTTTCCCCCAGTTCCTAACAAATCCCTGTTCGCAGTCACACTCAATATTTGCTACTAGGCATGGAATATCGATTATAAACCAAAATTTGTGATTCTTTTTACCAAAATATACTTTATTCAAAAATAAAATTATGTACAATAAACCATTCAATGTCTGTCAATCCTTTACAGATGTTTCCATTACTGTCTATACATTTCTACACTTTTAGCCACCCATGTGGCACTCTGTTGTTTCATCTTTCCACAACATTGTTGAGGGGTATACTCCCCACCACCCGCCCCTTTCCACTCCCGTGGGAGAAGAACCCTAAACTGTGGTCCTTCCCCACCGGGCCTTTGCGGTGACTGCACCAAGTTTGAATGCGTCCCTCAGCACATACTCCTGCAGCCGAGAATGTGCCAGTCGGCAGCATTCTCCCATGGACATCTCCATGTGCTGGTAGATCATCGTTTCGGGCCGACCAAAGAGCGTCTTTCACTGAGTTGATGATCTGCCAGCAGCACACGATGTTGGTCTCCATGTCCGTCACAGCCCGTAGATCAGAGAGTCCTCTGTTACGCAGCTGCTGGGGATGAAACATGACACTAGCCCGTCCATCCTCCTCCACACCCTCTTTGCGAACTGACAGTGTGCGAAGAGGTGGGTCACAGACTCCTTCTCACTGCAGTCCTCCCGTGGGCAGTGGGGTGTGGAGACAACATCCCAGGCGTACAGGAGGGATCTGACTGGGAGAGCCCCTCTCACCGCCAGCCAGGCAAGGTCTTGGTGCCTGTTGGTGAGATCTGGTGATGAGGTATTTTGCCAGATGAACTGGACGGTCTGCTCGGGGAACCACCCCACTGTGTCCATCACGTCCTTCTCCTGCAGCGCCTGCAGGACATTACGTGCTGACCACTGCCTGATGGCCCTGTGGTCAAAGCCGTTGTCCTGGAAGAACTTGTCTACGAAGGACAGGTATGGCGGCAACGACCAGCTGACTGGGGCGTTGCGCGGTAGTGGGGCCAGACCCATCTTTCGTAGCCAGGGCGACAGGTAGAACCTGGGCACATAGTGGTACTTGGTGCCCACATATCTGGGTTCTACACTCAACCTGATGCAGCCACACACGAAGCTGGCCATCAGGGTGAGGGCGACTTTGGGGACATTCTTGCCCCCATTGTCCAGGGGACTTGTGCATGACGGCCCGTCTGGCCCGCTCCATCTTGGATCCCCAGACGAATCTGAAGACAGCTCGAGTGATTTCCGAGCTGTAGGAGTGGGGGGGACAGGCCACACCTGCACCAAGTACAGCAGCCCTGAGAGCAGCTCACACCTGATGACCAGGTTCTTGCCCGTTATCGAAAGGGAGCGCCCTCCCCACAGTCCCAGTTTCTGTTTCACCTTGGCAGTCCACTCCTGCCAGTTCTTGTTGCATGCCTCGGCCCCTCCGAACCAGATCCCCAACACCTTCACGTGATCAGACCTAATGGTGAAGAGGACACTGGATTGGTCAGGCCAGTTGCCGAAGAGCATGGCTTCATTCTTCGTGCGGTTGACCCTGGCCCCCGACGCTAGCTCAAACTGTTCACAGATGCTAATCAGCCTGTGAACTGACCTCAGATCAGAGCAGAAGATGGTGACATCGTTGACGTACAGGGAGGTTTTCACTTGGGTCCCTCCGCTCCTGGCAGCGTCAACCCTCTTATGCCCTCATCCCTCCTGATGGCTTCTGCAAAGGGTTCAATGCAGCAGACAAACAAGACAGGGGAGAGGGGGCAGCCCTGCCTGACTCCCAGACCTGATGGGGAAGCTGTCTGTTTCCCACCCGTTGACCTGGACTGCACTACGGATGTCTCTGTAGAGCAGTCTGATCCAATTCCGAATTCCCTCCCCAAATCCCATTTTGGAGAGCACGTCCACCATGTACGTGTGCGATATCCTGTCGAAGGCTTTCTCCTGGTCCAAGCTGACCAGGCAGGTGTTCACCCCTCTGTCCTGCACGTTGGCGATGGTGTCCCTCAGCAGCGCAAGGCTGTTCGAGATCTTCCTGCCCGATACAGCACAGGCTTGGTCCGGGTGGATCACCTGTCCCAGAGCAGACTTGACTCTATTGGCGATAGCCTTGGACAGGATCTTGTAGTCCACATTCAGGAGAGAGATGGGCCTCCAATTCCTAATGTCCTCCCTTTTCCCCTTCTGCTTGTAGATGAGGGTGATGATGCCCTTCCTCATGGATTCTGACATGCTGCCGGCCAGAAGCATAGCGTTGTACACTTCCAGCAGGTCAGGGCCCATCCAGTTCCACAGAGCCGAGTACAACTCAGCCAGTAAGCCGTCGCTTCCGGGAGTCTTACTCGACTCAAAGGAACGGATGGAACCTGTCAGCTCGTCCAGGGTCAGTGGCTGATCCAGACTCTCCCACTTGCCGTCGTCTAAGACCTGCGTGATAGGCAACAGGAAGTTGCGGGAGGCTGTGGATTCTGTAGCCTTTTCGTCGTACAGACCGGCACAGAAGGACCTGCAGATCCTCAGTATGTCTGACTGCGAGGACATGACTGAGCCGTCCTCTTCCTTAAGGTTGTGGATCACAGAGCTCTCCCTGTGCACCTTCTGGAAGAAGCGTGAGCACGTCTCGTCCCGCTCCACGGTTTGGACCCTTGATTTTGGAGGATTCGACGGTGAGGTGCTGGGCTTGCCGGCCCTTCACCTCTCGCAATTCCTCCCTGACATCCACCCCCTTCGACTGCAGAAAGAGAAGCTGCGGCAACTCTGTCTGGAGTTTACACAGTTCCCTCTGCTCCTGCCTCGCTTTCTGGATACCCTTGCGGATGAAGAACCTCTTGATGTTCTCCTTGGTAGCTTCCCACCAGAGAACAGGGGAATCAAAGGCGGCTTTCAAGGCTCTCTAACCTGCGTACTCCCTCTCTAATTCCTCGATGTTCTCTGGGGTCAGCAGCTTTACATTCAGTTTCCACATCCCCCACCTGCGTTCTGGTCCTCCCGTAAGTGACAGGTGGCTCGCAGAAGGCAGTGGTCAGAGAAGAACACCAGCGTGACGTTGGTGGAGCTGACCGTGAGGGACTCTGAGAGGAAGAGGAAGTCGATCTGGGAGCGGGCTGAGCCGTCCCATCGTGTCCAGGTGGCTTGCAGCTGTGCTTCACCAGTGGGGGTGCCAAAGGCGTCGCGCAGCTTGGCTGTCTTCACCGTTTCCCTCAGGAGTCTGGAGGTACCGTCAGCCTGCCGTCGGCACCGCCGGATCGTCCAGCCGCGTCAATGGTGCAGTTGAAGTCTCCGGGATAATGCTGGTACATACACACCCAGCACCAAACCATTGGAAAAGTTATATTCATTGTCATTAGGACCACTCACCATAGCTCACTTCTCGAATACAATAGCTAAGCAAGTTTTTCATTGCACCTGTGCATACGATGATCAATACAACTTTAACTTTGAGCTTGTTGTTCTGGGGAGGGAACATCCTAGGGGATGCAATATGTTTGAATTTTATTTCCTACAATGTAAACTAATGCTTTTTTGCATGTTATTAAAAGCTGGCTTTTGTTTCTGAGGGGAGGATTTGCTACTTGGGAGCCAACATGGACCACCGCCTGTGTTGTAGTTAGCCCAGGCAACACAATTGTGTGGCGTAGCAGACGAAATAAAAGATCAAAATTACTTACGTCTCATTACAACTTAGAGGGTATCCCAAGGCACCACATAATCAATTGAGTACCTCCGAAGTTTAGTCACTAAAGTAGAAAATGCAGCATCCATCACATGCACAGGAGTTTCACAATGCGCTATGAGATAACGATCAGATGTTTATTTAACAAGGTTGGCTGAGGATAACTATCAGCCAGAGTACAGAGTGTGGGGGGGGGGCAGACCCACCCATTAGGACAGGCTGGGCCTTGCCTATTGTCTCCTTATAATGTAACATTCCTTCAGTGAACTGGAGTGCAACTCAAACCTACAGTCTTCTGACTGGAGGAAGTATGTGTTGTGACTGAGGCATGTCACAGGCTGATGTCAGTTAGGAACACCTACCTTACACAATGCAGGCTGAGGAAACTACACAGCAAGACAAAAGCAGGAAATGCTCCCTTCATAGCCAATATGTCTGCTCTCTACAGACTTGTCTGCAGGTCTGCTGGTAGAGGTAGCAAAGGGGCAGGGAGGGGGCTGTAGGTGCTAAAATTAACCTCGGTGTCACAGAAATGAGAAATCACGAAAGGAAAAACAGCCTTTTGTAGTAGAGTTTAAAAACGCAAACACGAGGAAATCTGCAGATGCTGGAAATTCAAGCAACACACACAAAATGCTGGTGGAACGCAGCAGGCCAGGCAGCATCCATAGGAAAAAGCACAGTCGACGTTTTGGGCCGAGACCCTTCGTCAGGACTAACTGAAAGAAGAGATAATAAGAGATTTGAGAGGGGAAGGGGGAGGGGGAGATCTGAAATGACTTTCAAGTCTCTTACTATCTTTTCTTTCAGTTAGTCCTGACGAAGGATCTCGGCCCGAAACGTCAACTGTACCTCTTCCTATAGATGCTGCCTGGTTTGCTGCATTCCACCAGCATTTTGTGTGTTGTTTTGTAGTAGAGTGCCCATTCAAGAGCATTATTCAAGAAGTCTTTCTGGAAGGATATTGCAATTGGGGTGATGGCGATGTGGTGGAATTACTGGTCACAATTCATTGCTGGAATCATGATGTCCTTTACCTGATAATACCTATTGGTCAGATACGTTCAGAAAGCTGCTGTAAGGTGAAGAGTTAGCTTACTTGCCAGTTGAAAGTCGCTCCCATTATGCCAGTTATTGACTGGCCCATTTGTGGGATGCAGCAGATCTTTCTCATTGGCTGCTTTGCACACCATGGCAGGGTGTTCAGTTCCGGGCCATTCAGGGGTATAAGAATAACATGTGCAAGAGACTTCCTCCTTTTCCTTTGTCTCCTGGGGTCACAACCAGTGCAGAAGAACCGTTGGGGAAGTGCTGCAGATAAAGGAGGGCCCACGTGAACACTTAGCTAAGTATCTGTGGAATAGTTAATTTTGTAGTTGTGCAAATTGGGGAGACTTAATGAAGTACCTGTTGAGTTCGAAGTGTCGCTGGAAGTTTAGTGTCATCGATGTTGTGACTTAGGGTGTCATAGGTGAGTTCTTGACTTAGATGTTTGGTTGAATGTTTTACTGTTTGTCTGTAAATAAGTGGTTAATGAGCTTACTCATAATCAGTGTCTTCTGTCCCACTTACCAAACCCGTGAACCTGCTTCCCCTTAACAGCTACTAAACACCAAATCATTTCCAGTAAGAAGTCAGCACTCAGGAAGCTTGCATTTCCTATTAGCGTCAACTCCAGAGACTATCTGTAAGGTATGATGACAAAATGGAGGATGCGCAGGCAGCACTGACTAGATCAGATGCAGACACTTGCACGCAACCTCGAACAGTGCAGACTCACATCGTGTGAGAAGCAAGTCAAACTTGGCCAACTGGTCAAGCTAACATACAAGGATGTTTCGGTAAAAGAAAATATTCAAACAAGACATAGGTTATTGCTCTCAAAATGAAAAGAAGGGTAAAAATCACCTCTGCTCAAGTGTCAGACACTAAAAACACAAATTTGAACTGAACTTGCTGTAAATCTGATATAAAAACAAAATGCAAGAAACATTCTGCAGGTCAGGCATCTGTGCAAGCAGGAACAGTTAACTTTTCAGAACAAAAAGACCTGACAGAGTCTTTGAACTGACATTGATCCTGTTTTACTTTCCAGCATTTTCTATTTTTGTTTCAGAATTTCTAACAGTTCCTGGGTGATTTTTTTAAAAAAGTCCCCACAATTTACAGGCAATGCGGACAACCATTTCTGCGGAGAGATCAGGAACAAAGTGCACTCCTTCAAAAATTTATTTGGCAGTATAGTGAAAATGAATCTCCCTTCAACTGCTTCAAATCCCACCAACTTTTTGTCCTGTAGTCTCCTGAAGGATGTACCTCTTGAAGGGTTTAAAAGTTCAACTAGCAGGGGTTGAACTCTGCAAAAGGACAGAAAGGTCAGTGTGGGGGGGAGGGTGGTTATCAATGGAAATGCGTCTGGCTATCATGAGATCTCCTCTCTCGTCTTCCAGCCCAGAAGGAGGGCCTCAGCTCAAATGACTGACTGCCCATTTCCCTCCACTAATGCTGCCTGACCCACTGGGTTCCACCTGCAGCTCATTTTTCAGCAGTTGTAGTCCCCACTTCTGCAGTACTGCAATGCGCATTTGCTGTCAGGGTCCGGAGGGAAATGTACATGTGAACACACAGTTTACTAACGAAGGATAAAAATAATGAATGGCTATTTCGTTGCAAGCCCGGATCAGCAGAGGAAAGGCTGAGAAGACCTGCTCTCGAGTCACTGGAGAAATCAGTCAAAGCAGGACTAGCCCATTCACTCCTTGGCTGTCTTTACCCACAACTTAACCCCGTGCCCAAAAGTCACAGTAATTAAAAATTATTGATCTCCTTTCAGAATATACTGAATGATTAGACCATCACAACCCTCCTGACAAGCTTCTGAGTGAGGAAGTTAGCTCTCATCTCTGTCCCCAACAGTAAGCTTTTAATTTTGAGACAGGGACCCTTGATTCTAGATACCCTAGCCACAGGAAGGGTGTGGTAGCAATAGAAAGAGTGCAGAAGAGATTCACCGGGATGTTGGAACGAAGGGCTGTCATTATGAAGAGATATTGGACAGACTGGGTTTATTCTCATTGGAACATGAGAAGTACAGGAGTGACCTTATAGAGCTTTTTAACATTATGAGGGGCATCAATACGATAAATATTGTCTTCTGCCCCGGGGCAGGGAAGTCAAGAGCAAGGGGCTTAAGCTGAGAGAGGAGACATTTAAAGGACTTCTGAGGGTGCAGTTTCTCTCCTCCCCACCCCAACCCCGACACACAGGGTGGTAAATATCTTTGGAAATCTTTCCCAGATGGGAGTGGATGCTCAGTCACTGAACATGTTCAAGGCTGTTTTTGATAGATTTCTGAGCAGTGAGGAGTCTAGTAATAGGTGGGAGAAGTACTTGTCGAGGATCAGCTGTAATACTGAAGCCACAACAAGTTTCTACTTCCACTTCATGCAAGTAGCATCAGGTTGTAAGCTGAATGGCTATTATCCTTCTTCATGGAAGAACTGGGTTTGATTTTAATTCAGGATTACTGAGTAATTTGAGATCAGTTAACAGTTTAGAGCAGAAGATGGCACTGGTGGAGCACAGCGATGGCAGCAATCATAACTATGAACTATGTTACTACTCACACTTTTTCTAGAAAATAATCACTGCGATCAATAGCCTGTAACTTCTTTTTTTGGAGTGGAGCTTTTGAACTGCCTGCATGATGTGGCATTTTTGCAGCGTGAACTGAGGTTTTGAAGGGATGGCGTGTATGGTCCGAATTGAGGTGGCGGGATACGAGAGCAGGGAAATGAGCCAACGTTAGGGCATTGCAGGAGTGGACTTGGAGATGATTCAAGATGGCAGAAGTGAGGCAAAACATAGTTGAGCCAGCAGGCCTGCGCCCAAGAGTGAGGAACAGCCTGCTGTTTGACCGATTTAAGCCCCAGGCCTGATCCGAAGGGTTGGGTTCGGGCCAAATTGAGCTGGCGAGGCCCAGGCCCGAGAGCGCATCGAAGTGCAGGGCTCAGGTCCGAGAGCGAAGAATGAACTGAGGTTTCCAAGTTAAGCACTGGGCCAGATTGAAAAGGTCAGAGTGTTGGGGCAGGACGCAAAGAACGAGCTGGTGTTCAGCTCGCTGCTCCGCAAGGTTAACACATCTCTGTGCTGATCTGAGGCAACTAACAGGCTCCTGGATCAACTGTGACTACCTTCGTAGCTGTGGACACACTTCTGTGAATTCCAGTTCTGAATGTTATTTGCCCACTTTTATTGTTTGCATGATTTGTTTCTCCCTGCCCATTGGGCGTCTGACGGACTTCCTTTGTCTTAAGTGGGTTCTATGGGGTTTCTTTGTTTTGTGGCTGCTAGTAAGGAGACAGATCTGAAGGTTGTATATAGCATATACATTGATAATAAACGTACTTTGAGCTTTTGGAACATGACTTCTGAATTCACCAAAACAAGATATTGAGGGAAGTTAGCACAAGCATAGATGGATGTTGTTGAGCCTACTGATTGAAGCATGGTGCCAGAGGGGAACACGACAAACAGGTCCCACAACATGCACCTTGGTGATCCTGGGCAGATGTGTCACTGAGCAATAATATTAAAGCACCAATGTAAACTCACGCTCTCTGCACCTTTCACCATTAGTAGTTTACACAAGCCTGTTGTAGATATAACATAGAAGTGTGGCAGTCAGAGTTTGTGGTAATGTTTCTAGTTTCTGAACTCCCAACCACCTAGGGCTATGCCAGTTTCCTGAAGACTGATGCAAACAACTCTGGGGAAAATTCACAAAGAGTTTAAAAATTTTATTCATTTTTGATTGGTAGTTTAGTCTATTAGCTATATAGAAAACAAATGGAAAATCAAATTGTCAGGTAAAAATAAGATTGAGATTGGATTGTTTTTGTGACGAAATCTCCAGAAATATTTGAAACCAAAACTGGCAATCTCAGCCGACCACAAAGCCAGATGAATTTAGAAGTCAGAGTCTATGGAATTTCAATGCAAAAGCATCTGCATTATATAGCTGGGTCATTCGAGTCAAATTTCCTGCACATTCTTGAATTTCATCATAAACCCTTGTCACTGCTGGGATCCGCAAGTTATTTCCTGTTTATGAAATGATAGCAATGAATTATATTAATTTATAAAAGGGGAAGTTTTCAGAACTTATTCTTTTCAAGTGCACAAACTTATTGAAGCAATGAAACAAAATAAAGTAGAATTCACCTCTACAGTAAGAGTTTGAGAAGTCATGATTAACTTCTGAATTTTTAAGACTATAATTTAAGAATTATGTACAATAATTTAGAAGCTCAAGTGATTGCGCAAAGTTTCGCAAGGATGGTAACAGGATATAATCATCACTAAAGTCTACTCAAATTCTTCTCTAAAAAGAAAAAAAAAGTTATGTGTATTAGTTCAAGAAAGAGTAGATTATCTGCTTGGTGATGTTAACTGAGGGATAAGTATTACACACATGCCCAGCATTGACCCAGTACAGGTATTTCTTCCCAATCTAAAACATAAACAATTCCTTTCCCCACACAGATGAGGCTGGGTCCACTGAATATCTCCAGCAGATTGTCTGTTGCTTCAGATATGTCCCCCCACCCCCCGTGCTGAAAGGAAAACTGCAGCTTTAAAAATGGATTACTGCCGGACTGGGTTTAGAATGAGACATGGGCAGGGCCATAAAAAGGGGGGGCCTATGTTTGCCATACATTGCACAATGCATTTCAACATCCTGCCCATTAAGGAAAATGGTCTGCTAATTCAGCTCCATGGTTTTTCCAGCAGTAAAACTCCACTGACGTAATTTCAAATGGCCTTTAAAAACAAACAATGTTAGCTCTAAAAGGTAGTTAGTTCCCTCATGTGATGCTACTGTTTTAGGTGTGGAATTTCCTGCATTAATAAGACCTCTCTTCTCAGCTCCAACTTCAGGAAGTAACTTTTGCAAAGTCCCACAATAGAACCATTACTCCTTCAGCCGTTGGAGACGGTTAGGCAAGGAATGAGTGTATGCTGTAATTATGGGAAGAGGATGGCAGAGGAACTTGTCCAAGCTTCCGAAGAACCTTCCCACTCAAAAGTACACCCTGCCAGGAAGGTGTCAGTAAAGAAATGAGAGGTCTCTCTATTAAAAATAGTACCCTGGGAAGCTCCACTGCAGCTGGATCCAGATGCAAATACAAAAGCTGCACTAATCAAAAATAGGTTCCCCCTTTTGCAAACAGAGCTTATCTTGACTTCTATGGTGCAGCAGAGAGCAGGAAACTATCACACGTGGCATGTGTTAGCAGAGACAGAACACAGGGATACTATGAAAAGGTTTCTGAAAGAGAGGGTGATCGCAGCTTCCACAAAAAGATCAGTGCAAGAACTGGAGAGCAAAAAAACACACTAGTAGCTACACACTGCTGAGGAGCAGATTTTATCAGATGCCTCTGCAGTTTTTTTTTCTGTTAAATACTTATTTCTAATCTAACAAATGTAGACCTATTTCTTTTTCTGTGGGAATTCTTCCGATGTTTCTGACTGCAATTTCAGGGGAAGCAGCTGAAAGCTCCTGGGGATCTGGTGGCTGGAATGCTAGTGTGGATCAGTCTCACTTGACTTTGTTTGTCAGAGTTTTGGAGCAGCCTGAAGCAGCTGACAGTCCGACTCATCAGACAGAATTCAGTTTGATCCTTCTGCATTGTGAAAAATGCCATCCTGTCAGAACACATGTGTGACTCAGACCAAAGTGTTGAAAATCTCACCAGAGACGAGCTGTGGCCACCTGCTGATATCATATGAGCAAACTAGAAGCTGGATTAACAGCACTCAGATGCACAATCTTTTTCAACTCAATCACCCCAGAAAAAATCTATTCTGATAAACAAATATTAATAGAATTATGCTCAGGATCGGTTAATATCCATGAACCTTACTCTGTGCAATAAATTTCTGGGGGAGAGCAAAGTATTTAAATAGCAGACAGAACCTAATAATGCAACATGGACATTATGTACTATATTTTTTGTTGATACCTCTCTCCATGTCCTTACCATCTGGCAGTTCAATCACTTACACAGTGCTCCCTTACTGCCAAAACACCAAAAACACATTCAGATCTAATGTGACTTTTCTCCTCTACAACTACTTTTTCTACAGGTTCACAACAGAAAATCTGTACATGGTATCAGAAACGATGCATCAAAAATTGACCTACAAACAATTGCTTTAGGCACTAAGGAAGGCAGATCTAAAGGCTGCTGTTCATCATACCAGTAGAATATTACTAAATCCATTCTGCATGTACAAGAATATAGAATAAATTTAAAGTTGAGAATTTGCACCTCAGAACTGACTGCTGGATGTCAAGTGATCTAGGAGTAGAAGTTTTATAAGCAGGTCTAAAAACTAAATGCATTGATTGGTGACTATCACATTTGCACAATGTGGTAATATCTGTAGAACCTGCTATGTAAGTTCAGAGAGACTTGTGAAGTGGGGTAAAGAATCAAGATCACATCAAGTTCCTGCAGGTATAATGCTGAAAACACAAATTATTTCTAGATTGCCAAGAATAAAATAAAGGTGAATTAAGGATATCTGAAATAGAAACAGAACACCATGTTATCTCTAAAAGCCAGCACTAATTCTCTCCCTCCCAGGGTTGCCTTTCGACCTTGATTGAAAGAATTAGCAAGGCTGTAAACTGAGTGTTTGATGTGGGGGGGGGGGGGAGTTGGCTATTTACAAAGCAGTTTGGCTCAGTCTTTGACATTTTCCCATCTTCCAGGTTTCCCGCCTTCACAAGTGAATTCAGAGGGCAAAATTCAGCACTGAACACACTGCAATAAGTCCAAACCTACTTTGGATTCGGGTCCAAACCTACTTTGGATTCTAGTCTTCATCTCCAGTTGAAACAACGCTCAGAGAGTGCCTTTGGATGAAACACTTAACTGTGTTCCTGCCTGCCCCTCAAGTGATACCATCTCAGAGAGCACGGAAGTCTTTATGCCAGTGACCTTACACCTCAACCAGTACTATATGTGGTAAAATCAGAAATTAACCAAAAATAACAGACTAATTCTTGTCCTTTCACAGTGCTACCAACTAATTCAGCACAAGGAGATAAAACTGCTTATATCAGAAAGCTTTTCCATGCAACAGCCACAGATAAAAAACAAACACATTCACCCTATTATTCTCAGTTCCTCAAAAAAAACTTCAAAGAATTATTGAACTCCAGTGATGTATCGCTTCTAACAAAAGTTAATTTTTTTGAAGTCACCGCCCACCACACGTGGGAGAAAGATTCCCAACTGTTGGAGCGGGAGATACACTGACTCGGGAATTAACTGCGGGTATTGAGAACGATTTTTATAGAAGCAGAAGACAGACAGAATGACTTCAACTAATCTAGTCTCGCAGCAAGAAGCAAAGGCAACGCCTAGACCTGCTGGAAAAAAATGTCAGATGAACAGCTCATAAAAATAAAGCCACTTTATCAGTAAACCGAAACTTTGCTGAAACTCACACAGAGTTACTCAAGGTAACAAAGCAGCAGCAACATGCTGAATAAAAAATTAAACTTACTCTGTTCTTGACTTCTGCTGTTAATCCGTACGAGGGTCCACTATTGAACTGTTTGCTGGAATGTGACATGTTGTGGCAGTGTATTTACTGCACTGTACGCTGTACTCCGTGCAGAAGGAGATGAATTTATAGGCTCCTTCTGATCAACTCCAGCCAAACCCCTCGCCCCGCCCGCCCAGTGCGCTCCTGCCTATATAAGGAGAGAAGTTGACAAATTCCAGACTGCGCGCTCTCCCCTCCTCCAATTCGCAATCTCACCGAGAAAGCGGCAGGAAACTGACGTCAGGCGCCCGCATCACCTTTTTGTTAAAAAAAAGCAAAATACGCAACGCTGGATCATCCAGGGAAGGAAGCGAAGTGTGGTCCGACCAACAGGGCAGGACAACTGCAGTAAAAATGTTGAAAAGCTATGCAACAAGTCTGTTTGATGTTTGCAGGGAAAGAAACTCTTAACCACAACAGATTCGTGCTTTAGGAACCCTGACAACTTACAACGGAATCAGAATTTGTGTTTAAGATTTAGAGGGTAGTGGCTGCTGAAAGATCATTTACGGATTCAAAGGCTGCTTTCTGCGCTGGATATTTTGAGTTTTTATTAATGATATCAAACTTATTTTTTCAAGATAAAATTTGTTTGAATGTAGACGTACTTATAAAAGCGTTTTCCACCGCACTTTTCTCGTGATCTATTCTGTTGAAAGGCCAGGTGTATCCCTTGGATCTTCGTGAAGTCCAGCGTGTTCAAGCACACCCTACAAGTCAAGTTTATTGTAAATTTAACTATAGACACGTACATAACGTATATAACCTTATAATGTATATAGAAACAAGACTACGTTTCTCCGAACCAGCACAGTAGTACACATAACACACGATAGCTTATGAGGGCAAGGATAAACTCTACGGATGAATCACACATAAATAGCAAACTAAAGTGCATTAATATTAAATATTGTAAGGTACGGAACAGATTAACCGGTAACGCTTCGAATACAATGCGGCAAGGGGTTCAGAAGTCTAATGGCCTGGGGGGAGAAACTGTGTCTCATCCTGACCGTACTTGTTTTTATGCATCGTAGTCTCCAGCCTGATGGTAAAAAGTCGAAGAAGGTGCTGGATGGATGGGTGGGATCCTCAGCAGTACAAAGGGCCCTGCGTATGCCTGTGATGCTCTCCGCTGTTCTCACTGTTCTTTGTAGGGACTTTCAGTCCAATGCTCGACTGCTCCCATACCAGATCGAGATGCAACTTGTCAGGACGCTGTCAATGATGCTCCTGTAAAACGCGGTAAAGATGGGTGTGTGTGTGTGTGGGGGGGGGGGGGGTGCCTTGCTTGCCTCAGTCTTCCTGGGAAGTGGATGCGTTGCCGTGCCTTCTTGTTCAGGGAGGTCATAGTAAGGGAGCAGGTGAGGTCATGCGTGACGTGAACGCCCAGGAACTTAGTGCACTTAACTCTTTCTACGGAGGAGCCATGTATTCGCAGAAGAGGATGGTTCGTCTGCACCTTCCTGAGGTCCACAGTGATTCCCTTTGTCTTCTCCACTTTCAGGCTTAGGTTGTTGTTCTCACACCAATCCACTAGTCGCTCTACTTCCTTGCCGAGGCACAGCGACAACTCGCGGATACCTCCTTTTATTTACCCCTCGATCGTGACCCCACTAAGGAGCACCAGGCCATTGTCTCCCACACCATCACCAACTCTATCCGCTTAGGGGATCTCCCATCCACTGCTACCAACCTTATAGTTCCCACACCCGACACTTCCCGTTTCTATCTCCTACCCAAGATCCACAAACCTGCCTGTCCAGGTAGACCGATTGTCTCAGCTTGCTCCTGCCCCACCGAACTCATTTCTGCATACCTCGACACGGTTTTATACCCCCTTGTTCAATCCCTTCCTACCTATGTTCGTGACACTTCTCACGCACTGAATTTTTCCGATGATTTTAAGTTCCCTGGCCCCCACCGCTTTATTTTCACCATGGATGTCCAGTCCCTATAACTTCCATCCCCCACCAGGAAGGTCTCAAAGCTCTTCGCTTTTTGGATTCCAGACCTAACCAGTTCCCTTCTACCACCACTCTGCTCCGTCTAGCGAAATTAGTCCTTACTCTTAATAATTTCTCCTTTGGCTCCTCCCACTTCCTCCAAACTAAAGGTGTAGCCATGGGCACCCGGATGGGTCCCAGCTATACCTGCCTTTTTGCTGGCTTTGTGGAACAATCCATGTTCCAAGCCTATACTGGTATCTGTCCCCCACTTTTCCTTCGCTACATCGACGACTGCATTGGCGCTGCTTCCTGCACGCATGCAGAGCTCGTTGACTTCATTAACTTTGCCTCCAACTTTCACCCTGCCCTCAAGTTTACCTGGTCCATTTCCAACACCTCATCCCCTTTCTTGATCTTTCTGTCTCTATCTCTGGAGACAGCTTATCTACTGATGTCTACTATAAGCCTACGGACCCTCGCAGCTGCCTGGACTATTCCTCTTCTCACCCGGTCTCTTGCAAAAATGCCATCCCCTTCTCGCAATTCCTCCGTCTCCGCCGCATCTGCTCTCAGGATGAGGCTTTTCATTCCAGGACCAAGGAGATGTCCTCCTTTTTTAAAGAAAGGGACTTCCCTTCATCGACCATCAACTCTGCTGTCAAACGCATCTCTCCAATTTCACGCACATCTGCTCTCACTCCATCCTCCCGCCACCCGACTAGGAATAGGGTTCCCCTTGTCCTCACCTACCACCCCACCAACCTCCAGGTCCAACATATAATTCTCCGTAACTTCCGCCACCTCCAACGGGATCCCACCACTAAGCACATCTTCCCCACCCCCACCCCACGGCTTTCCGCAGGGATCGCTCCCTACGCGACTCCCTTGTCCATTCGTCGCCCCAATCCCTCCCCACCGATCTTCCTCCCAGCACTTATCCTTGTAAGCGGAACGAGTGCTACACATGCCCTCACACTTCCTCCCTCAGCACCACTCAGGGCCCCAGACAGTCCTTCCAGGTGAGGCGACACTTCACCTGTGAGTCGGCTGGGGTGATATACTGCGTCCGGTGCTCCCGATGCGGCCTTATATATATTGCCGAGAGCCGACGCAGGCTGGGAGACCGTTTCGCTGAACACCTATGCTCTGTCCGCCAGAGAAAGCAAGATCTCCCAGTGGCCGCACATTTTAATTCCACGTCATATTCCCATTTTGATATCTCTATCCACTGCCTCCTCTACTGTCGAGATGAAACCACACTCAGGTTGGAGGAACAACGTCTTATATTCCGTCTGGGTAGCCTCCAACCTGATGGCGTGAGCATTGGCTTCTCTAGCTTCCGTTGGTGCCCCGCCTCCACTTCGTACCCCATCCGTTATTTATTTATTTATTTTTCTCCTCTCTCTCTCTCTCTCTCTCTCTCTCTCTCTCTCTCTCTCTCTCTCTCTCTCTCTCTCCCCTTTTTCTTCCTCCGTCCCTCTCACTATACTCCTTGCCCATCCTCTGGGCTTTCCCCCTCCCTGTCATAAGGGAGTGGCTGGGAACGGACCCATGTGCAAGACACAGACACTAAAGTACTAGGGACAGGACTAGGATACAGAGTGAGGGCTAGGACATGGACATGAAAACCGGTAACCCAGAACAGGACTGGACAGGAGAGCTAGGAGCTAGGGCTTGGACTCCGAGCCAGAGACTGGGCAAGGAACCAGAACCTGGGTCTTGCCTCTGGCTCGGACCCCAGAACTAGGCAAGGACGTGACTTGGCTGGCAGGCAGGACCAGGCTGGAGACCAGGGACTTGAGGCAAGGCTGAAGATCAGGGACTCGAGGTGAGGCTGGAGACCAGGGACTCGAGGCAAGGCTGGAGACCAGGGACTCAAGGCGAGGCTGGAGACCAGGGACTCGAGGCGAGGCTTGGCTACAGACTTGGGGTCTTGAAACTCGTCCTGGGCAGGGTGCGGATCTGCATCCGACAGAGACAAGGGACAGGAAGGGACAGGACCCACCACAGGGTAATGGCAATCTGGTCTGACTTACCCAATGGAGGCAAGGGACAAGACCCACTGCAGGGTAACGGCAATCTGGCCTGGCTTACCCGACGGAGGCAAGGGACAGGAAGGGACAGAACCAACTGCAGGGTAATGGCAGTCTGGCCTGACTTACCCGACGGAGGCAAGGGACAGAAAGGGACAGGACCCACCGCAGGGTAACGGCAATCTGGCCTGGCTTACCCGACGGAGGCAAGGGACAGGAAGGGAGCTAGGTTCAGGGTGGCTCCAAGACAAGACTTCAGGCAAGACAAGGCAAGAGTTACCAGCAAGACAAGGCAAGACTTCAGGTAATGCAAGGCGAGACAAGAACTTCAGCCAAGGCGAGAGTTACTGGCAAGACAAAGCAAGGCTTCAGGCGAGGAAACAGAAGGCAGGGGAAGGGATACAAGGAGTAAGAACAAGAACAATCCAGCAGCCACGCCCTGGTCTCTGGAGGTATTTATGCAGCCAGCTCCAACGAGAATCAGCTGCCTCAATTAGTGCTAACCAGGAACAGAAACAGGGTAGACAGGAAAACCCGGAGCAAGGGTCGATGGACCGGACCGTGAACCGGAACGCGGACTAAACAGACCGGACCATGACACTCCCCCTTTCTTTCTCCCTCAGCCTCCTGTCCCATGATCCTCTCATAACCCTTTTGCCAATCAACTTTCCAGCTCTTAGCTCCAGCCTTTGCTGCCTGTCTTCTCCCCCTCCCCCTCCCACTTTCAAATCTCTTACTATCTCTTCTTTCAGTTAGTCCTGACGAAGGGTCTCGGCCTGAAACGTCGACTGTTCCTCTTCCTAGAGATGCTACCTGGCTTGCTGCGTTCACCAGCAACTTTTATGTGTGTTGCTTGAAATTCCAGCATCTGCAGATTTCCTCGTGTTTCCACTTCCTCTCTGTTAGTCTGTCTCATCATTGTTCTCCTGTCGTGTCATCCGCAAACTTGATAACACTGTTTGATCCGGATCCTGAGACACAGTCATGCGTCATCAGTGTGAGCAGCAGCGGGCTGAGTGCACAGCCTTGGGGAGAGCCTGTGCTTGGCGTACTGGAACGAAAGATGTTGCTACCCACACGGACTGACTATGGCCTTACTGTCAAGAAGTCCAGTATCTAGGTTGCAGAGGGAGGTGTTGAGACCCTGCGAGGATAGTTTCCCCACTAGTTTCTGGGATATGATGGTGTTGAATGGTGAACTAACGTCTATAAACAGCAGCCTGGCATATGAGGCACCATCTTCCTGGTGGGACAGAACAGAGGGCAGAGGCTGTTGCATTGTGAGTGGATCGATTTGAGGGAATTGTAGCTGGGAGAAAGACTTGTTCCATGACTAGTCGCTCAAAGTATTTCATAATGGTTGATGTTAATGCCACTGGACCACAGTCATCTAGGCCGGTTCACGTCACCTTCTTTGGCACTGGAATGATGGTTGACGCCTTGAAAACCGAGGTGACAATGGATACAGTAGGAATAACAAAAACAACATACTTCCACAGCACTCTTAAGGTAGCAAGACACCTTAAGATACTAAAGTGGAGCGTTACAGTTTCATATGGATCCATCTAAGGAGAACCTGAAGCTTGGTTTCAAGACTAAAAGCCATAGTCGAATGGTTATGATGGAGCTGTGGAATCAGGGAATGGAATTTATCTTCCCAACAAGGGACAGAAGAGTCAAATTTCAATGAGGTTACCTAATCTGCTGAAATTAATGTGAGTTAGAACATACATTTCTAAACCATTAAAAAAAACCACATCTTTATGATCACTTACATGGGTTGCTGTGTTTCTCTTGGGGTTTGGGGGAGGGATTAAGAAGGGAGGTTGTGTCTTCTTGCGAGCTCTGAGGTAATGTGAACAAGTTGGGAGTTGGTTAAAAGTTAATGATCAAGTACAGTCATTGTGGGTTGTTTGTAATGCTGAATGAGGCCTGGCTACCACAGCACAAACTTTCTGGAGTCCTTCACTACATTATCGTTCACATGAAATTTTGCCTACTCCAGATGACCAGATTATCCTCCCAGATCTACATCTGTGTTTTGCTCAAGAGTATCATTTTATTCAGTGGTGAATGCTGGACTGTATGGAGATCCTTATTAGCAACTGTATGCCTTATTTAAAGCTTACTAATGTTTTACAAATGAAATAATTAATTTAACAGTTGCCATTAAAATGTCTACTTCTCTAGACAAAATGCTTTTACATATTTTAGAGAACCTAAACCTCAGAAATGATTAAAAAAAACATGAATGTACGTTAAGCTGGTAACAATCTTCTCAAAATGAGAAGTGGGAGTCATGATCTCTAACTTTTACTGACTGTACAGTGCTGGGCCAGTACTGTATTCCACACACTACTCACATCCCTCTTTATATCAAAGTCACAGTAGTGGAAACTGCGAGCAGTTTAAACTCCTGAGGCTACACATCGCGCACAGCCTCTCGTGGTCCCAGGACACCTCCTGCAAAATCAGAAAAGCTCACCAATGTCTCTACTTTCTGAGGCAGCTGAAAAGAGCTGGACTATGCACATCTATGCTCACATCATTCTACAGATGCACAGTGGAGAGCATCCTAACATGCTACATCACTGTGTGGTACAGAAGCTGCACTGCAGCAGAAGGGAGGCCTCGACAAGAGGTAGTCAAAGCTGCCCAGTGCATCACTGGCACCAGTCTATCTGCCATCAAGAACACATATATACAGAAAGATGGCAGAAAATGGCCAGGAACATCACAAAGGATCCCACCCATCCTGCTCAGAGGCTGGTTGTCCCACTCCCATCAGGGAAGCGGCTATTTAGCATCCACTCCAGGACCACCAGACTCAGAAGCATATACTTTCCCCAAGTAGTAAGGCTGATCAACACCTCCACCCTCTCCATCACCATGACTTAATCGTTTTCTGAATGTCACCTTATGTGCAGACGCTCCTGTGCCTAACGTCACTTTATGGACATAAAATCAGTCTATGTACATACACTACCTTATGTATTTATATTTACTGTGGTTTTTAAAAATATTCTGTTCTTTATATTATTGTGGGGAGGGGTTGTGGTTGGTGCTGCGTCAGATCTGGAGTAACAATTATTTCATCCTCCATTACACTTGTGTACTGGAAATGACATTAAACAATCTTGAATCCTGTTTTTCTTCCCTGGAGAGTAATGTTAAATCACGGTCCTATTCACATATTTTGGCGTGCTGTTTGAGAAGAACATGTGTTCCGTTTAGCTGTACCTAAGGAATTCTTGAGGATGAGAGGTTAACAAGGAGTAAAAATAGTCTTACAAAAAGAAGTTTGGGAGTGGCAAAGGGATGGAGATCCCACGGTTTATGAGCTGGCTGCTGTATTAGGTCACATAGTAATTTCATGCTCCAGTGATGTACTTGGAGAAGTTATCACTACATTGATCCTGGCAGATCCCTGCCTAAATGCCAAACTGATTGACAGCCTTGGTTCAGGTCAGGTGGAGACTGGTGAAGATGTTCTTGAGTAGGCCATAATACAATTAATAACTGGGTTTGGCGGGGGGTGCATTGGTGGTGGATGGTATGGGAAGGGAGGATGTTTGATAATACGGAAGCTTGGATTCTAGGAAGAAGCACTCCTGCTCTTCTTGGCCAAAGTGCAGTGATATCAAGGTGTTGAACTTCATCCCAGAGCTGTGCTCATCTCACTCTCAGAAGCTTGGACTCCTACTGGAAAAACCTACAAAGCAGATTAAATTAGAAGTGTTGCAATGAGCGAATGAGGCAAACCCAAGTACAGGATACAGGCACGGAGGTTTAGTTAGGATGCCGACGAGAACGCCAAACAGGAGGAAGAGCAGGAAGACAGGAGACAGGCAGAATTTATCTTAACTCAGAGCACAGAGAAAGAAAAAGAAACTCTTCTTGGTACGGAGAGATGGAGTTATGCAGGCAAACCTCGGTGCTGAGGTAAAACTTTGGAAGACTTATCTTGACGCGGAGCGGCTGGGTTTCACAGGTAAACCTCGGAAATGGAGTAGAACTTAGAAAACTGATCTTGACATGGTGTTCCACAGGTAATTCTCGGTGCTGGGGCAAAACTTAGAGCACACAGTCCTAAGCAGCCAGGAAATGTTAATTACCACACAGGCAAAACCAACGATCTGGCAACTAGTGGTTGTAACGCCGGGGTTCTTATGCTGCAAGTCCTGAGGGAAACCAGGTGTGTCGTCATCAAAGAGAATTAGGAGCAAATGGGAAATTAACGGTCGGAGTTGTGGCACAATCAAAGGAAATTAGAAGAAAATAGGGAATTAATGGTCGGGAACGTGACAATACCTCCCCCCCCACCCCAACGAGAGCCTTCAGGTGAACCACCAGGCTTGTCCGGAATGTCACGATGGAAATCACGGATGAAGGAAGGGTCCAGGATGAAGGAACACGGAATCCAGGAGCATTCCTCCGGGCCGTATCTATCCCAATCAACCAGGTACTGGAGGCCCCTGCCTCAGCGGCGCATATCCAGAATTCACGAGACGGTGTACGCCGGGCAGTCGTCAATGATCCAGGCGAGTGGAGGGGGTTCAGCAGGAGGGCACAAAGGGCTGACAGATACAGGTTTCAATTGGGAGACATGGAACATGGGATGAATGTGCATGGATCTGGGCAGTCTGAGTCTGACTGCCGAGGGGTTGATGACACTCAATCTCGAATGGTCACAGATAGCGAGGGGAGAGTTTCTTGGGTTCATTCTTAGCGGGGATGTCTTTTGACGAGAGCCAAGCCTTCTGCCCAGGCCGATAACTGGGAGCAGGAGTTCAATGGCGATCGACAATCCTCTGGTTGCGGTCGGCTGAGGGGAGCAGGGTGACTCGTGCATCCTTCCAGACATTGCAGCACCGGCGGACATGGGCCTGAACAGAAGGCACAGCAATGTCATCTTCATGTGCAGGAAACAGAGGGGGTTGATAACCGAGGGAGCATTCGAAAGGAGACATTCCGGTGGTGGCGCTGACCAGGGAGTTGTGGGCGTACTCGACCCAAACGACATGGGTGCTCCAGGATGACGGGTTGTTGGCGGTTATGCAGCGCAGTGTTGCTTCCAAATCCTGGTTTGCTCACTCCATTTTACCGTTAGTCTGCGGATGGAAGCCAGAAGACAGACTTACTGAGGCTCCAAGGGCCTGACAAAAGGATCTCCAGACTTGAGAGATGAATTGGGGGCCCCAGTCAGAAATAATGTCAGAGGGAATTCCATGAAGGTGGAAGACGTGATGAACAAGGAGGTCGGCTGTTTCACGGGCTGTAGAGAGTTTGGGAAGGGCTACGAAATGTGCGGCTTTGGAGAAGCAGTCCACCACAGTGAGTACAGCAGTGTTCCCGTTTGAGGGGGTTAGTCCAGTAACGAAATCCAGCGCAATGTGAGACCAAGGGCAGCTAGGGACAGGTAGGGGACGAAGCAACCCAGCAGGTGGTCAGTGGGAGGCTTTTCTGTGGGCACAAACAGAACAGGCAGAGATGAAAGAGCAGGTGTCAGCATCCATGGTGGGCCACCAGAAATGTCTCTTCAGAAGGGACAGAGTTCGATCGATTCCGAAATGAGAAGTATGCCCCCACTGGACAGCCTGAGACCAAGCAGAGTCAGGCACAAAGAGGTGATTGGAGGGTCCATTGCCTGGGTCAGATTGAGTCTGTTGGGCCTCTTTGACTATGGATTCGATCTCCCAGGTGAGGGCAGCCACTACGCAGGATGGTGGAAGGATGGTCTCGGGGTTGGGAAGGCCCTCCTTGGAGACGTATTGACAGGAGAGAGTATTGGGCTTCCTAGTCTTGGGCCCTGGACGATAGGTGAGCGTGAATCTGAAACGGCCAAAAAAATAATGCCCAGCGGACTTGGCGGGAATTCAGGCCTTTGGCGGTTTCGATGTATGTGAGATTCTTGTGGTCTGTCCAGACAATGAATGGATGTTCCACTCCCTCCAGCCAGTGCCTCCTCTCCTCCAAAGCGAGTTTGACAGCCGGTAACTCCTGGTTCCCTACGTCATAGTTCCGTTCGGCGGGGAATAGCCAGGAAGAAAAGAAAGCGCAGGGATGGAGCATTTGGTCTGGGCTGGAGTGTTGGGAGAGGAACGCTCCCACCCCAGAGTCGGAGGCATCAACTTCCACAATAAATTGGCGAGAGGGGTCAGGTTGGGTCAGGATGGGAGCGGAGGTGAAATGCCTCTTTAGCTCCGAGAAGGCTGAGTCCGCTTTGGGGTCCCAGTGAAAAGGGGTCATAGGAGAGGTGATTCAAGTAAGGGGCGCTGCCACCCGCTGTAATCCCCGATGAAGCGACGATAGAAGTTTGCAAACCCCAGAAATCGCTGGAGTTGTTTGAGTGTCATGGGTTTTGGCCACTCCACCACCACCCGGATCTTTTCGGGATCCGCCCTCACTTGCCCGCTCTCATTGATGTACTGACAGAAGGGACATGAAACTCGCACTTCTCAGCCCTAACGAATAGATTGTTCTCCCAAAGCCTCTGCAGAACCTGACGGACATGGTGGATGTGTTCCTGAAGACCGCGGGAGAAGTTTAAGATGTCGTCCAAATAAACAAAAACAAAACGTTTATTAAAGTCCCTAAGGACATCGTTTATCAGGGCTTGGAAGACGGCGGGAGCATTGGTGAGACCGAATGGCATGACCAGGTATTCAAAGTGACCGAGAGGGGTGTTAAAAGCTGCTTTCCACTCATCTCCCTCCCGTATCTTGACCAGGTGGTAGGCATTCGGTAGGTCCAACTTAGAGAAAACGGTGGCTCTGTGAAGGGTTTCAAAAGCAGAGTTGATAAGGGGCAGTGGATATTTATTCTTTATGGTGATGCTATTCAGGCCACGGTAGTCAGTGCAGGGGTGCAGTGAACCGTCTTTCTTCCCCACAAAGAAAAAATCTGCGCCTACAGGGGAAGATGAGGGTCGGATAATGCCAGCCGCAGGAGAGTCATTTAGGTAAGCCTCCATTGCTTCTCTTTCTGGCCGGGACAGGTTATACAGCCGACTCGTGGGTAGAGGGGCTCTGGGGAGAAGGTTAATTGCACAATCTTAAGGGCGGTGTGGAAGCAGGGAAAGAGCTCGTGATACTCTGCTGGAACCTTGGATAAGTCGGGAGTTTCAGAGGCAGACGAGATTGCGGTGACTTCCACAGGGGAAAGGGCCGATTGTAGACAAGTGGAGTGACAGAACGGACTTCAGCTGACTATCTTCCTGGTGGACTAGTCAATGTGGGGGTTATGGTGGCTTAACCAGGGGTAACCAAGAACTACCGGAGCTTGAGGAGAGGAAATTAAATTGAATCGTATCTGTTCCCTGTGGTTCCCAGAGAGAAAGAGAGACAGGGGTGGTATGCAGTGTGTGACTCGAGCCAGTAGTCTATCGTCCAGTGCCCGGGCTTCCAAGGGGGTACTCAACGGCTCATGAGGAATTCCGGCCCGGGAAGCTATGTTTTCATCCAAAAGGTCTCCCTCAGCACTGGAGTCCACTAGAGCTGACAGAGGCAGGGACTGTTGCTTGTAACGTAAAGTGGCTTGAAGCTTCATCCGGGTTCGGGGGACTGAAGGGAATCTTGTCTGGCTCACCAGGGTCCCCCTTTCTACTGGTGAACCTTCCCTTTTTGGCCGAAGGGGACAGGTAGCATGGAAGTGGCTGGACTGCCTGCAATATAGACACACACCCGCTCTCAATCTCCGCAGTCGTTCTGTGGGGGAAAGGCAGTTCCGTCCCAGCTGCATGGGTTCCTCTCCCAGAGCGGTGGAGGAGGCTGGGCTGGGAGCTGCATGAGGAGCAGGAGGAGAGAGGCTTGTTCTTTCTCTAAGGCATCTCGGAAATGATTGTCCAACCTGGCGGCTAGTGAAGTCAAGGAGTCCAGGCTGTCAGTATCTTCTCTTGCTGCCAACTCGTCTTTCACCACGTCGCTTAGACCTTCTAAACTTCTATAACCTTCTAAACCAACAAGGTGCGGCTGACCGCAATGCATGTGAAAGGCTCACAACTAGACCAGTAAGAGAAGAGCTATGTGGACTCATCACTGTGACAGAACTTAATGAGGCTTTAAAAGATACCAGAGGAGTTAAAGCACCTGGGCAAGATGGCATTCCATCCGATGTACTGAAGCAAGGTGGTCCTGCTCTGAAGACTGAACCGTTGAACTTATATAATGCTTGCTGGCAGAGTCAATGTCTCCCTCAGGACTTCAAAGATGCGATGATAATCACCATCTACAAGAAGAAAGGCGACCGTAGTGTTTGTGGAATCCACCAAGGAATCTCCCTTCCGTCCACAGCTGGCAAGATTATGGGGACGATACTGGTCAACTGGCTCAAGATCATCTCAGAAGATGTGCTTCCTGAAGCCAGTGTGGCTTTAGGGCTGGAAGAGCAACCACTGACATGAATCTTACTTTGAGGCAACTCCAGGAGAAGACAGCAGAACAGCAGCAACCATTGTACATTGTCTTTGTTGATTTCTCAAAAGCATTTGATATGGTGGACAGAGAAACTCTCTGGGAAGTGCTGTCCAGATAGGCTGGTTACAACGATCAAGTTGTTTCGTGAGAACATGTCTGGCAAAGTGTCTATTAGAGGAGACGTCAGTGAAGCCTTCACCATCAACCACGGGGTAAAACAGGGATGTGCTCTTGCTCCAACTTTGTTCATACTATATCTTGCTGCAGCTTTGGAAATAACGGACCATAATTTGGACAAAGGTGTGTACATCAGGACTCGCTCAGATGGAAAATTGTTCGACCTGTCAAGACTCAAAGCCTCAACCAAATCAAGAGAGATATGTGTCAGAGAGCTTCTGTATGCAGACGATTCAGCCCTGGTTGCTACTGATGTTAATGGGATTCAAGAAATTGTAGACCACTTCTCGTTTGCTGCCTCCTCATTTGTGTAGTCCCAGTGAGACCCAACCACCAGTCATATCGGTCAATAGGGTAACACTGAAATATTCTGACTCTTTCACACACTTAGGAAGCACCGTGACCAACACTGACTCATCAGATTTGGAAGTTGAGAGGAGAATTCAATCAGCTACAAAAGTCTTTGGTGCTTTGCAGAAGCGACTTTGGTCTCTATGGCAACCAAGGTCAAAGTGTATAACACAGCTGTTTTACCGTCTCTGCTTTATTCAACTGAAACGATGACATTGTATCGGAAATTCATCAAGAAATTGACCAAGGCACAACACAGGCATTTACGCCAAATATTACACATCAAGTGGCAAGAGAGGGGACCAGATGTGGAGGTGCTCAAACGTGCTGGGACAGTCAGCGTAGAATCGCTCATTACAGGTTCTCAGCTGCGCTGGACTGGTCATGTCACAAGAATGAGCGATGTTTGTTTACCCAAAGCTGTTTTCTGTGGCGAGCTACATGAAGGAACGAGGAAGCGTGGTGGTCAGAAGCTGCTCTACAAAGATGTGCTCAAGCACCAGATGAAGAACACCGCCATGAATGTCAACACCTGGGAGAAAGATGCTTTGGACAGAAGAAATTGGCACTGCATTGTCAAGCAGTCAATCCCAGCTATTGAGGAGAAAAGGCAGAAGAAATATGAAGCAGGTCATGAACAGAGACATTTGGTGCTGGACCAATCAAATCACAAATGCAACCGATGTGGGAGACAGAGTCGATCCAGTGCTGGTCTCGTGGCCCATAAACGTGCCTTCAGAGATTAAGCAGTCAGCACAGTCAACATCGAAATCGATGGACAGCCGAAGAAAAAAAGAGACCATTCCGAAGTACCCCTTGGAGTGCCTCATTGTTCCACCCCGAGTCCGCTGCTAACGTCCGGAACGCCACAGAATATTCCGCAACACTGCGTGAGCCCTGACGGAGAATGAGTAGATGCTTAGCAGCATCTTTACCATGGACAGGGTGGTCAAAGATCTTCCTCATTTCCGCGATAAAGGTGACAAAGGAGGAGCAGATATCCGGTTGATTATCCCAGACAGCTGTAGCCCACACTAAGGCACTTCCCTGCAACAACCCCATGATATAAGCAATCTTTGATTTATCTGTGGATGACTGCTGTTTGAACACCAAGGAGCACTGCAGAAGGAAGACCCGGCACTTCCCCAAGTCCCCAGCGTTGTGCTCTGGTGCTGGTACATGTGGCTATCTTGGCAGGGGTGTTGCTGACACGTAGGGGGTTGCCACTACAGGCTGTCTGGGCTGGTTAGACAGAGTTCCAGGGGTGGATGGGATAAACTGAGTGGATACATGGTCCACCTGGTCAGCGATCTTCGTTATGTCAGCAGACAGGGAACGGAGGTTCTCCATGAAGTCCCAGAGGAGTCGGTCAAGCAGACCCAGTAGGGAGCCCTGGCTGGTGAGGGCTTGTTGTAGGGTATTTGTGTCCGCTGGGTCCACTGTGGCCAGGTCGTTCTATTGCAATGAGCGAATGAGGCAAACCCAAGTGCAGGGCACAGGCACGGAGATTTAGTTAGGATGCCGACGTGAACGGCAAACAGGAGGAAGAGCAGGAAGGCAGGAGACAGGCAGAATTTATCTTGACTCGGAGCACAGAGAAGGAAATGGTGGACAAAACTCTTCTTGGTATGGAGAGACGGAGTTACGCAGGCAAACCTCGGTGCTGAAGTAAAACTTTAGAAGACTTATTTTGACGTGGAGAGGCTGGGTTTCACAGGGAAACCTCGGAACTGGAGTAGAACTTAGAAAACTGATCTTGACATGGAGTTTCACTGGTAATTCTCGGTACTGGAGCAAAATTTAGAACATAGAGTCCTAAGCAACCGGGATACGTTAATTACCACACAGGCAAGACCAACAATCTGGCAACTAGTGGTTGTAATGCCAGGGTTCTTTTGCTGCAGGTCCTGATGGAAACCAAGTGTATCGTCATCAAAGAGAATTAGGAGCAAACGGAAAATTAATGGTCGGAGTCGCGACACAATCAAAGGAAATGAGAAGAAAATAGGGAGTTAACGATCGGGACCGTGACAAGAAGTCCTTTCTAAATGTTTGCCCTGTTTCTCTTTCCATGGATGCTGTCTGACTTGCTGAGTATTTCCAAAATGATCAGCTTTTACAGTAAAGTAAAAATTTACTATCAGAGTAGATATATGTCATCACATACAACCCTGTGATTCTTTTTCTGTGAGCATACTTAGACAATCTGTAGAACAGCAAGTGTAAACTGTAAACATCAGGAACTATAAACTGTAAACAAACTCTGCAAATGCAGATAATAAACAGCAATAAATAATGAACATGAAATAATAATATTAGAGTCCTTAAATAAGTGTAGCTATCCCCCTTTGTTCAAGAGACTGATGGTTGAGGGGTAGTAACTGTTCTTGAATTTGGTGGTGCGAGGCCTGAGGCTCTTGTACTTTCTACCTGATGGAAGCAATGAGAAAAGAGCATGGCCTGGTTAATGAGGATCTTTGATGATGGATGCTACTTTTCTATGGCCACGTTTCGTGTAGACATGCTCAATGGTTGGGAGGGTTTTACTCATGATGTACTGGGTGGAATCCGTGACCTTTTATTGGATTTTCCACTCAAAGGTGTTGGTGTTCCCATGCCAGGCCATAACGCAATCAGTCAGCACACTTTCCACCACACACCTGCAGAAGTTTGCCAAGGTTTTCGATGACATGCCAAACCTCTGCAGACTCCTGAGGAAACAGAGGTGCTGTCATACTTTCTTTGCAATAATATTTATATGATGGGTCCAGGACAGGTCCTCTGAGAGAGTGACCCCCTGGAACTTAAAGTTACTGACCTTTTCCAGCTCTGGTCCTCCAACGATTACTGGCCTATGGACCTCTGGTTTCCCTCTCTTGGTATTTACAATCAGATCCTTGGTCTTATTGACATTGAGTGAGAGGTTGTTGCTATTACCCCACTCAGCCAAATTTTTGATCTGCCTTCTGTATGCTGATTCATCAGCCCCTTTGATACAGCCCACAACAGTGGTGTCATCAGCAAACTTCTAGATGGTGCTGTACTTAGCCACACAGTCATAAGTGTAAAGTGAGTAGGACAGGGGGCTAGATACATATCCCTGAAGTACTTGTGTGGTGATGGAGATTGTGGAGATGTTTTTGCCACTCCAATCTGACTGGGGTCTACATGTGAGGAAATCTGGGATCCAATTGCTCAAGAGTGTATTGAGGCCCAGGTCTTGGAGTTTACCGATCAGTACTGAGGGGATGATGGTGTTAAGTATGAGCTGTAATTGATAAGGAACATAATGACGTATGCATCTTTGCTATCTAGATGTTCCAGAGTTGTGAGAAGAGCCAACAAGATAGCATCTACTGTAGACCTGTTGCTTTGGTAGGCAAATTAGAGCGGATCCAAGTCACCACTCAGACAGGAGCTGAAATGTTTCAACAGCAGTCTCCCAAAACACTTCATCACTGTGGATGTCAGTGCCTCTGGGCGATAGTCATTTAAACAGGTTACCACGCTCTTCTTAGGCACCAGTACGATTGAAGCCTGCTTAAAGCAGGTGGGTACCACACACTACCAGAGCAAGAAGTTGAAGTTATCCATGAATGCACCAGCCTGGTAGTCAGCACAGGTTTTCAATACTCACTCAGGTACTCCGCCTGGACCAGATGCTTTCATTGGATTCATTCTCGAGAAGGCAGTCCTCACATCGTCTTCAGATACTGAGATTTTGTTTTAAAATGACAGTGAGATACCATATTTTGTTTTAAATATTAAAGCACCAGTCATTACTTTATTCAATTTACTCCATATCATATCAAAAATGGCAAAGAGTACCAGACAGAACAAAAATGAGGAAAAGACAACTTTCTGGCCATAGTACTGAAGACTCATGTTCCAGAACAGGTTGTCCTCTAGCCAAGCTGATCTCAAACTCAAGTTTTCCTGGATACCAAAGTTCAACCAAACACAGGAGAAAATAATTACATTAGAAACAGGCAAACAGCACAGCAAAACCACAAAGCAAATATAAATTTATATGATAGACACAAATACACACACACAGCAGACATAGGCACATAGTGGACATTAACAAATGCACACAGTTCTACGTAAAAAAGACATACAGACACAACAGGCAGAAACATATGCGTACAACAGGTAGACACACACGGACTTACACTCATACACATGCAACATGCACAAGCACATCACACACACACACACTCACACACACACACACACACACACACACACACACACACACACACACACAGAATGAACTGAAGGACATGCAGCAGATCTAAACATACGTAACAGGTGCAAACACACACTCAGCAGATATAAACACACAATGTAGATCCGAACATATTCAATGTACCTAAAAACAAACAGCAGACATAAACTACATACACTCCAGCATACATTTAGCTGGACGAGAACCAAGCAAGCACACATACGTAAAAGCAGGCACGTTGATAGGTGTTGGTAGTAGTAAAACTGAGAACAATGAGCACAGGTTGCATCCTGATCTGGATTATGTAATCTCTGTCAGGATGGACAAATATAAAAATTGAACACTGAAAACAAAAAGGTGGGGGTGGCGGCGGGCGGTGGGGGGGGGGGGTGAACTGAAGAATCTCATCATCCAAAACGGTGAAAGGAGGGAATTAGAAGCAGGGATGCATTAACGGGATGACTATGAAAGCGGTTTTCAAAAATATTCTGGGAAATTATTTGTGGATAGTTTTGAATATAGTTGTCAGTGGGAGGATGAGCATGAGGTTTAGCAAAGTAACAATGGCCATCTGCTGTGCGGTAAGTGTTGACTTAGGGAGTAACCAGAAGGATACCCAGTTCTAACTGGAAATGGCACCAGCTGCATAAAGCAAAGCACAATCCTCTCCCTCAAAATACTGGCCAAGTTCAGCACCTCGGGCAGCATCTACGGAGGGAATTTAACAGTTGATATTTCAGGCCAAGACTCTTCATAGTCTTATTTCCCTCCATGGATGCTACCTGACTGCTGAGTTCCTCCAGTAGTTTGTGTATTTTGCTCAAGATTTCCCTCTCCCTGGTTTGTATGTGACAGTGAGAATGAACACGCGATTGCATGTGGTTGTTTGTAGCTGTGTTTTCTGTACATTTCATAAATTATTTCATATTTAATATCAATGAGGCTATTTGGCCCGTCAAACCTATCCTTGCTCTCAGAACACTTGTCTCATCAATTCCCCCATTATCTCCCTGTAACCAATTCTCTTCACGTGCCCATCAATTCTACCCCAAATCTCCTGCCAGCCAACTGCCGTAGGGGTAATTTACAGTGACCATTTATCCTGCCAGCACGTCCTTGGTATCGTTCATTCGTTATGTACCGTATCTATTGACGTGGGTGATCATAGCTTTTTCATGACCATGATTGTTCTCGGCAAATTTTTGTACAGAAATGGTTTGCCATTGCCACCTTCTGGGCAGTGTATTTACAAGACAGGTGACCCCCCCCCCACCCCCCAGCCATTATCAATACTCTTCAAAGACTGTCTGCCTGGTGTCAGTGGTCATATAACCAGGACTTGTGATATGCACCAGCTGCTCATACGACCATCCACCACCTGCTCCCATGGCTTCACCTAACCTTGATCCAGGGGGTGGGGGGGGCGCTAAGCAGGTGTTACACCTTGCCCAAGGGTGACCTGCAGGCTAGCGGAGAGAAGCCTAACACTTCCTTTGGTCGAGACATATCTCCACCCTGCCACCCATGACCTTGGTATATGGGAGATAACCAGAAACACCTGAGGAAACAACAGACAGTCACAGGGAGAACATGTACACTGCACATAGACAGAGTCCAGTGTTAGAATTGAACACTAACTGCAGTGTCACTGAGCTGCCTTTTTATGCATATATAAATGTATTTATGAATGACATACATGCTTATATGTACATGCATGTCTGTGTGTGTGTGCGCGCGCAGGCACATGTGTACATCTGATTGTGAATAGTGATTAAGGTTAAAGATTAATCTTATCCAATAAGTGAGAGATTAACTATATTTTTCAAGGCAAGAGGCAAATTTTCTGTCTGCTTAGTCAGGTTTGTACTTACCTGCTGTTCGATAAACAGCTCTTGACATACCAGGTGAGCCAGTAGGGTTGGTCGGTACCATCTGAGGGGAATAATTTTCATAGTGATTTTACATCTCTAGAGTTAGAAAATATGTGATAGCATTGCACCAGTGGTAGCTTTATGTGCACTCTCATGCATTTTATAACACTACCCTAAAATAAGCATTTCTGAAAAGTGGCCAATATAAAGTACAACATATATATTCAACCTAGTGGTATTTTAGAATATACATAGAACAGTCGAGCACAGAACAGGCCCTTCGGCCCACATTGTTGTGCCGACCCTCAAACCCTGCCTCCCATATAACCCCCCACCTTAACTTCCTCCATATACCATTTGTCATCAGTGATCCCTCAACATTGAAATTTGTCACAATGATAGCTGAGTTCAAGCACTTTTCATCAAACGTTGTTACAAAATTCTACATTGTACCAACCCCGCTTCTTTCTCCCACTTCTCTTTAATATACAGTGTATTTACATTTTTAGCATGGGAGAGTGCATTATATAGGCGAGAAACTGATTTACTAGGTATTAAACTGCAAGCCGAATTCAGAATCTTGAAAAATTCTAATTCTACTGTTGATAGGTCTGTATATCTACAACTCTGGTTAACATAGTTTCGTATTTGAAGGTACCTAAAAAAGTCATTATGTTCTAGGCCATGTTTGTCCTGCAGGATTTGGAAACTTTGTAATACTCTTTTATCTATAAATGAGAGGTAGGTTGTAAGACCTTTCTTTATCCATAGCTCAAATCTTTTATCTCCTCTGTTGGGAAGGAATTCGGTATCATATGCACACCATCTAAAGAGTTTTAGCATGTTATTAATTCCACATGAATTAACCACCTTCTGCCATACTTTTAATGTAAGATTTATCCAAGCATTATTAAATTTTTCCAACTGGGCCATCAATCCTTTGTCAGCTATTGAGGCCTGAAGAGGAAAACTGTCAACTAATCCAAATTCTATTTCCTTCCATCTAGCCTTATATTCCCTATTACACCAATATAACAGAGGGGTTATCTGTGAGGCATAAAAATAATTTCTCAGGCAAGGAAGAACCATACCTCCTCTTTCCTTCCCTAACTGTAAGGTGTTATATCGAATTCTAGGTTTCCTTCCTTGCCAAATGAAGCGGGAAATCCATTTGTCCCATTCCCTGAATTGATTATCATCCACCTCCACTGGTAAAGTACGGAAAAGATATAATAACCGAGGAAGAATATTCATTTTTATAGTATTTATCCTTGAATTTAAACTTAAAAAGGGGATAAGATTCCATCTATGCATATCTGCTTTTATCTCTGAGATTAATGGCCCATAATTTACCTGTGACAGTGTTGAAAGATCCTTCGGCAGGGTTATTCCTAAATATTTTAATAATTTAGCTTCCCACTTAAGATCGTATGTATCCTGCAATTTTTTGGATGGTGTATAATTTAGGGACATAACTTGTGTTTTCTTTACATTTATTTTATAACCTGATATTTTCCCAAAGTCATCCAACAGTGTAAACAATCCTATAAATGATTTTTCTGGTTCACTCAGATAGACCAAAACATCATCTGCGAATAACGCCACTTTCTGTTCAATCCCTGCCACCTTGATACCTTTTACGATTTCGCTCTGTCTTATTAGTTGGGCAAGTGGTTCAATATATAGCGCAAAAAGGAGAGGAGAAATTGGGCATCCCTGTCTAGTGCCTCTCTCTAAAATGAAGGAGTCAGAGAGGTCCCCATTTATCTTAATTCAGGCTGTTGGACTGTCATACAGAGTCTGAATTACTTTAATAAACCTTTCTTGAAAGCCGAATCTTCCTAACACTCTGTATAGGAATGCCCAACTAACCGAATCAAAAGCTTTCTCAGCGTCCAATCCTACTACCATTGTCTCTGTCTCGTTCTTATTAACCTGTTCTAATATGTGCAGAGTTCTCCTTATGTTGTCCTGTGTTTGTCTTTGTTGAATAAATCCAGTCTGGTCTAAATGGATTAGGCCAGGTAAAAGCTTTTCCAATCTGCGCGCTAATATAGATGTAAATAGTTTGTAATCTAAATTAAGAACACTAATTGGCCGATAATTGCCACATTCTAGTTTATCTTTACCCTCTTTAGGAATAACTGAAATAATCGCTTCTCTCCAGGAAGGTGGAGTTTCTCCTCTCTGCAAGATCTCAGAGGAGGCTTGGGGGAAAATCTGCAGCTTTCAATGGTCCTCGACTAATTCTTTGACTTGGAAAGAACATTGTTGGAAAAACATTATAAGATACTTCAAGTCCCCATATCAGGAAAAATATAAAGATACAAATGTGATGTGTTGGAGAAGGTGCGCCTCCAAGGAGGCAAATCATTTTCATATTTTCTGGGATTGCCCTAAATTAAGTCTATTTTGGGAAGGTATTCATAGAACATTAGTTAAGGTACTTAGGTCCCAGATACCTCTGAACTTTGAGACGCTCTATTTGGGGCATATATTGTTCCTTGAACAGAAGGAAGATATAAAGTTGCTGCAGGCCCTCTTAGCGGCAAGTAAGAAATCAATCACTAGAAAATGGCTAAATCCAATACCACCTACATTAGAAGATTGGTACGAAATTATCTTGGAAATATTTAAAATGGAAAAGTTGACCTACTCCCTGAGAACTCAAAAAGAAACATTTTATCAAATCTGGAATAAATGGATTGAATATATAACCCCAATGCGAGCAGACTTTAGATGACTCTCCTAATGATTTATATTGCTCTTCTCATCAACACAGTAATATTGCTAATGTAAGCACCCCTAGTCTAAATGTTTGTTGTTTTTTTTTGGAAAATAGAGAATTATCACAAGTAAAGGGAAAGATTTGGGAAAGGGATAAAAAAAAATGAAAAAATTAAGTAAATAAGTACATAGGGATTGGATAATTATGTCTGCGGGCAGGAACAAGCACGAACAAATTGGGATATAAACACCTACAATGGTTGGTATATAGGCTTGTATGCAGCATTTTGGACCAGTGGAAATGGTCCAGAAGGGTTGTATGGAAACTATTATTACCATTTTTCTTAACAACTAATTTCATTACTTAGCCTAATAGGTTAGATTTACCACAGTACATAATTATCTATTTAAATGTTTATTTTGCTTTTATATCATCTCAATGTGTACTTAAGAATGTATAAATAATTGTAGTTTTATACATATAAAAAAATGGAAAAGGTTATATGTGTGAAAAAAGTACATGATAATTGTGAACTCCTTATCCAAATAAAAATAAAATTTAAAAAAAAACAAAATTCTACATAGAAAACTATGTCATTGGTGGCACTCGCAGTACAGCGCCCAATTTCAGTAGAGTGAGTCATTTCATTCTTAGAAAAATATTTCTCTGTTGTTTATTTTGGAAAAATCAATAAAAACCCTAGACACATATAATTACATGGATTTGTAGAAAATTTATTCAGGAATTCAAATAACTAATCACTTTTTGTATATATTCCATATTAACATCAGTACAGCAGAAAATGTTACCCCACCCCACAAAAGGTAAAAACCCTCATTTCTGGAATTTTATCAATGGCATGATATTTTCCATACTGCTGTATCAAATCAAAACAATCTTAAGCTTCTGTCATAGCATATAGAATTACAGTACAATAATTCAAATGTGGGGTTCCACACGGCCATAAACTAGGCACCATTTGGTTGTAAAATAAATATATTTATTCAAAGACTGCTTTCCATACTTTGTTTTCCATACTTTCATAACCTATTAATAATCATAATAATTTTCCAACTCTTCCATGTCTTCAACATCTTCATCTGAACTTTCCACACTCTCTGAGGTGGATGCCTGGTTCTCACAGTCTGCCAGTCTACACGTGTCAGTACACCTGAGGCCATTTGCAACACACATACATCTTGGGAGTGAACATTTTTTTGGACAGTTACAGGCCAGCGGATCCAGGATGGCATCAGGTGCTGGCTGGCCTTCCATCCAGTGCACCACCAACTGTTCAGTTTCCTCTTCTCTCTCCATCTTCCATCCTCTGCCAACAGGGCTTGGCACTTGTGGGTCCTTCTCCAAACATCTATGCCAACAGTGGCAGCAACCTTCCCGATATCTACTAGCCTTGTCCGGGTTCTAGTGCCACACTTCTGAAACAATGGGGCCTCAATCTTGTAACAAAATGCTAAAGACATGATAAAGACATTTGTGTCTTCTGAGCAGATCACTACAGATTGGTATCCCTCTCTTGTGGCATGGACAGCATGGAGAAGTAGGCAGCCATCTGCTTCTTCTTGTTGACACTGAAGAACCGACACTTCCTTACTGTCTTGAGGTGTTATCCTGTAACATTAGTCATTCACAGTTGCATACAGAATCTTCTCCTGTAGCTTTGCTCTGTACTCTGCCTTCCTCCTTTCATGGACTATGAAGCTAATGAGACTATTTTTGCTACTGACTTTGGTCAGGAAGCTCCTCCACTGCCTCACCATCTGTGTGCCTGTGATACCTTGCAACTCGTGACCAGTCTCTTCACCCCGTAGAGATCTTTCACTATTCTTGATAGAGTACTCCCTGTGTGGGTCTATTCTGCTACTCCGACTGCCTTCCCTCAGAGCCATACCCAGAATTGTTGTGGCAACATCTCTGAAAGTACAGTAACTTGATCACCTTTCACTCTTTGGACCAAGTTCATTCCATCAACCACTGTAGCAGAGTTTCCTGGAGGTTGCTCTTCTACTGCTACATTTTTCTGCAAGGTTGTGGCTAAAGTAGCTTTATTCATCTTTCTCAGCGATCCTTCTGGTGTGGACAGGGCCCAGGGCAATGGTCCAAAGGGATGAGAAAGGATATCCTCCATAAGTAGACTGCACCCTTATGCCATCACTATGATGCGCCCTAACAAAGGCCTGTCTGCTTTCAAGATGATCGTCCTCTCATTTGATTTTACTTCTCTCTTCTTACACATATCACTGAATGTTTTCAGCTTACTGGTTTTCATTGGGTCATGGAATTTCTTTGCTGGTGGGTCTTCCTCTAGTCTCTCATCCTTGAAGGTTGCATAACATTGCTCACCAATCTCATATGCCTTCATCAGGTCGGAGGCAATGTCCTTGGGGGCTGCCTTTGCCTTAGATATGCTAATGAGGTCCCACTTCTCTGCAAATGGGTTGACCCATTCATGCATGAGGCTAACCACTGCTGAAACTGCTTCCTCATCTTTCTGGATCTTTGGCCGCTGTAGCTCCGCATGACAAAGCTCTGATTTGTGGCCTTGCACCATCCCAGGTCCCAGGAATGCATTGTAGTGCTCAGATGTTACGTACTAATGCTTGATAGCTCCAGTATTCAGGCTAAACCGTGATATGCCTCCAGGAGACTGCGTGTCTTTGCTCACCGTGGTCAATAGCCTGGTCCACAGGGATCTGCCCAAAGGGGTTGTTACTTGACAGCTGCACTGAGAATTGGCCTGTCTTGAAGGCCTCATACACAGGATTCTTCTCTGGGAGGTTCATCATCTGAGCAAAGTAAGGGGACGGGTACCTGGCATAATTCATCTTATCATAGGCAAAGCACCATGGGATCATGGTTCTTATAGCATGGAGGTGCAACTCCCAGCCCCCTCACAGAAAGCTACCACCACTGCAATGCTATCGCATATTTTCTAGTACTGGGGGTGTATACCTTGCCAAAAATCACTATAAGAATTATTCCCCCCAGATGGTACCAGTGGCCCAAATTTGGGGTCCTGGCTCACGGACTATATACATCACTTTCAGGTAAATTCAATTGATTGCTCAGATGTAGGTTTGGAATTCATCCCCTGTCCCTCAGACGGACTCATTCCGCTCATTAGAATCTTTGAACAGGACAAATAATATTCTCTACACTCCCAGTTGACCATCAGCATTCCATTTATAAAATCCTGCAAAACGAGTAGGAGGAATTGCAAAGGCCCAAGGGCATCGTCTACTGTAATTTCAGACAATGACCTTGGGATTTCAATGGGATTATTATTTTCCCTTCTCATCATATTGATTGAAGCTATTCTCTTCCGGACAGCTCACCACCTCGTTATTCACAATCCTCAACTGAAAACTCCGTCACAGAGTGCATGCTGGTTCCTTCAGGTACCAGCTCTTGTCTACATGCTTTCTGTTTGACTAGGAGATGCTTCTCAACAGATCTAACACAGGCCCTGTTTGTTGCTGGGCGCCTTGATTGAGAATCAGGAGTAAGAATGCTGTCAGAAGTTTTCTCTCCTTGCAGGGGAGAGCTAAGGCCAACTGCCTAACCTTAGTCTAGGCTAAAGTGTGCCGACTCAGACTTTTCAGTCTGAGATAATTACTCAATTTCTCTCTCTACAGGTGCTACCTGAACAGCTCAGCATTTCAAAGGTTCAAAGGTTCATTTAATGTCAGAGAAATGTACACAATATACATCCTGGAATGCTTTTTCTTCGCAAACATCCACGAAAACAGAGGAATGCCCCCAAAGGATGAATGACAGTTAAATGTGAGAAACCAAAAGTACCTCCCCACTTCCCCCTCCCGCGGGGAGTGAGTGGCAGCGAGCAACGATCCCACCTCCCCCCACCGGCAAAAAAAAAGCAAGCACCCACACCGCCACCTAGCGCAAACATGAGCTGGACGATAGCAAAGACACCAGACCTGCAGTTACCCCAAAGGCTTCACATTCCATCCGGCATTCGACAAACCACAGGATCTCTCTCTCCCTAGTAAGGGAGAGGGAGGTGTCCCCATTTTCACACTGAGCAGGGAGACTAAACAACAACCCGCTAGTTTATGATGCTAAAAGTCCGTTTCGTTGCTTTTTACGAGCTCTGTGCCTGAAGAGCACAAAGATCCTGGGTCCTTGGGCCCACAGCAAAAGATTTTCCGCACCCCCCCCACCTTCCAACAACGCACGGGTCTCCTGCTGTGACACCGTCCCTCGATCCGCCCATCTCCAGAGCCCCGAGATCGTAGGCTTCCAAATATGAGTGGGACTCTCAGGCATTTTCTAGTTATCTTTGAAATTTCCATCAAATACAGACTTTGCTTATTGGATCCTGAAATTGGGTTTGACTTGGTTGAGTCGAACATTACTGTTTTCCTGAATAGAGGGCCATATTAATTCCAGGTATAGTAGGTTTACCAGGTGGCATTGTGTTAAATGAATTCTTTGTGAGGATTTATTATTCTGTCCTATTTGTATTGAATTCTCTATAACCCCTTTGTCAATATAAACCTTTAAAATGTAACTTTCTAACATCAAAAGTTTTGATTCACAAAGCAGATGCATTTTAGATTCCTGTTGTTTCTTGCCTATACTCAGTTTATTCTTCCTTGGCACTTTTACTTTGATTTTATTTGTTTGGCCTTTCTTCTCTCTCAATTCAGTTTTCCCCAAGGAATCCTGCCTTTAAAAAAATAGCAAATTCACTAACATTAGAAAAGCTGCCTGTGTTGTGTATGACCACAGTTGATGTTGGGTTAACAGTGACCATCGGACCAGTAACCCAGCGATATCTCAAGCTTGGCACCCATTGTGGCCAGAATGTCTTCCGGTTGTACTTGGTTCCATGGTGGTGTTGAAAGGGCAGCAGAGGAGCACAGAGAGTGGCTCTCCAACCAGCAGCTTATGCCCCAGCAATCTTGGAAATGTTCACAAATTGCCAGAGACTCTGGCGAAACCCCAAGAGTTTCCGGGAACTAAGCCTCTCCGGAATACAGGATGTTTCTCACACTGTGGGTAATAGCAGCAGAAAGATCTGTTAACACTTCAAGGCACAGATCTGCAGTAATCAGTGTTTTATCATAAACATTTCAATATGCAATTGAATGCAGAATATAAGGTGTATGTTAGTTCAGTTGTACCCATTGTATAGTATCACTGCCTGTAGAATCTTTTGAACTGTAGTTTGCTTTGCATTGCTATAAATGTTAAACAGAGACCAGAGTGCTTTCTGCACGTAAAGTGGAGGCTGGTGCTCTGAACTTGTGGATAGGATCAGCGCCATGTTAAAACCACAAAATCATTTCCTGATGGTTGCAGCCTTGCTGCACTGCAGTGATACTATGAGTCAAACTGAAACTCAGTACTCCAAAGCACTTGCCATCCGCCAAATCGTGTTCAACGTGGATCCAGTCTCTTCTTTATTGTGTTGCTGATAAGAAGCATTGATAATCCGCAGGCTGGGACTTTATTCACACAGCTCCAGAAAAGACAGTGCAGTACTGTTAAACTTCAGCTTAACCCAGAGCAGTTCGACACCATTAAGCAATTCGTCCCCTGATTTTTCAGTGGGGCTTTTGTTCTCTCTAACAATTTTTCTTGTTTAAATTTCCCTCAAATTGTGTTAACTTCAGTACAGTAGGCAAAATTTGTCTATAGAGGGTTTATGAACTTCACTGATCTGAAAAACTGCAAATCTTAATGATCTACCAGGTTTTATTAAATGCGCTTTTGAGAGGGCTAACACTGAAAATATATTCTTTGTCCTTGCTGAGATCTGTGACCTCTGGTAACCTCAAGTAAAACCTCACATGTGTGCCTGGATTGTTTTACCCATCAAGTTCAGGCTCACAGTCACTCTCAGCCTCCTAGCCTAGGGCTACTGCTGCCAAACTCTGCCACATCTCACTGTCTGCACTCACTGCTGTATGAGGGAGGTCATTCAAAATCCATAGTCAGGGAGAGCAGACTTCGTTCAGCCCGCAGGGGCACATGAGGTAGTCACAAGCATTTGACTGTATTACTGGCTTTCCTAAAGTGTAGGCATTCTGTGACCCTCCAGGCAGCTCACTGTCCACTTCCTGCCAGGACACTTGACCGCTGGTTAGGAGCCTTGGCTGTGGCCCCTTGACCTTCACCTTCAAGAACATTTCCAAAAGAGCCCCAATATCCTTCAGCAGCCTGTCCAATCCTCAGCAACATCTGCCCACCCACATAGCATTTTAATTTTGAAAATTAGCCTTGGAAAGCAAATCAGAGCTTTCATGAAACTATGTCGCAAAGAAGACAAATCAGAAACAATGCATGTAATACATTTAGATTTTTAAAAGACATTTGACTCATTGTTACATAAAATGTTGCACATTTGGACCCATGGGGTTAGGGAATAATAAAGCATTAGAAATGACGAAAGATTGTTTAGCAACAGAGAAGCAAGAGTAGGAACAAGTACGATATTTTTAGGTTGCAGTCTATAAAATGAGCCCTTCTTTAAGCAGAATCATAAGCACCGAAAACAGGAAATTGCCATCAAGAGCTAGTATTCATTGAGGCTCATGGGAGGTTCTTGAGCAACCAGACACACTTTTAGTCCGCAGAGTGAGAATGATCTCATCATTGTTTCAAGATCATTTCCTTTTTCATATCATTTTTAAGAGGGCTTGGAATTTTCTAAATGAGGAGAAAAGCCAAGACTGAATTATCAAAAGATTAACTAAGGAGCTCTGTGCCTGGTGATTTATGATCTTCCCTATTGAAGTGAATGAAAATCAAAGAAATTCAGATGCTGGAAGTCTAAGGGGAAAAACAAAATGCAGGAAGCACTAAACAGGTTGGGCAGCATCTGTGGGAAGATAAACAGAGTTACCCGGTTTAACTCCAGGACCCTTCATCAGATCTAAGAAAAAGAGGAGATGTTCTCTTTCTCAGATCTGATGAAAGGTCCCAGACCTGAAATTTTAACTGGTTCTGATTCCACTGATGCTGCCGGACCTTCTGAGTGTTTCCATCATTTTCTGTTTTTATATTAAATCCAATAGACATTTGGAGCAAGTCTGAGCTGGCCAAAGAGGGGTAACATTGATTTCTAGAGAGAATTGTTATATCTGACTGGTCCAGGTGAATGTTTTTGAGGATGTCACTGGGTTGGAGGATGGAATGGTGCCTATTGAATGATGAATACCTTTCCAGAAGCTGAGGCGCCAAGGAAGGAATTATTAGCAAATAAATACTGATAGGATTAGGAGCTAGAAGGCAGACAACACAGAGTAGGGATAAAGGGATGTTCTCTGATTGGTACGATTTAGTATGGGGTGCCACAGGTACCTGTAGCTTGGCCTCAGCTTTCGAGTCATACATATTACTTGACTAGAAGAAGAAGTGAAATTATATCAGGTTTTCAGATTACACTAAATTAGAAGGCATTTTACATTGGAAAGAAAGTTCCAGTAGTTTCGAAAGGATATTCACAGTAACTATGATCTGTAGAAGTAAACGTGGAGAAATGTAAGCTTATCCTACTGGATCTAAGAAAAAGATCAGGATATTTTCTTAATCATGAGATGCAGAGAAACAAAGGGACATCAAACTCATTGGTGCTGTTCTCAAAAAATGACGTTTAGTATTAAGGGTAATCAGAGACTAATACAATGTTGGCCTTTATCACATGGATGTTGTAAAATAAGGCGAGGAATTGATCCGTGGGCTGTACAAAGGTTTGTTGGGCTCCAATTGGACAACAAAGTTCAATTCAGGGCACCAAATCTCAGGAATTAGAGGGGAAAATGCAGGTAATTCTGGATGAAATTAGGACAAAGGATTAGTAATGAATTATTTATTTCAGGTGAAAACATTAAGGGAAAATTTAATTGAGATTAAAGCAGAAAATGCTGGAAATACTCAACAGGTCAGGCTGTATCTATGGGTAGAGAACCAGAGTTATTTTTACAGGTTAAAGATCCTTTGCTAGAATGTTTCTGTCCTGATGCGGGGTTTCAATCTGAAGCATGGACTATTCCTTGGCGCCTACATGAGGCGTTTGACTCATTGAGTGACATTGAGTGACTCATTGAGCAGACTGTTGAAAAGTCATCTCTGTTCTGTTTCACTTCCTAGAAATGCAGTCTGAATTGTTGAAAATTACCATCATTTTTCGTTTGTGTTTTAGATTTCCAATATTTATATTTCTTCAGATTATCAGTCTAGCAGAGATGTTTAAAATGATGAAAGGATTGGTTTGGGAGGCCTAGTGAAACTGTTTCCCGTCCGTAAAGTCTGGATTCCGGTTCACGGTCCGGTCCATCGTTCCTTATTCCAGGTTTTCTGGTTTTCCCTTTTTCTGTTGGGTGCTCTAATTGAGGCACCTGATTCTCATTTTGGTCTGGCTACATAAATAGCTCCTTGGGTCAGCTTCAGTTGCTGGAATTTAGAATATATGTCAAGTGCACATTCTGGAGCAGAGGGTGGTGGTAATGCACCATTAAGCTGGATGCCAACCACCGTAAAACACGATACAGACAGACAGCTTCAGTTGCTGTTTGTTCGATGGCTGCTGAGTTCAGTTGAACTGCTGAGGAGTGGGGACGAACAGAGGGAGTCGAGTTGTGACTGGAAAATGGCAGAGAGAGAGAACATCAAGGAAAGAGCCAAGCTGTTGAAGGAAGTTTTTGGCGAGAGTGGAAGTGAACTAGAGATGGAGGTCAGTGAGAAAGAGGAATGGAATGGAAAGAGGAAGAAAAGAAAGCAGAGCTACGGGATATCAAACTCTGAGGAGTCAGTGGATGATCAAAACAGGACAGCAAAACAATGGAAAGAAGATGAGATTAAAGCAATTATAAAACTAACTGAAGATGGGGTGTCATTTGGTGATTGGAACCCAATTCGTTTGACAAAGATGCTTAACAAAATTATAGGTGAGATTAAAGGAGCAAAGATTTTACAAAATGGATTGCTATTAGTGATTTGTCGGGATAGTGCTCAGCAAGACAAAGTGATAAGATTATGTAAAATAGATGGCAAAGAAATACAATGCTCAATACCCAACAATAGAAAGTGGACTAGAGGAGTTATTTGGGGATACCAACAAAAATTACTATGGATGAGATTAAACAGAACATAAAAGGAGCAAAAATTATTGAGGCCAAATGTTTGAAAGTTACAAGAAATGGGAAAAAGTGTGATAGTTTATCGGTAATGATTAACTTTGAGGAAGAGAGATTGCCAACTAACGTTTACTTAGGGTATATGTGTTATGCGGTTAGAATATATATACCATCACCTTTAAGATGCTATAGATGTCAGAAATTCGGGCACATTGCAGCAGTCTGCAGAGGAAAACAAAGATGTGGGAGATGTGCTGGAGAACATGAATATGGGAAATGTGAAGCGGGAGCTAGGTTGAAATGCTGCAATTGTGGCGAGGAACACAGCGCAGCTTATCGAGGGTGCATTTATAGCAAGAAGGCGGCTGAGGTACAGTATGTAAAAAAAAAGTAACTCAAGGAACCAGTTACGCAGAGGCAGTGAAAGAATTTGATGAAAAAAAGGCTGTCAAGCAAACAAATACAGAGAATAATAAACTGGTGAATTGTGAGAGCTGTAATATGAAAAATAAGGATACACTATTAATGAGTAGAAAGGAGTTTGCTTTTTATGGTGGATGCAATTAATTGTTCAGCGCAAACAAGCAAAAGAACTGAGAAAATTAAAATTATCGTCAAGTCTGCAGAAAAGTATCTTGGTATTAAAGGAATTAGGTGGGAAGAAGTTAAAGCAGCGCTGAATGGAGGATCCAACAGTTCACAGGCAGGGGAGATGGAATCTTAATGGCAGTATATTTATCGCAAATGGTCAAGAATTTAAGAGATGTTTCAGAATTTAAGGAAAATCCTCAGATTTTATGGTTGAAGCCTAGGGTAAATGTGCAGAACTCCAGCAACAAAGAAGTACCCGACAAGAACAACGGTGAGTTGGAAAGAGATTAGAAAATGGAGGAAATTATTACAAGGATACAAAAGGAAAAGGAATATGTTGCAAAGTGAATTATCTATATTCAGATTATAAAATGAAAACATGGAAGCAAATGACGAAGAACTCCGAGTTCTCAGTAAACAACTGCAGGCTATGATCCAAGAAAAGGGAAACCTAAAAAAGCAGATAGACTTGGAAAAACAGCAATTTTAAAAGTATAACGTGCGATAATTACTATTCTTTAACAAGACAATTTTAGTCTTACAAGTGATGTAGATGAAATCAATGTAATTGAGGTAATGCAACTACGCAAAAACATGTGACATAATTAGGGAAGAATAGCAGTTTGCAGCATTATCTAATGAGTGCATTAAGCATTCACGAGGAATTGCAACTACAGAGTGATGCTAATAGAGAACTGCAGGCTGAACTAGATTGTCTAAAGTAGAGAACTCCAGGGCATATTTGCTTGGAACACCACAAGTCTAGCAGGTGGCGGTAATGCACTGAAAACTGGTTGCCAACCGCCATAAAACAAAAAAGAAGAAGAAGAAGAGGCTTCAGTTGCTGAGCTGGCCTGGAAGGTGGTTGGTGATGTGATTGTTGATAGTGGAGCTCACTGGAAAATGGTGGGGGGAGAGAGAGAGAGAGAAAACATCAAGGAAAGAGCCAAGCTGTTGAGGGAAGTTTTTGGCGAGAGTGGAAGTGAACTAGAGATGGAGGTCAGCGGGAAAGAGGAATGGAATGGAAAGAGGAAGAAAAGAAAACAGAGGTACAGGATATCAAACTCTGAGGAGTCAGTGGATGATCAAAACAGGACAGTAAATCAATGGAAAGAAGATGAGATTAAAGCAATTATAAAACTAAGTGAAAATGGGGTGTCTTTTGGTGATTGGAACCTGATTCATTTGACAAAGATGCTCAACAAAATTATAGGTGAGATTAAAAGAGCAAAGCTTTTATGAAATGGATCGCTATTAGTGATTTGTTGGGATAGTACTCAGCAAGGCAAAGTGATAAGATTAAGTAAAATAGATGGCAAAGCAGTACAATGCTCAATACCCAACAATAGAAAGTGGACTAGAGGAGTTATTTGGGGATACCAACAAAAATTACTATGGATGAGATTAAACAACATAAAGAGCAAAAATTATTGAGGCCAAATGTTTGAAAGTTACAAGAAATGGGAAAAAGTGTGATAGTTTATCGGTAATGATTAACTTTGATGAAGAGAGATTACCTATTAATGTTTACTTGGGGTATATGTGTTATGTGGTTAGAATATATATACCACTGCCTCTAAGATGCTATAGATGACAGAAATTCAGACACATTGTGGCGGTTTGCAAAGGAAAACAAAGATGTGGGAGATATGCTGGAGAACATGAATATGGGAAATGTGATGCGGGAGCTAGGTTGAAATGCTGCAATTGTGGTGAGAAACACGACGCAGCTTATCGAGGGTGTGTTTATAGCAAGAAGGCGGCTGAGATACAATATGTAAAAGTAACTTAAGGAACCAGTTATGCAGAGGCAGTGAAAGAATTTGATGAAAAAAAGGCTGTCAAGCAAACAAATACAGGGAATAATAAACTGGTGAATTGTGAGAGCTGTAATATGAAAAATAAGGATAGACTATTAATGAGTAGAAAGGATTTTGTACTTTTTATGGTGGATGCAATTAATTGTTCAGCACAAATAAGCAAAAGAACTGAACAAATTAAAATTATAGTCAAGTCTGCAGAAAAGTATCTTGGTATTAAAGGGATTAGATGGGAAGAAGTCAAAGAAACGCTGAATGGAGGATCCAACAGTTCACAGGCAGGGGAGATGGAATCTTAATGGCAGTATATTTATTGAAAATGGTCAAGAATTTAAGAAATGTGTTTCAGAACTTAAGGAAAATCCTCAGATTTTATGGTTGAAGCCCAGGGTAAATGTGCAGAACTCCAGCAACAAATAGAAGTACTCGACAAGAACAACTGTGAGTTGGAAAAGAGATTAGAAATTGGAAGAAATTATTACAAGGATACAAAAGGAGAAGGAATGTGTGGGAAAAGTGAAATATCTACATTCGGATTATAAAATGAAAACATGGAAGCAAATGAAGAACTCCGAGGTCTCAGTAAACAACTGCAGGCTACGATCCAAGAAAAGGAAAACCTGAAGAGGCAGATAGACTTGGAAAAACAGCAATTTTAAAAGTATAACGTGCAATAATTACCATTCTTTAACAAGATGATTTTAGTTTTACAAGTGATGTAGGTGAAATCAATGTAATTGAGGTATTGCAACTACATGAAAACATGTGACAAAATTAGGGAAGAATAGCAGTTTGTGGCATTATCTAATGAGCGCATCAAGCATTGACGAGGAATTGCAACTAAAGAGTGATACTAATAGAGAACTGCAGGCTGAACTACATTGTCTAAAGTAGAAAATGCCAGGACCTATTTAGTTGGAACACCACAAGTCTAGCAGGTGGCGGTAATGCACTGAAAAACTGGTTGCCACCCGCCATAAAACAAAAAAGAAGAAGAAATTTCAGTTGCTGGATTGTTCCTGTCCAAACCCCCAGTCTGAATCCCTTCTCTGCCCCTTCCTCCTGAAGTCTTGCCCTGCAACCAGTTTCTGGAGCCTTGCCTCACCTGGGAGTCTTGCCTCGCCTGTAACCCTTGCCTGCACTGCTGTCAATTTCAACCACCGGAGCAAGATAAGGAAGTTACTATTGTTGTTTTGAACTGTCTCTGTATCCACGCCTTCGCTAAATAGGTCTGGCCATTTGCCGCTACCTAGTGTTGGGATCTGTCTCTGTGTCCACGCCATCGCTAGGTAGGTCCGGCCGTTTGCCACTACCTTGTGTTGGGAACTGTCTGTTTTGTGTATGAGTCCCGGACCTATGTCCTGCTCCCTAGGAGGAGTCCTGACTCTGTGTAGAGCCCCAGCCTCAAGTCCTGCTCCCAAGGAGGGGGTCCCGGCTCTGTGTTTTATGTCTCTGCGTTCCTGTCTTCCCTCGACCAAGGTTCTGCATTCCTGTCTCCCAAGACCAAAGCTCTGTTTTGCGTTTCTGTCTCCCAAGACCAAGGCTCTGCATTTCTGTCACCCTCGACCAAGTCAAGGCTTTGTGTTCTCGTCCTCTCCATGTGCCTCGTCCTGTGCAGAAGTTCCACGTCCTATTCTGTAGCCATGACCTGTTCTGTAGCCATGTCTTGTCCTCACCTAGCTCCGGAGTCCAAGCCCAAGTCAAGACCCAGGTTCTGGGTCCTTGTCCAGTCTCTGGCTCAGAGTCCGAACCCTGGTCCCGTCGTGTCCTGTAGCCACGTCATGTCCTTGCCTGGTTCCAGGGTCCGAGACCGAGTCAAGACCCAGGTTCTGGGTCCTTGTCCAGTCTCTGGCTCGGCGTCCAAGCCCAGGCTCCTAGTTCCCAGTTCTTAGTCCTGGTCCCGCTTGCCTTGCCAATGTCCTAGCCCAAGTCTGTGTTCTTGTCCCAGCTTGTTTGCATCCAGTCATGTCCCAGCTCTCCAATCAAGTCCTGTTCCTTGTACTTCAGTGTCTGTGTCTTGCATTTGGGTCCACTCACCAGCACCCCCCTTTATGATATTTGTCTCATTAAAGGCAACTGAAACCTGGTCTCTGCCTCATCTGAAGTCCATTGCTATTGTCAGTTGGAATTTCCAAGACTGAGATCCTTGTTTCTTTATTAAGTAAGAATATCAGGAGCTAAGGCAGGCAAAAATAGTTAACTTACACATCTTTGACCCTACTGAATGGTAAAACAGATTTGAATAACTGAATGGCTGCCTAGACAGAAATATTCAAGCCACATCCTCTGTTTGTATAGAGTTTCCAGACCTCAGACTTGGGAAGAAGAAAGGAGTTTTAAATTTGTATTTAATATTCTTGGCAAAGAATAGAAATAAGTCTCCTGATCCGTTTCACTGTTCAGCCCTTCTTGAGGGACTGTACACAGCAGCAATACGTGAAGGGAACAGCAGACTGGCACCTCACACTGACTACATTTACAATATGTGGCAATAATGTTGAGATATTAGAGGAAGTCTAGAGTCGGAACCCCAGTGATTAATCACCAAGTTGAGGAGAGAAAGGGAGGAATTTGAACCATTTGCCACATTGTTAATCAATGTTTCAGTTTCATCTCCTGGCTGTGGATCCCTCCTGGCATGTTGGCTCATGGATTGAAGATAATCAGGACAAGGAGAAAGGAAGGGTGAAGAGAAGGAAGTTAGATGAGCACCGGGGATGCGAAGCAAAAACAAGGAGTAAGGGAAAAGGAGCAAACAATACAAGGAGTTAAGGTGTGAGTAATGCAGAGTGAAAGGAGAAAGAACAAAGGGTAATGGTTGAAGGTGTAGGTCTTGTGGGGTGAAAGCTGAGAGATGTGTGAGAAGGAAGAGGCAGGGACTGAGAGCCGTTATTTTCTTTGTTTCCAGTTCAGAGCCTGTTGAAGGGGCATCCATGGGAGATGGACGCTGCCTGTTATAGCTTATAACTATGGACTACTTGATTGCACCCTGAATGATGGGAGAAATAGGCATCTGTGCAAGAAAGCCAAATAACACTCAACACTTGTACGCCGAACACAATTTTTTGTAAACAGTAATCCCAATTTTACTTTCTCCCAACCTTTGCAGTTAGATATTATATTTTCTCCCTTTCTTTGTAATTAGACTTTGTCCTTATTCAGTGCATACAGCATTGGGGTTGTAGCAGATTTCCTGATCCAGCTGCTTATTGCTTTCCCTTGACCTCTTCTGGAATGTGGCAAGGATGCACATCAGCTGTGGGCTAGCTCTCTTTTGAAGGAGTAGTCCAGACTGATTGTCCAATCTCATAGATTGTAGAAGATTAACTCAAGTTAAGTACCACAGTAGATGGAAAATGGGGATGAGAGCCTGGCCCTTGTGGAATCTGTTCCCCAGCCAGAAACTAAATGTAATCTACGAGTGTAAACCAGAAAATTCCAAGCTGGTGTGCCTGATGTCATTCGAGGGTAAATTGTTGGAAGGTATTCCAGGGAACAGGATATATAAGTATTTGGATAGACAGGGCCTGATTAAGGGTAGTCAACATGGCTTTGTGCATGGTAAGGTGCGTCTAACCAATCTTGTAGTTTTTTTCAGGAGGTTACGAGGAAGGCTGATAAGGGAAAAGCAGTGGAAGTTGTATACCGGACTTTAGAAAGGCTTTTGACAAAGTACTGGAAAGGGGGCTGGTCCAGAAGATTAAGTCACTTGGCATTAAGGATGAAGCAGTAAACTGGATTCAGCATTGACTTAGCAGGTGATAGCAAAGAGTGGTAGGAGATGGTTGTCACTCTAACTCAGGGTTTCTCAACCAAGATTCTGTGAGAGGTCACTAGGAGTCTGCAAGAGATCATGATTTAAAAAAAGAAGCATTGTTTTTTTGAACTTTGCATGATGCTAGCACTCGCAGTGATGGGTAGTGACCAAGCAGGCTGATAGCAATCTTGTTAGCGGTCTCTCAGCTCAGTATGGTAGTGTACAGTAGGGCGCTGTTTATTTGATTGAGTCCATTCTCAGTTTTTGATGCAAGATAGGGGAGGCTGCTGATAATTGGTAAACGGAGGGGAGGACGATAGGATGACAAGGAGCATGAAGTGCATTTTTCGAGCATTGAATGGATTAGCTTTAGTCTGATCATGCACTCAAGATGAGATTTACTGACCTGTATCTGCCCAAATTCTGGATCTCCGTGAAAGAAGAGCATCCTGCCATTCATAGGAAAGTACTGAACGTTTTGCTGCAGTTTTCAACTTCTTACATGTGTGAGCAAGCTTTTTCTTGTTTAACGAGCATCAGCAGCAAGAATTGAAATCGTCTCATTTCAGTTGAAGGTGAAGTCCGTGTGTGCTTATCTCAAGTTCGAACCAGAATTGAGTATTTGTGTAGCAAAAAACAACCACAGGTTTCACATGCTGGGCCTATATTTGAGCCTGATCATGTCCCTTAGTAAGAAATACTTTTTCAAAGTATTGTATAAAATTGTGTCTTAGGCTATAGTTTTATTTATATTGCTTTGGCTTATGGTTTTTAGTAACTTTATTATTCAACATTGTCAGTACAATTTCATGTTGTAAATAGCATTAATTAAAATCAAATTACAACCTTTATTTAAATTAAATCTATCAAGCCTACCTTTAGAAAAATTAAATCCCATTTTGACTTAAGCCAGTTATTTAACAGAAAATTATCATGTTTGCCTTATGAGTTTTTAAGATTTCTGAAAGGAAAAGAAACATTATTTTCAAGGAAGTTAAGCAAGCTTAACTATATTTTTTTTCCAAGAAAGGTTGGCTAAAAATTCATTCTCTCCTCAAAAGAGCATTGACAATTATTTTTTGATTATTATATCTCCAACTTATTGATCATGCTAATGTACCGTAAGCTGTAGATATAATTTTTATGCAGGGGTTCCCTGAGACCTGAAAATTATTTCAAGGGTTCCTCCAGAACAAAAAGGTTGAGAAAGGCTGCTCTGACTGGAGGTCTGTGGCTAGTGGTACACTCAGTCTATTGTTATTTACCATCTATATTAATTATTTAGATGACATTGTGTTAAACTGGATCAGGAAATTTGCAGGTGACACCAGGATTGGGAGTGCAATGGACAACGAAGAAGGCTATCAAAGCTTGCAGCGTAATTCGGACCAGATAGAAAAAATGGGCTAAGATAATGGCAGATGGAACTTAATGCAGACAAGTGTGAGGTGTTGCACTTTGGGAGGTAGAGGTAGAACTTACACATTGAATGGTAGGGGACTGAGATGTGTGGTAGAACAAAGGGATCAGGGAATACAGGTCCATAATTCTTATTAAAGTGGCATTACAGGTAGCTAGGTCATAAAGAGAGCATTTAACACGTTGGCCTTCCTAAATCAGAACATTGAGTACAGGAGTTGGGATGTTATGTTGAAGTTGTATAAGAAATTGCTGGGGCAAAATTTGGAGTATTATGTGCAGTTTTGGTCACCTCCCTACAGGAATGATATCATGCAGAGAAAATTTACAAGGATGTTTCTGAGACTTGAGGACCTGGGTTACAGGGAGAGGTTGAATAGGTTAGGACTTTATTCCTGGAGCGTAGGTGAATGAGGATATACAAAATTATGAAGGCAATAGATGGGGGTTTTCCCCTGAGATTGTGTGAGACTGGAACACGTAGCCGTAGGTTCAGGGTGAAAGGTGAAATATTTAAGGCAAACCTGAGTAGAAACTTCATCACTCAGAGGGTGGTGGGAGTGTAGAAAGAGCTGCTAGTGGAAGTGGTGGGTGCAGAATCAATTGAAATATTTAAGGTACATGGATGAGAGGGGTATGGAGGGCTATGGTGCAGATGCAGGTGGGTGGGACTAGGCAGAAAAGAAGTCAGCACAGATTAGATGGGCTGAAGGGCCTGTTTCTGTGCTGTAGTGCTCTATGACTCTGTGATTCCAATCTGTACCTCTAGGAATAGAGGAGCAATCGAAGCATATTTAGATATAATTTGGATGCAGCAGATTTCATGTTACCAGAGACATTGTACTGTATCTATCAGTCCGATTGGGTGGTTAAATCTAACTCCAGGTGACTGAAAGCAAAATTTTCATTACTTTGTGTCAGTAATTTTATTCAACATGTGCAGCCTTGCTTGAGTTATCATCATTGCAGCTTTTACTGAATTTGATTTGTTTTTTTCAGACTCCAGAGACATTATATAACAAAGTAGAATGGGAAATAAGAAGGCAGCCAGTCATTTTGGCTTTTCAAAAAAACTCAGCATGCATTAACCTTTGACCTTAAAAAGGATTATGAGAAATTTGTGTTAAGTGCCTCTCCCACTGTTTTCTGGCGGCTGGGGGCCAGGGCAGGTCGCTCAGTGTCTGGGTAACTGTGGCTGTTCTCAGTTTAGGATGTAGCCTGTATTAGTCAGTGTACAATGATCTTCTGATTCAAGATCCAATGAATTAAAGTTCAGAGTGACAAATTACTAGGCTATGGTTCTCAACTCAATGCGATCTACAGTGAAACAAACTCCCTAGAATGAATAGAGTGCAGGACATGTGTAACTCAGGAGGAAAGAGTGTGAATCATTGGTCCTGAGAATGTAAGTGTATGGGGAACTGGGGACAGGTATGGAACTGGGAATAGATGAGATTAAGGAGTTTGGTGATGCCCTGGATTATGTGCCTTTAGAGATTGACTGAGTTTTTGTGAATTGACAATAAAATCCAGAGGATAATACAGTATTGAGAAGCCTTTATCCATCACTGCCAGCATTATCCACAATTCCATTGTATTCTGCTGAAATGATTAGCAAGAGTGCAGGTGACACCAAAGCCATCTACATAGTGGACAGTTGTCTAAGGTTACAACAGGATCTAGATCAATTGGGAAAGTAGGAAAAGGATTGGCAGATGGAATTTAACTGACAAAAGCGAAGTGAAGTTAAACTAGGGTAGGACATACACAGTGAATGAAAGACCAAGAGGAATGTTCTTTACTTTCCAATTTTTTTATTATAAATTTTACATATAAGAATACAGAGTACAAGAAAATATATATATCAATACATTATACTAAATCACATATAAAGACTCCTTACCCAATATTCATACAGATTAATTAATTCATAACATTGAAATATAGTATTTTTATTATATATATATAAAAAAATCTAACCCACTACCAAGACCGAAGCTGATTAGTAAAGGAAAAAAATTATTAGTCATCATCTGTGCTTTAACAGCAAAGCAAAAGTTTTGAAAATAATTCAGAAAAGGTCCCCACAATGTTTGAAAGTCTTGGCTAGATTCAGAGATTGAACATCGAATCTTCTCCAAATTTAAACATGACGTTACATCACATAACCATTGGGCGTGAATAGGAGGGGCTGTATCTTTCCATTTAAGCAAGAGCATCCTTCTGGCCATAAGAGAAATAAAAGCAAAAATGTGCAAGTTAGATGACTCCAAAATAATATCTTTTCCTCCAACAATATCAAATAAAGCGGTCAAAGGATTAGGCTTAAAGTTTACTTTGAAAAGTATCGAGAAAGTTTGAAATACTTCTTTCCAATATTTTCCAAGATTCGGACATGTCCAAAACATATGAATGAGTAAAGCTTCTCCATTATTACATTTATCACAATACGGAGACATATCTAAATAAAAACGAGACAACTTATCGTTGGTCATATGGGCCCTATGGACCACTTTAAATTGTAGGAGAGAGTGGCAGGCACAAAACGATGAAGTGTTAACCAATTTAAAAATTTGATTCCAAGTTTCCTCAGAAATTGAAGTCTGTAAATCTTGTTCACAAAGATTTTTAATTTTATCTAAAGGAACGATTCTCATTCCCAACAGCACATTATAAATATTAGATATAGATCCATTATAAAAAGGTTTCAAATTTAAAAATTACATCTAGTAGATTCTTATCAGGACTTTTAGGAAATGTTCTTATTTGATACCGTAAAAAATCTCTTATTTGTAGGTACCGAAAAAAAATGAGTTTTGGGTAAACTATATTTAGTTGACAGTTGTTCAAACAAAAGGAGACCTCCCTCTACAAACAAGTCCTGAAAGCATTTAATACCTAATCTATCCTATTCTTCAAAAGCCACATCAATCATAGAGGGATTAAGGAATGTTCTTGAACAGAGAGACATGAGACAAAATTACATAGCTCCCTGACAGTGGTAACATAGGTAAATGACATTAAGTGCAAGGGTTGGGAAGTACAGCTGTATCAGATATGGGTGATAATGCATTTGGAGTATTGTCTGCTGTACTGCTTCTCAAGCTATAGGAAGGATGTGAGAGGTTGCAGGAAAAAAATCACAAGGATGTGGCCTTTACTGAGTTTTCTTTTTGGCATGTGCCTGCGTGCATGCGAGTCTGTGCGTGTATGTCAGTGTGGGCATGCGTGCGTCCATGATGATGCCTTTTTCATGGCTTTTTGCAAGGCGTGGAGCAAGAGAGAGACTGTGTGGTGCACCACTCCTCACACAGACATTTTCATAGTATTTTCCCTTTTTATTTTACAAGGTCGAGTTGCGGTCTCGACACTCAACCTGAGTATGGATGGAAAGCGTGTGCGCGAGGGCGGACCCGACTAGTTTCGAACCCAGGAACCTCCGCTCCCGGGTCCGGCGCTGATGTCGTTGCACCACCAGCCGGCCCCTTTGGCCTTTACTGTTTTCTGAGGAGACAGTCGATAGGCTGGGACTGTTTTCTGAGGAGATAATGGGTAGGCTGGGACTGTTTTCTGAGGAGATAATGGGTAGGCTGGGACTGTTTTCTGAGGAGACAGTGGATAGGCTGGGACTGTTTTCTGAGGAGACAGTGGGTAGGCTGGGACTGTTTTCTGAGGAGACAGTGGATAGGCTGGGACTGTTTTCTGAGGAGATAATGGGTAGGTTGGGACTGTTTTCTGAGGAGACAGTGGGTAGGCTGGGACTGTTTTCTGAGGAGATAATGGGTAGGCTGGGACTGTTTTCTGAGGAGACAGTGGGTAGGCTGGGACTGTTTTCTGAGGAGACAGTGGGTAGGCTGGGACTGTTTTCTGAGGAGACAGTGGGTAGGCTGGGACTGTTTTCTGAGGAGATAATGGGTAGGTTGGGACTGTTTTCTGAGGAGACAGTGGATAGGCTGGGACTGTTTTCTGAGGAGACAGTGGGTAGGCTGGGACTGTTTTCTGAGGAGACAGTGGATAGGCTGAGACTGTTTTCTGAGGAGATAATGGGTAGGTTGGGACTGTTTTCTGAGGAGATAATGGGTAGGTTGGGACTGTTTTCTGAGGAGACAGTGGATAGGCTGGGACTGTTTTCTGAGGAGACAGTGGGTAGGCTGGGACTGTTTTCTGAGGAGACAGTGGGTAGGCTGGGACTGTTTTCTGAGGAGACAGTGGATAGGCTGGGACTGTTTTCTGAGGAGACAGTGGATAGGCTGGGACTGTTTTCTGAGGAGATAATGGGTAGGCTGGGACTGTTTTCTGAGGAGACAGTGGATAGGCTGGGACTGTTTTCTGAGGAGACAGTGGGTAGGCTGGGACTGTTTTCTGAGGAGACAGTGGGTAGGCTGGGACTGTTTTCTGAGGAGATAATGGGTAGGTTGGGACTGTTTTCTGAGGAGACAGTGGATAGGCTGGGACTGTTTTCTGAGGAGACAGTGGGTAGGCTGGGACTGTTTTCTGAGGAGACAGTGGATAGGCTGAGACTGTTTTCTGAGGAGATAATGGGTAGGTTGGGACTGTTTTCTGAGGAGATAATGGGTAGGCTGGGACTGTTTTCTGAGGAGATAATGGGTCGGCTGGGACTGTTTTCTGAGGAGACAGTGGGTAGGCTGGGACTGTTTTCTGAGGAGACAGTGGGTAGGCTGGGACTGTTTTCTGAGGAGACAGTGGGTAGGCTGGGACTGTTTTCTGAGGAGACAGTGGATAGGCTGGGACTGTTTTCTGAGGAGACAGTGGATAGGCTGGGACTGTTTTCTGAGGAGACAGTGGGTAGGCTGGGACTGTTTTCTGAGGAGACAGTGGGTAGACTGGGACTGTTTTCTGAGGAGACAGTGGGTAGGCTGGGACTGTTTTCTGAGGAGACAGTGGGTAGGCTGGGACTGTTTTCTGAGGAGACAGTGGGTAGGCTGGGACTGTTTTCTGAGGAGATAATGGGTAGGCTGGGACTGTTTTCTGAGGAGATAATGGGTAGACTGGGACTGTTTTCTGAGGAGACAGTGGGTAGGCCGGGACTGTTTTCTGAGGAGTGAAGGAGGCTGAGGGCTGATCTTATCATGGAGTGGAGGCATAAATAAGATGGATAGTTATAGTCTTTTTTCAGGGTAGGGAAGAGTAAAACAACAAGGAATACTGTTAAGGTGAGAGGGAAGAATTTAAAGGGGAACTGAAGGGCAAGTTTTTCTCAAAGATGGTAGTAGATATGTAGAAGTTGCCAGAGGAATGGTAGAGACAGGTACAATTAGAATGTTTAAAAGACATTTGGATAAGTATATAAATAGGGAAGTTTTGAATCCAAATATCATTAGTTCAGGTAGGTATCTTGGTTGGCAAAGATCAGTTGGGCCAAAGACCCTGTTTCCAAGCTTTATTACACTGACTGTAATGATCCAGCAGACTTTGTGGAACAGCACATTTCTGCAACAGGTTGCTAAACAATAGGGTTTTTAGATTTGTGTTGTGCACTGTGGTGCCTAGAAGATCAATGTCTATATGGAAGAGAGTGAAACTGAGTGACCTGGTTACCTACTCATTCTTCTACTCCATTTATTAGAAGCATCTCTGACTGAAGCTGTAAAATGGCCACAAAAGATAAAGATAGAGATTAGCTTTATTTGTCACATGTACATTGAAACACATAGTGAAATGCGGGCATTGGATCAAATCAAGTCAGTGATGATTGTGTTAGGCAGACCGTAAGTGTCACCACACTTCCAATGCCCATGTAGCATGCCCACAACTCACTAAACATAACAGTACGACTTTGGAATGTGGGAGGAAACTGGAGCACCCGGAGGAAACCTACGCGGTCACGGGGGAGAAGATACAAACTCCTTACTGACATTGGTGGGAATTGAACCCCAATCTTACAGCTGGTGCTGTAACAGCAGTATGCTAACCACCACATTACCATGCCATGTCACACTATTTTTCCTGTAATGCCCTTTATAAGTTACAGAATTGCCTCCAAAGAACCCAGGTTTGGCAACTTCTGCTTGATTCTCTTCACATCTTTTTCAAAGTTCAAAGTATGTAAAATATATAACATTAAGATTTGTTTCCTTACGGGCAGCCACAAAGCAAAGAAACTCAATAGAACCCATTAAAACAAGACCGTCAAACGCACAATGTGCAGAAAAAAAAACAAATCATGCAAGCGATAAAAGTAAGTAAATAACTTCCAGACTGAGGTTTATGAAAGTGAATCTATAGCCACAAGGCCAGTCACAGCCTAACTGGGAGCTCATTAATTGTAGGCCACAGCCTCAGTTCAGTGCAAAGACGGTAAACTTTGTGGAGCAGACAGCCAAACTCAGACCTGTCCCTGACTCCCCAGCGCTTTTCAATCTGCCCTGGCACTAAAGTCGACCAAATAATGGGTCATTTCTTTCTCTCAGACCCGGGCCCTAGGTAAGCGTTTTGATACGCTTTCAGGCTCAGAACCTACTGCCTTGATTCGGCCTGGTGCTTTAATCAATCAAACATTGGCTTGTTCCTCCCTATTGCGCTCAGGCCCTGCCACCTCCATTCTGCCTCACCTTGGTTGTGCCACTTTGAATCACTACCAAGTCCACTCCAGCAGCCAAATATTGGCTCGTTTCCCACTCTCAGGCTCGGACCCTACGACCTCTGTTGGGCCTGTACACACCACACCGCAACCGTCCTGCGCCTTTGAGACTTCAGGCTGCATAAATGCCAGGTTGTAGAAGTAATTCAAAAGCTCTCCTTTGAAAGCCAAGTTACAGGGTATTAATTCAGTGATTGTTTTATCAGGAAAAGTGTGAGTAATAAAGTAGTTAAAAGTTGTGTTAGCCGCCAGCAAGTCGTCGCTGTGATTCACCACCTCCATCTCGAACAGCTTTTTGACAATGTTTCAGAATCAGATTTATTATCACCGGTATGTGACGTGAAATTTGTTAACTTAGCAGCAGCAGTTCAATGCAATACATAATCTAGCAGAGAGAGAAAAATAATAAATAAATAAATAAATAAATAAATAAACAAGTAAATCAATTAAATATATTTAATAGATTTTTAAAAACTTGCAAAATTGAAATACCGTATGTTTTTTTTAAAAAAGAGTGAGGTAGTGTCCAAAGATTCAATGTCCATTTAGGAATTGGATGGCAGAGGGGAAGAAGCTGTTCCTGAATCGCTGAGTGTGTGCCTTCAGGCTTCTGTATCTCCTACCTGATGATAACAGTGAGAAAAGCGCACCTCCTGGGTGCTGGAGGTCCTTAATAACAGACGCTGCCTTTCTGAGACACCGCACCCTGAAGATGTCCTGGTTACTTTGTACCCAAGATGGAGCTGACTAGATTTACAACCTTCTGCAGCTTCTTTTGGTCCTGTGCAGTAGCCCCTCCATAGCAGACAGTGATGCAGCCTGTCAGAATGTTCTCCATGGTACAACTAGAGAAATTTTTGAGTGTATTTGTTTTCACAGCAAGCTGCAATCTTTTCACTTGGGTTTCTCCAACACACTAATCCTACAGGAACACCTGTTAGTATCCTAAATGCCATCGACAATCTACTAATTTTCATTCCATTTCATTTCTGGGTCATATACTTCCATCAAATATAAATTATACAGTATGTCCTGTACAACAACAATATAACCTTTACATATTAGTAGAAACTCACTTCCTTTCTAAATCTTTACAGGAAATGTTTCCAGAACAATAAAATGAGGGGTGGCTTAGTCTGAAGCGCTGGACTGTCTTTTTGTTTCCAGGCTCAGCAATCTCCGCATTCACCGTTTCATACATTGAGGTCTTGTTACAAAGGTTGGCCTCCAAGAACTTCATAACTTAACTCTAAAATGTTAACGGGGAATATTGTCCTGAGCTCCTGGCATGTGTGTGATTGTGGGAGGTGCAGACCAGCTGAAACCTGGAAATTTCTTGTGCATTTGGCTGGAACCTGCCAGTGTGGTTTTGCTCTTTCATTGGATTCAGTGAGCTGGGAGGAAAGACAACCTCTCAAAATGCCTGACCATTATCGATGACCATCAGGCACAGGGGTGATAGCACCAGCCTACAGTTAAATACAGTATGCCACCAGCCTTCATTACTTTTATACATACATTAGGCACCCATTTAGTGAGAAGATGCGTGTGTATCACATGTAGTCCATAAAATCAGAGTCAGCATCTGTGCAGCTGTCTCCCAGTGAGAATCAGTGTCCAATGCATAACGAGAGACAATGAGACACGTAAGAGACAATGTCCATGGGATGTAACAAGTGAGAATCGGGTGATCTGAGAACAGCAGTGACAGTATCACTTCATAAATACGTAGGAAGTGTGGACTAAGATATGTAAAGCAGTGTTTCCCAAAGTGGGAGTTTTTAAGGGGGCAATAAAGGTAAAGAGGTTGTAAGGGAGCAGGGCAGGCAACTGAAGGACTACAGGCTTAATTTAACAAATGACTTATTTATTATAAGCATTTGATCCTCAGTGCCTCATAATTGATTACAATTATCACGTAATCACCCCGTGTCTTGCTAACCCATCATTCTCTTAGATTTTGCTTGAAGCGCATTATGGTTGTTGAAAAGCAATGTGACACTTCGATATTTGGAATATCATGAGAAATTTGGATTGAAAAAGTTTTGTTATTTCTGAGCCTGGCCCACACATTCTTGCTGTTCTCTTCGGTAGTACAATGTTAGTGAGAATGATTCCCATACTTTAATCATGCGGTGATTCAATTCCTGTGAATTAGGGTATGGCATTCAATGGGACGCCCAACCTTACATACCTTCAGGCAGAGAGTCAGGTTTTGCCTGAGCTATTATCACATTATAACTTTCCCCTTTATTGATCGCTGTGTTTGAGGTTGGGCTTAAACAATAGGTTATTGACAGTGATTGTTAATCTATAATGAAAATGGCAGAAGCAGATGAAACAAAAAAGAAATGTAGATAGTATAGTGTCAAGATCTGAAATATGAACTTATATCAGCACCAAGCAACCAACTGCAGCCAAAGTGTCTGTTATGTGAAAAAGTCTTTTTTTCAAATGAGGCAAAGAAGCCATTCAAACTCCATGAACATTTGAAGAGAATACACTGATAAAACAAGCAAGAATTTAGCTTGTTTTCAGTCACTTCGTGAACACTTTCAGAAACAGAATATACTTCAAAAATGTTTGCCAGCACTTCACAACAGAACAGTGACGGTGAGCGTGCTTCTCACATTCCCTAGTTTATTGCTAAATCTGGAAAGCCCCATGCAAATGGAGAAGAACAGATTCTGTCAGCAAAAGGGGAGTTTCTGAGTACAATTTTATAAGTCACCAGACTGAATAATTAAAGCAATTCCACTCAGCAACAACTCTGTTCAAAGACAAATAGATTAAATGTTTGAGAATATGAAAGGCACCTTGCGCAGCATACTTAGGACAACAGAATTTGCTCTGCAATTGGATGAGTCAACTTTGCCAGGCAATTAATGTTTTCTTCTTGGTTACGTTCACTTCCTAAAGGATGAAATTATGGTTCAAGAGTTGTTACTTACAAAGGGACTAGAAACTGATACGAAAGGGGAGTCAATTTTTAAGGTAATTGAGCAATTTTTCTGCTTAACAATATTCTTGCATGGGCAACAGATGACAGGTTGCCACCATAGGGTTAATAATTTCTCGAAAAAAGCTGTACCTAACATACATTACCATTTACTGTAATTCACAGACAACAGCTTGTGACAAAAGATCTAAGCAATCAGCACAAACCATTAAGTACTGTTATAACACAAATAAATAAAATCAAGCGCATGCTTTCAGTTCTTGACTATTTCAAGAGCTTTGTGTTGAGAATGATGAACAGTCTGAATGCTTGCTGTTGCAAACAGAAGTCAGATGGCTCTTAAAAGGAAACTGCCTGAGATGCTCTTATGCGGTTTTTGAACCTGATAATATTCTTTGAAGACTCAAATGCTTCCTGTGTTAATCAACTCAAGAATATATTAGGCATGACATTGCTTAATTGTCAGAATTATTCACAAAGTTTAATGAAGTCAATCTTCATTTGCAAGGGAATTATGTGAATCTCATCAAATCAGTCATTTCTGCATTTCTTTCCGAATTAACCCTGTTTAAGTGCAACATGGTCATCACAACCTTTTCCAATTTCAGAGCCTCTCTGAGTTGGAAGAGGAAGAAAGAACACCAGATGATGATCTTCAAGAATTCTTCAGCCCACTTGGTTGAGCTGTATAAAGACACACCATAGAGATTTCAGGATCTTCTCTCGATCTGAATTTCAGATTCGGCAATATATCCATTCCTGAACACTTGTAATGAGGAATTGACAGGAAGGAGGGAGGAAGAACTGATCTCACCACAACGTTACTTTGAGTGAAGCTGTGGTCCAAAAAATCATATCAAGACTTTTTTTAGCTGCAGGAAGAAATCTCTGAACGCTATCCTGCACTGTGGAAAATGCTCAAGATGTTCTTTATTGCCTCTCCAATATTATATTTAGTGGAGCAACAAATCAGACTGTAAATTACTGAATGTGGGGATTTGTAACTCCTGAGTAACATTGACCCTGATGTTGAGACGCTGATGTCACTGCTCCAAGCCTATTCATCTCTTTGAAAGGTGAAAAAGCAATGAAGTAGTGATTAGTTGGACGACTAATGTGTGCTCTAAGATTGTTGATGAAAATTGTTTTACTGTAATTAAATAAATAAACACTTTTATTTGTAGCTTTAAATAGATTTGAATGCTTTTTGCAATAATTTATCACCAGTTCCTATTTTCTTTCAAAGTGCATCACACGTCAAAATTCTTTAGAGTTTTTATGTAATGGCCCGAACAGGAGAGCGGGCCACTGGGTTGTGGTCTGGGAGTCAAGGGCAAAACTGCAAAAAGTTTTGGGAACCATTGATATAAAGCAACAGACATTCCTAGGACATGATTTCTGTTAATTCCATATGTTAACCTTAGCTTAGTGGCACCAAATCCACCTCTGAGTTGGAACAGTCCAGGTTTGTCTATTTCCAAGGTACCAGCCATTATGTAGCTTGATATTGCAGCAGAGTACAGAGGGTGAGCTACAATATCAGATGACATTAGAGGATCCCTTTCACTTGGTCAACTATACTCAATGACGTTATTCATAAATGAGCATGCAAATTCTCTTGCCAGCATTTTTCCTCAATCAATGAGATTTTGTTTTGCTGCTGCTGCTGTGGGGCAGCGAGAAAGCAGAATGCTGCAGTTTCCAATATCACAATAGTATTCTTCAGAAATAGTTAATTGTCTATAAATTATCTTGATCTGCCCTGAGGTTGTGCAAGGCACTGGATAAATGGAATTTTTCACAAACACAGCTGAATGGATTTTTTATCTGTTTTGTACACTTGCTATTTGTCAGTCCTTCTTTATGAATAGTTTTTCATAAATTCTACTGTATTTCTTTATTTTTCCTGTAAATACAAGAAAATGAATCTCAAGGTAGAATATGGTAACATATACATACAGTATTTTGATAATAATACTTTACTTTCACTTTGACTTTGATTGAACAACTTGAACTGATCCATCAGTCTGTGAGGTTGTTTATGTGTTGTTGCCTAGATTAGCCTGGAAGTGACACCGTTCCTAGGACGAACAGAACCTGCACCGGGTTCCTGCCAGGAGTTTTCTACTGACAGGACTAAGCTGGAGGTGAGCCGGCCTCTTACCTAGAGTGGTCATGAAAGAAATCTCTCTGTAGTTCCCACAGTCAGATTTTTCCTCTTTCTTATAACTTTTGTAACAGTCAAATGCTTAAGATTATTGGGAATCTCCTTTCCTTCCCAGAAGCAGGCTAACTACCAGGACAAAATTAGAAGTCACCAGCTTGATAGAGTTCTTTTGCCCTCTGCTGGTAACATTGACAACTCTCCATCACCTAGAATGTTGAATTAGAATCAGCATCAGGTTTACTATTGCTTGCAGATGTCATGAACTTTGTTGTTCTATGGCAGCAGAACAGTACGAAACACGATAATTAATAAATAGTATAAAAAAGGAATAGTGAGGCTGTGTTCGTGGGTTCGTGGATTTTTCAGAAATCTGATGGCAGAGGAGAAGAAGCTGTCAGATCCGGTGTTTAAATCCAAGGTTCTTTTAGGAGTCAGGAACGGGGCGTAAAACTTGCTGCCTCACCATCATTTTATTTAGAGTTGATAGAACAAAGAGGACAGGTAGAGAACAGTGGGCGGGGGGGGGGAGGCACTGCTACTTGAAAGGGAGGATCTAAAGAAGAAAAGATGCGAACACACAACAACTACTTTCATACCCAAAAGGTAAGAAAGTTCCATTGATAAAAGACAACCAATTAGAAAATACTGTACTTATTCAATATTGCAGTCAAAAGTAAACCAATGAGAAAATACTAGACATAATGCTTTACAAAGCTTCCAGAATTAAACTTTGTAAAGCCACTAGGGGTATATTAAACTGCTATGTATATAAAAGCTACTTAATATGCAAGCAGATAATTAATTGTTATACTGCAAAGAAAATGACAATCAGCAGTCGGATTCAACGAAGCTATTCCTAAAACACTGCATGTGGGTCTTTGGGCTCCTGTACCTCCTCTCCAGTTGTAGAAATGAGAAGACGGCATGTTCTAGATGGTGAAGGTCCTTAATGATGGATGCCGCCTTCTTAAAGCACCACTTTTTGAAGATGGCCTTTATGGTGAGAAGCCTTGTAACTGTGATGGAGCTGCTCTCCGAAGCTTCTTTCAATCCCTTGCATTGGAGCCTCCATACTAGGCAGTGATGCAACCAGTCAGAATGCTCTCCACTGTACACCTGTACAAATTTGCTAAATCTCCTCAAACTCCCAATGAAGTATAGCTGCTGGCATGCTTTCTTCATGATTGCAGCAATGTGTTGGACCCAGGATAGGTCCTCGGAGATGTTGAAGAGCAGGGGCTTTTTTTTCAGATTAGTTTTATTTGTCACATGTTCATCAGTAGGAGTAGGACGGAGGAGAAGATGGCGGCGCGGCGCAGCACGCGTGGCCGTTCTGAATGAGTATCGATTATGTGTAACTAGGGGGCCGTGCACAATCCGGATTTGATGGAGACAGCCGTGAGAAGCGCAGAGGAACATCTGGAGTAACTTCTGAAATGCCTGCTTCGCTGCCGCTGTGCAATCAAGAATCTCCGGAGACGAAGGCCCCAAGTCCTTGGCTTTGCCTATCGCCTATTGCTGGGGCCGGGGTCGAAGCGCTCGGCAGAGATGGTGCTCGGTGCTTGGTGTCGAAGAGGTGGTCGGAGGCTCGGAGTTTTCGGACGGACTCGAGTCGGACTGTGGTCGGATGCTTCCAGGGTGCTGCATCGGCATGTTTGCGGCGCTGGAGGTTTACCATCTGCGTGAGATGATGGGACTTCCGAGAGACTTTGAGACTTTTACTGTGCCATGGTCTGTTCTTATCAAATTACGGTATTGCTTTGCACTGTTGTAACTATATGTTATAATTATGTGGTTTTTGTTAGTTTTTAAGTCGGTTTGTCATGTGTTTTCGTGATATCATTCTGGAAAAACATTGTATCATTTCTTAATGCATGCATTACTAAATGACAATAAAAGGGGACTGCGTGTGTTCATAATCATATCATATCATATATATATATATATCAGTGACAATGCAGGCAAATGCATTGCTTTGCGTCAAATCAAATCGGCAAAGCTTATGCTGGGCAGCCCACAAGTGTCACCACACTTCTGACACATGCATAGCATGTCCACACCTCAGTAGGCCGAACTGGACATCTTTGGAATGTGGGAGGAAACCACACAGTCACAGGAAGAACACACAACAGTGGAAATTGAACCATGATCTTGCAGCTGACTGCAATAAAGGGTTGTGCTAACCACGTTACTGCACCACTCCACTTGAAGCTACTCATCCCTTCCACCACGGACCCCTCAATGATGGCTGGTGTGCGTTCTCGCAAATTCCCCTTTCAAAAGTCCACACTCAATGCCTTGATCTTGCTGATAACGAGTGCAAGGTTGTTAATGTGACACCTCTCTCTTACAGTGCTGATCTCTTACGCCTCCTCATTAATATGTGAGATTCTGCCAACAACAGAGGTGTGATCAGCAAATTTATACTGTACTTTTCTCATAGTTTGCCCAAATAATCTCAGGTGCTGTGTGGTTCAAAGTTCAAAGTATTTATTATGAAAGAACATATGTTATGTACCCCTGGGGTTCATATTTTCTGTGGACTGTCACTTTAAAACGTTGGGAGAATGAGACTGACTTTTGGACACTGTTTGAGCTGTTACGGAGGGAGAGGGGGACGAAGCCTGCCTTGAGGTGGTGTTTATGCTTACACTTATACAAGGACACTGCCTGCTTCACAGAGCGAAAGCAACGAGCAGCTCGTAGGTCACCATGGTAACCGAGGACGGTGTTATGTGATGGACAGCTGGTGTTCAGCATACTGAGATACATACAAGGTCAGCTGGTTGACACACAGACACAATTGTTTTTGGACACTGGATGAGCTTTGTGCGCCCACAGAAAGGTGAGTTTTGGAGGATCGATCGGGAGAATCGATCAGTGGCTCTCGCAGTGTGGAAAAGGGGTGACCGGTGGGAAGTTATCAGTGTGTCCAATCCTTGCCTGGGTTGATAACTTAACCACAGAAGACTGTCTCCTTTTTGTGGTCACATTCGGTGACTTTTAAAGGATTTCGGAGACAACAGAGGATCGACAGCATCGGCTTAGTCGGACAATCAACACACCTCTCTCTCTCCATCACTACTCAACTCAATACCACAAACTGAACTGATTTCATTTACCCATCATCGTAAGACTGTGTTCATTTACCTCCTAAGCTTGAAGAAGCTTGACTTTTATATATTTCCACACTTAAATATATGTATTCATTGCTAAACTGTTTGATTTACCTGGTTTTTATATTACCGTATTGCGTAGTTACTAATAAACTAGCTTTAGTAAATAGCAATACCTGACTCCAGGCGTATTCCATTTCTGCTGGCTCTATAACCTGTTACAGGGTACGTAACACTTATATGTCACCATATACAACCCTGAGATTCATTTTCTTGTGGACATACTCAATACATCTAGAATAGTATAATAGTATAGTAATCATAATAGAATCAATGAAACTCTGCACCAACTGGGTCTTCAACCAGTGTGCAAAAGACAACAAACTGTGCAAATACAAAAAGAAAGAAGGCCAGAGGGAGAAAAAGGAGAGAGAGAGAAAGAATGTATGTATATAAATAAATAACAGATGGGGTACGAGGGGGAGGTGTGGCATTAGCGGAAGTTAGAGAAATCGATGTTCATGCCATCAGGTTGGAGGCTACCCAGACGGAATATAAGGTGCTGTTCCTCCAACCTGAGTGTGGCTTCATCTTTACAGTAGAGGAGGCTGTGGATAGACATCTCAGAATGGGAATGGGACGTGGAATTAAAATGTGTGGCCACTGGGAGATCCTGCTTTCTCTGACGGACAGAGCGTAGGTGTTCAGTGAAACGCTCGCTCTGGCGGACAGTCTGTCCCTCTCACTATACCCCTTGCCCATCCTCTGGGCTTTCCCCCCTCCCCCTTTTCTTTCTCCCTAGGCCTCCTGTCCCATGATCCTCTCATATCCCTTTTGCCAATCACCTGTCCAGCTCTTGGCTCCATCCCTCCCCCTCCTGTCTTCTCCTATCATTTCGGATCTCCCCCTCCCCCTCCCACTTTCAAATCTCACACTAGCTCTTCTTTCAGTTAGTCCTGACGAACGGTCTCGGCCCGAAACGTCGACTGTACCTCTTCCTAGAGATGCTGCCTGGCCTGCTGCATTCACCAGCAACTTTTATGTGTGTTGCTTGAAATTCCAGCATCTGCAGATTTCCTCGTGTTTGCGGGCAAATGAAATTATCCCTTTTGGTTAAGGGTCTGATGGCTGAGGGGTAATACTGTTCCTGACCTGGAAATGTGAGTCCTGAGGCTCCTGTATCTTCTCCCTGATGGCAGCAGGAAGAAGAGAGCATGACCTGGCTGGTAGAGGTCCCTGATGATGAATTCTGCTTTCCTATGACAACACTCTGTGCAGATGTGTTCAATGGTCGGAATTGCTTTACACGTGACAGACTGGGCTGTATTTTGATCCTTTTGTAGGATTTTCCATTCAAGGGCATTGGTGTTCCCATACCAGGCTGTGTAGCAGCCAATCAATATACTCTCCACTACACATCTATAGAGGTTTGTAAAAGTTTTAGATGTCATGTCGAAACTTTGCGAAATCCTAAGAAAGTAGAGGTGTTGCCATGCTTTCTTCGCAATTGCTCTTCCGTTCTGGGCCCGGGACAGATCCTCTGAAATGATAACACTGAGGAATTTAAAGTTGCTGACTCTCTCCACCTCTGATCCTTTGAAGAATACTGGCTCATGGACCTCTAGTTTCCTCCTCCTGAAGTCTATAATCAGCTCCTTCAATTTGGCCGACGGCAGTGGTATCATCAGCAAACTTGAAAATGGCATTGGAGCTCTGCTCAGCCACACAGTACACAGACGTAAGTGTAAAGTGAGTCGAGCAGGGGGCTAAGCACACAGTCTTGTGGTGCACCTGTGCTGATGGAGATTGTGGAGGAGATGTTGATGGCAATCCGAACCCACTGTGATCTGTAACTGAGGAAACCAAGGATCCAAATGCACAAGGAAGTACTGAGTCCAGGGTCTTGAAGCTTATTGCATGCTGAGCTGTAGTTGATATGAGCTTACTGATGTATGCATCTTTGCTGTTTAGATGTTCCAGGGCTGAGTGAAGAAACAATGAGGTGGCCTCTGCTGCCGATCAGTTGTGCTGGTAGGCAAATTGGAGAGAATCCAAGTTGCTTCTCAGGTGGGAGTTGATATGTTTCATCACCAACCTCTCAAAACACTTCATCACTGTGGATATAAGAGCTACTCGATGGTAGTCACGGAGGCAGCTTACCACGTTATTCTTAGGCACCAGTATAAACCAAGTCTTCTTGAAGTCGGTGGGTACCTCATTCTGCCAAAGTGAGAGGTTAAAGATCTCAGTGAACACTCCAGTCAGTTGATCAGCACAGACCTTTAGTATCTGGCCAGGTACCCCTTCTGGGCCGGATGCTTTTCGTGGATTCACCCTCCTAAATGCTGCTTGCATGTTGGCTTCAGAAACTGAAAGCACAGGATCATCGGGAGCTGTGGGAATTTGTGATGTTTCCTCCATGCTTTGATGGTCAAAGTGACCATGGAAGGCATTGAGCTCATCTGGAAGCGAAGCCCTTCTGTCGCCCATGTCACCTGATTTCTTTCTTTTTCAATCTTTTTATTAAGTTTCAAGATTAATAAACATAATAATAATAGTAATGATACATAGAGATTGGGATTACAATAATAACAGTTAACATGTACAGGCACGGATTCCAAGTAACAAATATAGTTTAACCTCCCAATCTCGTAGTAACTGACCATGAAAAAGATATTTTATAAAGAGAGAATAAAGAAACCCCCAAACTAAAAAAAACAAGTAAACTAAAAAAAAAGAAACAAATCTTGGGCTGTGATATTACATTGGCTAAAATTATTTGTCATTAACTCCGCTCCTCTATACATGAACAAAAAATTACAAGCATTTAGAAAGGGTCGACTTACATCATATGAAAATATTGAATAAATGGCCTCCAAGTTTCTTCAAATTTAACCGAAGGATCTATAGTACCACTCCTAATTTTTTCCAAGTATAGGCATGCTATCGTTTGGGAAAACCATTGAAATGTAGTGGGGGGATTAGAATCTTTCATGTCACTTGATTTAACCTTATAAGAGGTGATAATATTCAAGCCCTGCCACAACTGTTGAGCATCCTTTGTTGATTCAAGTTTAGTCCGGAACTGCCACTTTGCCTGTGAGATGGCTTTCCAGAGATTGTACCTGGACCTCGTGTGAATTTCTTGGTCACCAGACTTAAATGTGTCTGATCTGGCCCTCAACAGGTTGTGGGTCTCATGGTTCATCCAGGCCTTCCAGCTGGGGAAGACTCTGAATAATTTTGTGGGGACACATTCATCTATAACTGTTTTTATAAAGTAGTCCATGACAACCATTCAGATCCACAGGTGTGTTTTTGAACTCAGCCCAGTCCACTGACTCGAAGCAATCCCTTAGCCACTCCTCTGCCTCCTGCTACCACCTCTTTGTTATCCTAATCGCTGTAGCCTTCCTCTTTAGCCTCTGCCTGTATGCAGTCAAGAGGAGGGTAGCCAAGTGATCAGGTTTGGCAAAATGCAGTCTGACCATTCCTTATCTTAGTATTACAGTGGTCTAGTATGTTGGGACCTCTGATGCTACAGATTATACACTAACGGTAATTGTACAGGGTTTTCTTCAAACAAGGCTGGTTAAAGTTCCTGACTATGATTTGAAATGTGTTGGGATGAACTGATTTTTGTTTGATGATGGCATCATGCAGTATTTCAAGCACTTGATTATAGTCGGCCGCTGGTGTTACGTAAACTCCAATGAGGATCACTGGCGAGAACTCCCTAGGTAAATAGAAAGGATGGCATTTGACCATTAGACGTGGTTCTTATTTCCATACAGCATAAAAGGAAGCCATACAGTCCATCATATCTTTGCCAGCTACCAGAGCAGCTCCTTTTCCCCTTAACCTATTCTCCTCATATTCCCATCAATTCCCCCACAGGTTCTATCATTTACCCACACACCAGCAGAACATTTATTGGATCTAATTAACCCACCAACTCACATATCTTTACAATGCCAGCAACCAGTGAAATTTATCTGTCAGAGAGTAAATGTGCAAACTCCACAGCGAGCCACACCTCGAGTGGTGGACTGGGTGCTGCAGGATTGGGAGTTTCAGGATTTTGACCTGTCAATGTATCTTCAAGTCCGTCTGATTTGTGACTTGGAAGGGAACCTGTAGGTGAAGGCGTTCCCAAGTCACCATTGCCCATGTCCTTCTTGGTTGCAGAGGCTGAGGGTTTGGGAAGAGCTGTCAAGGTGGCATAAGTGAATAAATGCATTTTGTCGATGCTACTCTGCTTCAGTGATACAGGGAGTAAATGTCCAGGGCAGTTGATGAGGTGACAGTCAGGCAACCTGTTCTATTATTGATGATATCCAGCTTTTTGAGAGTTTGTGCAGCTGTACTCAATCAGGAAATTGAGAAATATTTCACTGCGCTTCTGAAATATACCTTGCAGATTGATTTAAAGGCCCAGGGGTGCAAGGATGTGAACTACTGTGTGGTGCCCATTTGTGGCTGATCTTGTTAAGATTCTGTGCAATAGTGATTCCCACGATGGTGAATCTGGCACAAGCAGCAGCAAAAGCATCAACCTTTCCCCCTCCCCCTCACCTCCCCCTCCCCTCCCCTCTCCCTCCCCTCCCCTCCCTTCACTTGTTTCAGCAAAAGAATTAGCCACCCCTGCCACTGCCCATCACACCAGCAATAGCAAGCCCCTAGAGACCATTATCCAGAGTCCATCAAAAACTACTGTCCATCCCAACACTTCAACTTCTCAACAGGCCCTCTCTCTCACTAACGAGGGAGAGAGAGATATTACCGCTGTCGCCAAAAGATCACTGTTTCAATGTTACAATCTGCAGTGTCACTCACTCCAGTTCCCCCAACCTGGAGCTCACAGACTGTCACATGCCATCGAAAGGGTGGGTGGCGGAGAGAGATAGAGAGATAGAGATAGAGATAGAGAGAGAGAGAGAGAGAGAGAGAGAGAGGGGGGAGAGGGGGAGAGAGAGAGAGAGAGAGGGGGAGAGGGAGAGAGAGAGAGAGAGAGAGAGAGAGGGAGAGGGAGGTATTGCTCAAGTCTCTAACAACTGTGCCCATTGTCTTGATGTTTCAGTCTCCCGCGATGCTTCAGTTGGTGACATCAGTGAGGAATCGGGTTGTCTGCAGGGCTGCACCCGAAGGTGCACAGCTTCCAAGCTGCTCCTGGAGATACTGAGGCGTAGGCCACTTGGTAAGTTCTGAAGAGTGAGAACCCTCCGCTCGTGAGGAACGTAGTTTGAGTGTAGCTGTAGATCATGGACTCTGACAGGACCCCAGCCACCTTGTAAAGGGAAAAGAGACATGAGAAAAGGAGGTTTAAGCTGCTCCATGGATGAACTGGAAGAAGCCTGGTGCCATCTTTAGCCCCTCCCACTCCAAACTTTTGTGACACAACTGTTACTTGTCACTCATCAGCCTGAATGTTTTCTAGGCCTTGTGGCATGCAGGGAGGGACTGCGTCATTGGCTGCAGTGCTGGGAATTGAATTGAACATTTTGCTATCATCATGATCATCTTGACTTTGCATCTTATGACAGAAGGAAAATCATTGAGGGAGCAACTAAATACAGAGAGACTCTGATAATCGGGCACACATAGAACTTTTGTGATGCTGGATTTGGATGTTATTTTCATTGCATCTTTTTTCAGATGTTACACAAGATTAAAATTTCAGTTAATCAACCAAGTTGAAAGGGAGGGTAGGAACATTTGTCCTGATGATTGGAAAGGTGGATGGGACCTGGGATTCCAGTGAGTGGAAAGGAGCATGGATACATCACCTAGTGAACCAGATGCCAAACAACTCGGATAGCGGATTATCATTGTTTTACTGCATTGTCAACCTTGTATTGCTGAGGACACTGCCCTGAGGAACTTTCATAAAGTAGTCCTCAAAATTCTAAGTAAATTTATTATCAAAGTACATATATGTCACCATGTACAACCCTGAGATTCATTTTCTTGCGGGCATTTGTGGTAAATACAAAGAAACACAATAGAATAAATGAAAAACCACACAGAAGACAAAAACGCCCCACTCTGCAAATACAAAAAGAAAAAAACAAAGTAACAATAACAATAAAAAATAAATAAACAATAAATATCAGTAACATGAGATGAAGAGTCCTTGAAAGGAGGTCCATAGGTTGTGGGAACAGTTCAGTTTTGGGGTGAGTGAAATTCAGTGGTTAAACTCCTCTGGTTCGGGAGGGGTAATAACTGTTCCTCGACCTGGTGCTGCGGGACCTGAAGCTCCTGTTCCTTTTTCCTGATGGCAGCATGTCCTGGGTGGTGTTTCCACACTCGGCCATGATATAACAAGGTGGTATACTCTTCATCATGTATCTACAGAAGTTTGGTGAAGTTTTAGATGACGTGCCTAATCTTCGCAAACTTCTAAGAAAGTAGAGGCATTGCCATGCCTTCTTTGCTTTGGCACTTACATGCTGAATGCAGGAGAGATCCCTTGAAATCATAAAGCTGAGGAATTTAAAGTATCTGACCTCTGATCCACTGATGAAGACTGGCTCATTGACTCCTGTTTCCTCCTCTTGTCTTCAATCTGTAGTGAAGCTGGACAATTGATGCACATTACAACCACAACCAGCTTACTTTGCATGAGGCATAGCTCCAGTCACTGGAACGCTTTCCCTCTGAAGCCCAATGACTTGCCAAGTGTGATGGGCTCAGAGCAGATCTGGCAGCTCAGATTTAGACATCAATGAAGTGTCGCACTTGACGAAGTGTGGCCTCGAGGGGCAATTGTGTCATGTTGGTAACCAGTGACATCTTCTGTTCCCTCTGGCAGTATTTTGTTGATTACTTGTGCTCCAATTCTCCAGAGTTTAGCGACATTTATCAGGTACAGATGCCTTTAACAAAGCCAAATTTTATAACAGAAAGTGCAAAGCATGTAATGATAAATGCACGTTTTTTAACAGAGGGTGGCATTTACCAGGAATGAACTGCCGGAGGAAGTGACAATAGACAATAGGTGCAAGAGTCGGCCATTCGGCCCTTCGAGCCAGCACCGCCATTCACTGTGATCATGGCTGATCACCCACTCTCAGTATCCAGTTCCTGCCTTATCCCCATAACCTTTGATTTCGCTATCTTTAAGAGCTCTATCCAACTCTTTTTTGAAAGCATCCAGAGACTTGGCCTCCACAGCCTTCTGGGGCAGAGCATTCCATATATCCACCACTTTCAGGGTGAAAAAGTTTTTCCTCAGCTCCGTTCTAAATGGCCTAACCCTAATTCTTAAACTGTGGCCTCTGGTTCTGGACTCACCCATCAGTGGGAACATGCTTCCTGCCTGCAGCGTGTCCAATCCTTTAATAATCTTATATGTTTCAATAAGATCCCCTCTCAGCCTTCTAAATTCCAGAGTATACAAGCCCAGTCGCTCCAATCTTTCGACATATGACAGTCCTGCCATCCCGCGAATTAACCTTGTGAACCTACGCTGCACTCCCTCAATAGCAAGAATGTCCTTCCTCAAATTTGGAGACCAAAACTGCACACAGTACTCCAGGTGGGTCTCACCAGGGCCCTGTACAGCTGCAGAAGGATTTCTTTGCTCTTATACTCAATTCCCTTTGTTATGAGGGCCAGCATGCCATTAGCTTTCTTCACTGCCTGCTGTACTTGCATGCTTGCTTTCAGTGACTGATGTACAAGAACACCTAGATCTCGTTGTGCTTCCCCTTTTCCTAACTTGACTCCATTTAGATAATAATCTGCCTTCCCGTTCTTACCACCAAGGTGGATAACCTCACGTTTATCCACATTAAACTGCATCTGCCATGCATCTGCCCACTCACCCAGCCTGTCCAAGTCACCCTGCATTCTCATAACATCGCCCTCACATTTCACACTGCCACCCAGCTTTGTGTCATCGGCAAATTTGCTAATGTTACTTTTAATTCCCTCATCTAAATCATTTATATTCTAAACAGCTGTGGTCTCAGCACTGAACCCTGCGGTACCCCACTGGTCACTGCCTCCCATTCCGAAAGGGACCCGTTACTCGCTACTCTTTGTTTCTGTCAGCCAGCCAATTTTCAATTCATGTCAGTACTCTGCCCCCAATACCATGTGCCCTAATTTTGCCCACTAATCTCCTATGTGGGACTTTATCAAAGGCTTTCTGAAAGTCCAGGTACACTACATCCACTGGCTCTCCCTTGTCCATTTTCATGGTTACATCCTCAAAAAATTCCAGAAGATTAGTCAGGCACGATTTCCCCTTCGTAAATCCATGCTGACTCGGACCAATCCTGTTACTACTATCCAGATGTGTCGTAATTTCATCTTTTATAATTGACTCCAGCATCTTTCCTACCACCGACGTCAGGCTAACCGGTCTATAATTCCCTGTTTTCTCTCTTGCTCCCTCCTTGAAGAGAGGGACAACATTAGCCACCCTGCAATCCACAGGAATTGATCCTGAATCTATAGAACATTGGAAAATGATTACCAATGTGTCCACGATTTCTAAAGCCACCTCCTTAAGTACCCTGGGATGCAGACCATCAGGTCCCGGGGACTTATCAGCCTTCAGACCCAACAGCCTATCCAACACCATTTCCTGCCTAATATAAATTTCCTTCAATTCATCCATTACCCTAGGTCCTTTGGCCACTATTACATCTGGGAGATTGTTTGTGTCTTCCCTAGTGAAGACAGATCCAAAGTACCTGTTCAACTTGTCTGCCATTTCCTTGTTCCCCATAATAAATTCACCCGCTTCTGTCTTCAAGGGCCCAATTTTGGTCTTAACTATTTTTTTCCTTTTCACATACCTAAAGAAGCTTTTACTATCCTCCTTTATATTCTTGGCTAGTTTACCTTTGCACCTCATTTTTTCTCCGCGTATTGCCCTTTTAGTTACCTTCTGTTGCTCCTTAAAAGATTCCCAATCCTCCAGCTTCCCACTCGTCTTTGCTATGTTATACTTCTTCTCTTTTATTTGTATACTGTCGATTACTTCCCTTGTCAGCCACGGTCGCCCCCTACTCCCCTTAGGATCTTTCTTCCTCTTTGGAACGAACTGATCCTGCACCTTCCACATTATTCCCAGAAACACTTGTCATGGTTGGGACAGGTACAATAACAACTTTTACAAGACATCTGGAGAGGTGCACGTATTGGTAAGGTTTAAGTTAAGGGCCAAACTGGACTAGTTAGGCCGAAGAGCCTGCCTTCTTGCTGTATGACTGTAATAAAGCGGGAAAATAGGATTTATAGTCTGGAGATTGCTTTATCTGCTCTGAGAAGATTCCGGGAAGCGAGCCTGTACTCAGACAGCATCGATGCGAAGAAACTTCGAGGCAGGGCGCGAGCTTGCGTCCAACTCCATTTCGCCATTTAAAGCGCCCGTTAATCACTGATTAACACGTTGAGGAAGATGCGAATGCAGAAGGTGAGCGACAGTTTTCGCACCAACTGCCTGCCCTTTGATTGCTGCTGGAGAAGGAGCCAGTGAGCGGCCCATCACTGTGTGACAGTCCGGTGGGTCTCCCTGCCTCGTGTGCTGTTCCTCTCTTTCGATGAGTGCTGGTGATATCATAGGATGGTATCGTGTTTCTGCGTTTATGAACTGCAGACTTTTTCAGACTGATGATTTTTATATTGTGTTTTTTTAATCGCCTGTGGCTTTTCTGTTTTGTTGTGCGAGGAGAGGGTGTTTGGGGTTGATGTTCTGTTAGTTTTTTGCGTGGGGGAGTGATGGTTTTCTGGGGGTCGATGTCCCTGTTCAATTTTGTGTGAGGAGGAGGGTTTGGGGGTTGATGATCAGGACGCTCTTCTTTTGTGTTTGACATTTCTCTCTGAACGACTTTCATGTTCTTTCTTTGTTTCATGGCTATCTGGAGAAATATAATTTTCAGAGTTGTATACGAATGCCTTGTGACGATATCCTGAGTTATTCATTATGGAAAGAGAGAGAGAGCATACAGCTGTACAGCATAAACAACTTGTTATTGAGAGAGAGAGGCGAAGACTGCTCACAGTTTGTTTGAGATTTCTGCAAGGACACTGCCAGCTTCTGAGTTCCTACAGAGAAGGGAGGAGCTACTTGATGGACAGCTGGTGTTCAGCACAACAGTATTTAAGCCAGCGTAATTGCTTGTTTCACAGGACACGCAGACACACTAAGGTGTGGTGAAGTTACCATTATCCTGTTCAGGTGCCCATGAGTGTGGGACTGAGGATCGATTGTGAGGGATCGATCTGTGATTATTAGTGCATGAAAGAGTGACCCTGTGGAGTCTACCAGTGTGTCTAACCTTTGCCTGGGTTGGTAGACTATCACCTGAAGACGGCGCTCTTAAGTTGGTCAAGTTTGGCTAACTTGGAAGTTTCGGAGGACAACGGGAAGAATTGACGGCATCGGCTTACTCTTACAACCACAACTCCTCTCTCTCTCCATCACTACCATGTAGTACTACCAACTCAGTACCATGAACTGAACTGAACTTTACTCATCATCGTAAGACTGTACTCATTCACTCCCTAGGCTTGACGAAGCTTGGTTTCTATATTTCAACACTTATATATGCATGAACTTTGCTAACCTGTTTGATATATCTCCACTGTCACCATCTCTGACTGTGGTGTCTGAAAAGAGGATGCTGTCTTGATTGCCATCTTGGACAATGTCTCCCATCCACTACGTAATGTACTGGTTGGGCACAGGAGTACATTCAGCCAGAGACTCATTCCACCGAGATGCAACACAGAGCGTCATAGGAAGTCATTCCTGCCTGTGGCCATCAAACTTTACAACTCCTCCCTTGGAGGGTCAGACACCCTGAGCCAACAGGCTGGTCCTGGACTTATTTCCTGGCATAATTTACATATCATTATTTAATTATTTATGGTTTTATTTTGCTATATTTATACTCTATTCTTGGTTGGTGCAACTGTAACGAAACCCAATTTCCCTCGGGATCAATAAAGTATGACTATGACTATATCTGCATTTATATTACTGTATTGCGTAGTTACTAATAAACGAGCATTAGTTAACAGCAATATCAGACTCTAAGGTGTGTTGCATTTCTGCTAGTTCTTTAACCCGTCACATGTGAGCTTTGATAGTAAATGAACCTTTGAACCTGTTGGATATGGTTAGCGCTTCACCCAACCGCCGAATGAAGAGGCCACGTGACTCGGCGATCGGGGCCGGACCGTCCTCAATGACGTCACCCCGCGGAGGCGGTGCTGACGTGTCGTTGAGCTCACTGTGCGTACGTGTGTGTGTCACGACGTTTGCGAAGTGGCCGGGAATTGGCCTGGTGACACGGGCTTCTCTGGATACCGCCAGTAGTGGCTGGCGGGATGTAGGAGTGTCCGGCGGCAGTCGGGAGAATCTGGATGTGGAAGTGGGAACGGCGGCTCCATCAAATTCGACTGCAGGCCTCGGACCCTGCAGCGGCTGCAGCCCGGGGATGTACTCCGGAAATGTGAGCTCGGGTTGCTCGGTCTGAGTCTCCAGCGCCCACCAGAGTAAAGGCGCTGGCTTCACTGCGACCCGGTCGTGCCCAAAGTTCACTGCAGGCGCTTTTAGGAGCCCTGCAGCTCCGGACAGTGGGGGTGAGATTCAGCATAGGCAGCTCCAAGGGCTCTGCATCTGAAGGTAGTGGTCGGCAGCCGGTCGGTTGGCATTAATCTTGGTGCCGTATTAATGGAGACCAGTGAGTGGGTCTCACTATGAGTAGCATGTTTTAATCTGAATGCAGCTAAGCAGGGTTTCCATGTAGTCTTATTAGATCTCTCTCCTCTCTCCCCCATGAGTTAAATGTTATTAGTCTTGTGTTTCATATTTTGCTCTATAAGTAATGGTCATGGGAGATTAAGATGAACAGACAGGAAGACCCCGCTGAGCCTGACAGTGAGGCTGTCAGTTTAATCCAGTATGTCAGTGGGGTTGAGATGTACGAACAAGGATTGGAAAATGATCAAATAGGTGCAGAAGCAGTTTTGCCTGAAGTTGGTGATGGTGGTTCTTTAGAAAACCTTCTTGACAGCGGAGATGCATTTACAGGGCATTATGATCAAGATTTTTGTGATGAAGGGACTGGTGAAGTTATAGTGAGTAACGATGTTAATGGTGAACAGAAAAGGGTGGATAATGTGGAATTAAATAATGCAATAACTAAAGAAGTCAAGGATTTGGTTAGTGCTGTGCACTTGTCAGATTTAAATGCAGATCCTGAAAGAAATTTGATTGAATTTGGTGTGAAAAACATCAGTTTAGGAACTGACACAATGGATCAGACTTCAGACCTTGAAGGTGATGATGATGAAGAAGATGATGATCATTGCCAGATTAAATTGCTTTCTGCTCAATTGCGCCAACATGAGCAGGCTGCAGTGATTTTGGAGAACAAAAGAAAACTGACTTTCAGATCACCAGTAGATGGAAGGACTGATTTATCATTTAGAGAAAGTGACAGACAACAGTTTGGTATGATTAACCATCAAGATATTTTGACTGATGTGAGCTGTGAACATTCAACCTTACCTAATGAAAAACTTAAAAGTTTAAATAGGAAAAAAACGGAAGATCTGGTTCAAAATTGCAACAAGCAGACCCAAGATAGCTGTCCAGGAAGAATCTCTGGTTTTAATGACCATGCACCGTCTAATATACAGGGTGATCTCACACCAGCAAAAACTGAAAGCAAAGAAACACACTCCCAAGAAATTTGTGAAAGGTCAGAAGAGTCATCTGGAAGTGACTTCGGCCGAACTAAGGATATCATGGGAGGTTTGCACCTTGATCAGCAAACTCCCGATTTCTTGGAAAGCGATGATTTGGAAATTGAAGATTTTTCAAGTTCTTCTTTAGTAGGCCGTCTTTTACTTAGACAAATGATGCTGAAGGAAGACTGGAAGAAAGAAGGAGAAGCATTGTCTTTAGCTGTTAAAGAACTGAAAGAAGAGGTTGAGTGTATCAGCAAATCCTTTTTGCCTGAGGATGATCCTGAGCACGTTGATCCATTAAGTCAAGGGGCTTGTCATATAAAAACCAATGTCCATGAACGAACACGAGAGGTAAGAAAGTAATTGAACAGAATATTTCTTAGTTAAATATTTGTACTGAGACCGATATACGGTAAATCTATTACAAGAGTTTCAGTGCACAATGCAAGCTTTCCATTCTTGAGGTTCATTATGTGCTTGGGGATGTGGATTTGGCACTGGTAAGGTATGAGGATTTTCCCACATTTGGAATTAAATTGTATCTTGAGGGCAGCATAAAAGAGCCTTTTTACAAGGATTTTAGTAATGGTATACCTCTGCTGCAAACAGCTAATTAGTGTAACTGGACTCTGCTGTCTCGTGAGACGATACAAGTTTATGGTCCTAGACATAAATTGCATCAGGACTGATCATTTAACTTTGTGGCCAGCAGCCCTTTGCCTCTGAAAATAGCGCATATGTCTTGCAAAAAAAAAGTATTGCAAATGCAGAAAATCCGAAATGAAATAATGCTGAAAATAATTCAGCTGCTCAAACATCATCTGTGAAGTAGGAAATATTTTATGCTTCAAGTCAACAATCTTTATGAAAGATCCTTGATCTAAAAGATTGACTGTATTTTTCCCTCTCTACAAATACTATCAGATCTATTTTGAGGGCATTATGTTTATGTAGCTGAGTGTAATTAAATTGCTTTATACATTTATCTGAAATCCAGTAGTGTTTATGATGATTTGTGAGTGTTTTTTAACTTGGGCTAACTAAGCCTTCTTAGCTGAGTTACAGGTCAGACAGATGATTCCTATTGAAGAACAGTCTTTCCATGGAAACAATTATCAAGTCATAAATAACTAAAGACTTCACGGTAATATAGTCACTCAAATATTTCTATCCTGTTATTTTTGTTGTGCTTTATGGGTGAAGTCCAAATTGATTGACCACCAGCTCAAGTGTATCAGATGCACAATCAAGGAGCATTACCATTGATATCGAAGAGAGATTAGAAGTGAGTTGCATTTCTAAATTAATATAAAATCATCCATCTATAATGTTTAGCATCACTTGTACATGTACAAAAAATTCTTGGGGTGCAAAAGTTGCAGAAAGTTGTGCTAATGTTCAGATGCAAAAATGTTCGGTTTGAATGAAATACAGAAGTGGTTTTTGCAGTGCAGAATTGAGCCATTTAGACCAGAAAGTCTTTGTTTTTTATGCAAGGCTGCTGCCACCTCTACTACCATATTTTGTTATTGCTCATGAATAGAGGCTCCCTGATTTAAGGACCTTATAGGAATCCAACATTATGCAAATTCTCCCATGCGTTTTTTCAAACTAGTAATAAAATTCTTAAGTTCTGTTATGTCTGGGTAAGATATATATTCCATTAGTTTAATTATGAGTAGTGTTGGAGTGATTATTCAATGAATTGTAGGAAATAGCTGTAGTAAGGGTATGTTTGGTAATGCGTACTGTATTACTCCAGAAACTGGGCATTTCTGACTTGAGAAATCGGCTTACAGGCATTTATTAGGAATGGAAACATTACATAACCCAGAGACTTACTGAACTTATTACATGAAGAACAGGTGTTAATCACTTCCATCATTGGACATATTTAAGACGGAGGTTGATAGGTTCTTAATTTGTAAGGGCATCAAAGGGTACAGGGGAATGGGACTGAGGGGGATAATAAGTCATTCATTGTGATGGAATGAATGGTGGAGCAGACTCGGTGAGCTGAATGGACTAATTCTCCTATATCTTATGGCCTAATGGTCTTGTGGTCTTATTATTCGATTCATAGTCATACTTTATTGATCCCGGGGGAAATTGGTTTTTGTTACAGTTGGACCATAAATAATAAATAGTAATAGAAATAGTAATAGTAATATTACTATTAGTAAATAGTAATAGAAATAATAAATAGTAATAGAATAGTAATAGAAAATAGTAATAAATAGTTAAATAGTAATACGTAAATTATGAAATAAGTCCAGGACCAGCCTATCAGCTCAGGGTACAAGGTTCAGGTCAACCATCTGCAGAAATTTCGAGACTTGCTGGTGCATCAGACAGACTTTATATCTGTCGGTTGAAGCTGGCTTTGATTTTTTTTCCACAAAATGAATTCATATTTAAATTGTTATGAAGTTGCGTACTTTTTAGAGTGGTGGAGAAATATTGTTGATTTTTACATATATGGAATGATCTGGATGGCAAACAAAGGATTTTTGCTATCTCTGTACATGAGACAATAATAAATTAATTACCAATTCATGTTTAAAAAAAAGGGAAGGAATGAAATAGTGACTGTAAGCCCAGAGCACAATGTTAAATTTATATTCTTGATTCGATGCCCTGATTGAGATCAGCTAATTCACCTTGGAACAAACTGTACAGCCAGGTAATGCACAAGGTTGATGAACTTTCTTGAAGTTACCCAACAGACTTGACATTTTTAATGAACTTAAGCCAAAAGCCACTTTGAGTACATGGACAAGCGACCTTTGGTACTAAAAGTTATTACTTAATTTAATTTCAGACAAAGAAGAAAATTTCCTTTCCTGCATTTAAGGAAGGTAAGTTGATCCTAATTGGATATTGACAAGTATATGCCTAATATTACTGCAAGTCAGACATTAAACAGAAAGATTAGGTTTTGTACAGCACCTTTCATAATTTCAGGTCTTGGCAAATGAGTATTTTGTTTTAGAAGTGTTGTCACCCTAATGAAGTTGGTAATACAACAGCTAGATTGCAGACAGTAAGGTTCAACAAATGAGCAGGCCCTGTACACATCTCACCTAATGTTAATACTGTTACTTAAATACAAAAGCTAACTTGCAAGTTTAGAGCAACTCATATAAAAGTTGCTGGTGAACGCAGCAGGCCAGGCAGCATCTTTATGAAGAGGTACAGTTGATGTTTCGGGCCGAGTCCTGACGAATTAACTTTGTGAACTTATGCTGCACTCCCTCAATAGCAAGAATGTCCTTCCTCAAATTTGGAGACCAAAACTGCACACAGTACTCCAGGTGTGGTCTCATCAGGGCCCTGTACAACCGCAGAAGGACCTCTTTGCTCTTATACTCAATTCCCCTTGTTATGAAGGCCAGCATGCCATTAGCTTTTTTCACTGCCTGCTGTACTTGCATACTTGCTTTCAGTGACTGATGTACAAGAATACCTAGATCTCATTGTGCTTCCCCTTTTCCTAACTTGACTCCATTTAGATAATAATCTACCTTCCCTTTCTTTCCACCAAAGCGGATAACCTCACACTTATCCACATTAAACTGCATCTGCCATGCATCTGCCCACTCACCCAGCCTGTCCAAGTCACCCTGCATTCTCATAACATCCTCCTCACATTTCACACTGCCTCCCAGCTTTGTGTCATCAGCAAATTTGCTAATGTTACTTTTAATTCCCTCATCTAAATCATTAATATATATTGTAAACAGCTGTGGTCCCAGCACTGAACCCTGCGGTACCCCACTGGTCACTGCCTCCCATTCCGAAAGGGACCCGTTAATCGCTACTCTTTGTTTTCTGTCAGCCAGCCAATTTTCAATCCATGTCAGTACTCTGCCCCCAATACCATGTGCTCTAATTTTGCCCACTAATCTCCTATGTGGGACTTTATCAAAGGCTTTCTGAAAGTACAGGTACACTACATCCACTGGGCTCTCCCTTGTCCATTTTCATGGTTACATCCTCAAAAAATTCCAGAAGATTAGTCAAGCACGATTTCCCCTTCGTAAATCCATGCTGACTCGGACCAATCCTGTTACTACTATCCAGGTGTGTCGAAATTTCATCTTTTATAATTGACTCCAGCATCTTTCCTACCACCGACATCAGGCTAACCGGTCTATAATTCCCTGTTTTCTCTCTTCCTCCCTTCTTGAAGAGAGGGACAACATTAGCCACCCTCCAATCCACAGGAACTGATCTTGAATCTATAGAACATTGGAAAATGATTACCAATGCATCCACGATTTCTAAAGCTACCTCCTTAAGTACCCTGGGATGCAGACCATCAGGTCCCGGGGACTTACCAGTCTTCAGACTCAACAGCCTATCCAACACCATTTCCTGCCTAATATAAATTTCCTTCAATTCATCTATTACCCTAGGTCTTTTGGCCACTATTACATCTGGGAGATTGTTTGTGTCTTCCCTAGTGAAGACAGATCCAAAGTACCTGTTCAACTTGTCTGCCATTTCCTTGTTCCCCATAATAAATTCACCCGCTTCTGTCTTCAAGGGCCCAATTTTGGTCTTAACTATTTTTTTTTTCCTTTTCTCATGCCTATAGAAGCTTTTACTATCCTCCTTTATATTCTTGGCTAGTTTACCTTCGTACCTCATTTTTTCTCCGCGTATTGCCCTTTTAGTTACCTTCTGTTGCTGTTTAAAAGATTCCCAATCCTCCAGCTTCCCACTTGTCTTTGCTATGTTATACTTCTTCTCTTTTATTTTTATGCTGTCCATTACTTCCCTTGTCAGCCACGGCCTCCCCTTACTCCCCTTAGGATCTTTCTTCCTCTTTGGAACGAACTGATCCTGCACCTTCCGCATTAGTCCCAGAAACACTTGCCATTGCTGTTCCACTGTCATCCCTGCTAGGGTATTGTTCCATTGAACTTTGGCCAGCTCCTCCCTCATAGTACCATAGTTCCCTTTGTTCAACTGTAATACTGTTGTGTTACAGTTACACAACTTACACATGGAATTGATGTGTAATTCCATGTGTAAGTTGCCATCTCTTGCCAATGACAAATTGGGTGGTGACAAAGGTAGTAAATAAGTTTAATGTTCTTTGGATTTGAAAAGCTGGGAATTGTCGTGTTTGGGGTGGAATGGGAATGAAGGTGCTCCGTGCTTGTGTTGGGCAAATGTGATGTCAGGCTTTTTGTTCCTGGTCATTATCTGTAGAGACAGAGTAGGGCAGTTCACTGGGATTGTGCAGGAAGAATATCTGCTAAGTAGGACTTACGAGGGTACTACAAAGATCACAGGGCCTGAGTTATAGGTAGACTGGAGCTCGACTCCTGGAGCATAGGAGACAGGAAGGATGCCCTTATAGAGAACAAGTTCACCTCCTATTTCCAGGATAGGGAAGATTCAAACTAGAGGCTGTAAATTTAAAGTGAGATGGAGAAGATTTAAAAGGGATCTGAGGAGCATCCTTTTTACTCAGACGGGGGTGTGTATATAGAATGAGCTGTCAAAGGAGGTGGTAGATATGGGCTCAATGTAAATTTATTATCAAAGTACGTATATACAGTATTACCATTTAGTATCTTGAGATTTATATTCCTGCAGGCATTTACAGTTTAACAACACTGACAAAAAAACCTATGTGCTCAACGAAACAAAATGTGCAAATATAAAATAATACTGAAAACATGAGCTGTAAAGAGTCCTTGAAAGTTGGTCTGTAGTTGTTTGGATCAGTTCAGAGTAGTGGTGATTAAAGTTATCCACACCAGTTCAGGAGCCCAAGGTAATTGTTCCTGAACCTGGTAGTGTGGGACCTAGGGCTTCTGCACCTCTAGTCCAGTGGATAAAAAATATTTAAGCAGGGGAATCGATAAGATGGGTGTAGAGGGATGTGAGCCAAGTTGCAGCAAATGGGACTGGCTCAAGTCACCGTACTGTAGACAGTTTGGGGTTGAAGAGACTGTTTTGATGCTAGACAACTTCAACTCTTCCCATCAGATCGATGTTCAGTATCTTCATAATACTTGGTGGTGGAATGAAAATTGATTTTTACACCTGGTTTCAGTAACAGCGCTTTTGTTTCCTTTGCTGCTTGTAGTACAGGGACCCTGTGAGTCAGAGGATCTCCTCGATGGAATCATATTTGCAGCAAGTTACCTTGGATCAACCCAGTTATTCTCTGAGAAAAATCCATCGACCAATGTCCGAATGTCTCAAGCACAGGAGGCAGTGGGGAGAGTAAAGGTGTGAAGTGTCTAAATTAATGCACAGTATTCTTTCAATTGGAATATTTTCAAAACCTAGCCCTTTGCTTTTGACATTGTTAGACCTGAATGTGCTACAGACAGATGGGCTGGGGAGGAGGAGTCATCTCCAATTTGATACCTGGAGATTTTTGAAGTGATGGATTTGTGTCTTGAGCCAGTTGTGTCCTGCTAGGTAATAACACGTGAAATAAAAGCGGGAGTGAGCCAAATGGCTCCATGACCATCTTCTTGTTCAGTGAAGTTGCAACTGTTTATGTACTTTGTTCAGTTTCCAGCCCAACCCAATAATTCTTGACACTTACTGTCCAAAAATATTAATTTAAGGCTTGCATTTATTCTAAACATCCACAATCTCTTGAGTTAGAGAATTTTAAAAGTTTGAAGAAATTTTCATTACAATCTTAAATTGCTGACTTATCCTGTTATTACCCATATTTCTATGCTTCTCAGTTCAAGCAAGCAACATCTTGGCATTTCCTTTCGTAGGGTCATCACTGCTTCCAGGGTAAATATGTCAGCCATTTGGTATGAAAATCAAAGCTGCACGTAATACTCGAAAAGAAGTCTCACCAAACCCAGAATAGTCTTAACAGCATTTCCTCATATTTCTAAGCTCCTGTGTGAATGTTGGGTGAAGTTGCAGTTGGGTTTGCAGGTAATCTCCATCATTTTTTTGATGGAGGTGGTGGGGTGACAAAAGGTGGGGGAAGGATTGACTTGAAGATGACTGTCAGGATTTTTGCTTGAAGGGCTATAAGGATGAGGTATTGGAGATCTTCTGACACTTGTGGCACCTTATGTAGGTAATCAGCTTCTTCTAGAAGAAAAGAGAAAATCGTGTGTATTCGGGGGGGGGGAGCAAGGTAGAAGGGAGTATGGGGGGAGTTGATGGAAATATAGGTAGTGTAACTAATTTATGATTATTTATAGGCGCCCGAAGGAGAGTCTCAACCAATGACTGCAGTAGATTTGTTTATATCAACACAACGAATTAAAGTATTGAATGCAGAAACACAGGTAATGGAATATCTAAATGTCAAGAAATGTACCTAAATTCTCCTGCACAGTGTATACTTTTAACTCCCCACCCCACCTCCGGTGTCTTAGTATTAAAATGCTACAGACAAAAATCTTAAAACATTTTAAAGTTATCTAATATTCTTCATTAATTATCTAGAAATATTCATTATTACTGTCACCAACTTAATTTTAAAGTTTGCAAATAAATTTGCTTATAGCAAAGCTCTACAAAATGCAAAGATACTGACTACTTAATCTGTCTTCACATATAAGAAGTGTCCAGGACATTGACTACTAGTCTTCTAAATAGTGGCATTGAGAAGGCTTGTGTAACCTCAGTTTACTACCTCAACCAAAAGACTTCATCTCCAAATGAATTACAGTCCTTCAAAACTGTAGTGAAGTGTAAGCCTTGGCTGTGCATTTCAATCTTTGATGAGAAGTAAAGCCACGTTTCATCTATTCTCTGTGGAAAGTGCGACCAAAAACAAGACTTGTGACACATTGCATAGCAATGGCAGTCGCTAATTATTTTGTTTTCCAAATTGCCTGTATTACTTGGCCAATGTGAGTCAGCATGGTAGTGTAGCAGTTAGCATAACGCTCTGCAGTGCTAGCAATCAGAAGATCGGGGTTCAGATCCCATTGCTGTCTGTAAGGGGATTGTATGTACTCGCTACAATAGTGTGGGTTTCTTCCTTGTGTTCCCGTTTCCTCCCACATTCCAAAAAGTTGTTAGGGTTAGTAAGTTGTGGGCAGGCTACGTTGGTGCTGGAAGCATGGTGACACGTGCGGGCTCCCCCAACACATCATAAACACTGACACAAATGACATATTTCATTATGTTTTGATATGTACATGTGACAAATAATGCTAATCTTGTAAATTTTATTCAAAATCCAACAGCAGGCTGAACTGCTGTGGTATTGTGATCCCAGGAGTACGTTGGTACTTGCAGGTGGTTAATGATACAAAAATATCAGATGAATCTATGGTTGTGAAGTGCTCAACCAAACAATTCGGTTTGAGATCCATGCTTCATCTGTACTTCACGGCTCACAGAGCATGTCACTGTCTTCCTTGCGCATTTGCTTAGTTTCTTGTCGTCACCTATCTCAGAAACAGTGGGTCTAAGATTTACCAGCAACTCAATTTTTCAAACTCGACATTTGTAATAATGTGAGTTAGGTTTATCATAACCCAGTTCTTTCCTTCTGTAGGAAGCCTTGATGGATCATCCTCTGCAGACCATTTCGTACATCGCAGATATTGGAACTACAATAGTTTTCATGGCTCGGCGACGACTACCACGTAAACCTCCAGATCAAGAAAATAGGAACTCTATGGCAGGGAAACGAGAATACAAGATGATATGTCACGTCTTCGAGTCAGAAGATGTGAGTATCATTATATTATAGCCTAAGTCATCCAACGATAACTTCTAGACTTTTGGGATCTCAGCTGTGATGTTTTCTGCAGTTGTGGCATGATTTTACTTTTGTCATTTTTTAATAATTTAAAATCAGTACTTGTAGGATGTTGTGAAGTGGTTTGTCACTCCTCCACTGTGCCCTGTGGATGTGTAAAGAATGGTGTGATTCAGTGGTATATATAATTCTAACAAAGCAATCCAATGTTTTTTTTCTCCTTTCAACACTGTCCCGGCTTGTAGGCATCACTTATTGCACAGGCTATAGGCCAAGCTTTTACTGTGGCGTACCAGCAGTTCCTGAATGCCAATGGTATTAATCCTGCAGATCTGAGTCCCAATGAGTACAATGATTTACTCGATACAGAGTTCTACAACGGTGACCTTGTACACTTTTCCAAATCAGAGAATTCCAAAGAGGTCAGTGTCTGTTTTAATGACTTGTAGCATGGTTTACTAGTTTCAATGTTGAGAGCGTGTTTGAGAATAATAAATGGTAACTTTGCAAAGGAGGCAGGAATGTGCAGCATTGCAAGATTTAATACCGCAGAATAATCTCAATGTATTTAGTTTCAAATGCTTTCTTGGAACTGATACGTTTCAATAAGTTGACTTTTCTTTTCTAAACTGATGAGAAAAGACTAACTTTATTTACCCTTTCCTCATAAAATAGTCTCTTCATCTCAGAAATCAGTCTAGTGAATATACAAACCCCATTTCCAGAAAAGTTGGGATATTTTCCAAAATGCAATAAAAACAAAAATCTGTGATATGTTAATTCACGTGAACCTTTATTTAACTGACAAAAGTACAAAGAAAGATTTTCAATAGTTTTACTGACCAACTTAATTGTATTTTGTAAACATACACAAATTTAGAATTTGATGGCTGCAACACACTCAACAAAAGTTGGGAGAGAGGCATGTTTACCGTTGTGTTACATCACTTTTCCTTTAATAACACTTTTTAATTGTTTTGAAACTGAGGATACTAATTGTAGTAGGTTTGCAATTGGAGATTTTGTCCATTCTTGCTTGATATAAGACTTTAGCTGCTCAACAGTCCGTGGGCTCCGTTGTCTAATTCTCCTCTTCATGATGCGCCATACATTTTCAATAGGAGATAGATTTGGACTGGCAGCGGGCCAGTCAAGCACACGCACTCTGTGTCTACAAAGCCATGCTGTTGTAGCCTGTGCAGAATGTGGTCTGGCATTGTCCTGCGGAAATAAGCATGGATGTCCTGGGAAGAGACGTCACTTTGATGGCAACATATGTCTCTCTAAAATCCTATTATACGCCTCAGAGTCAATGGTACCTTCACATACATGCAACTCACCCATGCCGTGGGCACTGATGCACCCCCATACCATCACAGATGCTGGCTTTTGCATCTTTCACTGAGAACAATCTGGATGGTCATTTTCATCTTTGGCACTGAGAACTTGGTGCCCGTTTTTTCCGAAAACTAGTTGAAATGTGGACTCATCTGACCACAGCACACGGCTCCACAGTCTTTCGGTCCATCTGAGATGAGCTCGGGCCCAGAGAACTCGCCGGCGTTTCTGCATAGAGTTGATGTATGGCTTCCTCCTTGCGTAATACAGTGTCAAGTTGCATTTCTGGATGCAGCGATGGACTGTGTTGAGTGACAATGGTTTTCTGAAGTACTCCCGAGCCCAGGTGGCTATAATTGTCACAGTAGCATGACCGTTTCTTGGGCAGTGCCGCCTGAGGGCTGGAAGATCACGTGCATTCAACAGTGGTTTCCGACCTTGCCCTTTACGCACTGAGATGTCTCTGAAATCTTTTCTCAATATTATGTACCGTAGATGTTGAAAGACCTAAATTTTATGCAATCTTGTGTTGAGAAATGTTCCTTTTGAACTGACTAACAATTCTCTCTCGAATTTTGGCACAAAGGGGTGAGCCACGACTCATCCTTGCTTGCAAAGACTGAGCCTTTGATGGACGCTAATTTTATACCCAATCATGATACCTCACCTGCTACCAATTAGCCTGCTTAATATGTAGTCTTCCAAACTGGTGTTACTTGAATATTCTGTGCACTTTTCAATCTTATTTTAACTCTGTCCCAACTTATGTTGAGTGTGTTGCAGCCATCAAATTCTAAATTTGTGTATATTTACAAAATACAATTAAATTAGTCAGTAAAACTATTGAAAATCTTTTCTTTGTACTTTTGTTAGTTAAATAAAGGTTCACGTGAATTAACATATCACAGATTTTTGTTTTTATTGCATTTTGGAAAATATCCCAACTTTTCTGGAAATGGGGTTTGTATGTCGGTACTGCATCTAGTTGGTACTTTTGGTCTCTATGAACTTCAGGAAGCATTGCTGCCCTATCACATCTCCTCTGTTTCTTGTACTTCTGCTCTCACTCTGCTTTCCTTTAGACAGAACAGTGATAGAGTTCCTCTTGTCCTTACCTTTCATCCCATGGGCCTTGGCATCCAGCATTACATCCTTCAACACATCTGCCAGCTGCAATGAGATCCTTTTAACTAGCCACATATTTTCCCTATCCCTTTCTGCTTTCTCATGGACCACTCTTCTCATGATACCCTGGTCCACTTATTGCTCGTCTTCTTAACCCTTGCCCTTATGGTAGGTGTTACATTACTTATTCTTGCACCTGATCCAGGAGCCTGACTAGTTCTTCCAGGTGAGGAAAAGGTTTACGTGCATCTCCTCCAACCTTGGCTACTGCATTAAGTGCTCCTGATGTGACTCCCTCCACATTGGTTAGACCAAGGGCAGGTTGGTTCACTGTTTCGTAATGGCCATCCTGAACGCTCAGTTGTATGCCATTTTAATTCTCCATCCCATTCCCACACTGACCTGTACTTGGCCTTCTCTACCACCAAGATGCAGCCCAACACAAACTGGAGGAGCAACACCTTGTCTATCCCCTTAGTCATCTACAACCCAATTACATGAGCATTGAGTATTCCAATTATGAAAGAACAGACAGGGTAGAGAAATTGGTAGAAATTATTGTGATCAACTGCTATTTCTTTTACCTTTGTCCAGTTTTACTTTGTTATAATCCATGATGTTGCGTATTTTCCTACAGTTTCAATAAATGTAATAATAGATGCAGTTCTGTTCTTTGCACAGGTGCATATTGAAAAAGCGAAAGGTGAGATCCTTGGCCTAGTGATAGTGGAGTCAGGCTGGGGCTCGATCCTCCCTACTGTGGTGATAGCCAATCTCATGCATGGTGGGCCGGCTGAGCGGTCAGGAGAGTTGAACATTGGCGATCAGATCATATCTGTGAATGGTACCAGCTTAGTTGGCCTGCCTCTTGCTACTTGCCAGAGCATAATCAAGGTACTGAATCTGGAGTTCATATGCATTGCTTTAGTTTGTTTTAACATATTTCTCCTTTTAGTTTCATGCACTGTGAGATATTCGTACTTTTGGTTCCTTATATGTAACATGGAAGTCCTTAGGTATGTTAGTTGGTAGATCTTTTATTTGTTTTGATGAGTCACACAAAGTAGGAAGTTCTCAGTGTTCTACTTATGTTCCGTATTTAACTTTGGGTAGGTTTCATGTTCCGTGCACAGATGCATCACAGCTTGTAACTTTAGTTGTTAGATGAAGAAAAAGGTGCCTCACATCTCCAGGGACCCCGATTTAATCTTGGCTATGTATTCTCCTTGTCTGGAGTTTGCTTGTTCTCCCCATCACTCTAGCTTCTGCCATGTGTTTTATTTTTTTCCTCACCCACCGAGTATATGGTGGTAGGTAGATTAGCTACTGATAATTATCCCGTAGTGTAGATAAGAATTAGAAGGAAAGTGAATAGCTATAAGAGAGGAACAGTTACAGGATTATAGAAAAAATAAGTGGGAAATTATTAAGATGAGATTCATCCCATGCAAGCAGGCATGCTCCAATGGGACACATATCCTCCATTGCAATAGATAAGTAGTGTCTAGAATGATACTAGATGAAGAAGTACATCTCTTGACAAGTTATGCACATTGAATCAAAATTCCTGCTGTAATCTGCATTCAATGGCCAATGCTGCAGTTTCTTTATATACAGAGATTAGGTAACAAGATGAGCGTTCTAATTTGCTCTCAGGTGAAGTAAGGCTAGTTTTGAGTGTGCATTAGAACTCTAGTGATAATAATACCCTTAGTAGGAGGAAAGCATTACCACACTATACGTGTCGCAACAACTATTTGGCACACCAAGCAGGAGAGACGAAGGAGAATCGGTTGATGTTGAGTTCTTGGATTTTCAGAAGGCCTTTGACAAGGTACCACACACGAGGCTGCTTAACAAGCTGCAAGCCTATGGTATTGCAGTAAAGATTCTAGCATGGGTAAAGCAGTGGCTGATTGGCAGGAGTGGGAATAAAGGGAGCCTTTTCTGATTGGCTGCTGGTGGCTAGTGCTTTAGCACAGGGGTCTTTGTTGGGACCGATTCTTTTTATGTTACATGTCAGTGATTTGGATGAGAGAGTTGATGGCTTTGTTGTAAAGTTTGCAGTTGAAACAAAGATAGGTGGAGGGGCAGGTAGTTTTGAGGAAGTAGAGAGGCTACAGAAGGACTTAGACAGATTAGGCAAATGGGCAAAGAAGTGGCAGATGTCGGGAAGTGTATGGTCATGCACTTGGGTGGAAGAAATGAAAGAGTTGACTATTTTCTAGATGCAGAGAAATTACAAAAGTCTCAGGTACAAGAGGATTTGGGAGTCTTTGTGTAGGATTCCGTAAAGGCTAATTTGAAGGTTGAGTCTGTGTTGAGGATGTTAGCGTTCATTTCAAGAGGACTATAATATAAAAGCAAGGAAATAATGTTGAGACTTCATAAAGCACTGGTGAGGCCTCACTTGGAATAGAGTAGATTTGAGCCCCTTGTCTTAGAACGGATGTGCTGGAACTGGAGAAGTTTCAAAGGAAGTTCATGAAAATGATTCCAGGATTGAATGGCTTGTCATATGAAGAGCATTTGATGGCTTTGGGCCTGTGTTAATTGGAATTCAGAAGAATGAGGGGTGACCTATTTGAAACCTATCAAATGGTGAAAGGCCTTGATAGAGTGGATGTGGAGAGGATGTTTCCTATGGTGCGAGAGTCTAAGACCAGAAGACACAGCTTCAGAATAGAGAGGCATCCTTTTAGAATGGAGATGAAGAGGAATTTCTTTAGCCATAAATTGGTGATTCTTTGGAATTTGTTGCCACGGGCAGCCGTGGAGGCCAAGTCTTTATGTATGTTTATAAATATTCTACTTTAATATATATTTAAAGCAGAGCTTGATAGATTCTTGATTGGTCAGGGCATGAGGAGATAAGGGGAGGGAGGAAGAGGCAGGAGGTTAGGGATGAGAGAAAAAAACAGATCAGCCATGATGAAATGGCGGAGCAGACTTGATTGGCCAAATAGAACCATAGAACACAGCACAGAAAACAGGCCATTCAGCCCTCTTAGTCTGTGCCAAAACTTTGTTCCACTAGTCCCATTGACCTGCACCCAGTCCATAACCCTCTAGACCTCTCCCATCCATGTATCTATCCCATTTATTCTTAAAACTTAAGAGTGAGCCCGTATTCACCACATCAGATGGCAGCTCGTTCCACAATCTCACCACTCCCTGAGTGAAGATGTTCTCCCTAAACCTTTCCCCTTTCACCCGAAAGCCATGTCCTCTCCTATTTATCTCTCCTAATCTAAGTGGAAAGAGCCTAATTCTACTCCTGTATCTTATGGTATAAAGGATAGACTAGGACAGTAAGTAGGATTTTTTTCAGTCAATGTTTTTTGCATGAAATGATAGTTTGTCTTTGTCTTTGATAGCTGTTATTTGTCAGAATAAGTGTATTTATAAGGTATTGAGTCATTTCTCAAATCACAACATCCGCTCATGGTTTGCTTGGCCCTTTGTATGCCAGCGAAATTGAAAAAAATGATGAATAAATATAGTTAGGTGTTACTGCATGTGCAGGATCATTACCATGGTGAATCTTTTTCCACAAATTAAGTTGAAGCAGTCAGGTTATCTATGCTAGTAATGTGCATTTGTGTTTCCTAGGCTAAATAGATTGATTAGACAACAGGTAGTGGCTGGAACAGGAGTGATACTAGTAGCAAAATAATTTATTAAAGCAAGAATTGAGCTGTGGTGAGAAATTGAGGCAATCAGTTTATTCCTACAGCAATGAGACAGTGGATTGCTTAGGAAGGCTGTGTGAAATTAGTGCATCTGTACACCAGCATAATAGCATGGTAGTTTTATTTCTTGGAAGAATGAAAAGAGCTGAAAAAATCATCCAGAGATATGAATATCAGCTCCCATCATGGGCAGTTGGGAAATTTAATAGTATCATAAATGGTGAAGTTGTAATTATCAGATTGTTGTTTAGAACTGAATTGTTTTGCAAACAATTTTTTAAAAATCCAAGTACCTCTATAAACTTGCAATAGCATTTCTAACCCCCCCCCCACCCCCACCTATAACCTCAGAGCTGTATTTGTTTAGTTTTAGATACTTGATTATCTGTGAATTTTCTGGAAGCTGTGTCTTCATCTACTAAATCCTAAATTTAGGAACCCTCTCTAACGATCTTTCCGTCATTAAGAGCAAGCTTAACACCAAGGTCAACAAACTTTTGATTAATTTCCCTTGTATATTTTTGCATCAATTTTGTGTTTTACCTTCCTGTGAAGCAGCTTGAGATAAAACAGAACATTCTGGAAGAAGAAGCAGGTCTGGAAAGCTTATGGTGACCGGAATGATGATTAAGCTTGATGCCTTTCAACAGAAACGTGAAAGATGAAAGGGTACAATCTGTTTTAAGATGGAAAGAAACCAGGGTGTAGAGTACAAGTGGCAATAGGGTAGAGCACAGGAGAGCTTAATTAACAAAAATGGAATCTGGTAGGACTGAACAAACGACCTGACATCAACCAAGGCATTATATTCGCAAAATGCAATGTGGCACGTAGACCGGCAGAGCCTTCCTTATTAATGTGGGATGTGCCAATATTTTGTCTACAGTGGTGATTTAAGCACATCTAACATCATATGGAGTTACAGTTTCATCTTCTAATTGCTGTTTTCCTCCCCAGATGAGCACAGTGGTACATTTTTAGGACAGTGTATCAATGGCCCCTTGCTGGAACTCTCACCATTTTTCATTGGGAAGGAGAATAGTGGTTCAGTTATTGAACTAGTTATCAGCAACAGCAGAATTGTGTTCCACTGCAGTGTTTTATTTTCTGCTGTGGCCTGGCTGTTACTCTTTCATTACCATCCAATGAGGGGATTAGCAGTGGCTCAGTGGGGAATGTAGAAAGACATACTAGAAACATTAACTTGTAGAAGTGAAGTCCCGAAATAGTGGAACTGTAAAACAAAATAACCTCTTGTTGAACAGCAGAAATGGCAAGCAGCCCAGGTAGTATTGACATTGGTTTTATGGTAGGCAAGTGCTAAATTCCAATAAGGAGCTAATGATTTTTTACTGGCAAGGTGATTTGTGGTTTAATGACTGAACTAGTATTGGAGTCATGGGGTACTGAAACAGGCCCTTTGGCCCAAATCATCTGTGCCACCAAGATGTCCATGTAAGCTAGTTCCATTTGCCAGTGTTTGACCCATTTCCCTCTAAACCTTTCCTATTTATGCAGTTGTCCAAATGTCTTTTGAATATTGCTGTTATACCTATCTCAACCACTTCATCTTGCAGCTTGTTCCTTTTATATACCACCCTCTGTGTGGAGAAAGTTGTGTTGTTCTGATTAAATTTTACCTCTTTCACCTTAAACCATGCCCTCTGGTTCTTGATTCCCCAGTCCTGGGAAAAATTCGGTGCTTTTATCCTATCCATAGTTCTGGACTGTTGATGTGGAGACATGAATTGAAATCCCATTCATGTCCCATTCAAATGGGAAATATAAATTCAAGTAGTTAAATATTGGCACATAAATTGGAAGCAGTAATAGACTACAGGAGTCTATATCTTGTTTCAAAAATTAATGAGATCTTGGCTAATCTGTTTGAAATTTGGATATTTTTAAAGAAATGCTAGTCTCAGTAACAAAAGGGACTATTAAATTATTAGATTGCTGTAATCTGCTCCACTAATATCTTTAGGGAAGGAAATGAGCAATTTCTTTTTAACTTTGCTGGCCTTTTTCTAATTTCAAACCATTAATTTGGCAGGCTCTGTCTCCTCACTTCAGGCTTTTTGTCCATGTCCATATCTGATGATTGGCTAACTTAAAGAAAAACACTAATTATCTCTATCCTTGATCAGATTCAGCCAACGTGCCCATACTATTTATGAATATTCCATGATAAATGAGTTTTGACCCCTTTATCAGTGTAGTATAATATTCACAACGGGTGAGAGTAACTCCAATGATAGTCAGTTTGCCACCATCTAGGGTAAAGCAGCCCAATGGATTGGTGCCATGTCCATCGCAGTTAGACACTTAACCATAAATATTTAAAGGCGCACTGCAGGATATTGTCCAATGTTTCTTTAACTGTAGCTCCCAAACTAACAATTGCCAAGATGCACGGACAATATCACCAAATGTTTCTTAAAGTTGAATGTCAGCTTTCCCTTAATCATGACTTAGTCAAAATCCAAGAGCTTGCTATTCAAAAGAGTGTTATGCATCAACAATTTAAATAAAGATCTACCACATGGTTTCCATGAGGACTTGCTTTTGGAAAAGACTACCGAATGAGAAACTGCACAGTAGCATAGTAGTTAGCACATTGTTTTACAGCAGTGATCACTGATTGAGGTACAATTCCGGCCTCAGACTGTAAGGAGTTTGACATTCTCCCCGTGACTGTGTAAGTTTTCTCTAGTGCTCTGGTTTCCTCCCACATTCCAAAGACATACAGATTAGAGTTAGTAAGTTGTGGGCATGCTGTTTAGGCACGGGAAGCATTGCAATTCTAGCGGGCTGTCCAGCGCAATCCTTGCTGATTTGATTTGACGAAAATGAAATATTTCACTGTGCATTTGATGTACATATGATAAGTAAACCTAACTTTTATCTTGCAAGTAACTGCTATGCTTAGTTGACTTCTGAGCCTTGATCCATGGTGATGTGTTAATGATTCACTTCGATTCCTACTAAGTTGAAAAATAGTTTTTGTGGAGACCTTTCTGCCAATTGTGAGCATTTTCATGGAAAATCAGTCCATCTGACATTTTAATATATTGGTTTTGAAGGACTTGAAATATCAATTTGAAGTAAAGCTCAATATTGTTCGCTGTCCTCCAGTCACCACTGCAATCATCAAACGACCAGATCTGAAGCATCAGCTGGGATTTAGTGTTCAGGATGGGATTGTAAGTATGAGGATGACATTGATGTCTTTAAGTTACCAGAAGTAATTTTAACTCTTATTCCTGAAAGAATTTCTAATCATCTAGTGCCTGCCTGACTTCTATTTAAAACAGGGTTTTCATTTCATACAGGAAAAATAAGTAGTAATTTCTCAGCTAATGTCAGGAATCCCCATGCTAAATCCATATCAGAATAATGTAAATTCTGCTTTTTAAAAAGTCTTTCCAGTGACAGGTTTCTTTATTTTTATCATAATTTTGAAATGGTAACTTTTATCAAAATTCAATATTGAGAATATTTGTTTATTTTGGCTGTTGAATGAGCAGCAGTTAATGAAGTAGATAAAAATTGCCACCAAGCAAAATCCAATAATTTAATTCTATTTATATAATAGATTAGAGACAGAAGTCTGCCGTGCAGAAGGCCATTCATCCCATTATGCCAATCAAAGAGACCTCAACCTAATATTTTGTTCTGTGATGCAGAGTGCATTTTATTAATCTATTCTAATTTATCTACCTGCTGTATAATGTAGAATTAATCTGAATTCCCAAAGTGAATTTTGAGGGTAAGATATGGGATTTCAGTTAATTAGGCCTGATAAGCCTCTGGAATAATTGTTAAACTTGCAATATTAAACAGACTGTTCAGTAATTATCTAAGTTCTGTTAAGGTGAGCTAGATTTGCATAGGTGATTTTTGTGTTTCTTGTATCATTAGTAACTAGATTTGAAAAGTGTATAATTGACTGAAAAGTTTTGGGATGTGATTGCGATATGTGTTGTATAAATCAAATGTAAACCCCTATGTAAATACCTGCTGTGGGATGCAAAGGTTATCCCTTGACAGAAAAATCTTTCAATGTACAGGCAGTAATTTTTCCTTCTGAAAACTTATACTAAGTTGCTTTGAAATGTCAAATGGAAAAAATATTCAATAAAATTAACTACTCCAAGGCCTTGTTAACTGCCATGAGATGAATGGCAATTCATTTGTTTCAGTGAGTTGAATGTTGGCCAAGACAGGAGAGTTCAGTTAGTGTTAATGATGTGTATATAGAAGGCCTGGCAATCTCTTTATCATCTTGTGAGAAGATTGGAACCACTGTCAGAATAGCACTAAATATTTCAACTACTCACTTCACATTTTTATTTTTATTACATTCTTTTCAGGGTTTGGCATTATTAGGACCAAACTTTTTAAACTTCCCTTTCCTAAATGTCCTTGAGCAAGTGGAAGTCGTCAGTTTTCCTGAACTGCTGCAGTGCCTTTGGTAAAGAGTGGAATAGGGAGTTCCACAGTTTTATCCAGTGACAATGAAGGAATAGTGTGACAATTCCAACTCATGGTGATGCATGGGTTGGAAGGGGCCTGCAGGTGCTTGTGGTCCATTTCACCTGCTACTGTTGTCCTTGCTGATAGTGGTAAAGAGGTTGGAGTCTTTCATTCCTTATGCCTTATAAATTTAGTTTTACTAGAGTTTCTTGATATCACCATTGATCAAATGTTGCCTTGATGTAATTACTCTTTATTTTTAGAATTCTGCTCTTTATTCAAAGTTTGGACCAGGATTTTGGTCAGGTTTGACGCAGCATGGTCCTAATGAACTCCAGCTACAATTGGTGAGCAGGTTATTGACAGATGAGTGTTCTTGGTAGCTCAGTCAATAATACAGCCAATCACTTTGCTGATTGAGAATTGACTGGACAATAATTAACTGGATTTGATTTTTTGTCTTTTTTATGGATAAGATGTACTTAAGCAACTTTACACATTGTTTAATTGATGTGATTGCCAGAGTTTTAAGTATATTGGGACAGCTTGCCCAGAAAGCACACAGCTTCAGTAAAATAGCCAGGATATAATGCAAGTGAAGTATGTGAAGGTGAAGTTAGTCGAATGTGAGATCCAAAGGAGGACTGCCTCTGTGGTGTTCATTATATCAGTTTTTTTTCTCTTTCAGGCAATGGTTATCTGACAGAAGGCTAATGACAGGGCTTCTTTTAATTTTTTTTTGGAGTATAAACACTCCTAGAGCTGCCCAAACTTAAAACAGGCCAACATTTTGCCCTTTGTTGCTGAGTCCTACCACAGAATTGATGGGTGTGCGTTACTGATAGAAGTGCAACCTAATGCTGGAAACATCTGAGTTTATATAATTCAGTCTTGAACGTACTCTCAAGTGATTTGTTTTATAGTCTATTGAAAATCAAAAACTTGCAGATACTGTATGTGTAAAATAGAAATATAATATCTTTTTGACCAGAAGTTAAAATGTGTCTCTTTCTGAAAAGGCTGCCTGACCTGCTGAATATTTCCAACACTGTTTCATAAGCTAGTTTTTCTTTATATCCAGAATTTGTCATAAGCTTGTTAGTTACTTCTGAGCACTGAGAGCAAACCATGTAACAGTAGATGTTGCCCTTTGATTAAACTATGTATGCAGTGGACTAGTATGTGCGGCCAAAATTGCTGTCCCCTTCCTTGCTGTTGTCTGTTAGCACACTTTGTGTAGTGATTGTTAATGGTCAGTGAATGGTGACATGACAATGTCATTAATAATTCCTGTGGGTTTTGATTTGCCAGTCAACTCTTCACAAAAACTTGACTCACTTTTAAAGGTGTCCTATGGAAGAAACAACTATTCAAAAAACAAAAAAATTGACCTTTGGGGAAATAAACTTTTTAAATAAGTAAAACAACCATTAAAATCTCAATGGGCTTTAAAAATGAGGAAGGGTCAAAAAAATGAATGGAAATTATGTCTACAATTGTTTCATTGCCCCATTAGAACTGTGCTGATACCAAATCAGTAACCATTCGACGTCTTGTAGGTCCAAAGAGTTAATGTTAAAAATGTTATCTTGACCAGATCTACAGCCTCATGAGAGGTGGAATTGCGGAACGAGGTGGAATTCGAGTTGGACACAGAATCATTGAAATAAATGGACAAAGTGTTGTGGCAATCCCACATAACAAGATTGTACAAAGATTGTCAAATGCCACTGGTGAAGTAAGTGCAAAATAAACAGTTTGTTTATTTTAAAAGTTATAATCTCTGTTGAAGCTTAACCTCTACTTCTTGATGTTTCCAGTTCACTGATAGTTGACTAATAGACAGAGGCAAATAGATGGTTGATGCTGTGGTTTGTAATGCCTCTGCTTTTTAGTCCGGATTAAATTAAGTTGGGTTAAATTTAGTGGGGCAGTTGGCCTTTGTTGAATGTCAGCAGCTTCAGGAATGGCAGAGACCTAAAGAGAACTGAAATATCGCAGCATAGTCACGGTTGATATTGCATGAACAGTGATGCTAGGCTTAAAAACATATCACTTCTATCATGATTATTTTTGGTTTTTTGCCTAGCATATTTCTTCTCCAAGCTTATACTATTCATTGTTTTACAACTCTTAATTATCGACCATTTTCTAATTCAAGTGAGGCCCCCTGTGTGCCGGATAGTGGTACTGAAATAATCATTACAACAATCCTTCCATATGTTTTTCTTCAGTTTAGCACATTTCATTTTTAATTAATTTTGGCCTCATTTGCAGATTTCCCAAAGTAAATTATGTTAGAAAGTATAGTTACTTATTAGGGTACTTTGGGGTTATTTATTTATACTGGAAGAAGTTAGCTGCCAATTGCATTTAATTTTACTACAGTGACACTTCTCATTTTTGAACTTAGCAGAAAATTTTTTGGTGGTTTCTTCAATTTCAAGCTGGTATTGCAGCCCAGCCCATAACTCATTGGTTGCCAGTGTATTTGCATTTTCCAAAAAGGGTGTGTGATAGCAACATGTAGCACTAACCAGCCTCCTACTTACTAGCCCTCCATCCAGAGGTATGGGTATTGAGAAAGCCTTGCTTTTTATGTGGGATGTTGTAGTGCTCTACAGTCAATTTGGAAGGTTGAATTTGAAGGCAGAATATAGGGTTAATGACAGGATTCTTAACAGTGTGGAAGAACAGGGGGCTGTTGGGATCCATGTCCATAGGTCCCTCAAAGTTCGCATGCAGATTGATAGGGTGGTTAAGAAGCCATATGGTGTGTTGGCCTTCATTAGTCATGGGGTTGACTTCAGGAGCCGTGAGGTAACGTTGCAGCTCTATAAAACCCTGGTTAGGCCACACTTGGAATATTGTGCTCAGTTCTAGTCACCTTGTTATAGAAAAGATGTGGAAGCTTGACAGAGGGTGCAGAGAGGTTTATCAGGATGCTGCCTGCTTTCGAGGGCATGTCTTATGAGGAGAGGTTGAGTGAGCTAGGGTTTTTCTCTTTGGAGTGAAGAAGAATGAGAGATGACCTGATAGGGTTGTATAAGATGATAAGAGGCAGAGTACATGCCTAGTGCTTTTCTCCCAGGACAAAAATGGCTAATATGAGAGGGCATAATTTTAACTTGATTGGAGGAAATTACAGCTGGGATGTCAGAGGCAGGTTTTTTTTAAAGAATGGTTGGTGTGTGGAAAGAGCTGCCAGGGATGGTGGTAGAGGCAGATACATTAGGGATATTTAAGAGACCCTTGGATAAGCACATGGATGAAAGAAAAATGGAGGGCTGTGTGGGAGGGAAGGGCGGAATAATGTTGGACTGGGTTAAGGGGTCGGCATAATAGTACAGGCTGATGAAACTAGTGTTCTGTATTCTATGAACTACTGTACATGTAAATAATTTAGATGACATGGCATTCAATTTGCAAGGGGTAAACTCCCACAAATAACAGTGCAATATTGACATGGATTGAGAGATTAGTATTGACTAGATCAATGAGGGAGAATAGTTTAACATCAGGTTTAGGCCTCTTTGCATTTGCAGCCACTGCCCCGATGAGCATTAGTGTGGATGTGATCAAACTTGGAGGCCCCTGTGTCTCATGATTATTTATTCAAGCTGAGCAATTATGTTTGTGAAGATGGGAGATATAAAAATGTTTGAATTTTACTGTTTCTTTCCAGATTCACATAAAGACAATGCCAGCTGCAACTTACCGATTACTAACTGGACAAGAGCAACCAATATACATATAAAGAAAGAATTATCATCATTAGCCAGCTGAAACACTTGTGGTATCCATGGAGTCCACGTGACACTGCCTGCTTTGTTGTGCCTCAATAATATCGACACACAATTCTTAAGTGGCCTATTGAAGACGACTTAACACAACCATTCCACTCTGCACTAAATTGGCTGTGGCAAGGAGCCAGGAGCTGCAGCATCACATGAGGCCAGTGTGTAAGGGAAAATAAATTAACCTTTGATGCAGGCTTGGCAGCATGCCATGCATCAGACTTAGCACTGAGTACAAGGTGGCACTGTTTTTCACCAAGAAGATTTTGCACATTGCTTCCTACATATCACCAGCTTAAACTAGATATTTCATGACAACTGCAAGTGGCTTTCCTGTTTTATTTGAATGGAAAGCTGCTGGATTTATTTTACTGGCAAGGGCATAAACTTAATATTTTAATTATTTAAAAGAATATCACCAAGGTATTAAGCAGACCAGTGTGCCATATGGATAATTTTTCTGAAGGGTTAGGGAGGGGAGGGAAGAAGCTATGGGCAATGGTTTTGGAGATGAAGTAGTTGTTGACCTGAGCCTTGGTCTGGAATCTATTCTGCATTGTTTGTGAAAGGTGCCATTCCATCCTGTGACTGCCTGGCACAGGGATATGAGGTTCAGCTGCTGTTTTACTCTATGTATACCAAATGCAATTTACTATTTTCTGTACAGATCTCGCTTTTAAAAAGTCAGAAATCATGCTAAATCATGCCTCTGCGTAAGGAGATGAAAAATCAGCCTGAGGATATTGCTTCTGTTTGCCATTTACTGATTCTTGCAGAGAAGTGCATGTGTAATTAAGCAGGAGGAAGAGATTGTGCTTATTTGAATTACCTGCTGACCATGTGCATTGCAGAGACTCTGACAATACCTCACTTAGAAATTCATGCCTTTGGTGCCTTGTAAACTACCATTATGCTAGCCATAATTGCCATGCTTGGAGTGTTTATCAGGGAATATAACGGAATAAAATGCATTAATAATTGTATTGTGTTTTGTATAGCCATAAGGGTTAGCTGAGAGGTTGCTGATCTTTTACAGGCTACAGGGTCATCAGTTGACTAATGCTAAATTGCATATTCTTGGCTCAATTGAGCAATAGGGGTGGAGAACTGATGGGTTATATGAGATAATGACTAGTTTAGGAGGGGATTAATCAGCCCAGGGCTTTTGCACTTGTTTATTATCACATAGCATTCTGGAAAATGCATGTGGCCAAAGATATCTCCCATTCGCACTCACTATACAAGGTTCTTGCGTCTATGGAAATAAACTCCAGCGAGACTCTCCATCTTCATACAAGGAAGAGAAGAGGTTGAGGGCAGGATGGTTCTGCAGCCCTCTGCACCCAGAAATTTTCTCTATAGCTGTAATTTGTCTCTTCTATTATTGTAAGCTGCAATGATTAGTATTTGAGCCATGTAGTATGTAATCATGCAAGTTGCCTTTTCTGTATGGGTCTGCTCTGAATTCTTCCAATTGAATGTGCTATTACCATCTGACATTTAGTTAATGGAATTGAGAGGACTTGAGGCTCTGACACATCAAGCATTTGTCTAATGCAGTGCTACCTTTGGCTGGTTCTTGTTAACATCTTTCATTGCAATAAAGTTATTGTGGCATATATGCATTAACTTAGTAAAATGATGGATGGATTGTGTTTCCATATTGTCAATGAAAATAATATACTCAACATGCTGGAAATCAGAAATAAAAACAAATTTGTAAAACTACCTAGAGAGTTAGGTAACTTCTACAGACAGAGGGACAATTGGCACTTCAGGACAATCTTCTATCACTTTTATTTCTGTTTAGCTGGAACTCTTTTACAACATTGCCTGTCTGTAACTCTGCTTTTTAGATGTATCTTCAGATCTGCATTTACCTAGCTTTTGAACCATTTCTCCAATACTAATGGAGGTTAGTGCATTAAAGGTGCTTTTCTAAATAGCCTACATAAGAGATAGAATTCCAGAGAGAGGAAAGTTAAACTGAATAATGGAGACTACTGGAAACTGCTTTTAAAATCATAATCGCATCAGAATTGAGCCATATTATAAAATTGAGACATTTTCTCTAAAAAGGATAATTCATTTTATTGGGGGGGGGGGTGTGGTCTTATTTTTGATTGTTTTATTGGTTGGAAGCAATTTAGCATATCAGCAACAACCACATGAGCACTGTTAACTTGCCTCGTAGCTTCCTCCATTTTAATTCCTAGAAGAAAAGGCTCAGAAGGTGCTGATTTCAGAGGGGCTTGTGTTGAATTTAGTGGCTGACAGATTGGCAGGTGCATTGATCAATCCTCAGTTAATTTATTACAAAGCAGTTTATCAGTGAAGTTGATGCCAATAGCAAAGCTCTCAATTTGGAAGATAATGGCATACACGAATAACAGTGTGAGATGCAAGGTTCCTCTGGAGTTAATTAATAATAAATGACAGATATTAGGTTGCTGCAAGTCGCTGTCATTTTGGAAGAGAATATCAAGTAGGCTTTCTACTTCTCATTGCTATAGTCTGCGTTCTGATGGAAAACAAATGCACATAAAAGGATGGGATAACATTGATGCTCTTTCATTTGTGTAGTTCATGTGACTTCATAAAACACTCTAAGGAAATTCACAGGAGAGTCATTAAACTGACTTAGAACTAAGTGGGATGTATGGTAGGTGTACAAAGAAAGACGAGAATAGTATTCTAAAATTCTTGATCCAGGAAGCTCATGGCATCTGGAAAGGATGGAAAGTTAAAATTGCAACCACAGATTCAAACAGATCTAGTTGATTATTAATGTTAGGGACCTTCAGAAGGGATTTATTATTATGGCATATTTTTTTAAAATGGCAGCAATTCAAAAGTACTTCATTGGTAAATGTACTGAGATTGGGAAATACGTATAATCACATTATTTCCTGGTAGCATTTCAGTCAGTCAACACTTTACAGGGCTAATTGTATGATAGTGGTTCAATTCCCTGTGCTGTCTGCATTCTCCCTGTGACTGCATGGGTTTTCTCTGGCTCCTCTAGTTCCCTCCCACATCCCAAAAAACAGGTGTGCAGTTAGGATTAGTGAGTGAGGACATGTTACGTTGGTGCCGGAAGCATAGTGACATTTGCTGATTGGATTTGACTCAAACAGCACATTTCACTGTGTTTCAATGTATATGCAACAAATAAAGCTAATCTTTATTTTTTTTCTTTCTTTCAAATAGTGTACTAATTACTGTTGCACAGCAAAAGCTATCTGGGGAAGATCATGATGGCTGCTGGCCATATCCATGCAAAGCCAGCAAGTTGAGAGGAAAGGGAAAAACTGAGATAGAAACTTAGTTTTATTAAACTTCATTAAAAAAATGGATACTGTAGAACAGGTTGTGGCTAGTGTTTTAATGCTGAACCCACTAAATGAGATTGGAGAGACTATGGAAATCACTGCAGAACTAATGCATAGCAGAAAGGAATGAGTAATTGCATAGAAAAAATACACATTTTATTGAAATATATATTGGAAATCTTCCAAAAACAGTTGCTTAGCATAAGATATCAAGAATTAGAACTGTTATAAGGAAATGGATACTTGCAGTGCAGACCTGTGATCCACTATCATCCCTCATCAGCAAGCTGTTTGGAGTTACTTAAACTGCACCTGGAGTTCCACTTATCCCACCATCCACACTTTGTGTTTTAGTGCTGGGACTAAAGAGTTAATTCTTAGCCTGTCAAGCAGGTGATGTACATACTTTTAGCATTCCAGCTCTGTGCTTTAGGGTCTAGGTGAGGAAACACTCCCACTTCAGGCACTAAAAGTCAGTATTAAGTCGTCCTGGTTCAGCTGAAAGACACAATAGAACTCCTTTGTATGATACTGGCAATGTAGCTCAATCACAAGGCTGTATGTACTGCTCCAGGGACAATGGTGACCTGTTACACTGGATGCTGTCTTGAGAGCATTTCATGCTCACTGCCATTAGTATACGAGACTCTACTGCCTCAATTATTTATAGAGCTCGAAATGCATTCTTTAAAAAGAATGGGTGGATATCTGAATCTGGCAAATGATACAGTATTATGAAAACTATTTCACAGAAACAAATCAGTCTGATCAGTATAAAGTTCATTATTTGGTGTAAAAAAAAACACAAACACAACCCGTCTGACAAGAAAACTTGGAGATGATGCTTGTGATTCTGTATTTTCTGCATTAATCTATATTTGAAAGGGATTATGATGATGTTTCTACTTATAAATAAGGCAGCCATAAATGTCCGGAGTTCTGTTACTGTGAAAGAAAGTGAATGCACTTTTCAGCATTTCCTGTGTCCTCTCAGACTGAGAATTAAATTGATGTCATGGTCATAAGCTTACTGGGAATTGAGACAAGCCAAACTTATTTAGCATAAGCAGATTATTTATCTGTAGAAGAATTTCTATATATATTTAAGAAGATTTGTCTATTTTTGTTCCTAATGTGCAGTAATAGCTGCACTAAATAATTCTAGCTACTGTAATTTAGAACACCACCACGAGCCAGGGTGCTGAGTTCACTAACTCATGATCATATCTGGAATATTTATGGTTTAAAAGATCAGTGAGTTTACGTTCTTCCATTCTCTTTAAGCCTGACTAATCTCAAGGGTGCCTATTTCTGTGTGCACTATTCTCAGCTTTGTGCTTGGGTAGCACATGTAATTGAGTGGAAGCAACTATATCAGAAGTTAATGATTTTTCTGTTTTTCTTTAAAGAGATACGCTGTAGAATAGGCCCTTCGAGACACACTGCCAGTTACCCCTGCTTTAACCCTAATCACGGGACAATTTACAATGACCAATTGACCTACTAACTGGTCCATCTTTGGACTGTGGAGGGAAACTGAGCACCCAGAGGAAACCTGTGCCTTCCACAAAAAGGATGCCAGCATTAAACTCCCCAAGCTGTAATACTGTTGTGCTGACTGCTATGCTACTGTGGTGATTGACAGAGAGGGAGACAATTTGACCAATCCCATTTGAAATATTCCTGAATGAGCACATGAAGTTCCCAAAGAGCCACAGGCCAAGAATTGGGAAGTATGATTTACCTAATGGCACTTTTGTGACAGCCATGTACAAAATGGATCAAATGCTTTCATGCCATTAATTTCTAGAATAATATAGTCCTAAAGTAGCCATCATGATGATCAATTAATTTCATGCAGGCCAAGAAATGAATGTAGAATCATCCAGACATGTACTATGGTGAATACAACAGTTCATTAATTCCTTGGAGAGGTTAAATACCACACTGAGGTCCCTTTATTTTACATGCTGTAGTTACAGAAAAGGAGAAAAGGCTTATACTTCAGTTATTTATTACATTTATTTAAAAATTAACAATCATGAAGCAGTTATAAACAAAATTTGGTATATAAGAGCAGCTAAACACTGATTATTTTTAAACATTGTTCTGTTGGTGGAGTGTTTTTTGCATGGAACACCGCTTATAATTCGGTGGCTGGTCCATTCCATTCATCATCATCCTCCTCTTCATCAGAGCTATAGACGGGATGTCGGCTATACTTGATTGCACTGAGATCCTGTTTGCTTGGCCTATAAAAGCATGATTGAAGAGGTACATCTGTCACTTATGTAAATGAATGATCTGCATGCATATTGTATGAGATCTCAAGATAATTCAAAGCATTCCACATCCAGCAAAGTATTTTGAGTTGTAATGACATATTGACAATTACATTGCAGCCAGTTTGCATAGTAAGAAGAATGACATATCATTTATAGTCCTTTTCATATTCTAAATGATACAAGGCCATTTACAGCTAATACAGCATTTAGAAAGTGTACATTACAGATCTAAGTGTGTGCGATATCATTGACGCTGTATGGGATTGTTTGATGTGGAAAGCCATGATTGTCCATGGTCAACTCTGACTAACAGACGCCTCAGAGAAGGTACCACAAATAGAAACATAGAAACATAGAAAATAGGTGCAGGAGTAGGCCATTCGGCCCTTCGAGCCTGCACCGCCATTTATTATGATCATGGCTGATCATCCAACTCAGAACCCCGCCCCAGCCTTCCCTCCATACCCCCTGACCCCTGTAGCCACAAGGGCCATATCTAACTCCCTCTTAAACATAGCCAATGAACTGGCCTCAACAGTTTGCTGTAGCAGAGAATTCCACAGATTCACCACTCTCTGTGTGAAGAAGTTTTTCCTAATCTCGGTCCTAAAAGGCTTCCCCTCTATCCTCAAACTGTGACCCCTCGTTCTGGACTTCCCCAACATCGGGAACAATCTTCCTGCATCTAGCCTGTCCAATCCCTTTAGGATCTTATGCGTTTCAATCAGATCCCCCCTCAATCTTCTAAATTCCAACGAGTACAAGCCCAATTCATCCAGTCTTTCTTCATATGAAAGTCCTGCCATCCCAGGAATCAATCTGGTGAACCTTCTTTGTACTCCCTCTATGGCAAAGATGTCTTTCCTCAGATTAGGGGACCAAAACTGCACACAATACTCCAGGTGTGGTCTCACCAAGGCCTTGTACAACTGCAGTAGTACCTCCCTGCTCCTGTACTCGAATCCTCTCGCTATAAATGCCAGCATACCACTCGCCTTTTTCACCGCCTGCTGTACCTGCATGCCCACTTTCAATGACTGGTGGATAATGACACCCAGGTCTCATTGCACCTCCCCTTTTCCTAATCGGCCACCATTCAGATAATAATCTGTTTTCCTATTTTTGCCACCAAAGTGGATAACTTCACATTTATCCACATTAAATTGCATCTGCCATGAGTTTGCCCACTCACCCAACCTATCCAAGTCACCCTGCATCCTCTTAGCATCCTCCTCACTGCTAACACTGCCGCCCAGCTTCGTGTCATCCGCAAACTTGGAGATGCTGCATTTAATTCCCTCATCCAAGTCATTAATATATATTGTAAACAACTGGGGTCCCAGCACTGAGCCTTGCGGTACCCCACTAGTCACCGCCTGCCATTCTGAAAAGGTCCCGTTTATTCCCACTCTTTGCTTCCTGTCTGCTAACCAATTCTCCACCCACACCAATACCTTACCCCCAATACCGTGTGCTTTAAGTTTGCACACTAATCTCCTGTGTGGGACCTTGTCAAAAGCCTTTTGAAAATCCAAATATACCACATCCACTGGTTCTCCCCTATCCACTCTACTAGTTACATCCTCAAAAAATTCTATGAGATTCGTCAGACATGATTTTCCTTTCACAAATCCATGCTGACTTTGTCCGATCATTTCTCCGCTTTCCAAATGTGCTGTTATCACATCCTTGATAACTGACTCCAGCAGTTTCCCCACCACCGACGTTAGGCTAACTGGTCTATAATTCCCCGGTTTCTCTCTCCCTCCTTTTTTAAAAATTGGGGTTACATTAACCACCCTCCAATCCTCAGGAACTAGTCCAGAATCTAACGAGTTTTGAAAAATTATCACTCATGCATCCACTATTTCTTGGGCTACTTCCTTAAGCACTCTAGGATGCAGACCATCTGGCCCTGGGGATTTATCTGCCTTCAATCCCTTCAATTTACCTAACACCACTTCCCTACTAACATGTATTTCACTCAGTTCCTCCATCTCACTGGACCCTCTGTCCCTTACTATTTCTGGAAGATTATTTATGTCCTCCTTAGTGAAGACAGAACCAAAATAATTATTCAATTGGTCTGCCATGTCCTTGCTCCCCATAATCAATTCACCTGTTTCTGTCTGCAGGGGACCTACATTTGTCTTTACCAGTCTTTTCCTCTTTACATATCTATAAAAGCTTTTACAGTCCGTTTTTATGTTCTCTGCCAGTTTTCTCTCATAATCTTTTGTCCCCTTCCTAATTAAGCCCTTTGTCCTCCTCTGCTGAACTCTGAATTCCTCCCAGTCCTCAGGTGAGCCACTTTCTCTGGCTAATTGGTATGCTTCTTCTTTGGAATTGATACTATCCCTAATTTCTCTTGTCAGCCATGGGTGCACTACCTTCCTTGGTTTATTCTTTTGCCAAACTGGGATGAACAATTGTTGTAGTTCATCCATGCAACCTATAAATGCTTGCCATTGCATATCCACCGTCAATCCTTTAAGTGTCATTTGCCAAATAGTCATAGAATTGATTATTCATAGACCTATTGACAAGGGTACAGGCCCTTCAACCCATTGAATCTGTGGCAAGCATCAAGCATCCATTTATATCAATCCCACACTAACCCCATTTTTATTCTGTCCACATTCCCAGCAATTCCCTATCTCATCCACCCCCAAGATTTTTGGAACTCACCTACACACTAAAAGTGATTTACAGTGGCCCCTGAACCAACTGATTCACACATCTTTGAGATGTGAGAGAAAGCCGGATCCCCTGGAGAAAACCAACATGGAAAACATGCACACTCCACACAAACAGTACTGGAAGTCAGGATTGAATCTGGGACTGTGAAGCAGCAGACTGAAAATGGCTCTTATTAACTGTTTCTGAGCGATAAGTATTGACCAGAATACCAGTGATAACTCCCCATGCAACACCATGGGATCTTCTATGTACATCCGAGAGAACAGATAGGGCTTGGGTTGATACCTTTTGCAAAACACTTGCAGCTCCCTCAAAATTACACCTTGACCATCGCATTTGAGTCTTCAGAGCAAAACCTGAACTCTCAACCTGCTGACTTTAAGGTTCTGCTAATTCAGTGATAACTGGCAACTGTAAACAACAGGGCTCAATGGACAAATAACTAATTTATGTGTTCCTCTTTTGAAAGCAGTTACACTTAGGGTTTTTGACCAACTTTCTGCACAAGGAGTGTAAACAAAACATATTGCATGCTGAGATTTTAACAATATATATGTTTGCAAATTGTTTTAAATAAATAGCATATAAATATGAGATGATTAATATGTGAATTGGAAGCTGCGTTCCCCAAAGCTTGAGAGGCAGGACTTGAATGTAATATTCTAGATGCATTCCCACCTGTGCTCTACATAAACAGAACAATATATCCTTGCTCTTCTTATACTCAAATCCTCTTGCAATACAACCAATACACAAATTGGGTACTGAATATCTAAATTAACCCTCAGTGATTTGTGTACAAAGACATCAACAAAGTTAGAATTGGAATCTGCAGTTACTTCCATACTGTACTAGTTCACAGGAATATTGAACGAGGAAATGGGGGGGGGGTGCAGCTCACACCAATGCACCCTCGGCATTGATTAATAACTTTAAATAGAGGGAATGCAGAGTGGGGACAAAGAATTACTGCGCAGTCGATCAGTATGTATACTGTTTGAGCAATGATTAGCTTCATTAGATGCTCAATGAATGTTTTTAAATTTGTAAGCTAGAAGTCCGGGTTTAGATCCAGGTTGTAAATGTTTAACTGCTATGAAGGAACAATATACCTTTAAATAACCTGCTAACAAAGCACAAAAGTGTTTCAAAATTGCATTGGATTGTATTACAAAAAAAGAAACATTTAGTTTTTAGCTGTCACTTTAATTAACATGTTTCCTTTATAGGAAAAATAAAGGTGAGAATTACAATTTCATGCTGGTTTAACAGTAGGTTTTAGTCTCATGGATCAGAAGCATGGAGTGTGTTACAATCTGTGCACAGGATTCCTATAGTAAAGTGATTTGGGTGAGGAATATTAAAGATACCCACCTGGTATAATAAGGATCCCTGTACTGACCCTGAGGCTTTACCTGTTGGAACAAACACACAGACTGAGCAACATTTCGCCAAGAACAACAACATTAGACACATTTACATTTAAGTTAGTGAGGAAATTCCCATGCCAAATCCTTGCATTTGTTGTTAATTCTGGCCTCCAGTTAGTGTCTTCCACCTACCAATAAAAGATTGACAGTTCAGACCCACAGTAGCCAAAACATTGGTGGAATGTAAAGCTGTACAGTTCCTCCATTTTACTCTATATCCATGAGTGACAAAAGTAAATATTGGTAACTTACATGTTCTATAATTTGGGCTTAACTAAATGGTTGGTAAAAGTGTTAAGTGTTTTTAGCTCCTCAGCATTAAGCACTAGGCTGGCTTGGGTGCACAAACTGGCAATGCTGAATCACAAAGGGTTCATTCTTATTTACCACATTTGTCTTTGGTAACAGTGTGAATCGTTCATTGCTCAGTGTGAATTCTAACCCCTTATATTCTCTGTGTTAATACTTCCCTAATATTTCTTACTTATTGATCAAGAAGTTAGGTTTAAGCTTCTTTGTATTTAACTTCCCATCATGAGTAACCAGATGATTCCAACTGTTGTATTGTTATGGTTTCTGAAATAGCCCCAAATATTTCTCTAGTCACCAAAAACATTAATAACAACTCATTCAGTATAATGGCCTTTTTCTTTAAGCACTAGATTTTCCATTTCTCCATTTTCACCTGGATTCCATGTTCCTTTCATAGTAAACATTAACCACGCAAACACGAGGAATTCTGCAGATGCTGGAAATTCAAGCAACACACATCAAAATTGCTGGTGAACGCAGCAGGCCAGGCAGCATCTCTAGGAAGAGGTAACATGGTTTCACATACCTGACGTTCTGTTGTGGGCAGTTGAAATGCGTCAGTGCTGACAGGTTCCGAGGACCTAGTGATTGCAGGCGCATCTAGCCTGTCATCCAGTTCATTGTCTGTGTACGCCCCTCCCTCTGCATCTGTGTCCTCATAGTCACTGTTGGCTCTGCTGTCCTCACAGCTCAGGTAATCCATGCTCACGCTGTGTGATCGATTCATCAGTTCTATGTCTTCAGTAACTGTTTCTTCAGTCTGAAACACAGGTACAAAAATTAAAAAGTCACATGACCCATTAATCTAATACCTCAAACCCCCCCCCCCATATTCTACAGTCAACTCTCGCAGACTCCACTGCATTCATTAATTTCCTTCCACCATTCAGAGGGTACGTTTCCTATCGTGAACTTCACCACAAGCAATTAATGTGTTAATACTGTTTTGCCGACTTTGTTCCACCCACTCATTTAGGCGTCTTTGTGGGCCGTGAACCATTCCTCTTGTTGTAATTAAAGTCCCTTTTACAGTTCATCATAGAGCACCACAGCACAAAACAGGCTCATCTAGTCCATGCCGATCTGTTATCTGCCTAGTCCCACCGGTCCACAGCCCTCCATACCCCTCTCATCCGAATTGTTCTTCAATGTGGAATTTCAACCCACAAGCACCACTTATGCTGACAGCCCGTTCCACAACCCTTTGAGTGAAAAGATTTCCCCTGTGGTTCCCCTTAACCCATGACCTCTAGTTCCAGTCTCACTCACCATTGATGGTAAAAGCTTACCTGCATTTACCCCATCTATACCCCTCATTATTTTATATATCTCTATCAAATCTACACTCAATTTCCTATGCTATGCGAAATAATGCCCTAACCTATTCAACCTCTCCCTATCACTCAGGTCCTCAAGTGCCGGCAATATCCTTGTAAATGTTCTCTGTACTCTTTCAGTTTTATTGGTATCTTTCCTGTAGGGAGGTGACCTAAACTGCATACAACACTCCAAGTTAAGCCTTACTAATGTCTTATACAATTTCAATCTAACATCCCAACTCCTGTACTCTGCACTTTGATTTAGGAGGACCAATGCGCCAAAAGCTCTCTTTATGAACCTGTCTACTTGTGATGCCAATTTCAATGAAAAATGCATCAGTACTCCCAGATCCCACTGTTCTACTGCACTCTTCAGTGCCCAACTATTCACTGTGCAAGTCCTACCCTGGTTCGTCCTCCCAAAGCTAAAATCCTCACACTTGCCTGCATTAAGTTTTATCCGGCATTTCCAGCCCATTTTTCCAGCTGGTCCAGATCCAGCTGCAAGCTTTGATAGGCTTCCTTCCAGTCCATTACACCCCCAATCTTGATGTCATCCATAAATCTGCCAATCCAGTTTACCACATTATCATCCAGATCATTGATATAAGTGACAAAAAACAATGGACCCAGCACTGATACCTGCGGCATACCAATAGTACAGGCCTTCAGTCAGAGAGGCAGTTATCTACTACCACTCTCTGGCTTCTCTTCTGAAGCCAATGTCGGATCCATTTTACTATCTCATCCTGAATGCCAAGCGACAGAACCTTCTTGACCAGCCTCCCATGTGGGGCCTTGTCAAAAACCTTGCTAAAGTCCACTTAGATGACATCCACTGCCTTGTCATCTTCAACATTCCTCGTAACCTCCTCAAAAAACATTATAAGACTGGTTAGTCATGACCTACCACATACAAAGCCATGTTAACTATCTCTAAGCAGGCCCTGTCTATCTGAATACTTACATGTCTATGTAGTTACTTAAAATACCTTGCAATAACTTACCCACTACTGATATTAGACTCATTGTTATAATTTTTTGGCTTACTTTTAGAGCCTTTCTTAAGCAATGGAACAACATCAGCTATCCTCCAGTCTTCTAGCATGAGCACTGCATTTAATCTATCCCTCGCCATACACACTCCATTGCTCATAATTCCTTATAAGATAGAAGGAAGCTATTCAGCCCCTCAAGACAATGCCAGAGAAATGACATTAGTCTCATTGTTTCCCTGTAATCTATTGTCCCTGATATTCCCATCAGTTCCTCTCACCTCCCTGATTCTCCTGCCGCACTATGGCTACGAAGCATCAATTCACAATGGCCAGTCAACCTATTAACCCTGTTTTCCTTCAACATCTTTGGAATGTAGTAGGAAACTAGAGCACCTGAGGGAATCCCACCCAATCATAGGGAGAATGTGCAAACTTCACTCAGATATCTGAAGAAGGACATGTGGCGATCTCCTCCTCCTCTTTGACTCCAACATAGAGAAGAGTGCTCCCAGCTGAGTCAGGATTATACAGAGGATGGACATCACTACAGATCCCACTACCTTTTCACTGATGTCCACATGTACATACTTTCCGATGACCAAGAGTAGGGAATTGTGCTAATTTTTTCCTTCCCAAGTCCAAAATAATTGTTGCAATTCTGCTTGCTACTCCATCTAAGCTCTACTGAATCAGCTTGGAACTGGGTCTTCCCTCGTGCAGAAGGTCAGAAACACATCAGATGCTTTACTCACAATGGTGTATCTTTATCAACATCTTGTCAATAGCTGGCTTATACTTTTACCTGCTATATCTGAACTTTTAAACTTGAGGTAAAATCATTGCATGTCTCAAAATCAATTACCTTTTCTTCAGGAAACCACACTGGCTGGGTCTGCTGCTCTTTGATTGTTGATTTCAATGCTTCATACCATGCATTAGAACCAGAATTCAGGTTTATTGTACCTGGAACAAAAATCCATGACATTACTACTAGGAAGTAGTAATTACTCGGTACCAAGCAGTTTTAGGTAGAAAGAATCCTGCTTGTATGTAGTGTCCCTGTGCTGTTTGACAGGTAGGAAACTGGTCATTAGAAAATCCTTTCATTATTAATATCAGAATCAGATTTAATATCATCAGCATATGTTGTGAAATGTGTTAACTTAACGGCAGCAGTATAGTGCAATTAATAATAAATATAGAAAAAATAAATGTATTACAGTAAGTATACAGTATCTGTATATTAAATAGTTAAAAGTAGTGTAAAATCAGAAATAATAAAAAATGAGATAGTGTTCATGAGTTCACTGTCCAGTTAGAAATCGGAAGGCAGAGGGGATGAAGTTGTTCCTGAATTGCTGACTGTGTGCCTTCAGGCTTCTGTACCTCCTTCCTGATAGTAATAAGGAAAGGAGGGCATGTCTTGGGATATGTAGAACTATGTGCAAGTTCACAAGATGAAGAAGGGTTTCATCTTATTTGACTTCATCCTTTCAGGAGAATGAGAATAGTTACAGTCCACAACATTGTTTTAAAGGCATGCAGGGTCCTAGTCTTAAACATTCTGTTACTGATCATCCTCCATGCAAGGAAGTGTTTTCTAATATTGGTTCAAAAATTGTTTTAGTGTCCTGACCTGGCATTTTTGGAAGAAATATTCTGGGCTGGCCTTCTCTCTCTAGTTAAATATCTTTTTACATCACTGTAATCTTCTGTTTGTCCTTGAGGCTGACATGCTCCAGTTTATTTCGTTGTTCCTTAAAACTGATCTCTCTAACATTATCTCTGGGGCCTCTACTGTTTCCGGAGTGGCAAGTAGAACAAACTTCCCAAAATAGATGAAGTGAACAACAGGGCTGGAACTAATAATGCCTTTTCACTCTGCAGAGCATGTGTAGGATAGTTGCTTTAATGATTCCAATCCTTGTCTAATTGGTAAAAGGAAGATATTAGTGACATCAGCAGAAATGAAAGTGTTTTCCTGCTCCAGTCTCCCAAAGGTGTTGGTGCTGAGTTCATTTCTCTGGGACAGTAAGAGATCTTTTGTATCTGACTCATATTGAATTTACAGCACTGAAAGAGGTCACCCGACCCGAATGAGCCATGTTTGTGTGAAAGCTCCACTGAGCCTTTGCCCATACTACATCACCTCACTCTTTCAGATTATCCTTCCATCCCTCCCTCCCTCACAAGAAAGGCAATTGGCAATTATGGGAAGAGGATGGGGAGTGGGAATCAATGGATGGTTCTTTCATGGACCTGATATGGATCTGAATGCCCTCCTTCAGTGTTGCAATTATCGATCTTCGAAAAGTGCATTCAACTTAATTTAGTTGCTGCTTAGTGGGTGATGACAGATCATTTTAGTGTAGCATTCTAATATGAACATCAGAATAAATCAACAATTAAGATTCTCCTCTGGCAGGAGGAGAAGATGGCAGCGCACGCAGCTCTCCGGTGAAACGATATCGTATCTGTTAAATAGGGGCCGTGGACAATTCTGATTTGATGGAGACAGACGTGAAAGCACAGAGGAACATCTGGAGAAATTTCTGAAATGCCGGTTCGCTGCCGCTGTAACTGCGCTATCGAGAATCTTCCGGAGAGAAGGCCCCAAAATCCCCGGCTTTGCCTGCTGCTGGCAACCGAGGCTGAGGTCGAAGCGTTTGGATAGAGATGGAGTTCGGTACTCGATGTCGGAGGGCTGATCGGAGGCTCGAAGCTTTCGGACGACTCAGAGTCGGACTGTGGTCGGGCATGGCAGGGAGAGTTTTCTTCCTTCTCACGTCTGCGTGAGATGTGGGACATTCGAGAGACCTTGAACTTTTTTACTGTGCCATGGCCTGTTCTTCATCAAGTTATGGTATTGTTGCACTGTTGTAACTATATGTTATAATTATGTGGTTTTTGTTAGTTTTTCAGTCTTGGTCTGTCCTGTGTTTCAGTGATATCACACCAGAGGGATATTGTATCATTTCTTAGTGCATGCATTACTAAATGACAATAAAAGAGGACTCCGCGTCCTCATAATCTAATCTAATCTAAATTTCCATCACTGAGTAAATTCACTAATCATATTACATACAATGCAGAAAATAAGCTGTAGATTAATTCTAGCCTGATAATTAATTTTATTTTAGATATTGTATTGAAAACATTCCAGGATTTTAGATCTGAGCTAACAAAATGCAATCCTAAAATAATCAGGGTCTGGGTGCCCCTGAAGACTGATCACATTGAAGTATCCCACGTGCTTGAAGCTCCAGACTTTACCTGTGAAGAGATGAGACCAGTACTTCCTCAGTTTTACAGCCTGTGCGTAGAGGCTCTTCGAGCTTTTCCGTGACTGAGGGTACAGGTGCTGCCGCATGGCTTTTACTTCCTGTTTATTGTCTGGATTGAAGAACACCACAATCGGATACCACTTCACATAGTTTAGTCGCTCAATAGCAGAAGGTGTGATGTCAAGTAGCCCATGTTTGTTCTGAAAATTATATTGAAATATTGATTAATTCAGAGAAGTGCTTTCTCCCCCACCTGTGAAGTGTTTCTAAATCAGTGGGACTATAAGTATGATATTGAATCACAGGAAGTTAAAAAAAATACCATGTCTTGGTCAAAGATACAAGTTTAAAGGACCACCCTAGATGTGAGAGAGGGTATTTTAAGAAAAGAATTCCAATGCTTAGCGCCCAAGACAAAGGAAAGCATGACTGCAAATGACAAGCCACTAAAACCAGTAAATCTCTTGAGAATATGTACAATTGAAGTCAGAAGGTTACATACACCTTAGCCAAATATATTTAAACTCAGTTTTTCACAATTCCTGACATTTAATCCTAGAAAACATTCCCTGTCTTAGGTCAGTTAGGATCACTATTTTATTTTAAGAATGTGAAATGTCAGAATAATAGTAGAGAGAATGATTTATTTCAGCTTTTATTTCTTTCATCACTTTCCCAGTGGGTCAGAAGTTTACATACACTTTGTTAGTATTTGGTAGCATTGCCTTTAAATTGTTTAACTTGGGTCAAATGTTTTGGGTAAGCTTCCACAAGCTTCTCACAGTAAGTTGCTGGAATTTTGTTCCATTCCTCCAGGCAGAACTGGTGTAACTGAGTCAGGTTTGTAGGCCTCCTTGCTCGCACACACTTCTTCAGTTCTGCCCACAAATTTTCTATCGGATTGAGGTCAGGGCTTTGTGATGGCCACTCCAGTACCTTGACTTTGTTGCCCTTAAGCAATTTTGCCACAACTTTGGAGATATGCTTGGGGTCATTGTCCATTTGGAAGACCCATTTGCGACCCAGTTTTAACTTCCTGACTGATGTCTTGAGATGTTGCTTCAATATGTCTACATAAATTTCCTTCCTCATGATGCCATCTATTTTGTGAAGTGCACCAGTCCCTCCTGCAGCAAAGCACCCCCGCAACATGATGCTGCCACCCCCATACTTTGTGATTGGGATGGTGTTCTTCGGCTTGCAAGCCTCACCCTTTTTCCTCCAAACATAACAATGGTCATTATGGCCAAACAGTTCAATTTTTGTTTCATCAGACCAGAGGACATTCCTCCAAAAAGTAAGATCTTTGTCCCCATGTGCACTTGCAAACTGTAGTCTGGCTTTTTTATGGTGGTTTTGGAACAGTGGCTTCTTCCTTGCTGAGCAGCCTTTCAGGTTATGTCGATATAGGACTTGTTTTACTGTGGATGTAGATACTTATCTACCTGTTCCCTCCAGCGTCTTCACAAGGTCCTTTGCTGTTGTTCTGGGATTGACTTGCACTTTTTGCGCTAAAGTACGTTCATCTCTAGGAGACAGAATGTATCTCCTTCCTGAGCGGTACGACGGATGCGTGGTCCCATTATGTTTATACTTGCGTACTATTGTTTGTACAGATGAACGTGGTACCTTCAGGTGTTTGGAAATTGCTCCCAAGGATGAACCAGACTTGATGACATTTTCTGACCTCAATCCGATAGAAAATTTGTGGGCAGAACTGAAAAAGCGTGTGCGAGCAAGGAGGCCTACAAACCTGACTCAGTTATACCAGTTCTGTCTGGAGGAATGGAACAAAATTCCAGCAATTTACTGTGAGAAGCTGGTGAAAGGCTACCAAAAACGTTTGACCCAAGTTAAACAACTTAAAGGCAATGCTACCAAATACTAACAAAGTGTATGTAAACTTCTGACCCACTGGGAAAGTGATGAAAGAGATAAAAGCTGAAATAAATCATTCTCTCTACTATTATTCTGACATTTCACATACTTAAAATAAAGTAGTGATCCTAACTGACCTAAGACAGGGAATATTTTCCAGGATTAAATGTCAGGAATTGTGAAAACCTGAGTTTAAATGTATTTGGCTAAGGTGTATGTAAACTTCTGACTTCAACTGTAGATCCAGAGCTTGGACCAGCAACCACAGGCGGGGACAGCAGCATAAGAAGAGATGAACCAGATTATTCTTTGTTACAAACCAATAGTTCCATAGTTATAATTGGTGAAAACAGCATGCTTTTACAAATTTAATTAATTAACTGAATTCATTAATCCAGCTATCCAGCTGCCCTGGTGGGATTTGAACTTATGTCACCAGATTCTCCAGGCATTTGGATTACTGTTCCTGCAAAATATTCACTTTATTATTCCTAACGACGATAGCTGCTCTTCGGTTTTCTCCACCCCCCCCCCCCCACAATAGCTCATGACTCTTTATCTGCACTTCACCATAGGGAATGGGGTGAAGTGTACCCTACACTTACACAAAATGATGTCCATATTTTTATATATAAGAAATTCAACACCATGTTTCATTTTGCTCCTTCTAAACCTGGGGTATAGAGGACTCTACACAATATTTCAACTGTAGTCCAGAAAAGGATCAAACAACTCAGGCTACAGTCAAACTTGAGACTTCTCTGGTCCACAATGTTTACCTCATCTAGGTTGACCATTATTAGGTTTCTGGACAAGACCCATGCAAAACTGATGACCTTAGTTACCTTTTGAGAGATAAGTCGCACAGTTTCAAGTTTGATGATGGACGACGATCCCTCTTCAGAATCCCTTGGCACCGTTTCTAAAACGGACATAGTATAGGATCAGTGATTTAGAATGACCCAGAATATAGCAAATGACACATAGTATAGACAGATGCAATGTGATGCATTTAGGCAAAGTGAAAACAGCATATACTGGGAGCAATAAAACAGAGAGGAAAGGATCTAGGTGTTTTTATACATTGATCACAATTAATGCAGGGAAGTTGGAGCCAAAGTATTAAAATAAGCATTCTATTTAAGTCACAGGACACATTTCTGTCCGTGTCCACATCAGAATTCTACGTCTGGTTTAAATTACTTCACATGGTGGGTGAAATGTGGCCTTAGTAAAGGTTCATAGGGGAGGCTAAAATTGATTCACAATTTAAAAATACTAATTAGCTTAGGCATGTTTGAAGAGGAGTGTAGACTTTGATTGATCTGTAGCAGTTTAGCAAACTGCGAAAGGGCTGATGGTGTGAAATTGGTGGATTTTTTTCAGATTTCAGGAATTAAGGGCAGTTGGAGATCATGCATTTAAAATTTGCAGGGATAAGACAGGATGAGCAATTGTGGTGAACAGTTCCTTTGGAGATCGTTGCTGGACTATGCTCACTCTAAAGGTCAAACAAAGTGTGTTAAGTGCTTTCTTAGAGACTGGACTTTTGCATTGGTGCACTCAAATGTAGTTTTAAAGATAAAACTGTCGCAACTACTTAAATCAAAAAGTTGACTATCACTTTGCTGCTTGACCTGCTGACTTCCTGCAGCAGCTTGAGTTGTTTCGCTCTAGTCTCCAGCATCCGCACTCTCTTGTGTCTCCATTGATTTCAAAGATGCTCTGAGGGTCAGATGCAGGCATACCAGACCATCTGCTCGGTCAATGCCCTTGAACCCCGCACCAGAGTGTAGTGACTTACTAAGTAAAGGTTCAGATGCAGTTCACATTCAGTACTCAGACTTTACGCCAGGAATGCCTGGCAGAGAGAGAATGATCCCATTCATTTAAATGGAATCAATAAATGTATGAAACAGGATGTCTAATTATGTACTTATCTTATTTTACAGCTTTTACTTTTCTTAGGGTTTTGAATTGCTTTTAATTGTGAATATTTTAATTTCAATTAAAATATTCAAATCCATTTGAATAGTTTTTAAATGTCTTTAACTGGACACTTAAAAGTTGTAAAACAGGTTTTTGGACAGATAACCTGGCTCCTGATGCATAGATCTGGGTGGGAGGGTCTAGATGCAGCAAACCTACTCAGAGCCAAGGTTCAGAATGTTTCTCTCAGCAAAACTAAATATCAATGTACAACCTGCAGCCAATGCTCTCCTTAGTTCAGAAATTTTCTCACAATGGGTCCTGTCTGCAACTGTCTAAAATGTTGGGAAATGTTGCATGACCTACAAGGGATTAATAACAACTTCTGTTTTTATTTCTGATTTCTTAAGTTTAAAAAAAAATCTTCATTTGCTCATGCTTTTTCTGACTTTTTCTATATTGTCTGAGCAGAGTGAATAAAGAGGGAGAGGCCTTGGGCAGCAGCTTGTCTAGGGAATGTATTTTAGGTGTAATCCTGATCTGTGCACTGATTTCAAAGCACAAATTCCCATTTTAAATAATATGAACTGCTGAAAGATGGAGTCAATCTGTAAGCAACAAATTTAAGATTGCAATTGAGCTGGTGAGCTGCATTCTGGTCAAGTCATCAATGGCTGTAGCAATTAGTGAAACTTGGCTACAGGAGGGGCAGGACTGGCAGCTTAATATTCCAGGGTTCCGATGTTTCAGGTGTGATCGAGGCAGAGGAATGAAAGGTGGGGGAGTAGCATTGCTTGTTAGGGAAAATATTACAGCAGTGCTCGGGCAGGACAGATTAGAGGGCTTGTCTACTGAGTCCTTGTGGGTGGAGCTGAGAAACAGGAAAGGTATGGCCACATTAGTGGGATTGTATTACAGACCACCCAATAGTCAAAGAGAATTGGAAGTGCAAATCTGCAGAGAGATAGCAGGCAACTGCAGGAAACATAAAGTTGTGGTGGTAGGGGATTTTAATTTTCCATATATTGATTGGGTCTCCCATACTGTTAGGGGTCTAGATGGTTTAGAGTTTGTAAAATGTGTTCAAGAAAGTTTTCTAAATCAATATATAGAGGGACCAACTAGTGGGGATGCAATATTGGATCTCCTGTTAGGAAACGAGTTAGGACAAGTGACAGAAGTCTGTGCAGGGGAGCACTTTGGTTCCAGTGATCATAACACCATTAGTTTCAACTTGATCATGGACAATGATAGATCTGTTCCTAGGGTTGAGATTCTTAACTGGAAGAAGGCCAAATTTGAAGAAATGAGAAAGGATCTAAAAAGCGTGGATTGGGACAGGTTGTTCCCTGGCATGGATGTGATTGGTAGGTGGGAAGCCTTCAAAGCAGAAATTTTGAGAGTGCAGAATTTGTATGTTCCTGTCAGGATTAAAGGCAAGGTGAATAGGAATAAGGAACCTTGGTTCTCAAGGGATATTGCAACTCTGATAAAGAAGAAGAGGGAGTTGTATGATGTGTTTAGGAAGCAGGGAGTAAATAAGGTGCTTGAGGAGTATAAGAAGTGCAAGAAAATACTTAAGAAAGAAATCAGGAGGGCTAAAAGAAGACATGAGGTTGCCTTGGCAGTCAAAGTGAAGGATAATCCAAAGAGCTTTTACAGGTATATTAAGAGCAAAAGGATTGTAAGGGTTAAAATTAGCCCTCTTGAAGATCAGAGTGGTCGGCTATGTGCGGAACCAAAGGAAATGGGGGAGATCTTAAATAGGTTTTTTGCGTCTGTATTTACTAAGGAAACTGGCATGAAGTCTATGGAATTAAGGGAAACAAGTAGTGAGATCATGGAAACTGTATAGATCGAAAAGGAGGAGGTCCTTGCTGTCTTGAGGAAAATTAAAGTGGATAAATCCCCGGGACCTGACAGGGTGTTCCCTCGGACCTTGAAGGAGACTAGTGTTGAAATTGCGGGGGCCCTGGCAGAAATATTTAAAATGTCGCTGTCTACAGGTGAGGTGCTGGAAGATTGGAGAGTGGCTCATGTTGTTCCGTTGTTTAAAAAAGGATCGAAAAGTAATCTGGGAAATTATAGGCCAGTAAGTTTAATGTCGGTAGTAGGTAAGTTATTGGAGGGAGTACTAAGAGACAGAATCTACAAGCATTTGAATAGACTGGGACTTATTAGGGAGAGTCAACATGGCTTTGTGCGTGGTAGGTCATGTTTGACCAATCTATTGGAGTTTTTCGAGGAGGTTACCAGGAAAGTGGATGAAGGGAAGGCAGTGGATATTGTCAACATGGACTTCAGTAAGGCCTTAGACAAGGTCCCGCATGGGAAGTTAGTTAGGAAAATTCAGTCGCTAGGTATACGTGGAGAGGTGGTAAATTGGATTAGACATTGGCTCGATGGAAGAAGCCAGAGAGTGGTGGTAGAGAATTGCTTCTCTGAGTGGAGGACTGTGACTAGTGGTGTGCCACAGGGATCAGTGCTGGGTCCATTGTTATTTGTCATCTATATCAATGATCTGGATGATAATGTGGTAAATTGGATCAGCAAGTTTGCTGATGATACAAAGATTGGAGGTGTAGTAGACAGTGAGGAAGGTTTTCAGAGCCTGCAGAGGGACCTGGACCAGCTGGAAAAATGGGCTAAAAAATGGCAGATGGAGTTTAATACTGACAAGTGTGAGGTATTGCACGTTGGAAGGACAAACCAACGTAGAACATACAGGGTTAATGGTAAGGCACTGAGGAGTGCAGTGGAACAGAGGGATCTGGGAATACAGATACAAAATTCCCTAAAAGTGTCGTCACAGGTAGATAGGGTCGTAAAGAGAGCTTTTGGTACATTGGCCTTTATTAATCAAAGTATTGAGTATAAGAGCTGGAATGTTATGATGAGGTTGTATAAGGCATTGGTGAGGCCGAATCTGGAGTATTGTGTTCAGTTTTGGTCACCAAATTACAGGAAGGATATAAATAAGGTTGAAAGAGTGCAGAGAATGTTTACAAGGATGTTGCCGGGACTTGAGAAACTCAGTTACAGAGGAAGGTTGAATAGGTTGGGACTTTATTTCCTGGAGCGTAGAAGAATGAGGGGAGATTTGATAGAGGTATATAAAATTATGATGGGTATAGATAGAGTGAATGCAAGCAGGCTTTTTCCACTGAGGCAAGGGGAGAAAAAAACCAGAGGACATGGGTTTAGGGTGAGGGGGGAAAAGTTTAAAGGGAACATTAGGGAGGGCTTCTTTACACAGAGAGTGGTGGGAGTATGGAATGAGCTGCCAGACGAGGTGGTAAATGCGGGTTCTTTTTTAACATTTAAGAATAAATTGGACAGATACATGGATGGGAGGTGTATGGAGGGATATGGTCCGTGTGCAGGTCAGTGGGACTAGGCAGAAAATGGTTCGGCACAGCCGAGAAGGGGCAAAAGGCCTGTTTCTGTGCTGTAGTTTCTATGGTTTCTATGGCTTCACATCTAGGATGGGAGACTAAAGTCACGATGTAATGAGTACTCACGGGCAAGCTCAAACTGGTCAGGCAGGTTGTTGGCCAGCCTATTAGTAGCAATGTCTGAAATTGGTCCAAGAATCACAACAGGCCTTTTATAACTGGCTGTAACACAAAATAAAAAGAATGCAGAACGAATAAATATTATAATTTCTGGACAAAATAAAAGCAAATATGTATTTTATTGAGTGATGTAACCAAGAGATCTGAAGGTCGTGAGTTCAAGCCCCAGCCGAGGCAGCGTGTTGTGTCCTTGAGCAAGGCACTTAATCACACATTGCTCCGCGACGACACTGGTGCCAAGCTGTATCGGCCTTTGTCCTTCCCTTGGATAACATTGGTGTCATGGAGAGGGAAGACTTGCAGCATAGGCCACTGCCAATCTTCCTTCCAACTTGCCCAGGCCTGCGCCCTGGAGAGTGAAGACTTCCCAGGCACAGATCCATGGTCTCGCAAGACTAACAGATGCCTTTACCGTAACCAAGCGTAAGGGTTCCAGTGAGCTGTTTCATCCTCCCTTCGTTCTACATAGCTCCCTGTGCAGTTGTCATAGAAAGTACACTTCAGCTGCCTCCAGAGACATAGCAACCCCAGGTCCAACAAGTCAGTTGTAAACACACTGGTCATGTTTCAGAGCTTTAAGACGGGAGAAAACCACCACTGTGGTTTATTGACGTGAGCATACCCCAGTATCAGGACTTTGACGTGATCTCCCAGTTGACATTGAGACAAAACACAAATACTCATTTAGCGAACCAAAAATAGCTGAAATCCAATTTGTACTTTGAAGTGTGAGCTTATCCACCTGCAGCACCGTGACAAACTGGAACCTGGGAACATAAAGTTCAATGTGCTTCAGTTGAAACATTAGACTGATGCAAAGGCTCAGACTGCAGTTTAAAATCCAATATGTCATGGTCTGGATCGGGGTCCTTTTAAATTTTCTGTGTTTATGTTACGATCCGGACCGTTGACTCCCTGTTTCCCTTTGGTTCCCTGTTTTCCCGTGTCCCTCAGCCTTGGTGATTAGAGGCAATTTACTCCCAGCTGAACCGGTAGTGTACAGTCTCCAGCCTTCAGCCGTTTGGTGCGGGAGCATCTGCAAAGTCACCAAGGTATGGTGTGCCAATGTCATCTGGCCAGAGCAAGCCTAGTCTCCGCCCGAAGTGAATGCCGGTAATTCGCCTTTCCTCACCGGAGCAACCCTGTCAAATTACCTCGCCAAAGCGAGCCTGCAAAGTTTCCTCACTGAGGTGGGTCCGTCAGTTAACCCGCTGGAGGGAATCAAGAACCGCCGTCTACTGTTCCCGGGCCAAGTCGAGAGCTCGCCACTACCCAGAGGCTCTAAGTCAAGACCTGGCTCCAGGGGCATCCAAGTTCCGAGTCAAGTCCCGGCCCTGGCGGCATCCAAGTTCTGAGTCAAGTCCTGGTCCTGGCGGTCTGTGATTCCTGTCCTACCCCCCCGTCTGAATCCCTTCTCTGCCCCTCTCACCTCTAGCCCTCGTCTGCAGTCCTCACCTGCACCTCGGTCTAGTTCTATCACCGGAACTAGATAGGTACTGTCTGGTGTTCTTTCGTGTTGGTCTTGCTTTGTCCTCGCCTCCGTGGGGGTAAGTCAGGCCATTTTGCCGTTGCCCCGCAGGGGGTCATGTCTTGTCGTGTCTTATCCTTGCCTCCGTGGGGTAAGTCAGGCCGTCTTGCCGTTGCCCCGCGGGGGGGTTCATGAGTCATGAGTCCCGGCCCTATATCCTGTACCCAAGGAGGGGTCCCAGCTCTCTGTTCTGTGTGTGAGTCCCGGCCCTATGTCCCGTACCCAAGGAGGGGTCCTGGCTCTCTGTTCTGTGTATAAGTCCCAGCCCTATGTCCTGTACCCAAGGAGGGGTCCTGACTCTGTGTTCTGTGTATGTGTCCATGGTTTCATGTACCTGCTCTCCCGAGACCGAGGCTCTGTTTTCCCATCTTCCTCCTCTCCCTAGCCCATGTCATGTCCATGCCTGGTTCTGGGGTCCGAGCCCAGGGCAAGACCCAGGTACTGGGTCCTTGCCCAGTCCCTGGCTCGGAGTCCATACCATAGCCTCTTCATGTCGCCGCTAGTTCTGCGATCCAATTCCGAGTCCAAACCCGGACCCTTGGTCCCAGCCTAGTCGTAGTCCTGAATCCTTGTCCAGTTCGCTATTCCTGCTCCTGCCTTGCTCTCCTGGTATCGAACAATAAACTAAATTTAATTAACCTCACAAGATGTGTCTTGCATTTGGGTCCACCCTTGCTCCCTAATGCCCCACCATTGTGACACAATAATGTGATAGAACTTAGAACCTGCAACATTACAACACAATAGAAACTCTTCAGCTCACGATATTTTAACCTACTCCAGGTCCAATATAATACTTCCCTCCCACATCGCTATCCATTTTACTTTAACCAATGTGTCTATTTAAGAACCTCTTAAATAACATTAATTCTGCCTCTACCACCACCTTGGCAATATGTTCCACACACCTTTCACTCTCTGTGTACAAAAAACTACCTCTGACAGCACCCCGACTACACTTTCCTCCAACCATCTTCAAAGTATGCTTTCTTCTATTAGCCATTTGTACAATTGCTATCCTAAGAAGGTACTACTTTTCAAGTCCTGGTCAAGTCCTGTTTGATACCCACAATACTATTCTAAAACTTGGAGATTGTACAAACTTGGAAGTGTGGTTGAAGCGAATAGAACGTAAAGCTAGCCCAGTGGAATGGAAGGACGCACGGCAGATGTAATTCAATGCAGAGAAGTACTTTGAATTTTGGTAGGATGAATAGAAAGCTCAACCTATTTTAGAGGGTACGATTCAAAAGGGGTTCTGAAAAGGAGAGACAGAGGTGTATCCCTGGAAGAGCCATGTGATAGCTAAGGAAGTTTACACAGTTTTCAAGATTACTCAAAACATTTCGTCATCAGTTATTTTCTTTTGAAATGTAGTCAGAAATTTAGTTGAAAATTGAAATCTGGTCAGAATTATAATACAGGGAAAGGAGACCAGCCAAGTAATGTACAGAAAGATTCCTCAGCCATCATAAGGAATATAAAAACGCAAACACGTGGAAATCTGCAGATGCTGGAATTTCAAGCAACACACATAAAAGTTGCTGGTGAACGCAGAAGGCCAGGCATTTCACCATTGTTCACCAAAGTTGCTTTCACCAGCAACTTTTATGTGTGTTGCTCATAAGGAATATGATTATATAGTCTGCTTGAGTGGTTGAGATGAAAATGTCTCCATTTGCGGGAAGTCCCTCAGAGATTTTTTTTCTTCAGTGGTTTGATCGAGGCATGACTGCGCAGGTGCATAGACATCACCGAGTTTGACCGGTGGGGAGAATTTCAAAAGAAGACCGCTTTATAGAGCAGGCTACAGAGTAGGAGGGCTTTGGCTGAACGAGCTTCGGTGATAATGAATCGAGGTGAGGTAAGTTACATGTGAGGAATAGGAATAGGAAGTATGTCTGTAAGGCCAGTGTTCTGTACTGGGTGTCAGATACGGGATGTCTGGGAGACTCCCAAACTCCCAGACGGCCACATCTGCGCCAGGTGTGTCAAGCTGCAGCTCCTTAGGGACCGCGTTAGGGAACTGGAGATGCAGCTCGATGATCTTCGTTTGGTCAGGGAGAGTGAGGAGGTGATAGAGAGGAGTTACAGGCAGGTAGTCACACGGGGGCCTGGGGAGACAGATAAGTGGGTAACAGTCAGGAGGGGGAAGGGCAAGAGTCAGATACTAGAGAGTACCCCTGTGGTTGTCCCCCTTAACAATAAGTACTCCTGTTTGAGTACTGTTGGGGGAGAAGACCTACCTGGGGGAAGCAACAGTGGCTACACCTCTGGCACAGGGTCTGGAAAGGGTAGGGAAAGGAAGAGAATGGCAGCAGTGATAGGGGACTCTATAGTTAGGAGGGGCAGACAGGTGATTCAGTGGACGCAGGAAAGAAACTCAGATGGTAGTTTGCCTCCCAGGTGCCAAGGTCCAGGATGTTTCTGATCGCATCCACGATATCCTGAAGTGGGAAGGAGAACAGCCAGAGGTCGTGGTACATATTGGTACCAACGACATAGGTAGGAAAAGGGAGGAGGTCCTGAAAACACACTACAGGGAGTTAGGAAGGAAGTTGAGAAGCAGGACCTCAAAGGTAGTAATCTCAGGATTACTGCCCGTGCCACGCGACTGAGTACAGGAATAGAGTGAAGTGAAGGATAAATGCGTGGCTGAGGGATTGGAGCAGGAGGCAGGGATTCAGATTTCTGAATCAGTGGAAGCTCTTTTGGGGCAGGTGTGACCTGTACAAAAAGGACTGGTTGCACATGAATCCCAGGGGGACCAATATCCTGGCAGGGAGGTTTGCTAATGCTATTGGGGAGAGTTTAAACTAGAATTGCTGGGGGGGTTGGGAACCAAACTGAAGAGACAAAGGAAGAGACGGTTGGTTCACAAATCGAGAAAGCTTGTGGACAGTGTGAGAGGGAGGGTAGGTAAGTGATAGAGAAGGGATGTGCTCAGACCAATGGTTTGAGATGTGTATTTTAATGCAAGGAGTATCATGAACAAAGCAGATGAGCTTAGAGCGTGGATCAGTACTTGGAGCTATGATGTTGTGGCCATTACAGAGACTTGGATGGCTCAGAGGCAGGAATGGTTACTTACAGTACCAGGCTTTAGATGTTTCAGAAAGGACAGGGAGGGAGGCAAAAGTGGTGGGGGCGTGGCACAGCTGATCAGAGATAGTGTCACAGCTGCAGAAAAAGAGGAAGTCATAGAAGGCTGGTCTTCTGAGTGCCTGTGGGTGGAAGTTAGAAACAGGAAGGGGTCAATAACTCTATTGGCTGTTTTTTATAGACCATCCAATAGTAACAAAGACATCAAGGAGCAGATAGGGAGACAGATTCTGGAAAGGTGTAATAATAACAGGGTTGTCGTGGTGGGAGATTTTAATTTCCCAAATATTGATTGGCATCTCCTTAGAGTGAGGGGTTTAGATGGGGTGGAGTTTGTTAGGTGTGTTCAGGAAGGTTTCTTGACACAATATGTAGATAAGCCTACAAGAGGAGAGGCTGTACTTGATCTGGTATTGGGAAATGAACCTGGCCACGTGTCAGGTTCTCAGTGCGAGTGCATTTTGGAGATAGTGATCACAATTCTATTTCCTTTACCGTAGTATTGGAGAGGGATAGGAACAGACAAGTTAATAACGTGTTTAATTGGAGTAAGAGGAAATATGAAGCTGTGAGGCAGGAACTTGGAAGCATAAATTGGGAACAGATGTCCTCAGGGAAATGTATGGCTGAGGCAAATGTTCAGGGGATATTTATGTGGCATTCTGCATAGGTACTTTCCAATGAGAGAGGGAAAGGATGATAGGGTACAGGAACCATGGTGTACAAAGGCTGTTAAAAACCTAGTCAAGAAGAAAAGAAAAGCTTACGACACGTTCAAAAAACTAGGTAAGTATTAGAGATCTAGAAGATTATAAGGCTAGCAGGAAGGAGCTTAAGAATGAAATTAGGAGAGCCAGAAGAGGCCATGAGAAGGCCTTGGCGAGCAGGATTAAGGAAAACCCCAAGGCATTCTACAAGTACGTGAAGAGCAAGAGGATAAGATGTGAGAGAATAGGACCAATCAAGTGTGACAGTGGAAAAGTGTGTATGGAACTGAAGGAGATAGCACAGGTACTTAACGAATAGTTTGCTTCAGTACTCACTACGGAAAAGGACCTTGGCAATTGTAGGGATGACTTACAGTGGACTGAAAAGCTTGAGCATGTAGACATTAAGAAAGCAGATGTGCTGAAGAATTTGGAAAGCATCAAGTTGGATAAGTCACCTGGACCGGACGAGATGCACCCTCGGCTACTGTGGGAGGCGAGGGAGGAGATTGCTGAACCTCTGGCAATGATCTTTGCATCATCAATGGGGACGGAAGAGGTTCCAGAGGGTGCAGAGGAGATTTACAAGGATGTTGCCTGGATTGGGGAGCAGGGTTTATGAGAACAGGTTGAGTGAACTTGGCCTTTTCTCCTTGGAGTGGTGGAGACTGACAGGTGACCTGATAAAAGGTGTATAAGATAATGAGAGGCACTGATCATGTGGATAGTCAGAGGCTTTTTCCCAGGGCTGAAATGGCTGGCACGAGAGGGCACAGTTTTAAGGTGCTTGGAGGTAGGTACAGAGGAGATGTCAGAGGTAAGTTTTTTATACAGAGAGTGGTGAGTGCGTGGAATGGGCTGCCGACGACGGTGGTGGAGGCAGATACAATAGGGTCTTTTAAGAGACTCCAGGATAGGTACATGTAGCTTAGAAAAATAGAGGGCTATAGGTAACCCTGGTTAATTTCTGAAGTAAGTACATGTCCGGCACAGCATTGTGGGCCGAAGGGCCTGTATTGTACTGCAGGTTTTCTATGTTTCTAGATCACTAACTTTGTTTTTCTCTGTCTACAGATTCTGCCTGACCTACTGAGCAATTCTATATTTTTTCTGTTTTAGGTGTGCTGAGTGATGGATAGATGTTGGCCGGGATACCAGGAAAACATTCTTACAACTCTAGGAACAGTGCCAGATTACCTTATGCATCTACATAAGAACTCATGAAATCTGAAAGAAAATACTTCTGACTGATTCCCTCAGTAATTTATAACTTCATGTCTCTGGAATGAGGCCTAAGCCCACAGCATTTTAACTAAAAGCTGAAAAATATCTCTGTCCAAAGCTAGTAAAGAATTGAATTAGTGTGTCTACCTCTACGCGATCCTAATACCTGCTTTTATAGGTGATAAACAAAAACATCAGGCAAAGGTAAATCTCTGATCAACACTTTCAGCTCCAAAACCACTCACTCTCCACCTAAATTCACTCCTATTTAAAAAAAGCTTGAGAGTTGCACAAAACTCTTAATATGGTAGAGACTGGGCAGTGAGGAATAAAGCAGGCACAAAGATCTGATTTTCCCAAGGATGCAATCTGTTGGCAAGTTGACTCTGAGGTCTATAGCTTCCAATGTCCTGATCTATTGGGTATCACAGTTTGTCTGGGATCTGAAACCACCTGATCTGATCTTGCGATGTGAGATTATTAGGGATCTGATCCCACTTGTATTCATAGAATCACACATCAAATATCCATGGACCCCACTGACCTTACTGGATCTGAGCCGGCACAAGGAATGAGACATTTCATCAGCCCCAGTTGCACAGCTCAATCTCTCTGTCATTTTAAACTATAAATCCAATGGTTTTTTCTTAAAGTTACTATTGAATCTCCTTTGGTATCTCTTACCAGATATTTGTATTCTTTGCTAAAGATCCTATACGTTTATCCAACATTCTTACTGAATTGTACAGCAACATCAAGGTGCTTTCATGCAGACATCGTATATTTCACAAATTTCTGATCTATCTATATCTTTCTTTATCTTCCACTTCCTCTGTGTCTTTCCAATGCTCTGTCTCTTCCAGACTTACTCTCTCTCCTCATCTTTCCCTTTTTCCATTTTTTACAATCACTCATCTGCTCTTTGATTAGCCCTGCCTAAGCCTATGTGGCTCATTTTTACTCAGTCACGACGTTCACGTAGACACTCACACAGCCATGAGCATCCCAGCTTCATTTATTTTTCTGAAGTCTTCATGGGGCCTTTTAGCTGAAATAAGTCCAGGCGGTGAGGATTATATTAATTGTCACCCCTGCTTTTCACCGATTTTATTCATCTAAATTCACTCTCGATATGCAGCAAATCATTCATAACAGACTGAAGTCTTATTCTGACATTTTCTGTACCTTCTCTCAGGACAACCCTTTCGTAGGGTGGAAACTTGCCCTGGATCGTCAAGGCCGAAAGGTCGTCCCTGCTCTTCCGGATATTTTTCTTGGCCCCTCTCAGGCCGCGCATTTTCCAGAACTCTGCCCGAGCTCCAGCCGAGGTACTCGATGAAACTTTCTGCATTTCAACTTTGGCGATTTGTTCAGCCCTGTGCAGGAAGGAACAACACAAAACATTTGCTTTGTTTATTGTCCCACTGTCAATTTTCTTGTGATATTTTTTCCCAAGACTGCACAGATATGTGGACGTTGCAGTGGCCTTGGGTACATTACTCTGTTGGATATCTCACTGGACTGGTAACCTACGGGGTCTGGATTATGAGTGTCAAACATGCACCATGGTGATTAAAAATTAAAATGCATTTTGTTTAAGAGGAAAATGTAGAGTAAAAGAGTGAAGATCGGTAACAGTGACAATGACACAGCTAGATTATCATAAAATTCATAGTCCAATTTGAAATCTGCTGCCCAGGCAGAAGGATGTGCGAGTCCAAAATCACAGTCTTGAGGTTGACTCTTATCTCCCCCCAGTGAGATACCAGTTTAAGAGCGAGATGCTGATAATCTGTCTGAATTTAAAATGGTATTAGATATGTAGTCAAAGGCTGGTAATTGTTATTACAATAGTTACAGATCACAGGGTCACAACTTTGGATGAGCCTTTACTCAAACTATACATGGTGATTATATTATGAGGTTGTATAAGGCATTGGTGAGGCCGAATCTGGAGTATTGTGTTCAGTTTTGGTCACCAAATTACAGGAAGGATATAAATAAGGTTGAAAGAGTGCAGAGAAGGTTTACAAGGATGTTGCCGGGACTTGAGAAACTCAGTTACAGAGAAAGGTTGAATAGGTTAGGACTTTATTCCCTGGAGCGTAGAAGAATGAGGGGAGATTTGATAGAGGTATATAAAATTATGATGGGTATAGATAGAGTGAATGCAAGCAGGCTTTTTCCACTGAGGCAAGGGGAGAAAAAAACCAGAGGACATGGGTTAAGGGTGAGGGGGGAAAAGTTTAAAGGGAACATTAGGGGGGGCTTCTTCACACAGAGAGTGATGGGAGTATGGAATGAGCTGCCAGACGAGGTGGTAAATGCGGGTTCTTTTTTAACATTTAAGAATAAATTGGACAGATACATGGATGGGAGGTGTATGGAGGGATATGGTCCGTGTGCAGGTCAGTGGGACTAGGCAGAAAATGATTCGGCACAGCCAAGAAGGGCCAAAGGGCCTGTTTCTGTGCTGTAGTTTCTATGGTTCTATGGTTCTAATAGTTCTGCTTACATAATACATACAAAACCACCAACTCTACACTGAAGATAAAAATGGTTCCACTGTAATTACACATTGTCTTCCTGAGCCTCACCCTGACATTGTACTGAGGAATTTGAACTGAGGAATTTGAAATCTCTTTATTCAAAGTTCAGTTGGTGCAACTTTGAAACACGTGGCCTGTTTCTGTGCTCAAATCCGCAAGTGCTGGTGTTCAGGCAAATGGCACACCCATCAAATTGGAGTGCGAGCCAGAAGTCCAGAGGGTGTGGGGTGTGAAGCTGGAGCCAGTGGTCTGTACTGCGGGCTGGCTGTGTGGTTGGAGCCAGGGTTTGCCTGTGGGCTGGGTGTGTGGCTGGAGCCAGGGTGTGGACCATGTGTGGGAGTATGGCTGGAAACAGTGCTCTGGACTGTGTTGGTGTGTTCCTGGTACCAGTGGTCCGAACTATGAGTGGGTGTGTGGCTGGATCCAGGGTGTGGGACAAGAATGTAACGATGAGGCATTGGCCAGACCACACTTGGAGTACCTTGAGCAGTTCTGGGCCCCATATCCAAGAAAGGATGTGCTGGCATTTGAGAAGCTCCAGAGGAGCTTTACGAGATTGATCCCAGGAATGAAAGGGTATATATGCATAGGGAGAGTTTGAAGGCTCTGTGTCTGTACAAGTAGGAGTTTAGAAGAATGAGGGGGTGATCTCATTGCAACCTACTGAATATTGAAAGGCCTAGATAGAGTGGACATGGAGAGGATGTTACCAATAGTGGGGGAGTCTTGGATCAGAGGGCACAGCCTCAGAATAGAAGGATATACTCTTTAGAAGAAAGATGAGGAGAAGTCTTTTTAGCCAGAGTGTAGTGAACCTGTGGAATTCATTGCTACAGATGGCTGTGGAAGCCAAATCAATGGATATACTTAAAGTGGAGGGTGATAAGTTCTTGGTTATTAAGGGCATCAAAGGTTATGGGGAGAAGGCAGAAGAAATGTTGTTGAGTGGGAAAATAAATCAGCCACGATTGATTGGCAGAGCAGATTCAATGAGCCAGGTGTCCTAATTCTGCTCCTATGTTTTATGGTCTATAAGAGTTCAAGAACATATTAAACTACGAGCATCAGGTAAAATAAATCTACTGTTTAGCACTCTTGAGCCATAGTGAAACAAAGCCACATTAGCCACACTTCCTTAAGCCCACACTCTTTATAGCATTGCAGGTATGTTACAGACCTGTTCTTGTTGGGGATGGTGCCTCTCTGCTGCTCCTTGAAGTCTTGGCCAATTCGCATAGCATACCACGCTCCCAACTTCCCTTTGTACATTGTGTCGATGACTCGGAATACATCACCTCTCCTGAAGCTTAGTTCCTGAGGTCCTTCCACTTCATGGTCAAAGTGGGTTCGCACGTAGAAAGAGTCACCAACATTTGAGTTGATCATTTTTTTAAAAACTGAAAGAAAGGTTTTTTTGTATCAATTTGTGTTTCTATATAACACCAGGAAATTCAACTGGGCAGAACTACAATTTCCAATAAATTACATTGAAACATTACAGTTTATGGTCTTTAGTGAAGAAAAAGAAATACTATGAATTATTTGTACATATCTCTCACCTAAGATGTGAAACCTTAGAATGTGAATGCACAAGCTGGCTACAAGCAGCACAGATTTATCTGGTAAAACTAAAGTGTTTTCACACACTTGGAGCCAGATAAACAGTATCTTAGGTCCTCTAGAATGGTATGCTGGAGAGAATATACAATCTGTACTGAGCCCACACCGTTTCCATAGGTGCAGATATTTTCTTGAAATTTGGACTTGTTAAAAGTTTGTTTTCCTTCAAAACAAAAGCCTGGAATTAACCCAGTAAAAGTGGTGCAGTGACCCAGGGGCACAACATGTAGAGCTGCTGCCTTTGAACTGGGTTCAGTCCTGATCTCTGATGCTGTCTATGTGGAGTTTGCAGCTTCTCCTTGGGACTGCATGCATTTCTCCTGCTGTAATGGGTTTCTCCACATATCCCAAACACCCATGTTCTTAGATTAATTGGCCACTGTAAATTGACTCTAATATGTAGGTGAGTGATAAATTCAATTGACAGGATTTTTAACTTTTTTTTAAATTTAGAGACAGCATGGTAACAAGCTCTTCTGGCCTGATGTGCCTATGCCCCCCACCCCCATTTGCACCCCTGTGACCAATTAACCTTCTAACCCATAGACCTTTGGAATGTAGGGGGAAATTGGAACACTCGGAGGAATCCCACACTGTCACCTGAAGATCGTGGTGGAATTTAACTTGGGTCAATGGCGCTGTAATAGTGCTAGTCTAATGGATACACTACTGTGCCATCCCAATGGGGAGTAGAAAATAGGATTTATGTAGGATAAATGGAAACAAGCGCTTGATGGTCAGTATGAACTCGATGGGCCGAAGTGCCTGTTTCCCTGCTGTGTGATTATGTATTAAGGAGATGGTGCCAAAGCAGTCAATCTCAGCTGAGGCAATGATGTAGAATGTTTAAACCAGTACAGGAAGTTCTGGAAGTACTCAGCAAATTGAAGATTATCAGTGGAAGAGAAAACAAGTCAACATTTCAGATCACAGACCCTTCAACAGAACTGTAAAGTGAAGAAAACTTATAGAACTTGGAATAAAGTGGATTAAATCAGTCTGGGTTCACTTAGCTATCCACTAACATGACACCTAGTGACATATGAAGTGTCCTCTAATACCGTGCCCTGGTTACTGAAAAGGTCCTCTGAATCTCATGGCTTGAGCTCACGTCTATAGAGTGAGTTCTTTGATGAGGTACTGTTGGAGGCTAGGAATTACAGACAAAATCTGCACAAGTCAGCCCTCAGGGGAGCAGTACTGTTCATTTGAACATATACAGGAGATAAGATATTTACTAGCAGGTTACACTCACTATCTTCCTTCCTCTGAGCTCTAATCTCCACTTGCTGTCCCCTTGGTATGTCCAGCATGAGCAGCACTGCCTCTTCACGGGTCAGGTTTTGGAAGCTGACGTTGTTCACCTGTTTAGGCAAAAGGATAAATGGCTTAGTGTTCATAATTGTGATTGTAGGCGAAAGAGGCAATAATTAATCACAAGGAGCCTTGACAGTGATCATTTGGAAGATGTAGAGTACAATTGAGAATATATCAAACCCCAATTCTCTATTCACGCAACATCTATTCCTATACGTCTGACAAGGATTGCTGGAGAGAGATGAGGTACAGTATTAATTCAAGGATAAGGAGGTCAATTGCAACATCTCCACAAGTAGATTCAGCCATCCGAGTGGAAACAGACCTTGCTATATATATGGATCAATACTGGTCGAGAAGTTACCTTCAGGGCCAAGAATAATTATGTTGAACTTCACTTTAATCTAATTCAGATTGGTTTATCACCGTTAAAGACAAAGCAATTGTTGAAATATTGTCTGCTAGATGTTTATGGACTGATGGGTTTCAGAGACTATTCTCTTTTCCTCTGGGCTTGGGGTTTCTGTTTTATTAGTCAACCTCCTGGTGTTATGTCAGTCACCTGCCTGTTATGTAATGTGGTTGTGGTTGGCATCCGTCTGTCCCGAAGGACAATGGGTGATGATGATCATCCTCGTACACCTGGGCGGAAGGTGTGGAGATCCTGTGATGCCCAGGTGTCAAGATCCCCCTCTCGGCCTCACCAGTATAGTCCAAAGGAAAGCTTATGAAGTAATATGTTTGGCACCAGCTTGGCTGCAGGAGCTGCCAGAAGGATGTTCGATGACGTCCAGCCACCTTAGGGGCTCCACTCCGGATTTACTCCAATAGCCTTCATCTCTCCCAAGGGTGCCCAGAAGGCAGTGGAGCTATTTATAATACTTACCCATATTTACATGCAATGTAGAATAATAATATTTCAGCACAATATGGGTTCATTTACTGCTATGGTGGGTGTTAATTTCCATAAGTAGGTGAGTTTGAACCCCCATATCTGCTTTCTCAATAGACTATGATATTGCTCCTTTTCAAAAAACTTCCTAATTTTATTTTAAAGAATTTTGTTCCTTTTGTTTCCACATTTGGTGGAGGAATCCACATTCTGATCAACTGAAATCCATTCTCTGACATTTAATCTAAGTAGCACCAGTTAGTAAACAAACTAGTGTCCTAGTGCAATCACAACAACTTGGAGCTGAATGCCCTCAAAACCATGGAGATGCATATCAACTTCAGGAGAAGCGTTTCTTCTCTCCAACCACTCATCAACAACTCTACTGCTAGCGCCATTTTGATATTCAGGTTCCTGGGCTTTATTATTTCTCAGGACCTCATATGGGAGAACCATATCTCCTTCATTAACAAAAAGGCTCGGCAGAGGATGTACTTCTTGTGGCAGCTGGCAAAATACCATCTCATCCGGAACAGACTGGTGTAATTCTACACTGCAATCAGAGACAGCATTCTCACATCAGCTATTACTCACTGCATCCTCTCACAATACAGCCAGCTGTCAGGTCATTGTCTGCAGTCTAACATCACTGCATGCCTTGTATGTGTCCAGGACAAAGAAGTGGGCAGGAAAAATCATTGCAGACACTACCACCCAGCAAACTACATTTTCCCAAAGCTCCCTGCTGGAAAGCACAATAGGGCTATTAAAACCAAAAAAAACATCATGCCATTTAAAACATTTCTTTCCGCAGGCAGTTAGTCTGCTCAACAATTCTAGTTAGCCACTCCCTCCCTTCTCTCTACGTATTACCTCAGTCACTGTAGTGCATTGTTCACACTTTATAAACCACTTTATATAATGCTGTTTACATTGTAAATGCATGTTAGAATTTATGTATTTATGCACATTTTATTCCATATTTGTACCTAACCTCTAAGTTTATTTTATATAATTCGTATTCTTAAAATTGTTGAATATTTCTGTTTTTGTTGCGCGTCATGGCAACGTATCACAGCAAATTTGTAATACATGTAAATGTATAAGCTGAATAAAGTTGATCCTTGATCCTTAAACTTTCACCATTCTCTTTCCCCAAATACCAACTGTGTTGCCTTTTAAATGATGCTTCAGACTCTACTACCCCAGGCAATGGTGGTAAATTCTTTGTGTAGACCTATGCATTGAAATATTGTCTTTACCATCCTAATGATCAGTCTAGACTTTTGCTCTTGTCTAACCTTGGCAAACGCCTTCGCCAGATCACCTCAAATGAGCCTAAATCACTGGCTATGTAGAGTGGGGGTGGAGGAGCAGGAAGGGATAATGTGGTGGTGATGGTAATGTATATAGGTCTGTCTAAATGAGACCTTAGGTTAAGTAAGTTCTTTTCCCTTGTTGAGCATAAATTACCTAGAAATAATGAACAACATGGGAGAGAGTCTCAGAGTCATACTGTCACACATGTATAAACATTCAGCCCACTTTTAAGTATCTATTTATACTATCGCTATTTACCGGCACTTGTTCTCTCGCTTCTATCAATAATAATAATAATCAAGAATTCACATTCTCTTATTTGTTTCTCTTGTTTGTGATTGGATTACTTCACATTCTATTACCTTTAAAATCTGATCTCCTATCTGGATTCCCTGTTTGGCAGCAGGACTGTCTTCGAGAACCCGAGAAACGAATATTCCAACGTCGTTGCCTCCGGCCAGCTGCAAGCCAACATTGGCATCCTTCACAAACCTCACAACCTTCATGGCTGGGCTGTAACTAAGTATAGAAAAACCCAGTCAGTGAGCACAAAGTGATTCTTTCCTTCTGAATATCTGGCTAAAAAAAAGTTCTGTCCTCTATACTATTATTACACAAGGTTACAGGAGGCAAGTGAAAGGCTGGGCCATTGAAAGGACTAATCTTGAGTTCCTCTGGATAGACAAGTGGCAACCCTGACCCCTGCATACTTGCTTTTAATTTAGAGAGTTACAACTTAAGCTTGGACTCCAGCAGCTGCTTTTGATGGTTCAGTGTAGATGCCAGATTCATTGGTCCTTCTGTTGTTGCTAGATGTAACCCAAAGGGCACAGACAGAACCAAAGCTCTTGCAGGACTGGTTATGAATTATGCCTTTGAAAACATTGACTATGCGTCGATGTTGATTACCAGGACTTCTACCAGAATGAATGGAACAAGAAAAAACTTTGGATGGATTGAATGTATGAACGGAAAAGGTGGATAGACAGGAAGAAAGGCAATGCCTAGATCACATCAAAGCCCCAATCGCCCTGACAAAATGGTTAGTCTAAAGGAGAAATTATTTCACTTTATTCTATCATCACATTAGCAACTTTTTTATGTTGGCTTGCTCTTGAACTGACAATAAGAAAAACCATTTTCTTTTCTCCTGTCTCCTAAGATCAGAGGATGCCAGGCTCCCCGACTACACTCTGCTGCCATGGTCAGACAGCATCTTAAGGAGAAAGACGGAAATAACGGGTAAAAGAAGCAAACTTGGATGTTCTTACAAAACCAGCAGCTCTCTGAAACATAATAGTAAATTAAATAAATCAACATCCAGTGAATCACATGTAACTTCAGTAGTCCATTAGTTTCATTATTGCCTTAAGCTTACCCAACATTATACTCATCTGGTGGTCTTCTGTTTGATGCCTTTACAGGGACAGCATATGTTGCATCCCCGATGTCTGAATTTTGAAAAAAATAAATAAAACAGCTATATTGAAAACCAATGACTAGTAAGTAAACAAAATGACACTCTGCTGTACAACATATCCCCTGCACAGAGCAACTCACCTCTCCCTGCAGTATACAACCCATCTCCCCCAGCACTGTACAACCCATCTCCCCCGAAACTGGACAACCCATCTCCCCTTGCACTCTACAACCCACCTCCCCCTGCACTCTACAACCCATCTCCCCCAGCACTGTACAACCCACCTCCCCCCGCACTCTACAACCCATCTCCCCCAGCACTGTACAACCCATCTCCCCCGAAACTGGACAACCCATCTCCCCTTGCACTCTACAACCCACCTCCCCCTGCACTCTACAACCCATCTCCCCCAGCACTGTACAACCCACCTCCCCCCGCACTCTACAACCCATCTCCCCCTGCACTCTACAACCCACCTCCCCCCGCACTCTACAACCCATCTCCCCCTGCACTCTACAACCCATCACCCCCTGCACTCTACAACCCATCTCCCCCTGCACTCTACAACCCACCTCCCCCCGCACTCTACAACCCATCTCCCCCGGTACTCTACAACCCATCTCCCCCTGCACTCTACAACCCATCTCCCCCAGCACTGTACAACCCATCTCCCCCAGCACTGTACAACCCACCTCCCCCCGCACTCTACAACCCATCTCCCCCAGCACTGTACAACCCATCACCCCCTGCACTCTACAACCCATCACCCCCTGCACTCTACAACCCATCACCCCCTGCACTCTACAACCCATCTCCCCCTGCACTCTACAACCCATCTCCCCCTGCATTCTACAACCCATCTCCCCCTGCACTCTACAACCCATCTCCCCCTGCACTCTACAACCCACCTCCCCCCGCACTCTACAACCCATCTCCCCCAGCACTGTACAACCCATCACCCCCTGCACTCTACAACCCATCTCCCCCTGCACTCTACAACCCATCTCCCCCTGCACTCTACAACCCATCTCCCCCTGCATTCTACAACCCATCTCCCTCTGCACTCTACAACCCATCTCCCCCTGCACTCTACAACCCACCTCCCCCCGCACTCTACAACCCATCTCCCCCTGCATTCTACAACCCATCTCCCCCTGAACTGGACAACCCATCTCCCCCTGCACTCTACAACCCATCTCCCCCAGCACTGGACAACCCATCTCCCCCTGCTCTCTACAACCCATCTCCTCCTGCACTCTACAACCCATCACCCCCTGCACTCTACAACCCACCTCCCCCTGAACTGGACAACTCATCTCCGCCCTGCACTCTACAACCCATCTCTCCCCGCACTCTACAACCTATCTCCCCCTGCACTCTACAACCCATCTCCCCCTGCACTCTACAACCCATCTCCCCCTGCACTCTACAACCCACCCCCCCTGAACACTACAACCCATCACCCCCTGCACTCTACAACCCATCTCCCCCTGCACTCTAGAACCCATCTCCCCCTGCACTCTAGAACCCATCTCCCCCTGCACTCTACAACCCATCACCCCCTGAACTCTACAACCCATCTCCCCCTGTACTCTACAACCCATCTCCCCTGTACTCTACAACCCATCTCCCCCTGTTCTCTACAACCCATCTCCCCTGCACTCTACAACCCATCTCCCCCTGCACTCTACAACGCATCTCCCCCTGCACTCTACAACGCATCTCTCCCTGCACTCTACAACCCATCTCCCCCTGCACTCTACAACCCACCACCCCCTGCACTCTACAACCCATCTCCCCCCGCACTCTACAACCCATCTCCCCCAGCACTGTGCAACCCATCTCCCCCCGAACTGGACAACCCATCTCCCCCTGCTCTCTACAACCCATCTCCCCCAGCACTGTACAACCTATCTCCCCCTGCACTCTACAACCCATCTCCCCCTGCACTCTACAACCCACCTCCCCCCGCACTCTACAACCCATCTCCCCTGCACTCTACAACCCATCTCCCCCTGCATTCTACAACCCATCTCCCCCTGAACTGGACAACCCATCTCCCCCTGAACTGGACAACCCATCTCCCCCTGCACTCTACAACCCATCTCCCCCTGCACTCTACAACCCATCCCTCTGCACTCTACAACCCATCTCCCCCTGCACTCTGCAACCCATCTCCCCCTGCACTGTACAACCTATCTCCCCCTGCACTGTACATCCCATCTCCCCCTGCACTCTACAACCCATCTCCCCCTTCACTCTATAACCCATCTCCCCCTGCACTCTACAACCCATCTCCCCCTGAACTGTACATCCATCTCTCTCTGCACTCTACAATTCATCTCCCCCCACACTCTACAACGCATCTCCCCCTGCACTCTACAACCCACCTCCCCCTGCACTCTACAACCCATCTCCCCCTGCACTCTACAACCCATCTCCCCCTGCACTCTACAACCCATCTCCCCCTGAACTGGACAACCCATCCCCCTTGCACTCTACAACCCATCTCCCCTGCACTCTACAACCCATCTCTCTCTGCACTCTACAACCCATCTCCCCCTGCACTCTACAACCCATCTCCCCCCGCACTCTACAACCCATCTCCCCCAGCACTGTACAACCCATCTCCCCCTGCACTCTACAACCCATCTCCCCCTGCACTCTACAACCCATCTCTCTCTGCTTTGGACAACCCATCTCTCTCTGCACTGGACAACTCATCTCTCCCTGCACTGTATTATCCATCTTTTCCCTGCTCTTCGGAAGTTTTAACACAGACTGCAATCTATATTGGCGGTTGTGTAGGTGTGTGTGGTGCAACAAGCAGTACTACTGTCACTTTGTTCCTGCAACTGGAAGCAGCCTGACCTTCAGCTTGTGTCAAGTTTGCATTTTTGCCCTGTGTCCCTGTGGATTTCCTTGGGGTCCTCTGATTTCTTCCCGGAGTCTAACAATATGCTGGTTGGCAGGTTCATTGGACATTGTAAGTTGCCTCTGGTTTAGATGACTGGGGCACTGACGGATTCTGGCAATAAACTGGAGGAATGAGAATGAAGGGATTGCTTTGAGAACTCGACAGATTCAGTGGGCTGAATGGCCTTCTCATAAGAAAATATTGAAACATCTCATATTCCTGTATCTATTCATTACTTCTGCATATGCAGTATAATTTTTGCTTACTACTTAGTTTCTGTGTCAACCGATAGAAACATTCTCTCCTTCCTCACCGCTCTTGTGTGAAGGACCTTATGCTCCTCTTCCAGTTGTCTCCCTTCCGTTTAATCCTTTCATTGTGTTGGATCACTCAGCCCCCGGAGAGGATGGAATTAAATCAGGGCAGGCTGTCTTTGGGAGCTGCAGATAGTTACTGGAGCTATCTCCTCATGTCAAGTTTGCACCTCTTAGACAGTCATCCCTTCTCACTTCCTGAACAGCACATTTACTGGCTAAAAGCTTCCATCAGCTCGAGGGCTTCTGATAAATGATGCTCTCAAATCCACCCATTAATCACAAATTATCATCTCTAAGCCAAACTCATTCACTGCTGTGAAATATAATTATTCACTTCAATCAGCAAGAATCAAAATAGTTCAGTTGAACCTACTCACTCACAATGAACTGGTTACCTATTAGTGCTCACCATAATGGGGTGTAGGGGTTACAGGACTGAAACCCATCTCTGTCACTGGGTTTTTGATTGGTGTGAGGCTGGAAATAAGAATGGAAAACAAGAGTCATCTCTGGTCAACACCAAATCTCTGAACAACAGCAAAATCGAATGATTCAGACCTCTATATGCATCGAAGTGGATGAAAATTAACAAATGAATGATGAATAAATTGATTTAAAAGGGATGGAGACAGAAAGCAGGAAGCTTCTGACTAATTGGGCTATATCTGTTGTAGGGAAAATGCTGGAATTTATTATTAAAGATACTACAGCAGAGCATGTTGAAAAATTTGAAGTATCAGGTCAATATAGTTTTTTTTAAAAAGAGAATTATGTTTGGCCAATTTATATGGAATTCCTTGAAGCAGCAACCTATCTCCCCCTGCACTGAACAACCCATCTCCCCCTGCACTGTACAACCCATCTCCCCCTGCACTGTACAACCCACCTCTCCCCGCACTCTACAACCCATCTCCCCCTTCACTCTACAACCCATCTCCCCCTGCACTCTACAACCCACCTCCCCCTGCGCTCTACAACCCATCTCCCCTGCACTCTACAACCCATCTTCCCTGAACTGGACAACCCATCTTCCCCTGAACTGGACAACCCATCTTCCCCTGCACTCTACAACCCATCTTCCCCTGCACTCTACAAACCGTCTCCCCCTGCACTCTACAACCCACCTCCCCTGCACTCTACAACACATCTCCCCCGCACTCTACAACCCATCTCCCCCTTCACTCTACAACCCATCTCTCCCTGCACTCTACAACCCATCTCCCCCTTCACTCTACAACCCATCTCCCCCTGCACTCTACAACCCATCTCCCCCTGCACTCTACAACCCATCTCCCCCTGCACTCTACAACCCATCTCCCCCTGCACTCTACAACCCATCCCCCCTGAACTGAACAACCCATCTCCCCCTGCACTCTACAACCCATCTCTCCCCTGCGCTCTACAACCCATCTCCCCTGCACTCTACAACCCATCTTCCCTGAACTGGACAACCCATCTTCCCCTGCACTCTACAACCCGTCTCCCCCTGCACTCTACAACCCACCTCCCCCTGCACTATACAACCCATCTCCCCTGCACTCTACAACCCATCTCCCCCGCACTCTACAACCCATCTCCCCCTTCACTCTACAACCCATCTCTCCTTGCACTCTACAACCCATCTCCCCCTGCACTCTACAACCCACCCCCCCTGAACTCTACAACCCATCTCCCCGTGCACTCTACAACCCATCTCCCCCTGCACTCTACAACCCATCCCCCCCTGCACTCTACAACCCATCTCCCCCCGCACTCTACAACCCATCTCCCCCTGCACTCTACAACCCATCTCCCCCTGCACTCTACAACCCATCCCCCCCTGAACTCTACAACCCATCTCTCCCTGCACTTTACTATCTGTGGCGAAAGACGGAAAACTGGGGATGCACTAAGATTTCAATAAGGCATTTGATAAGATGATGCATGAAAGGTGATTACAGAAAATAAAATTTCACAGGGTAGGGGCTACCGTGTGGAGCTGGTAGATGGCGCAGTTAACAGGAAAGAGAAAGTAGGTTTTTTTTAGCTAAAGGATTTAACAAATGTGTGCTACAAAGATCAGTCCTGGGACTTTAACTTTTTACAGTTTATATACTGTACATGACCTGGATGAAGGCATTGAAGACGTGGTTGTTAAATTACCTGGCGACACTAAGAAATAGGAATATACTTGGTGAAGAGAACATAAGGTGATGATAAAGGGGTAAAGATGGGATGGATGAATGGGCACAGATGTGCCAAATGTGGGAAAGTATGAAGTTTTCATTTTGCCAGGAAAAATAATAATGAAGCTTATTATCTAACTTTTTAAAGATTTCAGGGCTTTGATATGCAGAGGGATCCAGTGTCCTAGTACATGAATCGCAAAATCCTAGCATTCAGGTACAACAAGTAATAAGGCAAACCCACAGAATGTTACTGTTCATTGTGAGGGTGTTGTATACAAATTTGGAGATGTTTTCCTTCAACTATATAGGACACTGGTGAGACCATACCTGGAGTAAATATCCTGAAGTGATCACCCTGTTTAAGGAAGCTTGATAATACGTTGTAAGCAGTCCGAAAGAAGTATACTAGACCAATACCTGGAACAGATGACTAGTCTCATCAGGAAAGGTTGGACAGGCTACGTAAATTTTCCTCTGCTGCAGTTTAGAAGAAAAAAATGGTGTATGCAGATATCATGGTTTCTCTTGTGAAAGAATCTGGAAAAAGGGGGTCTCAGTTTAAAAAGAGAGAGAAGAGGAAATCTTTTCCATTCAGAGGGTCACAACGTTTTAGGAATGAAGGAGGTCCTGTCGTGAGTTTCTGCTGGCCTCTTCTCCTTTAGCTTCTCAGTGACGTGTGGAAGCATTAATGATCCTCAAAAGGAATATAATGGAAAATGAATCTATTATCTGCTCATTAGTTAATAAGTATCTATCTCCCTTCATTGTGCCCTATAACTTGGTCACTACCTCCATTACTATGGCCTATCATGTACCTATTATTTCCCATTGCTCTGCCTACCTTTCACTGGTCTTCATTTTGTTGGCTGGATCTGGCTCAACGTTGGGGGCTGAATCTGATTGTTCAGGCTCCAGATCTGAAATATCTGGTGCAGAGGGTGTAGATAGTCAGAACAGTTTGAGATTTAAAACTTTTCATTCATTCATTTTTCTGCGAAAAATCATACATTGTTCATTTTAGCCAAAAGGCACCACAAACGGAAATGGAAGCGGAATTAAGATGGCGCTAAACGACGACTCCTTTGCTTGCATCTTCGGAAACAGCTGTAACTCCATCGTTAATAGTTTTCCCTTTCAGGGTCCTTTTGAAGATCCTGACCTGGAGTTACACGCTGACTTCGGTTCTTTGTGGGAATGGGACCCGTTCTCGGGGTTTCAGGACCAGCCAGTGTTTGGCACGCCAAGGGGTCAGCCTGAGAGTCTCGATCGTGTTCGGAAGCCTAAGATCTCGGGGCTCTGGAGCCAGCTGGATCGAGGGTGGGCGTCACGGCAGGAGCCTTGTGTGTCGTTGGGAAGGCCAGAAAATCTTTCGCTGTAGGCCCGAAGACCCAAGATCTTTGTGATCTTCGGGCACAGAGCTCATAAAAAGTGACGAAACGGACTTTTTAATGTCATAAACCAGTGGGTTGTTGTTATGTCTCCTGCTCGCAGTGAAAACGGGGGACCTCATGAGGGAGAGAGAGAACGGGTGGGTTGCTGAATGCCAGACGAATTGCGATAGTCTTTGGGGTAACTGCAAGGTGTGTGTCTCTGCTATTGCTTAGCTCACGCTTGTACTCGGTAGCGGGTGCACTTTTTGTTTTACCGGTGGGGGTAGGGGGGATTGTTGCTCACTGCCGCATACGCACGGAAGGGGGAAGCTGGGGGGGGGACTTTGGGGTTCTCATGTTTAACTGTCATTTATTCTTTGGGGCACTTCTCCGTTTTCGTGGATGTTTTGCAAAGAAAAAGTATTTCAGGACGCATATTGTAAACATTTCTCTGACAGTAAATTGAACCTTTGAACCTTTGATACAGGCAATGCGGTTTTTTGAACCGAGTTTCTAATTTGGAAACTAGACATCTAAAGCCTTGTCCCACTTTGTTGTATTTATTACACCCACACCAGGGGGTGATGCTGCTCAGTTTAAGATGTTGACAAACCACACTGTAATATGGACATACTGGACGTTTATTCGCCTTACTCTGTCCAGAGGTTTTGTGGAGGTGATAGTCCATTTACTTTAGATTGGGCCTGAATGTTCCTCAAACACATCATACATTTGCTTCTACAATGCCATATACACACATAGGTACTTGAGAAATTTATAATGAGACATAATTAAGAAGAGAAAAGCAAAACAAGCAAAGACGGAGAGGAACTAGGAAGACCACACAAACCGAAAGTAAGGTATTTAAATTCTAGTTGGAAGATCAACAGAATCTTGGAGAAATTTATAAAAAGACAAGATCCTCATTTTCTTTATTCCATCAAATGCTGCCAATCTTCTGCCAAAGTTCAGCAGGAATTGGCATGGAAGTTCCATCAAACAATATTTATTTGAATCTCAGAATAGATTTATTACTGTAATATAAGAGTATGAAGTGAAAACTACAATAAAAGGAAACAGAATTTTCCTTGTACCTGCTGGCAGTGAGACAGTACATTGAGAAGGTGATAAAATAATAACTTGGTCTCTTACCTTCCAATCCAGAGCTGTTTTCTTCACTGTCCTCCAGGTCTGGGATGTTGACCAGAAACTGTTCGTTATCCCGAAGAACCACCAGCTTCAGCTTTCCCTCCGATCTCTCAATTAATGACCTTGTATCTTCTAGAGATATATTCTCTGTCACTATACCATTAATCTGCCAAACACAGAAAGTGACCTTCGACTTCCAACATGAAGAACAGCCACCATTTAAGGTAACCTAAGAAAATGGGCCATCAGGCTTAACAAGACATTCCATCTTTAGATTGACTTTAGATTCATTTACTGATCATGCCAAACATCCCTAGATACAGCAACATCCAATTTCCACTTAAGACCATCTCTGAGATTCAATGGTCTGTATTTTGTCAGGTTTTACCATTAGTAAATTAGTAGTATTAATCAATATAATTAGAGTCATAGACCAAGGGGTTCTTTGACCCCAGTTTATGAACCCTTGGTTTAGAGGGGACTACCTCAGATGGGAATCTTGGTTGGCATGAAACAGTTGGGCCTAAGGACCATCTCCATAAACTGGGGTTAAAGGGCCCCTTGGTTAATGGTAGGGCTCCATAGCATAAAAACGATTGGGAACCTCTGCTCTGTGGCTTCCCTTTCCATAGTTAGGAAGTTTTAGATACCAGCAATTATATCTAACATGGAAAACCTGAACTTTCTGTCAAATTCTTGCTGTTGAGTCTTGTACTTTCTCACTTGTCTCTAAACAAAGTTCATATTTTTGTATTTCCTATTTGGCCCATCAAGTTATGCTAACTTACAAATCAGTCCCATCCCACAACTAATTTTCTCTGTGACTACATTCTAATCACTCCCCCCACTAGATTGAATCACTCACCTACATACTCGAGGCCAATTAATCTACTAAACCATGTGTCTTTGGAAATGGGAGTGCACGAAATCCATAAGACCATAAGATATAGGAGCAGAAGTAGGCCATTCAGCCCATCGAGTCTGCTTTGCCATATAACAATGGGCTGATCCAATTCTTCCAGTCATCCCCACTCCCCTGCCTTCTCCGCATACCCTTTGAAACCCATGCGAATACTGTGTGCAAGCTCTACACGGGCATCATCAGAAGTCATTGAAGTTGTGAGGTACCAGATGTATCGCTAACATCATAAAGTAACAAACTTTCTGGAGCCTCCTAGTTCTTAATATGGGAAAGCTGTTTACGATCATGAAGTTAAGAAAAAGTAATTAACAAAATTGTCCCTTTCTCTCCTGCAGATGCTGCTTTCCCTGCTGTGTTCCTCCAGCAGGTTGTTTGTTGCTCCAGATTGAGCATCTGTAGCATCTTTAATTATTTCTGTTGTAAGATGATCTGTATTCCATTATCTTTAAATATTTCTAGGTGATTTAATTTTCATTTTGTTTCAATAACTTTTTACAAGTTAAGTTATTTGTTTAATATTACCACTTTTTGAAAACTTCTTAAAGTCAGGGACTTGTGTCTGAAATAATGGATGAGTATATTTTTGTTATTTTCTCTTTTTATTCCCCATCCTCCAGCAGTCCTGCTTCCTGCCATGGGAGGTAATTAATTTGCAAGAATTTCATGGTAATCTTGAACCAAAGGAGAGAAATGAGGATTATTTATCAAATAATGTTGAAGGGCACTGATCTCACAATGTTAGTGTGGAACTGCATTTGCAAAAAAAAACTACAGAGAACTGATTCTAAAATTTCTGTCTTCTCTCTATACTGTCTGTGAGTAGACCCACAACATTACACCCTTGGATTCTAGAGCTGGGCTTTCTATAAGCAAATCTTCCCACTTGTAATGTGGTACTGCTAAATCCTTCAATGGACTTAGATCTTTGTTGGTGATGTCAAATACAATTGATCGGCTTCATTAATTAACAGATCTGCAGACTTTGAAAGTAAATATCTCTTACCTTCAGTATGATGTCTCCCTCTTGTAAGACCCCTTCTTTTGAGGCAAGACCACTTGATGTCATGTGCTTAATGAAAATTTGACTTCCCAACCTCAGTCCATATTCTGTACGGCAAAATGTTGCACAAAAGAAAAAAATAAAGAAACTATTCAGAAATGATGATAACCCAGGAATGGTTAACGATGGGAATTTCACATATTCTGATTTAAAATAATAAATATACAGTCAATTATTCTTTTGACAAAGGTAAATTATCAAAAGCAGTGATGTGTTAGCATCAGAAACATATGACCACATTACTGTTGTACATTTTAACCTCACTGATCAAGGCTCATTTGGACACTTCCGCTGCAGTTCACATTTGGCTATAGACCGATAAAGTCAGAGTACTCTAGCACAGAAATAGGCCCCTTGGTATTTCTGGTCCATGACAATCTGATCTTCTGTCTGGTCCTATCTACCTGAAGCTGAACCATATTCCTCTAAACTACTACCTATCCAAGCCTTAATGTTACAAATGTTATCTTAAATGTTACTGTTGGGTGGGGCATAGGAGGATGATGGGCCTAACAGTGCCTCCTTTGCTTGCACCTTCAGAAACAGCTCTATTTCTATTTTGATATTTCTTTTTTCCCCTCTCAAGGTTCTTTTGAAGAACCTGACCTGGAGTTACATGCTGACTTTTGTGCTTTGCGGAAGTGGGGCCTCACAACCGGCCGCTTTTTGATATGCCAAGGATGTAGCCTGGAAGATAAGCGTGCCTTCAGGGTGCCGGATTTTCATGGCTACAGAGGCGGTGGGGTTCAAGGCTGGTGCCCCTGCCTGATGTGGTGGAAGTGCACGGAAGATCGAAAGCAGTGAGCTGGCTGCTGGCTGTGTGCCCAGGGACACGAGTTCTTTGGGCACAGAGCTCGGAAAAAGCGACACTACAGACTTGTAACATCATAAATCAGCAAGTTGTTTTGCTATGTCTCCCCTCTCGCTGTGAAACGGGGACCTCTCTTTTTCCGGTATTAGGGAGAGACAGAGCCTGTGGCATGTTGAATTACCATGTGAACGAGTAGTCTTTCGGGTACTGGAAGTCTGTGTCTTTATCGATGCTTTTCTGTACGCCTGAGTGCTCAGTGGGGGGTGCCAATGCTTTTTGCTGGGGGGGAGGGGGGGTCATTGCTTTGTTGCTGCTTACGCGTTGGGGGGAGGTGGGGGGCTTTTGGGTTCTAACATTTAACTGTTATTCATTCTTCGGGGCACTCCTCTGCTTTCTTGGATATTTGCGAAGAAAAAGAATTGCAGGATGTATATTATATACATTTATCTGACATTAAATGTACCTATTGAAACTATTGATCATTCACCTAGTTCTGCTGGCAGCTTCTTCCACACATGCACCACGGTCTGAATGAAGGAAGTTTCCCTTCAGATTCTGTTTAATTATTTCACCTTTCACCTCAAACTTATGACCAGTTCTGGTTTCAGCCAGCTTGAGGGAAAAAAGCCTGCATGCATATACCACACCTACACACCTCATTATTTTGTTTCCCTCTATATTACAATCTTAATAAATGCAAAATGACACTAGCGTATTGCCTGGGCTGCTCATACATTGGGGAGAATGGAGGGAGAAGAGAATGTGTGAGAGAGGGGGAAATGAAGGGAAAGGAACAGAAGAAAACAGGAAAGAAGAAAGGACAGATGGTGAACAAGAGAACAACTAAACAATGAAATCAGAGACTTGGAAGACCAAATCTTAAGAAGGAAAAAGAAGTAAAGTCACAAATAAGACTGTAGATATGACACTGAGCACTAACCCAAAAGACAGAAATCTAAAAATCCTCAAAGTGTATGAATGTGGATTTCCAGAGTCGGAACATTTGCCTTCTCATTGGTGGAGTCGCTAGCATAAAATCCATGTAATGTGACCAGACTGGAAACTCTCCTACAGCCATTTTGAGGACAGTTCAGCCTACATTCCTGATGCGGGTGGAGAGACAACCTGCCAAAGAGATGGACTCACTTTACTATCAAACTCGTTTGTTGCGAGTTACATCAATTATTTCAGTTTACCTCTGCGGGGAACTGACAGTACAACCATTGCCTGCTGCAACAGATCAGGGCCGTGACTAGGAGGCAGCAAAAAAAATTCACAGAAAGACGTCTTTGAACATTTATCAGGGCAGATGGTGTGATGTGGGAATGCCTTACTTCTGGAAGTGAGCACTTCACAGAAGAACTGTAGATCGGCTGCTTAAATATTCAATAGCTATACCAGGATTTTGCATTCTCTTATGCTTGGGTACCAGCCAGTGTACTTTCACCATCTCAAATTCAGTAACAAACTTTGTTTGGAACTCTGTCTTCGTAATTTTACCTAAATGCCATCTATTGTCCTTACTTTTTCCCTATTGCTGTCATAATTGATGCTTACCAGTCATTGACCGTTAAAACTAGATACCTACTGTTCTCTGTTCCCATTGCAGCTTCAGCAGGATTTTAAATATCACCTCCAAAGATCTATTTGCACATTAATCCTGGTTCTGGCTGACTCCAAGTTAGAATTATGACCAGAGGTTCACAGCTTCTCTGCTACCACTTACTGAGGTGTACATCCCAAATGGCTCCACTTCCACAGTGACATTCTCATCCAACACCCCCACACCCCCCTTGGTTCCTCCAACCCATTCTACTGGATATTCTGCTTACCTTCCTCAGCTACTTGACTTTCTGTCTTTTGCACTTTATCACTGCATAATGCCCACAGTGGGTGGCACACCAGAGGGACATCCCCAGCTTTAATTCACTCACCCCTTTCGATAAAAAGGTTGGCTATTACACCAATGGCAATTCAGCACCAATAATTATAAGACCATAAGATATAGGAGCAGAAGTAGGCCATTCGGCCCATCGAGTCTGCTCTGCCAATCATAGGCTGATCCAATTATGTCAGTCATCCCCATTCCCCTGCTTTCAATTCAGGCATGCCAGGAGTCACATTCATGTCCCAACAACAACGGAACTGTAGTGGAGCGTGTATCAAGCTTCAAATTCTTTGGTGTCCACATTTCCGAGGATCTCACCTGGTCCCTGAACTCCTCCATTCTGATAAAAAAAAGGCGCAACAGCACCTTTATTTCCTGTGAAGCTCAGAAAAAGCTCACCTCTGTCCCAGGATACCGACAGACTTTTACCATTGAGAGCATACTCACCAACTGCATCTCAGTGTGGTATGGCAATTGTCCCATATTGGACCACAAAGCACTCCAGCATGTGGTGAAAACTGCCCAGCGGATTATCGGCACCCAATTGCCCACCATTGAGAACATCTACTATAAACGCTGCCTGGGCAGGGCGAGAAACATTATCAGGGATGCATCTCACCCTAACCATGGACTTTTTACTCTCCTCCCATCAGGTAGGTGCTACAGGAGCCTCCACTCCCGCACCAGCAGACACAGGAAGAGCTTCTTCCCTAAGGCTGTGACCCTGCTGAACCTCACATCACAACGCTAAGCAGTATTGCATCCGTATTGTACTGTCTCAGTACTTTTATATTTGTGTGCTGTAGCACTTGTTTTATTCGCAGTTATTTTGTAAATAACACTATTCTTTGCATTTCTGGTCAGATGCTAAATGCATTTTATTGGCTTTGTATCTGTACTCGGCACAATGACAATAAAGTTGAATCTAATCTAATGTAATCATACCCTTTGATGCCCTGGCTAATCAAGAACCTATCTATCTCTGCCTTAAATACACCCAGTGACGTGGCTCTATCAGAGGGCTATAGTACAATGCAGGTGCAGTTTAAAGTGTGAATACTTCCAGGTCTTTAAAAAAAATCAGTAACTTAACCTTTGAAATTGCCCCTATTTAGAATTAGAAATCAGGTTTATTATCATTTACATTCTTAGTGGCCACTTTACTAGGAACAGCAGTGGTCTTCTCTTCCTGTAGCCCATCCCCTTCAAGGTTCGACCTCTAATGCCAGAAACGTACTGGAATCTGGCAGAAATCTCTCTCACCTTCTTTATTGTTATTTTTAATGAGGAAGCTCTTGATAGGTTTCTTCAGGGCAGGTTGGTGAGTGTTGTCATCGTGGCTCCAGGCTGGGCTGCCTTCTCTCCTATACTCCCTGTCATTGTGGTTATGGTTGTTGTGTTGATGGTTGTAATTCCTTGAGGGACTAGGGCTTCGATCATAACTCCTTGAGGGACTTGGACTTCGATTGTAGCTGTGGTCCCTGTCGGAGTACTGGTCCTGATCACTGTGTTGATAGTCCTCATGGTACAAATTTTGGTTCTGAATCCTTCGTAAATTCCTGTCAGCTGGATCATAGTCCTCATCCTCATCAGAGGCATCATCATGTGCATAGTCTGATTGATTTGAATGGTTTGAATAGAAGGATCCTCCTGGTGGTGCTGAATTAGTCACAGGGATCTGTACTTTACGAGGCCTCTTCACTGTCTTAAAAAGTAGGACATAGCTATTAGTTAGCATGAGTTCTCTCAGCATTTGGTTCAAACAACCACATTGATTATCCAAAACCAATTAGCAAGACATTAAAGAATGAAAATGTTAGGAGTCAGAACAAAGGTATTCCTGAATCTTTTATAATAGAGTTGCGAAATGAGTTATCAGGCAAGATTATTTTTGTGACTGGAATAAACTGGATCTCAGGATTAGATGCATTTTTGAGACAGACATGGGAAGGTCAAATTGCACAATAGTGTGTTGCAGTAGGTGTGGACGGGAGAACTGTTGCTTCACTGTTGTAGCCTCCCCAGTCCTTTGACCCACAATCCTCAACCTATTTACAATTTATTCCCACAGTGCATTGGCCCAATTCTTAATCTACAACTCTTCCCATTCCTTAGACCATATCTTCACTGCTAATCCTTGGCTTACTATGACTCCCAGTGCTGGTGCTCAGTGCTAATCTCACTCTGCCTGATCGGTGGCTCTTAATTTCAACCCCACAGGTCCTTGGCTCTGATTATCCATCCTCAACACAATCCCAATCCATCCAGATAATTTCCCTAAATACAACTTCTAAATCACCAAGTGAAGGTTCCAATTGGACCTAAAGACAGCAGCACCTCCCTCCCTTCCTCATCGCAGACTAAAGCCTCAGGACAACTGATATTTATAGTGAGGTGTCTGCGACCGCACCACGGTGTCTATTGACACACTTATTGTGTGTCCCTCTCAGGTGGAATTAAAAGATCCCGAAGCACTATTCAGGATAGCTCTGGTGTCCGGGATAGAATTATCATTTAATCAACACTTAAGTAGTCACCTCTATCATTGGTCTATGTGGGATCCTACCTGCTGTGTGTGAAATGCTGTCACGGTAGCGTAGTGTTTAGTGTGATGCTGTTACAGCTCGAGCTTTTGGATGCTCGGAGTTCAATTCCGGCGTCCCCTGTAAGAAAGTTTCTACATTCTTCCCATGTGCACATGGGTTTCCTCCCACAGTCCAAAGACATACCGGTTGGCAGGTTAATTGGTCATTGTAACTTGCCCTGTGATTAGACTAGGGTTAAATAAGTGGGGTGCTGGGCAGTGCAGCTCAGTGAGCCAGCACAAAAGAACATTAGCAATAGGAGCAGGAGTAGGCCATCTTTACATCAAGCCTGCTCCACCATTCAGTAAGATCATGGCTGATCTGGGCATGGACTCATCTCCACTTACCTGCCTTTTCCCCATACCCTTAATTCACCTACTCTGCAAAAATCGATCCAACCTGGTATTAAATATATTTACTGAGGTAGCCTACACTGCCTTATTGGGCAGAGAATTCCACTGATTCACCACCCTCTGGGAAAAGCAGTTCCTCCTCATCTCTGTCCTAAATCTACTCCCCCGAATCTTGAGGCTATGTCTCTTAGTTCTAGTCTCACCTATCAGTGGAAACAACTTTCCTACCTCTATCTTAACTATCCCTTCCATAATTTTATATGTTTGTGTAAGATCTCCTCTCATTCTTCTGAATTCCAGTGAATACAGTCCCAGATGACTCAATCTCTCCTCACTGTCTAACCCTCTCATCTCTGGAATTAGCCTGGAGAACCTCCTCTGCACTGTCTCCAAAGGCAGCATATCCTTCCTCAAGACAGGAGACCAGAACAGCACACAGTACTCTAGGTGTGTCCTCATCAGTGAAAGGGCCTGTTCTACGCTGTATCTCTAAATAAAATAATTAAACTAGCTGCTATATTTTCCTACAGTGAAACAGTGTCCACGTTGTGGCCGTACTTGAGTGGCTGTGAAGCATTATATTGATTTGAATATTTTTGCTCTTTTTTTCCCACTTATTTTCTTTAATTTGTTCTTTTGATGTGGTCAAAACAGGCATACCAGTATCTATTACCCATACCTGTTTCCCTGAGGGTGTTAACGCCCAACTACCTAGTTCAGACAATTAATCACTAAAGCACCATAGGTATGTCGCACCAAGTTATCGGTAGCTGGTCTGCCTCTGAAAAATCTCATAGTTCTGTCCTTGAGACATTCCAACAGCTGACATTTGCATTTTTTTCTGCAGAACAATCAGATCTATTGATTTCTTCCCACACTCTGCCATGGAAGAATTTCAATTCATAGCCTTATATCATTGTGACCCAGAGAAAACTCATATTGCAGAGACTCATTGAGTAGAGTAATCGCTCTGCCTCAGGACACACGAATTCTTTATCAGCACTCACTATGTTAGCAGACTTTCCAGAACTCTTCAGACACTGGATGGCATATGAAGAAAGTACATTTTCCATGGAAACGCCATTCACCATCACGATTCTGTCCTTTATCCTGAAAAGAGGGAACCATTCCGATTAAGCTGGAAAACATCCCTGGAGTGCAACACATCACATCATATCTTTGGGCTATTTCCTTCCACCAAACCTTTCCTCTCCTGACACCCCGATCGGGAAGCCAAATAGATTGAGGCGCATTCTGGTTATGAATACTTCCAGAAGGCAACACCCTGCACTCAGCTCAGTTTAGCTGGAACTTGATGGGGATGTGAAACAGATGGCTGATTTACAGTTCAGTGGAACTGTGTGTTATTGACTGCCCTTGCACAGTCCCATCATCTGCAAACCTGGACAGACGCACCTTAGAGCAGGAACCTGGGGTCAGTTCCTTCCCCTGAGGATGGTAGTAAAAGAAACACAGAGTTGACATATCTGGTGCTTTGCACAACCTGAAGATCCTCCCAACCTTTTTGGCTCCAACGAAGCAGTTATGAAGTCACTGTTGTAAAGCAGGACTACTGATGCCTATTTTTTGCTGTGCAAGCTCACACAATCACCAGTGCAATGACGATAAGGTACTCTGCTTTTTTGTTAGCTGAGAAATAAGCCAATTCACCAAGGAGTCTCCCCTGATAATCCTATAGGATCACAATAATCCTGTGGGAATTTTTTTATGTTGACCTGAGAGAGGTGAAATCCTCAGCTTAATACCTCATCTAATACATGAAATTTCCATCAATAAAGAATTCTTTCAGACTGTATTCATATGTCAGCCTAGATCTTTCTGCTTATGTCTTTGGAGTGGGACTCCCCACTTTTCTGCCCTAGAGGTGGAGTGCTACCAATCGGTGTACAGGTGACCTTACGGTGGCAAATATTGCTCTGATATTGCCGGGGAAAGGCCGCCAAAAAAAAGTTAAAGCTGGTACCACCCTGGCTTAAAATAGAATGCTGGAAATACTCATTAAGTCAGACAGTGTCTGTGGAAAATGTTGGTAATAGCTGGAGAATTAACACTTAAAGTCAATGTTAACATTAAGGATAGATCTTCCTTGTGTATTCTTTTTTGTATGTGATTCATGCAAGAGCACCATAACTGCCATCGTGAATGGAGACTTAATTTGCAATGGTTCTCTGTCTCATTTGATTATGTATAAACCAGGATTGTAGAGGGAAGGGACAGCCACCAACATTACTAACTTCCATCAGACCCCCAAACGCTAGTAAGGATGTGGTCTACAAATTACAAAGAGAGATAGAAACTGCATGCCAAAAAGACAACATTACAATTTTCATGGGGGATTTCAATATGCTGGTAGATTGGCAAAATCAGGCTGGTGCTGGATTTCAGGAGGAGGAGCTTCTAGGGAGATGACGAGATGGGTTTTTAGAGCAGCTCGTGCTTGAACCCACTGGGGGATCAGCTGTTCTGGATTGGGTGTTGTGCAGTGAACTAGAATAGATTAGAGAGCTCAAAGTAGAAGAACCCTAAGGAGAAAGTGATTATAATATTGAATTCACCCTGAAATTTGAGAAGGAGAAGCTAAAGTCAGATGTATCAGGATTACAGTGAAGGCAACTAAAAAAGTCATTAAGAAGGTAAAGGTAGAATACAAAAGTAAGCTAGCCAATAGCATTGAAGAGGATACAAAAAGTTTCTTCAGATACATGAAGTGTAAAAGAGAGGTGAGAGTGGATATTGGACCACTGAAACGATGCTGGAGAGAACAATGAAATAGCGGCTGAACTGAATAAACATTTTGCATCAGTCTTCACTGTGGAAGACACTAGCAGTTTGGTGGAAGTTCCAGGTGTCAGGGGTTATGAAGTGTGTGAAGTTACCATAATTAGAGAGAAGGTTCTTGGGAAACTGAAAGGTCTGAAGGTAGATATGTCATTTGGGCCAGATGGTGCACTCCCCAGGGTTCTGTAAGAGGTGGCTGAACAGATTGTGGAGGCATTAGTAATGATCTTTCAAGAATCACTAGACTCTGGAATGCTTCCGGAAGACTCAAAAATTGCAAGTATCATCCCACTTTTCAAGAAGTGAGGGAGGCAGAAGTAGGGAAACTGTAGGCCAGTTAGTCTGACCTCAGTGTCTGGGAAGATGTTGGAGTTGATTATTAAGGATGAGGTCTCAGAGCACCTGGAGGCACATGATAAAATAGGCTGTAGTCAGCATCTTTTTCTCAAGGGAAAATCTTGCCTAACAAACCTGTTGGAATTCTTTGAAGAAATAACAAGCAGGATGGACAAAGGAGAATTGGTTGATGTTGTGTACATGGATTTTCAGAAGGCCTTTGACAAGGTGCTATACATGAGGCTGCTTAACAAGCTATGAGCCCATTGTATTACAGGAAAGATTCCAGCGTGGATAAAGCAGTGTCTGATTGGCAGGAGGCAATGAGTGGGAATAAAGGGAGCCTTTTCTGGTTGGCTGGTGTTGACTAGTGGTGTTACACAAGTGTCTGTGTTGCAACCAATTCTTTTTATGCTATATGTCAATAATTAGGATAATGGAATTGATGGCTTTGTTGCAAAGTTTGCAGACGATATGGAGATAGCTGAAGTGGGAGATTGTTTTGAGAAAGTAGACAGGCTACAGAAGGAGACTGGGTAAAGAAATGGCATATGAAATATAGTGTCAGAAAGTTTATGCATATGCACTTTGGTAGAAGAATTGAAAGGGTAGACTATTTTCTAAATGGAGAGAAAACTACAAGAAAACTGAGGTGCAGAGGGACTTGGGAGTCCTTGCGCAGTATTCCCTAAAGGTTAATTTGCAGGTTGAGTCTGTAGTGAGGAAGGCAAATATAAAACTAGTATTCATTTCAAGAGGACTGCAATATAAAAGCAAGGATGTAATGTTGAGACTTTAAAAAGCACTGGTGAGCCCACTTGTGAGCGGTTTTGGGACTGTATTCACTGGAATTCAGAAGAATGAGAGGTGACCTCACTGAAGAGAGTCTAAGACCAGAGTATACAGCCTCAGAATAGAGGGGCATCCTTTTAGAACAGAGATGAGGAGGAATTTCTTTAGCTAGAGAGAAGTGAATCTGCGGAATTCTTTGCCACAGGTAGCTGTGGAGGCCAAGTCTTTATGTATATTTAAGGCAGAGGTTGATAGATTCTTGATTGGTCAGGGCATAAAGGGATACAGGGAGAAGGCAGGAGATTTGGGCTGAGAGGAAAATTGCTTCAGCCATGATGAAATGGCAGAGCAGACTCAATGGGCCAAATGGCCTCATTCTGTTCCCATATCTTATGTTCTTATGGTCCTATCATGTACATATAATTATTACCAAGAAACCCTTTTGTATTGTCTGGAATCTGCATCCCCTACCTCAACAAAACGAATTAACATTCGTTCTCTGTCACGATCTATTTATGACTCCTCATTATTATCATCATGACTAATTACACCCCAGAAGAAGCATGAATCATTCCAGCCATTTTCATCCTTCCCTTCCCCTCCAGCAACTTCTGCACATTCTGGATTGCATTTGAAATTTGCTGCTGCTGTCCCAATGTAGCACAAGGAAATAACCTGGCAGTACATGTGACCTATTACTAATAATTTAGTCAACAGGAAGAGCTTACAAACTGCTATACTGGAGCTGATATGGCAATATGGTTGGTGACTCTTATCTTAGCTTTGTGCAACATCCTATTTATTTTAATCAGTATAATCGCATGATTGCTACATCTTTATTATTCCAATAGAGGGCCCTCTTGTGTGCAAATATTAATATACAGGTAAGCATCCATTCTGAAACAGGATCTCTGACAGGAGACATTAACTCTATTTGTCTTTTTTTTCAGATACAGCCTGACCTGCTGAGTGCTTCCAGCATTTTCTGTATTTGTTACAGTTTTCCAACTTTTGCAATTTTGGGAAGATTTTTTATTTACAGGTACAGCGCTTTTCCAATCGAAGCCTTTTAGATTTGGTTTGGTTAATCCCCGATTATCATCCAGAGTCTTTTTCACTCACAGAATCTTTCCTTCAGCTGGTCCTGACGGAATGACATCCGAAACCAGAATGGCAGTCTCTCCTGTGCTGCTGTTGGGCTTGTCTCTCCCTCCAGATATCGCAATGCCATATCCTATCTTTGGATCCTGGAGCACAATGAGTTACCACACATAAGGAGACAGCATGAGAAATGTAATGAATGCTGGGAAGTTGTTCTAAAGGGGTTAAAGCTGAGGCACATTGCCAGAACAGTGTACAGAGAGATTTGAACTGGACTGAATACAATTAGCACAGTAAAGGTGAGATTTGATTAATACAATCAGAAATGAATGATAATTCACACCACTTGATTTCACACAGAGCCAATGGCAATAAATCAGGTAGATTGTCAAAAACACTATGCTGTCCATTTTGTGCAATATTCGTGATGAACTGTATCCCTGACATGGAGGGGCCAGTGTGTGTCAGTCAGTGAAGTGATCCATTGGACATCAGATTGAACTACTTGGGACCCGATGAGATTCTTGCTGGTCAGAGGGGTGAGAATCCAGAGAATCAGTTGGTGCTGGTTGAGTAACGGGAGGACAGATGCAAGCAGTGAGGGGCATCAGGATTGCAACAGGTGGATGCTGGCTTTTGGTGACCAAGAGAACCACATTCCGATCTCACAGAACTGGTCGAAGTACCGCTAGTGCAACATTTATTCTATTTTAAACTTATTTAGAGAACCAGCCCACCAAGCCACGCCGCACTTCCCTTCAGCGTAACAAGCAGACCACTGGTTAGGCTGCCCGATACAGAGGATTGATGGGCAGTCTGTGTACCTTTTGGCTGTGTGCATGTTTAACTGCATTGTGAGGGTGTTGATGTTGCACTGCCCTGATCTGAGTGTTGTAAGCTTGCTGCTACATACTTCAGCTGGGACAGTGGCATTTCAGGTCCTCCTGAGAACTGGAAGGGCCTGGAGCTTGGTGGGAACAGGACACAAAGCACTGCACTGCTTGTTTGAATATATTCCTGGTGAAGTTATCCTGGCAGTAGATCCTGTTTCAAGTGGGTGTGAGTCTGTGACTGGGATGGGGGAGGCTGACTTAGCTGGCTCACAGACTTCTGAAAACTAATATTAAAGCGTCGCTAATAACAGTGGTTTAAAGGGATGTGGTTAACATTTTTGAAGATATATTGTTCTTGTTCCTTGGACATTCAATAATCAATTTAAATAGGGGAAGGATTAATCCTTTACTGTCTCTTTCCACTGAGGATCAGGGCATACACATTATAGGTTAGCAGGGATGTAGGTGTAATCCTGCTCCCTGCAATGGATTCTCTCATTCTACTTGTGCCTGCCTGAGTTTGTCCCTGGTGCTCCAAAGTTCAAAGTAATTATTATCCAGGTACATATATGCCACCATGTACTACCCTGAGATTCTTGTGGGCATACTCAATAAATCCAATAACCATAATAGAATCAATGAAAGACCGCACCAAATTGGGCGTTCAACCAGGGCCAAAGGACAACACACTGTGCAAATACAAAAAGATAGAAGAAATAATAATAATAAATAAGCAATAAATATTGAGAACATAAGATGAGGAGTCCTTGAAAGTGAGCCCAGAGGTTGAGGAAACATTTCAGTGATGGGGCAAGTGAAATTGAGTGCAGTTATCCCCTTTAGTTCAAGAGCCTGTTGGTTGAAGGGTAATAACTGTTCCTAATCCTGGCTGTGAGAGTCCTGAGGCTCCTGCACCTTCTTCCTGATGGCAGCTCAAGAAGAGAGCATGACCTGGGTCATGGGGGTTCCTGATGATGGATGCTGCACACTTCGTGTAGATGTGCTCAATGGTGGGGAGGGTTTTATCCATGATGGACTAAATTGTATCCACTACATTTTGTAGACTTTTCCATTCAAGAGCAATGGTGTTTCCATACCAGTCTGTGATGCAACCAGTCAATATACTCTCCATCACACATCTATAGAAGTTTGTCAAAGTTTTAGATGCCATGCCAAATCTTTGCAAGCACCTAAGGAAATAATGGTGCTGCCTTGCCTTCTTCGTAATTGCCCTTACCTGCTGGGCCCACTTTCTATACACCCTCACTGTATATTGCAACTCAGGTATGTGGACAGCAAGAGGTTTGGAGGGAATTGGTTGGTGTGTGAAGAGAACGGGTTGCTGGGAAATAAGGGACTAATGTGTTTACTCTGAGAATGTCATTGACTCAATGGGCTGAATGGCCTCTTTCTGGTTTTCTTTTTTTTATTGGACTGTGTCCATTCGGGATATTAAATGTTTTGGAGGAGATTATGGTATTTTGATCCTGACAATGTTTAAATTGGTAGAGTGGTGATTTTTGATAAAGTGGATTACAGCTGTTCTATGGAAAAAGTAGTGTGGAGATGCTGATTTGGTTCCTGGTTTTGAGATTCTAGAAGAAAAGGAGAGGCAGGTTAGGATAATAAAATGAGATTTACCCGATATAACACCACTGTTTGCTGCTCCCAGATCAGAGTTTCTTCCATTTCTGGGATCTGTGAATAAAATACAGAATTATATTAACAGTACAATAAATATATACTTACTACAGATTGTTTTATTGTATCCTGGACAATCTTTTATTCCATAAAGAGGCACTGCACTGGATATGTTTCCCAGACAGTGGCTCTTGCTGAGGTATGCTGAGGTAAAATGACCAAATGATGGAGTGAACACAGACTTACGTACAGGGTACGCATCCCACACACTTACCCATGTACAAAGTACACATCCCTACTCACTGACCACTGTACAGAATGCAGATGCCACACACTGACCCATGTAGAAGGTACACATCTCACAAGCTGACAACTGTACAGGGTGCAAATCCCACACGCTGACCCATATAGAAGGTACACATCCCCACTCACTGGCCACTGTACAGAACGCAGATCCCACACACTGACCCACGTAGAAGGTATACATCCCACACACTGACCCATGTAGAAGGTATACATCCCACACACTGACCCATGTAGAAGGTACACATCCCCACTCACTGACCACTGTACAGAATGCAAATCCCACACATTTACCCATGTAGAAGGTATACATCCCACGCACTGACCCATGTAGAAGGTATACATCCCACACACTGACCCATGTAGAAGGTACACATCCCCACACACTGACCCATGGACCATGTACATATGGAACGTAGAACAGTACAGCTCTGGAACAGGCCCTTCGACCCACAATGCTGGACCAAACTACTTCAATGGCTAACGAAACTAATCTCTTCTGCCTACACAATGTCCATATTCTTCAACTTTCTTCATATTTATGGGCTTACCTAAGCGTTTCTTAAAAGTCCCTAATGTTTCTGCCTCTACTACCACCCCAGGCAGTGCATTTCTGGCACCTACCACTCTCTGTGTATAAAACTTGACCCTCACATCTCACCTTAAATGCATGCCCTCTAGTATTAGACATTTCAACCCTGGGAAACAGATACTCCTTTTCTACTCTATCTATGCCTCTCATAATCTTATAAAGCTCAATGAGATCTCCTCTCAGCTTCCACTGCTCCAGAGAAAACAACCCAAGTTTGTCCAACCCCTTGTTGTATCACATGCCCTCTAATCCAGGCAACATCCTAGTGAATCCCTCTGCACCTTCTCCAAAGCCTTGATATCCTTCCTATATTGGGGCACCAGAACTGTATGCAATATTCTAGATGTGGCCCAACTAGAGTCTTACAAAGCTGCAACTTAACTTCCTGACTTTTGAACTCAGTGCCTTGACTAATAAAGACAATCTTGCTATACACCTTCTAAACCATCCTATCAACCGGTGTAGCAATCTTCAGGGAGCTATGAACTTGGACCCCAAGATCCTTCTGCTTATTGACACTGTTAAGAGTTCTGCCCTTATCAATGTACTTTGTACTTGACGCATAACTGTGCACCACTTTATATTTGGCTGGGTTAAACTTCATCTGCCATTTCTCTGCCCATATCTGCATCTGATCTTTATCCCACTGTACTCTTTGCCAGTCTTCTACGCTATCTACAACACCACCAATTTTCACATCATCTCTAAACTCACTAACCCGCCCCCCCCCCATCTACATTTTCAGTCAGGCTATTTGTACATCACAAACAGCAGAGGTTCCAGTACAGATCACTGTGGAAGTTAGTTTAATCTACTAAATACAGTCCTCCATCTAGAATAAGTCCTTTTGACCACTATCCTCTCAGTTCTACGTGGAAGCCACTTCTGAGTCCAAGAATCCAAACAGCCAATTCACCATGGATCCCATACACCTTAATTTTCTGGATGAGCATCCCATGTCGAATGCCTTACTAAAATCCACACAGACAGTTCTACCTTCATCAATCACCCTTGTCACCTCGTCAAAAAACTTAATCAAGTTAGTGAGACATGACTTGCTCCACACAAAGCCATGATGGTTCTCCCTAATTAGGCTATGTTTTCCAAATGGTCACAAATCCTATCCCCAAGATTTCTTTCCAGTAATTTCTCTATCACTAATCTATGGTTTCCAGGATAATCCCTGGTTCCATTCTTGAATAGTTGAACAACATTAGCTATTCACCAGTGGTCCAGACCTCGCCTGTAGCTAGAAGGACACAAAGACATTGCTCAAGTCTCTGGCAATCTCTTCACTTGCCTCTCTCAATAACCTGGGGTACATCTCATGAGGCCTTGGGGACTTATCCACCTAATGCTCTTTAAGAGACCTAACACTATCTTCTCCTTTACTTCAAAATCTCCAAGCATATTAATAAACTTGCCGCTGATCTCCCTATTGTCCATTTCCTTATCCTTGGTAAATACAGATGTGAAGTACTCATTAAGAAACTCACCCACATCCAAGCAAATGTTCCCCCTTTATCCTAGAGTGGTCCTACCCTCTCCTGAGTTATGTAAAGAATGACTTTTCTTGGCCCTTCCTGGCTTTCCTAATTCCTTTCCGGAGTCCTTTTCAGGCTTCATAATAATCCTCGTTGGCTCTGCTTGATTCTAGTTTCCTAAGCTTTATACACTTTTTCTTTTTCTTCTTGACTAAATTCATCACATCTCTTGACATCTAAGATCCTCTTACCTTGCCATCCTTGTCCTTCCTTCTGACTGGAATTTACCTGTCCTATTTACAGTTCAAACATATTGACCTATGTACAGTACACATCCCCACACAATGACCCGTGTACGAAGTACACATCCCACATACTGGTAAGTTGATGGAGAAGATCCTGAGAGGCAGGATTTATGAACAGTTGGAGAGGCATAATAGATTAGGAATAGTCAACATGGCTTTGTCAAGGGCAGGTTGTGCCTTATAAGCCTGATTGAATTTTTTGAGGATGTGACTAAACACATTGATGTAGGAAGAGCAGTAGATGTAGTGTATATGGATTTCAGCAAGGCATTTGATAAGGTACCCCATGCAAAGCTTATTGAGAAAGTAAGGAGGCATGGGATCCAAGGGGACATTGCTTTGTGGATCCAGAACTGGCTTGCCCACAGAAGGCAAAGAGTGGTTGTAGATGGGTCATATTCTGCATGGAGGTTGGTCACCAGTGGAGTGCCTCAAGGATCTGTTCTGGGACCCTTACTCTTTGTGATTTTTATAAATGACCTGGATGAGGAAGTGGAGGGATGGGTTAGTAAGTTTGCTGATGACACAAAGGTTGGAGGTGTTGTGGATAGTGTGGAGGGCTGTCAGAGGTCACAGTGGGACATTGATAAGATGCAAAACTGGGCTGAGTTAGTGGCAGATGGAGTTCAACCCTGATAAGTGTGAAGTGGTTCATTTTGGTAGATCAAATATGATGGCAGAATATAGTATTAATGGTAAGACTCTTGGCAGTGTGGAGGATCAGAGGGATCTTGGGGTCTGAGTCCATAGGACACTCAAAGCTGCTGCGCAGGTTGACTCTGTGGTTAAGCGTACGGTGTATTGGACTTCATCAATCGTGGAATGAATTTAGGAGCTGAGGGGTAATGTTGCAGCTATATAGGACCCTGGTCAGACCCCACTTGGAGTACTGTGCTCAGTTCTGGTCGCCTCACTACAGGAAGGATGTGGAAGCCATAGAAAGGGTGCAGAGGAGATTTACAAGGATGTTGCCTGGATTGGGGAGCATGCCTTATGAGAATAGGTTGAGTGAACTCAGCCTTTTCTCTTTGGAGTGACGGAGGATGAGAGGTGACCTGATAGAGGTGTACAAGATGATGAGAGGCATTGATTGTGTGGATAGTCTGAGGCTTTTTCCCAGGGCTGAAATGGCTAGCACGAGAGGACACAGGTTTAAGGTGCTGTGGAGTAGGTACAGAGGGGATGTCAGGGGAAAGTTTTTTTACTCAGAGTGGTGAGTGCGTGGAATGGGCTGCCGGCAACGGAGGTGGAGGCGGATACAATAGGGTCTTTTAAGAGACTTTTAGATAGGTACATGGAGCTTAGTAAAATAGAGGGCTATAGGTAAGCCTAGTAATTTCTAAGGTAGGGACATGTTCGGCACAACTTTGTGGGCCGAAGGGCCTGTATTGTGCTGTAGGTTTTTTGTGTTTCTATGTTTCTACATCATACATTTACATAATAATAGCAATACATTAAAAATTAGCTAAAATTAATAGGTTGAAGTGAAACCGAATAGCTGCGACATCTTTCTTTCTAACATTGTTATGTGGTACAGGTAGAGAAAGCTACTGGCCTCCTTCTTCAAAGATAATGAATCCCAAGGGGAGTAATCTATCTCCCAATCAATATTATTCAGTCAGAGCTTTTCATTTTCAGAGTGTTCTTACAAGGTTGAAGCTGTAATTGCCTGTCCAGCAGCAACATCTTTGTTTTGTGCACTCCGTTTCAGTATCTGCAAAATCTAACACTGCCCAAAATCTGAAATCAGTTTGTTCAACATTTTATGTAAACTCAAGGTAAATTTATTATCAAAGTACATGTATGTCACAATATACTATCCTGAGGTTCATTTTCTTGTGGGCATTCTCTGTAAGTACAACAAACCACAACAGAATCAATGAAAAGCTACACACAAACAATGATAGACAAACAACCAATGTGCAAAAGAAGACAAACTATGCAGATACAAAAAAAGACAAATAATAATGATAAATGAATAGGGGATGAATAATATTGAGAAGATGAGGTGGAGGAACTCAGCATTTTGTGTGTATTGCTTTGATTTCCAGCACCTGCAGATTTTCTCTTGGTTGTGGAATCAGTTCAGAGTTGAGGTGAGTGAAGCCATCCTCGGCGTTCAGGAGTCTGATGGTTCAAGGGTAATAACTTTTCCTGAAACTGGTGATGTGGGCCCTAAGGCTCCTGTACCCCTTTCCCAATGGCTGCACTGAGAAGAGAGCAGAGCCTGGACAGTGGGGGTCCGTGATAATGGATGCTGATTTCATGTGGCAGTGCTACTTGTAGATAAGCTCAGTGGTGGGGAGAGCTTTGCCTGTGATATATCCACTACTCTTTGGAGGCATTTCCGTTCATGGGCATTGGTGTTTCCATACCAGGTGGTGATACAACCCATCACAATATTCTCCACTGTGCATCTAGGGAGAAGTTTGTCAAAGTTTGATATGACATGTTGAATCAGCACAAACTTATAAGGAAGTAGAGGTGCTGATGTGCCAAAGGAATTAAAGTTATTGACCCTCTCCACATCTGATCCCCTGATACTGATCGGCTCACGGACCTTTGGTTTTCTTCTCCTGCACTCAGCAATCAGCTCTTTGGTTTTGCTGACGTTGTGTGAGAGGTTGTTGTTGTGACACCATTCAACTATACTTTCAATCTCCCTCCCGTATTCCAATTCCCTGCCATCTTTGATTCAGGCAACATTGCTGTCATCAGCAAACTTGAATGTGGCATTGGAGCTGTACTTAGCTAGAGAATTGTAAGTATCAAGCAGGTAGCGCAGGTGGCTAAGCACAGAGTCTTGCGATAGTATGCATTTGTCTGTGATAACTGTGTGTGTGTGTGTGTGTGTGTGTGTGTGTGTGTGTGTGTGTGTGTGTGTGTGTGTGTGAGAGAGAGAGAGAGAGAGAGAGAGATATATAGCTGTAGATGTGTATGGTGCTTTGTGCATACGTGTATGGCTGTGTGTGCTCACAAGATTGTGCGTGAGATGGGGAAAGTTCAAAAGGTATCTACAGGGCAAATTATATTATACCAAAAGTGAGTAGATGCCTGGAAATTGTGGAAGAAGACACAATAGCAATGTTTAAAGGACATATAGACTGGAACATGAACAGGCAGGAAATGGAGATTAGGTTTAGGTTGGCAAATCAGTCAGCACAGAGGTTATAGGCCAAAAGGCCTGTGCATGTGCTGTACCATTCTATATTTATCTTTTTATTGAACTAGCAGACATTTGGAAACAAGGTGTCAATGGCTGTTGGAGTTTTGCAGGAGGCAGGGCTTTGTCATGCATCAGCTGGAGCACAGCTATCACATAGTGGTTGCTCCACTGAAACCCTGAGGTTTCAAGGCTTGGAATAATGTGGCTCTGGGACTAGTAGGAGGACGGCATGCACCTTGTGGGTTGCATTCATTCCAGTTATGAAGGTTAACTGCTATCCTGGCTACCAATCAAAAGTTCAAAGTAAATGTATTATCAAAGTACATATACAGTGCCTATAAAAAAGTATTCAACCCCCCCACCCTTGGAAGTTTTCATGTTTTATTGTTTTACAACATTGAATCACAGTGGATTTAATTTGGCTTTTTTGACACTGATCAACAGAAAAAGAGTCTTCCATGTCAAAGTGAAAACAGATTTCTACAAAGTGATCTAAATTAATTACAAACATAAAACACAAAATAATTGATTGCATGAGTATTCGTCCCTTTCAAATCAGTATTCAGTAGATTCACCTTTGGCAGCAATTAGATTAGATTAGATTAGGTTCAATTTTACTGTCATTTGTGCTGAGTACAGATACAAAGCCAATGAAATGCATTTAGCATCTGACCAGAAATGCAAAGAATAGTGTTATTTACAAAATAACTGCAAATAAAAAGTGCTACAGCACACAAATATAAAAATACTGAGACAGTACAATACAGATGCAATACTGCTTAGCACTATTAAGAGAGGTTCAGCAGTGTCAGCAATTACAGCCTTGCGTCTTTATGGTTAGGACTCTGCCAGGTTTGAACATCTGGACACTGCAATCTTTCCCCATTCTTCTTTACAAAACAGCTCAAGCTCTCTCAAGTTGCATGGGAGTTGTGAGTGAACAGTTTTTCAAGTTCAGCCACAAATTCTCAATTGGATTGAGGTCTGGACTCTGACTTGGCCACTCCAGGACATTAACTTTGTTGTTTTTAAGCCATTCCTGTGTAGCTTTGGCTTTATGCTTGGGGTCATTGTTGGAAAACAAATCTTCTTCCAAGTTGCAGTTTTCTTGCAGACTGAATCAGGTTTTCCTCCAGGATTTCCCTGTGTTTTGCTGCATTCATTTTACCCTCTACCTTCACAAGCCTTCCAGGGCCTGCTGCAGTGAAGCAGCCCCACAACATGATGCAGCCACCACCGTGCTTCATGGTAGGGATGCTGTGTTTTTGATCACGTGCATAGATTTAGTCTGATGGCCAAAACACTCAATTTTGGTCTCATCAGACCATAGAGTCTTCTTTCAGCTGACTTCAGAATCTCCCACAGTCTCTGTCATCTCAGCCACTGAAGCTTATAACTTCTCCAGTGTTGTCATAGGTCTCTTGATGGCCTCCTTCACTAGTCACTCAATTTCTGAGGATGGCCTGCTCTAGGCAAATCTACAGCTATGCCATATTCTTTCCATTTCTCGATGATTGACTTAACTGTACTCCAATGGATATTCAGTGACTTGGACATTTTCTTGTATCCATCTCCTGACTTGTGTGCTTTTCAGTAATCTTTTCATGGAGTTGCTTGGAGTGTTCTTTTGTCTTCGTGGTGTAGTTTTTGCCAGGATACTAACTCGACCTTCCAGATACAGGTGTGTTTTTACTACAATCAATTGAAACACCTTGATTGCACATAGTGATCTCCATTTAACTAATACATGACTTCTAAAACCAATTGGTTGCACCTGTAATGATTTGGTGTGTCACATTAAAGGGGGGGGGGTGAATACTTATGCAATCAGTTATTGTGTTTTATATTTGTAATTAATTTAGATCACTTTGTAGAGATCTGTTTTCACTTTGACACAAAAGAGTCTTTTTCTGTCGATCAGTGTCAAGAAAGCCAAATTAAATCCACTGTGATTCAATGTTGTAAAGTAATATAACATGAAAACTTCCAAGGGGGTGAATAGTTTTTAATCAACACTGTATGTCACCAAATCCAACCCTGAGATCACAGTAAATACAAGTAACACAATTGAATCAATGAGGACCACACCCAACAGGATGGACAACAACCAATGTGCAAAGAAAACCAAGCTGTGCAAATACCAAAAAAAAATTAAATAAGCAATAAATATCTAGAGTATGAGATGAAGAGTCCGCAAAAGTGAGCCCCAATTCAGTTGGAAGGGTTCAGTCATGGGGCAAGTGAAGTTAAGTACAATCATCCCCTCTCCTTCAAGAGGCTGATGGTTGAGGGGTAGTAACTGTTCCTGAACCTGGTGGTGTGGGTCCTGAGGCTCCTAATGGCTGCAGCAAGATGAGAGCATGGCCTGGTTGGTAAGGGTTCTTGATGATGGATGCTGCTTTCCTGCAACAGTGCTCCATGTAGTTGTGATCAATGGTAGGGAGGGCTTTACCCATGATAGATTGGGCCTTATCCCACTACTTTTTGTAGGCTTTTCTATCAAGGGCATTGATGATTCCATACTAGTCCATGATGCAACCATTCAATATACTCTGTTCCATACATGTATAGAAGTTTATCAAAGCTTTCGATGACATCTGAATCTTCACAGACCTCTGTGGCAACTGGCTATGTAGCAGTCCCAAGAATGTGGAAGTTGTTTTTTTCTGTACTGTACCCTGAGTGGCTCAGTGGGTAAGTATACACCTCAAAAGGATAGATGTCAGCTCTCTGCAGAGTTGCTTCATACAGCCAGATACAGCCCAAATACAGAGTCCTGTGTGAGTATTGGACAAGTAATCCAGGCCAGCAAATATGTTCTCCAGTCATCCTTTACCAACAGTTGAAGGATATATTTCATTGTAACTTATAGTCGTTATGCCTACATTGTACTACTGCCACAAAACCACAAATTTCATGACTAACGTCAGTGACAATAAACCTGATTCTGATTCTATAGCTGATTCAGAATCCCATTGTAATTAAATATGTCCAATTGACTTTTGTGCTCTAATCACAGAATGTTTTCTGTACCTGGGCCAGAAGTCAACAGAGTGAAAGACAAGGTTATCTACGCTCGGTTGCCACTTGTACTTTTGCTCGTTAACCCAAATATCTAATCAGCCAATTGTGTGGCAGCAACTCAAAACATGCAGACATGGCCAAGATGTTCATTTCTTCAATTGTTGTTCAGACTGAACATTAGAACAGGAAAGAAGTATAACCTAAATGACTTTGACTGCGGAATGTTTGTTGGTGCCAGACAGAATGGTTTGAATATCTCAGAAACTGCTCAGAAAGAACAGTCTTTAGAGTTTACAGAAAAACAAAACAAAACATCAAGTGAGTGGGAGTTCTGTGGGCAAAAATGCCTTGTGAGTGAGGGAGGTCAGAGGAGAGTGGTCAGACAAGGTGACAGTAACTCAAATAACCATGCATTACAACAGCGGTATGTGGAAGAGCATCTTTGAATGCACAACACATTGAACCCTGAAGTGGATGGGCTACAGCAGCAGAAGACCATGACCATGAACAGGAGGTATCTAATAAAGTGGCCACTGAGTGGGTAATTCCTTGGTGTTGGGAAGCTTTTGTGTTTCATTTTAATCTGTTCACAATCTGGAAAACATACTCTATACCAAGGTAAACTTGTACTGTGACACAACAGCCATACAAAAACATTTCTCAGATGATTACTCTAGTTGGTGATAACCAGTTCAAAACTGCCGGTGCTGTACGTACACAGTATATCCGTCTGGGAGACTGTTCCCTCACGAAAAGAAGGTGCACTTAATTCAGATACAAAACTGCAACTTCTAGAAACATGAAATAAGTAAAGAAAATGCTTCAAATATTCAATACGCCAGTCAACATCTGTAGAAAGAGAAACAGCATTGACATTTCATGTTGGAACTGTTATACCTCCGATTTGCATTATCTGATTTGATATCCAAACTCAATGAAAATCACCAGGTTGGCAGATGACACCAAACTGGAAGAGGTGGTGGAATCAGTGGTCAGAGAATGTGGAATGAATTAGGTCAAACATAGTGGAAAAAGAAATTTAACAGAGAGGAAAGGCAGGTATTACACAATATTGATGGCTTGGGTAGCTTATAAATGGTACTGAAGCTGCTTAGGATAAAGCCAAGCAACACCTTGGAGATTCTAAGTATGCCCAAACAAGGAAGAATTTTGATCAAAAATAATGGAACATATTGATGAATTACATGATCAAAATTGTATAACGAGCAAACTGTGTATCAGATATTCAGCTGGAATATAGAGTCCTAAGATGGTCACCTAGAAATAAAAGAGAGCTTTAAACTCTAGAATCTGTAGACAGCAGTACCAGGCTGACCCTTAAGAACTCTGGTCTCCAGTCTAGAATGAGTCAACTTTGAGATGGTCTTTTAGACAGATGCAATCCAACACAACACTCACGTACACGTAAATGGCCGAAGAGACAATGTCACTAGCGACTCCACATTACTGCTTGAAGAAATGATAGATTCAACAGTAAATTTCAAAACTGAATTGCTTTACTGTATGTGCATGAAAAGCAAAGGCAGGAAGGCGGTGGAGAAAGAAGAGTAGAGTGGGAAAAATTGGGTGGCTCGTTTAGAGAGACGGCACAGGACTGTGAGCTGTAAGACAGTGGGAGGATTCTTTGACCCCATGAAAGATAAAAAATATTGATCAACATGAGAACTTAGGTTGGGGCTGAACTCATCAGAAAGTGTGTGGCAAGCAAGTGCAACTATTTATTGGTTCTTGGAAACTTAAGGAAGATTTCAAAACTGCAAAATCTGATTGAAAAGCATTATGAGAACGTCAGTAAAATGTGTTCCTGTGAATGGGGAGTGGTGTCCTGTCATTACAACAAAAATGAATAAAGAACACTTTCACTCCTCCTAGGAATCGATGACATTATAGCAATGATTCAGGAATCAAAACAACGCTGTATTTGAGATCCCTTGATTGATTGATTGATTCATTTAGTGATACGGCACATAGAAGGCCCTTCTGGCCCTTTGAACTACACTACCCCAGCAACCCCACAATCTCGATCAACCCTATCCTAATAATGGGACACTGACCAGTTAACTTATCTGCTGCATCTTTGGACTGTGGGAGGAAACCAGAGCACCCAGGGAAACTCACGCATTCTACGGGGGGGGGGGGGGACATGCAGAAACTTTTTACAGAACGGCGTTGGAATCGAACTCCGATCTCTGGAACACCCTGAGCTCTAACAGCGTCGCACTAACCGCTACGTGACTGTTGGGCCTGTTGATGGCTCAACGTTTAAGGGCTTGAGGGGCTTCATTTGTTAGTTGCTGTTTAGGAATGAGCTAGGGTCAACAGGATGTGTGTGCTGCATCGTTGATCTTGGAAAGAAACATCTAGGTTGCAGATGTTCTTTGGTCTCAACTGAAAATGGTCTGTTTGACCGGTAGGAGTAAGATGTTAGGACCTGTGGAGTTGATCTTCAGTAAGGGTCAGCTCTCGCAACAGAAGAGAAAAAAAGACAGAAACATACAGAGATTTCCATGATACATGAGGATCACGTGTGTCCTTTGTATCACAGCATCCTGGTTAACCCCTTCCATACCGGATGCAGTGATTCAGATTGACGGTTTGCTATACACTGTCAGGATAGATCTATAGAGTCTCTCAAAAGCAGAGGTGGAGGAGTATGCCTCATGATCAACTCTTCTTGGTGCATGAACATATCAGTGCTGTCCCAATTCTGCTCACCAGACCTGGAATATCTAGCAGTTAAGTGCCGTCCATTTTACCTACCACGGGAGATCTCCGGGATCATTTTGGTAGCGGTATATATTCCGCCTCAGGCCAATGTCAATCAGGCTTTAGATGATCTGAACAATGGGATCAAAATGCACGAAACAGCGCACCCTAACGCCCTCACCATCATTTTGGGGATTTTAACCAGGCCAGTCTGAAAGAATCACAAAGCAATTACCATCAACAGATAACTTGCAATACCAGAGGAAACAATACACTGGACCATTGCTACACCACCATCAAGAATGTCTACATGCTATTCCACGCTCTCACTTCAGGAAGTCTGATCACCTGGCAGTACTTCTACTCTCTGAGTATAGGCAGAGACTGAAGACCGCAGCATCAGTGGTGAAGACCAAGAAGGTATGGACAAGGGAAGCACAGGATCTCCTACATGACTGCTTTGAATCAGTGGACTGGACTGTATTCAGGGATTCATCTTCGAATCTGGATGAGTGTGCTGCAGTTGTTACTGACTTCATTAAAACCAGTGTGGATGAGTGTGTGCCTACAAAGACCTACTGTACATTCCCAAATAAAAAGCACTGGATGAACCAGGAGGCATGTCATCTTCTGAAGACTAGATCTGTGGCATTCAAGTCTGGCAACCCAGGCCTGTACCAGAAAACCAGGTATGATTTGCGGAGGACTATTTCAAGGGCGAAGAGACAATTTCAAATGAGCTTGGAGGCAACATCGGATGCACGCCAACTCTGGCAGAGCTTGCAAGACATTTTACTTCCTACAAAGTGAAACCCAATAGCATGAATGGCAGCAATGCTTCACTACCAGATGAACTCAACGCCTTCTATGCCCACTTTGAAAGGGAGAATATAGATACAGCTGTGAAGATCCCTGCTGTACCTGGTGACTCTGTGATCTCTGTCTCAAGAGGCTGATGTTAGGCTGTCTTTAAAGAGGATGAACCCTCGCAGGGTGAAAAGTCCCGAAGGAGTACCTGGTAAAGCTCTGAAAACCTGTGCCAACCAACTAGCGGGAGTTTTCAAGGACATTTTCAACCTCTCACTGCTATGGGCAGAAGTTCCCACCTGTTTCAAAAAGGCAACAATTACACCAGTGCCTAAGAAGAATAATCTGAGCTGCCTTAATGACTATCGCCCAGTAGCACTCACATCGACCGTGATGAAATGCTTTGAGAGGTTGATCATTACTAGACTGAACTCCTGCCTCAGCAAAGACCTGGACTAATTGCAATTTGTGTATCACCACAATAGGTCAACCGCAGCTGCAATCCCAATGGCTCTTCACATGGCCTTAGACCATCTGGACAATACAAACGTCTATGTCAGGATGCTGTCATCCAACTATAGCTCAGCATTTAACACCATCATTCCCACAGTCCTGATTGAGAAGTTACAGAACCTGGGCCTCTGTATCTCCCTCTGCAATTGGATCCTTGACTTCCTAACTGGAAGACCACAATCTGTGCAGATTGGTGATAATATCTCCTCCTCACTAATGATCAACACTGGTGCACCTCAGGGATGTGTGCTTAGCCCACTGCTCTACTCTCTCTATACCCATGACTCTGTGGCTAGGCATGGCTACAAATAGGATCTCTATATTTGCTGATGATACAACCATTATTGGTAGAATCTCAGATGGTGACGAGAGGGTGTACAGGAACAAGATATGCCAACTAGTGGAGTGGTGTCGCAGCAACAACCTTACACTCAACATCAGTAAGATGAAAGAGCTGATTGTGGACTTCAGGAAGGGTAAGACGAAGGAAAACACCAATCCTCATAGAGGGATCAGAAGTGGAGAGAGTGAGCAGTTTTAAGTTCCTGGGTGTGAAGATCTCTGAGGACCTAACCGGTTATAAAGAAGGCAAGACAGTGACTATACTTCATTAGGAGTTTGAAGACATTTGGTATGTCAACAAATACACTCAAAAACTTCTACAGATGTACCATGGAGAGCATTCTGACAGGCTGCATCATTGTCTGGTATGAGGGGGAGGGGAACTACTGCACAGGACCGAAAGAAGCTGCAGAGGGCTGTAAATTTAGTCAGCTCCATCTTGGGTACTAGCCTACAAAGTACCCAGGACATTTTCAAGGAGTGGTGTCTCAGAAAGGCAGCATCCATTATTAAGGACCTCCAGCACCCAGGGCATGCCTTTTTCTCACTGTTAACATCAGACAGGAGGTACAGAAGCCTGAAGGCACACACTCAGCGATTCAGGAACAGCTTCTTCCCCTCTGCCATCCGTTTCCTAAGTGGGTATTGAACCCATGAACACTACCTCACTTCTTTAAATATACAATTATTTCTGTTTTTTGCATGATTTTATTCTATTCAATATATGTACACTGTAAACTGATTTATTTATTATTTTTTTCTTCTTCTATATTATGTATTGCATTGAATTGCGGCTGCTAGTTAACAAATTTTATGACGCATGCCGGTGATAATAAACCTGATTCTGATTTACAATCTCACGACATTATTAATTATTTCTGAAAGACATTACTTATTAATGAAAGCAGTTTACACACAGCACAAGAATAACAAGATAAATTAACAGAGAGTGGTGTGTGCTTGGAATGTGCTGCTAAGGATGGTGGAAGCAAATATGAGAGCAGCATTCAAGAGGCTCTTTGATAGACTCATGAATGTGCAGGGAATGGAGGGACACGGCCATGGTGCAGGCAGAAGGGAGTAGTTTAATTTGTATTTAATGACTATTTTAATTAGTTCAGCACAGCATTGTGGGACAAAGGGCCTGTTTCTGTGCTGTACGGTTCCAAGTTCTATAAATGATCTCCCTGAAGGGGAACAACTGTTTTTAAAAAAAGGGAAGTTGAAGGAAGGTTTGAAACCATTGCTTTCCCTCCTACTTCCTCTTAATCTTAGAACCTCTAATAGAGGAAGGACTGTCAAAAACCGTGGTCTAGATCTGGACTTGAAACTCGAGGAACGCTGATTGATGATATAGGAAACAATTTGCATTTGCATGAGAAGCTTCAATGCAGCAAAAAATTTTGAGGTATTTCTTGATGGAGCAGCACATGGTGAAAGAGGGTTTTAATGCTGATAAAATGGAGGCAGCAGAAAGGAATAGGAGTGGCACAGGAACAGAGAAGGAGCTGTGCCAGACGCTGTGAAAGCACCAATGAAGGCTTCAGTGGACCGGTAGTTATGGAAGAGATCCTATGTTGGTTCACAGAGTGAGCCAACACAGGTCCATGAGACTGACTGTGGAATGAGATCCACATAGTGGAGCTTTGAGTGTGTTCAAGTCTAGCTGATCCCAAACTTGGCCATCACGATAAGGTGAATTCAGGCTTCATTGGCAGTAACAGAGGAGGTCATTCATGGCTGACTTCTTTCTCTGATGAACGTTTAGGTGTCCGGGTAAGAGTTAAAAATCGAATGACTTCAGTCTGGGGTAATCGCCAGTGATTGCACAGTACAGAAAGAGGACTGTTGTCAGTGTCAGGCAGTACAGCTGCTCTGCCCTCTTTATATAAGTGCACAGTTATTAAGCACATAACACTGCACAGTCAATTCTCACAGATGGTGTTGTACATTGTGTGCTCAGTTCCGTTGCCATGGATGAAGACCGTCTTTGTAAATCTTCTTAATTACCTTTATTGTATTTATCATTTTTAAATACCACTGAGCTGATTGTATCTCTTTCTTGCTGCGTGTCTCACTGATCATCTGGACTGACCCAAATTACATTTTTCAACCATTCATATCTTTTGTTTCTGATTTATTTATACAGTATTCCATGTCTTAAAATTTGGAACATTTAAGCAATATCAAGTTGAGGGGGTTTAGGGCAAGAAGTAGACATTATAAATCAATTAACCAGTTTCCATCAAATGTGCCAGGTTTGGTTAAATCTGTGTTAGATAGAGAATAAAGCTCTTTCTACTCAGCTCTGTTAAATTTCTTCCCTTTTCCATCCTATGAACCTAACGATGGCATGATTGATGGCCATTGTTTCATCTGGTTGAAAAATCACCAGGCTGACCCATTTGGCATTGATGAACATAGCTCAGGCTAACCTAGTCTTCACCCAACATAGAGTGTGCAGGCCATCTGCTTTAACATAAAAGAATCATTTCGGGCAGCTTTTATTGATCCTCAAATGCACAGATGGTCCTATGTTCAAAGTTCGAAGTTCAAAGCAAATTTATGGTCAATGTATGTATGTTACCAGATACTACCTTCAGATTCATTTTCTTTCAGGCATTCACAGCAAAACATAGTTATACAATAAAATCAATGAAAAACTACACACAAAGACTGATGAACAACCAATGTGCAAAGGAAGACAAACTGTGCAAATAAAAAAATAAGAATATAAATAATACTGAGAACGTGAGCTATAGAGTCCTTGAAAGTCAGCTCATAGTTTGTGGGATCCATTCAGAGTTGAAGTGAGTGAAGTTACCTATGATGGTTCAGGAGCCTGATGATTTTAGGGTAAAAACTGTTCCTGAACCTGTTGATGTGGGGCCTAAGGCTCCTGTCCCTCCTACCCAAAGGCAGCAGTGAGAAGAGAGAGCACAACCTGGATGGCAGGGTCCTCGAGGACGGATACTGCTTTCTTGCGGTAGTGCTCCTTGTGAATGTGCTCAATGGTGGGGAAGGCTTTGACTGTGACGGATATTTCCAATCATTGGATTTCCAGTGATGCAACCAGTCAGGATAATCTCAACTGTGCATCTTTATAAATTTGTCAAAGTTTTACATGACATGCCAAATTTGTGCAAACCTATAAGACTTTCGGGGTGTTGTTGTGCCTTCTTTGTGAAGGAACTTATGTGCTGGTCCCAGGACAAATCCTCTTATATGATAACGTCAAGGAATTTAAAGTTACTAACCCTCTCCACCTTCAATCCCCTAATTAGGAATACCTCATACACCTCCAGTTTCTTCCTCCCGTTGTCAATAATCAATTCTTTGCTTTTGCTGACGTTGAATGAGAGATTGTTGCTGTGGAACCACTCAACCAGATTTTCAGTTTCCCTCCTATATTCATCACCGCCTTTGATTCGTCCAACAACAGTGTTGTTGTCAGCAAACTTAAATATGGCGTTGGAGCTGTACTTAACCTTACCATCATAAGTAGGGGAGGGGGGCTAAGCAAGCAGCCTTCTGGTGCACCTGTGCTGATGGTGATTGTGGAGAGAGGAGTTGATATGCTTCATCGTCAACCTCTCAAAGCACTTCATCACCGTAGATCTCAGTGCTACTAGACACTGGTCTTTGAGGGAGATTACCACATCCTTCTTGGGCACTGGTATGATTGACGCTTGCTTGAAGAAGGAAGGAGCCCCAGACTGCTGAAGTGAGAGGTTGGAGATGTCAGTTGACTAGCGCAGGTCCTCAGTACTCAGCCAGAAACACCACCTGAACCAGATGCTTTTCATGGGTTTAACCCTTCCGGAGGATGCTTTCACACGGGTCTCAGAGACAGAAATCACAGGGTCATCCGGAGCTGTAGGAGTTCCTGTAGCTCTATGTTCAGCCAAAGCAAGCGTAAAAAGTATTTACTGTTATTTACCCCTCGATCGTGACCCCACTAAGGAGCACCAGGCCATTGTCTCCCACACCATCACCGACTTTATCTGCTCAGGGGATCTCCCATCCACTGCTACCAACCTTATAGTTCCCACACCCCGCACTTCCCGTTTCTACCTCCTACCCAAGATCCACAAACCTGCCTGTCCTGGCCGACCTATTGTCTCAGCTTGCTCCTGCCCCACCGAACTCGTTTCTGCATACCTCGACACGGTTTTATCCCCCCTTGTTCAATCCCTTCCGACCTATGTTCGTGACACTTCTCATGCTCTTAAACTTTTCGATGATTTTAAGTTCCCTGGCCCCCACCGCTTTATTTTCACCATGGATGTCCAGTCCTTATATACTTCCATCCCCCATCAGGAAGGTCTCAAAGCTCTACGCTTCTTTCTGGATTCCAGACCTAATCAGTTCCCCTCTACCACCACTCTGCTCCGTCTAGCGGAATTAGTCCTTACTCTTAATAATTTCTCCTTTGGCTCCTCCCACTTCCTCCAAACTAAAGGTGTAGCTATGGACACCCGTATGGGTCCTAGCTATGCCTGCCTTTTTGTTGGGTTTGTGGAACAATCTATGTTCCGTGCCTATTCTGGTATCTGTCCCCCACTTTTCCTTCGCTACATCGATGACTGCATTGGCGCTGCTTCCTGCACGCATGCAGAACTCGTTGACTTTATTAACTTTGCCTCCAACTTTCACCCTGCCCTCTAGTTTACCTGGTCCATCTCCGACACCTCCCTCCCCTTTCTAGATCTTTCTGTCTCTGTCTCTGGAGACAGCTTATCCACTGATGTCTACTATAAGCCTACTGACTCTCACAGCTATCTGGACTATTCCTCTTCTCACCCTGTCTCTTGCGAAAATGCCATCCCCTTCTCGCAATTCCTCCGTCTCCGCCGCATCTGCTCTCAGGATGAGGCTTTTCATTCTAGGACGAGGGAGATGTCTTCCTTTTTTAAAGAAAGGGGCTTCCCTTCCTCCACTATCAACTCTGCTCTTAAACGCATCTCCCCCATTTCACATACATCTGCTCTCACTCCATCCTCCCGCCACCCCACTAGGAATAGGGTTCCCCTGGTCCTCACCTACCACCCCACCAGCCTCCGGGTCCATCATATTATTCTCCGTAACTTCCGCCACCTCCAACGGGATCCCACCACTAAGCACATCTTTCCCTCCCCCCTCTCTGCATTCCGCAGGGATCGCTCCCTACACAACTCCCTTGTCCATTCGTCCCCCCCATCCCTCCCCACTGATCTCCCTCCTGGCACTTATCCGTGTAAGTGGAACAAGTGCTACACATGCCCTTACACTTCCTCCCTTACCACCATTCAGGGCCCCAAACAGTCCTTCCAGGTGAGGCAACACTTCACCTGTGAGTCGGCTGGGGTGATATACCGCGTCCGGTGCTCCCGATGTGGCCTTTTATATATTGGCGAGACCCGACGCAGACTGGGAGACCGCTTTGGTGAACATCTATGCTCTGTCCACCAGAGAAAGCAGGATCTCCCAGTGGCCACACATTTTAATTCCACATCCCATTCCCATTCTGACATATCTATCCAAGGCCTCCTCTACTGTAAAGATGAAGCCACACTCAGGTTGGAGGAACAACACCTTATATTCCGTCTGGGTAGCCTCCAACCTGATGGCATGAACATCGACTTCTCTAACTTCCGCTAATGCCCCACCTCCCCCTCGTACTCCATCTGTTACTTATTTTTAGACACACATTCTTTCTCTCACTCTCCTTTTTCTCCCTCTGTCCCTCTGAATATACTCCTTGCGCATCTTCTGGGTCCCTCCCCTCCTTGTCTTTCTCCCCGGACCTCCTGTCCCATGATCCTCTCGTATCCCTTTTGCCAATCACCTGTCCAGCTCTTGGCTCTATCCCTCCCCCTCCTGTCTTCTCCTATCATTTTGGATCTCCCCCTCCCCCTCCAACTTTCAAATCCCTTACTCACTCTTCCTTCAGTTAGTCCTGACGAAGGGTCTCGGCCTGAAACGTCGACTGTACCTCTTCCTAGAGATGCTGCCTGGCCTGCTGCGTTCACCAGCAACTTTGATGTGTGTTGTAAAAAGTATTGAGCTCATCTGGGAGCGAAACCTTGTTGGTATTTATGTTGCTTGGTTTTGCTTTGTAGGGGGTGACGGCATTCAAGCCCAGCCACTGCAGCCGAGCATCCTTCTGTGATTCAAGTTTGGTCCGAAATTGCAAATTCATATGTGAGATGGCTTTCCAATGGTCATACCTGGACCTCTTGTACTTGCCTGGGTTTCCCCTCAGCAGATTGAGGATCTCTTTGTTCAGCCAGGACTTCTGGTTGGGGATACACTCATCCACGTGTGTCTTAATAAAATCCATGACAACCAACATTCCCTCTAGTTTTTCACAGCTGCAAAGACTAAACATTACTTTGAGCAAGACATTTTACATCGCCTGAAAACTGCACTGCTCTTTCGTACAACATTGTATAAAAGTCCAGAAAACTTTGTTGTTTTTGTTGTCTTTATGCACGACAACAAAGACAACGTGCACAGAAGCATTTCAGTTAGTTCAAGACCACACACCCTCGCAGCTTAGAGGGAACAGTGATGACAGCCTTTGGATAATCATTCAGGTCCTTTGATGAGTCCTCGAACATGGTCAAGTCCACTGACTCAAAGCTATCTCACAGCCACTTGTCTGCCTCCCATGATCACCTATTCCTTGTCCTTATCTCTGGGGCCTTTGCCTATATGCAGGCAGGAGGAGGACAGTCAGATGATCAGTCTTCCTGAAATGCAGCCGAGGGATGGAATGGTAGACATTCCTGATGGTAGTGTAGAGTGGCCAAGTGGGTTGAGTTCTCTGGTGCTGTAGGTAATGTGCTGGTGGTAATTAGGCAGAGATTTCTTCAAGCTAGCCTGATTGATCCGGCAAGGATATGGAAGGCATTGGGGTAGGCTAATCTGTTCACTGCCAACTGCTTTTAACACTACTGTTTTTTTTCTGTCCTTAACACTTCAAACCACACCTAAAATACATTAACTGGCCTTTTTTTTTTGCTATGCCTCAGGTGCAGAATGCAAACAGCAATAATAACAATTTCCATTTCCTTTACTAAACAAAAATCAAACTAAAACTACAAATGCTGGAAACACTCTGCAGGTGATCAGCATTTGTGAAAATAGAAACAGGTAATATTTCAGTTTGAATATACTTTATTATTGTCAGCCCTGACTAATGGTTTTCTACATGAATTTGGATTCTCTTTCCGCGGCTGCTGCTTGACCTGCTGAGTGTTTCCAATACTTTCTGTTTTGATGCTTTAAAACTGATGCCTAGTCATACAAATAAAGATGAAGGCAATTGGCCCAAAATCAGTCCTCGGGAGCTTTAGAAGAGAGAAAAGGCATGTGGGGAGGTTTGCAGAGCAAAAACTAGAATTAGTGCCTTTATAACTAATGGCGTAGTTGCCAACGGTGGAGGGATTTTATCTGTAATGCTCAGGAGTCTAGGAAAGTATATGCACAGATAACTTTGGAAGTCAGATTGGAGGAAATGACAAAGATATAGTGGAAAGACCATAGGGAAAAGATGGTTGACAATATAATAAATGTAGAGTTTAACCAGGAGCCAATGTAAGTCAGCAAACACTGGGTAGTTAAGTGACTAGGATTTGGTGTGAATATGACACAGGCAGATGAGTTTTGGATGCCACGGGTTTATGAAGGATAAAGCAATAGAGATCAACCAGGAGTATGTTGAAGTAATCGTCTTCAAAATAAAGGCATTGAAGAAGGTCTCAGAAGCAGATGAGGTGAGGCAGAACCAGGTGATGAGGTCTGAAACTCAGCCTGAGGTTGAAGTGTTGCCAGTCTTCAGCTTAAGAGGCCTGTCATGTGAAGGGCTGAAACTGGTAGCCAGAGACTGTGATTGGTCCAAGGACAATGCTCTACTTCTTCCATAATTTAACTGGAGGACACTTCTGCTTACCCAGTACCGGATGTAGGACAAAGTGACAGATCAGAGGCAGTGGTCACAAATGCATGCATGATGTTGCAACTACAAACGTACATTCCTTGGGTCTAGATCAAAAGGGAAGTCATGGCTGTTCCACTTCAGCTCTCTGGACCATACAACAACTCAATGTGCTTGAAATTTAATTGACATTTAAATCTATAGCTTTTTGCTGACTTTACAATCTTTGTAAAATAATCTATTAAAATACATTTTAAAGCAAATTTATGCTGTAAAGCTAGTGTCATAGTCATAGAGTCAAAGAGCCCTGCAGCACAGGAACAGACCCTAGAGCCTATCCAGTACAAACCGAACTGTTATTCTGTCTCCCATCCTTGTACTCATTGAAACTGAACCCGCAAGTAACACCTGTGTAGCACTTATCTCATCTTGTGTGACTGGTCCCTGCACTCTTTATGAGGAAAATCAAATTACATAGGTGCTGGTAGGCCATCAAAAGCTCTAGATATCGAAGGAGGCAGTGAATAGAAAACAAACACTTTTGGAGGTAAGTTTAGCTTATATATATATATAAAAAACAAGATATACAAAATATTTACACGAGTAAGAATTATTCAAAATTCCAACATTCTGTTAGATCCCAAATCACAGATATCAACAAAAACCAAATTGTTGTTTAGTTAGAATCAGTGAGATTCATTAGAATAACCTTTGTTACTCCAATTTCTCTAACTAATTTGTTCCAGTGTTACTCCCTATTTAAAGGTTTACAGACTAACCTTTCCTTTTTATTTATCCTTATAAAACTAATTGAATTCCTATTCTTAAGTTTTATAGTTAACTTCAGTTTTGGTTCACGTCAGTATGTCTACAAATACAAATTCAAATATTATATATCTATCCAGCTTAACTCCTTTCACAGTAAATCTCCAACACCACAACTTTTAAACAAAGTAAATCTCATTCAGTAACTCATCAAAGACTTTGCAAAAATAATCAGTTCTTGCAGAAAATCAAATTCAGATCCTTGGAATGAAAATAAACTTGTATATCCAACTGCATTAAATCATCTATGTCATTAAACATTTCGTTCCCCTGCTGGTTTTTCGATCTTGGGTGGCTCTCCATCTTGTTTCTTGCTTCATTGGATGAAATAGTTGATCATCCACAGAAAGTTGATTCACAATACTTAAACAAAAAAAAAAATCTGACCAAATCCCTTGGTATGATTGAACAGAACTAATTCCCAGTTACACAGTAGAGATCTTGGACACTCCTCTCTGCCGATATTGTCTTGTTATAGGTAGCTGCTGCTTGTTATAGCTGTAGCTTCAATAGATCTTTTATTGCTATTGTCTCTCAACAAGGGGTTTCACCTCGAGGTTTTCAAATAAGGTAGAGATACTCACTACTAATTCCACTTTTAACAGTTTATATCTTTAGTTTCTAATAGTTTGCTGCATTTCTCTCACTTTCCCACACTGCGTCAGCCACATCTCGTTCTCACATAGCTTTTTAAACCTAAGTTCCTTTTTTAAAAATTCAGTAAATGCCATTTTCATCCCTCCACAGCTGGAACCTTCTAACATTACATCTTTAGGTTTAATTAACCTGGGTTACACACATCCACCATTTTCTTTGGGAGATTATTCCACACTTGCATAACCTTCTGAGTTTCCCCTCAGGTTCCCCTTACCTGTACACAATACTCCAAATTTGGCATCACCAATGTCTTATTCAACTTCAACATAACATCCCAATTCCCGTACTGTGGTAAACCATATATATGTTGTAACTGGGTTAACTGTCTGGACACACCCCTCTGCTGACTGCCCCTGTGGCTCCTCCCACAGAGCCCTGAATAAAGGCGTTTTCGCCCTGCTCCTCCCCCTCAGACCAGGGGCAGACACTCAGCATGGAGGTCACGTCTTACTGTGAATAAAAGCCTTTCAGTATTTACCCTACTTCAGTCTTTTGGAATTATTGAAGGAGCTTCAATTTTATTCGCAGTAAATTTGGAACACGCTCTGAGACCTGACAAGTTAGATCTCGATCCGCAAATGCTTGAAGCTGGAAACGCTTTCGAACCCTGGCTGGCCTACTTCAAAGCGTATCTAGAGGAGATTAAAGCGACCGACCCCAGAGCGAAGCACAGAGTTCTACTCTCCAGGGTCAGTCCACGGGTCTATTCGCTGATCGGAGACAAGCCAAGCTACGATGGCGCGATGAGCGCACTCAAAGGACAACACCTGCGGTGGGTAAACAGCGTCTACGCGCAACATCGTTTAGCGACTCGAAACCAGCGGCCCGAGGAATCAAGTGCTGAGTTCGTCCGAGCCCTACAGACGCTCGTGCGAGCCTGCGATTGCCAGGGGCTGATGGCAGGACAGCATGCAGAGCTCCTAGTGAGAGACGCCTTCGTCACGGGGACCAGGTCAGTGTATGTGCTCCAGTGGCTGCTGGAAAAAGCCGATCTTACCTTAAGTTCGGCGATCGAGCTGGCCGATACACTGGAGGCCGCTCTGCACAACTCTGAGGCTCTCCAGGCATGCGATCCCCCGATGGCCTCGTGGGTGCCGCAGACCCCGCAACCCGCCGGCGAATCAACCTCGGCTGCCGCCAGTCGTGAGTCCGCGAAGTGCTACTTCTGCGGATTGGAGAAGCACCCCTGGAAACGCTGCGCGGCCCGACAAGCTATCTGCTCCAGCTGAAGAAGAAAAGGCCACTTTGCCAAGGTCTGTAAGTCCAAACCACCAGCGGGATCGAGCAGTGCCGCATGCGAGACACGGGGGTCGCCATCCTGCCTGCCGTCATCTCCCCTGCACACCGACACAATGTGCAAGACATGGGGGTTGCCATCTTGCCTGCCGCCATCTTCCCTGCATGCCGCCACCACGTGCCAGACATGGGGGTGGCCACCTTGGTCGGCGCCACTTCCCACCGCCTATGACTAACGGGTGCTCACGGGGCACTCCACCGTGCCGGACCAAGACAGCGACTCAACCCTGGCTTCCGTGATCCTCGACCAAAGCGCTCCCCAGCAGCTCGCAAGGTCAATGATGGACATCCTGGTGGAGGGGCGCAGGACAAGCTGCCTGTTTGACACAGGCAGCATGGAGAGTTTTATCCACCCGGCCACGGTGCAGCATTGCGGACTCGCGATACGGCCAGTAAGTCAGAGGGTCGCCACGGTTTCCGGCTCGCATACAACAGACATCCAGGGGGGTTGTGTAGCGACACTAGTGGTGCAGGGCACAGAATATGGAGACTTTACGTTACTGGTCATGCCTTAACTGTGTGCCCCTGTGCTGTTGGGGTTGGACTTCCAGAGCCACCTGTAAAGCGTGACAATGGAGTATGATGGGCCCCTCCCACCAATTACTGTCATAAATCCCCAGTTTTGTAGGGATACGTCACGTACCCCGCTACTGCCCACCCACACACACCAACCTGCACATCCCACCCAACATCATGCCAACTGCCACACTACCGACACCACTTGCGGCCTCTCCACCCTCAAGACCCCTCCCCCACCGCTGTTCGCCAACCTGACCCCTGACTGTAAACCTGTGGCAACTAAAAGCAGGAGGTACAGCGCGGGGGACAGAGCCTTCATTAAGTTGGAGGTGCAGCGGCTGCTCAGGGAGGGGGTCATTGAGGTAAGCACAAGTCCTTGGAGGGCGCAGGTGGTGGTTGTTCGGAACGGGGAGAAGAATAGGATAGTCATGGACTATAGCCAAGCCATCAATAGGTTCACGCAGCTCGACACGTACCCTCTACCCCGCATCGCGGATATGGTCAATCAGATAGCACAGTACAGGGTGTACTCGACCATAGACCTAAAATCCGCTTACCATCAGCTCCCCATCTGCCGGGAGGACCACCCTTACACTGCCTTCGAGGCAGACGGCAGGCTTTATCAATTCCTGCGCGTCCCCTTCGGTGTCACAAATGGTGTATCTGTCTTCCAGAGGGCAACGGACCGGATGGTGGACCAGTGCCAACTGAAGGCCACGTTCCCATATCTGGATAACATCACCATCTGCGGTCACGACCGGCAGGATCACGACAACAACCTCCAAAAATTTCTCCAAGCGGCCAAAGCTTTCAATCTCACCTATAGCAAGGACAAGAGTGTGTTCGGAACCACCTGACTTGCTATCCTTGGGTGTGTCGTGGAGAATGGAGTCATTGGCCCTGACCCCGACCGTATGTGCCCCCTGTTGGAACTCCCTCTTCCCAACACCCTCAGAGCCCTCAAAAGGCACCTGGGCTTCTTTTCATATTACGCCCAATGGGTCTCTAACTATGCAGACAAGGCCTGCCCCCTGGTCAAGTCCACCAGATTCCCCCTCTCAGCCGAGACCCGCGCGGCCTTCAGCCACATAAAAGGGGACATTGCCAAAGCAGCAATGCATGCGGTGGATGAGGCCATTCCCTTCCAAGTAGAGAGTGACGCCTCCGACTTTGCATTGGCTGCTATTCTCAACCAAGCGGGAAGACCGGTGGCGTTCTTCTCCCGTACCCTTCAAGGCCCTGAAATTTGGCACTCCGTGGTGAAGAGGCCCAGGCCATAGTGGAAGCTATTAGGCACTGGAGGCACTATCTCGCCGGCAAAAAGTTCACCCTGCTGACTGACCAGCGCTCAGTCGCATTCATGTTTAATAACCAACAGTGGGGCAAAATCAAAAATGATAAAATTCTGAGGTGGAGAATCAAACTCTCCACCTTCAACTATGACATCATATACAGGCCTGGGAAGCTCAACGAGCCCTCCGATCCCCTATCCCGGAGAACATGCGCCAGCGCGAAGATCGACCGGCTATACGCCCTACATGTAGATCTTTGCCACCTGGGGGTCATCTGGCTTTTCCACTTCGTGAAAGCCCGGAACCTGCCTTACTCCCTTGAGGAGATCAGGATGATGACCAGGGACTGCCAAGTCTGCGCAGAGTGCAAACTGCACTTCTACTGACCCGAAAAGGCACAACTCATCAAGGCCAGCCGCCCCTTTGAGCGACTGAGTGTTGATTTTAAGGGCCCCCTTCCCTCCACCGACCGCAATGTGTACTTTCTTAATGTTATCGATGAGTACTCGCAGTTCCCCCTCGCCATCCCCTGCCCCGACACCACTACCACGTCAGTTATAAAAGCCCTGCGCAAGCTCTTCACTCTGTTCGGATACCCATGCTATATCCACAGTGACAGAGGGTCCTCGTTTATGAGTGACGAGCTGTGCCAATATCTACTGGCTAGGGGAATTGCAACCAGTAGGACCACGAGCTATAATCCCCGGGGGAATGGACAGGTGGAGAAGGAGAATGCCACGGTGTGGAAAGCCACACTCTTAGCCCTCAGGTCAAAGGGACTGCCCGTCTCCCGCTGGCAGGAGGTCCTTCCCGAGGCACTCCACTCCATCCGCTCCCTGTTATGCACGTCCACCAATGCCACCCCTCATGAGCGGCTCTTTTCTTTTCCCAGAAAGTCGACCACTGGGACCACCCTCCCGACCTGGCTGACATCCCCAGGGCCAGTGCTGCTCCGGAAACATGCGAGGAGCAATAAATACTCCCCGCTAGTCGAGAGGGTTCACTTACTTCATGCGAACCCCCAGTATGCCTACGTGGTTTTACCTGATGGGCGGGAGGACACGGTCTCCATCCGCGACATGGCGCCCGCAGGAGCACCGGGCCCCTACCCTGAACACTCTGTGGTGACTATTAACCCCTTATCCACCGATATGTTTACCCACGAGACACCGCACACTCCAAGCCCTACACAGACACCACACGACACTCCCATACTGGGTGCGACGCACACGCACGAGGGATTACCGACGCCTAACGTGCTGACACCTCAAGTCAGGCCGGAGCCAGCACAACCACCATCGCCGGTGCAATCACCGCCGGTGCTACGTAGATCACAGCGACGGACTCGACCGCCTGATAGACTTGACCTGTAAATATACTTGTTTTAAATACTGTCAGTCATTTCACCCCACGGGACTCTTTTTAAAAAAAGGAGGGGTGAATGTGGTAAACCATATATATATGTTGTAACTGGGTTACCTGTCTGGACACACCCCTCTGCTGACTGCTCCTGTAGCTCCTCCCACAGAACCCTGAATAAAGGCGATTTCGCCATTGCTCCTCCTCTTCAGTCCAGGGGTAGACACTCAGCATGGAGGTCACATCTTACTGCGAATAAAAGCCTTTCAGTATTTACCTTACTTCAGTCTTTTGGAATTACTGAAGGAGCTTCACGTACTCCATACTTTAATTTATGAAGGCCAATGTGCCAAAAGCTCTTTTTATAACCCTATCTATCTGTGAGCCACTTTCAAGGAATTATGTACTCCCAGATTTCTCTGTTCTACTGCATTCCTCAGTGCCCTGCCATTCACTGCATCAATCCTATCCTGGATTTTCTTCCCAAAGTGCAACACTTCACACTTGTCTGCATTAAATGCCACCTGCCATTATTCAGACCATTTTTTCAGCTGGTCCAGACCATGCTGTCAGCTTTGCTCATGTTCTGTGGTGTCCACTGCACCCCCAGTCTTGGTGTCATTTGAAAATCTGCTGATCCAGTTCACATTATCATTGAGATTGTTCGTGCACTGTAGATGACAAGCAACAATGGATTCAGCACTGATCTCTGTGGCACACTACTAGTCACAGCCCACCAGTCAGAGAGGCAACCATCTACTACTACTCTCTGGCTTCTCCTGTGAAGCCAGTGTCAAATCCAATTTACTACCTCAATATGAACGCCGAGCAACAGAGCCTTCCTCACTATCCTCCCTTGCAGAACTTTGCCAAAGGTCTTGCTAAAGTCCATTTAGACAACATGTGAGCTGCAGTCATCGTGAGAATTATTCATTGGTGAGATAGCGCGACGTTTAAAAGGAGCTCGAGTCCATCAGGAACCTTTCAGTGCCCTGCAATCATCATAAAAGTTCACTCGTTGGTGAGGCAGCGCCATATTTAGAAAGAGCTTGGAGCCGTTCAGAACGTTTCGGCGGGCTGCAAACATCATGACATTTTAGGCACTCAGTGGGGGCAATAAAAATAAGTGATGTGTAAGCAGAGCGGCCATTGTTGGAATGGGCAGTGTTCGATTGGCCATGCATTACTGCAATAAGCTTAGGCGAGAACGGGCACATGCTAGAACCTAAGCTTGAGAAGTTAGAGGTATATCAAGTATAGGCAGCATGGTAGTTAAGGCAGTAGAATGCTCTTCCTCTGAGATGTGGGATTTCAGGGTACCTAACAGTCCCCTTGATGACCACTCTACAGGAAGTGAACCCAACTTCAGCTCCTGATTGGCAAGGAACTGGAGCTGGACTGGATGCACTCAGGATCATCCAGGAGGCTGAAAACCTCATAGATGAGACTTCTACTAAGGTGGTCACACCCAGAGTGCAGGCTTCAGATGGTACAGGGGTGATCACCAGGACAAGTAAGGGGAGTTAGCAGTCAGTGCCGGGTTCTATGTCAGTGTGGCATTCCCCTCAGCTCAAGTATACTTGAGGGGAAGTGACCTATCAGGGCACAGCAGCAGCAGCTCGGCCAGTTGCACTGTCACCGGATCTGAGGCTCAGCAGGGAAGGGCAAAGTCAGGCAGAGTGATAGAGGTAGGAGACACGAAACCCAGGGAGACAGACAAGAGATTCTGTGGCCGTGAAATAGATGCCAGAATGGTGTGTTGCCTCTCAGGGTCCAAAATGTCTCAGAGCAGCTGCAGAAGATCCTCAAAAAGGAGGGTGAGCAACCAAGGGTCACGATGCACATTAGCACCAACGGTACTCCATGGTAGGAAAGGGGAAGAGGTCCCGTGCAGTCAGTATAGGGAGTTGGGGGCTGAAGAGCAGGACCTCCAAAGTAGTGGTTTCAGGATTACTCCCAGTGCCACATGCTGGTCAGGCTAGGTTAGGATGATAGGGCAGATTAATAAGTGGGCAAGGGAGTGGACAGCATTTCAGATTTCTAGATCATTGGAATCTCTTCTGGGGAAGGTATGACCTGTACAAAAAGGATGAGTTATATCTGAACCCGAGGGGGACCAATATCCTTGCGGGCAGGTTTGCTAGAGCAGTTGGGTAACATTTAGACTAATTTGGCAGGGGGATGGGAACCGGAGTGGAAGGGCTGAGGATGGGGCAGTTAGTATACAAGTCAATGCACTGTGTAGTGAGACTGTGACGAAGGACAGGCAGATGATAAGGCAAAAATTGCAGTCAGTGGGATTAGTTGATCTGTAACATGGGGCAAAATCAAAAAGGATGATGAATACATGACTGAAGATGTTATACTTGAATGCACACAGTATATTATCTTGTAGCACAGTTAGAGATGTGCAGGTTTGACACTATTGGCATCACTGAGTCATAGCTGAAAGAAGATCAAAGTTGGGAGCTTAACATCCGAGGATGCACATTACATCAAAAGAGAGGTTTGCAGCGGGGTCGGGTGGCACTGTTGGTAAAAAATGAAATCAAACCCTTAGAAAGAGGTGACCTAGGATTGGAAGATGTAGAACCTTGTGGGAAGAGTTAAGAAACTGCAGGAGTAAAAATTCCCTGATAGGAGTTACTGTATATAGAGGCCTCCAAAGAGTAACCAAGATATGGGCTACAAGTTACAATGGGAGTTAGAAAACGCGTGTCAAAAGGGCAAGGTTCTGATAGTCATCGGGGATTTCACTATACAGGTGGATAGGGAAAATCAGGTTGGTGCTGGAGTACAAGAGAAGGAATTTGAAGAATACCTCTGAAGTGGCCTCTTAGTGCAGCTTGTGGTTGTACTCGCTAGGGGAAAGGCAATTCTGGATTTGGTAATGTGTAATGAACCAGATTTGATTAGAGAACTTAAGGTAAAGGAACCCTTAGGAAGCAGTGATCATAATAAACATGAAAAATTCTGCAGATGCTGGAAACCCAAAGCAACACACAAAAATACTGGAGGAACTCAGCAGGTCAGACAGCATCTATGAAAATGAATAAACAGTCACTGTTTCAGGCCGAAACCCTTTTTCAGGACTGGAAAGGAAGGTAGAAGCTGCCAAAATAAAAAGGGTAAGAGCAGGGGAAGGAGGATAGGTAGAAGGTGAAAGTGAACCCATGTGGGTAGGAAAGGTAAAGAGCTAGAGAGGAAGGAATCTGATAGGAGAGGAGAGTGGACCATATGAGAAAGGGAAGGAGGAGAGAACCCAGGAGGAGGTGATAGGCAGGTGAGAAGAGGTAAGAGCCAGAAGGGGGAACAGAAAAATAAGGGAGGGGTATTTTTTTTTACTGGAAGGAGAAATTGATATTCATACCATCAGGTTGGAGGTTACCCAGTTGGAATATAAGGTATTGCTCCTCCACCCTGAGGGTGCCCTCATCATGGCAAAAGATGAGGCCATGGACTGACTTGTTAGAACAGGAATGGGAATCAGAATTTAAACGTTTGGCCACTGGTAGGTTCTGCTTTTTGTAGGTGGAGCACAGGTGCTCAATGAAATGGTTCCCCCAATTTATGATGGGTCTCACCAAGGTAGAGGAAGCTGGATCAGGAGCACCGGACAGAATAGACGACCCGTTCGGATTCGCAGGTGAAGTGTTGCCTCATCTGGAAGGACCCAGAATGGAGATGAGTGAGGAGATGAATGGGCAGGTGTAGCACTTTAGCTGCTTGCAGGGTTAAGTGCCAGGAGGGAGATTAGTGGGGAGGGACAAATGGACAAGTGAATTACAGAGGGAACGATCCTTGCCGAGAGTGAAGTGAGGGGGGAGGCAAGCATATGTTTGGTGGTAGGATACCTTTCGAGATGGTAGAGCATGATGTGTGGGATACAAAGGCGGTAGTAGGTAAGGACAAGAGAAACTCCATCATTGTTAAGGCGGCGGGAAGATGGGGTGAGTGCAGATGTTTGGGAAATGGAGGAGATGTGGGTGAGAGGGAAGGGAAATCCAGTTCTTTGAAGTAGGAGGACATTTCTGATGTCATGGAAAGGAAAACCCCATCCTGGGAACAGATGCAGAGGAAATCATAATATGATAAAATTCACCTTGCTGTTTGAGAGAGAGAAGATAAAGTCAGAGGTATCAGTATTGCAGTGGAGTAAAGGGAATTATAGAGGCATGAGAGAGAAACTGGCTAAAGTTGATTTGAACAGACACTATAAGGGGTGACAGCAGGACAGCAATAGCTGTAGTTTCTGGAGGCAACTCAGAAGGCGAAGTATGCACCCCAAAGATGAAGAAGTATTCTAAAGGAGGGATGAGGCAACCATGGCTGACAAGGGAAGTCAAAGTGAACATTAAAGCTAAAGAGAGGACATCTAATAGAGCAACGATTAGTGGGAAGCTTTTAAAAACCAATAGAGGGCAAATAAAAAAGTCATAAGGAGAGAAAAGAGGAAATAGGAAGGTAAGGTAGACAATAAAAAAAAGAGGATACCAAAAATTTTATCAGATATATTAAGAATAAAAGAGAGATGAGAGTGGATATTGGACCACTGGAAGATGATGCTAGAGAGATAGTAATAGGGGACAAGGAAATGGCAGATGAACATAATAAGCATTTTGTATCAGTCAGCACTGTGCCAGAAATTCCAGACTGTCAGCGGGCAGAAGTGAGTGTCGGTGCCATTACCAAGGAGAAGGTGCTTGGGAAGCTGAAAGGTATGAAGGTAGATAGGTCACCTGGACCAGATGGACTACACTCCAGGGTTCTGAAAGAGGCAGCAGAAAACATTGTGAAGGCATTGGTAGTAATCTTTCAAGAATCACTAGATATTGGAATGGCTCTGGAGGACTGGAAAATTGCAAATGTCACTCCAATCTTTTGGAATGGAAGAAGGGAAAGGAAAGAAAATTATAGACCAGTTAGCCTGATAAGATAGCCTGGGAAGGTTTTTGGAGTTCTTTAGTCAGGATGATGTTTTGGGACTTGGAATGCATGATAAAGTAAGCCAAAGTCAGCATGGTTTCCTTATGGGGAAATATTACCTGAGAAATCTGTTGGAATTCTTTGAGGAAATAACAGGGAGGATTGACAAAGTAGAGTCAGTGAATATTGTTTACTTGATTTTCAGAAGGCTTTTGACAAGGTGCCACACATGATGGTGCTTAATAAGAAACAGCCCATGGTATTACAGGAAAAATTCTAGCATGGGTAGAAGATAGACAGACTGGCAGGAAGCAAAGTGTGGGAATAAAGGGAGCCTTTTCTAGTTAGCTACCGGCGAATTGTAGTGTTCCATAGGAGTTGGTATTGGGATTGCATCTTTTCACATCATATATCAACGATCTGGATGATGGAACTGATGGCTTTCTGGTCATCAAATACAAAGATAGGTAGAGGGACAATGTTCAGGAAGCAGTGAGTCTGCCGAAGGGCTCAGACAGATTGGGAGAATGGGAAAAGAAGTGACATAAGGAATATAGTGTAGCGATGTGTGTGGTCCTGCACTTTGGTAGAAGGAGTAATAGCAAAGACATTTTTTCTAAGTTGGGAGAAAATTTCAAAAATCAGTGGTGCAAAGGGACAAGGGAGTCCTTGTGCAGAATTCACTGAATGTTAACTTGCAGGATTGAGTTAGTGGTAAGGAAGGCAAATGCAATGTTAGCATTCATTTTGAGAAGATCTAGAATATAAGAGCAAGGACGTGATGTTGAGGCTTTATGAGGCATTGGTCAGGTGGGACTTGAAGTATTGTCAGCAGTTTTAGGCCCCTTATCCAAGAAAAGATGAGCTGGCATTGGAGAGGGTCCAGAGGACGTTCACAAGAATTATTCTAGGAATCAAAGGATTAACGTATGAGGAGCATTTGATAGCTCTGGGCCTGTATTCTCTGGAGCTTACAAGAACGAAGGGTGAACTCATTGAAACCTATCAAATACTGGAAGGCCTAGATGGTATGGATGTGGAGGTGATGTTTCTTATAGTGGGTGTGTCTAGTGCCAGAGGGCACAACATCAATATTGAGGGACTTCCATTGAGAACAGAGATGAGGAGGGTGATGAATCTATGGAGTTCATTACTACAGACAGCTGTGGAGGCCAGATCATTGAGTATATTTAAGATGGAAGCTGATTGGTTCTTGATAAGCCAGGGCATCAAATGCAACAGGAAGAAGGCAAGATAATGGGGTTGAAAGGGACAATAAATCAGCCATGATGTAATGGCAGAGCAGATTCGATGGGCTGAATGGCCTAATTTGCTCCTATGTCTTATGGTCTTAACATCCATAGCCTTTCCTCATCAACATTCCTGGTAACCACTTTGAAAATCTGTATAAGACTGGTTAGACATGACCTTCCAATAACCCACTACTGACTCACCGGCCTATAATTTCCCAGTTTATTCCTAGAGCCTTCCTTGAGCAATGGAATAACATTAGCTATCCTCCAATGCTCCGGCACTTCACTCGTGACTGAGGACATTTTAAATACCTCTACCTCTACAATTTTTGAACTAGACTCCCACAAGTTCCAAGAGAACACCTTGTCAGATTCTGGGGACTTATCCACCCTAATTTGCCTCAAGATACCAAGAATCTCCTCTTCTGTAATCTGTTTAAGGTCCATGATCCCACTGCTGTGTTGACTCAGTTATATAGACAGCGTGTCCATCTCCCAGGTAAGTACAGATTCAAAAAATCCAGTTAAGATGTCCCCCATCTCTTTTGGCTCTACACATAGGTGATCACATTGATTCTCAAGTGGACCAATTGTGCTATCCTTTTGCTCTTAATATATTTGTAAATCTGTAGAGTCCCTTGGGATTCTCCTTCACCTTATGCCTTCTTTTAGCCCTGATTTCTCTTAAGTGGTCTCTTTCATGGCTTAAGCTCCTCAAGTACTTCATTAGTTCCTTGCTGGCTACACCTGCTATGCACGCACATCTGTTTTCTTAACCAGGACCTTGAAAACCAAGGTTCCCTAAACCTGTTAGCCTTGCCTTTTTATTCTAGCACACAAATCCAAACTGTACTCTTAAAATTTCCTTTTTAAGGCCTCCCACTTAACATGTACACATTTGTCAGAAAAAATATACCTGCCAGACCCTTTCTGAGACCATCAGAATTGGCCTTCCTCCGATTTAGAACCTCAACCCAAGGACCAGACCAATCCTTCTTCATAATTATCTTGAAGTTAATGGCATTATGATCACCGGATGCAAAGTGTTCCCCCACAGTAACTTCTGTCACTTGCCCAGTCTCATTCCCTAATAAGGGATCTAGTATCACACTCAAGAGAAAATCTGCAGATGCTAGAAATTCAAGCAACATCCTCAAAATGCTCGAGGAACTCAGCAAGTCAGGCAGCATCTATGGAAACGTTTTGGGTGACTTTTCCATAGATTCTGCCTGGCCTGCTGAGTTCCTCCAGCATTTTGTGTGTGTTGCTAGTATCACATTCTCTCAATGGGACCTCTGTGCACTGATTAAGGAAATTTTCCTGAACACGTTGACAAATTCTATCCCATCCAGTCCTGTTGCAGTATGGATATAAACAGGCAATGCCAGAATTGAATTGCTTGATGTTTTGTTGAATTTCTACATTCATTTGCCTTTAGTGAGATAGAATTTAGGCCATTTTAAACAACCATTGTCTGAAAAATGTTTCTTTCTGACCCTGCTCCTAAATGAGTTCCAATTTCTAGTTATTTGACCTTGTTCTAAAGTCCCCTAATATAGTTTTAGTGTACCTGCCTAGTTGTCATACAATCATCATACTTTCTTCACATTTGAGATATCCAAACTCATGTATATCACAGATTGCTATGGGCTGGTCTCATAATTTAAACGAAATATAGTCATTGCAAGCCTGCTGTCTATTCTCCCGAGATCCATATAGCTTCCCTGAGCCACAGTGCAAAAAACAGCAATGTCAAAATAGGGTGTTACCCTAAAGCATTGCACAATTGAAGCATCACTTTACCATCTTTGTAATCCAATCTGCTTGAGATAGAGCTAACATCACATTAGGCTGTCTGATTGCTTTTTTATCTTGTGCTTTGTATACCCAGATTTCTGAATCTCTTCGGTGGAGCAATATGAAAGGAAATAAAGAATTTGCAGCCGAGTTTCACTGCTCAAAGGTACATCAAATGAGTTGTCACAGGGCAATTTTGTGCAAACCTTTTAACACCTCTGTCATCACGAATTGTACGATCTTTTGGTCAGCTTGCACGTGGCAAGACTGTAGCCCCATGAAACTTGATCAAAAGTCAGTTCAGTTTCAAAATCAGCACCTGTCACCTCAATGATCTCAGCAACTTGAGCAGCAATTGAAGAAGGCATTTCACCACCAATACCTTCTCAGGAGCAGTGGGAGATGAGCAAAAACTATTGACCTTACCCAGCAACACCAACATTTCAAACGATATTCAGAAAGGTTCATGGACCTGTGGAATCTGCATGCCTTTGTGATGTTTACCACTCCCTGCAGTTGTATAATCAACCCAGAGCATCACTTATAAATACCTGTTTTAAAATTTGTTGGTTTGTTCTGATGGCCAAGAATATGCAAACTTTCAGCCACTAACATAAGAAATTAAAAAGCATAAAAATAAATTTTACATCAACAAATAAGAAAACTTCAATGATACTAATTTATATAGCATTTTGTCAAAATTGCAGTGTCCTCCAGAACTAACAGCTTATTACCTCCGTTATTTCTAAGTAGCCAAAGATGGCAGACAAGCTATGTGACAAGAGCTCACCAGGGAACCAAATAAATGACCCGATCATTTGCTCATTCTCAGAGAGATGAATGTTGGGCACCAGGTGAATTCTCAGCTCCTCTTCAGATTTAAACATCACTTGTGTCACACTTTGTCGCAGTAAAATAATCCAAGGAATCAAACCTGACTAGAATTAGACAAACCTAAATCAGAACAAAGAAAAAAGCTCTACGGTGGGTAACCAAAATCTTGGTGGAAGAGCTGGACTTTAAATAGAGATTTAAATGAGGTGGGAGAGGTAGAAAACCTGAGAAGGGAATTCCAAACCTTTTGGTCTAGAAAACTATGATTAATGTAGATGGATAGCTGATGGTCAGTGTCAATTTAGTAGACTATTTCTGGGCTGTATCTCTTCCTGATTGTATTACTAAATTTTGATGATCAAGTGATTCAATTGCATGGAGAGTGGAGGTTGGGAGAAATGTCATTCAGGAATAACAGTAAGTTAAATTTATTACTGGCACGGTTGTGTTACTAACATTGCCAGTTTAACCTGTTTTTACTGATTGTGTTGTCCACTTTCACAGCATCATGGTGTAACAATCCATGCCATCTTACTTTCACCTCTAGGTCAGGAGGAATCAACTGAGGGTTTTGGTATAAATAGCCACAAGTGGGGCAGAGATGGAGGATACTATATAGGGAGTGATGGAGGGGCAATAGGATCAGCAGTTCTGATAAGGGCAATAGGGTAGGGAGGTTCAGACACTATAGTTCAGCTTGGGACTTTAATAATACAATAGAATCCTTTACAATACTCCAAGCAGCTTCATCTCTCAGATGAAAATTAACACTAAACAGGAGAAAATCTGCAGATGCCGGAAATCAAAGTAATACACACAAAATGCTGGAGGAACTGGAGGAAGTTTCCGGACGAAATGTCGACTGTTTGCTCTCTTTCACAGATGCTGCATGGCCTGCTAAGTCCCTGCAGCATTTTGTGTGCCTTACACTGAAAGATAACACCACTAATAAAGCAATGCTCAGTTGACATTTGAGCAATGCTCAATGCTCCAGATGACATTTTACACCAAAGTCCCAGAATGAAGACTTAAATCCAGGGTGTTATCTTTCAGAAACAATTTTGCTCACACCCATCCACACTGACACTTGGGTTTGAACTTCATGATGGTGCAACAGAACTCCCTCTACTCTTTTCTCCCCCTCTCAGAAACATCATCCTTTTCTATTTTTGATTTCTGTACTCAGTATGAATTATTTTATTCCCGACATGGGCATCAGTCAGAGATTTTTTTTTGTATTTGAGTTACAAGGAATAGAATGCCCTGAGCACATTTTATATTTGATTTACAAGGAGCAGAAGATTACAGCACAAACGTGAGAAATTCTGCTGTAAATCCAATGCAACACACACAAAAAGCTGGAGGAGCTCAGTAGGTCAGGCAACATCTATAGAAATAAATGAACAGTTGACACTTTGGGCTGAGACCCTTCTTCAGGATTGGAAAGGAGGGGGAAGATGCCAGAATAAAAAGGTTGGGGGGTCGTGGAAGGAGAATATTTAGAAGGTAATAGGTGAAGCCAGGTCAGTAGGAAAGGTAAAGGGCTGGAGAGGAATGAATCTGATAGGAGAGGAGAGTGGACTATAGGAGAAAGGAAAGGGGATGGGACCCAGGGGAAGGTGATATCTGGGTGAGAAGAGACAAGAAGTCAGAGAGGGGGAAGGAAAAAATGGACTGGAAGGAGAAATCGATATTTATGGCATCAGGTTGGAGGCTACCCAGGTAGAATATGAAGTGTTATGTAAGGAATATAAGGTGAATATATAAGATTGTCTATTGTGTCTGGTGCTCCGATGAGGACTCATCTACATTGGTGCGGCCTGACGTATATTGGGGGGCTGCTTTGCTCTGCTCCATCCACCGAAAGCAGAACTTCCCATTGGCCAAACATTTTAATTCTGATCCCCCTTTCCGTTCCGACATGTGGGTTCATGTTCTCTCCTCTTGTGCCACAATGAGGCCCCCCTCAGGCTGGAGGAACAACATGTTATATTCCACCTGGCTAGCTTCCATCTAGGTGGCTTGAATATCGATTTCTCTTCCTGGTAAAATAAAATTCCTTCCCCCTCCCCTATTCTTCTTTTCCCCTCTCTGGCCCCCTACCTCTTCTCACCTGCCTATCACCTCCTCCTGGGTCTTCTTCTCCTGTGGCCCGCTCTCCTCTCCTATCGGATTCCTTCCTCTCCAGCCGTTTATCTTTCCTACCCACCTGGCTTCACATCACCTTCTAGCTATCCTCCTTCCCCTCCTCTCTCCTTTTTATTTTGGCATCTTTCCCCTTCCTTTCCGGTCTTGAAGAAGGGTCTTGGCCCTACACATCAACTGTTTATTCATTTCCATAGATGCTGCCTGACCTGCTGTGTTCCCCCAGCATTTTGTGTGTGTTACAGAAGATTATAGCACCCTGGTTACAAGCCCATGATTACTACATTTCAAGAGATTCACAAGTGTACTTGCCTGATCCTGGAATCTGACAGCCATTTTGCAACTATCCTCTCATTTTTCCGATTTCTCTCTCTCTCTCTCTCTCTCTTTCTCTCTCCTTCTGTGTTTATTTCCTGGTTTTCTGGTAACTCGCCACTTTTGTACTCCCTAATCCAAAGAGGGCGGAGATTTTGCTCAGGGTGCACAACAGATCCCGGTCTTGCTTCGAAGACCATGCAAAAAAAAATTCCACTCAGGCATTCAATACCTGCATCTTTAACCACAAAGAAGTGAAACCTGCTGATCTGACAGGCCCCAGCCTGGCTCTGCCCCCGCCCAATGACGACACTACAACACCACAAACTGAGGTAAACAAACCTATTGTTCTGTATTGTGAAATGTGAGGACCTATCTACATTCTGTTCTAACACCCTAAATTTATTCTACGTCCCTAGCTTGAGGAATATGGTTCGCAATAATATCAAATTACCCAATATATGGAAATCTTGCTTCTTTACGCAAGGTTAATAAGTCAAACATTAACTAGGTTGTAGGAGGGAGGTGCCCTTTACATACCAAAGCAGATACAGAACTGCCATTTTCTCAACGAAAACTGCTACGCTTTTTCATTTACTGCTTCTAGTTGCCTTGGGTCTTGGCACTGTAGAGTTCACCTGTTAAAAGATCCCACTGCCTCACAGCACAGACGACAGCAGGTAACTAGATCATTTAAACCTGCAGACAATGAACAGAGCAATTTCATTTCTGGCAACGTCTTTCAGCCGATGATTAGAATAGGTTCATGTGCGGGGCGAGAGGGAAAGGGTGGGGGAAGAAATTGTCAGCCTCCTGCTGACAGTATGAGAAGGCAGCAGCTCCTTCCATTACTGCTCGAGTTGTGGCACAGTCTCTCAACCTCGTTTTAATGCTTTAGGATTCCACTTGCATCATATTCAATACAGCTGTCAGTTTTGTTCTCAGTCCTATTTGCTCTTAACTAATGTATACCCAGCCCGGATGCCACTAAACAGCTAATTCCCATTAAACTACTTAGCCATTGCCATAAGGTAGATTACCATGAAAACTACATTGAACATAGTAAGGTCATATACTGGGGAATGATGTTAGTAAGGTTGCTGATAGATGTTGGTAGAAGGGTCCCAGTCATAGAAGGCAGAGCATGGAATAGGGGATGGATTATTTTGTCTGGACGTCTGTGACTCGTGGTGTTCCACAAAGATCTATTCTGCAACCCCTGCTCTTTATGATTTTGGTAAATGACTTAGATGAGGTAATGGAAAAGTTGTTTAGTAAGTTTGCAGATGGCTTGAAAGTTGCAGATAGGGTTGAAAGTTGTAGTAGGTTACAATGGATGCAGATCAGGGCTGAGAAGTGGCAGAAGGAGTTCAACCCAATGAAAGTGATACACTTTGGAAAGTCGAATTTGAAGCGAGAGTTCAGGGTCAATGCTAGGATTCTTAGCAGTGTGTAGGACCAAGGGTACTTGAGGGTCGACGTGCATAGATCCCTCAAAGTTGCCATGAAAGTTGAAAGGATGGTTAAGACAGCGTATGATATGTTGTCCTTCACTAGTTGGGGGATTGAGTTCACGAGCCACAATGTAATGTTGCAGCTCTATACAACCCTGGTTAGACCACACTTGGAGCATTGGGTTCAGTTCTGGTAGCTTCATTACACGAAAGATGTGGAGGCTTCAGAGAGGACGCAGGAGAGATTTGCTGGACGCTGCCTGAATTAGATAGCATGTCTTATGAGGGAAAGTTGAGCAAGCTAGAGCTTTTCTCTTTGGGGTGAAGGAGGATGAGAGGCTACACACATAAAAGTTGCTGGTGAACGCAGTAGGCCAGGCAGCATCTCTAGGAAGAGGTACAGTTGATGTTTCGGGCCGAGACCCTTCGTCAGGACTAACTGAAAGGAGAGATAGTAAGAGATTTGAAAGTGGGAGGGGGAGGGGGAGATCCAAAATGATAGGAGAAGACAGGAGGGGTTGGGATGGAGCCAAGAGCTGGACAGTTGGTTGGCAAAAGGGATATGAGAGGATGAGAGGCTACTTGTTTGAGGAGTATAAGATGATACGAGACATAGACAGAATGGGCAGCCAGTGCCGTTCTCCAAAGGTGGCAATTGCTAATCCAGAGGCCGCACTTTTAAAGTGATTGAATGAAAGTATAGGGGTTTTGCCAGACGTAGGTTTTAAACAGAGTGGCAAGGGCATGCAACCCACTGCTGGGGATGGTGGTAGAGGCATGTACAACAGGGTATTTAAGAGCTCTCAGATGAATGAGGGGTAGAAAAGGACAAATACAGATGGGAAATGAAGGCTTACACACCCGCTCTACCAAGCAGCTGAGAGACATTGTGCCCCTGATATGAAATTACATCAGGCATAAATGGAGAGCTTTACCTGCCTGAGTTTCTGGAGTTGGTGTGAAGTTCCCAGAGCAGTTACTTTTACACTTTGCTCCAGGTAAAATTGATTTGTGTTAGGTGCTGCTGGAGAGAAAACAGCATTATTCAACTGAACTTCTAGGCAGCAGAGCTGGTATTTGTCATGGACACTGTTGCTACTTCTGGGAAATTCCACAAGAGGCAGCAATACTTCAGAGTACTTACAGAGCGGTTAGGTGACATAAATAACTGCAGATGCTTGAATCTGAAGCAATAAACAAACAGCTGGGGAACTCAGTATGTTGAACAGCATCTCTAGGTGGAAAGGGATTGTCGATGATTTGGGTCGGAACGGTTGGGATAGAACGTAAGAGACCTATGAGTAATATACAAGCACCAAGTTGGAAGGATCTAAAAAGCAGAAAAATGTGGAAAGTTTCAGGGTAGGGTTAGGTAGGGGATAAATTCATTGATTGATTGCTGAAATAGCAGGCAGGCAGGGTGCTGGATATCAGTTTGTCTGCAGAATAGGAAATTCGGATATGTTAGCTGCATTTACACAGAGTTAGCTAGAACCAAGTTAATGGGTGGGTATAATGGAATGAGATAAGGTAGGAATGAGGAAGCTGGGGTGAGATATGTGCACAATAGGAAATGATAACTGGGCAGAGGCAGAATAAGAGAACAGCCAATCAGTACAGATTGGCAACATCTCTTCCACAATCACCATGAGCTGCACCACAAGACTGCGTGCCTAGCACCCTGCTCTTCCCGCTTTATACTTTTGAGTGTGAGGCTAAGCACAGCTCCAAGGCCCTATTTAAGTTCGCTGACGACACGATTGTTCTTGGCTGAATCTAAGGTGGTAACAAAGCGGCCTACAGGAAGGACACTGAAAATCTCACTGAATGGTGACACAACAACCTCTCAGTCAACGTCAGTAAAACCAAAGAGCTGATTATTGATTACAGGAGAAAGAAACCGCAGAGTCCGTCGTCATTAGGGGACTGAAGGTGGAGAGGGTCAGTAAATTTAAATTCCTTGGCATTATCATACCACATATTGGTTCTTTAAGGTTGTTATAGATAGGGGAGCTAGTGGGGAGACACTACCCAGGAAATGCTCCCTTATGGCATACATTTCAAATAGCTTCTGACAATCAAATGCAGCTCCTAGTCTGCATGTGTGGCTAAGCATGGCGGAACTGCTTTTACTGACAGGAGAAGGAGCTACTGGTGCCTTAAAACTAATCATTTCGGGCAGATAGGGAATGTCAGCTGTGGTTGGCAGCTCATCTAGGAGAAGGAAAATTCTGATCTCAAACCCTCACTGCCTTGCAGCTATATCCACTCATGGGGAAGGCATTGGGAGTAAACCCCAAGGAAAAGTCCTGAGCTGAAGTCACTAGGGCAGTCCAATGTTGAGTTCAATGCTGGTTGGCAACTCCTGCGATGCTGTTGGTGCCAAACTGTATCGGTCTTTGTTGTTCCTTTGGATTCATCAGCAGCGTGGAGAGGGGGGCCTGCTGCATGGGCAGCTGCTTGTTCTCTATATCGTATTGTCCTGATGCGTGTATCACATAGACAGCTAGGACACTATATCTATGGCTGAGCCCAACCAGTGGAGGGCCTCGTATCATATCAAGAAGATCTGCCCAGAAACAATCACGTAAGCGCAATCACAAAGAAGACATAACAATGCCTCTACTTTCTTGGAAGTTTGCAAAGATTCAGCATGTCATCTAAAACATTGCCAAACTCATATAGATGCACGGTGGAGAGAGTATCCTGACTGGTTGCATCACCACCTCGTGTGGAAACACCAGTGTCCAAGAATGGAAGGTCTACAAGAAGTGGTGGAATAAGCCCAGTCCATTACAGAGCACAGTAAGAGCAGCCCGATTAGGATCGGACTCAAGCTTTACATTACTTTTCTGTGCTTTTGAATTCTATGCCTCAAGGAATAAATTCCCAGCATCTGTGAGGACTTTATTTTATCACTTTGCCATTCTTAAATCATCTTGTTAATAACTTGCTTTTGAGTACACCTTGACTGATTTCCCCCTTTGTCTGAGTTATTGTTATTATATGCTATATTACAGGTGGATTTTATATTCTTTTCTACCAAAATGTATTACCTTAAATATTAATGGCCCATTTGCCAGATAACTGTCCAATCTAAAGGTTTTCTAACGTCTTCTTATAAAATGTTGAGCTCCCCTTCAGTGTATTCTCCAATTTGATAGCATCTGTTAATCTTGATGTTAAATCACTTATTCTTAAACCAAAACCATTAATATAAATTGCAAATAAAGGCTTATCCTATAGAAAACCATTTTCCAAATTACTCCAATCTAAATGAATGCTCTTTATCCCTGCTCTTTAATTCATTTATTTTAGATTATTTGCTATCCATTACTGTTTAGTTCCACATGCTGGAACTGCCAGATAGAATTTTATTAAAAGTCTTTTCAATATCCAGGTGAAAACTATCTGCAGGCATTATTCTGTTATCATAGGTAAGTATTAGAATTAAAGCTGATTTTAAAATTATATTTTCCTGACTCTATATATCTTCCTATTACTCCTCTGAGTATAGACTCCAACATCTTTCTTTTGGCTGGTGTTAATATACTGGTCTATTTTCCCAGGGTTTCCTTTGTACACAGAAATATTAGCTATAAGTCTTCTTACACATAGCCCTCTCCTCTGAAACATTTAATTCAGATAAATTAGAATCTCTTCTATCTCTTTCTGGTTTCTAGAAACATTTAAGCATATATTTTAAAAGCCTAGAGTTTTAACACAAGAACAAAAGGTCTCAAGAAAGCGGGAGCTGGAGCAGAAGTAGGTCATGTGGTCACTCATTCCTGCCCTGCCATTCAACGTCATTGTGGCTAATTAACACAGGCTCCAATTCTTCTTCTGTGTCAGTTCCCTATTACCCCCAAATCCTCAAATATTATTAATCTCCTTAAATATTTCTAATAATCTAATCCTTTTCTTCTTTTGTTATTCTGGTTTGTCAAATTTGTTTCTCTTTCTATCCTTATTGTATAAGTATTAATTTTGAGTTCATCTTCTCATAGTTTTTATTATTAACAGCAAGTTAGCTGTTCTATATTGACCTTTCACAATCATTACATATGACTTTATTTTGCTAATATAATATTCCTTTAGCTACTTGTCTCTATTGGACTGAGTGTTTGTCAGGCTATGTTGGAACTACATTGTACTGTGTAGTAATTCCCTGCTGGAGCATTAATAGACTGTGCATGTGTAATGTGAATTCATTTCCACTGCATTATGCTACAGCTTTGGTAGGTTTGAAAGGTCAGCCTTAATAGACGAATGAAGAAGTGTATGAGTACATATTAGGAAGAAAACCTTACCCGAATCACTTTCTGGGAGTCTGCCACTGAAGATGACCACAAAAACTTTTCTGACAGGCCAGAAATTATGTGATGGCTAGGCTTATTTCACAGAGTCACAGAATAATACAGCATAGAAACAGGCCCTTCAGCCCAACTCTTCTGTGGTGACCAAAATGCCCATCAAGCTAGTTCCATACACCTGTGATTGGCCCAAGTTTCCCTAACCCAGCCTATCCACGTAACTCATTCAAATGTCTGTTGAATATCATTAGTGTACCTGCCTCAGTCACTTTCTCTGGCAGCATCATCCTTTCATGAAGAATTTGCCCCTCAGAGTACTTTTTGACTGTTCATCTTCCACCTTAAACCTATGCCTTCTAGTTTTTATTTCCCCTTTTCCGTGGAAAAGACTGAGCGTTCACCATATCCATGACCCTCATGATTTTATATGCCTTCAGAAGGTCACCCCTCAATCTCTACATTTCAATGAAAAACGTTCTAGCCTTCCCAACCACTACCTAAAACTCAGGCCCTCGAGTTCTGGCAGCATCCTCATACGAGGGGTGATTGATAAGTTCGTGGCCTAAGGTAGAAGGAGATGAGTTATACCGCTTTCGTTACATGCACACGCAGTTCAACACTTTGAGTGAAAATGCAGGAAGTTTGATGTTAATAATTTATCTCCTTCTACCTTAGTCATAGTCATACTTTATTAATCCCAGGAGAAATTGGTTTTTGTTACAGTTGCTCCATAAATAATAAATAGTAATAGACCCATAAATAGTTAAATAGTAATATGTAAATTATGCCAGTAAATTATGAAATAAGTCCAGGACCAGCCTATCGGCTCAGGATGTCTGACCCTCCAAGGGAGGAGTTGTAAAGTTTGATGGCCACAGGCAGGAATGACTTCCTATGATGCTCTGTGCTGCATCTCGGTGGAATGAGTCTCTGGCTGAATGTACTCCTGTGCCCACCCAGTACATTATGTCGTGGATGGGAGACATTGACCAAGATGGCATGCAACTTAGACAGCATCCTCTTTTCAGACACCACCGTCAGAGAGTCCAGTTCCATCCCCACAACATCACTGGCCTTATGAATGAGTTTGTTGATTCTGTTGGTGTCTGCCACCCTCAGCTTGCTGCCCCAGCACACAACAGCAAACATGATCGCACTGACCACCACAGACTCGTAGAACATCCTCAGCATCGTCCGGCAGATGTTAAAGGACCTCAGTCTCCTCAGGAAATAGAGACGGCTCTGACCCTTCTTGTAGACAGCCTCATTGTTCTTTGACCAGTCCAGTTTATTGTCAATTCGTATCCCCAGGTATTTGTAATCCTCCACCATGTCCACACTGACCCCCTGGATGGACACAGGGGTCACCGGTATCTTAGCTCTCCTCAGGTCTACCACCAGCTCCTTAGTCTTTTTCACATTAAGCTGCGGATAATTCTGCTCACACCATGTGACAAAGTTTCCTACCATAGCCCTGTACTCAGCCTCATCTCCCTTGCTGATGCATCCAACTATGGCAGAGTCATCAGAAAACTTCTGAAGATGACAAGACTTTGTGCAGTAGTTGAAGGCCATGAACTTATCAATCACCCCTGCTGTGGACGACTTTCTGAAGGTCCAAGACGCCAACTTCCACAATAGAAGGGATCCATATTCTCCATGACCGCTGGACTAAGTGTGTAAATGTAAGAAAAATAAATGTGCTAGGTTTTTAAAAATTGACTCCTTCTACCTTAGGCCACGAACTTATCAATCACCCCTCATAAATCTCCACATTCTTTCCATTTTTTGCAACACAACCAAAATCCTGGAGGAACTCAGCATCAGATAGCACCTATGGAAGGAAATGAACAGTTCACGTGTTGGGCTGAGAACTTTCATTAGGAGTTTTCATCCAGTTTAACGATGTCTGTCCCACGACAAGGCGACAAAAACAATACTCCAAGTGCAGTCACACCCAACGTTTTGTACGAATGCGTCAGAACATCCCAGCTCTAATACTCAATGCAGTGATTAGTGAAGCCTGGTGTCCCAAGGGCCTTCTTCACACCCTCTCTACCTGTGACATTGCATTCAGGGAACTGTAGTCGCACTCCTGAATCGCTCTAATCCACAACACTCCCCAGATGCCTACCATTCACTGTACAATCCTACCCTGGTTTAATAGCCCTAAATGGAACATTTCTCATTTATGTGAATTGAAAGCCATTTGCTATTCCTCAGACAACTTATCTGGCTGGTACATGTCTCTCCGTAATATTTCAGAATCTTCTTCACCGTCTATGATACCACCTATTTTTGTATCATCCTCAAACTTACCAAAGACATCTTGTAGATTCACTCCCTAATCGTTTCTGTAAATAACAAACAACAAAGGTCCCAGCACCAACCCCTGTGGCACACCACTAGTCACAGGCCAGCAGTCGGAGGAACTATCTTTGACTGTCATTCAATGCTTCCTATCACTGAACCAATTAAGACTATTTCTCCCTGGATCACCATGCGATCTCATCTTCTGGTCTAGCCTACCCTGTGGGATCTTGTCAAAGGCCTTGCTAAAGTCCTTTATAGACAACATTTACTGATCTACCTGTCAGGCCAGCACAGACAGGCACCTCCCAGTCTCCTAACAGAAGCCACCTGCCACTTGGTTCCAACTCACCACCTGCAGCCATTTAAACCCAACTCTCATCCGCAGTTCTTGTTCACTCATACAAATCAGCCAGCCTCAACCAGTTGCTCCTAGCCTTCAGTTACCTTTTGTCTTGCCGTGTTAAGAATCAATTCTCTCTTGTTTTGTGGCCCCTCGAGGCTTGTTATTTTGCAGTTTATTACTAAAGTATCATTTACTGCTAAGTTGTCTCAGCTGCTCTGTGTTTGGGCCAAGCCTCCTCTATATTTCCTGACAGGATGGGTGAACCAGCAATTGACCCAGCAGAGTTTGCTCGCCAAAAGGAAGTCGTCCGCTGAAAGGAGCACACAATCCAGAAGCAGCAGGAAACCATTGACCATCTATTTGCCACTCTCAACCAACTCTTCATCTCAATACAGCAACACTGCGCTAGTCAATCTCCTCCCTCAGAGCCCCGGATTCCCGTGCCCGTACACTTCGATGGATTCCCAACCCACTGCCGCAACTTCCTGTTCCACTTTACGCCTTACACTTTTGAGCACTGGCCATCTCTGTATGTTACAGGCCGAGCCAAAATTGCCTTTGACATTTGTTTCTGATCTGGGCCACCGCCATTTCACCAGGAACTGCAGCCAAATCGCTGCTCCTCTCGCCTCCCTCTCCAAATCACCGACCTCACAGATAACCTGGTCTGCCACCATGGATCCTGCTTTTGAGGAGCTCAAGAGATGCTTCATCTTCGTCCCCATTTTCCACCATCTGAATCCTTCTTGACCTTTCGTAGTGGATGTGGATGCATCTGACTTGGGTGCCAGCATGATCCTCCTCCACAAGAAGGACTCGACAGGAAGACTCACCTTTGTGCCTTCTCCTTCCACAAGTTCAACTCTACACTGCACCATCATGGAGTAGAAGGCAGGGAGCTACTCGCCATTAAATGGGCCTTGAGAAGTGGAGACACTGGCTGATGAGAGACATTGAGTCCTTCCTGATCTGCACTGACCACCAGAACCTCATATCCATACAACAGACTCACCAACTCAACCCACATCAGGCTTGTTGGGTCCTCTTCTTTAAGCAATTCAACTTCACCAACTCCTACCGACCTGACTCCAAGATCACTAAGGCACTTCCATGATAATTTGACCCAGCTGAAATGGGGACCAACCCTTAGTGCATCATTCCATCCTCCAGATCCTTGCCCCGATTGTCTGGGTCCTTTAGAGTCAGATCTGCCAGCCTCTACAGCACAACACTGCTCTGATCAACACATGTGGCAAGTACATGTCAGCAACCATACACTCTGAAGCACTCCAGTAGGTCTTTCCTCACCCTTCTCTGGCCAACCAGGTGCATGATTGACTGTGGATTTCCTGCGATGTCAGTTCTGGTAGTGTGGTAAACCATATATATGTTGTGACTGGGTTAACTGTCTGGACATGCCCCTCTGCTGTCTGCCCCTGTGGCTCCTCCCACAGAGTCCTGTATAAAGGTGTTTCACCTTGCCCCTCCCCCTCAGTCCGGGGGCAGACACTCACCGTAGAGGAGCCACCTTTATACAGGATTCTGTGCGAGGAGCCACAGGGGCAGTCAGCAGAGGGGCGTGTCCAGATAGTTAACCCAGTCACAACACATATACATGGTTTACCACATTCACCCCTCCTTTTTTTTTTAAAAAGAGTCCCGCGGAGTGAAGTGACTGACAATATTTAAAACAAGTATATTTACAGGTCAAGCCTATCAGGCGGTCGAGTCCGTCGCTGTGATCTACGTAGCACCGGCGATGATTGCATCGGCGACAGTGGTTGTGCTGGTTCTGGCCTGACTTGAGGTGCCAGCACGTTAGGTGTTGTTAATCCCTCGTGCATGTGCATCGCGCCCGGTATGGGAGTGTTGTGTGGTGTCTGTATAGGGTTTGGAGCACACGGTGTCTCGTGGGTACATACATCAGTGGGTACAGGGTCATTAGTCACCACAGAGTGTTCAGGGTAGGGGCCCGGTGCTCCTGTGGGCGCCAGGTCGCGGATGGAGACTGTGTCCTCCCACCTATCAGGTAAAACCACATAGGCATACTGGGGGTTCACATGAAGTAAGTGAACCCTCTCGACCATCGGGGAGTATTTATTGCTCCTCGCATGTTTCCGGAGCAGCACTGGCCCCGGGGACGTCGGCCAAGTTGGTAGGGTGGTCCCAGTGGTCGACTTTCTGGGAAAAGAAAAGAGCCGCTCATGAGGGGTGGCATTGGTGGCTGTGCATAACAGGGAGCGATGGAGTGGAGTGCCTCAGGAAGGACCTCCTGCCAGCGGGAGACCGGCAGTCCCTTTGACCTGAGGGCTAAGAGTGTGGCTTTCCACACTGTGCCATTCTCCTTCTCTACCTGTCCATTCCCCCGGGGATTATAGCTCGTGGTCCTACTGGTTGTAATTCCCCTAGCCAGTAGATATTGGCGCAGCTCGTCACTCATAAACGAGGACCCTCTGTCACTGTGGATATAGCATGGGTATCCGAACAGAGTGAAGAGCTTGCGCAGGGCTTTTATAACTGACGTGGTAGTGGTGTCGGGGCAGGGGATGGCGAAGGGGAACCGCGATAAAATTAAGAAAGTACACATTGCAGTCGGTGGAGGGAAGGGGGCCCTTAAAGTCAACACTCAGTCGCTCAAAAGGACGGGTGGCCTTGATGAGTTCTGCCTTTTCAGGTCGGTAGAAGTGCGGTTTGCCCTCTGCACAGACTTGGCAGTCCCTGGTCATCGTCCTGATCTCCTCAAGGGAGTAAGGCAGGTTCCGGGCTTTCACGAAGTGGAAAAGCCAGGTGACCCCTGGGTGGCAAAGGTCTACATGTAGGGCGTGTAGCCGGTCGATCTGCGCGTTGGCGCACGTTCCCCAGGATAGGGCATCGGAGGGCTCGTTGAGCTTCCCAGGCTTGTACATGATGTCATAGTTGTAGGTGGAGAGTTTGATTCTCCACCTCAGAATTTTATCATTTTTGATTTCGCTCCGCTGCTGATTATTAAATATGAATGTGACTGAGCAGTGGTCAGTTAGCAGGGTGAACCTTTTGCCGGCAAGATAGTGCCTTCAGTGCCTAATAGCTCCCACCATGATTGCAGATATTCGCCACTTCATCACGGTCTGCCTTAAATGTGCCCAGACTAATTCCTCCAATGAGCTCTGGGCTTCTGTGTCCCCTGCCTGTCTCTCAATGATCATAGTCCCACATTGAGGGGGCATCCTGTCAGGCCTGTACAGCCAGGCACCTCCCAGTCTCCACCCAGCAAACAAGAGTCACCTGTGACTTGTTTCCAACCCATCACTTGCAGCCTATTTAAACCCAGCACTCATCCACAGTCCTTATTCACCCATTGAACCAGCTAGCCTCAACCAGCTGTTCCTAGCCTTCAGATACTTTGCTGCATCGTCACGTTAAGTATCTGTTCTCTCTTGCTCTGTGGCTGCTCGTGGCTTGCTATTTTGCAGTTTATTGCTAAATCAGCCTCCACAATTTCTCCCCTAGCTTTCCACAAGGTCTAATGACGCACACAGGCAGGCCCTGTGGATTTATCCATCTTAATGTGCTTTAAATCTGCCAAGACCTCCTCTGTGGCAAATTCACATGTGTCCAAAATATCATCACACCTATCCCTCATTTCCTAAGCATTCATCATTTTCTCCACACTAAAAACTGTAAGAATATTCATTAGAAGTTACTTCCTGAGATGCTTATTTCTGCTTCCAATGGTTCTGATCTTTTGTTATGTAGCAGAATGACCAGCCTCACATTTACCTTGTTCCTAATTAGGTCAGCAGATTCAACCCCACTCACTGGAGAAGTGGCTCCCATCATGATTCACGACTTTAACATCACCTGTCATTGCAGGATGTTGTGTAATAGTCACTTTCCTTGTATGGCTCTTCAAAGAGTATAGGTTTCTGTATAAAATAATTTCGGAAGTTGACATTTAGGAAAACCATGCCAGTGGCCTTACAAGGAACAGGTGCATATTCTCACACACTACTAACTTCTACATTTTACTTTTTTTAGTTTTCAAGAAACTGCTTTACAAATGAAGCATAAAACTGAGACCTTCTTGGTGCTCACAACAGCATTGTAAGAAGGAGCACCGCAATTCTTCTACTGGCTGCCATTTGGCACCATGGCGTTGGCTGATGATGATCCAGTACCAATAGAATATAAAACTAGTATTCTGAAAGCACCCGGTCTTTTGGATTGGGGCTTGCCAACAGACTGGGTCATGGCCAGTGCCACAGGAACAGTGGAAGAGTGCAGCAGTGAGAGAGAGCCCAAGCACACACTTTAGATAAGTATTTGTAACTGGGTGTAACTTGAAAGGTTTACTGAATGTTCAGTGTCTGTCTTGTCCTGTAAGTAAATAGCTAACTTACTTAGTGATAGTGAGTGTCTCCTGTCCCCAGTCACTGAACCCGCAAATCTGTTTCACACACATTGGCACTGCGAGCAGGGTTTGGCGATTGAACAGAAGATTAATATGTTTAAGGGCAAAAAATTAAGAAAGAGATCCCCCCCCCCACCCTGTGTGAGGAGTGCTGAGTCCCAGGGTGTATTGACAACTGTGTGGGATTTGGGAGTCTGGCCAGCTTACAGTAGGCCAGTAGACTGGTCAGACAAGCTAGATTCCCGAGGGGTGAAAATGCACCACATCATGTCTGTACTAAATGAGTTACGGCTCCCCGAGAGGAAGGAGAGACAGAGGAGTGTTTTTTGGCCTCTAGCTGCCATAGTAAAGCAGCAGTACGAGATAATCTCACTGAAAGAGAAAGAGATAGATAGCTTGAGAAATTCAGTGGAAGTGCTAAACCAATTCTGAGGAGAACCACAGGGGCCTGGCAGTATGGACACACCAGAAGAGTGGGCATCTGAGGGAGGAAGGAGAAAGGGAACGGGAAGAAGCTCGAGGAGTAGCATTTTCATTTGACGAGGCCAGGATAGTGGATGCAAGCTGCCTTACCTGCCAGCAGGTTAAGCCCTGGGGGTGGTCAGCAGTTTCCTCTGGACACATCTGAGAGGTTACGAGGGCTGCTCAGGTATGGCAGGTAGATTATGTAGAGCCTCTGCCTCCACCGAACCAAAAACAATATGTGGTCACAATGGTGGACACAGATTCCATGGTCCTACTGGCGCTGCTGTGTGGTCACTTTGACCAGGAAAGCACAATAAACACGTTGCAGCACTTATCATCCACAAATGGGATCTCCTGGGAGATCCAACTGGCAATGGCTCACATGTTGCAGGAGCCGAAGTCCAGGATTGGGCTGCAGAGTCTGGCATGTTGGGGGTGTTCCACATCCCGTACTGCCCACGGCTGGCAGGGCTGATTGAGCATATGAACGGGCTGTTGAGACTGCAAGTTAAGTTATTGACCCCCACCCGCACCTTTCAAGGATGGGTGAGTGTGTTGCAGCAGGGGGTTGATAACCTGAAGTCCCAGACTGTGGGCTCGGGAGAGTACTAAAAGTCCCGACACTTGGCAGTGTTGGATCCTGCAAAAGTGGACAAGATGGAATTGGAGGAGGAATCAGGGAAGGTTTGGATGCAGCACCTCCAGAGCAGCGGCACACTGTGGCGCACGGACTGGCGAACGCACGATGGGTGGTGTTACCGGAGGAACAGGGGATAGTCTGTCTAAAGGCCCAGCAAATAACCAGGAAGGAGTGAGTGAGTGAGTAGCTCCCTACATTACAGAGTGGCAACATGGTGGATGCTGATGGCAGTGGCAATGATCGTGGTCAGAGTGAGATCCTACAACACATTCCTACAGATGGCATACAAGTATGAGAGCCTCGCCAATGTTTCAGACTGTTGGATTAGTATGAGGACATTAACCCATGCCGCAGGAGAGGTTGCCACTGTTACCAATCCCCTTTAACGAAGAAGAACAGGACAGTTGAAGGAACTTGGTCAACTTCTCCGGCTTTGGCATTCTGTTTTGCGGGAAGCTGGGGGAGAGTAGTCCTTTCCAGACAACCTCACCCATTATTTGGGAATGGCCTTAAAGAACTTGAGTCTCAGTAACCACCCCCCGTGCCCCCCCCCTCCGAGCCCCCCAGTGGAATAAGTGTTTTAAGGGCTGGTACTTCCCGACATATGGTTTGTCCCATCCTCAAGTGTCAACTCAGAGAGTAATCCCTCTGCCAACAGAGGAAGAGAAGGAGTGTTTGTGAAATGAAGTATGATGAGCACAGGTCAAGTCAGTCAGCAGGGCACAGGAGTGTGAGCAGGAGCAGTTTCCTGGGATGACTATGTCAACGCCAGGTAGTGCTGTGAAGGTGGGCACTCCCTGGATGCCAAATGATAAGAATTGGATATGTGGCTCCCGGGCCAGCACAAGACTCACCACAGGATGGTCTGGCTGCTGCTGTCTTGGATACATGACACCATACATACACCACCTTAATAGCCTGGACGAGCACCCAGCCTATGAGGGTCAGCACAGTAAGAGGCATATCACAGAGAGGGAAAGGTTTTGGATGCTAGCCTTTCCCCTGTGAGGTGCAGCCAGGCTGTCTCAGCAACTGATACACCTGGCCTCTGTGATGGAGACATTGGCCAATGACTTGGCCACAGCGCTCAAGCATACAGAGGATGGACTGGCCAGAGATTCAGCTGAGATGATGGCTTTTCAGATGCTGGCCTTGCAAAAAAACAATGGCCTTGGACTACTTGCTCGCAGAGGGAAGTGGCACCTGAGCTGTAATTGGTCAGGAGTGCTGCACATACACCCCTAAGTCTGGGAATACATCTCACTTGGGGGATCATATCCAGCAGTTAGTAAATAAGATCAGGAAAGTTGGGCGGGGGGGCAGCTGCATAACCACTATACCCTGAGGGGAAGGTGGAGGCTTTCTGGGACGTTGGGATGTTGGTGGATTACCGCAGTACACGGTGTAGCATCTGGAGGGGTGATAATTCTGGGAATTATATTGTTACGTTTTGTGTGTAGTATAGTGGGGCATCAGTGGGGGTTATGTTAACCTTCTGGCTGAATGGCAGAGTATTGTGTCCTTTGAGGGCTGGAACACTGCAATAAGTGTCAATCTTACCTGTTCATTAGAAGCCACTCCTCCCATGCTACCTAGGGATTGGCCTGTTTAAGGAAGATAGCAAACCTTTCACTGGCTGCCATTTGGCACCATGAAGCCAGCTGATGACATCGTGGTGCCAGCAGACGCCTGAGGTACATACTGAATATTTAGTGTCTGTATTGTCCTGCAAATAAATAGTTAACTTACTTACTCGTCATGAGTGCCTTCAGTCCCCACTCACTGAACCTGTGCACCTGTTTTCAAATAATACCACCGCCACAGGTGGGATTACCCAGTAGCCACCTTTTTAAATTCTACTTCCCATTCCCATTCCACAATGTCAGTCCATGTCTTCCTCTACTGCCATGATGAGGTCACTCTCATGCTGGAGGAGCAACACCTCATATCCCATCCAAGTAACCTTTAACCTGAAGGTATGAACAGTGAATTCTCTAACTTCTGGTAACCCCTCCCCCTCCCCTTCTCTCTTTTTCCAATCCTGGCTCTCCTCTTACCCCTTCTCTTTTCTTCACCTGCCTCTGATGCCCCTCCTTGTTCCCTTTCTCCCATGGTCTACTCTCCTCTCCTATCTGGTATTGATGTGGATAGAGAATTGGTTGGCAGACAGGAAGCAAAGAGTGGGAATAAACAGGACCCTTTCAGAATGGCAGGCAGTGACTAGTGGGGTACCGCAAGGCTCAGTGCTGGGACCCCAGTTGTTTACAATATATATTATTGACTTAGACAAGGGAATTAAATACAGTATCTCCAAGTTTGCAGATGACACGAAGCTGGGCAGCAGTGTTAGCTGTGAGGAGGATGCTAAGAGGATGCAGGGTGACTTGGATAGGTTAGGTGAGTGGGCAAATTCATGGCAAATGCAATTTAATGTGGATAAATGTGAGGTTATCCACTTTGGTGGCAAAAACAGGAAAACAGATTATTATCTGAATGGTGGCTGATTAGGAAAAGGAGACCAGGGTGTCATTATACACCAGTCATTGAAAGTGGGCATGCAGCTATAGCAGGCAGTGAAAAAGGCGAATGGTATGCTGGCATTCATAGCAAGAGGATTCGAGTACAGGAGCAGGGAGGTACTACTGCAGTTGTACAAGGCCTTGGTGAGACAACACCTGGAATATAGTGTGCAGTTTTGGTCCCCTAATCGGAGGAAAGACATTCTTGCCATAGAGGGAGTACAAAGAAGGTTCACTAGATAGATTCCTGGGATGGCAGGACTTTCATATGAAGAAAGACTGGTCGACTAGGCTTATACTCACTGGAATTTAGAAGATTGAGGGGGGATCTTATAAAAAATTCTAGAGGGATTGGACAGGCTAGATGTAGGAAGATTGTTCCCGATGTTGGGGAAGTCCAGAACAAGGGGTCACAGTTTAAGGATAAAGGGGAAGCCTTTTAGGACCGAGATGAGGAAAAACTTCTTCACACAGAGAGTGGTGAATCTGTGGAATTCTCTGCCACAGGAAACAGTTGAGGCCAGTTCATTGGCTATATTTAAGAGGGAGTTAGATATGGCCCTTGTGGCTAAAGGGATCAGGGGGTATGGAGAGAAGGCAGGTACAGGGTTCTGAGTTGGATGATCAGCCATGATCATACTGAATGGTGGTGCAGGCTCAAAAGGCCAAATGGCCTGATCCTGCACCTATTTTCTATGTTTCTATCTCCTATTCTTCCGCCCTCTACCAATTTGATCTAGCTTCTCATTTTGTTTCCCCCTCCCTTCAACCACCCACCTTCCACCTCACCTGGTCTCACTTATCACCTGCCAGCTTATAATTCTTCCCCTCCCCATCTTCTTATTCTGGCTTATTTCCCCTTCTTTTCCAGTCTTTATGAAGGGTCTTGGCCTGAAACATAGACTGCATATTACTCGCCATAGATGCTGTCTGACTTGCTGAGTTCCTCCTGCATTTTGTTTGCGTTGCTCAGGATTTCCAGCATCTTCAGAATCCATTTGATGTACTTTTACTGCGTGCCCTGTACCAAGTACACTCTCCTTTTAAGTTGGGAAACTGAGTTTGTTTACAATATCTGAACATGGCATCATCACCAACTTGACTAACTGCTTCCAACAGGTCATCAGTGGAACTAGAGGAGACAACACAATTAATCACTTGGACCACCTGGACAACAGCAAAGCCTATGTAAGGCTGCTGTTTATTGATTACAGTGTAGTGTTTAACATCTTTGTCCCCTCAGTACCAATATTAAGTTGCAAAACCTGGGCTTCTGTACCTCTCCGTGCAACTGGATTCTTGACTTCCTCATCAGAAGACCATAGTCAATGTGAACCGAGGTAACATCTTCTCCTCATTGACAATCACCAGGTGCACCTCAATGATGTGTGCTTAGCCTGCTCCACTACTTTCTCTGCACCCATGACAGGACAGCTAGGCACAGCTCAAACACCATCTATACAACCTTTTAGAACAGAGGTAAGGAGGAATTTTTTTAGCCAGAGAGTAGTGAATCTGTGGAATGTGGTGGAGGCAAGTCCGTGGGCATATTTAAGGTGAAAGTTGATTGTTTCATTATCTGTCAGGGCATCAAATGATATGGTGAGAAGACAGGTGTTTGGGATTGAGTAACATCTGGGATCAGCCACAATGGAATGGGGGAGCAGACTTGATGGGCTGAATGACCTGATTTTGTTCTTTTGTCTTATGGTCTTATAAATTTGCCCATGATATAACTGTTGTCATCAAAATCTTAAATGGTAATGAGGAGGCATACAGGACTGAGATAGATTGACCAGTTGAGTGGTGTCACAACAGCCTTACACTCAATGCCAGTAAGACTATAGAATTGTTTGTGGACTTCAGGAAAGGGAATCAGGAGAATACATGGCAGTCCTCACTGAGGGGTCAAACATATAGTCAGCGGCTATACTTCAGTAGGAGTCTGAGGATATTTGGTATGTCACTAAAGACTCTTATAAGTTTCTATAGATGTTGCATCACTATCTGGTATGGAGGAGCCAAAGCACAGGATTGAAAAGTCAGCAGAGGATTGTAAACTCAGCCAGCTCCATCATGGACACTAACTTCCCCTCAACTGAGGAAATCCTCAAATACGCACCATCCATCATGAAGGACCCCCACCAACAGGGCATGTCCACTTCCCATTATTATCATCAGAAAGTGGTACACTCAATGTTTTAGGAACAGCTTTTTACCTTCAGGTATGAGATTTCTGAATGGTCCATGAACATTACCTCATTACATTGCTCCCTTTTAGCACTACTTGCATTTTTAAATATTTCTTATCGTAACTTATAGTCATTTTATATGTATTGCACTGTACTTCTGCAGCAACACAATAAATGTCATGATATATGTCGGTGATAATAAACCTGATTCTGAACTATACTGTGTAATTAGATGAAGACTTCCCTATGCTTGTACTTAAACTTTCTTGTAATAAAGGTCAACAGACAGTTCACTTTCCCATTTTCTGTACCAGTATATTAATATTCAGTGTCAATCTTTCAATCTCACCTGTTTAAAGTTAATTCTACTATTCTATTCCTTCTACTAAAATATATGATGTCATAATTTTCTACCTGCCATGTCCTTGCCCATTCACTCAGCCTGTCTATATCCATGTGAATCCTCTTGGCATCCTCCTGACAGCAGGTATTTGAATAAGTGCATGGTGTGGAGGGGCTTGGAGGGTTATGGGCTAAATGTGAACAACTGGGACCAGCAGGCAGGATGCAATGGCCAGTATGGACCGGTTGGGATGAAGGGCATATTTCCATGTATTATTATTCCTTGACTAGTTATGCATCATCAATAACCCTGAATAATTATTCTTAATCTCCTTATCCAAATCATGACACAGATTATGAATGACCAAATGATTTATAATTAAGAGTTATATTGACTCTCAGATGCCCTAGTATGCTCTGACTTTTGAAGCGTGAATCCCTCAAATCTAAAATTAGGCAGATTTCATTATTTCAAAAGTTAATGAGTCAGATAACACACCTTAACTGGCACATATGTCTACATCTCGAGTCATTAATTACCTGAATACTACTAATCCAGTTTACAGCAATGTTCAGATTAATCAAAAACTGAGTTTCTAGGCAGGGTAGTCAAACAGAAAACTCAAGAGCAGTCAAACTTGTTCAACAGGAATAACAACATTACTAAATGGCTTTTAAGTCAAGAGAATGACTCTTGTGTCATGAGTCCTCAGTCACTGATTTGATATAGCACTGACTTGTTACAATCTCTCAGTCCAGAAGGAAGTTCAACTCATCCATGTCATGTTTTTTTCTCTCTGTTATTTCAGTTTAGGAATACTCTATTTAAAATAAATCACTTGCAGCCTGTGTCACAATAATGCATAAATGCTTTAAAATTTTCACCCCTAGGATTGCCCATAGGCATTTTTTTTTGCCTCATAGAATCAACCACACTCCGATTTTTAAAATGTTGGACCTTTTGAAGGTACTCCCTGCAGTACAGGGAACATTTGTTAGTTTAAACATCCATGTCTGTGAAAACATTGGCAATCTTCTATGACTCGTCTTGTTTCCACAGTAAAGTTAACTTTCTAGCTCTTCATTAGCACTGGTGAACCTTGGCTACTAATAATATGCCAGCTGTACCAGGTTGGCATGGTGACCTTGACTGCTGACTATGCAGAGTTTTCATGTTCCATCTATGACCATGTGGGGTTCCTCCCAGTGCTCTCATTTCCTTCCACATTCCAAAGATGTGCTAGCAGATTAACTAGCTGCTGTATATTACCCCAGTTTTCTCAAGAGGAATCAAAGGAGAGTTAATGGGAATGTGTGAGAGAGAATAGGTTACAGGGTTTCTGAGAAATAATGAGACAAATGGAATTACTCTTCATGGTGCTGGCATGGATCTAAACGGCTAACTGGTCTTTTTTTCTCTCTTGTTACAATTAGAAGACATTTAATGTCCCACTTGCTCAGCATTACTCCACGAGTAACTAACTTTCTAGTGCAAAGAAATAAACTCCAAAGCCTTTTTGTCAAGGTGGTTCTTGATGAATCACATTGCCTCAGTATCTTTGGGAATTTGAATAAGAGAGGAAATCACCAGATACAGATTGATTCAGATTCAACATAAGGCATATTCAGGAGATACACAATAAAACTATGTAAAGTAAGTTCAACAAACTAAACGATACCAAAACTTTGTTCCACAGTGTACAGTTTCCGTTTCTATTCTTATACATTCCTTTAACTTACCAATATGAAGAGCTGTGTATTGTGTGGAGATCTGTTAAGTTGTTAAATCTTCAAATCCTCACTTAAATCATATCCTTCATACCTAGTTTTGAACCACACGAGTCCACTGGAGACAGCTGAACGAGGGTTGTTGTCTTCCCTTTGGAGAACGAGTAGGCGGACCACTCTCTCTTCATTACCATATGGTAGGTGTCAGCTTTTCAAAAAGTTTAACACTTTGTTGTCTGGAGTCCAGGTTGCTGCTTTTCCTGTTAATGAAGTTTCAAAATAAAAGCTTTCCAAAAGTAAATTACTGAAGTTGGTGCAAGTCAGAGATAAATCAGAAAATCTTCTAAATACTGAACAGGTCAGGTAGCATCTGTAAAGAGAGATACAGAGTTAGTGTTTCGAGTTTCCTTTCATCTGAAAAGTTTTTCTCTCTCAAACACTGCTCCAATGAAGGAACTTCAAAACTTTTCCACTCTTTTATGTGGCATAGCATTATTTGGTTTAATGATTCTTTCTGTTTGTGTTTGTCTTTAACATCTGATTTTTTTTGTTGTAACCTTTTGGGAAATGGGAATACTCATCTGATTTTTAGTTTATTAACTTGGGAAAATCTAATCCTCCCTTAATATATGCAATTGCATTTGTAGAACTTTAAATCACGTACTACTTCTCCCAGTGACTCAGCTGCTAAATATATGGCATTGACGTATATTTATTTGATTATTTCATTCTGGTTATGCTGGGGTATACATATATGAGACTATAATCATCTTTTGTGCACCTGGCAATTTGTATAGAAATTAAACAGCTCAGAAACAGGCCCTTTGACCCAATTCATCTATGCTGAACAAGTTGTCTACCTGAACTAGTCTTATTTACCTGTATTTCCCCATATCATCCTACGCATTTCCTGCCCATGTAGAGTACCGATTTAAACATCTTTCAAATGAAACAAATCTGACAAAGTCCCTAATCTTGATGGCTGGACACTTCATTTTGGGATATGGGTGTACTGAACATGTCAAGATCTGTGGGCAGTATTGTGTACGGTTGATTATTCCAGTGACTGGCCCCACAGGTGAGAAATGACTATTTGGGGGTCTGGTATAGTATAGTGTCTGATGGATGCCACAGTAATGCACCACACTCCAGGGAGTCATGTTCAATCCTGACTACAAGTGCTGATCTGTAGAGAGTTTGAGATTCTATCCGGGACTGTCTAGGATTCCCTGGGATCTGTGGTTTCCTCCCACATTCCAAAGATATGTAGGTAGGTCAATCAACTACCACAAATTATCTTTTCATGGAGGTTAACAGCTATACAAATCAAAAGGGAGTTGATGAACCTCTGAGGGAGAGAGTTTGTTGCAGAGGTGAAAGGAAATACGAAGGGGAGGGTGATTAGAACTAATGGGATTACTCCTTTGGGAGTTAGCATGGACCTGAAGGTCTGAATGTCCTCTGTGTTGTTAAAAGATGTCCCCACCATCAAGAGAAGAGGGGAGATATTTTAACTGTATAAAACTGCGACTCCATCAAGACCATTTTTGCTGAGGTGGGGTAAAAATCAAGAAAATGATGTACATGGTTACCTATCGTTTGCACTTTAATAGAGTCTTCACCCCCCACAGTAAATGAATTCTTAGATTACTGCAGCATTTGGCTGCTGCAATTATTGGTCTGTTCCTGTCGCGGTTTTAACTTGTTTATACTCATCTGCTAAGTAGGAGCATAAGAAACTGCACAAAAACAATTTAATTATAGAGGTGCTGAATTTAGATTAGATTCACTAGAACAAGTTATTGTATCTCTAATAAATCTGTGACTAACAAACAAATCCTTCCCTGCTGCTTGAATATGAACTCCTTGAATACATTGGATATTGATATGACCCAAGGCACAATCCCATTTGGCTGCAGCTAATTCTGTACTGATATATCTGATTCTGGTGTTACGCACAAACCTGCCATCAGGGAGTGTTCCATTTACCTTTGCTTTGCACTACAAATCCAATGTCCTATTCATCAGAAGACCTTTTGCCATCAAATGCGCTTCCTAATGTCCACGGTTGAGGGTGGGATTGCGACCTAACCTTCATCAGTCAGCTCTTGTGATCTGGGTTTTGTTACAGAAGATATGTTTAGGATGATTGTGATCTTAACGTGTGCCCACGTGGAGGCTGAGCTCCCAGCAATAGTTCCAAATAGCCCCTTGTTCAAGGTAATGGCCTCACTCTGTGAAACAGCAGCATTCCTTAGTTGGGAGCAAGGCAATAAGTCTGTATCTTGGATAATAAAAATCATCCTCTCAGCATGCAAGGAAAATATGTCAGTATGACTGGCTAAGAAAGTGCACTATTACTCTGGTGGGTAGCTCTGGTCTGGAGGGTGATTGCACAGTGTATCCAACCACATGTATCATCAGACACCTGGTCTTTGGACTCAGGTGGATGGAAGCTGTAAGCACTCCCATTAAAATCAAACTGTTCACCTCACTTCTTTCTTTAAAATGAAATTAAGTTCTTCTAGGATGTTGAAGGACAAGCACCATTTTCTCTGTCGTAGGAACACAAGAGACTGCAGATGCTGGAATCTGGAGCAATGAAGAATCTGCTGGAGGAATTCAGTGGGTTGAGCAGCATCTGTGGTAGGGGAAGCATTGTCAATCTTCTGGGGTCAAAATTGACGCAAAACATTGACAATTCTGCTGCTCGACCCTGCGGAGTTTCTCTGGCAGATTGTTCAGTTCTCTGTGCTGTTGCTTGTTCTGTAAAATACAGTACGTCCAATTTCAATAGAATTAAAGTTGAAAATAGGAACCATCATTAATCTCAATGCAGTTTTAGAGTACATGCAAGCAAAACTGGCACAAATTCAATCGCATAGCACAGCATTACTGCATGCTAAGTAATTGAAACCTACCCACTAAATACATAGAGGCTGCAATGGATGATCAATAATGCCAAAATACCAAACATTATGCCACACATGCCTTCATGTTCCTCACACAAAACTCTTCTGCACAGACAAGCCACAGGAACAGTGGGATCTCACTGAACAAAACAAGTCTGAAACGAGGGTTGGGACTTACAGTAGTCAGTATAATCTAGTGCCATTTTAGTAGAGTCGGGGTGCCTGCCAGTTTCTATCTTAGTCCTGCTTGAAGTGGCTAACTTAGTGTTTACTCCCATTTCCACCCCCACCACCTCACTGCAAATGTTCCTGTGGGTTATCCAACCAATGTCACCTTGACTACTAATGTTGTTCTGCCCAATGTCTCTCTCACACTACATCTGATCCTTTTGCTCCTTAACAGTAAGATGCCCGTCACTCCAGTCTGATCCCTCCTACCCTCAAACAATCGTCTGTCCACCATCTATTCCCCACCCCGTTATCTCAAACACCCTCTCACACAGCCCAGTAGATAACCTCCAGTAGCTCTACCACTGTGGAGTTAGTTGAGCTGGGTTCATACTGAGATCACAACATGTGTAAAGTCTTTTCCTGAACTTTGTGCGTGATAGGATTTGACTCCTGGAGGCCTCGTGCAGAACTGGTGGGAGGCCGTCGTGTAGCATCACATTAGTGAGCTTTTCTTCAGATAATGTATACTTTTTGGCTCAGTAGCTTTACAGTTGAAAACATCACCATTTTCTGACTCATGATTATAATTATGACTCATCCTCCATCATCGATACTCATTCCACAGAGAGCTCTGCATTGAATGACGAGGAGAGGAGGAGGAAAGCTTCTTGGCATCTTTGGAAATGCAATGTCATAGGTTAAACATTTGCTGGCTGAATGATAGGTTTAGGGGGACATACCACACTGTTGGTAAATTCACTGCAAGTGATCTAGTGCAATGGATTCCAGTTAATTGGGCCATCAGTTAATCGGGGCAACTCTTAAAGAACAAAAACTAATTGAGAAAATAGCCAAGGATACCCCTTGTCTATATGGAACACTATACCACTTAATTGGGGCAAGTGACTGTTGCAGAACAGTTTCTAGCTAGTGTCAGTCACTTGCGTGGCTGTTAGACACTACACCATGCTTAGAGGATAAATTTTTAAATAGCATCAGTTGTGTGCGTTTGTCTTCAATAAGCTGTGATTTTTGTCACTGATAGTTGGAAAGAAATAAGCAGTAAGACAATTCAGAACTGCTTTTCTCACTGTGGTTTCAAGCATTCAGGCTTGGAGATGCCAGAAACGGCCAGGAGTGAAAATGAAACAATTTCACTACTTCAACAAGTTAGGAACTATAAAGAATCTGAAGGTATCGACGATCATCTTGAATGTTACATTGAAAATGAAGATTTGAAGGATGCAATGCCATTGAAAGCATTGAATGAATGCAGTCCATTATTTGCACTTGGTGTCTGCACTGATTTTGTTCATTTACAGTCAATCAAAAGAGGATGGCATACACTGGATGCTGTCGATAACTATCAGGAACTAATACACAATTTTATAGTACTGTAGTAGTATTGGTGGTGTTCTAATTTGTTCTGTATTTCATTTTAATACATAATTTGTTATTCAGTTAAATGGTAGATTGTCTTTTTTTATACCTTTTCATGAAACTTCGGTAATTGGGGCAGCCGCTTAATTAGACTAACGTGTACAGGTCCTGATGTGTTCCAATTGACTGGAATCAACTGCATATATATAAAAAAAATGTCATGAATATTTGAACAAAACCGCGAATAAACCAGACACAAGAGATCCTGCATATGCTGGAACTCCAGAGCAACACCAGAAATACCGAATGCTACTCCAAATGTTATTTCACTAAAGATGAGAAAAGCACAAATCACAGGTGCCCTGTGTTAAGTTTGTGTGGAGGAACTCAGTGGGTCAGGTAGCATCTGTGGCACCGAGGGGCAGTCAGCACTTCAGAATTGACCCTGTATTGAGATTGAAGTGTAAAGTGGAGAGAGACAGTGTAAAAAGATGATGAAGAGGGATGGGGCAGGAGCCAGGAAGTGATAGGTGGATCCAGGGGAACAAGGAGATGGAGACTGTTCAGGGAGGAAGGAGTGGATTAGTGAGAGAGGCTGGAATGTGATAATTGGGGGCAATGAAGTCACTGCAGATTATGAACTCTGAGAAGTAAGGAAGGATAATCCAAAGAGCTTTTACAAGTATATTAAGAGCAAGAGGATTGTAAGGGATAAAATTGGTCCTCTTGAAGATCAGAGTGGTCGGCTTTGTGCGGAACCAAAGGAAATGGGGGAGATCTTAGATAGGTTTTTTGCGTCTGTATTTACTAAGGAAGCTGGCATGAAATCTATGGAATTGAGGGAATCAAGTAGTGAGACCATGGAAACTGTACAGATTGAAAAGGAGGGGGTGCTTGCTGTCTTGAGGAAAATTAAAGTGGATAAATCCCCGGGACCTGACAGAGTGTTCCCTCGGACCTTGAAGGAGACTAGTGTTGAAATTGTGGGGGCCCTGGCAGAAATATTTAAAATGTCGCTGTCTACGGGTGAAGTGCTGGAAGATTGGAGAGTGGCTCATGTTGTTCCGTTGTTTAAAAAAGGATCGAAAAGTAATCCGGGAAATTATAGGCCGGTGAGTTTAACGTCAGTAGTAGGTAAGTTATTGGAGGGAGTACTAAGAGACAGAATCTACAAGCATTTGGATAGACAGGGGCTTATTAGGGAGAGTCAACATGGCTTTGTGCGTGGTAGGTCATGTTTGACCAATCTGTTGGAGTTTTTCGAGGAGGTTACCAGGAAAGTGGATGAAGGGAAGGCAGTGGATATTGTCTACATGGACTTCAGTAAGGCCTTTGACAAGGTCCCGCATGGGAGGTTAGTTAGGAAAATTCAGTCGCTAGGTATACATGGAGAGGTGGTAAATTGGATTAGACATAGGCTCGATGGAGGAAGCCAGAGAGTGGTGGTAGAGAATTGCTTCTCTGAGTGGAGGCCTGTGACTAGTGGTGTGCCACAGGGATCAGTGCTGGGTCCATAGTTATTTGTCATCTATATCAATGATCTGGATGATAATGTGGTAAATTGGATCAGCAAGTTTGCTGATGATACAAAGATTGGAGGTGTAGTAGACAGTGAGGAAGGTTTTCAGAGCCTGCAGAGGGACTTGGATCAGCTGGAAAAATGGGCTGAAAAATGGCAGATGGAGTTTAATACTGACAAGTGTGAGGTATTGCACGTTGGAAGGACAAACCAGCGTAGAACATACAGGGTTAATGGTAAGGCACTGAGGAGTGCAGTGGAACAGAGGGATCTGGGAATACAGATACAAAATTCCCTAAAAGTGTCGTCACAGGTAGATAGGGTCGTAAAGAGAGCTTTTGGTACATTGGCCTTTATTAATCGAAGTATTGAGTATAAGAGCTGGAATGTTATGATGAGGTTGTATAAGGCATTGGTGAGGCCGAATCTGGAGTATTGTGTTCAGTTTTGGTCACCAAATTACAGGAAGGATATAAGTAAGGTTGAAAGAATGCAGAGAAGGTTTACAAGGATGTTGCCGGGACTTGAGAAACTCAGTTACAGAGAAAGGTTGAATAGGTTAGGACTTTATTCCCTGGAGCGTAGAAGAATGAGGGGAGATTTGATAGAGGTATATAAAATTATGATGGGTATAGATAGAGTGAATGCAAGCAGGCTTTTTCCACTGAGGCAAGGGGAGAAAAAAACCAGAGGACATGGGTTAAGGGTGAGGGGGGAAAAGTTTAAAGGGAACATTAGGAGGGGCTTCTTCACACAGAGAGTGGTGGGAGTATGGAATGAGCTGCCAGACAAGGTGGTAAATGCGGGTTCTTTTTTAACATTTAAGAATAAATTGGACAGATACATGGATGGGAGGTGTATGGAGGGATATGGTCTGTGTGCAGGTCAGTGGGACTAGGCAGAAAATGGTTCGGCACAGCCAAGAAGGGCCAAAGGGCCTGTTTCTGTGCTGTAGTTTCTATGGTTTCTATGGAAAGTGATAAGTGGAACCAGATAGGAGAGTGGTGATGTGCAATATGCAGTTTGAACCAGTGGGGAAGTGGATAGGAGACTTAGTGAGAGCAATGGGCAGATGTAACCAGCTGGGAGAGGCGAATGAAACTGGGGTAATGGAGGGTGGGGGCTAGAGAGAACTTGGGAGCATCAGAAGGAAAGAGAAATAAATAACAGTAGGGTTACTGTTTACCTGCAATTGGAAAATTCAGTGTTCAAAAAGCTGAATCATGAGGTATATTTGGAGAACCAAGTTGCTCATATTTCCAGAACTGCAGAAGGGAAATCATAAGTCTAAAACTAATAGGTTTAGTGGTCTCTTACAGAAATCAGAACACATGGCTAATTTACAGAGACACAACAGACTGCAGATTCTGGAAGCTGAAGGTAAAAATGAGCAGCTGTAGGATCTCAATGAGTCAGGCAGTGTCTGCGAAGGGAAATGTTAATTGCCATTGTCCCCAGATGATGTTACAGCTATGCCTATGACCTCTGCTAAAAAGCTTGTGTAAGTACATATGTAAATAGGATCTGCATTATACCAGAGTCCAAGAAGAGTAATGTGAGCTGCCTTAATGACTTTCGTCCAGTAGGACTCACATCTATGGAAATGAAATGCTTTGAGAGGTTGGTTATGGCTAGAACCAACTCCTGCCTCAGCAAAGGACCTGGACCCACTGCAAGTTGCCTATTGCCACAATGGGCCTATGGCAGATGCAATCTCAATAGCTCTTCATGCGGCCTTAGATCACCTGAACAACACAAGCACCTAACAACACACATCAAAATTGCTGGTGAACGCAGCAGGCCAAGCAGCATCTGTAGGAAGAGGTGCAGTCGACGTTTCAGACGAAGTCCTGACCAAGGGTCTCGGCCTGAAACGTCGACTGCAGTCCTGACGAAGGGTCTCGGCCTGAAACGTCGACTGCACCTCTTCCTACAGATGCTGCTTGGCCTGCTGCGTTCACCAGCAACTTTGATGTGTGTTGCTTGAATTTCCAGCATCTGCAGAATTCCTGTTGTTAACACAAACACCTATGTCAGGATGCTGTTCATTGACTATAAGCTAATGTTTAACAACATCATTCCTGCTCCTGATTGAAAAGCTAAGAACCTGGGCCTCTGTACCTCCCTCTGCAATTGGATCCTTGACTTCCTAACCAGAAGACCCCAATCTGTGTGGATTGGTAAGAACGATTAACACTAGCTCACCTCAGGGATGTGAACTTAGCCCACTTTTCTATTCTCTCTATATCCATGACTGTGTGGTTAGGCATAGCTCAAATACCATCTATAAATTTGCTGGTGATACAACCATTGTTGGCAGAATCTCAGATGGAGATGAGAGGACATACAGGAGCGAGATATGCCAGGCAGTTGCCAACAGCCTTGCACTCAGCGTCTGTAAGACCAAAGAGCTCATTGTGGACTTCAGGAAGGGTAAGGCGAAAGAACATGAACCAATCCTCATAGAGGGATCAGAAGTGGGGAGAGTGAGCAGTTTCAAGTTCCTGAGTGTCAAGATCTCTGAGGATCTAACCTGGTCCCAACATATTGGTGCAGCTATAAAGAAGGCAAGACAGTGGCAATACTTCATTAGGAGTTTGAGGAGATTTGGTTTGTCACCTAAAACACTCGAAAACTTCTACAGATGTACCATAGAGAGCATTCTGACAAGCTGCATCACTATCCGGTATGGGTGGCGGCGGGCTACTGCACAGGATCAAAAGGTACAGAAAGTTGTAAAATTAGTCATGGGTACTAGCTACTGTAGTATCCAAGACATCTTCACGGAGCAGTGCTTCAGAAAGGCAGTATCCATTATTAAGGACCCCCATCACCCAGGACTTGCCCTCTTCTCATTGTTACCATCAAGAAAGAGGTACAGAAGCCTGAAGGCGCACACCCAGCTGTTCAGGAACAGCTTCTTCCCCTCTGCCATCTGGTTCCTAAATGGACATTGAACCTATGAACACTACCTCACTTTTATTATTTTTGTTTTTTCACTACCATTTTAAATTTAACTATTTAATATATGTATAATCATACTTACTATAGTTCATTTATTTATTTTTATCATGTTTGCATTGTACTGCTGCTGCTAAGTTAACAAATTTCATTACATATGCTGGCAATACTAAATCTGATTCTGATTCTGCATCGGACTTGCTTGCCATATTTTCCGACAACTGAACAAACTGCTGAGTGGCACTGCCTAGACACAAAGTTTGCAAATGACCATAGCTTCTCTTAACAAAAGAAAAGCAAAGTCAACATTAATCTGTGCTGATATGTCCACAGAGTCACCAGGCAATACTAGTCCATGATGAACTAGGAGGCCAACCGTCTTGTGGAGATATTTCAAAATCGCATGTAAAAATGTAAACAAAGTCCTAACATATTTCTGACAGGTGTAAGTGGTGGCTATACCACTATCACAGAGATCAGCTTTATCTTTTGTAAATGGGAGGGAGTGCATTTTATTATTCTTCAATATTTCAGTCAAAGAATGAGTTCACACCTCGATCCAAGATCAGCTCACTTTATCCACAAATATGAGTTCCATGGTTTGAAATAAGAACTAGTTGAAACTGCCACTGGCTTTCGTTCAAGGCCTGGCAACATGGTCAATGATTGCAAATTCAAGGAAGTGAATGCAGGGGTGGAACACCAATTCATTTGAAGCTCAGAGTGAAGAAAGCTTTGGAGAAGAAGAGCTCACAATAGCACAGACAGAGCCCAGGGAACCACAAGATGACAAATGAAAACGCTCACCCATCGTACAGCCAATCCAGGTCAGTCCTGGGAAAGGAAGCAAGGTTGACTCATATCGACAAATGAAAGAAAAAATAAATCAGAATTTGTGAGAAACAACTACTTATCTCAATAAATAGGAGATGACCAAGAAAAGACCAACAAAGATTTAAACCAATATGCCAATTAAAAACACCCTCAAATAAGAAGCAAAGCAGACCTCAACCAAATGTTTCAGAATGGCCTGAAGGAATGGTTGGACAGCTGGAAGATTTTGAATAATACATCACAGCTGAGCTTCAAGTGAAATCTATGATACCACCCTCAAATAAAGTAACAACTGAGTTGAGGAGAAAGCTTGGAAAGTAACTCAGAGAGGAGAAGTGGAGGTGGTAACAAAGTCCTTAAAGTTAGCAACTGGTTAAACATATTTATGGTGGACAGTTAACAATATCCCTTGGCCAGAGTCAGGTGATCAAGAGGGACCACCACCCAATTTCAACACTGAAAAAGAAACTACACAGGCATTGGTAGAGGTTTTCAGCCAACAATGACAGACATGGATACTGGAATGTGAACAATGATGAGGAGTTTTCACAGTTTACTGCACATTATTTAGACACTCCAAAACCCAACAAATGCTATTTGCCCTCAGAGTAAGCTAGAGGAGGTTTCAAATGACATGAAACTTAGAAAGAATGTAGGAGAGCAGTGGATAAGGCAGATGACACCCTTTCCATGGAATAGATGACTAATTCCATGACTGTCATTGCCACAGGCCCATGGGAAGGATCAGAAAAGTCAGGTTCAAACTAAATGCTGACAAATGAATAAAGAACTGGTCAATTTATTATTGTCACATGTACTGAGCTACAGTGAAAAAAACTTGCCTTGCATTCTGTTCATGCAGATCAATCCGTTACAAACGTGCATTGAGATTGTACAAGGTAAAACTATAACAGGGTGCAGAATAAAATGTTACAGTTACAGATAAAGTGCAGTGTAGGTAAACAATAAAGTAGAAGATCAGAATGAGGTAAATTGTGAGATCAAGAGACCATCTCATTGTACTAGGGAACCATTCAATAGTCTTATAAGAGTGGGATAGAAGCTGACCTTGAGCCTGGAGGTATGTACTTTCAGGTCTTTGTATCTTCTGTCTGATGGAAGGGGAGAGAAGAACTAATGTCTGGAGTGTATGGGGTCCCTGACTATGCTAGCTGCTCTACTGGAGCAGCAAGAAGTGTAAACAGAGTCTATGGAAGGGAGGTTAGTTTCAATGGTGTGCTAAGAAGTGCCCACCACTTTCTGCAGCTTCTTGTTGTTATGGGCAGAGCAGTTGCCATACCAAGCCACGATGCATCCAGATAAGACGCTCTCTATGTTGCATTGATAAAAATTGGTGAGAGTCAAAAGGGACATGTCGAATTTCATTAGCCTCCTAAAGAAATAGAGGCTCTGATGAGCATTCATGACAGTGGCATCAATGTGGTTGGGCTAACAGGGGTTATTGGTGATGTTCACTCCTAGGCGCTTGAAGTTCTCAACCCTCTCAACCTCAGAACCGTTGATGTAAACAGGAGCATGGGCACCAACCCCTCTCCTGAGGTCAATGACCAGCTCTTTTATTTTGTTGACATTGAGGGAAAGGTTGTTGTCATTTTCTTCCAGTACTCTGAATCATTGTTATTTGAGATAGAGCCCATTACTGCAGCATTAGTGTAAATGAGTGCTTGATTATTGGCACAAATTTTGTGGGCCAAAGGATCTGTTTTGTGCTCTAGGACTCCATGACTAGAGTTGAGAGATTTAGGTATGAATACCGAATACCTAGTTAATGTGACATCAACAAAACACATTAGATCAGAGAAGAGGCTATTGAGGACAAAAAGTTACAGATGTTTGGCCAGCAAGTGATCAAGAGGTGGTTGAAATGATGAAACCAGTAAAGCCAGCATTAAAACATTATTGGTTATTCTGCATTGTGGTCTTCAGCTGGCTTGATCCTAAATAAAGTATCCAAAATATGGGAGGAGAATTACTCCAGAAGATACATGATGACCAGTTGATAAAGAAGAAATTAGGTCATTTGTAAGAGAAGATGGTTCATAAGATATTGCGCAGGTCATGGCATCTCCTGGGTGCTGATGTGTTCATGCACAGCAAGAAATGGTATCTCATAGCTGTAAGCTATTACTCCAAAGTTCCCATTTCTCAGAATGATAAAGGATTTGAGAGCCACAACACTGACCACAAGAATATGATCCTATTTCCAGAAAGGGTTTCATGAGAAACTCGTGTATGATAACAGAATTCAATTCATCCAGAGTATAGTGGGCATTCTCAAAGCCTACTTGAGAAAATACAACACGTTCAATGATTCCTCAGAATCTTTGGCCTATGTGCACTAAAAATTGAGAAGAAGCACTGAGAATCTCTGGGTTATTCATCAGAACACAGCCTGTGTAGCAGCAGGAGAAGACCGTCTCACAAAATATCCATCTGCTTGCCTCATCCAACACTGTTTGCCCCACCTATGGAAGAATCTACAGTTTCCATATTGGATCAATTAACCACATTAGAATTCACAAACCTGAAGTGAAAGTAATTCATCCTTAATCGCGAGAGAATACCTAAGAAGAACATAATGTTAATGCAGAGAGTTTGCATTTCTGTTCACAATTGTGTCATCATCCCCATACTATCCGAAAAGACTTGATTTCATAGAAAGACTTATCTAAACAGTCAGGCAGACACTTATCAAATGCCAAAGACTCACACCTTATTAATCCAAGCTTCATCCCTTATGATGGATATGAGTGCACCATCTGAGCTACAGAATGACAGAAACTATAAGATGAATTTGCTGGACAAAATATACCTTGAATGAGACTGACTGACGCAGAAATAAAAGGAAGCTAAGACAACAACAATCATGCTAAGCAGTAACTGAGTTGTTATATCCAGCATGAAAACCAGGAATCCAGATAAAGTTTATAAATAATAAAAGTCAAAGTGGACCAAGAGATGGTATTGGTTAGAATACATTTAGAGCTTCTGCATTGTAGTTCTCAGCAGCTGTATCCCATTTTCATAAAATAAAGACAATACAAGTTATTTATTTGGGTTTTAGTGCATAATTAAGGAACAGTTCTGGAAATAAGAAAATCTAACACTAATAATGTTGATTTCAAGATTAAATATTATGAAGCACAACTTCATTGCTTCCTTTGTAATTGCTTCATTTGAAGGTTATTCCAGGTAATCAAATCCATTCTTCCTAAATTGTTTTGAGAATGGTCTCTGCAGCCTTAGGACAGTAGGTTACTAAACTGATTTAATTATGGGACATTCCCTGTTGCTATGTTACAGTCTTCAGCAAAGCTATGCCAATGGGCTTGTAGGGATTATTCTTCCATGGTGAGCCCTGAAAATTCCTTGATGCAATCCCATCAGTGACACTCCAATCAGGCTTCCTGCTGTGATTCCTTATGGCTCTTGAAAGGCCAGCAAATTAATACATCATTTGCATGGCATTGACTTACTGTATAAGTGACCAAAATCACCCGGGGCGGATGAGTAAAACTAGCCTACAAAGGTATAGGGTGAGGGGTAAGAGGCATAGGAGGGATCTGAGGACAAATGCCCTCTTCTCAGTGCTACCACAAGGAATGGGTACACACAGAAATCTGAAGACCCACACTCAAAATTTCTGGAACAGCTTATTCCCCTCCATCATCTGATTTCTGAATGGACAAAGAACCCACACAACGGGCACTCACACAACACTTAATAAGTACATAGATGTGTACGTGAATTGCCAAGGGATAGAAGGCTAGGAGTCAAATGCTGCAAAATGGGGTTGTTATGAATAGGTCCATTATTGTTGGCACTGACATAGTGGGCAGTGTGGCATTTTTCTGTGCTCTATGATTCCAGACAGACAGACACACACATACACAGCCAATTACCTATGGAGAGATGCAACTAGAGAACTGAAGGAAGGTGGGGTTGGTGAAGGACACAAAGGAGAGCAATTGTCCAGTTTCAACTCCCCAACAATGGAAGAATGCCAATTAACAAAAATATCTATCTCATTTATTGGGATCCTGATCATTATACTGGACACTGCTGTCAAGCCAATGCTCATTTTCACCCACTTGCAGGACGGCATGATCCAGAGATTTGTTGGACCTAGGGTCAAACAGTGGGAAGTCTTGGCTTTTACTCTCTTGGATATATTTGGTTTCAAAGGAGATATGGGAATGCACAGGCACAACAGGCTCTCTGCTAAATCTCACAGTTCTCACCAAATTCCTCAGAATCAGAATCAGGTTTATTATCACTGACTTATATGACATAGCATTTGTTCATTTGCCACACACACAAAAAGCTGGAGGAACTCAGCAGGCCAGGCAGCACCTATGGAAAAGAGTAAACAGTCAATGTTTCAGGCTGAGACACTTCATCAGGACTAGAGAAAAAAAGATGAGGAGACAGAGTTAAAAGGTGGGGAGAAACACGAGATGATAGGGGAAATTGGGAGGGGGAGGGGTGAAGTGAAGAGCTGAGAAGTTGATTGGTGAAAGAGATACAGGGCCGGAGAAGGGGGAATCTAATAAGAGAGGACAGAAGTCCATGGAGAAAAGAAAAAGGGGGAGGAGCACCAGAGAGAGGTGATGGGCAGGTAAGGAGATAAGGCAAGAGAGGGAAAAGAGTATTAAGAATAGAGAAGGGGAGGGCATGACCACATGTTCGAGAAATTGATGTTCCTGCCATCAGGTTGGAGGCTATCCAGACGGAATATAAGTTGTTGCTCCATGGCCTCATTGTGACAATAGAGGAGGCCATGGATGGGCATGTCAAAATGGGAATGGGGAGTGGAATTAAAATGGGTGGCCACTGGAAAATTAGTCCTGACGAAGAGTCTTGGCCTGAAACATCAACTGTACTTCTCCCTATAGATGCTGCCTGGTCTGCTGTGTTCCACCAGTATTTTGTGGGTGTTGCTTGAATTTCCAGCCATCTGCAGGTTTCCTTGTGTTTGGGCCATTGGAAAATCCTGCTTTTTCTGGGGGGCGAAGTGTAGGTGCTTGGTGAAGCAGTCTTCCAATCTACCTCAGGTCTCACTGATATACAAGAGGCCACACCGGGAGCACTGGATACAACAGATGACCCCAAAAGACTCACAGGTAAAGTGTCACCTCACCTGGAAGGACTATTTGGGGACCTGAATGGTAGTGAGGGAGGAGGTGTAGGGGCAGGTGTAGCACTTGCTCCACTTACAAGGATAAGTGCCAGGAGGGAGTTCAGTGGGGAGGGATGAATGGACTGGGGAGTTGCATAGTGAGCGACCCCTGTGGAACGTAGAAAGTGGGGAGGGGGGCAGATGTACTTGGTGGTGGGATCCCATTAGAGATGGCAGAAGTTACAGAGAATTATGAGCTGGATGCAGAGGCTCATGGAGTGGTAGATGAAGACAAGAGGAACCCTATCCCTGGTGGGGTGGCAGGAGGATGGGTGAGTGCAGACGTGCATGAAATGGAAGAGATGTGGTTGAGAGCAGAGTTGATGGTGGAGGAAGGGAAGCCCCTTTCTTTGAAGAAGGAGGACAGCTTCTTCGTTCTGAATGAAAAGCCTCATCCTGACAGCAGATATGGCAGAGATGAAGGATTTGAGAGAAGGGAATGGCATTTTTGCAAGTAACAGGATGGGAAGAGATTCTTTTGCTCTGTATGGTGTGGAAAGACATAAAGTTACTACAAAATTTAAAAAAAAAACAAATAAACTGTTCAAAATAAATAAATAATGGGGTAGTTTTCATGGGTTATGTTAGTGTGGCTGCAAAGAAAATTCTGTCTTAAAATCTTAGTATTGAAAATTATGTTCTTTTGTGTATTCTGCTCTCTCACTAGGTGATCATTCTGAATGTGTGAATTGGACAATGAAGATTGCAGAACACTCAGTCATGGATCTCACTTCTCTAAAACCCAGTGAATCAGGCATCTTCTGGTCTATTTGACTTTACATCACTCAAGCAAGCCATTGTATTATTTTTAGTTGACTTTCTAAAACAAATTGGTATTAATGATTGCAACTGATTTAATTTAGGATTTGGATGTTTTGCATTTGGCCTTAATGTAACAACTGGTGGCAAAATGAACTGTTGTTGTCCTGGTAGCAGTAGACACCCTTTTCTACCATAGCTTCCATTAGCAGCCTTCAAGGCTCAATTTAATCTAAAAAACTGGAAGATCAGTGGGTGTTACAGACATTGTGTGTGTGAATGCCTGTTTCTGTGCTTCAAGTCCTGTTTCTATGACACAATGAAACTGTGTAAAAGTGGGTATGACTAAGAACAAGATTCCTGTTAGTGTGCTTCTCAAGCACTCTGTCAAACCCACCTACAAATACAGGTCTGTGAGGTGGCGTGCACCTTCTGCTGTTTACACAGGGGTTCTGAGTGTCCACAACGCATGGATTTGATGTTCTTAATGTCATACCAGATGTTTCTTCTCCATATTGTCCACAGAGGCCCAACAGTTAGTACAGGTACTGCATGCTTTTAAGGAGACTTTGAGCTCATCCTTAAATCTTTTCCTTTGTCCCCTTGGTAAACTCTTGCCATAAGAGAGGTCAGAATAGAGGCTGTTTGGGGAATTTGGTGTGAATTAGCACAGTACCCTGCTAATAGACATGAAATAGACGAATATAAGGTAGGGAATAAAGATACAGGAGGCAATGTTCAAAGGACTGTCTGCATGGTCTGATTTATCAGGATGAACAACATCAAAGTGGTAGACTGCAGAAAAGGGGAACGGATGATCTAGTTAGTGATGTGTCAGTTAAGTTGGAAAGATGAGTGATTGAAAGATGTCAGGATTAAAAACTAGCACAGGATAGGTCCTGGAATATGTAATTTCATGTACTGTAAATACAACTAGTTTTATTTTTTTCATTTTCATTGCTTGGATTACATTGAGTACTGCTACTCCTGATTTTACTTGCCAAGATTGAAAATTATTCCAGGATCATCCAGGAATAAAATGATAATCTCTGGCTTCTTTTCTCAGTGGTAAGACATCTTCCTAAACCCCTCTTCCTGATATCTTCCACCTTCAATTCTAATACAAGTGTGAGGAACTAATTGACTTTTTTTGTCATTATGGAGACCATTAGATTCCATTTTTGATTCCTTCCATTGCTGTAGCTCTCAGGGGTAAACTGTCCCCGCTCAAATCCATAATGATTTTCTCCTAGAAATCTACATTTGACTCCTTCCAATAAAAATTTACAGCTTATTTCCAAATAACCTGCAGGAAAAGAGAGGGATCTGAAAACAAGAAGGAAATTTTAAAAATTGAGGTCCTGTCAGTCAAGGAGTCAATGTATGTCATTAAGAGCATTGACTTTATTCGTATGACAACAAATAATACTCAGCCTTCTCTAGGGATGATTCTCTAGGTAATTGGTCAGGCTTTCTGCTCCTAATCACTTTCCAGTGACTCCATTCCAGACTGCAGGGTTAAGTGATGAGGCATGTGCTGAAGCTTGATGTAGCCAATGCAAAGACTGCTGCTAAAGGTCCTTCTGCCACTAGAAACCAGTTTAGACATTAGTAAATACCTCTTAGATCACAGAACATGCTCACAGTACAAATGTAGATAACTGATTACATTGAGAATGTATAGACTGGGGAACACTACGAATGCAAAGAAAACAATGCACTGTTTATTGTATATTTTTATTTCTTATTCCTATTTTATGAATAATGCTTATTTTGAAATTAATGAAAAAATATGCAATAAACTCAAGTGAAAATATTATGCTTGAATGTTGGCTGAGAACAGAATTTAGAGTACAGGAAATATCTTCCTGCAGCTGAATAGCAAGAATCTCCAGTGAATCAAAGTTTTTATATCTGATGGTGCTTCGTACTTATCAAATTATTACTCCAGCAGGATGATAATACTGCGAGAAATCAATAAAGTTCTAAATGAAATTAACTAAGTGACATTAATAGTATAAATGACAGATTTTGAGAGAGAGGATAGAGTTTCAACAAAATGGTTCTAATGTCAATATTCTGAAAATAATAAACAGTACATAGGGTATGGACAGAGATATTATTTAAACATAATAAATTGCTTAATAATAAAGGATACTCTATGCAGCAAGATGGCATTCCCACTGAGATCACAATCTGCTGCTTATTCTGCTTATTGTTGTTTCCAATTATAAATAACACAAAATGTTACATCATTATCCTAAACAACTCTTGGAACTATTTCAATCGTGGGCTTTAATTGATATCTTTATTTTAACTTCTTGACATTGAAATAAACATTTTACAGAAAGCACGCATGAACCTTTGGCAGATGAGAGCTGTCAAACAACCTAATCTCAACGCTGCACATTTGAAAGGAACGCCTCTGCCCTCATCACATTCTGTGGGAAAGAGCTCAGCCAGATCAGTTCACCAACTAAAGTCTTCCGCTGGAAAATGGACGTTTGAATGTGAGTGAGGGTCAATGAAGCTCCACTCTGATTCATCCCATAGTTATAGGGCCTGATGATATTGGCATATAAAGAATGGTCACCTTATGTGAAGTATGAGGAAGCATTCTTTGCCTGCGAAACTTAGCTCATGCAGAACATAACACACTCAAGCCAGTCCATTATATTTGAGTTGGTTCTAGCTTTTCAATTGAAGCTCCCTATTCTAGTCCTGGTTATTTATTATTTGGTCTATTACTTTGTATCTTTCCTTTTAAGGTGCTTATTACATTTCTTTATTAGTTATGTTAGTATATCTGTCTCAATAGCTATGGATGATGAAGTATTCAACGACCTAACAAAATAACGTATGACCCTCGATAGCAAACTCATCCAAGATCGACACTCCAAGCCATGTTCTTTATTTTTTAATAAGAAAGCTAATAACCCAATGCCTTCAGGACAGATGATATGGAAAGGAAAAATAAATGGATTCAAAATCTGGAATATCTTGGGATTTTTCTCATATTGAGGGTTCCATATAAGTGAAACTTCAGATGGCAGTAAAGTCACAAGTTCAGGGAACTGGGGTAAATTCTAGTTTCTAAATATTAATCTTCTAAGGTGTTAGTGTAGATTATGTAGCATAGCTCATCCTACAATCCTTGTAAGATAATTCTTATACAGAATAGGCAACTCGATGGGCCGAATGGCCTACTTCTGGTCCTTTGTCTTATGGTCTTAAAGGGAAGCCACTGCAGTCAGGTCTCTGGCTCTGTGGCTCAGGGGGGAAGGGGGTAGAAAAGTACTGAAGTAGTGATAGGGGATTCCATGGCTAGAGGAGCAGACAGGAGATTTAGTGGTTGTGAAAGAGACACCCAGGTGGTATGCTACCTCCCAATTTCCATGGTGAGGGATGTCTCGGATTGGGTCCACAGCATTCTAAAAGAGGACAGTGAACAGCTGGAAGTCACAATACATAGGTAGGAAAAGGGATGAGGTCCTAAAGGGAGGATATAGGAAGTTAGGTAGAAATCTGAAAAGCAGGACCTCAGTCCAGTAATCTTTGGATTGCTGCCTGTGCCACGTGACAGTGAGAGTAAGAATAGGATGATTTGGCAGATGAATGTGTGTCTGAGAAATTTATGCCAGGGGCAGGATTTCAGATTTCTGGTTCATTAGGATCTCTTCTGGGGAACAAATGACCTACACAAAAAGGAAGAGTTACACCTGAACCCAAGGGGGACCAATATTCTTGCGAGCATGTTTGCTACAGCTGTTGGAGAGGGCTTAAACTAATTTGGCTGGGAGTTTGGGAATCAGATTGAAAGGGCCAAGCATGGGCCATTTGGTATACAGGAGGTACAGGGGAGACTGTGAAGAAGGACAGGTAGATGATAGGGCAAAATTGCAGTCAGTGGGATGAGATGAAGTGTAACATGGGAGCAAAATCAAAAAGGGATGTGAATACAGGTCTGAAGGTGTTATATTTGAATGCATGCAATACGTGGAATAAGGGAGACGATCTTGTAGGCAGTTAGAGATGGCCAGATACGACACTGTGGGCCTCACTGAGTTGTAGCAGAAAGATCATGGTTGAGAGCCTAATATTCAAGGATACTCATCGTATCAAAAGGACAGGCAATAGGCAGAGGGAGTGGGACAATAAACGAGGACTGAGTGTCCTCATAACCTAAAAAAAGATCTAACTTCATTGGTGAAAAATGGAACCATATCCTCAGAAAGAGGTGACATAGGATTGGAAGATGTAGAATCCTATGGGTCAAATTAGAAACTGCAAGGTTAAAAAAAAACCTTGATGGGAGTTATATACAGGCCTCCGAACAGTAACCAGAATGTAGGGTACAGATTACAATGGGAGATAAAAAAAGCACATAAAAGGGGAGTTTCAACATGCAGGTACGTAGATTGGGAAAACTAGTTTGGTGCCGGATCACAAGGGAGGGGAGTGTTGAATGCCTATAAATTGGCTCTTTAGAGCATCTTGCAGTTGAGTCAACTAGGGAAAAGATAATTCTGGATTGGATGTTGTGTATTGAACCAGATTTGATTAGGGAGCTTAAGGTAAAGAAACCCTTAGGAGCCTGTGATTATAATAGGATATAATTCACTCTGTAGTTTGAAAGGGATAAGATAGAATTATATGTATCAGTATTACAGTGGAGTAAAGGGAATTACAGAGATGTGAGAGAGGAGCTGGCCAAAGTTGATTGGAAGGGGATACCAGCAGGGAATAATGGCAGAACAGCAATAGCTGGAATTTCTGGGAACAATTCAGAAGGTGCCAGATAGATAGATCCCAAAGAAAAGGAAGCATTCTGGAGAGAGGATGAGGCAACCTTCGCAGCCAAGGGAAGTCAAAGACAGCATAAAAGCAAAAGAGAGTGCAGATAATATCGCAAAAATTCAAGGGATGTTAGAGGATCGGGAAACTTTTAAAAACTAACAGAAGGTAATTAAAAAAAGTAATAAGAAAAGATGAAACATAAAGGTAAGCTAGCCAATAATATAAAAGAGGATACCAAAAGATTTTTCAGATATTTGCAGAGCTAAATGGTCTGAATAGCCTAATTCTGTTCCTGTGCCTTATGGTCTTGAGGTATTCTTTGTGTGTATTGTGTATTATTATTCTGTTTATAACCAGGCATCAGACGTAAATTATTATTATGTTCACTTTCGATTTGCTTCCTCTCTTCAATTTTATCACTTCTTCTTGGACAAGTTGCATTGTTTGCATATTCCTATCACACTTAATACAGCAAAATATCCTAAGGTGCTTCACAGACTTGTAATCAGGTAAGTACTGTTTCTAACCCAGAGACAGAGATATTAGGAAGGGGGACCAAGAATATGTCTAGAAATAGATTTTAAGGAGTGATACAAAAAGGAGAGGGAGATGACAACATTAAGGAGGGAATGCTTGAGATTAAAAATCAGGGACATCAAATTTATGGCCTGTAGATAAAACCTTCACCATGGCATTCATGACTGAATAATCTACTGGCTCAGATATTCGACAATGCATTTGACTCAATGTCACTGGGGGGCATATTATAGATAGAGGAAAGCAGAGTTTCACAGAGTGCTCTGTGACAAGTCGGCTGCAGAAATGGAAGATTATGGAGGGTGTCAGAGAAAATAACAGGGTCCACGGTTGGAACAACTATTGAGGCTTGGCAGTAGATCATGGGGAGGGGTCAAACAGAACTAGCTTGCAGAGGTGAGAAGTTGGGATCAAAAGACAATTGGGACAGTGGAGACTTGCAGTTTGTTTGCAGGAGGTATTGCAATCTGAGAGAGAGTGGTGGGGTGGAAAGAAATTCTTAATAGATGGAGAATGGAAAGGGACAAGATCTGAGTGTGGAGGGTATGCAATCAGATAGGCAATCAAGATATTTGGAGGGGTGGGATGCAGTTGGAAAGTTAAACAGGAATAGTGAGGTGAAGATTTGGAGAAAGGATGACTTCAAGGAGATAATTACTGGGTGGGTCATTTGGGGTAATCAGCAGAAAGGGAAGGTGCACATTTGGGTAACCAGTAATCTCCCAAAGAGTAAAAGCCACAGTCATCTGGAGGAGTCTGGACTCTGAACTCAGCCCCTTTAATTTACACTGAAGAAGACCCCATCTCTTCAATTAGGTTGTCTCAGTATTTCAACTCCATGACATTTGTGGAGATCACAACTACAGTAGGCATTTACATGTGATTTCAAATGAGCATTGTATGTTGTTTGACATCCAGCTAAGGGTTTATGCACTCACAGGAACTTTTACATGTGGCCTTCTGCTCTAATCTGAAAACAATCCCACAAGTACAGATGTTTGGACACTCCTTATCTATATAGATAAAGACATGACTTTCGATGGTGCATTAAAAAGGGGAGGAATGAAGAAGTTTGGAGGATTCCAGAGCCTGAGGAAATCCAGAAGGAGAAAGTAAGTTCAATTAGGGTTAAGAGGTGATGGATTATGAAAGGCAGGATGTGAGTTTGTTTAAGGGAACAGGATCTTGAGGTGGATTGCACATGAGCCAGTCACTATCTGACATATTGTTCAAGTGACAACATCTGTGTGTTTGTCCTAGACAATGGCTAGGCTCAGATTCTTGAACAGATCTCTTGCACACTGAAGATGAATTATTGATCTCTCCATCTACCTCACTGTGACCCTTGCATCTATTTGTTTACCTGCATTCCACTTTCTCTGTAACTATGACAATACATCATGCATCTTGTTATTGTTTTTCCCTTTGCCCTACCTTAATGTACTTACGCTTGAAATGATTTGCATGAATATCATGCAAAACAAAATTTTGCACTGCATCTTGGTACATGTGACAATACTGCACTTTCTAGTGCTAATAGAAATGGAAAACCACAAGTCAGATTAACTGCAGTCACCCATCCTCTTGGCCTACACTTGAAGTTTGGCCACTTGGGTTTGGCTGGTGTTGGTGGAACTGCACACAATAAACACTCATTGTCTCCTGAGATGAAGTAAAAATTGTAACACCAAAGGAGGCAAAAAAACCCACAGAAGCTAAACAGTGTCAGAAGTGCACCACAGGTCTGTCAAGTTTTTTATAAAGCTGGTGTTCTTCGGAATATGCTCATTTCCCACCATTGTCTATTCTCCGCATTTACTCTAAATAACCTGCAGTGTACTCAAATCTTCAGTTTTGCTGTTTCTGATTTTAGGCATTTATATGTTTTTCACCTTTATCAATGAAGAAAAAAGTTTTACAAATAAAATGTGTATCAAATATTCAGCAGAGCCATAAACTATTGCAATACATACAAGGCACAAGAAATAGACTTAACAATCACGCCATAGGATTGCATCTTCTCTAATTAGAGAAGCTGCAAGATTTTGCATGGAATGACTTCACACTGTAATTAAAGAGATGATAATTATAATGTGCAATCACTAATCTGCAGCCTTATTATTAACTCTGGTACTGATAAGACTTCCAGATAATATGAGTCTAAGAATGCTTCTTTAAAAATGGAAAATTTGCCAGCTAGTTATAAAACTCAAAGACCTTTCCCAGTCTCTTAACAAAAGCAAGCCACTGTTGATGGTGGAAAGTTTAAGAAAAACCAGAAAATGCTTGGTCAGGAAACATTATTGGAGGAATTCACATTCCTTGTTATTGACATTTCACCTTACAGGAAATGCAGAGTTCCTCTAGCTGATCTCAGCTAAAACAGCTTTCACTGTTCATTGGGCTGAGTTTAGGAAAGGGAAAATCAGCCAAGCACCTTCCCTAGTCTCTGTATACCAGTGGGAAACTGGGCAGATTTTGAATTGACTGCCTGCCCTCCACAATGACAGAACCATTCAGTCGTCATGCCTGATTTAGTTGCACTCTCTCCTCATTTTGACTGGGCTGCAGAGACTGAACTCATGTTGTTGGGTCCGTAAAACCTAATAAGAGTCAGATTATGATAGGATTGGGCTAATTTGTGATGCATATGCAGATGAATAGTTGATAACGTGTATTATTAAGGCCTGCAGATACATAATGACCACTTGAATTATTCATTTGAAATGTCTAATGAACGGCTGCCACGTAAAAAGCCGTTGGGTGGCACGGTAGACTAGTGGTTAGTGCAATGTTTTACAGTGCCAGCGACTGGGGTTCAATTCCGGCCACTGCCTGTGAGGAGTTTGTAAGTTCTCTCTGTGACAGCATGGCTTTCTTCTGGGTGCTCCAGTTACCTCCAACAATGCAAGCGTACAGGTGAGTAGGTTAATTCCAGAAGAGTCTGGTACTGAGCCATATGTCTAAAATTAAAAAAGAATCTTTAAAAAAAGTTAATTGCTATCATGAGAAAAACTAAAATGGAGTTAAATTTGGAGTGTAACAACTGGCATGTTCAAGTTTAATGGCGCACACAAGTTTAACATACGTATTTTAATATTCTCACTAATAAAGTTTCAATTGCTCTTGTTACCTTCACAACCTTGTTTATGGCTATATTCGCAGACTCCCAAGTCTGACCATCAAAATATGGCTCTTTAACTTCTTTGATTCTGTTAACTAAACTATTCTTTTCCTCTGGTGTTTTACTGTTCTTCTAACCTTCAAAAAAAAACTTCTGATCAATCTTTACTTAGTATCCTACCAAGTCTTGGTGTCAATTCCCAAATAATTGCACATGGATCTTATCATGGCTCTTAAAAGAGGTGATAAACAAACAGTGTTAGATCTCACCTTGAAATGTTGCAGGATTGACAATTCTGATTGGTTCCATTGCTTATGATTACATCAGTTCTCTTCTGGTTTAATTATCAGATGTCCCATGAAATTTTGGAAAAAATTATTCACACGTTAGAAAAATGAAGAAGTAAATATGTTTATATTTATCTAATCATGTGATGGATGGCATGGAATTTTTAAATGCTCTAAAATATTTTTATGATGTAAAGTGTGATTTGAGTTGTAAAGTTTGGGAGAGAATACATTACAGAGCATCTGGCCTCCTACAACCCCACCTACACCTTCCAGCTTTTTTCCCCATCAACTGAGGAAATACAGCGAGCTCTTCCATGATGATCATTACGCAAAGTAACACACCCGATTCTCCCAGATTCTATGTTGTCAGGGTTAATAAATGAAGGTATTAAAATGAAATTAAAACGTTTAAGAATTCCAATTGGATTTTCCATGGGCTACTCACACAAGTGTGATTAACTAATTGCTGAGACGTTGTCAACCCCTGACCATGAGCTCTGACGTAATAAAATCGGACTGAAATGGATGACGTTTTTCGAAAAGGGGGTCTACCTGACCGTGATGACGTTTGTGATGTACGCGCCCCGCAGTGACGCGCAGTTTCTGGTGTACACGGAGGCGTGACGACGCGGCCGCGGGCTCCGTTGATGTTTTTGTTGCTGGTGCGAGGAGCCGGGTGGCCGTTACTCACCGTGTGAATGAAAACCTGGCCGCTGACCAGTCTCGCGCCTTCGGCAGAAACAAAGCGGTTGTTCTCGCTGCGGCCGAATCCGGGAGCGCATTTCAAAGACAAATCCTCCCAGCGCAAGATCTCCCCGTAATTACATATAAAATCTTGTCAGGGCTGAATGGAACCGGACGGAGCGTCGACGGAGGCCGGAGGTGAGAGCGAACCACCGGCGGCCGGGAAGGCGGCGATCGCGGGAGCCGAGGGGGACCTGTGCGCTATAGGTAAGAGGGGGAATACATAGCTGCGTAGATCGGTGCGTGTTAATCTCTCCACTGGAGGGTCGGTGCCGGGATCTCGCCCCCTTTGAAGGGGATCAGGTGCTTTACGGTGATCGGTCTACCCCGACCCCTTTGGGGCGACGGTGTGCGGGATCCGGATACACAGTCCCTACTCCCACCACCCTCAGCTGCCTGCTTCACCAGCACTTTGATCCAAGAAACGCAACCGCAGTAAAAGCCTCTTTTATGTAAAAAGGCACAGCTGATGTGGAATTTGAGAGCGCACACTGACATCCTGCTGCTCTGAAAGATGCCCTCTGCAGCACTGTCACTTCTCAGGTACCACAAACATTAAACGTTTTTCAAATATTTAAACTTTATTACATAAACCCGTTATTGCTTGAATGATCTTGTTAACAAAGACCAAATTACTCATAAGGGAATGTCTTGGAAAATAATTAGGGGGTTAAGAAATGCAGAAGGTCAGCGCTGCATGATCCCTTTCATTACACTATTTTGATAATATTCAAGAATTTCACATTGCTCTTGTATCTTGGTCTGGGTGTGAAGAGAATTTTTTTGTCTGTTTGGGTTGGTGTTTTCCTTTTTGGGAATATTTATGATGTGATTTGGAATATGTGAAATCAAGTAGATTTGACATCCACTTATTAGAGTTAAAATCTCGCAGTGTTATTTTCTAATGGGAACATCTTGCAAATATTAATACGTTTATAGAGACTAATGGTCTTGATTCTGATAACGAGTTATTGACAAGAAAACTAAATACTGACTACAAATTAAGTGGTCATATGAAATTAAATATAAAACTAAATAATGATCTCACAAACCCTTGAGGGTATTGAATCTATGTCTGAAAGCCCATGTAATAAAATACTAAAAACGTTTATTCCCTGCTGAGCTTGGAACAAGTACTCTGCTATCAGCATGATGCAGATATTTCACCTGGAGAAACAAAGGAGTAATATTTTTAGCCAGCAATCTTAACTTTTTCATCATAAAGCAATTAATATGGTATGGGGTCATGCAGAATTCTTTGCCAAATGATTTTTAATGTCATGTCACATAACATTATGTAGTAGATGACTTCAGAAGCAGACTGCAATTTGATGTTGGGTGCAATTGTGCTTTTGCAATAAAAATAAATGCTTTAGCTTAATGTGAATGTAAATCAGAAAAAGCAAAGTTGCAAAAAATTAAGTATTTGTAAATGACTAAACAAGACTTCTGTAAAATCATTCAATTTAGGCACTAAATAATGCAAATACTGTGCTTTGTGACAGCAATTGCTGTCACAAGGTGCTTGCAATGTTGTGAAGGATATGGGGTAATTCAAGAAGGGAACTATATGAAGAGTAGATAATGGAATCATAAGCAGTGAGAGACAGTTTAAAGACGGCTTTTGAAGGTAGTAAGACAAGGGAACGTCTAGTGGATTTGAAGTAGGTGCTGACTTGTAAGTTGCACTGTCTTATGTAGCAGAAGGATAGATGGTAAAATGTCAGTAAGCAATGGAAAATATCCTAGGGAATGAGAGCTTGAAATTAGGGAGAGTGGCCTGAAGAGAGAACATGGAAAGATTTACGTTTGTATAAAAATGTACAATACAGTTATAAATTGCTTGAGGATTCGGGAAAGTGATGAGGGAAAGGTTGATGGACGAGTGAAGCTGGATGTCTGTGGTTGGTCTTCTTTAGTTTTAAGGAAATGAGATGTTTATAATGCATATAATAAAGGATGCAGACTTTTTTCTTCCTTGCAAGATGCACAAAATAGCTTTTAATAAAGGTTAACAAGTGCTTAAAAATGAAATGCATAGTCTATCAGAACATGATAGATCTTAATCTTTTTCTCTTTTCCATTCCTCAAACATTATACCATTCAATCTACCCCTATCAATGAATGCAGTGGAATAATTGGATTTAACCTAGGAGCTTCTGGTGCACCGAAATGCTACAATGGACTTCTGTCTCTATTTTGGGTAGAGACAGATGCCCCCCTACCTGGGGGTAGATGTGGGGGGGTTCAAGATGATTTGCTTCCAATCCTCTTCATTGGTTGTGACAGATTGTAAAGTAAATTTGAGATCCATAATTGGTGATTAATGGGTAAGGTGAATGAGCAGTGTGTGATGGGTGGATATGGGTTCCATTCACCATCGTCACTGGGCTTCTACATTCTCCAGATGAAGACTCTTGATTATTGGTATTATCCTGAATGCTGCTTCAGTTTGAACAGTCATGGTCCAAGGATTGTCCGAGGGGGTGGGTGCGGTGTGCGTGATGTTACATTTTTTTTTAGGGGAGCTTTGAGAAAATCCTTGAAGCTTTTTCTCTGTTGTTTTGGTAATCATTTAATCGTAGAAGTCTGATGTAGGGCTCGTGAACAGTGGTTGAATGTCTCGCTGCATGGAATGCTGGGAGAGCTGATGTTGATGTACTTATTGTGCTGGGCAGCAGTAATCTCTATCCTCAAAACATTAGGGAAGCCCAACTGAGATTAATTCTGAAATAAGTGGTTTTGTTTTATTCCGGATTAATGATTGAAATGATGACCTGAAATAAAGTTATCAAAAGAGCAAGTTTGTTTTATCGGTCATCAGTTCTGAGGACCTTCTGTGTGAATGGCATGCACTATCTTAGAAAGAAGAAGAAGAAATAACAAGAAATCTACAGAAAATTTTAGGTATATATATCTCTTGCCTAGGAATTAAAAGGAAAGAGACAGATTAACATTTCAGATATGATCTAGCCATCAGAGTTAACCTTTCTGCCTGATTTATATGCTGACTAATCACTCATTTTATTGGTTGTCGTTTGGTTGGCACAGCATTGTTGTTTTAGTATTTCCAAGTTATGTAACCAGCATTCTACTTATTTTTTCTTGAAAGAAATAACATCTATTTACTGTAATGTTTTTCATCCTCGGAATATTCTGAGGAGTTTTTGAACCAATTAGTTATTTTTGAAGCATTGTTATTGCACTGTTTCATAAGGGAATTTCTCATCCACAATCAAAAATGAAATTGATATCCAGTGAGAATATACTATATTTTGTAGCATTGATTGCATGATATGAAATTGGCCAGGAAACTGGAGGAATGTTCTTTCTTTACTAATGTTATGGAATAGTTTATGTTGACTTGGGAAAGATGAAGCTTCTATTCCACTTACCTTGAAAAAGATGTATCCTCCAAAAATGCAGTATTCCCTTACAGGAATTGTACTTAATCCCAAATTCTTCAGAATCAATGTTCCCACTTTATAGCCAAAACTGACATTTTTTTATGTATTTTAATTTCAGTCCATTTTTTGTGAATTTTTTTCTGTTCCTCCTTTCTCAGAGAAACAGAAAATGTATCATTCATTGTGGTTTTACAATGGCTTTGATATTTTGCCAAATGGTTTCAATTTGATGCCCGTTTATTGTAACCGAAGTTGCTGCTTATTCCATCCATTTCATTAAGGCAGTTAGGATCACTTAGTTAACATTGTATAGAACTCTCCGCTGAATTTATTTCGATTCCATTGGCTAGGAGCAATTGTATGCATGTCTTTGGGATTTATAGGTGGCTTGTACCTGGTAGCAGCTTCTCTTCATTAAGAACTCATCTTTATGAAGTGGATAAATACTAAGAATGCATAGCAAGAAATAAACCACTCTATGTGTATTTAGTTACATATTGTTACTTATGAAAGTATCTTTGATTCTTTCTATTTTATGTACTTATTTAGTTTGCCCTTTAAATGGAAAATTTTCCTTGAATTTCCTATTGTGTTCATTAATAACTTTTATTTCTATCGCTTAGATTTGGTCTCAGCTTCCAACTTAAGAGTGGAAGTCCTTTCTCCTGTCCCGTCTATTGAAATTCTTCATATTTTTAAAGGCATCCAATGGGTTATCCTTCCGGCTTCTGTTCATTTTTTTCAAGAATCAAATCTTTTCAGTCTTTGAGTAGATGTAATCCTTCATTCTCCTAATGTAATTTCAAATCACATTTGCACCATCTGTGGTGCCACTATATCTTTCTATTGGTGAGTGAACACAAAGAGAAGCAATTTTGGCCCATTCTGCTGCATCAATCCCTGGGAAGAGCAACACTCACTTAGTCCCAATCTTTGATGCATCACCCATCCCTATGACTTTTTTATAAGCACATTGGTTTTCCTTTATCTTCCATTAAAGCTGTTTCTGCAAATTTTAATTGGGAGGTCATTCCAAATTTCAAACTCTAACCATTGTTGGTTTGGTTATTTTGCAAGTCACTGTAATTTTTTGTGCCCTCTCCTTCATCTCTACTCCCCCAGATTTCCATTAGTATTGGAAACTACTTGTTTCTGTAGTATAACCTGCTACCCTTTGATTTTGAAACACTAACTGAATCTGCTCACCTTCTCCAGTTTAAGGAGCAATATTCCTCTTATAATTACATAGTTTTTACATATAGTTGTAATGTCTCCCCTAGAAACATTCCAGCAAGCTGCTTCACCATAACTTCATATTGCTTTTAACTTGCAGTGCCTAGATTACCATTGGCTTTCCTTTATTGTTTCTGTGCTACATCATGGTAATTGCTGGTAAGTTAATATCAGTTCTTGAGCATATTACCATATCACTGAATATTAGCTTATGAGTAGTGCTTTGGGGCCTTTATATTAATTTGCTGCAAAGTAATCCAGTGACAATAGTGTAAAATCAAAACACCTTCAAAGCAATGTGCAAGATTGAACTCTGTCAAAATCAATAAATGCATTATACAGGTAATCATTCCATATTTTAGAGGATTTGTTAAGGCTTGTAGATTGGGATATCCTTTGATGGTGTCTAGGAAGTAATGATTAGTGACAGTAATGCATTTGCTTCTGAAACTGCCTATATTGAATCTAAATTACAGAAGCTAGGTATGATATTGAATTCGTTGAGTTGCTTGCAAGAAAAATTGAGCTTTATAGACAATAAAGGGTCACTCTGTCTCTGGGCATCAGTTGATCTAACATGACATCATGGGTACATGTTATTTCAGTTTTTTTACCTCTCCCCTATTCACCATCCTTTTGCCTCATTTATCTAATATCTGTTTTCAAATGACCAGTGATGTCAGATGTGCAAGGTTGGCACTACATCTGGACTTTGACATATGACTGCAAAATAAGACTCAAAGCACATTGTGGCCTGGGTCTAAGATTGGTTTTGAATTGTGGAGTCAATTTTTGGTTTCTCAACTATGTGCTTTAATCAGTATTGACTAATATTATTTCTGTATTAGCCCATGTCTATGCATTATTTCCAATCTTGTGATTATGAAATAATTGAAATTGCAGTGAATTGTGCAAGTAAACTAAAGAACTCCAGGTCGTTTCAAAAGACTAAAAAGAACAAATAAAATTTGCAATAATAGAAAATGCATGAAATATCCAACAGAATACTAATCTAACTACTGAAAGAATCTGATAAAAAGTTTGTATTCTGGGTATCACTGGAAATCAGAGGATATATTATATATTAATCTTTTTCTATATTGAATTAAGTGAAATTACAGCATTCTTTTGAGTTTGACTTCCAGTGTGGGAAGGCATTTTCTTTTGATCAGTGATCTTTTATGGTACTGTTTCACGTGATGGAAGGAGCAGCTGACTTGGAATTTGTTGCAGATATAAATGGGTTGGTTCATGGAATAGGATAATGCTTTAGTCTGACTTGATTATTAATGTTAGTGAATTTCAGATCATGGAACTGTTTTCAATGTCATTTTTTAGGATGTTGATATTCCCAGCATAACTAATGTTTCTGGCCCATGCCCAGTTGCCTATGAAAAGGTGGTATTGTGTCACGTTCTTGAAACACTGCAGTCCTTCTGGTGATGGTGTTGGCTAGGGAGTTCCAGAGTTTGGACCTAGCACTAGAGAAGATGGATAGTAATGGTTATGGGGTTTGAGTAGTGCTACTCAAGTAGTCTGGGTAAATAATTACAGTGCATTTTGCAGCTGATAAGCTCAAATGCAAGCTGAGCTGGTGGTGGACGAGGTTCCAAAAGCATAGGCTGATTTGTGTACGTGACGTGGAACTGCTTGAGTGCAGTTGGATGTATTCATCTAAGCAAGTGGAATGAATTCCTTCAAGCTGCTGAGGTGTCTCGTGGATGGCAAGAAGTCTTTGGGGTGTCAGAAGATGAGTCTATCACCATACAATACCCAGTCTCTGACCAGTTCTTGTAGCCACAGTATTTATGCAATTGAATATCAAGAAAATGTGGTCATATATTCTCTCGCTGAAGATGGTAATTCCTAGGCAGTTGTGGGTTGAGAATGTTAATATCTATTTACTAGCCCATGTCTGAATTTTGTCTAGATCTTGTTGCATACTGGTGTGGAAAACCTCATTTTTGAAGCGTCCTGATTAGGATTGAACAACTTGCAATTATCTTTGAACTTACTCATTTCTGATAAAATGAAGAAATATCAGAGTGATAATCCATGAGTGGAGCCAAAAGAAATTGCGGAGATCTTAAATTGTTATTTTGGATCTGTATTTACTTAGGAGATAGCCACAGTCTATAGAAGTGAGGCAAAGCAGCACTGACTTCATGGGCCTTATACAGATTACAGATAAGGAGGTGTTTACTGTCTTGAGGCAAATTAGGTTGAATAAATCCCCAGGGCCTGACAAGGTGTTCCCTTGGACCCTGTGGGAGGCAAGTGCAGAAACTGCAGGGGCCATAGCCAAGATACTTAAATATTCTTAGTGACAGGAGAGGTACCAGAGGATTGTTGTTCCGCTGTTTAAGAAAGGCTCTAAAAATAAACCAGGAAATTATAGGCCGATCTGGGGGGGGGGGTGGGGGGGGGAGAGCCATTGGAAGGTATTCTAAGGGACTAGATATGAGTATTTGGATATACGTGGATTGATTAGGAATACCGCTTCATGAGTGGTAGTTTGTGTCTAATCAATCATTTATAGTTTTTCAAGGAAGTTACCAGGAAAGTTGAAAGTTGATGAAGGCAGGGCAGTGGATGTTGTTACATGGACCTCAGCAAGGCGTTTGACCAGGTCCCACATAGGAGGTTTGTCAAGAAGGTTCAGTTGGTCGGCATTCAAAATGAGGTAGTAAATTGGATGAGACATCGGCTTTGTGGGAGAAGCCCGAGAGTGGTGGTAGATGGTTGGCTCTCTGGCTGGAGGCCTGTGGCTAGTAGAGTGCTGCAGGGATCGGTGCTGGGTCCATTGCTGTTTGTCATCTGTGTCAATGATCTGAATGATATTGTGGTTAACTGGATCAGCAAATTTGTGGATGACACCAAGATTGTGGGTGTAGTGGACAGACAGGAAGACTATCAGAGCTTGCAGTGAGATCTGGACCAGGTGGAAAAATGGGCTGCAAAATGGCAGATGGCATTTAATGCAGACAAGTGTGAGGTTTTGTACTTTGGTAGGGCCAACCAGGGTAGGTCTTACACAGTGAACAGTCGGGCACTGAGGGGTGCTGTAGAATAAAGGGATCTAGGAATACAGGTCCATAATTCAAGTGGTGTCACAGGTAGGTAGGGTCCTGAAGAAAGCTTTTGGCTCATTGGTCTTCATAAATCAAAGTATTGAGTACAGGAGATAGACTGTTATGTTAATGTTGTATAAGACATTGGTGACACCTAATTTGGAGTACTGTGTGCCATTTTGGTCACCTACCTATAGGAAAGATGTAAATAAGGTTGAAAGAGGACAGAAAATTTACAAGGATGTTGCTGTGACTGGAGAACCAGAGTTATAAGAAAAGATTGAATAGGTTAGGACATTATTCTTCAGAACGTAGAAGATTGAGAAGAGATTTGATAGAGATATACAAAGTTATGAGGGGTATAGATGGGTAAATGCAAACAGGCTTTTTGGACTGAGGTTGGGTGAGACTACAACTTGAGGTCATGGGTTAAGGTGAAAGTTTAAAAGGAACATGGGGAAACTTCTTCACTCAGAGGGTTGTGAGAGTGTGGAACAAGCTGCCAGCACAAGTGGTACATGCAAGTTCAATTTCAATGTTTAAGAAAAGTTTGGATAGTTACATCAGTGGTAGGAGTATGGAGGGCTACGGTGCAGTTTGATGGGAGCAGGCAGTTTAAATGGTTCTGCATGGATTAGATGGGCCAAAGGGCCTGTTTCTGTGTGGTACTTTTTTATGACTGACTCTGTGAGGTAATTAATGATTGAACATGGTCTGATGCACTGCAGTGATACCTGGTGCTAGGATAATTGTCTTTCAACAATAATAACCATCTTCCTTGTTCTGAAATATTACTCCAAAACATTGTAATGTTTCACTTGATGACTATGAGCTTTACCAGATCAAATGCAGCATTGATGTAAAAAACTCCTTTAAGAATTAAAGTATATGTATGACATACTTTGAATTAAAGAATCTGTTTTAATAATATCCTAAAATAAAAATGAAAACATCATTGTCAGCATTTTCCATTCTCACATTTGTGAAAGTGTTTTACTGCTGGCTGGGATAGAATTCCATGAGTAACAATTGCATGAATAACAATTGGTGTATTAGCTAAGTTGCCATTATTAGTGACTTGCAGTCTGCTTGGGATCAATATCATCAAATTGATCCCATTTAATTTGATGCAATTTTCCAACAGGGGGTTTATAGATTAGAATTGGGAGTAAAAATTCTTACCAACCATGGTTTACCTTGGCATAAGAGGCAATTATATTGCCTCAGTTGGGACCCAGTCCTGAGTGTCAGTGGAGGGGATGTTGGCCAATGACATTGATGTTTGTTCATTTAATCTTCCAGTGCTGAGGAAGCAATGCAATTGCAGCAGGACTTGGATAAATTAGAAGAATGGGTAACAAAGTGGCAGATGGAATAGTGTTGGGAAATGTATGATAATGCATTTTGGTAGAAGGAACCATGGTGTGGACTAGTATCTAAATGGGGAGAAGGTTCAAATATCAGAGGTGCAGAGGGACTGAGGAGTCCTTGTGCAAGACTCCCAGAAGGTTAATTTACAGGTTGAATCTGTGGTTAAGAAGGCAAATGCAATGTTGTCATTTATTTCAAGGGGAATAGAATGTAAAAGCAAGGAGATAATGCTGAGCCTTTATAAGACACTGGTCAGGCTGCAATTGGAGTATTGTCAACAGTTTTGGGCCCCATATCTCAGAAAGGACATGTTATCATTGGAGAGAGTCCAAAGGAGATTCATGAGGAAAATTCCAGGAATGAAGGGGTTAACATGAGTAGTATTTGGCGCTTTGGGCCTGTACTCACTGGAATTTAGAGGAATGTGGAGGGATCTCATTGAAACTTACTGAATGCTGAAAGGACTAGTTAGGGTAGATGTGAAGAGCATGTTTCCTATGGTGGGGGTGTCCGGAACTAGAGGGCATGGCCTCAAAATTGAGGGACGACCTTTTAGAACAGAGGCAAGGAGGAATTTTTTTAAGCAGAGAGTAGTGACTCTGGAATACTCTTCGATAGACTGTGATGGAGGCGAAGTCCGTGGGTATATTTAAGGCGGAAGTTGATTGTTTCCTGTTGGTCAGGGCATCAAGGGTATGGCGAAAAAGCAGGTGCTTGGGGTTGGGTGGGATCCAGGATCAGCAATGATGGAATGGTGGAGCAGACTTGATGGGCTGAATGGCCTAATCCTGCTCCCATGTCTTATGGGCTTATGTTGGAGGATTATATGGAGGTAGCATTTATGTCATTTTTCCAATACCTTGAGCTGCCTCTGGAGATAGACTAGTTTTTAGAAGCATACAGAAAAGCAAGGAGCAGTTGCTTTGGTAGTCCATGAGTTTACTCAATGATCCAAGCTTAAAGATTCAAAGTACATTTATTAGCACAGTATGTATGCAGTGTGCAACCATGAGATACGTCTTCCCACAGACAGGGATGAAATAAAGAAAACCATGGAACTTATTCAAAGAAAAACATCCAACCCCCAGTATACAAACAAAAAAGAGTAAATCGTGCAAATGGAAAAATAAAATAATAAACACAGTATATAAAACAATGAATCACAAGGTCATGTAAGCAGTCCAGGATTGTTCAGTTTCAGCTCATTTCAGTTCAATCTAGTACTGTGTTGTTGGTTGACTGAAGGTGGTAGAGCCAGTCCGCCCCAATCAAAATTGCATAAAATAGCAACAGAGTAGGAGGAACCAGAAAGCAGAAGCACATAATAACATTAACTACAGATTCCAATCTACAAACTGCATCGATTAAACCTTGCCCAAGACCCAATACTCTGGCACTATCCTCTGGCAGCAACAAGTGAGAAGGGGGGGGGGAGGGGGGAGGGGGAGGGGAGGGGGGGGGAGAGAGAGAGAGAGAGAGAGAGAGAGAGAGAGAGAGAGAGAGAGAGAGAGAGATAGATAGATAGATAGATAGATAGAGATATTGAGATATTGAGATATTGAGATTGATTCTTCCATCGGGACCAGTGAACAGAGTGAGACAGAGACCAGTCACCTGCAGGCAGATGGCACTGAACGCCCGCTTGCCTTCTGTTCTTGTCCTCATTGATTTCAATCTTCGTCGACGCTTCATTCAGCAAGATTGGTGAGAAACGGAATCAACCATGGGTTGGCACCACCTGTCGATGGCACACTTTGCTCAAAAGCTCACCAAACTCCCTTGGAGACAGCAAACTGCCATATTGAATAATCAACCTGAAAACACATCATCAAAATTTAGATCACAGGCTCTGATAGTAGCAGAATCATATTTGAAAGAAAAAGTAGTAGTAAAGAAAGTAAAACAATTTTTTTTGTAAATTGTTTTGTGAACTTATTCCTGGTTTGAGTCTTGATCTTCAAATACCCTTTATTTCAAATTGACCAAAGGTTGAGCTGGTGCATTGAAGATGATGAATTTCATCATTGATGTTTACCTTCGCTGAGAGATGGCTTCCAAGTAATGAGAAGTAGCACACACAAAATACCGGAGGAACTCAGCAAGTCAGGCAGCATCTACAGAAATGAACAAGCAGTTGACATTTTGGGCCGAGACCCTTCTTCGATACTGGAAAGGAAGGGGAAATAGCCAGAATAAAAAGGTGGGGGAGAGGAAAGAGGATAACTAAAAGATGATAGCTACAGCCAGGTGGGTAGGAAAGGTTAAGGGCTGGAGAGGAAGGAATCTGACAGGAAACGAGAGAGGATCATAGGTGAAACAGAAGGAGGAGGGGACCCAGGAGGAGTGATAAAACAGGTCAGAAGAGGTAAGAAGCTAGAATAGAGAATAGAAGAGGAGAGGCGTAGTTCAGGTTTGCTAGTGTTTTACTGTGACTCTTGTCAGAGAGCAGTATGGTGAAAAGGAAGCAGGTTGGGAGAGGCCCTTGGTCTTTAGATGTTAAGTGCAACACCCATCTTCGTGCTTGCAAACTTGTGGGCCTGAAGATAGCCAAGTCCTCTGGTCCTGATGGAATGCATCTCAAGATACTGAAAGAAATGGCATAAGTTATAGTAGAGGCTTTGGTGCTAGTTTACCAAAATTCTCTGAACTCTGGGCAGGTACCGGCAGACTGGAAGATGGCAAATGTCATGCCACTGTTCAAAAAAGGATGTAGGCAAAAGGCAGGTAACTATAGGCCAGTTAGTTTAAGATCTGTAGTTGGGAAAATGCTTGAAGCTATTATTAAAGAAGAAATAATGAGGCATCTGGTAAGAAATAGATTGATCAGGCAGATGCATCATGGATTCAGCAAAGGCAGATCCTGTTTGATAAACTTACTGGAGTTCTTTGAGAATATAATGAGCGCAGTGGATAAAGGGAACAGTTGGATGTTATTTGCTTGGATTTCCAGAAGCTGTTCGATAAGATGCCAAACAAAAGACTTATCCATAAGATTAGAGTTGGGGGTGATGTACCAGCATGGATAAAGGATTGGTTAACTCATAGAAAGCAGAGACTTTGGATACATGGGTGTTTCTCTGGTTGGTAGTCAGTGGTGAGCGGTGTGCTGCAGGGGTTGGTGCTGGGCCCTCGACTGTTCACCATATATGTTAATGATCTGGAAGAGGGGACCAAATGTAGTGTATCTAAGTTTGCTGATGACACTAAATTGAGTGGAAAAGCAAATTGTGCAGAAGGTACAGGGAGTCTGCAGAGAGCTGTAGATAGATCATGTGAGTGGGCAAGGGTAAATGTGAGGTCATCCACTTTGGAAGGAAAAATGGAAGATCAGGTTATTATCTAAATGGTTAAAAAAATATTGCAGCATGCTCCTGTGCAGAGGGATCTGGGAGTGCTTGTGCATGAAGCACAAAAGATTGGTTTGCAGGTGCAGCAGGCTATCAAGAAGGCCAATGGAATGTTGGCCTTCGTTGCTAGAGGGATTGAATTTAAGAGCAGTGAAGTTATGCTGCAACTGTACAGAGTACTGGTGAGGACACGCCTGGATTACTGCCTGCAGTTCTGGTCTCCTTACTTCTTTACTTTGAAGGAAGTTCACCAGGTTGATTCCCGAGATGAGGGGGTTAGCCTTTGAGGAGAGATTGCGTCGCCTGGGACTGTACTCGCTGGAATTCATAAGAATGAGAGGAGATCTTATAGAAACATATAAAATTATGAAAGGGATAGATAAGAAAGAGACAGGAAAGTAGGTGAGACTACAACTAGGGAACACAGCCTCAAGTTTCAGGGGAGTAGATTTAGAATGCAGATGAGGAGAAACTGCTTTTCCCAGAGTGTGGTAAATCTGTGGAATTCTCTGCCCAATGAAGTGGTGGAGGCTACCTCAGTAAATATATGTAAGACAAGGTTGATTAGATTTTTGCTTAGTAGGGGAATTAAGGGTTATCCCCATAGGTAGGTAGGTGGAGATGAGTCCATGGCCAGATCAGCCATGATCTTATTGAAAGGCGGAGCAGGCTCGACAGGATAGATGGCCTACTTCTGCAACTATTTCTTATGTTTTTGTATTATGTTTTGCTGAACAAGTTTTGGAGCTCAGCCTCCACATTTGCACAAATGCAAGCGTTACTCACATGTTGCAGCTGCTTTGGGTCAGTGCACTAGACGGTATTCAGGGATTCATCTTTGTGTCTCAATGAAAATGCCACAGTAGTCAACAACTACATCAAGACTGTGTGGATGAGTGTGTGCTGTAAAAGAACATAGTGGATATATCCAAACCAAAAGCTGTGGATGAACCAGATGTATTGTCTGCTGAGGATTAACTCTGTGGCATTCAAGACTGGTGATCCAGAACTGTACAAGTATTCCAGGTATGACTTATGGTTGGCTATTTTAAGGGTGAGATAACAATTCCAATTGAGGTTAGAGATGGAATTGGATGCACGTCAGTTATGGCCGGGTTTGCAGGCATAACTTCCTACAAAGCAAAACCTGACATAGTGAATGGCTGTGATGCTTCACTTCCAGCTAAGTTCAATGCTTTTTATGCATTTTTGAAAGGAAGAATAAAACTACACCTTTGTGAATTGTTGCAGCATCTGGTGACCCTGTGATCTCTGTCTTGGAGGCCGATCGTCAGAACATCGTTCAAGCTGGTGAATCCTTGCAAGGTGTCAGGCTCTGATGCTGTACCTGGTAGGGCTCTGAAAACCTATGCCAACAAACTGGCAGGAGTATTCAAGGACATCTTCAATCTCTCACTGCTGCATTCTGAGGTTCCCACCTGTTTCAAAAGGGCTACTTCACTGTCCACTACACCCCTAGTCTTGGTGTTTGTATTGAATAGCTTCACTTTGGTTTTGAAAGTTAGCTCATCCCAATGGAAAATTTATTGAAGGTAAAGGTTTGGGGAAATGATGTAACCTTGGTTGACACCAGTCTTCACTCAGATTGGTTACTATTATTGCCAGGGTGGTATACCATCATAAAGCAGAAAGAAGCAAGCTAGACTGTGGATTGTTGGGGAGTTGAAATTGAAGAAATTGTTCCACTGTACTTGCTGAATGATAAAGTCTGAGGATTTAATGAAGTCAGAGGTTATGCTCTGATGCTGCTCCCGCACTTTTCTTGGAGGTTGCATGGTGACAGTCATGTCTATTGTGCTCTGGATGGTGGAATCCTGACTAATTTGGCAAGGAGACAGTTGATGACTTTTCTTGTGACAGACTAGGGAGATGTCAGATTTGTCACGTATCTTGAAAATGGTAGTGATTACAACATCTTTGAGTTTCTTCCCATTTGTGGATGATAAGATTGTGGATTTGTTACTGATGCACTTCACTACTGAGTTTTAGGATCTCAGCATGAAGCATTCAGTTTACCTCAAAGACTTTGTTAATCTTGTACCTTTCCAATTTCTTGTCAACCAGGCAAGTGGTAATAAGGTTTGTCTGAATATGTTGTTATAAGATGGAGGCAATGACATTCACGTGAAGGATAGACTTGCTATTATGGCTGTTGGAGTCTTCTTTCTAGTGTGCATTGCCTGTTTAATTTTCCTGATGTTCATCCTGTTCTTGGCTGTCACTGGAATGGAGCCTTGAATATTTGAACAATAGATAGCTTTTACAACTTGGAAAACCCCGTACATGCTATGGCTGTCAGCAAGTTGCTGGACATTCTGTACTCCGTCTGCTGCTTTAGTCACAGATTTCTGACTGAATCTCTGCTTTCAGTGCCTGTAGAGTTTTTTTTCTCTTAAATAAAATTGAGTACTTTATAGTTAACTACCGGGATGATTTCCTTATCTTTTTTTTTGTTAACCAGTCCTGGTTCTTGGTTGAAAAGCAAAGAGTCTCTTCACAGGCCAATTAGGCATGAAATATTCTGATTACTTCACGTCAGGATATTTGTAAGCTGTTGCTCCTGTAAATGGGAGTTGTTGAAAATAGTAGCTATGAAGAAATATTGAATAGGCTGGGATTATCTTTTCTTTGAACAGAATTCTGAAGGGAGCCTTGATAGAGTTAGTAAAATTGATGGGACTATATTGAGTATACAGGAGGTCAGAACCGGTGGTGAGGGGAGCATATTTAAAATAATTCAGTGAAGAATGAATGGAGGTATTTTTCCTCAATCAGACATTAGATAAAGAACTAGAATTTGCTGTTTGCAAGACTAGTAGAGGCAGAAACACACAGCAGATTTAAAAAAATACTGAATGTAATTGTGAGGAATCATGCCCTGCACAGGGCTAGGGATCAAGTACTGACAGATAGGATTAAATTAGATTTTTTTTAATAAATGCAGTCATGATTTGCAAATAGTTGCCTTCTATGGTATAAATTTTCTATTACAGTGATTCTGTGAATGCAGCTGTGTGCATCACAACATTTTATGAAAGTTGTGCTTGGAAAATTTACATGGTTTGACAATTTTCATCATGTCTGGTATTTGAGTCTATGTTCATCTGATTTTATGTTAGAACCAGGGCTGAACATTTGCCCAACTCTTATCCTTAAATCTCCTGCATTGAATTATTGCTTGCTTAATAAATCTTATGTGTAACATTTCTATTTTAGTAGAGATGAAATTTTTACTGTTGTGCAGAGTACCTCATTTTTGATATAAAAGTTACTGATCCGATTTTGCAAATAATGTTACTGTAACTTTGACTAGGGATACCAGACTCATTTTACTTGTTCAATAGTTAACTGATTGATTAATAAATGGAGGAGATTGTTCCAGTTTTATGTGCCTGGTGATTCTACTTTTAAGTACTGACATGCTACTGTTAAGTACAACACTAGTGTTGGAAGACAAGCAGTTTTTCAAAAAAAACGGTACTTTAATATTATCATCCCATATGGTGGAAGCAGGTCCTTTTGAAACATTTAAGAACTATCTAGATGAGCAGTTGAATTTGTTATGGCATGGAAGACTATGGACTAATTGGTGGTAAAGGGGATTAATGTAGCTAGGTAATTGGTAGTCAGCATCACTATAATGGGCTGAATTATCAATGTCCGTGGCTGGATGATGACTCTGGAGATATGGCCTTTAGGTATTTTCTAGTTTGGGTGTGGAATAACAAGAATGAGGAGCAATTTCTGATTTAGTCAGTGTATCTGAACTACATTTACAATATACTTCTCTGTATGGTTTTTCTAGTTCTGCTGTTTCATTTCAAAATGCATTTGTGTGGCTTGCTTTTAAATCTGGGTCACTGCCTTTTGAAATCTCTTAAGGATCCAGCACACAATGAAAATCGTTCTTTGTGAAGGTTGTGGAAAACACAACATAAGCATAAAAAAAAACTCTTAAAGGTTTAATATCGTTGCTCCGAAAGGGAAATAGAAATAGTATTTGTATGTGTATTGAGTTGATAGAATGGAAAAATAATTGCTGCTAGCATGACATTTTCTCCCCCCACCCCCAAAAAAAAGTGGAGGAAGAAAAAATTAAATAGATTTTCCCCCATAAATTCAGGGGTCTTTGTTAAGGAAAAATGTGCATTTTTATTCTTAAAACTTTTAAATCTTTTATTTTCAAGTATTATTTTCTGAACATTAGACATCTTATACATGATACATGCTCTTACCCGGTTGTATGTTCTCACTTTATTTTTATGAATTATTCTGTTAAAAGATCTGGTGGATAAATTACTGAAAAATGAATTTGGGTTGTATTTGTTTTGCGAAAGGATTCTCTTGTTCCTTTTTCCTTGTGCTTTTATAAAATGTGTGCAGTAAAGTGGCACCACCCTTGTAGGAAGTTATTTGGAACCCAAATGTTCCTGTTTGATCTACAAATCTTATTTGCGTGCTGCATACTGAATGAATGCTGTGAAATTTGTCAAAGTTTCATTTTTGGGTTTCACAATCTATATACTTTCCAATATAGCATTGTTGGTTTCGCATTATACTTGTGATCTTAAATTTAAGCTAAATTGAACATTCTTATTGAAATTTGCATTAACGTCCAGTTGAGTTTATTATCCCAGATCTGCTCATATTGCACCCCTCAATTTGAACTTAATGCTGCTGTCGGATTACCAGTTTTCATTTTTGGAAGATGCTGGAAGTTTTTAATTGAATATTTATTGCTATTTATTTATCAGTAAAAGTTAAAAATGAATTAACTTTGAACTTTATATGCTTCACAAAAATAATGTGACATTTTTGTTGAAACGTACAATTGCTCACTTCGTTACACTGCGAGAAATATCTGTATTTAAATCTTGGGTGTGAGGTTTGTTTTGATCTGCCTCATAATAATTCTGTACTTTAGACACAAATACTTTGTTCATTTACTTCATGAATTTAATCCAAACTTTCATCAGCACTGTTATTACAGGAGCACTAAATGTTCAGTGGGAATGTTTGCTTCTGTTCTCCATGTTTCAGAGAATAAGTCGCCCATATCTCTGAGAATGAGACAAAATTATGGCAAGGGCTTTGAACTGAAAATTCACTTAATAAAGTTTCAGGTGGTCCAACAAAATATGAGCTCTTGACATTCAACAACTTTAAAACATTTGAGGAGCAAGAGTAGGTCACCAGGCACCTCAGCCTGCCCTGCCTTTCAGTACACAATTATGGTTGATTTATGCGAGCCTCAACTCATTTGCTAGTTCTCTGTAACTTTCAATTCCTTGATCCTTCAAATACTTATCTATCTCTGTCTTAAATACAGTACTGTGCCAAAGTCGTGTGTGTGTGTGTGTGTGTGTGTGTGTGTATATCTCTAGCTCTCCATGTTGAGAAATACAGTACTGTGCAAAAGTCGTAGACCCTATATGCCATATTATATAACAAAACATGGTAAGTTTGTTGCAGCTGTGACGACAAACCAAGTTATCAGCCGATTGATGCTAATGAGAGAGATAAGGGAGACAATGGAGAAACATTCAAAATGTTAATGAGAGAGGAGAGAGAGATAACGGAAAAGAAACACAATTCAGAAACAAAAACAACAGGAATTCTGCAGATGCTGGAAATTCAAGCAACGTACATCAAAGTTGCCGGTGAATGCAGCAGGCCAGGCAGCATCTATAGGAAGAAGCGCAGTCGACGTTTCAGGCCGAGACAATTCAGAATATTGACAGACCGGTTGCTTTGAACCTGAACTGTTTGAAGTTTGATGGACAGGCGATACCCCAGTAGGGGGATAAAAAGAACAGGTTCGCTAAGGCACGACACACACCACGAGATAACGAGATAACGAGACCCTGGAAGAGCGGTGTGCCCCGACAAGTTGGTGGGAGTTTGGAGGTCTGGTTCGCGGGAACCGACCATAGACTCACAGGGTGAAAAGGTACGATCGGTGGGAACCTGGTGTGTGTGTCCGCCCTTGCCTGGGTGCCGGGTTCACCACGGAAGAACGGTCGTATCCGGAACGGAGGGGTCACAGTCGGTGACCACAGCGGGATAGAAGACATAAAAGGGTCTGCCCGAAAGCCAGCTGCGAAGAACATCAAAGGTCTGCTTGAATCAAATTTGCATTCCTCCCTCTCTCCCTCTCTCCCTCTCTCCCTCCTCCCCCCCCCAAAGGCACAACAGCGATTACTGCGAACTGCACTAAGCTGAACTGAACTCTGCATCACTTAAGACTGATCATTTTACCCCTAGACTGCGATAGAGCTTGGTTGATTCCCATTACCCTAGTTCTGTGTACATGTGTGTATTATCATTGCTAACCTGTTGCAGTTATATCCCTACGATTAGAGTACTGTGTTACTTATTTCTTTAAATAAAACGTTATTAGTTCCTAGTAATCCAGACTCCAACGACTGGTCCATTTCTGCTGGTTTGGCAACCCAGTTACGGGGTACGTAACACAGTCTTTATATGTGAATTCTCCAATGGACAAAATTTGTTTTCAGGATGACACAATACTTAATCTGCCTTCTATATATTTTCATATTTAATAGTTGAGAATTGTGCTTTGTTTTTTAAACTGATATTAATTTGATTCTTAAAAAATACAAGACATTAAAAATGCTGAAGTAGGTGTGGTTTGTGACTTGGTAGTCAGCATAGTAATATTTGTCATATGAAACTTCCATTAAACAGTGGAAAACCAAGTAGGTTTCAAGTATTGAAACCAAGTATTGATTTTTCTTCCACTATTTTTATTATTCCAGCATTATTTAATGATTTTCAAACATCTATGATTGAAGAATTAATGAATTGAGAAAGGATTTTTAAAATTCCTAATGTTATTTTGAAAAATTGTTGAGAGAGAATTGAGGTCTAATCAGATGCTTTTGAATTCAAACCCCACTAGTGTGTAATCTGGATGAATGCATAACTGCATTGTTAAAGAAATACTGCACAATTGAGGGTCATGTTTAATAGATGGGACTTCTCAGGTGATTGTAAGAGATCCCATAACAGTAAGAGCAGAGGAGTTCTGGTGTCTGCTTAATGATTATCTGATGATCAAAAAGTGAATTAATACTTCAAACACTCCAACAGACAGTTTTGTTTTCAGGATGACAAAATACTCAATCTGCCTTCTATACATTTTCATATTTAATTTTTGAGGATTGTGTTATTCTTTTAAAACTGATATTAACTTTATTCTTAAAAAATACAAGACCTTGAAAGAGATGAAGTTGTTGTGATTTGTATCTTGGTCAGCAAAGTAATATTTGTCTGTCTTCAAAACTATGGAAATACTATATCTTGAAGATATGAAAAATGTTAAATGATAAAATTTTTATTGCACATTCTTCGCAAAGCATTGATGATGTTTTGTATTATGAAGCTAAGTACACAGTAGCTTAGCATACATACTGATTTTTCTTCAGTTTTTTTCACTTTCTGTATATTTCACTTTTTTACTTTTAAGCTATTGATTTCTTCACTATACAACTTGTTCATTGTTGGGACTCATGAAAAAATGTGATCATGAAAATGTGTATTATCTTTTCCAAATTAAGGAATACTTGGTGATCTGCTGCTTATAAAGTCTACAATTACAGATCAAAGATGAGAATGTTTGAAAGGCCAGAGATAGTCATAGGATGTGGGGGAGTGAGTGTTTCCCCTGCATGAGATCAGGTTAGAGGAAATCAAGGAAGACATGAAGAAATTGAATTGGGAACATAACATGTATGAGAGTTTCGGGTTTGGTTGGGGGAGCAAGGAATAAGGAAGGGAATCAACCCAAGTTCTGATAGTGAAGACGGATAACGGGCATGTGGATGAGGTTGCACTGTTAGACAATACTATTGTCATTTATATTATGTTTGGTGTTTAAGGCACACAACTTTTTTAGTAAGAAAAATGAATTGGAAATATTCAAAGTAAACTTGCCTTATACCTCTTATCATGGCAAGTTTGATAATCAGTGTACAAATATCTCAATACACAACATAGCTGCTAATCTGCTGTGATATCCATGGTATTAAATTGTTGGTGTAGTTAATATATTGGTTAGTGGCAACTTCAATGCTATTGATGAAAGCACGGTGATGATCTTGCTTACCTGGATGCTACCATGACATGAGAACCTGAATTATAGGGATATGTTGAATTGGTTAGGACTTCATTCCTCTTGTAGAGGTATACAACATTGAGGGATATTGACAGGGTGCATGCAGACTTTTTCCCCTCCAGTTGAATGAGGCTAGAACTTAAGGTCATAGGTTTAGGATGAAAGGTGAAATATTTAGGGGGGAACTGAGGGTGGTGCTTCACTCAGGGTGGTGCGAGCATAGAACAAGTTGCCAGCAGAAGTGGTTGATGCAGGTTCAATTGTAAATTTTAAGAGAAGTTTGGATAGTATATGGATGAGACGTATGGAGGGCTAAGGTCTGGTTGCAGATAGATAGGACTGGGCAGAAAACCAGGCTGGCACAGACTAGATGGTCCAAGGGTTCTGTTTCTGTGCTGTAGTACTCTGAATCTAATGTAAAGGAGAATTAGGATTTTGTGATGGTACTTTCTGACACTTTGCAAATGTTACTTGGCACGTGTTGTTCAGTTCCTGTTATCTAAGGACATGAGAGTTTTGTTAGTTGAAAGATAAATGAAACAGAAAATGTCATGAGCAAACAATTCCACCAATGACGTGATGGATGGATATTTCACATTGATGAAGTAACTAAAGACAGATGGCCCCGAAGAACTCCTAAGTAAATGATCTTGGGGCTAAAATAATTGGCCTATATCAATCACAATTTTTATTAAAATAGAAGATTTAGACATGAACTTAGATAAACAAGGCTTAGAAGGATGCAGACCTAACACAGACAAATACAATTATTGTAGATAAACAGTAGGGTCGACATGGACATGACATGCCAAAGGGCTTATTTCTGAGATATGTAACTATAAGATGCCAGAAGCAATCAGTAGTTCATGCAGCATGTGTGGAGAAAGGAGAACAATGTTCAATTAAATTTCTCTTCATTGGAACAAGAGAAGTCAGAAAGCAAGTGTCTTTTGAAGTTGTAAATGATGGGGGAATGAATAATGTCTTATAAAACTCGCTTCTCTAGATATTCTAGTTGCTTTTAGTGCAGTTCTTGAACCTTATCATGATTTACCTGACTGAACTTGCCCTTACAGTGAACAACTTCAGTTGTTCTCACTGACCAAATCAAAGTTAGCTATAGAAACTCACGTGAGCCCTACCTATGCCTGAAACTTTGTGGCCTATGTGAAACAATCCTCAATTCAGCCCTTCTCAGGATTCTTACTTCAAATGTTTTCCATTATATTAACACCTGTATTGGTAGTGCTCTCTTTACTTGTGCAGAGCTTGAAAATGTCATACTTTGACTGCCATTTTCCAGTCTTAGAGGATGGGCTAGCAGCTAATCTCCATTACAGTTGCTATCTCAACTACACCTCTTGCTATTTTGTTTACTCTAAGGATGCATTCCTCCCAGTTTCTTTGACACAATTATGTATGTTCTGATGACATGATTTTCCACCTCACTACTTTTGAGATCTCTTCTTTATCCTTAGCTGTGTCTTCTATGAATCATTGTTGGAGCTCCCACCTATACTGTGCATGCTCTATCTCCTACACCTCTGCAGACACACAACCTCCCCGAGCTAGAACAAAGATGTTGCTCCCCTTGTTCTTGTTCTCTACCTCCAAGCCTCCATTTTAAAAGGAACCACCTCATAGGTTCTTTTCTCTTAGACAAAATTCCATTGTGTGTTGCATATTCCCTGCTCCTCCCAATTTGAGGATTTCCAAAAGGACTGTACCCTATGTGACCTCATAGTACACTCTTTCAGCTTCACCAGCCATTCATCTGCTTTGTGGCATTTTGCCACACACACGCAGGCAATGCAACATCTGTCCTTCTACTTTTTGCCTTTTGTCAAGCATTCCTATTAGATGCAACAACATCTTTTCAAATTAGTGAATTGGATTGTTGCTCACAATTCAGCAATATCTGATTGGAGAAATTAAGTGCAGTTTGAGTGACCACTTTACAGAATGCCACCACTTAGTTTGCAGTGATAAACCTGAACTTTCAGTTGCTTATGATTTTAATTATCACATCTCTGGCTTGGGCCTCATCCATTGTTGCAGTGATGTCCAGAATAAGCTTATGGGACTATATGGGTATGTTGTAGTCCTTAGACATGCTGTTGAATTCAGCTGTTTTAAGCAACTAGCTTTTTCTGATTAAAAATGGAGAATTCTGGGAATACTTAGCAAATCGGACATCTTCAGTGGAAGGTGAAAACAATTCACATTCTCTACCTGAAGTGTTAATTGTTTTGCTTTCTGCAGATGCTTTGAGCTTCTGAATATTTGCAGATTTTTTCAATCAACCGTTCTACTTGTGTTAGAACTAGCCAGTTGAAATGTAAAGTCACGCAGCTGGTCTTTCAGTCCAGGTGAAGAGTTTTGACCCAAAATGTTAGCTGTCCATTTTTCTCCATGTATGTTGTCTCATCTGGTGAGTTCCTCCAGTGTCTCATGTGTTGCTTCAAATTCCAGATTCTAAAGTCTCCTTTGGCTCCATTCTACAGATACTGCCTGATCTGCTGGGCTTTTCCACTATTTTAATTTTAATTTTTGCAGTCTCCAGCCCCTTGGTATGAACATTGAATTCTCCAACTTCCGGTAATTCCCTCCCCTCCCTTCCCTTATCCCTATTTCACTCTGCCCCCCTCCCCCAGCTGCCTACTAACCTCCCTCATGGTTCCGTCTACTTCTACTACCCATTGTGCTTTCCCCTATTCCTTCTTCACCTTTCCTGCCTATCCCCTCCCTGCTTCCCCTCCCTTTATGTTTCCCCTTACTGGTTTTTCACCTGGAACCTACCAACCTTCTCCTTCCCACCCTGCCCCCACCTTCTTTATAGGGCCTCTGCCCCTTCCCTCTTCAGTCCTGACGAAGGGTTCCGGCCCGAAACGTTGACTGATCGTTTCCACGGATGCCTCCCGACCTGCTGAGTTTCTCCAGTGTGTTGTAAGTGTTGATGTTCTCACTGTTGCTATCAGGACTCACACTACCAGGTTCAGGAATAGTTATTACCCCTCAGCCATGGGCTCTTGAACCAGAGGGGATAATTTCACTCAACTTCATTCACCCCATCACAGAACCGTTCCCACAACCTATGGACTCACTTTAAAGGACACTTCACTTCATGTTCTCAATATTTATTGCTCATTCATTCATTCATCCATTTATTTATTTGTTTGTTTATTTTTACTATATTTTTCTTTTTGTATTTGCAGTTTGTTGTCTTGCACATTGATTGTTTGTCCATCCTGTTGGGTGTGGTCTTTCATTGATTTTATTATGTTTCTTGTATTTACTGTGGTTGCCTACAAGAAAGTGTATCTCAGGGTTGTATATGGTGACATACATATACTTTGATAATCAATTTACTTTGAACATGTTGCAGTAATTATACACTACTAGGCATCCGTTAGTCTCACAAGACCATGGATTTGCGCCTTGGAAGGTTTCCAGGGCGCAGGCATGGGCAAAGTTGTATGGAAGACCGGCAGTTGCCCATGCTGCAAGTCTCCCCTCTCCATGTCTCTGATGTTGTCCAAGGGAAGGGTATTAGGACCCATACAGCTTGGCACCGATGTCGTCGCAGAGCAATGTGTGGTTAAGTGTCTTTCTCAGGGACACAACACGCTGCCTCAGCCAAGGCTTCAGGTCGCTAGACAAACGCCTTAACCATTTGGCCACGCGCTGAACTTGTGTATATTTGATACATTTGTTTTAAGTGCATTTACTTCAGCTTTGAGATAGCCTTAATTTCTAGACAAAGCATAAGAATACAATATAAATGCAGCAGAAAGCTACCATATCAGAAGATCTCATTTTCATTTCCTGGTTCATAGTGAGTTATCTAACTCTTAACTGAGGATGTTGGATTATGTCCTTGGACAAGTACTGAGTTAAAGCTGCTACTCAATCTATGTTGGAATGTGTGCTCCTGTGGATTTTGGATGAAAGCAGCTTATTGTGCATTTTCTTTGAAAAGATATTTTAAGCTGTTTTTTTCCAGCTTTAATCTTGAAAACATTATTTAAAATATTGCTTTGCAGTCTATAATGAACAGCATAAGTCGCAATAATTAACAATTTTGTGCTTTTGTTGATGTTCACTGAAATATGTTTTCTTCATCAGAATATTCTTGGTATAGAAAATTAAGTCAATCTGTAAAAGACAGCCAAGCACAGGAAAAAGAACTCTAATTTCCACTGCTCCCTTTAAGCTGTGCAGGTGCATAGCCGCAAATTAACTGAAATATTCCCACACCTATAGCTTTTGTTGCTGCGCAGCTAGATTTTTCTTAACATTTTAATATTTAAAGTGCAGCGCAGTTTTCAGGCCATGTAAACATTTCTTGCTCAGAACAATAGTTGGTTCGCGCAGCTGTTAAAAAAAATTAGGGGAAATGTTGCTAATTTCTGTTGACTTATGCACTTAGTCTTTTTATTACTGCAGCCTTGTATGCATGTCTTTGAGCAACTCATCTGGCTTTGTAAAATATTATCGAAGGGAAAGACAGACTAAGGTTGATCAAAGGTCAAAGTAAAATTTATAATCAGAGTACATTCAGTATATGTCACAACACACAACCCTGCGATTCTTTCTCCTGCAGGCATATTCAACAAATCTATAGAATAGTAAGTAAATGGGATCAATGAAAGAACAAGAGCATAAAAGACGACAACCTGTTGAAATGCAGCTATAAATTACTAGCAATAAATAATGAGAGCATGAAATAACAAGATAGAGTCCTCAAAGTAAGATCTTCGGTTGTGGTAACATCTCAGTTATCCTCTTCTGTTCAAAAGCCTGATGGTTGAGAAGTAGTAACTGTTCTTGAACCTGGTGGTGTGAGTCCTGAGGTACTTGTACTTCTGCCTAATGGCAGCAGCAAGAAAAGAGCATGGCCTGGGTGGTGAGCATCTTTGATGATATATGTTGCTTTTCTGTGACAGAGTTTCATGGGGATGCACTCTAGATGTGCTCAGTGGTTGGGAGGCTTTTACTGTTGATTCAGGTTGATATTGATTGAAAGGGAAATTATTGTTACAATTTCTGGTAACGTCATATGCTGTTCTTTTTCAGTGAATAGTTTTGCTACACACATGCTATGCTTCCTGTAAACTGGACTGTGAATTTCAATACCACGTGTGAACCAAAACTGTTTGTTTATGATATTTATACTGGTGTTTGTAAGTCTGAAAATTTTCCAGTGTTTAATGAATAAATTGAAACCTCACTTAATGGTCTTCTGCTGAGTTCTGATTAATTTATAGTGTTATTGGCATTGGAGGGGAATATTAGTAAAATAACTGGATGAAAAACAAAAAAAGAGATTGTGTCCTGTGTGACTTGTGTCCTGGCAGATTGTTGAAAACAAGTTGCTCATTATTGTTCAACCAATGAGAGGGCATAATGGCATTGCTATTCATCTAAACAGGGCACACTGCATTATGACCCTATTTACAAGTTGACTTGTTTAGCTTTTATCCTTAGAAAGGCATTGACAATGTGAAGTGAGGTACCATTGTAGTATGTTCAGTCCATATCTGCTGGTCTAATTTATTAATTATTAAAATGAGCATGCCATTAAACTTAACAGCGGATACAGTAGATACACTACTTAACTTGGAAAACAGTAAGTCGAGGATTTTCTAGTGGCTCTATTGAAAGGAAGATATCACATTTATTTTAGCAGACCAGTGGAGAATTTTTCTGAAGTATGGTAATATACAAAATTCATCAGTTAATATGTACATATTAAGGATTTGTGAATGGCAGTTTGCTAATAATCAGATAATCTCTTTTAGTAATGGTAGTTAAACAAGAAATATTGGCTAACCACCTTGTTGAATCATCCAACTGAGAAGGCTGGCTGAACTTCCTTGTTGCTTGATTAAATGTCCTTGAGCTATAGTTAAGAAGAAATATTATCCATTTGCCTTTGAGGGCCTTGAGGGAAAAGGGGCTGGTGTACAGCCTAAAAACTTGTTTTATTTCTCCATTAAATAAATATAATATATAATTCATTGCCGATATAGTTAGATCTTTCCCACTTTGTGGTTAGGCTATCAATTTTAAAACAATTGGTTATTTGTGAGCTGAGTATATTTGAATTGCATATCCCATTTCAGTGGAAACCTGCTGATTCTGATGAAGTGCCAAATTAGATAACCTGATTAGTTTGTGTAAATTGCCCCAGTAAATAAATAGAGTCCGAGAACACTACAGCACAGAAACAGGCCCTTTGGTCCATCTGGTCTACACTGAACTATTAATTTGCGTAGTCCAATTGATTTGCACTGGGAACATAGCCCTCCATCCCCCTCCCATCCATGTATATATCTATATTTCTCTTAAGTGTTGAAATCAAACCCATCCACCACTTTTGCTGGCAGCTCGTTCCACACTCTCAACCCTTCTAAGTGAAGAGAATCCCCCTCATTTTCCACAGAAACATTTCCTTTTTCATCCTTAATCTGTGATCTCTAGTTCTAATTTCACTCAACCTCAGTGGAAAAGACCTACATGCTTTTCCTCCCTATCTATACCCCTCGTAATTTTGTATACCTCCACCAAATTTCCCTTCATTCTTCTATGTTCTAGGAAATAAAGTCCAAAACTATTTAACCTTTCCCTATAACTCAGGTCCTCAAATCCTGGCAACATCCTTGTAAATTTTCTCTGCACTCTTTCAATCTTACTGACATTTTTTCCTGCAGGTACCTGACCAAAACTGCATAAAATACTCCAAATTAGGCCTCACCAATGTCTTGTACAACTTCAACATAATATCCCAACTTCTTGACTCAGTATTTTGATTTATGAAGGCCAATATGCCAAAAGCTTTCTTTATGACTCGATCTACCTGTGACAGCATTTTCAAGGAATTAAGGATCTGTATTTCCAGGTCCTTCTGTTCTATCACACTCCTCGGTGCCCTACCGCTCACTGTGCATGTCTTACCCTGGTTTGTCCTCCCAAAGTGCAACACCTCATACTTGTCTGCTTAATATTCCATTGGCTATTTTTTTAGCTCATTTTTCCAGCTGGTCCAGATCCCCCTGCAAGCTTTGATAGTCTTCCCTGCTGTCCACTACACCCCAATCATGATGTCATCCTCAGATTTTCTGATCAAGTTTACCACAATATCATCTAGATCATTGATATAGATGACCCAGTAACGATACCTGCGGCACACCACTGGTCACAGGCCTCTAGTCAGAGAAGGAATGTTCCATCTTCTTTGGCTGATCAATGATCACTGATATTTTATTTCTAATTTTTAACAAAGATGAAGGAAAGAAATAGTCATACTATTTTGATACAAGTTAAATATGGGCATGTCTTTACCTAGTATTATGCCATGACTGGCTGCTTCCATTTGTGCAAGCAACTAGTTTATTTTATTTTTCTTTTCTTAATAATGTGTTCAGAACTTGCCACTGATGAGGCTCAAGTTATAGCTCTTGTCCACCACCGCTGCACCTGAAAATACTTTCTAATAAGGTAATGGTTCTTGGATTTATTATAGTTGTTTGTGTAATGAGAACCATAGGCCAGTTTGCAAGTTTAAATAGTTAACTGTTTATCTTAGGACCAGAATCTATAGATCAGATCAACAATCAAGCAAGTTTTAATGCAATCACTACTTGTATCAAGTGCCATCTCCTCCAAAGTAATGATAAAAATATATTTATCAAAATTCTGTCTCATTAGTTTTGTCATATTCAGCAATTGCATGTGTGCTCATTCAAGAGGAAATGGAAGCTTCAAAGTTCAAAGTAGATTTATTATCAAAATACATATTTGTCACCATTTACAACCCTGAGACACATTTTCTTTCGGCTATACTCAACAAATCCATGATAGAATAATATCATGACAGAATCAGTGAAGACTGCACCAACTGGGCATTCAAACAGTGTGAAAAACAACAAACTTTGCAAATACAAAAATAAATAAATAATAAACAAACAAACAAACAAATAAATAATAAATATCAAGAACACGAGATAAAGAGTCCTTGAAAGCGAGTCCAGTGGGAACCTTTCAGTGATGGGGCAAGTGAGGTTATCCTTTTGGTTCAAGAACCTGATGGTTTAGGGGTAGTAACTGTTCCTGAACCTAATGGTGTGAGTCCTGCATCTTCCTGTATGACAAGTTCAAAACTCAAATAAAATTTTTTATCAAAGAATGTATATCATATACAACCTTGAGATTCATCGTCTTGCAGGCACCCACAGGAAAACAAAGAAATTCAGTAGAATTCATAAAAATAAAACAAAGACTGACAAACATCCAATGTGCAAAAGAGGACAAAAATAGTAAACAGATAATACTGAGAAAATGAGCTGCAGAGTCCCCAAAAGTAAGTTCAGAGGTGCAGATCAAAGTTGCTGGTGAACGCAGCAGGCCAGGCAACATCTCTAGGAAGAGGTACAATCAACGTTTCAGGCCGAGAGAATTTCTAGCATCTGCAGAATTCCTCGTGTCAGAGGTGCAGAGTCAGGCCAGAACTGAGGAGAGGGAAGCTGATCCAGGGGCTCAGTGCCTGGCTGCAGGGCAACAACTGGTGCCTGGTGGTGTAGGACCCAAGACTCCTGCATCTTCCACCCAATGGTAGAAGCAAGAAAAGTGGGAAATGGATCAAACACAGGCAGATGGGCCAGGATCAGATGGGGGATCTTGGCTTCATTTTCTGCTTTCGGGTCTTGGCATTTTAACTTGGCTCGAAGTCCATGCTTGTGCTTTCTCTTCTGGCAATGGCTGAACTTACTCACTTCAAGGTGCTGTACCTGCATTCCCAAGGTAAAATTCACCAAATGCTTCAGGGTATTGTAAAATTGCTAGTTCGTTTAGATGGTAGTACATTTCTTAAAGGGAAATTACTGGCTGTGGATTGCAGCCATCGTAGTTCAGAAGCAATATATCTAGTAGAATATCTAGAAGTAAGGTGAGCTGCCCACAAAATATCGCCGTTTATTGCCAGTACGCTCTTCCCCTACAGATATAGTCATCCTAATCAGTGTCATGTGTGATGTGATTATGGTGAAGTACGTTGTTCCTTCTCCACCCTTCTTTCATTTTCAATGCTGTCAATCATATTTTTCTCCATTGGTAATCTGTTTCTCCAAGAAATTGGAGGAGGAGAAGCTGGCGGCGCGACGCAGCGCTCGCGGCCTCTCTACTGAATGATATCTGTAATCTGTCAAGTAGGGTACCGTGCACAATTCTGATTTGATGGAGACAGACATGACAGTACGGAGGAATATCTGGAGAAACTTCTGAAATGCCCACTTCGCTGCCGCTGCTACTGTGTGGTAACCGGAATCTCCGGAGCAGAAGGCTCCGAATCCTCGGCTTTGCTTGTTTTGGCAGTGTCGAGGACGAGGTCGAAGGTGCTCGGCAGAGGGTGGCGCTGGGGAGGCTGTATTGGAGGGAGCTGGTCGGAGGCTCGAAGTTATCGGTTGGATGGACTCAGTCATGGCTGTGGTCAGGTGCTTCCAATGCATTGGCAGTTGTCGGTGCCTGGAGGTTTATGGCAGGTAGTTTCTCCCTTTTGCCGCCTGCTTTCGGGGACTCAGGAGTCAATCGGGACTTGAGGCTTCTTTTTTACCGTGCCCATGGTCTGTTCTTCATCAAATTATGGTATTGCTTTGCACTGCTGTAACTGTATGTTATAATTATGTGGTTCTGTCAGTGTTAGTCTTTGGTTTGTTCTGTTTTCCTGTAATATCACTCTGGAGGAACATTGTATCATTTCTTAATGCATGTATGCATTTCTGAATGACAATAAATGAGGACTGAGTGTTCTCATAATCTAAATTGCATTTGTTCAGCCCAGCTTTAACTTTTTTTGCACTATTCTTGAGATGTGGATGTTTGTGTTATGATTCGCTTGCACTTCTCATTCCTGATTGCTCGTAGGAGCAAACAGAGTCCAGCACAGTGGTGTGGGTCTGCAGTTGTACAATATAATCCAGACAGGGTAAGAAACAGAGATTTCCTTTTTCAGGGTGTTAATGAAGAAGACAGATTTAACAAACAAAACTATCACAGTCACCATTATCGACTTTGCTTTCTACTTCAAATCTATTTACTTAAGTTACATTAACATGGTGGGATTTGAATGTGTTTCCAGATCAATAGTCCAGAATGCTAGATATGTAACTTAACCGCTGCAACTATATCCTATCAATTTGAGTATCTTCATCAATATCCATCGCTTTGCTAATAATATCTTCAAGGTTACCTACAATCTTAATCTTCTCTTCCACCTGCTCCCTAGACATACTTTATACTTTATTGTTGCCAAACAATTGATACTAGAATGTACAATCATCACAGCGATATTTGATTCTGTGCTTCGCGCTCCCTGGAGTACAAACCAATAGTAAATACTAAAAATTTTAATTATAAGTCATAAATAGAAAATAGAAAAGGGAAAGTAAGGTAGTGCAAAAAAAACCGAGAGGCAGGTCCGGATATTTGGAGGGTATGGCTCAGATCCGGGTCAGGATCTGTTCAGCAGTCTTATCACAGTTGGAAAGAAGCTGTTCCCAAATCTGGCTGTAGGAGTCTTCAAGCTCCTGAGCCTTCTCACGGAGGGAAGAGGGACGAAAAGTGTGTTGGCTGGGTGGGTCATGTCCTTGATTATCCTGGCAGCACTGCTCTGACAGTGTGTGGTGTAAAGTGAGTCCAAAGACAGAAGATTGGTTTGTGTGATGTGCTGGGCTGTGTTCACGATCTTCTGCAGCTTCTTCCGGTCTTGATGACATTGCTTGATGACATTAAGGTTTAGAAGAGCTGCTAATCTAAACATTAGGAAGACCAAACAGTTATGTTTGTGACTAATTTCTACTTGTATAAACTGGTGTCAATCCATGAGGAATATTAATGAAGATCAGGAAATTCATTTCTCAACAGCTTTCTACTTTTCTTCTAAAGAAACCTTGACACAAGATATGAAAGGTTGAGTAACGAGGCTTCACAAATTTTTGTGAATTTTTCTTTGGGAGGCAATAGGATGTTGCTGAGAAATGAAAATTACTCGTGTCAGGATTGTTGAAATTATTGTCCAGGCCTGGGAGTAGAGTCAGTTTCAGCCTAGAATTATTTTGTATCATAGAAATGCAGAGGAAAAACTTTATTTCAGTGTCTGAGCATGACTTCAATAATGAATGAATGATAAAACATAAGGTAATCGTTTTACTAATGTAAAGTATTTTTCAGTTCCCAGATTTCTTTTATTCTTATGGTTTTTCACCCTGCTATTATTCAGTATAAACTTGTGTTGGTCATTCATTTGAAGAATGGCCTACTTAAACTAAAGAAAGATGTATGGTTTGTAGAATTGAACATCTTTTAGAAAATGATAAAAAATCGTAAATTTAGTGTAGATCTAATTTTGTTCGGAGCTAATGAACAATGTAGAAGACCACTGCCTATCGTAGTTGCAGTAAAACTTCCTTTGGATTCCAGACAAAATTCTTTAAATGCACATTTGATTGTTGAACATGGTCTTCGTGCTTGCAGACAATAAAAATTGAGTTTCTTAAACTTTCTGTGTGCTTCCTAATTGATGAAAATCATACAGTTAGATAATGGCATTGACAAGCAAAATTTTATGTGAACCCACAATAGTATCCAATGAGTAAAGGCTTCGTACATTTCTTTTAGGTACTGCTAATTCATAAATAGTAGGATGTATCCATAATGAAAGATTATGGGAGAATTTAGGACTTGAAACTATTGAAGGCCATTCAGATCTTGAATATTGCTTGCTGTAAATTATCTTGGCTCCTCTCCCTTCTAAGTATTTACCTAAGCAGCTCTTTAAAGAAAACGTTTAGGCTCTGTCAAATATTCATTTGGATTTACAGAGCCTCATGAAAAGTGAATGCTTACTACCATTTGAAAGGACATTTGAACAGTTTTGGGGAGGAAAAGAGGCTAACTAATGTTTGTCTGGAATCCAAAACACACACATTGGGCTTAAAGGCTACTTAATTCATTGATTTTCAGATTTCTGCTCAGTCAGTGCATTGAATTTAGATTGACTTCACTACTATTGTACTGAAAGGGAAGATGGGTGGACAGTAATGTGCCGTGTCTTGATATTTGCTTCATGTCATTCCCTCGGAGGACTTTAAGACTAATTCCATTTTGATTGTGGATTCCTTCATGGTTAATTATGTAACCCTCGGGTTCGGCTGGCGGCTTTAGTCTAGGGGAAGACTGTCTCCGGCCCTGCCAAATTTGTGAAATCTCGTTTGTGTGGATGCTGCGCGATTGGTGTTGTTTCTGTCAGTTTAAAGCAGAGATAGTTCGTTTAAACCAGCGGTCCCCAACCACCGGGCCGCAAAGCATGTGCTACTGGTCCACGAGGAAACGATATGAGTCAGCTGTACCTTTCCTCATTCCCTGTCATGCATTGTTGAACTTGAACATAGGGTTGCCAACTGTCCCGTATTTGCCGGGACATCCTGTATATCGGGCTAAATTGGTTTGTCCCATATAGAACCGCTCTTGTCTAGTATTTCCCCCGCTAAGGTAGAGCGTTTCTATGAAACCTTTTGTGCCGAAATGGCGTAAAGCTAAGAAGCAATTTCCATTAATTTATATGGGAAAAATTTTTGAGCGTTCCCAGACCCAAAAAATAGCCTACCAAATCATACCAAATGACACATATAACTGAAAATAATACTAACATATAGTAAAAGCAGGAATGATTTGATAAATACACAGCCTATATAAAGAAGAAATAATCTATGTACAGTATAGTCGGGAAGATTAAGCCAAAACCAATATGTGAAAAAAATCGGCACGTACGCGCATGTGCACACAGGTGCCCGCGCAAGGCTTCATGGTCATGGTAGTCTTTCACGGGGTAAACACAAGTGTCCCGTATTTGACTGCTACTTTTGTCTCTTATTCGGGAGTGAGAAAGTTGGCAACCCTAACTGTAAAGACACTTTGAGGTGAGTTTCACCCTACTTGAACACCCCCCCTCCCCCCCACCCCCGGTTGGCTGGTCTGCAAGAATATTGTCAACATTAAACCGGTCCGCGGTGCAAAAAAGGTTGGGGACTCCTGGTTTAAACGCATTAAGACATCTTTGTTGACTATACTGACCTTGGAAGCAGTTGTGCTTTTTAGTTGTGGCAGTCTGAAATGGGAATATTTAATCATATCCATTGAGAGTACTGCTGTTACTCAAGTTGCGCCTAGGCGCCCCAAAAGCCAAGATCTCTGAGGATCTAACCGGGTCCCAACATATCAATGTAATTATAAATAAGGCGAGACAGCGACTATACTTCATTAGGAGTTTGAAGAGATTTGGCATGTCAACAAATACACTCAAAAACTGCTGTAGATGTACCGTGGAGAGCCTTCTGACAGGCTGCATCACTGTCTGGTATGGAGGGGCTACTGCACAGGACTGAAAGAAGCTGCAGAGGTTTGTAAATCTAGTCAGCTCCACCTTGGGTACTAGCCTACAAAGTACCCAGGACATCTTCAGGGAGTGGTGTCTCAGAAAGGCAACATCCATTATTAAGGACCTCCAGCACCCAGGGCATGCATTTTTCTCACTGTTACCACCAGGTAGAAGGTCCAGAAGCCTGAAGGCACACACTCAGTTATTCAGGAACAGCTTCTTCCCCTCTGTCATCCAATTCCTAAATGGATATTGAACCCTTGGACACTACCTCATTTTTTAAAATATACAGTATTTCTGTTTTTTACACATTTTTTATCTATTCAATATATGTATACTATAATTGATTTATTTATTATCATTATTTTATTTATTATATTTTTTCTCTTCTATATTAGGTATTGCATTGAGCTGCTGCTGCTGTTAACAAATTGTACATCACATGCCGGTGATAATAAACCTAATTTCTGATTCTGATGTTTTCCCTTGTACAAATCAGTACTACGAAATAGCAAACAGTACACCATATGCAATTAAAAGATTGAGCTTTATACTTAATTTGACTATAGGGTTAGTGAAAAAAACAAAAAGAAAAGGGCCTGTTTTAATGAAACAGTCTAATGTGCACATTAGAGCTCACGATTTTTCTGTCCGTTTGATCTCCATCGATTTTCCCCCCTGGGCATCGTCGACTCCTGACCCCATTCTAAGTCCACTCCATCCTCTAATCTACGACCTCTCTGTTCTGGCATCTTCTCTCTCCATCTTCTGCCAAACAAAAGCCCTATGAATTCCTCACTGTCGGGCACACAAGAAAGAAAAACACTCCCCTCATTGGATGCTGCACAATCCGAAGCCCCCGTTATCTCTAGTCATAACCCAAACACTGCTGCTACAGAGAAACCATTACATTAGCAGTGAAACCTTTCCCAGGGTGTTGCACTTTCCCCCCACCAAATTTAGTTATGTCCTCATGGCTTTGAGATAATTTGCCAACCCTTCCTGCAAAACAGGCGGCAAAGTGGTTAAGGCGTTTGTCTAGTGACCTGAAGGTCGCTAGTTCGAGCCTCAGCTGTGGCAGCATGTTTGTGTCCTTGAGCAAGGCACTTAATCACACATTGCCCTAGTGTCTGTGCGAGGCGTGGCACCCCACACAGACTTCCAATCTGTGCCTTGTAAGGCATGAAAATGCCCGGCGCAGGCCTCTCATGGTCTGAGTCGACGTTCCCTCCCTTCCCCTCCTCCCTGCAAAACACAAAGTCCAACCCAGGTATAACAGGCAGTGACATAGCTCCCCAAATCGGTAGGGGCCACACACTGTTCCCCCGGTGCTACATAGGCCTGCCTATCCAGTAGTCTCCTGATTCTGTGAGGCCGGTGTATCCCCTCATCTACCTCTTCATGTTCCAACGCTACTGGGGATACTTCTGGTCTACCTGGCAAGGCCTCCCCCAGCCTATCACTCGTGCCCACCTGCAACTCAGACCCCTCTGTCCCTTGGCTGAGCCCTTCGTTGCAGGGTCCCACTGCAACCCAGGCTGTCCACAGACAGCCTCCCTGATTTCACCTGACTCAGGTTGAGAAGGGTTGGGAGTCTCTTCCTCAATCGGGGGAGTTAGCAAAAGGCAGCATATACCACTCCCCTATGTCCTCATCCTCCGAATCAGTATCCCACTAGGGCAGGGGTTGGTCTTATCTCTCCTGCTGTTGATCCTGCAGTTGTCCCGAGTTGTTGCAGAGCCTCTTACTAGGTGTAGGCTCCAGGTCAGACTCTGGGTCGCCCTGCACCTCTTTCCCCAGAGGCAGAAGGTGGTTCCACTGGAGAATCTTGACAGGCCCATTCCCATCCTCTGGTTTCACTTGGAAAACTGGTATGTTTGGCATCTGACTCTGCACCACATAGGGCATAGCCACCCAGTGGTTGGCCAACTTATACTTTTCAGGTAGCCCCATATTCCTTATGAGGACTTGGTCTCCCAGCATGAGTTGGGAGAACCTAATCTTTTGATCATACCTCCTCTTATTTCCCTGATTCTGCTTGGCAGCCGCGACCGCAGCTAATTCATAAGCCCTTTTCAGCTCCCTTCTCATATCAAACATGTACTTCAGATGAGTCTTCAGTGGTAGGTCAGCCTCTTCAGTCCCAAAACAAAGGTCAATGAGCAATCTCGCCTTGCGTCCAAGAATCAGATAATGTGGCGAATACCCGGTAGCTTCATTTCGAGTACAGTTGTAACAGTGGACCAGATGTCCAATATGTTGACTCCACCTGCTCTTCTTGCTGATCCTCAAGGTTCTGAGCATGTCTAGCGAGGTTCGATTAAACCTCTCGGGCTGGGGATCACCCTGCAGGTGATGAGTAGTCCTTGACTTCTCGATTCCAAGCATGCTCATGGGTGAGCCTACTCTCGAAATCCAGTCCCTGATCACTATGTGTCTGCCTGGGGAGGCCATAATAAATGAAATACTTCTCACATTACACTTTGGCCACCATAGACGCCTCTTTTCCTTGTAGGGAAAGCCTGGAGTGATCTGTGACGACTAAGACTTTGCCATGTTGCAGGCATCTGACTATTGACAGGAAATCCATTCACACCAGGTCCAGGGATCCCGCACTCTGCAAGTGGGACAAGGGAGCTGCCCTCGTAGGCAGCGTCTTCCTCCATATGCATTGAATGTGCAACTTGCAGTATTCTTTGACCTCCAGCTTCATTCGGGGCCAGTAAAGCCAATCTCGGAGCAATGCATAGGTTTTTTCCAACCCCAAGATGTCCAGAATCATCATGAAGTGACTTCAATGCCTTCCTCTGATACTTCTCAGGCAGAACCAGCTGGGAACGCCGAGGTGACGTGACCCAATATAGGATCTGGTTCCTCAACTCCAACCTGGGTATTCTCTCAGTAATGGAGGCACCACAGCGTGTTTTGTCTTCTCCGCCTGAGCCATGTGTCCTTTTTCGACTGCTGACCAAATGGTACCAGTGCCTGGGTCATCTCACTGAGTAGCTGCCACTTACTCAGAACTCAATTCTGGTAACTGGTTTGTCTTCAGAGCAGTCAGGTCACACTAAACTTGTGGAATGGCGTCATCTGAAGCTCCCAATTGATCTACTGCTGGATCCTGCCCTTGCTTTCCATCTACCGTCACTGTGATGGCAAACTAACACATGGCTTTCACCCCCGGGGCAGGAACGCACGTCGGGGCAAAGCATCAATGTTCCTGCTTTCCGAATGGTACTTCAGGCTGAAATCATAGGGAGACAATTACGCCAACCGCCGATGGCCTGAGGCATCCAATTTCCCTGAGGTCAGGATATAAGTTAGGGGATTGTTATCTGTCCTCACCTCAAACTTGGCACCATAGATGTAGTCAGCTAGCTTGTCCACCACAGCTCATTTCAACGCCAGAAACTCCAACTTGTGCATGAGATAGTTTTTCTCAGAGGGCAACAGGCTCAGCTGACAAATGCAACGGGTCTCAACCCGGTGCCCTGATCTTGATACAGAACACCCCCTAAGCCCTCCCTGCTGGCATCCGTATGCAGTACGTACGGCAATCGGGGGTCTGCGAAAGCCAGCACAGGAGCCTGGGTCAGCATCTCCTTCAGCAACTGAAAGGCCTCTTCACATTGTGCATCCCACCTCGGTCCAAAGTGCTTCAACAGGCTAAGATACTATCCACCTTTCTGTCCTTTTTTCCCCTCCCTTTCTTCCCCAAGAGAGGGTAACCGCACAGAAGCTGATTCAACGGGTACTTACTTTTGCGTATCCCCTCACGAACCCCCGATAGTAACCACAGAACCCAAGGTATGAGCGCAGGGTGCTCACAGTCTGGGGTCTTGGCCAGGTGGTCACTGCCTCTATCTTAGTCTGATCTGTAGCTACTCCATCTCTTGAGACTATGTGCTCATCATAGCTAACTGACGTCTTGCAGAACTGGCACTTGTCCAGGGAAAGTTTTAACCCTTCAGCTTTCAGGCAGCCCAGCACCTTCAGTAGCCTTGCTTCATGTTCTTTCAAGGTGGACCCAAACACTGTGAGGCCATCCAGATCCACCAATACCTCAAGCAGGTTCATATCCCCCACCATTTTCTCCATGACCCACTGGAAGATTGCAGGGGCTCCCGATATGCCTTGGGGCATCCTTTCGAACTGGAAGAATCCCAGTGGACATATAAATGCTGTCTTCTCTTTGTCAGCCTCACTCGTGGGGATCTGGTATTATCCACTCCTCAAGTCTAGCGCACTGAACTAATTTGCACCAGTTAGACAGGCCTGCATGTCTTTGATGCTTAGGACTATATACTGGTCGGGAATGGTACGCCTGTTCAGAGTCCTATAGTCCACACACCTTCCCATTCTTCTTTCTGGCCACTACTATTGGGGACGCATAGGGGCTTTGGGACATGGTGATGATCCCAGCTTCCTTCAACTTACACAAATGCTGCTGAATGTCTTCCATGTCTGCAGGGGCCAGTCGCCGTGACCTCTCTTTGAAAGGGGTGTCCTCAGTCATCCGGATGGTGTGATGAGAGCTCTTGGAACAACCCACATCAAACGCGTCAGTGGAAAAGACACCTCCCAGCTTCAACATCTTCTCTAACTGCCTCCTCTTCCAATCCGCAGGTACCGGGGAGTCCCTGAGGTTGAATGACTCAGCAGTCAACTTACCCCTTTTTCCACTAGTTTCTACCCGGCTTCTCACAGGGACACTAGACATTACCATCACCGGGAAAAGGGGCGCTGGGTCATCCCCCGCTTGAAGGTGACTTCCCTCTTTGTAGTGTTCCTGACAATCACTGCCATCCTGTTCTCCTGTACAACCGAGGACTTCTGCAGTTCAGGCCTCACCAGGACCCTAGTAGGTACTCCCAACTCCTCTTCATGGTCTTCCGGAGCACCCACCAAGAGGGCTTCGCCCTCAGGCATTCCAGGAAATTTGGGGTTTCCCATTACTCTAGCTACTTCCCTGGGCCGTAACACGATTGGCTTAGACTGGGTGAACTACACAGTCCCTCATCTAAACTTGTTATTCGGCCCAATGCAGCCACACACTTCCTCAAAAGCAGCTCGAAACACTGGGTGAACTGACAATATTCTCAGGAAGCTCTCTCCAGCTTTCTCCTTGTAGGCTCCCATGAGCCTCCTCACAATAGGAGTGTTGGTCCCTACAAAAATTGAAACGCCGCCCTTCTCAACAGGGCCCAGACAAACTAGCGCTAATGTATCGAGAGCCTCAGCCACTCCCACATCAGCCTCCGAAATCTGTAGCTTCACTGACAAATAACCATCATACGGATAATCACCTGCACTAAGACCCCATATCTCTTATGCACTGAATGGCGTCAATGGTAAATGCGTCAAATACTGGTTGTAAAATGAACGGTACAGCAAAGTGACCTGCGACCCTGTGTCAAGTATATCTCTAGCATAAATACCCTCTATCTGTAGCGATACACTGGAGCTTGGCCCCACTAAGCCTTCAAGAATATGGTTCTTTGCTTTAGGGTGTTCCTTGATATATTGTCGGGAATGTTCCCCCCCTCCCCCGGATAAGCCAAGCTATCCCCTCACTGGGTCTCTTTTAAGTTTTCCCAATGACTCTCTCTGTTTAGGCACCCGGGGGCTCACTCTCTGAAGAGTTTCCCATTGTTCATACTCCTGCCTGAAGTGTCCCTCCTTCACCAGAGTTATAACAGACAATACCAGTTGCTCCCCTCCTCATATGACCCGACGCAGACTGGGAGACCGCTTTGCTGAACATCTACGCTCTGTCCGCCAGAGAAAGCAGGATCTCCCAGTGGCCACACATTTTAATTCCACATCCCATTCCCATTCTGACATGTCTATCCACGGCCTCCTCTACTGTAAAGATGAAGCCACACTCAGGTTGGAGGAACAACACCTTATATTCCGTCTGGGTAGCCTCCAACCTGATGGCATGAACATCGACTTCTCTAACTTCCGCTAGGCCCTACCTCCCCCTCGTACCCCATCTGTTACTCATTTTTATGCACACGTTCTTTCTCTCACTCTCCTTTTTCTCCCTCTGTCCCTCTGAATATACCTCTTGCCCATCCTCTGGGTCACCCCCCCCCTTGTCTTTCTTCCCGGACCTCCCGTCCCATGATCCTCTCGTATCCCCTTTTGCCTATCACCTGTCCAGCTCTCGGCTCTATCCCTCCCCCTCCTGTCTTCTCCTATCATTTTGCATCTCCCCCTCCCCCTCCAGCTTTCAAATCCCTTACTCACTCTTCCGTCAGTTAGTCCTGACGAAGGGTCTCGGCCTGAAATGTCGACTGCGCCTCTTCCTATAGATGCTGCCTGGCCTGCTGCGTTCACCAGCAACTTTGATGTATGTTGCTTGAATTTCCAGCATCTGCAGAATTCCTGTTGATTACATTAGCAGTGAAACTTTTCCCAGGGCGTTACAATTAGAACTGTCAAATTGCCACTTATGTGGTTATTCGTGAACTGTGGCCTCTGTGGAAGCAAATTCAAATTTTGACCTTCAGGACAATAAGATACTTGGACTAAAAAAAAATGTTAAAAGTTAAATAGGAAACGAGTATTTTCAACAAATATCTTTTTTACTGTGTATTACTATTGTCAATTTCATTATATACACTAGTGTTGAGTTTGCCAGTACGTTTTGAAATTAGATAATTTGGATACATTTTAATATGATTTAGAGTAGATTCAATAGTAAGTTGCTGGAGATGCAAGAGATTGCACATACTGGGATATGGATAAATAAAAACAAACTTCTAGAGGAATTAGCTTGAAAGTTGCTGGCTTGGTACAAGTGGATAAGTGCCAGTACGAATTTATATTTTTCCTTGATGTGATTTGTAATATCCTCTGAAATAGCTTGTCCTTAGTTGCTCTGAATTTTAGTTCCTTCCTATAGAATGTTGTTTTGGGGCTAATGTATGAGAAATGATAGCAAATAGAGAGCATATTAGAAAATTAACTTGCCATTCCTCATCATTTTTACACTTCATTTTGGTTGCCATGATCTCAGAAGCACTCGGCAAGACCACGTGTATCCCTGCTTTTTAGATTTAACAAGGGAACAAATTCTAGTTAATTTATGTATAAAATTCAGTTGAATAATTAAAACAAGAGACTTCATTAATTTATAGCAAAAATAAGTGGTTGTTAGGAAATCATTTCCTAGATCACAATTGATGAAAATTTTCATGCAACATGTTTACTTTGACCAGTAAAGCTATATATTTTTGTTCTGTTAAAGTTGCAAAACAAATTCATCATCTTGTCATTAAATATACAGATTGCTAACTTTCTGCACAGTAACATCTTTGAGTAGTAACGATGAATACAAGCATAATGCTGGACTGCCTGGTATGTTTGGGTGGTTGTTCAAGTTCCACTCCATTCTGGTGCAGTCATTACATGTCAGCTCATAATATTTTATAACTTCAGCTCTTAAAAATTCTCGGCTATGCTGGGGAATAAAAATTGTAATTTGATAGTAAACAGACAATTAGTTATAATAATATTGTTTGAGGATCATGTAATAATCAGGAAACCCTACTTTTTGCAATATTCCCATTCTGTATCCATTTTGAAGGGAATACAAGGCCTTTGTTCAACATTTCATCTGAAAGAGAGTACCTTAGAAAGACGCGATACTGCATGCCCAAATTCTGTTGCTTGAAGCTATGTTCTGATCTTCTGTGTCTAGCAGATATGGTTCTATTGGCCTGACTCCCTTCCCACCATTACAATGGGTGGCTGATTACTGAATTAGCAGTGACAAGGTATTGAAATGTGTGACTTTTTTTTTTCTTTTAAATATACTTTCTTGTTGTATCAGTGTAGAACATGAGAATGTACGTTAGATAGAAGTAGGTGCTGGCTTTCTAATTCCTTCAGCTACCCATGGCTTATATATATGTGTATCCATTCTTTCTTACGAGAGCCTAAGCTGCACTTGACTGTGGCTGTGGCCTCACTGATCACCATACTTCTTGGTTTACCATGTCCAAAATCTATTGTTCTCAAACTTGAATATTATCAAACACAAAACATCTAAAGCTTTTTGGAGTAAGAAGTTTCTCATAATCTTAGAACTCTTACCTCAGTACTGTAGCCACTAATTGTAGATTCTCTAGCCTGAGCAATCAACCTCTAATTATGTGTTTTATGAATCCTTTCCAAATCTTGTTTTCACAGTGAGATTACTTGTCATTCTCCTAAATGCAACTAAGTGTATGTAAATCTTATTCAGTCTCTCTTTATGAGATAATCTGCTTATCTGAGGAATTAGGCTAATAAACGTGCACTACATCACTGCTGCGGCAAGTCCTTCCCTGGAAACGAAGACAAAAATATTAGCAGTGACAGGATTGGTTAGATGCAGGATAAACTCCTCTCTATACTTTCATGGTATGGAAATAATTCCAAAATGAGAAATAATCTCCCTCCATACTGCTCCATCATGTTCCTAGGCCAAGTGAAATTCTCACTGGCAGGCTATTCAACAGGATCAGAAACCAATTCATTTATTTGTTGCTGTTTGTCTGACTTCCCTGTATGCAAGTTGCGGCATTTTTACAACGCATAGATCTATTGAACTCTTGTCTTCATACCTCAATTCCATTCCACCCCCCTTGGTTTAGTCTCTTCCCACCTACAGCCATGACACTTCTTATGCCCTCCACCTCCTCAGTAACTTTTAATTCCTTGGCCCTGACTGCCTCATTTTTACCATGGATATTCAGTCACTATACACTTATATCCCCCATCAAGAAGGTCTCAAAGCTGTCTGCTTCTTTCTTGACAAAAGAACAAACCAATTCCCCTCCACCACCAACTTCCTCCATCTGGCAGAACTGGTCACCCTCAACAGTTTTTCCTTTGGCTCCTTCCACTTACTCCAGACTCAAGGGGTAGTCATGGGCACACACATGGGTCCCAACTATGCCTCCCTCTTCAATGACTGCGTAGAGTAGACTTTGTATGAAGCCATCCCTGGTAATACTCCCCAACCTTTTCTCATAATGAGTGCCATACATGAGGCTGCTTAACAAGATAAAATTCTATGGCGTTACAAGAAAATACTGGCATGGATAGAGGATTGGCCAACAGGACGGAGGAGGCGAGTGGGAATAAAAGGGTCCTTTACTGGTTTGCTGCCAGTGACTAGTAGTGTTCCTCAGGGGTCAGAATATGGACCTGTTTGTCATGATTTCGAAATTGCAATTGATGACATTGTGGCAAAGTTTGCAGATGATATGAAGATAAGTTTGGGGGGGGGGGCATGGTGTAGGTAGTGCTGGGGAAGCAATGTGATTGTGGCAGGACTTAGACAAATTGGAAGAATGTGCAAAAAAGTGTCAGGTGGAATACAGTGCTGAGAAATCTAAGATAATGCATTTTAGTAAAAGGAACAATAGTGCGGCCTATTATCTAAATGGGGAGAAGGTTCAAACATCAGAGGTGCAGAGGGACTTTGGAGCCCTTGTTCAAGACTCCCGGAAGATTAATTTACAGGTTGAGTCTGTGGTCAAGAAGGGAAATGCAATGTTGGCATTTATTTCAAGGGGAATAGAATATAAAAGCAAGGAAGTAATGCTGAGCCACTATAAGACACTAATCTGGCCGCGTTTGAAGTATTGTCAATGGTTTTGGGCCCCATATCTCAGTAAGGATGTGTTGTCATTGGAGCGAGTTCAGAGGAGGTTGATGAGGATGATTCTGGGAATGAAGGGGTTAACATATGAGGAGCGTTTGGCAGCTTTGGGCCTTACTCACTGGAATTTGGAAGAATGCGGGATCTCATTGAAACCTACCGAATGTTGAAAAGACTAGGTAGGGTGGATGTGGAGAAGATGTTTTCAATGGTGGGGAGTATCCAGAACCAAAAGGCACAGCCTCAAAACTGAGGGGCGGCCCTTTAGAACAGAGGTAAGGAAGAATTTTTCTTTTAGTCAGAGAGTAGTGAATCTGTGGAATGCACTGTCACAAACTGCGATGAAGGCCAAGTCCTTGGGTATACTTATGGTGGAAGTTGATCGTTTCCTGATTGGTCAGGGCATCAAAGGATATGACGAGAAGGCAGGTGTATAGGTTTGAGTGAGATCCAGGATCAGCTATAAAGGAATGGTGGAGCAGACTTGATGGACTGAATATCCTAATTCTGCTCTGCATCTTAAGGTCTTATGGTTTTCCTCTGCTACATTAATGACTGTATTGATTCTGCTTCATGCACCCATGCTGAGCTCGTCTAATTATCAACTCTAACTTCCAGCCTGCCCTTAAATTCACTTGGTCCATCTCTGATACCTCCTTTCTCTTTCTTGATCTCTCTGTCTCCACCTCTGGAGACAAACTTGTCAACCAACTTCTTTTATACACCTACTGATTCTCACGGTTTTCTTGACTATACCTCTTCTCGCATCCCCTGTAAAAATGCTATTCTCTTTTCACAATTCTGTCGTCTTAGCTGCCTCTGTTCCCAGGATGCAGCTTTCCCTTGTAAACATCAGAGACATCCTCCTTTTTCAAAGAATGGTTTCTCCCTCCCTCTACAATTGACATTGCCCTCACCCACATCTCCTCCAGTTCCCGAACATATGCACTCACCTCATCTTCTTGCCACCGTAACAGCCTTAGAGTCCTCTTGTCCTTGCGTACCATCTCATCAGCCTCCGCATCCAACACATCATCCACCATAACTTACACCATCTCCAAAGGGATCCCACCACTAAACATATCTTCCCTTGTTCACTTCCTTGATTCCCTTGTCCATTAATCCTGCTTCACTAACTTCCCTTCTGACACTAACCCTGCAAGTGGTCTAAGTGCTACACCTGGCCATACACCTCCTCTCTCACCTCCATTCAGGGCCCCAAACAATCCTTCCAGGTGAGGTAACACTTCTCCTGGGGTTGTCTGTTGTGTCTGGTGCTCCTGGTGCAACCTCTTTTACATTGGTGAGAGCTGTCATATCGCCTTCCAGCTAGTCTCCTTCCCCTCCCCTCCTTCCCAGTCCTGAGAAAGAGTCTCAGCCTGAAACGGCAACTATTTATTCATCTCTGTCAATGCTGCCTGACCTGTTGAGCTCCACCAGCATTTTGTTGTGTGTTGCTCTAGATTGCCAGCATTAGCAGATTTTTGTGTACAGATGATATGTTGTCTCATTAAACTCTACATAATTGTAAGATTTCTCTATTCATGACATTCAATCCCTTTCTGTTTAATGAAGGCCAATGTGCAATCTAAATTTCTAATTGCTACCTGTATCTACATGATTAGTTTCTACTTTTTTATGAGATAGTGCGGTGTTCATTCTACACACCAATATCACAAGATGGCAGTGCTCATGGTTGCAGCGGCCTCTTTGGCTCCAATCAACGGTGAAATTACTTGTCCTGTTCATCTTTTCTATGATTAAAAACACTGCTGATCATAAAGATCTCTAAAATCTGCAAATCTGCCTTGCGAGCTGGATTAATAAAGGTGCTGCGTAGTAACGGAATAACTTGTGGAGCAGGCCCTCACTGCACACTACACCTGGTACTGCTACTTGGGGAAGCGGCCATCAGAAATTGCATGAGGATGCAGGAACGTGGTAAATGTGCTGATATTCAAATCAGACTTAAAGTGGATCTCTGCAGGCCCATCCTTCCAGCTATTCTACTCGCTAACATCTGATCGCCAGAAAATAAGCTGGTTTACTTGCGTCTGAACCAGGGGGAAATGAGGGACTGCTTCATACTCGTCCTTACAGAAACGAGGCTCCAGGACTCTGCTCCATACTCTGCTATCCATCTAGAAGGTCTCATCTCCTTTTGTGCGGATAGAAATGCTGTGACTTGCAGCAATATAAGTGGTGGAGGTCTGTATGTCTATGTCGATAGGAGCTGGTGTATGAAGGTCTCGGTGGTAGTGGCCCACTACTCACCGCTGATAGAGTTTTTAAAAGTGAAGTGCAGACCCTTCTACTTAACGAGAGAGTTCTATTGTGATTGTTCCTGTTTACATCGCCCTCAGTGTTAGCGCTGAGGAAGTGCTGCAGGATTTCTACGGCGCTCTCTGTGACCTTAAAGCTACTAACCTGATGGTATCTTCATTGTTGTTGGCGACTTCAATCATGTCAGCTTAAAAACAGTCCTGCCAAAGTTCTACCAGCATGTCAACTTCGCAACCGTAGGAGGGAATATATTAGACATGGTTTATACCAGCATTTGTGGAACCTATAAGGCTGCTTTATGCCCTCGCCTCAGACACATATCCATTTTGCTAATCGCTGCATACAGACCACTGATTAAATGAGTCAAATGGAGATCGGGACATGGCTAGAAGGTGCTACCTCAGTGCTGCAGGACTGCTTCGAAAGCATGGACTTGGAGCGTATTCAGGGAGGCGACTACCTACAATCATCACATCAACATTGATGAATATGTGGGAGTGGTGACTGGCTGCATTGGAAAGTGCATGAGGATCTGGCCATGATTTAACACTGCATTGTACTGTCAGGACAAATCAGAAGCCATGGCTGACTGCAGAAGCTTGTGGACTGCTTAGGGATCAGGGCACTGCCTTCAGATCGAGAGATAGGACGACTCTAAGGTCAAGAGCTGCACTGTCCCGTGCCATGAGGAAGACAAAGTGTGAGTACTCACAGAAAATTCACAGACATCTTTGTGACACCAGGCACATATCAAGGCATACAAACTATAATAGATTACAAGTCCACCCTGTGTGTCAATGACAGTGATTCCTCCCTGATAGGCTGAATGCCTTCTATGCATGATTTGATGCAATGAATGATGTGATGTTGAGGAAAGCCCCCCACCCCCACCCCGAGGAACAGGCATCCTGTCTGACTGTAGCCAAGTGAGGAGGTTCCTAGCTAGGGTAAAGCACGCAAGGCTGCAAGGCCTGGTCAGGTGCTGAAGGACTGCGCAGCCCAGCTAATAGAGGACTTAACAGTCATCTTTATATCACTTTGAAACAGTCCGCTGTCCCTGCAAGCTTCAGGGCAGCCACCGTCATTCTGGAGCTTAAGAAAGCGATGGTAATTGGCCTAAATGATTACTGCCAGTAGCACTGACTTCAACAATCATGAAGTGCTTTCAGCAGCTGGTAATGTGACATATAAACCCCACTTACCAGCTACATTGGACCTTTTTCATTTCACTTTCCACTCAAACTGGTGCACTTATGATGCCATAGCTTTATCCTTCCATTCTGTCCTGTCCCACCTAGACAATTATGCCTCATACATCAGGTTGTTGTTCGACTTCAGCTCAGTTCTTACCATGATCATCCCTTAGAGGCTGGTGGGTAAACTGTCCTTGACGGGACTCAACACCCCTCTCTGTAACTGGATTTTGGTCTCCTTGATGGAAAGACCCTATTCAGTCCTTGGCAGTAACATCTCAAGCTCCATCATGCTGAGCACTGCTGCCCTCCAGGGCTGTGTGTTCAGACCATTGCAGCACAAACTGCTTACTCACCACTGCACTGCCCAATCCTACTCAAACTGCATCATCAAGATCGCTGATAATACAACAGTAGTTGTCATCATCAACAACAACAACATTGAGTTGGCATAAAGAGAAGAGGTAGGGAAGCTTGTCAATTGGTGTGATTGTAGTATGACCAGGATTGCACCATCTGTTGTTTACCAGAACAGCAAGCTCCCCCTCCTTTACGCTTACCACTGTCAGTGCAATTCCGGACAGCCCCAAAGGTCTGGAAGCCCTCTATGGAAACAGAGGGCGATCAAAAAGGCGAGGGAAGAAGACCGGGTCGAGACAGCAGAGGCTTATGGAGAAGAGAAGTTATAAGCCGTGTCTCCTCTCTCTCATTATGGGCAATGTGAGATCGCTGGGTAATAAAATGGATGAGTTGACGGCGCTTGTCAGGAGTCAGAGAACATTTCGGGAGAGCAGTGTTATGTGTTTTACTGAGATGTGGCTGCACGAGGACATACCTGATCAAAACGTGGCGATCATGTTTGCTGTTGTGTTTGGGGCAGCAGGCTGAGGGTAGCAGACACCAACAGAATCAACAAACTCATTCGTAAGGCCAGTGATGTTGTGGGGATGGAACTGGACTCTCTGACAGTGGTGTCTGAAAAGAGGATGCTGTCCAAGTTGCATGCCATCTTGGACAATGTCTCCCATCCACTACATAATGTACTGGGTGGGCACAGGAGTACATTCAGCCAGAGACTCATTCCACCGAGATGCAACACAGAGCGTCATAGGAAGTCATTCCTGCCTGTGGCCATCAAACTTTGCAACTCCTCTCTTGGAGGGTCAGACACCCTGAGCCAATAGGCTGGTCCTGGACTTATTTCCTGGTGTAATTTACATATTACTATTTAATTATTTATGGTTTTATTACTATTTAATTATTTATGGTGCAACTGTAACGAAAACCAATTTCCCCCGGGATCAATAAAGTATGACTATGACAACCTGTGTCACATCGAAGACAAAATAAAAAAGATGATTGTGGACTTTAGGAAGACACAAGTCAACGACTCTCCATTGCGCATCAACCTCTCTGCTCTGGAGAGAGTGAAGAGCACCAAGTTGTTTGATGTGCACCTAACACATGATCTAACCTGGACCCATACCTCCTCACTAGTCAAGAAGGCACAGTAGCATCTACACTTTCTGAGGAGATTGAGTTGTGCAAGGCTCCCCAGCCCCATTCTACAGGAACACCATTGAGAATGTCCTATATCGTTGTGTGGCACAGAACCTGCAAGGCGTTGGACTACAAGACCTCATAGAGAATAGGAAAAAAAATCCACCCTCATGCTTAACAGTTGGAGAGATGTTCTTTTCATGAAATTCTGCACCCTTTTTTCTCCAAACATACCTTTACTCATTGCAGCCAAAAAGTTCTATTTTAACTTCATCAGTCCATAGGACTTGTTTCCAAAATGCATCAGGCTTGTTTAGATGTTCCTTTGCAAACTTCTGACTCTGAATTTTGTGGTGAGGATGCAGGAGAGGTTTTCTTCTGATGACTCTTCCATGAAGGTCATATTTGTGCTGGTGTCGCTGCACTGTAGAACAGTGCACCCCAGAGTCTGCTAAATCTTCCTGAAGGTCTTTTGCAGTCAAAATGGGGGTTTTGATTTGCCTTTCTAGCAATCCTACAAGCAGTTCTCTCAGAAAGTTTTCTTGGTCTACCAGACCTCAACTTGACCTCCACCGTTCCTGTTAACTGCTATTTTTTATTTACATTACGAACTGAGGAAATGGCTACCTGAATACACTTTGCTATCTTCTTATCACCTTCTCCTGCTTTGTTGGCATCATTTATTTTAATTTTCAGAGTGCTAGGCAGCTGCTTAGAGGAGCCCATGGCTGCTGATTGTTGGGACAAGGTTTGAGGAGTCGGTATTTATAAAGCTTCAAAATTTGTATCACCTGATCTTTCCTAATGATGACTGTAAACAAGCCATAGCCCTGACAAGCTAATTAAGGTCTGAGACCTTGGTAAAAGTTAACTGAGAGCTCAAATCTCTTGGGGTGCCCAAACTTTTGCATGGTGCTCCTTTCCTTTTTTTTCACTCTAAAATTGTACAAAACAAAAATAATACACTAATCTTGCTTAAAATGTTGAAAAGAATGTTTCATCTTTAAGTTTATGACTTTTGGAGATCAGTTCATCTTCTACTCACTTAACTATTCACAGTAACAGAAATTTTGACCAGGGGTACCCAAACTTTTGCATGCCATTGTATATTATGTAAGGGCTGGGTAGTGGTTGTTTTGGCAGCTGCCAAAATGATAAAAAAAAACTATCTTCATCTTATTTTGTTTTTTGCTCTCTAACAAATATTTCAATGCTAATATTTTGTATAATCCTCTAGACCCCTGTTTACTCTTCTGCCTCACTGGCTATGTCCTCAAAAAGCTTATATTTGCAATATATCTGTTCATAAAGCATGTTGCCTCAGAATTATCATATTATGATTTTCTACAAGCACTGTTTCCATATCCTTAATGATAGTGTTGTTTTTTGCATCTTCCCTCAGCAAATCTCAGACCAACTGGTTCCTTGTTCTACATAGATTATTAATAGCATTGAAACAGAAATGGAGAATTCTGACTATTGGTTGCTGGAGGAACTTATTTGCTCTAAGTCCTTGAAATATACAGTGAATATTTGACTATTGGAATGTTCATTTTATAAACAAAGTATGTAGATGGCAGATTAGCATGTCTTACTCTGGTTTCATATCTCTGGATTGGCTGTCATATATGGATAGTCCCATATGTAATAAGGAATGATCAGAGGCTGAAAAGATCTTTTTTATTAATGTATCAATATTTCCTGATCCTTCAGTAACTGAGAAAGGGGTCAATTTAAATAATAGATATGTTTATAGAATTTCCCAAGATGTTCGTGTTTTGTTTCTGACCATTCTTCTTGCAGATTTCTAGCATAGATTTTATTTGTTGTGGAATGGAATTATGACTTAATGAACTCATATAAATGCTTGTTTTTATTGCTTGGAGCTTATTTTTATGATATTGAATCTTTTTGCTAATTGTTTATCATCTTTGAAAATTAAGTTTTAATGGGTTTTGAATGCTTGTTTCTGATCATTGTTAATACCCCTTTGTTAATGAAATTTATCAGTAATTTTTAAAATAAGACACATGGCTCCTGATGTTCTGTGCATTGGAGCCTCTCCCTGCTGTGGTCCCTTAGAGCTCATCCCCACTTCCCCAGTACTTCCCCATTTCCTTCCCAATCTTTAAAGCATTTCTAGATGCTAACTTTTGAGTTTGGTCAGCACTTAGTTGCTTGCTAGTGCTTTGTTGTTACTTTTCCTCTCCTGACAGGCACTATGACTAAAGGTCCTTCATGCAGGTCATTTTGCTTTTCAGAAAGTAAAATGTTTTCAAAAAACTTTTATTTTCAGCCATACTTTTGAAGAAGCTGAATGCTTTGAGTTGTAAGCTTCTTTGTATGCATTGCCTGAAGATCAAGGGTAACTAGCATCAAGTCTTGTTTTAAGGTGACTGATGAGACCAATGTGGGAATTGCAGATTTTTCAACATGTGAAGGAAGAAGAGCCTGGCTGGCAGGACTGTTTACACTGGGTTTTTCTGTTCTTTGTAATTATGGAATTAGCCAGGGTTACAAAAAAAAAATCAGAGGGCATGTTGCAATTTTTCAAGGTCTTTAAGGACATCTTTGAATCTTTTCTTCTGGTTGCTTATAATCTTTCTAGTGATAGAGTTTGAATAGAGTGTCTATTTCAGGAGGCTACAGCTGAGCTTCGGGCAATGTGGCTATCATGGCCTTTTCGAGCTGGACTGAATAGATAGCAGCTTTGTGAAGTCTAATGTTGATCATGGTTGGCAGCCTCAATATCTAGAACGGGAAGCTTTCTAAGAGCCATCAGAGAAGAGTGGATGAACTGTAAATGCTTTCCAGGTACACATGTATTTTGATGAGGATAACATTCTGTCTGCCTTAAGTGGTATCTCCATTGTCAATTTCCATACCACAACATTCAAAAGTATATATGCTAAGCAATAATAGAACTGCAGATGGCAGAAACATAAAGCAGCACGTAGAAAATGCTAAAGCATTTGATAAATTGAGCAGCATCTGTCGAGAGATGACATTTTGAACCTTATGTCATTGCTGATGTCCGCTGTGGAGATGTTGCAGTGAAAGAAATATCTTCGTGATGAATCCCAAAGGAAATTGGGTAAATGAAATCTGAGTGATTGGGGCAAATAATTTTGCATATAACTACCAATCAGTTTGGTAAGTAAGTAGCACAAAGACCGAGAGAAGAGAATTAAAGTAGTGAATTTGATGGCAAATCAGGTGCAGAAATTTAAATGTAAATGGGAAATAATACTTGGATGTAGGGAAGCTAAGAAAAAGTTTAAAATATTAAAAAAAAGCTAATTGCTCAATATAAAAGTCAAAATTGAATTCGATGCTGAAGGAAATGTGTTAATTTTCTAGCCCAGACAGGTTCATTGGAAATAATTGACACCTTGAGAAAAAGTTCCTTAAGTATTTAAAAATGTGTGGTCATTAAAACCTTGATGATGAATTTCAATAAAAAATAAATTACAAAAAAAAGAAAATATGTCCATGTGTTATTCAAACTATATCCAACTGTATGGGAGCTTTAATATGTATTAACTTTACTAGGTTGCCCCATTGAATCCATTTGAGTGTTAAGCCGAAGAGCAGTTTTTTAATTTTTAAAAAATGTGTATTTTGGCTTTAATATGTATTAACTTTACTAGGTTGCCCCATTGTATCCATTTGAGTGTTAAGCCAAAGAGCAGACTGCTGCTATAGCTAAGCAACTGGCGGATACCTGATACCTATGCTCTATGTTCTAATCATAAATTTACTATCACTTGAAGTTGCTTTCCTGCATAAGTAACAATCTTCCTCCCAAACCTGCCCTTGATTTGATGATAGGTTATGAACTATTTAAGTAATAATAAAACTTTTTTCAACTACATTTTGTGTTCTTTTCTCAGGTTTTTCATTGGCAAAACATGCATATCATAACCCCCTACAAACTACGATAGGGGGAGAACAAAATTGTGGGAAAATAAGAAGGTTTTTGGAATTTTTTTTTGGTGGAATGGGCTGAAGCCTGTGACTGCAGACCAAATGTGCATTAAAGTGAGGATTACTGTTCGGAATTATTACATGAGGAGTCTGGTACTTGGAGTAAGGGGAGCAAGTGAGGTTGCATGGAGAAAGGCCAGGAAGTTGCTTTATTTTGTTAAGTTCTGAGAGAAAGTACCAAGGTATAATGCTGTGTGGGTGCTTGCCTTCATCCAAGAAACTAAAAAAAATGCAGTAAGGCATGTACAAGTGGAAAAGGAGGGTTGTAATGTTAGAGGCCAAAGAGCATTACATTCATTGTTGGGCAAATCTCAGTGGCTAAGTAAGTACTGAATTGGTACATGAGCAATCATTGGCACCTACTAAGTGGACTATTAAGGGTGAGCTATCTTGGTTTAGAAATGAAATATATATATTTACCTTCCTGAAGGTGGTAGGTAACACAGTTATATGAGACTGAAGTATTAGGCTGGCAGTTATTAGAGAGTGTTGAGGATATCAGTAGGCTGAGGATAATGGAACATGAGGCAAAGAAGTTCAGAAGAGCTACAAACATTATTTTTCATATTACCTTTTAAATAAATTACCTGGCCTCACCTTTTATTTGCAAGATTGGCTCCCACAACACCAATTCAGCAATGTAGATTATATAGGAAGTGCAACACAGAAATAATCAATATTGCTGCTCATTTGCTGGAACTGGGGTTGCAAGCTGACTAACTATTTTCTATAATGGAGATTTAACTTCCATACCAACAATGGTATTTGCCTTGTCTAATATAAATAACAATGACAAGCCTACATGGGTGTATAGTCGATTATTTTATTCTTGTTCACTTCCAATAATTTTGATGTAAGATTTGTGGAAGAATTATTTAAACATATTTTGAAATATGTTTAGATAGGTATTATATTATTAAGTTGTAAAATATGCTATTGAGCAATAACCCCATGCAATTGGAGAAACCTTTAGCTAATTGCGATTTGCTTGTTTTAAGTAAATTGTAACAGAATTAGCAAGATGTGAGGTATTAACCAAAATATTTTCAATGTAAAATTGCTGTTCTCTGTAATTCTGTTGTGTTGTTCTCTGCATGGATAGTCTGCAGTCAGACTGCTGCTGTTTGTGTCTTACCTCGTGATGGATAAGCTGGGTTTATGTGGTACAGGGAAAGGCTTATTACAGCTGAAAGCTGCTTAGAAATGGGGCAATGATATTCTGTCATTTCATAGCAAGTGTATTATGCAATCTGCTGATCTTTCACATGGAGAAATGGGAAGCCGTTCTGCTTCTATACGCCTGGAAATTGTATGAAATATTGGACCAACTCAGTTAACAACATCTCCATCAGCGCAGGTGCACCACGAGGCTGTGTGCTTAGGCTGCTGCTCCTCTCCCTTTTACACTTATGACTGTGTGGCTAAGCACAACTCCCATGCTAGAGTTAAGTTTGCTGACAACACCACTGTTGTAGGCCGAATCAAAGGTGATGAATCATCAGCATATAGGAGGGAGATTGGAAATCTGGCTGAGTGGTGCCACAATACCAGCCTCTTACACAATGCCAGCAGGTCCAAGGAGCTGATTATTGACTTCAGGCGGATGAAACCAGAGGTCCATGAGCCAGTCCTCATCAGAGGATCAGAGCTAGAGAGGGTCAGCAACTTTAACTTCCTCTGTGTTATTATTTCGGAGGACCTGTCCTGGGCCCGCACTTAAGTGCAATTAGAAGAATGCACAGCAATGCCTCTACTTCCTTAGGAGTTTGTCAAGATTTGGTATGATATCTAAAACTTTGAAAAACTTCTATAGATGTGTGGTAGAGAATATATTGACTGGTTACATCACAGCCTCATATGGAAACACCAATGCCCTTGAACGGAAAATCCTGCAAAATGTAGTGGATATAGGCCAGTCCATCATGGGTAAAGCCCTTCCCATCATTGAGCACATCTATGTAGAGTGTTGTCGCAGGAAAGCAGCATCCATCATGAGGCCATGCTTCTCACTGCTGCCATCAGGAAGAAGGTACAGGAGCCTTCGTGCCTAAACCATCAGGTAAAATCCGTTAACCATCAGGCTCCTGAACCAGTAGGAATAACTTCACTTGCTCCATCATTGAACAGTTCCCACAACCTATGGGGTCACTTCTAAGGACTCTTCATCTCATGTTCTCGATATTTATTGCTTATTTGTATTTTTTCTTCCTTTTTGCACGTTGTTGTCTACCCTGTTGGTGCGGTCTTTCATTGATTCTATTAGGGTTATTGGATTTATTGAGTATGTCCGCAAGAAAGTGACTCTCAGGATTGTATATGGTGATAGATACTGAGGCTGTAATTTCTTGCCACGCTTCTTGATGCTATTTAATTTTGTACTTGAATCAACTAAGGAACATCTTGTATTTTTGTTTTGTATAATGACAATTTGGCTTTACCAATATGGTATTGAAAACCTTCAAGAAAGCAGATTTGCCTTGAGGCATTTTGGGAATTGAATGGCACCCAAATGCAGTTTGTAGTTTCAGAACACTAAATTAGCACAAATAAGAGAGCAAAGTCTAATAATGATTCTGTTCTTTAGATTGATGCTAAAAGATTCAATTTCCTATCCAATTATATTTGTAATATAATTTTAATATTTTTGCCTGTGGCAAGTTTTCTCATAGTTCTCTGTATGAGCCTGTTTTAGGAAAAAATACTTGACAAGTTATTGATTTGTACCTGAACTTTTGAAAGTTATGGTTGGCCCTCCTTATCCGCGAGTTCCACATGCGTGAATTCAACCAACCGCGAATTGAGAAAACCTGGAAGTGCTCTTCCAGCACTTGTTGTTCGAACATGTACAGACTTTTTTTTTCTTGTCATTATTCCCTAAACAATGCAGTATAACTATTTTACATAGCATTTGCATTGTATTAGGTATTGTAAGTAATCTAGAGATGTTTTAAAGTACAGTATACGGGAGGATGTGCGTAGGTTATCGTGGATCAGGCTTTTCTAGATGAGCCTTACAGTATTTATCTAGTGATCTTGCTGAAAAATGCATAGACATGAGTGTAGAGAACTGGACCAGCCTTGGCAGTTCTCTTTTCTGCATCACTTCTCCCGATCTAAGTGGAATAATCTTGTTATCATTTTCTTTAAAGTTGTGGGTACAGACATCACTGGCAAAGTTGTATTTTATTGTCTATTCCTAATTTTCTTTAAAAATATTGTGGTGAGCTCTGCCTTAAACCGCAGCAGTGCATCTAAAGCAAAAATAACAGGAAACAGGAAGCACATATACCGATGTTAAATGTACTGCCATGAGGCTGTTGGGTAATAAGACTTGATTCATAACCAGCAATAGTGAAGAAATAACAATCCATTTTCTAGCCTGAATGGTGTAGAACTTTAGGAGGAACTTGTGGGTGTTTGTATTCTCATATTTGATTCCCACTGAATTAATTTTACTTGGTTTGTTGAAGCCACGTTTAGCAAAAATGTTGTATTGGTGGCAAGGGCACTTTCATATGGCTTCCTGAAATCAGGTATTGTGATTTTGCTTAAATTAAAGCTGTAGTGAATTCTGAAGCTAAGTAGTCTTAACTGAACCCAAACAGTGCATCAACATGCAGTTTATTAATGAACATGCCCCAAATGATAGTTCAGTCAAAGATGCCTTGTGTAATTTTGTTGATGAGTAGGATAACATGAATATAATTGCTTGGATTGAATTTGGAGTGCCTTTTTTTGGTAGACAAGGCTTAACTGAGCTATTTCCGTTAACTTTTGTAACTCCAAAATATAAAAACTAATTAAAAGAAAAACACGGAGCTGGGAGATAATGTGTGTATGTTTAGTTTTGTTTTTACTTTGAGCAAGGTGCATGCATATGACGTGGCATGATAATGTATGCCATGTACATATGTTTGCATACAGTATGTAGTGAATTATTTAAATAACTGCTTAATCAAACAGTATATTTACAATATTATTCAAATATTACTGAAATATTAAATACACAACACTCCTCCCTGCTTAGCTATAAACTCCAACTCACTAGTAAATTTTAAATGGTCCCATTCAGGCCTAATGATTTATTAACTGTGGAGGCTTTCTTACTCTTGTGGGATAATGTCTTTCTTGACAAGGGGAATTACTCTGCTTGGCGGGTGAGACTTGTGGCTGTGAAATAATCTCAGGTTCAGGGGTCTCCTCTCTGGTGGTTGTAAGAGTTGACCCTGGGATGCAGGAAGTGGTTCTGATAGCTCTGACCACCTTTCTTCTCTAACTATTGAATCTGCTCATCTCTGGATTATGTCAGATGCAATCTCCATTGTGTAGGAGAAAGGTCCAGTTCTGTCCTTCATCTTTCTGATTACCTACTTTTAATCACCTCTGTAGTTCCTCGTCAGGACTGCTTGTCTAGGAGTGAAACATCATACCTCCTTGTTTGAGGAGCCTTCAAATGTTCTTGGGTTCAAGGAGTTCCAAGCATGAACACAGATGACAACCCAGGAACAGTGTAGCTGCTGAGTTGTTGGTTGTGGAGTGTGCTACATTGCGATATGCAAGTAGGAAATTGTTGAGCTTCTGATTCTGTGTGAGTGTAGTGCGTTCTGCTGACATTGCTCACCAGTGTGTTCCTTAGACTCTGGACAAACCATTCTCCCAAGCCATTTGTAGCTGGGTGGTACGGTGTAGATGTATTATACCTTATTCTATTCATTTTCAGGAATGACTGAAACTGTTCAGCAACAAACTGTGGTCCATTGTCACTGAACACCAATCCTTGAGAAGAGTCTTCTCAACACATCAACAGTGTTGAGGTGTAGTGGAGGCTATTGGCAACACTTGACCATTCTGTAGCTGCATCCACTACTACCAAGAAATTTGTGCTATGAATGGTCCAGCAAAACCTACATGAATCCTCTACCAGGGGAGGCACTGCTCTTGGCATCCTCTGGATATGTTAGCATAGTGCATGACAAGCTGCAATTAGACAAAGCTTTGAGCCAATGCTTTCATTTTAACCATGCCCATATGACTAGCATGTAGCTCCTCCAACACTTCAGCTCTCAGCTTGGATGGTACAACAACCCTCAATCCCCACTCAATGCAACCTCCATTAAGGGAAAGTTCATGCCAGTGCTGGGAAAAAAGTGGGGAACTGGGATTTCTGCTGCACATTCTAGCCATTTTGGGTGGCCATGTATACCTGAGATTGTGTGGAGTCTTTTTTGTTTTCCCTTTGGAGCTTCTTTGCTGTAATAGAGAGATTTTCGATTTGCACTGGGCAGAATACATCAAGAGGAGTGTCCTTTTGTACATTTTTCAGGTGTTTCCTTTTATAAGGGTAAATGGGACAATCTGTCAACATTTCCATGATTAGTTATCATTTTGAATTTGATCTTGTAATTGTGATCTCCAAGAAACAGAGCCCATCTCTGCATTCGTGCGGCTGCTGTGAGCGGAACACCCTTCTGGAGATGGAAGATGGACACCAGTGGTTGGTGATCGGTAGTGGGAGTAAACTCTCTCCCATGCAAGTACTGGTTGAAACGTTTACATCCAAGCCAGACTCGAGGCCTCTCTGTCAACTCATCTCTGCAGCAGTAAGGGAATGTGACACAAAATCTATGAGGTGTTCATGTCCATCACTCATAACGTGATAATTACTATATCCTGCAACAGGGGTAGGCAACCTACGGCCCGTGGGCCAGATCTGGCCCGCGAAGGTATTTTGACCGGCCCGCAAGCAAATATTGAGGTACCATGCTTCTCTGGCCCGCGAGCGATTTTTCCTTATTCTGAGTGTTTCGTGCGACCACACTGATGGACATGCATGGCGTCTTGTTACACTGGCCCCAGGTTCCGTTTTGTTCTAAACCAAACACTGGTATATACAAATGACGGGAAGGCAGACTACCTTATTAATATGTATGAGATACTCCCCGTGCACGTGCAGGTTTTCAGATGGGATCGTTCAAATTTGTAAACAGAAACAGCGTCACTGTGTTTTAACTAGAAATCCACGTTAAATATCCAGATATTTACGTGCTACGATACTTGTTGAATAACTTGCGTTTCGAAATAAAATCAAAGAAAAAAATTCCAATGGCAATGAATGCAAAACGCAGGACGGTAGATGTCTAGTGCCGAAAAAGCAGTAAAAATGAAGGAAATACCCGTGCCAGCTACGAAGTCTCAAAATGTATTGCAGAAAAGATGAAGCCTTTACAAATGGAGAGTTTGTCAAATAATGTTTACTGGCAGTGGTGGATATTTTGTCCTGAAAAGAAATCTTAATTTGCATCTATCAGCCTGTCAGCAAGAACAATCACACTGCGAGTTGAAGAAATGTCAGCAGATGTTAAAAGTTGCTTAAGGGATGCCTGCAACGAATTGCATTTTTTTTCAATTGTGCTTGATGAGAGTACAGACTTGAGAGACACTGCTCAACTTGCAGTGTTTGTGCGAGGAGTGACCTCAACTTTTCAAATTTTTGCAGAGTTTATTTAATTAATTCTTATGAAGGACGCGGTTACCGGAGCAGACATTTTTGAAGCTTTGCTGAAAATGATGTCAGAAATGAAACATAATGTGTCGAAGCTAATTGGCATCACAACTGATGGGGCACCAGCTGTGGTGGGACAGAAAAACTAAACTGAGTTCTTTGATTACTAATTGGCATCTTTGGTTAAGCGCAAGTGATTTTCTAGCATGTGTTATTCATTAATTTGAGGCAAAACATAACTAAAAGTATTTAAATGGATAATTCCCATATTTCAAGTTTTTTATGGCATTTAACTGGCCCACCATCCGTGCATTAATACACAATCCGGCCCACAGAGGCAAAAAGGTTGCCGACCCCTGTCCTGTAACATAAACTGAGGCATCACAGGCAAGCTCCATTGGACAATGTGGATCATAATGTGTGAATACAGTATCTGATGTTACAATTTCCTTTACCTTTTTGAAAGCCACCTTGCACTGCTATGTCCATTGCTGTTTCTTCCTGTTCTGTCATGTTGCGTTCAAGGGGTGGAGCACAGTAGCCAGGTTTGGCAGGAACCTGTTACAATAACTGACAGATCCTAAAGTGGACCGCAGCTGTGACACGTCCTTTGGCATTGGGGTATCCACCACTCTAGAATTTTCTCAGCACACTTATGTGTCAATGATGTGACTACAGTAAATGATGCTTGGTTTAAAGAATTCACACTTGTGTCATGTTCAGAGTCAATAATCTTCTAATCTTTTTAACATTCCTGAGATTTTAGAGATGTTCCTTGCCATCCTTACTGGTAAAAACAATATCATCCAGGTAACACTGAGTACCTTGTCTGCCTTGTAGTACCTAGTCCATAATTTTCTGCCAGAGCGCAAGTGCAGATGCTACCCCAAAAAACAAGCCTATTATAGTGATAAAGCCGTTGTGAGTGTTTATGATGAGTGTTTACATCTCCATCTGTAAATAGGTGTCAGCTTAGTCCTCTTTGATGAATTGTTTCCCTCCAGAAAGGTTTGCAAAAATATCCTCTATCCTAGGCAGAGATCTGCTTTCCGTACTGGGTTTATGTATCCTGACAGACCCATTCTTCTTGGCTCCTGGGACCGCAGGTGTTGCCCATGGGCTCCACTCAATCATTGGAAAGAATTCCTTCAGCCTCCATACGATGTAGCTCACCGGCTACTTTATCATGTATGGTATGAGGAACGGGACGGGCTTTGTAAAGCTTGGGTGTGGCATTTTCATTTAACACAATATTACTCTTGATATGTTTGAGTTTTCCAGTGGCATCCTTGAACACTGTTGTGTCATCATCTAGTACTTTTCTTAATTCATTTTCGGTGTACTCTATTGCAAGGGTGAATGGATCTCCAATCAAATTATAGTTGTTTCAGCCACTCATAATCGCACAATGCTGGCCCTCCTGTTTTTACCACAAACACACACAAAGTGCCTTGTTAGTTGTGGTATTTCACTGTAACGGATGTCATTCCCACAGGAGTTAACTTTTCCCCAGCTTAAGTTCTCAGTTGGATATCTGTAGGCTTAGTATCTTTGAAATGCCATTAAGACGCATTTTATGGAATGACTGTGTAGGTTTACGCAAATAAAAATAGTAGAGTTGTTTTATGTTTAAGGAAAACCATAATAACTCATTTATTGTATTCCAAATACTGAATGCAAAGTACTTAATTGCGTCATCACATCAGAGCAGCCTCTTACAGTGAACCCCACTCAATGTTGGTGGATATGAATTATGTACGTTTTCACCAATTACATTACCCTACACAGGCCCCTCCCCACAAGAATTCACTAAAACTGGGATTGTGAGCCTGTCTGGAGCTCGGGTCCTATGTTCCATGCATGGAGGAACAGCAGAGACCTCTGGCTCCTCCAGAGGTGTGTTGACATACTTATGGTTGTGTTGTGATGGCAGTGGCATGGTGGTGGAATCCTCCAAATCTTGTTGGGCCTGTTTTAGGCAAACTACTGAGATATGTTCAGGTTTACCCCTCTTATCTATGATAAATGTTTTTTCTCTCTGTTCTAAAATGGGGAACGGCCCATCATAAGGGAGGGTAAGGGGATGTTGGTGTGCATCATGGCAGACAAAAACAATTGAGGGGGAATGTAGATCAGCAAGAATGAGTGCTGTACTCCTTGATGGAAGGTAGGAATAGGTGCATAGGAATTGAATTTACTGGGGAGGTTGGAATGCTTTTGAGAAGCTGACCAGGAATGAAATCACCTGGCATGCATAATGGCTGCCTGTATACTAATTCAGCCGCAGGTGACTACATGTCCTGTTTTGGAGCTGTTCTGAGCCCCAGCAGGACCCATGGGAGATTTATCATGCCAACAATCATTCATCAGGGAAGCCCTCAGAGCAGCCTTCAATGAGTGGTGAAACCACTCACCTAGGCCATTGGACTATTGGCGATATGCCGTGGTGTGATATAGCCTAATGCTGAGGTTCTCGACCATCGCAACCCTGAGGTGTGATATGAATTGGTGACCATGGTCAGAGGAAATATCAGATGGGTGCCAAACCGAGCAACCCAGGTGTAGGTGAATGCCTGAGCCATGTCTGCAGCTGTTGTCGATGCTAAAGGGATGGGCTCTGGCCACCTGCTGGTACAGTCCATTATGGGAAGGAGGTGCGTGAAACCGTGTGAGGGGAACCAACAAGGTCCACATTGACATGATCAAGCTGTCACTCAGGGACCTCAAAAGGTGCCAATGGTGCCTGAACTTGACGGTTAATGTTTTGCCCGCTGGCATTTCAGACAGGCTGCAGTCCAATCATGCACATCCTTTCTAAGGCCATGCCACACAAATTTTAGTGCAATCAGTTTCTGTGAGACCTTCCGGCCTAGATATGAGAGGCCTTGTATAGAGTCAAAAACAGTCCACCTCCAGTTTATGGGCACTATGGGGAGAGGTGGACTGGTTGAGACATCACACAGGAGAGAAACCCTAGCTTCCCCAAATTTAATGTCAGCCAACCGCAGGCCCATGACTGCTGTTCAGTAAGCCTGGACTTCCGGGTAATTTCTTGGTTGGCTGCCATGCCAGCATAGTCAGCCCTTATGTGTATGTCCTCAATGGCTGGCTGTGAGAGGCAATCAGTCACAACATTATTTTTCCCCTTGATATGTTGTATATCAGTTGTGAACTCTGATATGTAGGCCAATTGGCGTTGTTGTCATGCAGACCAAGGATCTGATATTTTGGCTATCACAAGCACGAGGGGTTTGTGGTCAACAAATGCTGTGAAATGGCGAGCCTCTAGAAGAAAGTGTAAAAGGCAGACAGCCAGATAGAGACTGAGAGCTCACAGTCATGTATGCTATTCTTCCTTTTGGGGGGGATTGACCTGCCAGCTCAAGAAGGCGAGTGGCTGTCATGCACCTCTGACCAACTGTCCATGTACAGCACCCACAGCATTGTCTGAAGCATCAGTAGTAATGACTGTCGGTGAATTGGGGAGTGGGTGCGCCAGTAGCGTCGCGTTATAAAGAGCTTGTTTGGTATCCTCAAATTCCCTCGTCGTGTCCGCTGACCAGTCAAGAACGTGACTTGGGATATTGCTTTTTACTGCACTATGCAGAGGAAACGCAAATTCAGCAGCTCACAGAGTGAAGCAGTGATAGAAATTCACCATGCCTCAACTCCTGTAGGTTTTTAGTAGTGTGGGGCAGTGAGAAATCCATAATTACAGCTAATTTTGATGGGAAGGGTTTTGCATCTGCTGGGGCAATGTGATGGCTGAGAAAGTCAATGGTTGACAATCTAGATTGGCATTTAGAAGAGTTAATAATCAACTCGTGCTGGCTTAAGCACTTGAAAAGTGTGCGGAGATGAGAAACATGTTGGAATTTGGATGCACTGGTGAGAACTATGTCAACCAGGTAAAGTAAATGAAAATCTAAGTCTTTTAATACAGAGTCATTAGCCTTTGGAAAGTCTGTGCTGCATTTTTCAGCCCAAACAGCATATGCAGAAACTCAGAGAGGCCAAAGGGGGTTATCACAGCTGTTTTGGGAATGTCCTTCAAACACACAGGCACCTGATGGTAGCCCCTAACTAGATCAACTTTGGAAAAAATTAACTTTACGGTTAAATGTGCTGAAAAGTCTTGGATATGTGGAACTGGGTAAGGATCGGGGATTGTGACCTCGTTAAGGCGTCGGTAATCACCACATGGTGGCAGCCACCATCAGACTTGGGGACCATATGGAGGGACGAAGCCTAGGGGCTATTTGACAGGCGTACAATACCAAGTCTTTCCATGTTAGCAAACTCAGCCTTCGAGGTTGCCAGCTTTTCCAGGTGCATTCTGTGCGTGAGCATGGACTGGTGGGCGGTTGTGGAAATGTGGTAAACAACCTGTGGTGTGGAGACTGGGCTTGGTGAGGTTTGGGAAGTCACCCAGCAGTCGAGTAGACTTAAATGCAGTGGTGCATGCATGACAGAGTTGTTGGGAACTTATTGGGGGAGCAGGGTAGTGACCCAAAGTCCTTGACATCCACTAGCTGGCAGTTCTTAAGATCGACTAATAGTCCTTGGGCACATAGGAAATCTGCACCGAGCAGAAGTCTAGACACTTTGGCCTGTATGGAGTCCTCTTTGTAAGGTCGCCTACTGAAGCAGAGCATCATCTGTTGTGTCCTGAACGTCAGGATCTGGCTACTGTTAGCAGCCTGTAGTGAGGTTTTGGCACGCTTTGCCTTCTCATTATTAGGTGATGCCGGCAGCACCCTCACTTGAGCACCCGTATCACACAGGAAGTGTCGCCCTGAAAAGATGTCCATGATGGACAGTTGATGACCTGGCAGCTGGAGCCCACTATGTTCACAGACCTCTGATGTCCCGATGTGTTGGCTGGCACTGTTGAAGCTGCAAGGCAGTCAGCACTTCATAGCATTTGTAGCAAAGCGAGCATGGTAAAATCCTAGGCCTTGCGTTGTCTGTTTTGCAGGTGTGGGTGTCCTTATGTTGGGGCCTTGCTGACTGGGCTTATTGAGCGAATGATAAGAGAAGGAATGATGCACCACTGCTTGGCTGAGTGTAAACTATCAGCCATGTTATCAAGCTCCCTATAGATCTTCATGCGCACATTAGCGAGGCCTATGCAGACTTGATCTGGCATTTGCTGTATGAAGAGTTCTGTAAAAATAAAACAAGAATAGTGATTTCCCAGGAGAGACACCATGTGGTCCATTAGCTCTGATGGCTTAGCAATGCTGTGGCCAGGCAAGGAGAGCAACTGTTTGGCGTGCTCAGACTCTGATAGTCCAAAAGCAGTGGGTCCTGCTGGTAAGAGTGTTTGGCTTTGGTTAAAGATAAGGAGCCATGTTGTACATCTTAGGAATATTGTCTCAGCCAATTGTAAGATCTTCCACTCTCAGCCAAAAGTGGAAGATTTGGGAGAGCTGGGTGGGATCAGATTTCTGCAGGACTATAGTCTGTTTTGAGGTCTTTTGGTGGGACTGCTGAACGGGGGCACATGGGAAGGTGCCTTTTTGAAGGAGCGGCCCCATTATAGGAAGTGGTTTGTGGAGATGAATGGCTCCAAGGAGAAAGAGTCAATACTCCTGAGAGAGCCAATTCCTTTAAGATGGTAGTCAAGGGATATTTGGACTGTGGCAGGTGCTTTCACCCAGAACGTGGATTAAAACGATACAACTGACAACTCCACAAATGACCTCCAACATTTATGTGCACATTGGACTGGTTTAACTGCAATAGGCCCTTTTATTTTTCTTTTATTTCTGTAACTGTAAATTAGGTAAAGGTATTCCTTTACATGGTGAAGCTACTGGACCTGATGAAATTTCAGTGGAAATGATACAAGCCCTAGAAGATCTGGGCATAAGTATTCTTTTTGAACTGTTTAATGGCATATATGAGTCTGGTGTATTGCCTGACAATCTCTTGTAATCAGTATTTATAACTCTGCCAAAAATTCCTGGAACTATTGACTGTGAACATTATAGAACAATCAGTCTTATGAGTCAAGTAATAAAGATTTTGTTGAGAATTGTTCTGAGTCAAATTAAAAACAAGTGAAGGCTGGAAACTTCTAAACTACAATATAGGTTAATTGAGGATAGAGGAACTAGGAATGCAATTTTCATACTATGAATGCTTTCAGAAGGGGCAATTGAATATCAAAATGATGTCATTTTATGTTTTATTGATTTCACTAAAGCATTCGGCAAAGTGCAACATGAAAAATTATTTCAAATTCTCACTAAACTAAACATTGACGGAAGGGACCAGCAACATCATCATTATCATCAGGTGCCATGCCCAGTTCGAGCTTTGACTGCCACGGCCCACACTCTCCTGTTTCGGGTCAAGTGGATCAATTCATTGGTATTCATTTCAGTTCTCTGGCTGCTGTCTCCATCATCATTTGTCTTTGTCTTCCTCTTGCTTTCTTCCCTTCAATCTTTCCCATAATTACCGTGCATTCTAACTCCTCTTTCCTAATCACATGTCCAGTGAAGTTACGTTGCCTTTTCATGATCTCATTCATTATTTCTCTTTTTGTGTTTGCTCTGTTCATGACATCCTCGTTAGATATTTGTTTTGTCCATGATATTCTTTGCATCCTCCTCAAAAACCACATCTTTGCTGCTACAATTCGTTTCCTCATGTTACTAGATATTGCCCAACATTCTGAGCCATATAACATAACTGGATGAATGTAACATTTCAGTACTCAACTCTTCATTCTCATAAAGGTGTCTTTTGCCGTCCCTATTCTTCTTTTGATGTCCATGTTGGACATGCCATCTGATATCACCCAGCTTCTTAAGTGGCAAAAGTTCTGTACTTGTTTTATGTCTTCCCTGTTTATTCTCAGCCTGCAGATAGGATTCTCCTTTTTGGATATCACCATACATTCTGTCTTTTTGCAATTGATAGATAGACCCATTTTTGCACTTTCTTCAACAATTATATCAATTAAGTTTTGTAGTTCTTTCTCCGTACTTGCAATTAACACAGTCCTGGGTATGACTCTAAACTGCAACCCGTGATGAGGCTCTGATTGGGGATTTTCAGAGCTTTGGGGAAAGTGGAGTTACCCCTTAGTCATTCATTGCTCCCAGGGCCACTCTGACCCAGAACGGTAGCACCTGCAAGGGTTCCTGCTCAGGATATGAGCGAACGCCAACGGCAGATCTGGCAGGTTCAGTAACTGAACTTATGACGGAGAAGATGGATGAGCTAGGACCTCAAATGTCAACGGCTATAGTACAGGTGGATGAACATTTGGGAAGAGAAATGATGATTTCTTTAGTTCGCCCAATGGTAGGCAATAGCAAACCGCCGTTGCTAGATACTAGGTTTCCTAGAATCTATTTGCTAAGAAAACCATGCTCAAACTCACAAAATGTATCGCACAACAACAGCATCAAGAGGACCTTCAAGACAATTCTAAAGATGCTTCGCTCGGTAGGGTTGATCCTGGTCAGCAGGGGATTCCCGGCCGTCATCAAGCTACTGCTCATAAAACTCAAGTAACACAAAAGAAAATTACTGCCACTTGGGATGTAAGAACCGTATATCAAGCAGGAAAATTGGACAATGTGATAAGTTAAATGGAAAGACTAAAGATAACATCATGGGAATTAGCAAAGTTCTTTGGATAGGTACTGGAAGATGTCAGATTAGAAATCAAACACTAGTTTATTCTTGTGGAACATCCCATACTAATGGAGTAGGCATTCTTATGGATGAAAACGTGGCAAAATGTGTTTTAGGACATTGGGCAATATCAGAAAGAGTTATCCTTGTTAGATTCAGAGGACAACCATTTGATTTAGCAATTATACAGGTATATGCACCAACAACAGATGGAACAAATGAAGATATAGATAAATTCTATGAAGAGCTTGAACAAGCAAAGAATGGATGCAAATCTCAAGATATTGTTATTGTCATAGAAGATCTAAATGCTAAAGTAGGACAAGGTGCTGATGGAAATACCACAGGAAAATTTGGACTAGGGGAAAGAAATGAAAGAAGTGAGAAATGGGTAGAATGGTGCAAGATGAATAATCAGGTTATTATGAATACCTACTTGTGGACCTGGAAAAGTCCAGGTGATAACACGAGAAAACAAATTGATTTTATTACTATAAACCAAAGGTTGAGAAACTCAATGACTCAATGCAAAACATATCCAGGTGCAGACTGTAATAGTGACCATAACCTAGTAATATGTCATGTAAAAGTAAAACTTAAAAAACTAAAGAAGCAAAAACCTGAACAATCCTTTGACTACTTGCAATTAATTAAAGAAGAAAACTTAAGACAAAAATTTACAATTGAAGTAAGGAATAGATTTCAAAGTCTAGAAATAGAATCTGTTGAAGATGATAGCAATCATGAAATTTAACTCTTTAAGGCTGCCTTGGTAGAATCAGCAAAGTCAGTGATTCCTAAAAAAGAAAAAAGCACGAAGTATAAATGGATGACAGATGAAATCAAAAATCTAATGGAAGAAAGGAGACAGAAGAAAGCACATCCTATAGAATATAAGTCCTTGGATAAAAAAGTTAAAAGCTTATGTCAAAGAGCCAAAGAAGAATGGTTAAACCAGGAATGTGAGCAAATAGAAAGAATCCCTATTACTGATCCAAAAAGGTTACATCAACAAATCAAGAATATCACTGGTAAAAAGCTCCTCTGTTCTTCAGGTGGACGTTTGAAAGCAAAGGACGGTACCATTATCATGGAAAAAGATGAGATTATGAACAGATGGACTGAGTATATTCAGGAATTGTTTGAAGACGATCGAGGCGAAAAACCAGAAATTAAGAAAAACATTGAAGGTCCAAGTATTTTAAAATCTGAAGTTCATCATGCAATAAATAAGATGAAGAAAGGAAAGGCATCAGGTCCTGATGAATTAGTAATAGAACAAATTATCGCCCTTGAAGATTATGGAATTGAAAAACTTACTGATTTAATCAATGACATTTATGAGACTGGAATAATCCAGAAGAGATGAAAAAAGATCAGTATTTATCACTCTTCCTAAGAAACCCAGAGCCATAGAATGTGAATTACATAGGATCATAAATTTAATGAGTTGTATCATCAAGATACTTCTAAGAATTTTGATGACAAGAGCTAAAATTAAGATACAAGCTGAAACAGGCAAAGAACAATGTGGTTTTGTGAAAGATAAAGGTACAAGAAATGCAATATTGATGTTAAGGATACTATCAGAACGAGCTATTCAAGTGCAAAAAGATTGTTTGTTTTATCAACTACACAAAAGCATTTGATAATGTGAAGCACAATAAGTTATTTGAAATATTACAGAAAACTCTAGATCTAGATTCGAAAGACCTCCGCCTAATCAGAAATCTGTACTGGGAACTAACTGCCGCTGTAAGAATAGATGGAGAAGTGAGTCAATTTACGAAAATCAAGTTGCTTACTTAGTAATAGCATGCTTACTGATGCTTAGTTTAGACTGTGACAGGTTCATTTGGTTTCAAATCTCATTATCTTCAATACTGAAAACCTAAAGAGCAGAGATGAATTGCAACAGTGACTGCCCATGAACAATACGTTAGCATATTATTGAGTGTGGTAAGGAAGAATCTGAATAAAACTGAATTTGGTGGAAATGGGGGGGAGATGTCTATTTGACCAGTTGTACTTAACAGAAAGGATGATGGAGGTTACTGAAAGTCAGTTAGTTTAAAAGGCATCACTGCAGGATTTCCCTTTAACATAATATTGGAAGTACGGATATTCAGCTCTGCCTGCACGAATAAAGAAAAAAAATCCCTATTAAGAAAAGTTTGCATAAAGCAAAAGTGGGCATGCAGTAGTTAATTATAGTATAATTTAATGTTGCAATAGTTTTGAGGGAATAGGTGACTTGCTCCTTTTGTCTGAGTTTCTGTTCAAGATTGATGCTGCCACTTTTAATGCTTTATCTCTCTCTCTCTCTCTTCACTTACAGAATCTTTGAATAAGAAATCAGGTTTAAGTGAGGTGAGAAAATTTTGTGGTTATATATATTTTTCACAACCGAATGTTGTAATGACTGGTGCTTAGTACAAGTTGATAATTAATATATTCAATACCCTTGCATTTACCACCAAGATGCCCTCTTCTTCTGGAAATACATATGCACCTGCAGGGAAAAAGCTTGGACACAGGGGAGTGGATGCTTCTGGAGAAACTACATACAAAAAGGTATTCTGTCTTAAGGTCATATGCAAATTTAACTAAATACCATATTGGCAAACAGTCTTCCCTAATTGTTTTTGTTTTCATTTTACTTGTTATGAATTAGTTTTACGCTTTCACATCTACACATAGAAAAACTAGTATTCTGTTTGGATTTGATGGGCACAGCTATTAAAATATTTTTTGTTCCTATGTAACATTTTGAAACTGAACATCCTGCACATTAGTAAATTTGAATATATATTGTATATTTTTAGAGATAAAAAGAAAAACTTTCAATGTCAAGTGATAACAAAAAAAAGCTGACATCACATTCTTCATCAGTGTCTGAAAGAAGGAGAAAGGTTAAAATTTCAAAAGGATTGTCTTGGGATTTACCCAATAAATAGGATTATGCCATTTTGATTGCTTAATTGAAGTTTAATGAATTAACTGCAAATTTTGGTTTGCTGTAATTAATTAATAGATTTTCTTCCAATGATCTTAAAGTGTTGAGATTCAAACTTGAGTTTAGAAGTTGTTAAATGAGCATTTTTCAATATTAAACTATTTAGATGGTTGTGCAAAGCAATTACTTATTGTACTGTAGTCAGCGTACATCTGTTGATTTGGTTTGATTATTTCATGTGCCCAATTTAATCGTACTTATACCTGTATTTCTAATATTAAAATATGCTTTAAATGTTGTAGGGATACTAAGTTGGACTGGTTATCACCTTATTACATAACTTCCAGTCTACTGCTTCTGTTACATAATCCTAACTAAGTCAAGTTTGTTAGATGGTTTAATCTTGCCTTTAAAATGCAGCATTAATGACCAATTATTCTGAAAAGAATTGCTCATTGCACAAAAAGAGTCTAAGAATATATGATTTTTCTATGGAAGTACAATTCTGTTAATATTTAACCTCCAGTTCTGCTAAAGATAATATGGATATTTGTACAGTTAAGATGTACTAACCTGATAAACAGTTTTTGTTAAAATTATCTATTTTTTTTTTACCTCCGGTGAAATGCTCAGCAATAAGATCAAGTGGTGTTTTTAACCTTTTAATCTTAGTTGGTGTTGGCGCGTGGCCAGATGGTTAAGGTGTTCATCTAGTGATCTGAAGGTCGCTAGTTGGAGCCTCGGCTGTGGCAGTGTGTTGTGTCCTTGAGCAAGACACCTAACCACAGATTGCTGTGCGATGACACCGGCATACAACCTTTCCCAGGCTTGCGCCCTGGAAACCTTCCAAGGCGCAAATCCATGGTCTCATGAGACTAACGGATGCCTATATATAAAGAATCTTAGTTGACATGGCTGGAAATGCATTCAAGCTCTAGGGCACAAACTGTTCTCAGCTCTGGTACCAAAAAAAACTAAAATTTGATTCTATTTATACTGTAGACAAGCTCATCTACTCTCAAAGGAGCCATTCAGCTGGGAATTGGATACACAGTAGGAAATCTCAGCTCGAAGCCTGAAAGAGATGTGCTGATGCAAGATTTCTATGTGGTTGAAAGTATATTCTTTCCTAGGCAAGTCTCTCTTTTCTCCAAGTAAATTTTTGGCCATGCATGATTGTAAATTTTTTGTTAGTTGCTATTTTAATTGCTAAGTTTTTTATGATTTTCATTTTAATGAATCTGGTATCTGATGTTGGAAATAGTTAAAGTATATTTTCTATTCTCAAAAATTACACCAGGAGATCAAAGTGGATCTTAGTATTTATACCTTATGTCTGTAGGATATTATGAAGTGTTTTATTAGCTTGAGAATAACTTTTGAAATGTAGTCACTGTTATGAAGGCAGGTGATAATCAAACCAATGAGGGGAAAATTATACTTAAAAAAATTGCAGATACTGGGACCCTGAAATAAAACAGAATATGTCAGAAATAATAGGTCAAACAACATCATTTGGAAGTTAAATGGAGTTAATTTTTCAGGTCAATGACATAATATATAATTGGTTAATATCCATGTGTAGTTATTGGGAGAAAAACAAGAGAAAGACTTTCTGAATGAAACAAAGGAATGTTTAAATTCGCTGAGAGACAGAGATAACTCCACTAAATCTCTGATTCAAAAGACAACATAATTAGCAAAATACTCTCCCTTGGGACCTCATTGGAGTATCATCCTAGGCTGTAGTCAGGCCTAAATCCTGACAATCTGATTCAGAACCTGGTTCTCAAACTGACAACTTTGCATGAACTTGTGTGTAATTTGGTGACTGCATTTAAGCACAAAAGAAACAGAGCAAAAATTACCATTCAATAAGATCATGGTTCATAGTCTTGTAATTAAGACTCCTCAAGTTCTTGTCTAGAACATCCTAAATCTTGTGAAGTTACTGCATCCACTACCCATTTGAGCAATGATTTCTATTCATGGTAGAAAAAAAACCTTTTTTGTCCTTTTTCCTTTCACCTTATCTAAATTTATGTATTTGTTATCTGCTTCCATATATATGGAAATAGATCCATCCTGTTCATTATCTTTAGGACCTTCATGATTTTGCACATCACATTTAACTCTCCTTTAAATTACTCTCATTACTATGATTCTCCTGACATTGCAGCATCCTTGTAAATCTCTTCTGAATCTTCATTTTTGATATAATATTCTTCTTGCAATGTCGTGATCAGAGCAATTCCTATTGACTATTCTGATAAGCCCTTTCTTATTTTTTCTTAAATGAAGATGGTTGTGGTTCTTGGCAGTCAAGTCACTCCAGCTCCAGGACATCACTGCTGAAGTTCCTTAAGAGAGTAGCTTCTGCATAGCCATCTTTAGCTGCTTCAGGTCTGAAGTGGAGATTTTTGCTGATGATTGCATTTGCACAAAATCATCTGCATCTGCAACTTCTCATCAAATGAAGCAGTACATGTCCGCATGCAGCAACAGTAGGACAGTATTCCAGCTTGGTCTGGTATGTGGCAAGTAACATTTGCACCATACCATTGATGCACCATACAAGTGACTCTGCTATTTGTACCACTGTGTCTAATGAATAATATCCTATGCATTAATAATAAGCAGAATCTCAAATGAACCAGCTTAATATGTATTGTGACATTGAATAGATAAGAGGCTTTGGTACTCCACAGTGAGAATCTCATCTCCTGACAACCAAATACCTTTTCATTATTACTAGGCAAGTCAACACTGTGATGGAATACTCTCATATGGGTCAGGGCAGCTCTAACAGCATTCAAAACTCAATCTTTCAAAATAAGAACCTTACACCTAAATGTTCATTCGCTTCACTAAGTGTGCACTGTATCAGCAGCCAGAATGTCACTACTTTCACAATGTGAATTTTTTAAAAAAGGTATTAATAGATAATAAAATGGGAACTTGTTATGTTGTGATCGTATTTTCAAGCATCTCTGTATTTATGTACTATCTTTAGTACTGTAAACATTTAGATTAACTCTGTAAGATATTGGTACTGTGTGTCACCATTTATATTTTGGGCTGCTTAGTGGGTTTAAATAGACAGGTAAGCTGATCACTGGTGCTCTATTAGAGTGTGAAGAAATGGGGACATCATTTGGATGCATACAATTATGTATTTTTTCTACAAAATTGCTAGTGAATATTTCCATCTAATTTTAGTATGATTTGTTTTCGTTTTCATTTTATTTACAGTGAAGGTAGTAATTTGACCCCAGCGCATCATTTTCCTGACTTCAGATTCAAAACATATGCTCCAGTAGCATTTCGTTACTTTAGGGAACTCTTTGGCATTCGACCAGATGACTATTTGGTGAGTGTAGTTAAGTTCTGTCTATTCTTGTATATTGTTTCACATCTCTTTAGTTGAATATTGCTTGCTGTGAAAATGGAAAACCTCCTTTGTTTCCTGTAAGTTGCATGCAATGATACCAAATTCTGGTGAGTGAAAGAGTTCGTGTGTAATGTTTATTGCATGGTATGTAAGGTATATTTTCAACTTTCAAAGTTGGGCTTTGTCTGGAGAAAATGCTTTGACAAGAATCTATAATTGTCAATCTGTAGCAAATGAAGAATGAAATTTGTATGGATGTTATAGAACTTAAAAGTAAACTGATTTTAAAAAATTTTATTCGTTTTCTGTAGTGTTTTCTAATGACACTACAATGCCACCTTTAAAAGATTTAATATTTATGCAATAGTGGCATAGTAGTCAAATTACTAGTCTAATTATTCAGAGGTCTAGGCTCATAATCTAGAGACCCAAGTTTAGATCGTGCCTTAATTAAATGATTAATCTATAATTTAAAGAAAAGGCATCATTTCAAGATTCAAGATTGTTTAATATTTAAGTGTAGAGGAGAATCAAATAATTATCACTATGGATCTGATGTAGCACAAAAATCACAATAAGATAACACAATAATTAACACAATAAATATAAGTACATAAGATAGCTTATATACATTGATTTATGTACATAAAGTGACTTTCGGTACAGGAGTGTCTTCATATAAGCTGACTGACAGGAAATGATAAAGTAATGGTGGGGGGTTAGTGGATGGACGTGTTGATCAGCCTTATTGCTTGGGGAAAGTAAATATTTGAGGCTGGTGTTCCTGAGTGCTATGAGAGTGGTGGATGGGATCCTTCGTGATATTGCTGGTCTTTTTACTGCACCTTTCTGTATATAGTGTATGTCCCTGATGGCAGATAAGCCATGTCGGTGATGTGTTGGGCAGTTTTGACTACCCGTTGTAGAGCTTTCCTGACTGCTGCAGTGCAGTTTCCATACCCTGCTATCATTCAGCATGTTAAGAAGCTCTCTACTGTGCAACTGTAGAAGGTCTGTGGTGACCACAAAACTATCAGATTGTTATAAAAACCAGACTAATGTCCTTCAGGGAAAGAACTTTAGTGTCCTTATCCAGTCTAGCCCATAATGTCAACTACTGAATTAAGAGTGTAGTGAGAAACAATGGCACATGATTAGAATCTAAACTGTACTGCCTGTAAATGTGCAGAGGCAGCAACCATTGTGGCCTTCGAAATGGAATAGTATAAATGCATAGTGGAAAAAGTAATTGCAAAATTATGGAGCAAAGGCATTAGAGAATTATTCAGGTAGAGAACTGACATGGGGATAATGTCCCAAATCTTTCTGTGGTATAACAATTAAATGATTCTATAATCATACACACAGAAATAAATAAATCAGGAATTTAGCTAATTATTCTAATATATTCTCTAATAATTTCAGAATTACCACTTTCGTGGATCTATAAAAATGACTTGTCCAATCTCAAAGTTGTACTATGGAATTGTTTTTGGCACAACTAAGCCTGCCTTTAGTACGTTTACAGTTCAGCCTGAGAAACAAATGAATGTCCCTAATTGCTAACCAGTGCCCTCTACTGGAAATTGTGGCTATTGGTTCAGGTTATGGGATAGGATTGTGTTAGCTGTGTTGCTGTCTGTTGCAGATAGCCTATTGACATCTGCTATCTAAAACTAGATGAAGAGTAGCCACCTGGTTAGAGTCTCAAGGCCTTACATTCTGATGAAATTCTATCCATGTGTAAATTATAGTTGCAAGAAAACTTTGTACTATATAGATCATGATCAAAAGAAATAGCTCTTAGACAGGAGAGTGAATACTTTTGTAATCTTATTTCTGTTTGGATAGTAGGTTGTTCAGTGGTGGAGTCATAAAGCATGGAAACAGGCCCTTTGGCCCAACCTGTTCCTGCTGCCAACTGTGTTTCCCAGCAAGCTAATCAAATCTACTTCCATATGGCTCAGATCTCTGTGCTTCTCCTATCTATTAACTTATCTAGATGGCTTTTAAGTGTTACAAATGTGCCCACCTCAAACTGTATCTGGCAGCTCATTCCAAATATGCACTACCCTTTGCATGAAAAAGCTGTCACTGATGGCCCCTTTCTTTGATCTTAAACCTATTCCCTCTTGATTTTAGTTCCCTACCTGGGAAAACGCAATGTACTTTCACCCTGTCTATGCCTCTCATGATCTTGTATACCTCTATCAGGTCACCCCACAACCTCTTGCATTCCAGTAAATAAAGTCTTAGTATCCTTATGTAACACTTGCTTTGCCTAGTGGCATGATCTCGGGGTGATAACCCCCTGCCCGGCCAAACCTTAGAACTCCTGTTTGGGTGAATGCCGTGCGATGTGTCCCCTGTTTCAAATCAGTACCCCGTAATGACAAGCCGTACACAGGATGCAGTTAAATAATTAAGATTTTATCATTCTTACTTGAACTATGGGGTTAGTAGAGAACCAAAATATAAAATAAAAAAAAGGCGCCACTATAACTTTATTCAGTCTGTGCACAAGTAGCTCGTTGGAGCTCACACAATATCCACTTTCCACCATTCAATCTCCTCCGAACTCCGCTGGGTCCCGAGCCCCCGCGTTCTGCCCAAATCCCGCGCAAACAGCTTACAGACACTCAAGAAAGAATAACGTCTATCCCAATTGGTTAGCAAATGAATACAAATCCCGTTATCAGTAATCCAAAGAGCTTTTACAGGTATTTTAAGAGTAAAAGGATTGTAAGGGATAAAATTGGTCCTCTTGAAGATCAGAGTGGTTGGCTATGTGCGGAACCAAAAGAAATGGGGGAGATCTTAAATAGTTTTTTTGCGTCTGTATTTACTAAGGAAACTGGCAGGGGCCCTGGCAGATATATTTAAAATGTCGGTGTCTACGGGTGAGGTGCTGGAGGATTGGAGAGTGGCTCCTGTTGTTCCGTTGTTTGAAAAAGGATCGAAAAATAATCCGGGAAATTATAGGCCAGTATGTTTGACGTTGGTAGTGGGTCGGTTATTGGAGGGAGTACTAAGAGACAGAATCTACAAGCATATGGATAGACAGGGACTTATTAGGGAGAGTCAACATGGCTTTGTGCGTGGTAGGTCATGTTTGACCAATCTATTGGAGTTTTTCGAGGAGGTTACCAGGAAAGTGGATGAAGGGAAGGCAGTGAATGTTGTCTACATGGACTTCAGTAGGCCTTTGACAAGGTCCCGCACGGGAGGTTAGTTAGGAAAATTCAGTCGCTAGGTATACATGGAGAGGTGGTAAATTGGATTAGACATTGGCTCAATGGTAGAAACCAAAGAGTGGTGGTAGCGAATTGCTTCTCGGAGTGGAGGCCTGTGACTAGTGGTGTGCCACAGGGATCAGTGCTGGGTCCATTGTTATTTGTCATCTATATCAATGATCTGGATGATAACATGTTAAATTGGATCAGCAAATTTGCTGATGATACAAAGATTGGAGGTGTAGTGGACAGTGAGGAAGCTTTTCAGAGCCTGCAGAGGGACTTGGACCAACTGGAAAAATGGGCTGAAAAATGGCAGATGGAGTTTAATACAGACAAGTGTGAGGTCTTGCACTTTGGAAGGACAAACCAAGGTAGAACATACAGGGTAAATGGTAAGGCACTGAGGAGTGCAGTAGAACAGAGGGATCTGGGAATACAGATACAAAATTCCCTAAAAGTGGTGTCACAGGTAGATAGGGTCGTAAAGAGAGCTTTTGGTACATTGGCCTTTATTAATCGAAGTATTGAGTATAAGAGCTGGAATGTTATGATGAGGTTGTATAAGGCATTGGTGAGGCCAAATCTGGAGTATTGTGTTCAGTTTTGGTCACCAAATTACAGGAAGGATATAAATAAGGTTGAAAGAGTGCAGAGAATGTTTACAAGGATGTTGCCGGGACTTGAAAAACTCAGTTACAGGGAAAGGTTGAATAGGTTAGGACTTTATTCCCTGGAGCGTAGAAGAATGAGGGGAGATTTGATAGAGGTATATAAAATTATGATGGGTATAGATAGAGTGAATGCAAGCAGGCTTTTTCCACTGAGGCAAGGGGAGAAAAAAACCAGAGGACATGGGTTAAGGGTGAAGGGGGAAAAGTTTAAAGGGAACATTAGGAGGGGCTTCCTCACACAGAGAGTGGTGGGAGTGTGGAATGAGCTGCCAGACGAGATGGTAAATGCGGGTTCTTTTTTAACATTTAAGAATAAATTGGACAGATACATGGATGGGAGATGTGTGGAGGGATATGGTCCATGTGCAGGTCAGTGGGACTAGGCAGAAAATGGTTCGGCACAGCCAAGAAGAGCCAAAAGGCCTGTTTCTGTGCTGTAGTTTCTATGGTTTCACTCCTTCCCCTCACTCCTGACAGCATAGTCAGCCTCACCAATAGACATTGGCAGTCCCACCACTGTGACGTCAGCGCTAGTCTGACCTAGAACAAAGACCGCCATTTTATCAGACCTTCATGCCACAGTTCCAACATTGTCCTCAGCTTTACCCAGTCTCCGAAATTGAATGAACAATTCCTCTGGGGTACGAATATCCACCCCACTGAACCCGTTACTAACCGCAATCAAACAGAGATACACATTACTAAGCGTAATCTCACGGAGACACACATTACTAACCACAATCCCACAGAGACACAGCAGCACTGATTTAAACAGGGCAATCACATAGCCTTCCACAGAATCAAATCCACGGACAAAGCCCCCAAATGTAACACTCGCATTGCCTAGTGGCATGATCTCGGGGTGATGACCCACTGCCTGGCCAAACCTTAGAACTCTTGTTTGGGTGAATGCCGTGCGATGTGTCCCCTGTTTCAAATCAATACTCCGTAATGACAAGCTGTACACAGAATGCGGTTAAATAATTAAGGTTTTATAATTCTTACTTGAACTATGGGGTTAGTAGAGAACCAAAATATAAAATTTAAAAAAGGCGCCACTATATCGTTATTCAGTCTATGCACAAATAGTTCGTTGGAGCTCACGCAATATCCACTTTCCACCATTCGATCTCCGCACTCCGCTGGGTCCCAAGCCCCCGCTCAGGGTTCACTCCGCTCACCGGGTCACAGCATCTCTTCGGATGCGTCTTCTCTCTTCTTCCCCATGGCGAGTTCTGCCCAAATCCCGCGCAAACAGCTTATGGACACTCAAGAAAGAATAACGTCTATCCCAATTGGTTAGCAAATGAATACAAATCCCATTATCAGTAATTATAACCCAAACATGCTGCTACAGAGAACCCTTTACCTCAGGAGTTAACATTACAAAGAAGCCATTTTATTATAACACTATAGAGAAGCCATTTTATTAGCCTTAGCAAGTAACATGAAAGAAGAAACCCCTTACACTTTTAACTTAGACCCCAAGTCAGACAACGTCCTGATAAATCTTTTCTGTGCTCCTTCCAGTTTAATAAAATCTTTCTTGTATTAGAGTGACCAAAACTGTACACAATACTTTAAGCTAGAGGAACTCAGCAGATTAGGCAGCATTGATGGAGAGGAATAAAGAGCTGATGACGGACCGAGACTCTTTATCAGAAGTATTCCCGATGAAATGCCCCGTCCTGGTGTCAGCTTTATGTTTATGCCCTGTACATTCAAATCCAGATAGACTGTATAAATTAAAAACCACAAAGGTTCCAGCACTGACCCCTGTGACACAACACTAGATTAAGGCCTGCAGTCTGAGAAGCAGCCCTAAACCATCATCCTCTGCTTCTTACCAATGTGCCAATTATGACTTCGGTCTGCTATCGCCTCCTGCACCCCATGCATTCTAACCTTCGAGACTGGGCTGCCACGAGGGACCTTGTCAAAGGTCTTTCTAAAGTTCATATAGCCCTACCCCCATCATCCCTCTTGGTTGCCTCCTTGAAGAACTCCAGGAGATTTGTCGGACATGACTTCCCATGCACAAAGTCATGCAGACTGTCCCAAATCAGACTGTGTCTCTCCAAATGTTCATAGATCCTTTCCCTCGGCATTCCCTCCAGCAATTTACCTGTCACTGAAGTGCTCACTGGCCTGTAGTTTCCTGTCTTGTTTTTGCAATCCTTTCTAAACATAGCTGCTCTATATTCCTCCAGAGCCTTACTTATGGCCAGAGACGAAGCACAAATCTCTGTAAGGCCCTCTGCAATTATTTCTCTGTCTTCCCACAAGGGAATGAAACAGATCGGGCCCTGAGGATTTATCCATTTTCATTACTTCAAAGCCTCCAATACTTCCTCTCTACTGATTTGTATGTGGTCCAATCTAACACCACTCATTTCCACAACTTCAATTGGTTTCTCTACAGTAAATCTAAAGAGAAATATTAATTAAACATCTCTCCCATTTCCTTTGGTTCCACACTCAGATAGCCATGTTCATCTTTAAAGGGATCTGTCTATTCTCTCCATATCTACCCTTTTAATATACTTTATACTTTATTGCTGCCAAATAGTTGATACTAGAACATACAATCATCACAGTGATATTTGATTCTGTGCTTCCCTTTCCCTGGATTACAAATATTAAATATTAAAAATATTAAAAATAGTAATAATTAGTAAATATTAAGAGTTTAAATTATAAATCATAAATAGAAAATAGAAAAATGGAAGTAAGGTAGTGCAAAAAAACTGAGAGGCAGGTCCAGATATTTAGAGGGTACGGCTCAGATCTGGGTCAGGATCCATTCAGCAGTCTTATCACAGTTGGAAAGAAGCTGTTTCCAAATCTGGCCGTACGAGTCTTCAAGCTCCTGAGCCTTCTCCTGGAGGGAAGAGGGGTGAAAAGTGTGTTGGCTGGGTGGGTCGTGTCCTTGATTATCCTGGCAGCACTGCTGTGACAGCATGCGGTGTAAAGTGAGTCCAAGGACGGAAGATTGGTTTGTGTGATGTGCTGCGCCGTGTTCACGATCTTCTGCAGCTTCTTTCGGTCTTGGACAGGACATCTTCCATACCGGGTTGTGACGCACCCTAGAAGAATGCTTTCTACGGTGCATCTATAAAAATTAGTGCGAGTTTTAGGGGACAGGCCAAATTTCTTTAGTTTTCTCAGGAAGTAAAGGCGCTGGTGGGCCTTCTTGGCAGTGAACTCTGCTTGGTTGGACCAAGTCAGGTCATTTGTGATATTGACCCCGAGGAACTTAAAGCTTTTGACCTGTTTCACTTGCGCACCACCGATGTAAATTGGGTCGTGCGGTCCGCTACTCCTTCTGAAGTCAGCAACCAATTCCTTTGTCTTGCTGACGTTAAGGGATAGGTTATTGTCTTCGCACCATGCCTCCAGGTTCTTAATTTCCTCTCTGTACTCAAACTCATCATTACCCGAGATACAGCCTACATTTGCTGTGTCATCAGCAAACTTATATACTGAGTTTGATGGAAACTTGGCTACACAATCATGGGTGTACATTGAGTATAGCAGGGGGCTGAGTACACAGCCTTGTGGGGCACCGGTGCTCAGAGTGGTTGTAGAGGAGAGCTTGTCCCCTATTTTTACAGCCTGGGTCCTGTCTGTGAGGAAGTTGAAGATCCAGCTGCAGCTCTGAGTGCTAAGGCCCAGGTTCCAGAGCTTAGGAATCAGTTTATTTGGAATGATGATGTTAAAGGCAGAGCTGTAGTCAATGAAAAGGAGCCTTACGTATGCGTCTTTATTCTCCAGGTGTTCTAAGGAGGAATGTAGGGCCAGAGAGATGGCATCTGCCGTTGACCTGTTGCTCCAGTATGCGAATCGCAAAGCATCGAGGTTGACCGGTAGGCTGTGGTTGATGTGTGCCATAACCAATCTCTCAAAGCACTTCATAGCAATTGATGTCAGAGCCACAGATCGATAGTCATTCAGGCATACCACCTTGCCCTTCTTCAGCACTGGGATTATCGTTGCCTTCTTAAAACACGAGGGGATCTTAGACTGAAGTAAGGAGCAGTTGAAGATGTCAGCAAACACTCCAGCTAGCTCGCTTGCACAGGCCCGGAGAACCCGTCCTGGGATGCCATCTGGGCCCATCGCCTTCCTTGGATTTATCTTCAGGAAGGCCCTTCTAACGTCCTCCTCGGTGACGATGAATCTCGATGCCACCAGGTCCGGTACGTCCGGAGGGAGCGGGATGCTCCTCTTCTGTTTGAATCTTGTGTAAAATATGTTAAGTTCATCAGGAAGAGAAGCGCCACAGTTATTGATATTCCCAGCCTTTTCTTTACGCCCAGTGATCTTATTTGGACCCTGCCATAGTCTACTGGCATCCCTCTGGTTAGCCTGGGCTTCCAACTTGGCTCGATGTTCCCTCTTGGCACCCTTAATGGCTTTCCGGAGTTCACGCCTGGATTCCGTGTAGCAACTGGTATCCCCGGGCCTAAAAGCTGTAGCTCTAGCCTTTAAAAGGGACTTGACCTCATAATTCATCCAAGGTTTTCGGTTAGGGAATACCTGGATCGTCTTGCAAGACACACAGTCCTCCATGTATTTCGAAATAAAGTCCGTGACAGCTGAGGCATACTCATCGAGGTTACCTGCCAAGTCCTCGAATACTAACCAGTCCACCGATTCAAAGCAGTCACGGAGGACCTCATCCGTTTCCTCCGTCCAGCGCAACACTACTTTTGACACCGTGACCTCCTGCTTCAGTTTCTCTTTGTAAGCCGGGAGGAGGAGTATGGCCTGATGGTCCGATTTTCTGAAGTGAGGTCGTGGGACGGAACGGTAGGCAGCCTTGACTGCTGTGTAGCAGTGGTCAAGTATATTCTGGCCTCTAGTGGGGCAGGAGACATGTTGGTATAACTTTGGCAGCGCCTTTCTGAGGTTGGCCTGGTTAAAGTCCCTGGCTGTAATGAGCAAAGCCTCCGGATACCTGGTCTCAAGTTCACTGATGTTGGCATACAGTATGTTCAGAGCACACTCCATGTCCGCCTGGGGGTAATGTAGACCGCTGTCGGTATGACCGAGGTGAATTCCCGTGGCAGATAGTAGGGACGACACTTCACCGACAGGTGTTCCAGGTCCCGGCTGCAGGAGCTTGTCAGTGCCACTGTGTCCGAGCACCACCCAGTGTTGATCAGTAGGCAGACACCACCTCCCCTTGTCTTGCCTGAAGACGCCATGCTGTCCATCTGATGGATTGAAAATCCCTCTGGTCGGATGGCACAGTCGGGGGTGGCAGGGGAGAGCCAGGTCTCGGTGAAACAGAATACACAGCAGTTCTGCATCTCCCTGCAGTAGGTGAGTCTCCCTTTAAGATCATCCACCTTGTTCTCTATGGCTTGCACATTAGCTAGTAGGATGGTGGGCATAGGGACTCTGAAGCCCCTCAGCTTCAATCTGACCAGCAGCCCAGCTCTTTTCCCATACTTCCTCAGTAAATAGTTCATCTTACCAGGTTTCCATCGATGCAGTGTTTTGTTGTCAGCTGTTTGATGTTGGTGGATGCATCCTGTGGGGATCGATCGGTGGGTCGCGTCGAGTAACGGGGGAGGCTCCGCTGCCACTTCCAGCTGCCGGGGGCCCGGGCTGTCAGTTGGGTCGGACCCCGCAGCCGACACTTAATCCCGGAGGGCCAGGCTCCTGGCTGAAACAAGTCCGTAAGCCGAGTCACGGTTGCGGAGGCCTCCGCTCCAGCCGAGCCTCAGGCTCGATTTCCGAGGTCAGCAGCGGAGGCCTCACTTCCGGCAGCTGTGGATGGCCACCAATGGGGCTTTACAGTGGTCGCTCCAGGGAAGCGTCTGGGGCACCTTGAGGTCTCCACCGTCACTTCTGTGTGGTCGTCTGCTCGGGAGAGGTGCTGGTCGGAATGGGCCATGTCTCCAAGCTCTCCGGCACGGTAGCAGACCGCGGGTCTCTGGGAATGTGGTGGGCCTTGCTGGTCGGGTCCAGGTGCGGTCTGGAGTTTAAGAAGCAATTCTGGCGCGGTGGTCTCCAGCTGGGTCAATAGCTTCGCCAGGGTGTTGTTGATCTTGATCTTGCTAGGTTGGAGGTTTAGAAGGGTTTCTTGGGTATAGGATAGTGGAGAGGGCAGTTTGCTCGGGAGAGGACGCGCAGAGTCGCCAGTTACCGGCGCCATCTTTCTTTCTACTTATAGAATCGCTCAGAGTTTTGCTTCATCTTGCCTGTCAGATCATTCTCATATTTTCTTGCTCCCCTAACTTATCTCTCAAGTGCACTCCTATGTCGTCGAGAGGTTCACTTGTTCCCAATTGCTTATGCTTCCTTTTTTCTTAACCAGAGCCTCAATATCTGGTAGGGTTCGCAGACCTGCCAGCCTTGTCCTTCATCCCAACAAGAAACACAGGCCTTGAATTCGTGACATCACACCTTAAAGGCTTTCCACTTTGTAGATGCCCATTTCGCTGCAAACACTCTTGCTCAATAAACCACTGCAAGATCCTACTAAATGCTGCAAAATTTGCTCTACTCCAGTTCAGGACCTTAACCTATGAATCCACCCCATCCTTATTAATAGGTATTTTAAAGTTAATAGCATTATGGTCACTGGACCCAAAATACTTGCTGACAGAGACTAATGTCACTTGCCTACTTCATTTCTCAGGAGGAGGTCCAGTGTTGGTCCCTCTATACATTGATCAAGGAAGCTTTCTTGGACATTTCGCAAATTTCACTCTGTCAAAGCCTTTCACATTATGGTTGGACCGTCAATACAGGTTTCCCCCGCCATCCGAAGGTAGAGTGTTCCTATGAAACGGTTCGTAAGCCGAAATGTCGTAAAGCGAAGAAGCAATTACCATTTATTAATTTGGGAAAATTTTGTGAGCGTTCGCAGACCCAAAAATAACCTACCAAATCATGCCAAATAACACATAAAACCTAAAATAGCAGTAACATATAGTAAAAGCAGGAATGATATGATAAATACACAGCCTATATAAAGTAGAAATACTTTTCCACAATCATTACTGAACTGTTCTCCGTAGCAAAAATCTCACGTAAGTGCCGTCGGCAGAAAACCTCACGCAAGCGCTGTTGGCAAGAACACTCTCCCCAGTAACCTTTAAGCTATGAAACTGCCAAATCATACCAAATAACACGTAAAAATACACAGCCGATATAAAGTAGAAATAATGTATGTACAGTGTCGTATCACTTATGGGAATCGGGAAGATAGCTTGCCGAGCACACTGATGACGGTGTGTTAGACTGAGTCGTCGCAGGTTGGGTGGTGCAGTGGCCCCCACCCTCCAGGCTGCCGAGTGATACATTGCTGTGAAGCATGCAGGGGTCCAGCGGTAGCTGGGAGGCACACAGCACATCTTTAAGAAAAAAGCCGAAATAAACAAGCTAATTAATTAGGTGCCACCCGACACATAATTGTCGGCCCAGATCAGTGCCGATTTCCGATTGTGTCGTCTCTGATCTGGGCCGACAATTACGTGTCGGCGGCACCTAATTAATTAGCTTGTTTATTTCGGCTTTTTTCTTAAAGATGTGCTGTGTGTCTCCCGGCTACCGTTGCATTCTCCGCGAATGGGTATCTGTCCGTGGCCTGGGTGTTGGGGTGGTGGGACACTGGGGTGTCATCTCGTCGTCTGTTTCCATTAGAGCAGGAGGCTCATCTTCTCCTATGACTGCCCGCCTCGATGTCGAAGGTCGAGGTTCATCGTCTGCTGTGGCTGATGTGGAAGGCTTGCTTGACTGCTGAGCCTCGCGCATTTTTCTATCACAATGTTCTTTAATAAGGACTCAAACCATCCTGCAAATATCTCCTAAACCGACGCACCCTTTCAAAATTAAAGTCGTACTTTATCATTACTCATTCGGTTTCGATTGTTATCCTTTTTTCTTCCAATTGCATCAGCTCTTCATCTGTCAGTTCTTGGTGAGGGGATGCCAAAACCTCTTCAACATCATGTTCATCAGCTTCCACAAGCCAAACTCACTTTGTCCTTACTTCGTTCACCATGATCAAAACGCTTAATTATGTCTAGTTTTACCGTAAGTGTAACATCCTTACGAGCTCTTTCAGGGTTTTCCGATACCATAGAACTCATCTTGCAAACAGCTGCTCACAGGCACGTGTTAAAGCAATGCCGTTCCAAATCCGGGGGAGAGCGGTTGCTCGGGGCGCGCTCTGCCTTTTATCGCCCACTGATTTTTTCGCGCGCTGAATTTTTTTTTGTAACAGTGAAAACACCTTCTGAAGTGAAAACAGGGTACTAATGTAGGTCTTTCGTAACAGTGAGGTTTCGTAAAGCGCATGTTCGAAAAGCGGGGGACACCTGTATTAGAGAAATTAAAATCTCTTTAACTACTGCTACCTTACTCTGTTTACAACTAGCTGCATCACTGTACATATTGTCTCCAATTCCCGCTGACTACCTGGGTGCTGTTATGTGTTCCCACAAGAGTGACCAGCCCCTTTCTCATTTCTACCCATATGGCTTTCCTGGATATCCTCTAAGAATAACCTCTCCACGGACCATTTTTCTGTCATCTTTAATAAAGAAGGCAACACAGTAGTGTAGCAGTTAGCATGATACTATTACAGCTCAGTGTGTCAGAGTTTGGAGTTCAGTTCTGGTGTCATCTGTAAGGAATATGTACATCCTCCCTGTGGAACTTGGGTTTATTCTGGGTGCTCCAGTTTCCTTCCACAGTATAAAGACATACTGGGTAGGTTAATTAGTCATTATAAATTGTCTTGTGATTAGGTTAAGGTTACATCAGGGTTGTTGGGGACTGCTGGGCAGTGTGGCTCAAGGGGCTGGAGGGCCCACTCTGCACTGTATCGCAAAATAAATAAACACTTCTCCTCTCTTATCTGCATCTCTGTAATGCTTGTAGTATCTGTATCCTGGAATATTGAGCTGTCAGTCCTGCCTTTTCTTTAGATATGTTTCTATTATGGCTATGATATTCTCAGTCTCCAGAATCAATTCATGCCATGAGTTCATCCAGTTTACCTGTCAAGCCTCTTGCATTATTATAAATGCAGTTTAAACAAATGGCCTTTCCTTTCCTATTACTGTGCTCCTATCTATCCTGATTAATAACAGCTGCATTATCCTCCCATGATTTCTCATCAGCCACTCTATTGCTCAGGGCCCCACGCCCCTGCCTCCTGAGCAGCACGAGTTAACAGGTACAGCAAAATAAACAAGTTTAATGGCTAGTGGGGTTCTTTCTATTAAATTATGGCATTTTATTTATTGTCTAAATTAATTAAAATATTCATGTTGTCTTTGATTTAATTTCATTTGGAAATATATAATTCCTGACAACCACTAATATCAGGTTGGAATTTTTAAAAATATTTTTAAAAAATATTTTCAGACCAGTGTGTGCAGATAATTAAGTTTCACTACGGGTTGCTAGAAAAGCTTTGACACTGGAGCTCTCTCTGTTATAACTCCCTCCCCAGACCCAGTGGAAGATTGCTGTAGTCAGTTCCAGAATATTGTTACTAGGTTGAAACTAAAGTACAAATCCCTTTCTATGGATCACAAAACCACAATAGACATTTCAATTGCCAACCAAATTAGATTTTATTTTAAGTAGTCATAAAGTCTGATGCAATGTGCGTATGCAGTGGCAAAGATCTTGCCCAGTAATTGAGAGCAACTGCAAATGCTGGAAATCAGTAATAAAGACAAGAAATATTGGAGGTAAGTAATTCAGTGAGCTTCTGTGGAAAGAGAAATAAAGTTATCATTTTGTTTTGATGTCTTTTCATCAGAATTGAATTTTCTGTTTTAATTATTTTTAAAAAAATTTTTCATCTGTTTTATTTGGACACTGAATTTAGCTATTTATGTGAGAAAATGCCCTTGTTAATCAGGTCTTTATAATGATCTATAATAATTAATTTTACTAAAGTGTCAGATAAGGGGTTTAAACTACTTTTGCTAATAAAGTAATATTCATTTTCTGCAATGGATATCCTGCTACAACCATACTGAGCGCAGCCAAAACTTGAACCTGCTCTGCAGTAGGTAAATTTTGTTGTTTTGTAATAGCTTGTATATAGATTTCAAATGCTGTAATCACTTACCTTGATAACTTCTGCAAAAGTAAAGTAACTCAAACCCAAAAATAATCAACAGTTGCAGATTCGCCAACAGCAAATAAAAAATGTCAGTTTCAGAGAGCTGTGGACTTTGACCCCAAGATCCCTCTGTACATCAGTGCTGTTAAGGATCCTACCAGTAACCGCATACTACTTGTTTTTGACATCCCAAAGTGCAACACTACATATCTGCCTGGATTAAGTTCTATCTCAAACAAGAGAAAGTCTCTCTCACTGAATTCCTCTCCCACTGCTCTCCCTCTCTGATCACTGCTGCGCTCCAACTCTTCGACCTACTACCTTGCATTTATTCCTCCCCTCCCCCCACCTTCTTACTCTGACTTCTCTTTTTATAGTCCTGATGAAGAATTTTGGCCCAAAACGTTGACTTCACTCTTTTCCATAGGTGCTGCCTGGCCTGCCGAGTTCCTCCAGCATTTTGTGTGTATTACTTTGATTTCCAGCATCTGCAGGTTTTTTCGACATTTTGGCTGAGACCCTTCGTCAGGACTAACTGAAGGAAGAGCTAGTAAGAGATTTGAAAGTGGGAGGGGGAGAGGGAGATCCAAAATGATAGGAGAAGACAGGAGGGGGAGGGATGGAGCCAAGAGCTGGACAAGTGATTGGCAAAGGGGATATGAGAGGATCATGGGACAGGAGGCCCAGGGAGAAGGAAAAGGGGGAGGGGGGGAAAACCCAGAGGATGGGCAAGGGGTATAGTCAGAGGGACAGAGGGAGAAAAAGGAGAGAGAGAGAAAGAATGTGTGTATATAAATAAATAACGGATGCGGTACGAGGGGGAGGTGGGGCATTAGCAGAAGTTAGAGAAGTCAATGTTCATGCCATCAGGTTGGAGGCTACCCAGACAGAGTATAAGGTGTTGTTCCTTCAACCTGAGTGTGGCTTCATCTTGACAGTAGAGGACGCCATGGATAGACATATCAGAATGGGAATGGGATGTGGAATTAAAATGTGTGGCCACTGGGAGGTCCTGCTTTCTCTGATGGACAGAGCGTAGGTGTTCAGCCAACATTGCATTTACTTTTCTTACCACCAACTCAGTCTGCAAGTTAACCTGCTCTTGGGCCTGAACACTCTAATCTGACCTAAAGTTCACCCCAGTACTTACTAGGAGAACCAGATCCCCTAGCATCTCAGAGATTCATAACATTTCATCATTTCAAAATTATCCTTTCTTAAATAAATTCTTTCTGCCAAAATGGAATACCCTGTAGTAGCTAAGGTTTTAAAAACTGGACACATTCTACACCAGACATCTAGTAATTCAAACAATGAAACAACTTGAAGGGCTATGTGGCCAGTTAACAATTATAAAACTCTATAAGAGTGATCAGGGATAAACCCACGTGCTCACACACTTATCTTTTTGATACATGTCATATGGTAAATATACAGTGGGCAGTACAGAAGCATAGTGGTTAGTGCAATGCTTTCCGGTCCAGACAATCTGGGTTCAATTCCCGCCACGATCTGTAAAGAGTTTGTATGTTCTTCCGGTGATTCCGTGGGTTTCTTCCTTTTGGTAGGTTAATTGGTCACTGTAAATTGTCCTGTGATTAGGCTTGGATTAAATCAGGGGATTGATGGGCCACACAACCTGAAGGGCTGGGAGGGCCTCTTCCGTGCTGTAGTAAAATAAATAAATAAATTTATTAGGTACAGTGAAAATGCCTTGCTACTGAGAGGGGTCAGAGGAGAATGGTCAGACTGGTTCAAGCAGACAGGAAGGCAACAGTGGTGTGTAGAAGAGTACTTCTGAATGTACAACATGTTGTACCTTGAGGTGGGCTGCAACAGCAGAAGACCACACTGGAGTCCATTCCTGTACCTAATAAAGTGGCCACTGAGTGCACATACCAGCTACATATTTGATATGTCAGTTACAGTATCCTAAATAACTAACATCATTTAAAAGTAAGGTCTTCTTCCTCTTTTAATTGTAAAAACTCAGTAAAAATGGTGACCTTGCAAATTACATTATATATTTTGAGATGTTTAAGTTTTATGAGTGACAAAAAAGTATTTATTTATAAAATACCCCTATGGAGAAAATGCCTCCAAAAATCCACCGCTGTTGAGAGCCCCCTGCACCTTAGAAGGGAAGTATTCAAAACTGATAAAAGGTGGTACTCAACTTTTCCAAAATGGTCATTATTGGCAAAGTCACCATTATTTATCCTTAACTGCCTCTGGGAAGGTGAATGAGCCAATTCCTTGAATTCTTTCTGACTGCCTTTGGGCAAGCATTTCTGGAATTTAGACCCAGTGATGACGAAAGAACAATGATTACTTCTTATTTATGAAGGTATGTTATCTGGAGAGGAAGCTGTAGATGGTATTTTCACGTGCTTGCTGCTCTTTATCCTTCCTGGTGCTGGACGTTGTGGATTTGAGTGTCACTGTCAGAATGGCCTAAGTAACAGATGTACTATTTGTGATGGCAATAGTGGGAGTGGCCGTTTAGGATTATAAATGAATTGCTGATCCAGTAGGCTACGCTGTCTTCGATATACCCCTTATGAAGTCTACTAGAGCTACATTTGATCAGGTGAACAGTGAACATTCCATTATATCCCCAACTTGCACCTTATATACCTGAACTATTAGAAACCGTGAACAACAGGAATTCTGCAGATGCTGGAAATTCAAGCAACACACATCAAAGTTGTTGGTGAATGCAGCAGGCCAGGCAGCATCTCTAGGAAGAGGTACAGTCGACGTTTCAGGCCGAGACCCTTCGTCAGGACTAACTGAAGGAAGAGTTAGTAAGAGATTTGAAAGTGGGAGGGGAGGGGGAGGGGCTCCATCCCTCCCCCTCCTGTCTTCTCCTATCATTTTGAAAAAGCCTCTGGGCCCAACATATTATTCTCCGTAATTTCCGCCACCTCCAACGGGATCCCACCACTAAGCACATCTTTCCCTCCCCCCCCCCCGCTTTCCGCTGGGATCGCTCCCTACGCGACTCCCTTGTCTATTCGTCCCCCCCATCCCTCCCCACCGATCTCCCTCCGGGCACTTATCCTTGTAAGCAGAACAAGTGCTACCCATGTCCTTACACTTCCTCCCTTACCACCATTCAGGGCCCCACACAGTCCTTCCAGGTGAGGCGACACTTCACCTGTGAGTCGGCTGGGGTGACATACTGCGTCCGGTGCTCCCGATGTAGCCTTTCTATATGTTGGTGAGACCCGACGCAGACTGTGAGATCGTTTTGCTGAACACCAACGCTCTGTCCGCCAGAGAAAGCAGGATCTCCCAGTGGCCACATATTTTAATTCCACATCCCATTCCCATTCTGACATGTTTATCCACGGCCTCCTCTACTGTAAAGATGAAGCCACACTCAGGTTGGAGGAACAACACCTTATATTCTGTCTGGGTAGCCTCCAACCTGATGGCAGAACATTGACTTCTCTAACTTCCGCTAATGCCCCACCTCCCCCTTGTACCCCATCCATTATTTATCTATATACACACATTCTTTCTCTCTCTCTCTCTTCCCCCTTTTTCTCCCTCTGTCTATACCCCTTGCCCATCCTCTGGGTTCCCCCACTCCCCCTTTTCCTTCTCCCTGGGCCTCCTGTCCCATGATCCTCTCGTATCCCCTTTTGCCAATCACCTGTCCAGCTCTTGGCTCCATCCCTCCCCCTCCTGTCTTCTCCTATGATTTTGGACCTCCCCCTCCCCCTCCCCCTCCCACTTTCAAATCTCTTACTAGCTCTTCCTTCAGTTAGTCCTGATGAAGGGTCTCGGCCTGAAACGTCAACTGTACCTCTTCCTAGAGTTGCTGCCTGGCCTGCTGCGTTCACCAGCAACTTTGATGTGTGTTGCTTGAATTTTCAGCATCTGCAGAATTCCTTGAGTTTACATCTGCAGGTTTTTTCTTGTTTGTGATCGACTGCTCCTTTGCGAAGTCTTTTCTAGGGATGCCCACCTTGAAGAAGTTTTAATCTTCCCTGTGATGGGAGTTCAGTGAAACCCTTTCTCACTGCTCCCCCTCAGTGATCACTGTTGTCCTCCAACTCTTCAACCTACGACCTTGTTCTTCTTCCTGCACTCCTCCTACCTTCTTACTCTGATTTCTTATCTGTTTTTTCCCAGTCCTGATGAAGGGTTTTGGTTCAAAATGTTGACTGTTTACTCTTTTCTGTTAATGCTGCTAGCCTGCTGAGTTCCTCCAGCATTTTGTGTGTACTACTTTAAGTTCCATCTCCTACTTCTTCACTCATACTTGTAACTGATCTATATCTTGCTGAATTCTTTGACAACCTTCATCGTTTGAAATTCCACCAATTTTAGTGTTGTCTGCAAACTTACCAACCCCATTTAGGACTTTGTTCAAATCATTTTATATATCATAAACAACAGAAGTCTCAGCTCTGATCCCTGTGGAGCACCACTGGTTACAGGCCTCCAACCAGAAAAGCACCTTCGCAAGTACCTTCTGTCTTCTGCAGGCAGGCCAATTCTGAACCCAAACTATCAAGTCGCCATGGATCCCATGAATCTTGCTCTCCTGATCAGTCTACCATGAGGAACATTGTCAAATGCCATACCAATGTCCTTGTAGACAATATCCACTGCCTCATCACCTTCTTCAGTTCCTCAAAACAAAAACTTCATTAAAAGTTTGGAAGACATGACTTATCTTGCACTGTCTGTAATTAGCTCAAGATTTTCTTACAGCTCATAAATCCTGTCCTTCAGAATCCTCTCCAATAGCTTCCTTACTACTGACATGAGGCTTACTTGTCTATAATTCAATGGATTTATCCCTGTTTTCCTTTTTAAGCAAATACGGGCTATTCTCCAGTCCTTGGGGACCTTGCCTATTGCTAGAGAAGATACAAAGGTCCCGACATTCTTCTCTCTTAAGAACCTGGGATAGATGCTATCAGGCCCTGAGGGCTTATTCACCATAATACTCCACAAAATACCCAACACCGCCTCATTCTTGATCTCAAAATATCCTAGTATATTCCACACTTATGTCATGGTCCTCAATTCCCATCTGTTTAGTGAGTGCAGAGTACTGGTTATGAACATTGCCCATGTCCTTTAACTTCAAGTGTGAATTATCTCCGCTATCCTTGAGTACTCCTACCCTTTCCCCACTTATCCTCTTGTTTTTAATGTGTGTATAAAATACTATGGTTTTTCTTTAACACTACTTGCCAAGGACATTTCAGAATCAGACTTAATATCACCAGCATGTGTCATGAAGTTTGTTGTCTTTGCAACAGCAGTACAATGCAATTGCATAATAATAGAAAAAAGAAACTGAATTACAGTAAAAAAATATACACATATACACAATATGTGCATGTGTGTGTATATCTATATACAGGTACACATACACGCTACTTAATTTCTATTTTTGCACTGCTTATTTAATTTAATTTTATATATAGTTAAATAAGAAGTGCAAAAATAGTAATTTAAAAAGTAGTGAGGTTGTGTTCATGGGTTCAACGTCCATTCAGAAATCGGATGACAGAGGGGAGGAAACTGTTCCTGAATCATTGAGTGTGTGCCTTCAGGCTTCTGTACCTCCTCCCTGACAGTAGCAATGAGTACAAGGCATGACGTGGGTGCTGTGGGTCCTTAATGATGGACACCACCTTTTTGAGACATCACTCCTTGAAGATGTCCTGGATACTACGGAAGCTAGTGCCCATGATGGAGCTGACTAAGTTTCTAACTCTCTGCAGCTTATTTCGTGCCTTTTTGTAGCTGCATTGATATGTGCCATCAGAAAGGAGTTACAAGAGCCTTAGATATCATACCACCAGGTTCAGGAACAGTTATTACCCTTCAACCATCAGGCTCCTGAACCAATGTGAACAACTTCACTCAGAACACTCACTGAACATAACCTATGGACTTACTTTCAAGGACTCTGCAACTCATGTTTTCTGTATTATTTAGTTACTTTATTATTATCACAGTTTGTCTTTTGCACATTGGTTGCTTGTTAGACTTTGTGTGTAGTATTTCACTGATTCTATTGTATTTCTTTGTTCTACTGTGAATGCCCACGAGAAAATAAATCTCAGGGTAGTATTTGGTGATATATGCATATTTTGATAATAAATTTACTTGGAATTTTTGAAATTTTTGTCCTGTGAAATTAAAGTTGACATATTTTCCTAAGCTTAAAATAAACTGGGATTTTGAGTAGAAGGGCTTGTTACTGAAGCTGCACTCATTCAGTCAAAAGGGACATTTTTAAAATTCTGCTTTACAGATGCTGGAAAGACTATTCAGAGTAGAGAAGGAAATTACCTGCCTTAGGACATCAGGTTTTCCACTTGTTTTAGTAATCATGGTGTTTATTTTTCTAATTTTGCTAGACAATTAAAATCTATTGAAAAAAATCAATAGTTCCTTCACAGAAACAAAGTGTCAATGACCTGTTTAAATTCTAGACTAGCCACTTTAAACACTTGCAGGTACTTCACTCTAGTGATCTTTATCAATAATTGATCAATGAAATCAAAAGATCAGACAACTTCTTTGTGTCATTCAAATAATTTTGTATTCAGTGACGTAAATGATAGGGTTAAAAATTAGTAGGATAACTGCTCTCAACTTCCTTATTTCTTTGTGAAATAGAAAGAAGCTTTTTGGCCTATTAAGTTTATACTAGCTCTTAGAGCAATCCTATCAATCCTTGTATCTCTTTCTGGTTACTCATTTCAGAGTTTGATTATCTAATAAAAGTTCACCGAGGGTACTATAAAACACTTACAATGTTGCTCATTAAGCAGACTTTATAACTGTATAAAACACTTCAGTCTGCTTTTGGATCATATATTGATTTATTTGTTAATGTGTAGTTTTATTGTAAAAACAAGCAAACCTGAAAACTCTCTTTGTCTTTATATTTGACTACCGGTTGTTTCCTGAGTGGCACATTGTGAACAAAGATCAATAATGTAGATAATCTCTCTCAGTTGCTGTCATTCAAGAGTGCTGTGACCGAACTATACTAGGAGATTGTGTATTTAATATAGAAATTAAAGCTATAATGGAAAAATAATATAATTTAATAATAATATAAATAATATAACTAACTGTAACAAAAACCAATTTCCAATGGGATCAATAAGGTATGCCTATGACTATTTAAAATAATTTATATATTTAAAATATAATAAAAAGTGTAATTAACAAAAATGTTTAATCAACAAGCTGATTCCCTAGAATATGGCTTGCAATTTTGCATTGCTCCTTGCATCTATAATTTCAGCTCACATTGTTCATTTCTATCTGTGGCATTATGTGTCGTTCTATGTGGTGATTTTGTCAGAGATTGGCATTTGTTTTTTTCTTGCAAAATGAAGTTCCCTGAAAATATATTTTTTCTGTTTTAAAGGAGGGAAATCTTTAAGGAAAATACTTTTCAGATCATTCAAGTAAAAGGGGAGTGTTTATGGGGAAATGTATTAGCTACAGATGATAAATGTTTGCATAATAATAGTGTTTGCATGTTAATGTTCTCTCATAGTATTCATTGTGCAATGAGCCCTTAATTGAACTCTCCAATCCGGGTGCCAGTGGATCTCTCTTTTATGTGACAAGTGATGATGAATTTATTATAAAGACTGTGATAAACAAAGAAGCAGAATTTCTGCAAAAGTTGCTTCCAGGTTATTACATGGTGAGTGATTTTATTACGTCCATCTCTCTTCTACTTTTCTTTTGAAAACATTAGTTCTTCCTGGAATATTGATCCACACCTGTCTGTTGGCCTCTGCTGGCCTCTTATACTTTTTATAAGTAGCTATTCATATGAGGGTGGAAATGGTAAATGCTGGCAAATTAACACCACCTTTAGGTGGCAACTGTCACCCAGTTATTTCAGGGGAAGCACATTATATTTAATGTTCATGCATTTTCCCATTTCACTTGGAGATTCCAAACATCTGTAAAATTGTATCCTATTTGATTTAATTTCTTGGTATTTTAAACTGCTTTTGTTTAGTGCTTCCAGTTCTTTTGTTAGATGAGTGCTTGGAAAACACTTTCTCTGTTTTCTTCCAGAACCTGAATCAGAACCCAAGAACACTCTTGCCAAAGTTTTATGGACTCTACTGTGTTCAGTCTGGTGGCAAAAACATTCGAGTGGCAGTGATGAATAATGTGTTGCCTCGAGTAGTGAAGATGCACCTAAAGTATGATTTAAAAGGTTCAACCTATAAACGGAGGGCTTCAAAAAAAGAACGTGAGAAGTCCAAACCAACATTTAAAGACTTGGACTTCATGCAGGATTTCTCAGATGGATTGTTACTAGATGCAGACACGAACTGTGCACTGATTAAAACCCTGCAGAGAGATTGTCTGGTAAGAAGAGAGTCATGGGTATCCATTTAGAAGGAAAATAGTTTAAGAAAATGGCAGTAATGATATTCTGGTCTTGGCATACTGCTTGGGGGAGAAAAAGCACAGGAAAGTGATTTGGACAGTAACTTGCTTTTGTATGTGTTCGTAAGACTATAAGACATGAGAGCAGAATCGGGCCATTCAGCCCATCAAGTCCACTCCATTATTTCATCATGGCTGATCCCTGATCCCAGATGCCATTCAGCCCCATACATCTACCCTCTCACCATATCCCTTGATGCCCCAACCCATCAGGAATCTATCAACTTCCACTTTGAATATACCAGGGACTTGGCCTTCACCATGGTCTGTGGCAGACAATTCCAAAGATTTACCACTCTTTGGGTTAAAAAAAAATTCCTCCTTACTTCTGTTCTAAAAGGTCTCCCCTCAGTTTTGAAGCTATACCTTCTAGTTCTGGATATCCCCACCAGGGGAAACATCCTCTCCAAATCCATCTTATCTCGACCTTTCAACATTTGGTAGATTTCAATGAAATCCCTACGCATTCTTCTAAATTTCAGTGAGTACAGGCACGAAGCTGCCAAATGCTCCTCATGTTAACCCTTACATTTCTAGAATCATCCCCGTGAACCTCCTCTGGATTCTCCCCAATGACAATACATCCTTTCCGAGATAAGGGGCCCAAAACTTCTGACGATACACGTGTGGCCTGAAAAAGTGTCTTATAAAGTTTCAGCATTATCTTCCTGTTTTTATATTCTATTGCCCTTGAAATAAATGCCAACATCGCATTAGCCTTCTTTACCACAGACTCAACGTATGAAATAACCTTCTGGGTGTCTTGCATGAGGACTCTTTAAGTACCTTTGCACATCCAAAGTTTGAATTTTCTCCCCATTTAGATAATAGTCTGGACTATTGTTCCTTTTACCAAAAGGCCTTATCATACATTTTCCCAACACTCCCCACCAGCCTCCGGGTCCAACATATTATTCTCCGTAACTTCCGCCACCTCCAACGGGATCCCACCACTAAGCATATCTTTCCCTCCCCCCCTCTCTCTGCATTCCGCAGGGATCGCTCCCTACACAACTCCCTTGTCCATTCGTCCCCCCCATCCCTCCCCACTGATCTCCCTCCTGGCACTTATCCGTGTAAGCGGAACAAGTGCTACACATGCCCTTACACTTCCTCCCTTACCACCATTCAGGGCCCCAAACAGTCCTTCCAGGTGAGGCATCACTTCACCTGTGAGTCGACTGGGGTGATATACTGCGTCCGGTGCTCCCGATGTGGCCTTTTATATATTGGTGAGACCCGACGCAGACTGGGAGACCGCTTTGCTGAACATCTACGCTCTGTCCGCCAGAGAAAACAGGATCTCCCACTGGCCACACATTTTAATTCCACATCCCATTCCCATTCTGACATGTCTATCCACGGCCTCCTCTACTGTAAAGATGAAGCCACACTCAGGTTGGAGGAACAACACCTTATATTCCGTATGGGTAGCCTCCAACCTGATGGCATGAACATTGACTTCTCTAACTTCCGTTAGGCCCCACCTCCCCCTCATACCCCATCTGTTACTCTTTTTTATGCACACATTCTTTCTCTCACTCTCCTTTTTCTCCCTCTGTCCCTCTGAATATACCTCTTGCCCATCCTCTGGGTCACCCCCCCCCCGGTCTTTCTTCCCGGACCTCCTGTCCCATGATCCTCTCGTATTCCCTTCTGCCTATCACCTGTCCAGCTCTCGGCTCCATCCCTCCCCCTCCTGTCTTCTCCTATCATTTTGCATCTCCCCCTCCCCCTCCAGCTTTCAAATCCCTTACTCACTCTTCCTTCAGTTAGTCCTGACGAAGGGTCTCGGCCTGAAACGTCGACTGCGCCTCTTCCTATAGATGCTGCCTGGCCTGCTGCGTTCACCAGCAACTTTGATGTGTGTTGCTTGAATTTCCAGCATCTGCAGAATTCCTGTTGTTTGACTGTATTCAATCTGCCACTTTTTTGCCCATTCTTCTAATTTGTCTAAGTCCTGCAATCGCATTGCTTCCTCAGCACTACCTACCCCTCCACCTATCTTCATGTCATCTGCAAACTTTGCCACAAAGCCATCATCTGAGGCTCCTTATCAAAAGCCTTCTGAAAATCTAAGTAAATGACATCCACTGCTTCTCCTTTGTCCATCCTGCTTGTTACTTCCTCAACTAACAATTTTTTCAAGCAAGATTTCCCTTCACAGAAACCATGCTGACTTTGACTTGTTTTATCATTAGTCTCCAAGTACAGTTATTCCCCGAGTTACGAACGTCCAACTTATGGACAACTCGTACTTATGAACGGACTGCCATAAAGCCTATTATATTAAAAATTCGTCGGCTCGAGGAAGGAGAACGCTGTCCACCATTTTAAGTCGGATCACGTTGCCGTTAATACTGTGTTGAGTGTGTAACTTTGTATTGGGCTTAAATTTTTCTTAGCAAGATTCACCCTGACCCCCTTTTCCATTCAGCACCACCCCCACTTGTCCCATTTAACCTGTCTCAGTGCGGGTGGACTTTAGGACCTGGGGGAGCTCAGGACCCGCCGCCTGCGGCTGCTGCTGAATCCACAGTATTTCTGTTCCGTTGACAGATGCGGTAAACGACTTAAAATTATGGATCGATAATTCCCATCTCGTGTTTATTTCACTCTGTGATGAAGAACTTGTTGCGAGTAGGGGTTGGTTCAATCGTTTCAAAGTGAGGGCAAATTTACATCATATTAAAGTGCAAGGTGAAGCAGCGAGTGCCGGTGTAAGTGCTGCGAGTGGTTTTCCTGAAATGTTGAAAAAAATTATTGAGGACGGAGGTTATTTGTCAGACCAAATATTTAATGTAGACGAGACTGGCTTATGCCTGAAAGGACCTACATTTTGAAAGAGGAAAAAAGAGCACCAGGGCGTAAGGCATCGACGGATAGGCTAACCTGTCCCGACTTGCGTACAAATCCGACTTAAAGACAGACTTAGGAACGGAACTCGTTCGTAACCCGGAGACTGCCTGTACTCCAAAAGCTCGTCCTTAATAATAGACTCCAACACTTTCCCAATCACTGAGGTTAGGCTAACTGGTCTGTAATTTCCTCCCTTTTGTTTTCCTCCCTTCTTAAAGAGTGGAGTGATATTTGCATTTTTCCAGTCCTCCAGGACGACGCCAGAATCAAGTGATTCTTGAAAGATCATGACCAATGCACCCATTATCTCTTCAGCAACCTCTTGCAAGACTTTGGGATGTAGTTCAGCTAGTCCAGTTGACTTATCCACCTTAAGACCTTTCAGTTTGCCTGCACTTTTTCCTTTGTAATAGCAATGGCACTCACTCCTCCTGATACTCGTGGACCTCTAGCATTACAGACAGTGTCTTCCACAATAAAGACTGAAGCAAAGTACTTATTTAAGTTCATCTGCCATTTCTTTGTCCCCCCCATTAGTACCTCACCAGCACATTTTCCAGTGCTCCATTGCCAACTCTCAACTCCTTTTTATTCTTTATATAACTAAATAAACTTTTAGTATCCTGCTTTATATTATCAGCTAGGTTGCCCTCATATTTCATCTTTTCCCTTATCGCTTTTTTAGTTGCCTTTTGTTGGATTTTAAAAACTTCCCAATCATCCAACTTCCCACTCATTTTTGCTACCTTGTATGCTTTTTCCTTGGCTTTTATGCACTCCCTAACTTCTGTTGTCAGCCATTGTTGCCTAGTCCTGTCATCCAAGAACAACTACTTCTGTTGGACATATCTATCCTGTACCTTCTGAACTATCCCAAAAACTTCAGCCTCCTCTGTTCTGCCATCATCCCCGCCAGTAGCCCCCTCCAATCCACCTAGACAAGCTCCTCTCTCATGCATCTGTAATTCTCTTTTTTCCCATTGCAATACTGATACATCTAATTTGTATTTCTCCCTCTCAAAATGCAGTATGAATTCAATCATATTATGATCACTGCCTCCTAAGGGCTCCTTTATGTTAAGCAACTAATAAAATCTGGGTTATTACATAACACCCACTCTGAGATGGTTTTTCCCCTAATAGGCTCACGCACAAGCTGGTCTAAAAAGCCATCTCGTAAGCATTCAACAAATTCCCAACACCAGCCTGATTTTCCCAATCCCCTTGCATATTGAAGTCCTCCATTAAAATTGTAACTTTACCCTTATTACATGACCTTTCCAGCTCCCTTTAAAATCTCAGCCTCACATCTTGGCTACTATTTACAGGCCTATATATGACTCCCATAATGTTTTTTTTTTATCCTTGCGGTTTCTTGACTCCACCCAAAAAGATTCGATGTTCTCTGATCCTATTTCATCTCTTTCTGAAGATGTAATTCCATCTCTTACCAATAGAGCCACATCACCGCCTTTGCTTTCCTGCCTGACCTTTCGATACAAAGTGTATCCTTTGATGCTAAACTCCTAACAATGACCTTCTTTTAGCCATGACTCAGCGATGCCCACAATGTCATACCGACCAGTCTCTAATTGCACCACAAATTTGTCCACCTTATTACAAATGTTATGTGTGTTTAAATATAGCACCTTCAGTTCTGCATTCTTCACCCTTATGAATTTTGCCTCTGTGGTGCAACTTAACTCTTTGTTCTGTCTGCAGTTGTATCCAATCATTAGCTTGTCCTTCCTTACATTCATGTTACACCCATCATCTATTTGCAAACCTGCTGGCTCATGCTCAGCTCTACCATACTGGTTCCCACCTGCCTGCCATATTAATTTAAACCCCACTCCCAACAGCTCTAGCAAACCTGCCTGCAAGGATATTGGTCCCCATCGGATTCAAGTGCAACCCCATCCCTTTTGTACAAGTCACACCTGCCCCAGAAGATGACCCAATGATCCAGAAATCTGAATCCTTGTCCCTGCTCCCAATCCTTCTGCCACACATTCATCCACCACCACATTCTATTCCTACCATCACTGTGCGCGGCACAGACAGCAATCCCGAGATTACTACCCTTGTGGCCCTGCTTCTCAGTTTCCTTCCTAATTCCCTGTATTCAGGACCTCCTCCCTTTTTCTACCTGTGTTGTTGGTACTACGATTTTTGGCTGCTCACCCTCCCTTTTCAGAATATTGTGGACGCATTCAGAAACATCACAGGCCCTGGCACCTGGGAGGAAAGCTACTATTTGTGCTTCCTTTTCGCATCCACAGAATCGCCTATTTGACCCCCTAAACTGTAGAGTCCTCTATTACTGCTGCCCTCCTCTTCAGTTTTCTGCCCTTCTGAGCCACTGGGCCAGACTCAGTGCCAGAGAGATGGGCACTGTTGCTTCCACCAGGTATGTTTCTCTTCCCCCTCCTCCTTCCCCCCTCCACCCCACCAACAGTACTCAAAATGGAGTACTTATTGTTGAGGTGTACGGCCACAGTCGTCCTCTTCACTATCTTCCCTTCCTGATCCTCATGACGGTCACCCATTTATCTGTCTCCTGTAGCCTTGGTGTGACTACCTCCCTGTAGCTCCTGTCGATCATTGCTTCATTTTCCCTAACAAACTGAAGGTCTTCAAGCTGCAACTCCAGTTCCCTAACACTGTCTTTAAGGAGCTGCATCTTGATGCACCTGGTGCAGATGTGGCCATTGGGGAGGCTAAAAGTATCCTGGAAATCCCACATCCGACACTGAAAACAGACTTGTAATAATAAAGAAGGGTGAAGAACAGCTATATTAAATGCACAGAGGAAGTAGTGCAAGAAAACTTTATTGAAGAATGTAGCTCCTTATCGTGAAATAGCAGAAGCACAAATTGTAATCAAATTGACTGTACGAGCATGGGATTTCTTTTGATTTTCTTTTGGGATGGGAAGAGAACATTCAAAGAATCATTGAAATTTCTGGTGCTTAAAGAAAGGTATTTTATATAAAGAGTTTTTTAAAAGTTGTACCTCAATTGCCATTTATAGCCCTGCAGATTATGGCAATGCACATTATGATACTTTATAAATGTATTAATTGTTTCACCACTATTAACTTTTCAACATATTGAGTTCCAAAGCCCTAAGACTCTTCAGGTGCAAAACCAATTTCGTTTAATTTTCTCTAATCATTCAATTACTTTAGATCTTTGTCCCCTAGTAGTTAACCATTCTGCTGCTTGTTCATAATTTTGTACACTTTCATTCAATCTCCCTTCAGCCTCCTTTGCTTCAAGAAGCAACCCCTCTGAGCTAACGTATCATTATCATCAGCTGGTCTCTTGATTAGCAGCATCCTTTGCCCTCTCTCCTGTCCCTATTACGTTCTTCATATAATTGGATCACAGCTTTAGCTCTGGCTTTTTTAGTATTTTGTGCAGTTCTAGCATTTCTCATTTTATTCTGTGTTTTACAAATAAAAACAAGTATCCCATCTACTGTAACCATCTTTATCTACCTATCCTGCTAGCATCAGGGATCTGTGGGTACATCTCCCAAGATTGCCTTTCTCTGACTCTTTTTAGTATCCTACTATTTATCTTATTTTTGCTTGCCTTGTTTGCCTTCTATTAAATTTATCATGCTCCACTGGAATTCCATTTGCCATTTTTCCACCCACCTACCAGACCAGGTACTGTCATTCAACAGCAAGATGATGGAAGATTCAAATGTGACCCACATGCAGAATTTCAGAGGTGAGGTGAGAATAACTGACCTTGGTATCAAGGCAGCATTGATCCAAGCATGGCTTTGAGTCCTGATGAAACAGGTTAGTGGGCATGTAGTTGAAGACTTTCCAATAGTTGAGATTGTACCAAGCGCTAAGGAAAATTACTGTGACAATTGCATGTCAGTTGTCTCACTACTGCAGGAGTTCCTTAGAGTTTTATTCTAAGTCTGGCTTTCGTCAGCAAATTATTAATAATGACTCTTCCATCATACAGTCTAAGGTGGCAGTGTTCACTAATTGGTTGCATATTATTCAACACCCTTTAAACCTCCTCAGGAAATTAGAATCAGGTTTAATATCACTGGAACTTGTCGTAAAATTTGTTAACTTAGTGGCAGCAGTACAATGCAATAAAAATAAATAACTCAATTACAGTAAGTATATTTTTGTATATTAAATAGTTAAATTAAAAAAAAAATACAAAAACAGATTTAATAAAAATGAGATCGTGTTCATGGGTTCAATGTCAATTTAGGAATCAGATGGCAGAGGGGAAGAAACTATTCCTGAATCACTGAGTGTGTGCTTTCAGGCTTCTGCACTTCCTTCCTGATGATGAGAACGAGAAGAGGGCATGTCCTGGGTGAAGAAGGTCCTTAACGTTGGACGCTGCCCTCTGAGGCACCCACTCCTTGAAGATGTCTTGGATACTACGGAGGCTAGTACCCAAGATGGAGATGACTGATTTTACAACTTACTGTAGCTTCTTTTAATTCTGTGGATTAGCCCCACCCCACTCCCCATACCAGACAATGATGTAGCCTGTCAGAATGCTGTCCGCAGTACATCTGTAAAAGTTTTCAAGTGTTTTCAGTGACGAACTAAATCTCCTCAAATTCCTAATGAAAAATACTGCTGTCTTGCCTTCTTTGTAGCTGCATTGATATGTTGGGACCATGTTAGATCCTCAGAAGTCCTGACACCCAGAAACTTAAAATTGCTCACTCACTCCACTTCTGATCCCTCTATGAGGATTGGTTTGTGTTTCCTTGTCCTACCGTTTTTGAAGTCCACAGCTCTTTGGGCTTACTGATGTTGGGTGCAAGGGTGTTGCTATGACACCATTCAACTAACAGGTATATCTCGCTCCCATATGCCCTTTCATCTCCATCTGAGATTCTGCCAACAATGGTTGTATCATCGGCAAATTTATAGATGGCATTTGTATAAAGTCAAGGGTATAAAGGGCAGTGGGCTGAGCATGCATCCCTGAAGTGCACCAGTGTTAATTGTCAGCGAGGAGGAGATATTATTACCAATCCACACAGATTGTGGTCTTCTGGTTAGGAAATGAAGCAGGGAATGCATGTAGTAAAATGTAAACAATATTCCAGCATGGGCAATTAATTGTTACTTAATATTCACGCCACACACATGCCAGGCAATGCCCACCTGCAATAAGTCAGCTTTTCAAATTGCCACCACATACCTTGGTATTTAATAGTATTATCCTTACTAACTTTTTTAACCATCAATATTCACTGTTGACCAGAAACTCAATTGGACCAGTCACATGCATACTGTGGCTGCAAGGTATAGTTCAGATGCTGGATGTCCTGCAGCAGGTGAATTGCCATAAGACATCTTAGTCTTTCTATCTTATACAACTTGGAAGCATGATGGAATACTGTTAATTGAACTCAGCACCATTCAGGACAAAGCATCTTGTTTGATAGGTGCCCCATCTTCCACTCTAAACATTCATTCCAACCACAGCAGCTCACCATACCGCTGATGTGTACATGGCAATAAATACAAAATACACTGCAGTAACTTGCCTAATTACAGCAACAGAACCAGCTGAAACTTGTAACCTCTGGCACCAAAGAGGTCAAGGAAACTAGGCACATGGGAACACCTGTAGATTCCATTTCATATCATTTCCACTTTTGACAGTATGATGGAAGAGTTGCTATTGATGATTTAGCTGAAGGAAGCCAGACCTAGAATGAAACTGTAAGGAACTCTTGCAGTAATGAGACAACTAACATGCAACGGTCACATTGATTTTCCTTAGTGTTTGGTATGATCCCAACTGTTGGAATATTTTCAAATACAAATGTTTGTAGATGTCCGCTGCCATATAATTTTTTTGTTATCCTCCTTTCTAACTACCTTGAAAATCAGGAATGTGGAGCTAAGCTTGAAACTATGTTTCAGAGATGTATTTATTCTTTTTAGAAGCTTATGGATCTTTTCTCTCCCCCCCCCCCAGTGCTTCCTTGTGAATGATGTAAAAGAAGCTTTCATACTAGCTAATTTGATGTCCTTTAGTTACTGATTTACATGCAGGCTAATTGTCATGTTATTTCTCCTTGTGCAATTTCAATAGGTGCTAGAGAGCTTTAAAATCATGGATTACAGTTTGTTGTTAGGAGTTCACAATTTGGACCAAGCAGAACGTGAGAGGCAGTTGGAGGGGTCACTAAGTACCTCTGATGAAAAACGACCAATTGCACAGAAAGCCCTCTATTCCACAGCGATGGAATCTATTCAAGGTGGAAGTTCACGGGGTGAATCCATTGACACAGATGATACGTATGTATATATGTGTTTAAAAACATTTTATTTTTTAAAACATTATGATTGTAAACATTCTATCACTCCGATCAGTGTTTCTTTCAACTGCTCCCAAAATACCGTATCATTCAATGTTAAAACTATATTGCTTTATTCTCAAAATGTCATGAATGTCATACTACTGCATCAGTGTGAGCTGGTATATCTCAATCGCCATCCTAGGTTTTTAGAGCCTACCAATACAATAGTTGATTTTCTCATTTTGAACTTCCTTAAACTCAGTTTGAAATCTAGTAGAAGGTTATTGGGGTCTCCCTACCTTCTGTCCAAGACCTCTTTCAGAGTCGATGCCTCCAGAAGACACAGTACATCATTAAAGACCCTTCACACCCTCTCCATGATCTGTTTGTTCTTCTGCCATCAGGCAAACGTTACAGGAGCATCAAAACTAAAACCACAAGGCTACTAAACAGCTTCCTCCCACAGGCAGTCAGACTGCTAAATAGCTGCTCTACCTGACTCTGCTTTGGACACTTTTAACTTGCACTGGACACATAACTTGATTTTAACTGACATGTGGCTGTTGTGTTTTACTATTTATTGTTATGTTTATTATTTAGTGTTGCGTTTGTTATGTTATGATTGCACTTCTCCTGAGAAACGCTGTCTCATTCTACCCTGCAGAGCTGATGTACGGTTAGAATGACAATAAAGTTTTTTGAATCTTGAATCTAATAATGTACCTCCCGCATACTGTAACTTCAATTCAAAATTGCTTGCTGCTACTTAGCTATAGAGTAGTGTTTTGAAAAACAGATATGTTTAATCCAGATTAGCTTAATTTCATTATGCTGAACATTCAAGGTTTGCATCATGGAGTCACTGTTGGTAATTATACTGCAGTTTTATGGTCTGTTGGTAGTAGTATGTTACTAGCTATGAGATAAAAGGCGTAAAGACATTGGCCATCTGATTGTATAGAGATGAACAATAGGTCCAGTCTAAGGCATTTCTAATGGCACTCAAGGCCTTAACACTCGACTCAAATTGGGAAATGAGTACTAGAAAAACTAGAGCAAAAGAAAAAAACTGCTGGAGGAGCTCAGTGGGTCAAGCAGAAGTCTTAATATAAGCTATCATCCCAAAACATTTGCAGTTCATGATTCTCCACAGATGCTGCTTGGCCTGCTGAATTCCCCCCACAATATACTTTTTACTCTAGTTTCCAGCATTTTAACTAGAAAGATGAGGTTAAGGTTTGCTAATCTGTCTAGGTTGCCTCCCTTATTTGGTGACTAGCACTTAAATGTTAAAATAAATCCCTTAAATAATGGAAATCATTGAAAAATATGTTCAAGTGCTATGATTTAATGAAAATGGTAAAAAAATACTGTTTGTGAAATCTGCAAAGACTGACTTGGCTATGAGTATATTAAATCTTTGCGATAGAAAACGGGTTGGGTGACTGAAGAAAAGCTTGGAAAATGAAGTTCAATGTAGGAAGTGTGAGGTCATGAACTTCAGTAGGAGAAATAAAAAAAGACAGACAACCATATAAGTGAGACTGGAAGTGAATAGAGTACAGAAGATACAGTGTTCTTCTGCATAGAACACAAAGTTAGCTTGTCATTACAGCAAGTGATATGGAGGCATATGCACATTAGCTTTTATTGTTGGTGGTTTAGAGTTTTAAAACTGAAAAGGATTTTTACAATTGTACATAGTACTTGTGAGGCTGTACATGACATGGACTTTGGGTTTCTTATTTAAGAAAGGATATACTAGCATTGAAGGCTATCCAGAAGAGATACATTTGACTAAATTCCTGAGATGAGTGGTTTGTCTTAGCTTGAACAGTCAAACTTAGAACTGTTTTATATTTTAGTTTAGAGGAATGTGAGGTATCCCGGCGGAAACATACAAATCCTGTTGGAGCATGAACATGTACGTGTTGAGATGATTTCTCTGATGGGACAGCTTTGAATGGAAGGACACAGTTATAAAATAAAGGAAATGATCTGTTAAAACTGAAATATGTAAGCATTTCCTCTTGCAAGAGCTACTAACCTCTGGAATTTTCTACCCAAGAGGTCAAGGAGGCAAGAACATCAGCAGTATTTAAACAGTACCTTTTTGAGAGATTGGAAAATTGAGGATCCTGGCACAATAAAAGTTGAAGCTGATAATTTGATTGGTGGGGCAGGCCTGAAGGCCAGGAGCTTACTCCTTCTGTTTTCATGTGTTCTTGATTTGTTTTTTCCACTGCAGAATGTTAGATTTTCAGATTATGAAATTATATTTACTCTTCTTTGTTAGGATGGGTGGTATTCCAGCAGCGAATGGAAAAGGAGAGAGGCTGCTCTTGTACATTGGTATCATTGACATTTTACAGTCTTACAGGTAAGACTTTTGTTCATGCTAATAATAAAGTGCTTGAAAGAGTTTTAGCTTTAACTTTATACAAAGGAAGAATTATAGTGGCAAGATAGATGACAGTGACTCAAGCTGACAGTTTACTATCAACTCACAAACAATTAGAGATGTGTAATATATGATGGATTTTACAGGGACACCCACATCTCATAAAATTTACATTTGTCACTTAGGCACACTTTCAAAAGTGACTTCTGGGCATTCATTAAGTAGCCAGAAATTAAGGTCATAGTTTAGGAGGTCAGGAGGTCTGAACTTTTACCTGTATAACCCAGGTAACTTAGTTATAATTTGTAAGATGTAGCAGCTAGCATGCTGGAAATCAAGTAGCATCTGTATCAGTGATAGGAGACCAGAATACTTTTGATCTGTGCAACTTGGTTCCGTACTGCTTTACAACCTTTACTAGTATTTTTTTCTGTTGATGCTCTTTCCAAAATGTATTTTGTTGATACAGCTGATCTCATGCTGAACTAAACCCAAGGGTTTCCAGTCTGCAGAATGCCCTGACAGGACATTGCCGCCACATTTGACCAAATTTCAATCTTTTCTAACAACAAGATATTTCAAAAAGAAATTAGATTAATAATTTGATCTCCTTTAAAATGATACTCAAGGGACAGATATTGATAATAAAAGTATTTTCAGGTTGTGCTGTAGAATTTATTACATACACTTAAGAATGCAACAGAGGTCACAATTTAAGATGTCTTTCAAGAAGTGCTTTCTCTCAACAATATACTGTTTGTTTTATATTGCTGCAGTTTACTCTCAATTACTGTATATGCTCAAGTCTGTGAGTGGGGATTAAACCTTATTATCTAAGTACAGTTGCTAAAGGTAATAGCAATTTTTAAGCAGGGCCTTATATTGGCTTAAGATAGTGATTTACAAGGTTAATAGAAATCAACTAATATTTATTTTCAGGTTGATCAAGAAACTGGAGCACACTTGGAAAGCACTTGTTCATGATGGTGTAAGTTTTCATTTTAAAGGCACAGAACATACTGTATAAAGAGTTATTTTTACCAATTTACTAGAATGTCTGATTTAAGATGGGTTTAGGGCCTGTTGGGACTTTCTGTAGGATTGAGATCGCAGAGACAGTTGCTTTTGAAGTTTTAAGTGCCAGATTTGAAAAGCGAGCAGGGCTGGTCTAGACTTTCTCCAGAGACTGAAATTGTTTGGGTTAATAGTTGTTGTAGAAGATTGTTGTAGGTTACAATGGGACAATGATGGGATGCAGTGCTGGGCTGAGAAGTGTCAGATTGAGTTCAATAAAGAAAGGTACGAAGTGATTCACTTTGGAAGGTCAAACTTGAAGGCAGAATACAGGGTAATGGCAGGATTGTTAACAGTGTGGATGAACAGAGGAACCTTGGCATACACATCCATAGATCCCTCATAGTGTAAGTTGATGGGTGGTTAAGAAGACATAAGTTGTGTTGGCCTTCATTAGTCAGGGGATTGAATTCAATGTTACAGCTCTATAAAACTCTGGTTCGACCACAATTGGAGTATTGTGTACAGTTCTGGTTGACTCATCACGGGAACAATGTGGAAGCTGTAGAGAGGGTGCAGAGAAGATTTATCAGAATGCTGCCTGGATTAGAGTGCATGTCTTATGAGGAAAGGTTTATGAGTGAGCTAGTGTCTTTCCCTTTGGAGGGAAGGAAGATGAGAGCTGTACAAGATGATGAGAGGCATAGATAGTGTGGACAGCCAGAGACTTTCACAGGACAGGACAGAAATAGCTAAAATGAGGGGGCATAACTTTAAGGTGTTTGTTGGAAAGTATAGGGGGATGTTAAAGAGAGTTTTTTTTAAAACACCTCTAGGTGTGCTTTGTGGGTACTGTATGTGGAACATACTGCCAGTGATGGTGGTAGTGGAAGTACATTAGGGACATTTAAGAGAATCTTAGATGGGCACATGAATGAAAGAAAAAATGGAGGGCTATGTGGGATGGAAGGGTTAGATTGATCTTAGAAACTACATCACAGTACAGGCTTTTTGGCCCACAATGTGCCAACCCTTTAAAGTACTCTATGTTCTGTGTATACAGTAATATTTAAAAACAAACTAATGCTCTTTTAATTGTTCACCCAGTCTGTTTTCCATGTGGAGCATTCAACTGAAATATTGTCAAGATTTCATTTCCTAGTTTCCCTATTTCAGAATCGAGACAGAATCAAAATCAGGTTTATTATCACCGGCACGTGTCATGAAATTTGATTACTTAGCAGCAGCAGTTCAATGCAATACATAATATAGAAGAAGAAAAAATATATAATAAATAAATAGGTAGATCAATTACAGTATACGTATATTGAATAGATTAAAAATCATGCAAAAAACAGAAATAATATATATTAAAAAAGTAAGGTGGTATTCATGGGTTCAATGTCCATTTAGGAATTGGTTGGCAGAGGGGAAGGAGCTGTTCTTGAATTGCTGAGTGTGTGCCTTCAGGCTTCTGTACCTTCTACCTGATGGTAACAGTGAGAAAAGGGCAAGCCCTGGGTGCTAGAGGTCCTTAATAATGGACGCTGCCTTTTTGAGACACTGCTCCTTGAAGAGGTCCTGGGTACTTAGAAGACTAGTATCCAAGATGGAGCCAACTAAATTTACAACCCTCTGCAGCTTCTTTCGGTCCTGTGCAGTAGCCCCTCCATACCAGACAGTGATGCAGCCTGTCAGAATGCTCTCCATGGTATATCTGTAGAAGTTTTTGAGTGTATTTACTGACATACTAAATCTCTTGAAACTCCTGATGAAGTATAGTCACTGTCTTGCCTTCCTTATAACTGCATTGATATGTTCAGACCAGGTTAGGTCCTGAAAGATCTTGACACCCATGAGCTTGAAGGTGCTCACTCCCTCCACTTCTGGTCCCCCAATGAAGATTGGTGTGTGTTCCTTCATCTTACCCTTCCTGAAGTCCACAATCAGCTCTTGTGTCTTACTGACATTGAGTGCAAGGTCGTTGCTGTGACACCACTCCACTAGTTGGCATATCTCACTCCTGTACGCCCTCTCTTCTCCATCTGAGATTCTACCAACAATAGACAATAGGTGCAGGAGTAGGCCATTCAGCCCTTCGAGCCAGCACCACCATTCACTGTGATCATGGCTGATCATCCACAATCAATACCCTTTTCCTGCCTTCTCCCAATTTCCCTTCACTCTGCTATCTTTAAGAGCTCTATCTAACTCTTTTTTGAAAGAATCCAGAGAATTGGCCTCCACTGCCTTCTGAGGCAGAGCATTCCACAGATCCACATCCCTCTGTGTGAAAAAATTTTTCCTCAACTCCGTTCTAAATTGTCTACCTCTTATTCTTAAACTGTGGCCTCTGGTTCTGGACTCCCCCAACATCAGGAACATGTTTCCTGCCTCTAGCGTGTCCAATCCCTTAATAATCTCAATCAGATCCCCTCTCATCCTTCTAAATTCCAGTGTATACAACCCCAGTGGCTCCAATCTTTCAACGTATGACAGTCTCACCATCCCGGGAATTAACCTCGTGAACCTTCGCTGCACTCCCTCGATAGCTAGAATGTCCTTCCTCAAATTTGGAGACCAAAACTGTACACAATACTCCAGGTGTGGTCTCACCAGGGCCCTGTACAATTGCAGAAGGACCTCTTTGCTCCTGTACTCAACTCCCCCTGTTATGAAGGCCAACATGCCAACAATGGTTGTATATTTGGCAAATTTATAGATGGTATTTGAGCTATGCCTAGCCACACAGTCATGGGTATAGAGAGAGTAGAGCAGTGGGCTAAGCATACACCCCTGAGGTGCACCAGTGTTGATCATCAGCGAGGAGGAGATATTATCACCAATCCACAAAGATTATGGTCTTCAGTTAGGAAGTCAAAGATCCAATTGCTGAGGGAGGTACAGAGGTCCAGGTTCTGTAACCTCTCAATTAGGATTGTGGGAATGATGTTGTTAAATGCTGAGCTGTAGTTAATGAACAGCATCCTGACATAGGTGTTTGTATTGTCCAGGTGGTCTAAGGCTGTGTGGAGAGCCATTGAGATTGTGTCTGCCATTGACCTATTGTGGTGATAGGCAAATTGCAATGGGTCCAGAGCCTTGCTGAGGCAGAAGTTCGGTCTAGTCATGACCAGTCTCTCAAAATATTTCATCATTGTAGATATGAGCGCTGCTGGGCGACGGTTATTAAGACAGCTCACATTATTCTTCTTAGGCTCTGGTATAATTGTTGCCTTTTTTTATGGTTAGTTTCAAGAGAAAAGTAAAATGAAAAAGCTCTAGGATGAATGCAATCGCATCCTTGGATGGTCTACAATTATGGGTTATATGTTAGAGATAAACAAGATGTATATTAAATCACAAGAGCCAGTTTTACTCTAATGACATCCCTGCGATGTAGAAGATACATTTATTATGTAGAAGATACATTTATTGTACAGTGTTCGTGTAGTTTGTGCTGTGCTGTGCTGAGTGTTGTTGCGTGAATGAAATCACTGGAGAGAGAGTTACAAAGCAGCTTCTTTATTCGACAAAACAAGGTACAGCAGGCATCATGTGGAGATGCTTTCAGTTGAAAGGTCTGCTGGCCCAATGTGGGACTCGATACTTATTTGCTAAACACAAAGGACAATTCCATATTTACGAAGTATAGAGAGTGCGTTCTTTGAAACTACATGCAAACTTCACACCTTCTGGTTCACATCCATCCCACAGACGCCAGCATCGTCTGTGGACTGTAGCTCTGTGGGTACCTGAGGATCATAGGTAGTGCAAGTGACTAGTTTATCTGACTGCAAAGTGATCATTTGGTCTGCACCTATACTGAATTGATAATATAGATATAGACTCATTTGTTAGGATCAAGAGCAGGAATCCCTCTGTTATTCAGGTATATTGAAATTACTGTGTTGACTAAAATCAGCTAACACTGAGTTAATTTTAGAAACACATTTCTGAATTTTTATTTTTTTATTTAATCGAAGGCATCTCTAGTCAGATAAAATTCATTATTTTGCCCCATACAAAGAGTTCAGGATTTCTGAGTAACTTTCTGCCTGGCAATTAAAAGTTTGATATTTTGGCTCTCCTTAAATTTGCTAAAACAATTTCTATTCAAACTGAGTAGTTTTTTTTTCCCTTGGAATGTTTTACAGGACACTGTATCAGTGCATAGGCCAAGTTTCTATGCTGAAAGGTTTTATAAGTTTATGAGCAACACTGTCTTCAGAAAGTCTTCATGTAAGTAAGCATTATGTTCTCTTTGGAGTATTACAAGGACTGAATTTGTATTCTTGGAGCAAAATAATCATGTCAGTCCCTCTGTCGTCTGTTAGAAGGACAGATCTGAAATAACTCAGCAAAATGATGATTTGTCATACACACTCACACTTTTGGCCAGTGTAGTATTTCTACTAGCTGGAGGTTAATGCTAATAGAAATTATTAATTAAGATGGTCATTTAAGAAACACACATGAAGTGCTGGAGGAACTTAGCAAGTTAGGCAGCATCTATGGAGGGAAATAAACAGTTGACATTTTGAGCTGAAACCCTTTATTAGGACTGGAAAAGAAGGGACAGAAGCCAGAATAAGAATGTGGTGGGAGGAGGAAGGGGTACAAGCTGGCAGGTGATAGATAAGACTAGGTGATGAGGTAGGTGAGTGGGGGAGTGAAGTAAGAAACTGGAAGGTGATAGGTGGAAGAGGTAAGGGTTGACGAAGAAACAATCTAATAGGAGAGGACAGTGGGCCATAGAATGAAGGGAAGGAGGAGGGGAACTAAAGAGAGGTGATGGGAAAGTGAAGAGAAGGGATGAGAGGGTAACCAGAATAGGAAATACAAAAAGAGAAAAGGAGGGGAGGGATAATTACCAGACGTTCAAGAAATCATTGTTTGTGCTACCAGGTTCAAGGCTGCCCAGACTGAACGAGGTGTTGCCCCTCTAACCTCAGTTAGGCCTTATTGTGTCAGTAGAAGTGGCCATGGACAGCATTATTGCGATGGGAATGGGAAGTCAAATTGAAATAGGTAGCCACCAGGAAATCCTGCCTTTTGTAGTGAACAGAGCAAAGGTGCTTGACGAAGCGGTCCCTCTGCGTCATGTCTCACCTATGTAGAGAAGGCGGCACTGTGAGCATCAGATACAATAGATGATCCCAACAGGCATGCAGGTGAAGTATCACCTCACCTTAAAGGATTTTTTGGGACCCTGAATAGTGTTGAAGGAGGACGTGTAGGGTCAGGTGTAGCACTTACAGAGTTAAGTGCCAGGAGGAAGATTAATGGGGAGGGATGTGTGCACAAGGGAGTCACGTAGAGAGTGATCTCTTTGGAGAGTGAAGGGGGGCGGAAGGGAAAGTTGTGCTTAGTTGTAGGATCCCATTGGAGAATGATGTGCTAGATTTGAGGCTCAGTGGTATAATAGGTAAAGACGAGGGGAACTTTGTCCGTCTTACAACAGTAGGACAATTTGGTGAGGACAGATGTGGGAGAAATGGAGGAAATATGGGTGAGGGCAGTATCAATGCTGGTGGAAGGGAAGCCCCATTCTCGAAAAAAAAAAATAAAAGAGGACATCTCAGATGTTCTAGAATGGAAAGTTTCATCCAGAGAACAGATGTGGCAGAGATGGAGGAACGTCGAGAAGGAAATAGCATTTTTACAAATGACAGGCTGGGAAGAGGTATAGTCAAGATCATAGTGAGTGTCAGTAGGTTTGTAAAAGATATTAGTAAATAGTCTATCTACAGAGATGGAGAAGGGAAAGGAGAAAGAGGTTTTAGAAGTGAGAGGAGCCAAAAGAGGTTGAGGGTGAGAACTGTTCCACCAGATGGAGGACAGTGATGGTTGAGAGAACCTGGTTAGGTCTGTTGTCCAGAAAGAAGCAGGGAGCTTTAAGGTCTTCCTGATGAGGGATGAAAGTGTATTGGGACTGGATATCCACAGTAAAAATAAGGTGATCAGGGGCACGAGACTGAAATTGATTGAAGTGATGTGAAATGTCATGTATGTAGGTAAGAAGTGACAGAACCAATGGGGTCAAAATGGAATTGAGGTCTGGAAATGTGTTCAATGAGGCAGGAGCAGGCAGAAACAATGGGTTTACTGGGACAGTTAGATTTGCGGATACTGCGTAGGAGGTAGAAGCAAGCAGTGTGGGGTACAGAAACTGAGATTGGTGGCAACAGATGGGACATCTCCAGAGTTGATGAGTTTGGTGATGATGCAGAATGTTGTTTGATGCTTCTTAGTAGCGTTCTGTTGAAGGGGTAAGAGGAAGTGTTTAAGAGCTGCTGTCTGTCCTCAGCATGGAAGGGGTCAGTTTGCCGGACTATGATAGCACCTCCTTGTCTGTGAGTATGTCTGAGTAGCTAAGATTCTCCAGCAAATGCAGATCTCTTGTGTCTATGGTGATTTAGTATTCCAGTTTCATTATTTTACAGCATTGAAATCATCCCCATCTAAGAGAGGACGAGCCTCTCTACCAGTTCCTAAATATGTTGGCCCAGGACAAGCCTTTTCAGCTAGTCAAATTCCTACAGAAGATGAAGAGAAGCGGTATGACCTCCGGGGAGCTAGAAGCTTCCCAACCCTCGAAGATGAAGGTAATTGTCATGAATATGTATTGCCCTTTTGGAATTGGGAATATTCATTTATCTCTTCCAAGAATACTGCCAATTAAATAGTTTTTATTTTATTTATTTATTGTGATACAGTGCAGAATAGGCCCTTCCTGCCCCTGAAGCCACGCTGCCAAACAATCTTCTGATTTAATCCTAGCCTAATCATAGGACGTTTCCAATGACCAATTAATCTACCACCAATATGTCTTTGGTCTATGGGAGGAAACCGCAGTACCAGAGGAAATCCGTGCGTTCACAGGGAGAACATACAAACTCCTCACAGGCAGCAGTGGGTGTTTGTGGTGTTTCATGGCATTGTTCTCAGATGGACCCATTTAATGCAGAAAACTCCAAGATGTTCTGTTATTTTTGGAGTAAAACATTAAAGCAGGGGCAGGGGCACTAGTTCATAGTCCAGATGATGGCTGAAGCATTATGATCATATTCCCTTTATCCAAGTATAGTCGTGCATTCAAAATGAGAATGTTAATGATACTTAACAGGATGTTTGTGGAAAGAGAAACTGAATTAACTTGTCAGATGGATCTTTCAAAAGCATCAGGGGCAGAAATATGTAGTTGCTATTACCAAGGTGAAAGTGCTTGGGAAGCTGAAAGGTATGAAGGTAGCTAAGTCACCTGGACCAGGTGGACTACACCCCAGGTTTCTGAAAGGAAAATGAAGAGATTGTGGTGGCATTGGCAGCGATCTTTCAAGAATCACTAGATTCTGGAATGGTTCTGGAATTGAATTATCCTTCATATACATAAGAAGTAAAAATCTTTATCTTACATCTCCGTCTAAATGTTCAATTATAGTAATTTATAATAAATGTATAACAGGAAAGTCAATATAATAGAGAAATACGGTCACGTCAATGTGAATTAAGCAGCCCGATGGCCTGGTGGAAGAAGTTGTCCCAGAGCCTGTTAGTCCTGGCTTTTATGCTGCGGTACTGTTTCCTGGATGGTAGCAGCTGGAACAGTTTGTAGTTGGGGTGACTCAGGTCCCCAGTGATCCTTCGGGCCCTTTTTACACACCTGTCTTTGTAAATGTCCTAAATAGTGGGAAGTTCACATCTACAGATGAGCTGGGCTGTTCGCACCACTCTCTGCAGAGTCCTGCGATTGAGCGAAGTGCGGTTCCCATACCAGGCAGTGATGCAGCCAGTCAGGATGCTCTCAATCGTGCCCATATAGAAAGTTCTTAGAATTTGGGGGGCCATACCAAGCTTCTTAAACTGTCTGAGGTGAAAGATGCACTGTTTTGCTTTTTTTTTAACCACTCAGCCGGTATGTACAGACCACTTGAGATCCTTGGTGATGTTTATGCCAAAGAACTAAGCTGTTCACCCTCTCAACCCGAGATCTATAGGGGTTAGTCTGTCTCCATTCCTCCTGTAGTCCACAACCAGCTCCTTTGTCTTTGTGATGTTGAGGGAGAGATTGTTTTCTTGCCGCCACTGTGTCAGGGTTGAATACTTCCTCTCTGTAGGCTGCCGCATTATTATTTGAGATTAGGCCAATCAGTTAGTGTCGTTTGCAAATTTAATTAGCAGATTGGAGCTGTGGGTGGTGACACAGTCATAGGTATACAGAGAGTAAAGGAGGGGGCTTAGGATTCAGCCCTGAGGAGCACCTGTGTTGAGGGTCAGGGAGGCAGATGTGAGGGAGCCCATTCTTACCACCTGCCGGTGATCTGACAGGAAGTCCAGGATCCAGCTATGCAAGACAGGGTGAAGGCTGAGGTCTCTGAGCTTCTTGTCAAGCCTGGAGGGAATTATGGTGTTGAATGCTGAACTGTAATCCAAGAACAGCATTTTCACATCAGTATCCCTCTTCTCCCAATGCGTAAGGATGGTGTGTAGAGCTGTGGCTATGCGTCGTCTGATGATTGGTTGTGTCAGTAGGTGAATTGTAGGGGGTTCAGTGTGTGTGTGGTAGCATGCTGCAGATGTAGTCCTTGACCACCCTCTCAAAGCATTTACTTATTATTGAAGTGAGGGCGACTGGACGCCAGTCCTTCAGATATGTTACCTTGGTCTTTTTAGGTACAAGGACAATGGTAGATGTTTTGAAGCAGGAGGACACTTTACACTGGGAGAGGGAGAGATTAAAGATGTCTATAAACACAATTCTCAGTTGTGTCGCGCACATCCTGAATACTTTCCCTGGGGTGCCGTCTGATCCCACAGCCTTGCTACTGTCCACCTGTTGGAAACACCTGCGTACTTCAGCCTCAGAAATGACCAAGTTGCCAGTCGCATCATTTGCAGGTCTCCCCAGAGGCTCAGTATTGGTGACATTGAATTGAGCGTAAAAAAGATTTAGCTCATCAGGGAGGGAGGCATTGATGCTGGAAACTCCACTGCATTTAGTTTTGAATTTTACGATGGTGTGCAGACTTTACCATAAGCTGCGTGTGTTGTTGGTGGAAAGTTGAGTCTGAATGTTGACTCTGTATTGTTATTTCTCTGCCTTGATGACTTTGTAGATCGTAGCTACATTTCTTGAGCTATGTAAACAATTTCTTGAGCTTCTTGACAGTGTAAGCTCTGTCTTGCGTGGTAATTGCTGCTTGCACGGAACTGTTAATCCAGGTTTCTGGTTTGGAAAGACCCTGACCAATTTCTGAAGGACAACATCCTTGATGCACTTCCAGATGAAACTTGTGGCCCCTTCCGTGAACTCGAAGACATCCTCAGCATGGATGACATTCCAGTTGATGTCATCAAAGCAGTCCTGCAGCATGGAGGCCAATTGGTTGGACCAACAGTGGATGGTTTTAACTACGGCCGCCTCTTGTTTCAGCTTCTGCCTGTACGTTGTCGACAGTAAAATGAAGGAGTGATCTGATTTTCCAAATGGTGGAGTGCTTTGTGAGCATTGTAGAAGGGAGAGTAGCAGTGGTTGAGTATGCTATCTCCCCAAGTGCTCACCTGGATGTGTTGGCAAAACTTTGGAGTGACTTTAGTCAGTAACGCTCTATTAAAGTCACCAGTGATGAAGGCAGTCTCCAGGGTGCTAATGGTCTCGTACAGTTTCTTGAGAGCCAGGTCAGTATCAGCCTGCGGTGGAAGATACACAGTGATGATAATACCAGCCGTGAACTCCCTAGGCAGCCAGAAAGGTCTACACAGCAGTACTCCAGATCCAGGGAACAAAAGGATTTGAGGGCATGCACATCTGGGAATCGCATCAGGCATTATTGACTATGAAGCATACCCAACCTGCTTTACTCTTCCCAGAGCGGTTTTTACACCTGTCTGCCCGGAACAGGGAGAACCCAGAGGGCTCAATGGCATGATCCAGTATCTCCGCCATCAGCCAGGTCTCCACAAAGCATAAAACGTTGCATTCCTTTGTTTCCCGCTGTTAGAAGATTCTGACTCTCAGTTGGCACAGCGTATTGTCCAGGGACTGAATGTTAGCCAGGAGTATGCTAGGGAGTGGCAGCCGATTAGCATGCCGTCTCAACCTCCCCACAACACCGGCCCTTCTCCCTTGCCTCCAACACTGCTTCTGAGGTAGCGGCGGTGTAGTAGGTGAGTCTCCCATTGATCGCGCAAATAGGGGATCTCAGTGTAGAGAAGGCGCCACGTAGTGGGTAGCTACCAACTTCATGGTGTTCAGGAGAGGCAGTCTATTTTTCCTGATCAGCTATTTGAACAAGAAATGCGAAGGAAATTGCAGAAATTAAAAGTATACTGTGAAGTTGGAACGGAGCTTGCAACACGGCCACCGTACGTGGCACCATCTTATATTAGACTAATTAGCAATGGTTATGTTAATGCCTTCATTCCCAGAATCATCTTAATGAACCTCCTCTGGACTCTCTCCAATAACACACATCTTTTCTGAGATACAGGACCCAGAACTGTTGACTCCAAGTGTGGCCTGATTAGTGTCTTCTAAAGGCTCAGCATTATCTCCTTGCTTTTATATTCTCTTACCCTTGAAATGAATACCAACATTGCATTAGCCTTCTTTACCACAGACTCAACCTGTAAATTAACCTTCTGGGAGTCTTGCACAAGGACTTGTAAGTCCCTTTGCACCTCTGATGTTTGAACCTTCTCTCCATTTAGGTAATAGTCCACACTATTATTCCTTTTACCGAAATGTATTATCATACATTTCCCAACACTGTATTCCATCTGCCACTTTTTTGTCCATTCTTCCCATTTGTCTAAGTCCTTCTGCAATTGCATTGCTTCCTCAGCACTACCTACCCCTCCAGCTATCTTTGTATCATCGCACTACCGACTCCTCCAGCTATCTTTGTATCATCCGCAAACTTTGCCACAAAGCCATCAATTCCATAATGGCAAGCAGTGTGAAAAGTAGCAGTCCCAATACTGACCCCTGAGAACACCACTAGTCACTGGCAGCAAACTAGAAAAGGCCCCCTTTATTCCCTCTTGCTGCCTCCTGCCTGTCAGCCATTCCTATATCCATGCCAGCATCTTTCCTGAATGCCATGGGGATTTTATCTTGCTCAGCAGCCTCGTGTGGCACCTTATCAAATGCCTTCTGAAAATCCAAGTAAACGACATCCACTGCCTCTCGTTTGTCCACCCTGCTTGTTACTTCCTTGAAGAACTCTTAACAGATTTGTCAGGCAAGATTTCCCTTCACAGAAGCTACGTTGACTTTGACTTGTTTTATCATTAGTCTCCAAGTACCCCAAAAACCTCATCCTTAATAATGGACCCCAGCAACTTCCCAACCACTGAGGTTAGGCTAACTGGCTTATAATTTCCTTTCTTTTGCCTTCCTAGCTTCTTAAAGAATGGAGTGACATTTGCAATTTTCCAGTTTTCCAGAACCATGCCAGAATCAAATGATTCTTGAAAGGTCATAACCAATGCTTCTCCTATCTCTTCAGCAACCTCTTTCAGAATTCTGGGATTTAGTCCATCTGGTCCAGGTGATTTATCCACCTTAAGACCTTTCAGTTTGCCTAGCACTTTTTCATTTTTAATAGCAATGGCATTCACTCCTGTTCTCTGAACTCAGAGACCTCTTGAACACTGCAGATGTCTTCCATAGTGAAGACTGATGCAAAGTACTTATTAAGTTCTTCTGCCATTTCTTTGTCCCCCATTACTACCTCACCAGCATCATTTTCCAGTGGTCCAATATCAACTTTCACCTCCCTTTTACAACTGGAAAAAGCTTTTAGTATCCTGCTTTATATTATTGGCCAGTTTGCCCTCATATTTCATCTTTTCCCTTCTTAAGACTTTTTAGTTGCCTTTTGGTGGATTTTAAAAACTTCCCAATCATCCAACTTCCAATCGCTTTTGCTACATTATATGCCCTTTCCTTGGCTTTTATGCAGTCCTTAACTTACCTCGTCAGCCATAGTTGTCTACCCCTGCTATTTTGAGAACAACTTCGTCTGTGGGACATTACTATCCTGCACCTTGTGAACTATTCCCAGACACTTCAGCCACCTCTGTTCTGCCATCATCCCCGCCAGTATCCCCCTCTAATCCACTTGGGCAAGCTCCTTTCTCATGCCTGTGTAATTCCCTTTATTTCTGTGTGTTACTGGTACATGTGGCCTATGCTTCTCCCTCTCAAATTGCAGTATGAATTTAATCATGTTATGATCACTGTCTCCTAAGGATTCGTTTACCTTAAACTCCCTAATAAAATCTGGATTATTACACAACACCCAATCTAAGATGGCCTTTCCCTGAGTAGGCTCAAGCACAAGCTGCTCTAAAAAGACATCTTATAGGCATACAACAAATTCCCTCTCTTGCGATCTGACACCAACTTGATTTTCCCAATCTCTTTGCATATTGAAGTCCCCCATTACAATTATGACATTACCCTTATGACATGCCTTTTCCAGCTTCCTTTATAATCTCAACCTCACATTTTGGCTACTATTGGGAGGCCTATATATGACTCCTATAATGGTTTTTTTAACCCTTCCAGTTTCAACTCCAGCCACAAAGATTCAACATTCTCTGACCCTGTGAGACCTTTTCCTGAATATGTAATTCCATTTTTTACCAACAGAGCCACAGCACTGCCTTTGCCTTCCTGCCCTTCCTTTTGATACAAGGTATATCGTTTGATATTTAGCTCCCAACTATCTCCTTCTTTCAGCCATGACTCAGTGATGCCCACAACGTCATACCAACGAATCTGTAATTGCGCCATGAGTTCTTCCACCTTACTCCAAATACTACATGTATATAAGTACATCGCCTTCAGTCATGCATTCTTCACTCTGAAGAATTTTGCCTTTGTGGTACAACTTAACTCTTTGCACTGTCTGCATTTCTACTCAAGCATTGGCTTGTCCTTCATATTACACCCATCATTTACTTGCAAACCTGCTGGCTCATCCTCAGTTCTATCGTACTGGTTCCCATCCCCTTGTCATATTAGTTTAAACGACTCCCAACAGCTCTAGCAAACCTGCCTGCAAGGATATTGCAAGGATTCTAGTGCAACCTGTCCCTTTTATTCAGGGCACACCTGCCCTAGAAGAGGTCCCAATAATCCAGAAATCTGAATTCTTGCCCCCTGCTCCAGTTCTTCAGCCACGTCATTCTATTCCTGGTGCAGGCAGCAATCTCAAGATTACTACCCTTGAGGTCTTGCTTCTCAACTTCCTTCCTATCTCCCTGCATTCTGGTTTTAGGATGTCCTTCCTTTTTCTACCTATGTTGTTGGTACCAATATGTACCACAACTTCTGGCTGCTCACACTCCCTTTTCGGGATGTTGTGGACACATTCAGAAACATCGCGAAGCCTGGCACCTTGGAGACAAACTACCATCTGTGTTTCTTTTTCGCATCCACAGAATCACTATCTGTCCCCCTAACTAGAGTCCCCTGTTACTGCTGCCATCCTCTTCAGTTCCCTACCCTTCTGAGCCACAGGGCCAGAAACTCAGCCTAGATGATCAGCATGATAAGTTGTTGGGGCAGATCGTGTTTAGAAAGCAGAGTGTTTCCAGTAGGACTAAGACAGATTAGGAGAATGGGCAAAGAAGTGGCAGATGGGATATAGTGTGGGGAAGTGTATGGTCATGCATTTTGGCAGAAGAAATAAATATCAAAGTAAAGATGTACTAGCATTGGAGAGGGTTCAGAGGAGATTCATGAGAATGATTATGGGAATGAAAAGGGTAATGTATGAGAAGCGTTTGATGTTCTGGACCTATACTTACTGGACTTTAATAAAATGAGGAGGGATGTCATGAAAACCTATTACATATAGGTGGAATAAAGGCCTAAGTAGAGTCGATGTGGAGATGTTTCCTATAGTAAGGGAGACTAGGACCAGAGTACAGAGCCTCAGAATAGAGGGGTGTTCCTTGAGAACAAAGATAAAGAGGAATTTCTTTAGCCGGAGGGTGGTAAATCCGGAATTCCTTGCCACAGACGGTTATGGAGGCCAAGTCATTGGTTATATTTAAAGTATAAGTTGATACATTCTTGATTGGTGAGGGTATCAAAGGTTATGAAGAGAAGAGAGGAGAGGATTAATAAAACAGCCATGATGGAATGGCGGAGCAGGCTCAATAGGCTGAATGGGCGAATTCCACTCCATGTCATATGGTCATATGGTCACCATTGCATTTTTCTTGTGGTGGATATTGCCTGAATTACTGACTGTTTGCAGAATTTTGTATGTCGGTTTTACAATTTCATCATTTATAGCATTTTGTTTTTGGAATGGTGCTGTAATCCACTGGATGAGTTTTAAAAGTTCAAGGCCAGTTAGGTAGAGCAATATCTAGAAAGTTCTCCTCTGAGATTTTTGTTGAATTGAAATTAGCTTAGCAGGTCATTTTGATTATGCTTGCGTTTTTCTTTTCATTGTAACATGAAATCTTTGGCAGCCCAGAGTTAGTCTAATTAAATATACAGATATTCAATGCTCTGTGGAATGAGGCGATAATTTGTTCTATAACTTCATTGTTCATTGCTAAATGGATTTATTAATATCTAAATTAGTCCTGTGTTTTCTAACTTAAATTTACCACTCCTATAATAATCTATCAAATAAAGATAATCCATCAGTGGGACTGTACTTTTATTAAATAGTGATTTCAGGTTTAAACGAATGGACTCATGATCCTGAAAAAGCTGGAAACATTCTTTTAATTGCCTTAGGAACCATCTTGAAAGCTTTTTTTTCATAATCTAAACAAGGGTTTCCAAATAATCTACAAAGCCGAATTGATACATTTCATTTTTTATTAATTTTTGTGTAAATATTCTGTTTTCTTCGGTATTGGCCAGGAACCCGTAGGTGGCCATGAACTGGTATGTCAAGATAGTTTTTTATCTGCTCTGAACTGTCTTTTGATTGAATTAAATATGACCATGTCTGTATAATTGTGTGGCATTGCATTTAGCATTGTCAATTGTTTACCAGTTTAACCCTTTCTGAAGTGTGTAAATCTACTTGCAGAAACTAGTTGTTCTCTGCAAGCCTCACATATACACAATTTTCTTTATTTTCTGTAAACTTTTGTACTATAACCCTAAGATCAATGTTAGTTAATTTCAAATTGTTCAATGGAAATTATTTTGACATTGCCATAAGCAGATCCTTATTTATTACACAAAAAATGTTCCACAATAAATTGCAAACAATGGTAATAACACATTGTAGCAGTTCCCTGTTGTTTTTACAAGATTCAGAATGCATAATAATCTGCCTTTACAAAGGTTGCAGGGTATCTCATCATGGAGTCTCTGTCCATGGTGGGTGGGTGGTGGCTGATGTTGCCCAGAGGGTTCTGGGTAGAACGAGGATGGTGAGCATGTGAAGGACAGATGCATCTCATCGGGTGTATATTCTGCACATTGATTTAGTGGCCTAAAATTCCCTTGACCAATGTATCAGTTTTTGAAAATTGAGAGTATTTTTCCGAACTAAAATATGGTGGATTCAGGTTAATTGGACCAGTAGTTAATGGGGGCAGCTATTTATTTGGGACAACTCTTAAAGAGCAAAAACTAATCGAGAAAATAGCCAGAATTCCTTTCAATAATTTGGGACACTATGCCACTTAATTGAGGCAAGAAACTGTTTCCGAACAGTTTCTAACTGTTGTCAGTCACGTGCACTTGTGTGAGCGTTAGATACTACATTGTGCTTAGAATGAACAGTTTTTAAATAGCATCAGTTGCATGCGTTTGTGTTTAAAAAAAAATGGTGATTTTTTTTTTTGTCCGTAATAGTTGGTGAGAAATAAGCAGCAAGGCAATTCAGATCTGTTTTTCAAGCATTCTGGCTTAGTGGTGTGAGAAGTGGCTGTGAGTGAAACTGAAATGATTTCACTATTTCAGTAAGTTAGGAAGTATGGAAAATTTGAAGGTATTAACAGTTGTCTTGAATGTTACAATGAAAATGAAAATTTGGAGGATGCAATCGCCAATAGCTTTGTATGAAGGCAGTCCATTATCTACACAAGGTGTCTGCACTGATTTTGTTCATTTACAGTCAATCAAAAGATCACAGCAGCGTATCCTGAATTCCTCCTTTGATAACTTAGGAGTTAATTATTTAAATACATAATTAGTTACTCAGTTAAAATTAGTTTGTGTTTTTATACCTTTTTAACTATTTCAAGGAACTTTGGCTAATTGAGGTAGACACATAATTGGGCCAAAATGTACTGGTTCTGATGTGTCCCAATTAACTGGAATCCACCGTAACTACTCCATATCCTGCTAAGATGTTGATGTTTGAAAACTGCATATCCCATCCCTTTAATCATGTTAAGTGGCAAATACCTGGGCCAGCTGCAGTATTTTACACTTGTTTGTCCAGTTCAATTTATGAAGAATAACCAATTTAAAAACGTGACAAAGCATTAAGTCATAGTAGTCATAGTCATAGTCATACTTTATTAATCCCGGGGGAAATTGGTTTTCATTACAGTTGCTCCATAAATAATAAATAGTAATAGAACTGTAAATATTTAAATAGTAATATGTAAATTATGCCAATAAATTATGAAATAAGTTCAGGATCAGCCTATTGGCTCAGGGTGTCTGACCATCCAAGGAGGAGTTGTAAAGTTTGATGGCCACAGGCAGGAATAACTTCCTATGACGCTCAGTGCTGCATCTCGTTGGAATGAGTTTCTGGCTGAATGTACTCCTGTGCCCACCCAGTGCATTATGTAGTGGATGGGAGACATTGACCAAGATGGCATGTAACTTGGACAGCATCCTCTTTTCAGACACCACCGTGAGAGAGTCCAGTTCCATCCCCACAACATCACTGGCCTTATGAATGAGTTTGTTGATTCTGTTGGTGTCTGCTACCCTCAGCCTACTGCCCCAGCATACAACACCAAACATGATAGCACTGGCCACCACAGACTCGTAGAACATCCTCAGCACCGTCCGGCAGTTGTTAAAGGACCTCAGTCTCCTCAGGAAATAGAGACGGCTCTGACCCTTCTTGTAGACAGCCTCAGTGTTCTTTGACCAGTCCAGTTTATTGTTAATAAGTTGACTAGCGTTCTTCACCATTCTGTCTTACTTTAGATTACAACAAAAATATGCTTCCTGGGAAAGAGATTTTCTTCCTTCTGTTACAATCTCTCTTTTGTTTTAAGGGTTTTTAGGCCGACCTGATCTCCTTCCTTGTACCCCGCCTTCATTTGAGGAAGCAACAACAGCTTCAATAGCAACAACTCTGTCGTCAACAACATCTTTATCAATGACAGAGCAATCAGCATCAGAAGGCTCAGAGCATCATCACCGTTATAGGTATGAAGAATTATTTATCTTTTTTATTCAATATTTTTGTCTCTTTCTAATTTCTTGAGTCCTTCAAGACATTTGTTTGGACATTCTTCTAATTATCACATTAAGGTCCAGTGTCTATTAGCACGGATCAAGATAGATAGGACATAAAATATCCAAGTCCATTTGTGTAATTTTTATGCTTCCAGAGTAGAGGTAGCCTTTGGAGCCGTATTTGTGTGTGTGCATGCCTCTTTATGGTGGGTAACCTATTTATTTGGAAGGTTTTTTTTCTTGCACTTTTATCAGTTATCATTCACAAAAGGAAAAAGAAAGTTCCTGTAATATATACGCAGCTGCATTTTGCATCCTATAATCTGAAAAAGTTTAGTAAGTAAAACCTGGTAACTGAAAATATGTATTTATGCAGAGGATGTGACTTTCTTGGATGCTGGAGATCATGTTTCCAGGTACAATCATATTTGAATAAAAGAGTTGAGGCACTTCAGTGCTTCATGTTAGGAAAGGCCAATCACAATCTATGGCTATAAATATTCAGCCTTCAGAAGGTGATGAACTATAATATTTTGTCTCATAATTATTCAGAGCTGGGTAAAGTTGAAGTGGATAAATGGTTGTTAATACATTGAGATGGTAGTCCTGCAATGACTGATGTTAGGAGGCCATTGTTACTTGCATCGTAATAAATTATTTAGTATTGATAAAGGATATCAGTCTGCAAAGTTTGAAATTTATAAAAACAACTTGTACAATTGTTAGTATTATGGAGGGCATCGTACCTTTTCAAACCAAATCAGATCTGTTGGAGGAAAGGCATTTGATAAATCCAGGGTACCATATTTGGGGAGATAGACCAAAACTAGATATACTTGCCCTTAATGTGGATCAGGACAGAATTTGATAGATAGAAGTAAGGATCTTTACATTATTGACAGTTCACTGTTTAGATTTTGACTAGGTGGTGAAAAGTCAATGCCTGAGCAAATAGACAATGTATTAATATGTCCGTTAAGTGTATAATGAAGAAAATCAATTTGGCCTTGTACAAGACAAAAGTTAGAATATATAGAAAATATTGAACCCAGTTTGGTCTCTTCATGTGGAACATGGATTCCTGATGGATTCCACGTTCCACATGATTATTGATGGATAACAAGATGGATTATTTATGGCATGTTGCTTGAGGTACAAATTGACCTCACTTGTGAATGTTGCCCTTGGTTAATTAACCCACTATAATTGGTACATTGAGATATTTATTTCAACCACTTTCTGGCAAGTCATGCTTTTTGTAGTCCATAAGAAGGACATAGAATTATGGAAAACTACAGCACAGAAACAGAATCTTCAGTCCATTTAGTCCAGCTCGTCCCATCAATGTGCACCCGGGCCATCGCCTTCAAACAACTTCACTGAATCTAAATCTACCACTTCCACTGGCAGCTCGTTCCACACTCCCACCACCCTCTGAGTTGAGACTTTCACCCTCATGTTCCCCTTAATCAGTTCAACTTTCATGCTTAACCCATGACATCTAGTTCTAGTCTTACCCAACCTCAGTGGAGAAAGCCTGCTTGTATTTATCTTATCTATACCCCTCATAATTTTGTATAGCTCCATCAAATCTCCCCTCATTCTCCTTTGCTCTAGGGAATAAAGTCCTAACCTATTTAACCTTTCCCTATAACTCAGGTCTTCACGTTCTGGCAACATATTTGTAAATTTTCTCCACACTTTTTAATATCTTTCCAGCAGGTAGGTAGCCAGAACTACACTCAATAATCCAAACTAGGCATAACATCTTGTACAACTTCAGCATATCATCCCCACTCCTCTACTTGATACTTGGATTTAGAAAGGCCAATGTGATAAAAGCTCTCTTCACAACCCTATCTACTTGTGACTTTCATGGAATTATCTGTATATTCCCAGATCCCTCTGTTCCACCACACTCATCTGTGCCCTACCGCTCACCATGTAGGTCGTACCCCGTTTTGTCTTCCCAAAGGGCAACACCTCACACTTGTCTGCATTAACTTTCATATGGCATTTTTTCAGCCCATTTTTCTGGCTCAGCTAGATCCCATTGCAAGCTTTGATAGTCTTCCTCACTCTCCACCACGCCCCTAATCTTGGCATCATCTGCAAATCTGCATATCCAGTTTACTACGTTATCTTCCAGATATTAATATAGACATCAAACAACAATGGACCCAGTTTTGGTCCCTGTGGGACATCACTATTCACAGGTCTCCAGGCAGAGAAGCAACCATCTACCTCCTGTCTCTGGCTTCTGCAAAGCTAATGTTTTAATCAATTTACTACCTCATCCTGAATGCCAAGTGACTGAACCTCTTGACCAACCTCCCATGTGGGACCTTGTCAAAGGCCTTGTTAAAGTCCATGTAGACAACACCCACTGCCTTGCCTTCATTCCTCGAAAAACTCTATAAGATTGGCTAGATATGACGACCTACCACGCACAAAGCCACATTGACTATTAGTCCCTGTCTATCTAAATACTTGTATATGTGGCCCCCTCCTCCAATCCTCTGGCACCTCACCTGTTGCTGAGGACATTTTAAATATCTCTGCATGGGCTCCTGCAATTTCTGCACTAGCTTCCCATAAGGTCCAACGGAGCACCCTTGTTAGGCTCTGGGGATTTATCCACCCTAATTTCTCTGACAGCTAACACCCCCTCCTCTGTAATCTGTATATGGTACATGAGCTCACTGCTGTTTTGCCACAATTCTATGGACTCCATATCCTGAGTAGATACAGATGCAAAATTCAATTTAGGATCTCTCCCCCTTCTCTTTTGGCTCCATGCAAAAATGACTACTACGATCTTCAAGAGGACTAATTGTGTCCCTTGCTGCCCTTTTGCTCTGTAGAAGCCCTTGGGATTCCCCTTCACCTTGTCTGCTAGAGCAACCTCAAGTCTTCTTTTAGCCCTCATGATTTCCTCCTTAAGTATTCTCTGCATTTCTTGTACTTTTAAAGTACTTCATTTGCTCTTTCCTTGCTTACACCTGCTATGTATTTCCTCCTCCTCCTTTTTAATCAGGGCCTCAATGTCTCTCAAAAACCAATGATTTCCTGATCTTGTTATCCTTGTCTTTTATTCTGACAGGAACATGTAAACTTCGTACTCTCAAAATTTTACTTTTGAAGGCCTCCCATATGTCAAGCACACTTGCCAAAAAACAGCCTGTCCAATCAAAATTGGCCTTTCTCTAATTTAGAATCTCAACCCAAGGACCAGAGCTAACCTTCTCAATTATCTGGAATCTGATGGCATTATGATGATGAAATACAAATTGTTCCCCTACACAAACTTCTGTCACCTGCCTTACCTCATCCCCTAATAGGAGATATTATATCGCACTTCCTCTAGTTGGGAGCTCTATATTAATTAAGGAAACTGCCTGAACACATTGGGCAACTCTATCCCATCCAGTCCTTTTACAGTATGGGAGTTTTAATCAATATTTGGAATGTTAAAATCACTTGCTATCATAACCTTATGTTTCTTGCTACAGTCTGCAATTTCTCTACAAATTTGGTCCGCTAAATCCCACTGACTATTAGGTGCTCAATAATATAATCCCAATATCATGGTCATCCCTTTCTTATTCCTCAGTTCCACTCATATAGCCTCCAGTAAGCGAGATGTCCAGTCTGTCTTGTTGGAACACTGCCGTGACATTTTCCCTAAATAGTAATACCACCCCTCTCCCTTTAATCCCTCCCACTCTGTCATGTCTAAAACAGTGGAACCCTGCAACATTGAGCTCCCACTCCATCACCTTTTGCTACCAAGTCTCACTAATGGCTGCAATGTCATCCTATCACATGGAGATCTATGCCCTAAGCTCATATGCTTTCCTATAATGCTCCTTGAAATATACACAATTCAGAATATTACTCCCACCATGCCGAACCCTTTGATTCTGACTTTATATTTTCACAATTCTGAGATCACAACTTGGAATTTCTGTCCTTCAACTTAGTAATTCCCTGAACTTGCTTTGCCAGACCTCATCACCCTTCCTACCCATGCCATTGATACCAACATGGACCAAGACCTCTGCCTGTTCACCTCCCACTAAAGAATGCTGTTGGACTTGATTCGAGATGCCCCTGAGTCAACACACCATCTGGGAATCTCATACTGATCCACAAAACCTCCTGTATGTTCTCCTGATTATTGAATCCCCTATCACTGCAGCTTGCCTCTTCTCCCCCTTCCCCCTTCCCATCAGAGCCAAACTCAGTACCAGAGACCTGACTACTGTGGATTTTCCTTTGCTAGGTCACATCCTCTCTCCACCCCCCCCCACCCCCCTCACCAGTTTCCAAAGCAGTATACCTGTTCTTGAGGGGAGCAGAGCAGTCACAGAGATGGTCTGTACCAGCTTAACACAGAATCTCCACTTCATTAATACAGTCTGTAAGATGCTGCAGTTGAGTGCCCTTCTTGCAGGTGTAGTTATCAGGGACACTGGATCTCTCCTTGCCTTGCTACATTCCGCAAGAGAAACATTCCACTATCCGGCCTGTCTTCCCCACATTTATAACTGTGCAACAAGAAAGAAAGAAAGAAAAAAAATTGAACAAAAAAATAACCTACAGCTTCTGCCTCTACTTGCCAAAGCCTGAACTCCCTATTCTAACACTGGCACTGACTGCTCACTCTCACATAATTACAATTTTCCTTCATCTGGAAAGCTTGACTTGTTTTACTCTTTAAAACAGTAAAATGCAACAAACCATGTATAATTCAACTGAGAATTCCCTGCAGAATTTGACTACTGAATAGCTTCAATATTGATGATAGAGGCTGAACTGTTCCTTATTCTTCCAGATTTCGCCACACATGTATGTGAATCTAAAGATTTTTTTTACTTGTCCTAGATAGACCAAATAGTTTTGTTCATTTATTCATAAATAAATCCCATGTTTTCTGATCTTCTAATCAAGAATTAGAGCTTCAGAGGATCAAAGTGCTTTACATTGCATGCTTCATATTGCAAAGTCAATGCTTTCAGCCTGTGTCCTGGCTATAAATTCAACTATTTGGTATCCAGCTACCGCATTTTGCTTTGGATTACAGCAATTTGGCCAGATTACTTCACGTGTTGTCGACTGGGGTGGGGGAGTGCTTGTATTATTTTCATAGCTACCTTCTGTGCTGATACTTTTTCAGATGGACTGCTCCAAATTTTTCATGCTGGATGCTGAGGTGGGCCAGATGGGATATTTTGGGATTTCCACTATATATCTGGCCAAACGATCATTCATTTCTTAAACATATGTTTTATGTGTATTATTTGTAAAAGGTATAGGATGAGAATAGATAGGTAATTGAAAATTTTATGGCAGCACAGCAGTGTAACAATTACAGCAAAAATAGTACATTACTAATTCTATAGAATAACTTCTGAAATAAAATTTACCAATTACACATGTATACACAATGGATCATGTCAACCTATCATTTAATGCAAATTAGGCAATCAACCAAAACCTGAAAAGAGCTGTATTTCCCAAACTGATTAAACCTGTGATTTAATTCCAGGCTAACCAAAATTTTCTTTCTTTCTTTTTAAATCTTTTTATTGAATATGTATACAAAAAGGTAAGCCATATAGGCACTAATACACTGTTAGAATATAATAAAATTACGGGAGATATTAATACAGATAAAAAAATTATACAAACAATATAATTTAAACATAACATAATAAGGTAACATAATAGTATACTAATTTATATATATATCAATAGAGAAAAGGAAAAAAAAAACCCCAAAAAACCCCACCGTGCAACTAAACTAAAAGCAAAGCAAAGCAATGGGCTAACTTGGAACGAAGTAGAGTTAAAGAACTTAAAATCACGTCCTCAAACCCGACCTCCATTAAAAACAGTAAAAAAAAACAAGAAGGGGATATAAATATGGAGCAAAAAAGAGAAGAAAAAAAATTACATTAAATGAAAATATTGAATAAAAGATCTCCAGGTCTGTTCAAATTTAAGTGAGGAATCATAGAGATTGCTTCTAATTTTCTCCAAATTCAAGCATAATATTGTCTGAGAAAACCAAAAAAAGGTAGTTGGAGCATTAAGCTCTTTCCAATGTTGTAAGATACATCTTTTCGCCATTAAAGTAAGAAATGCAATCATTCTACGGGCTGAAGGAGAAAGATTACTGGAAATTTTAGGTAATCCAAAGATAGCAGTAATAGGGTGAGGAGAGATATCTATATTCAATACCTTTGAGATAATATTAAAAATGTCTCTCCAAAAAGTTTCCAGAGTAGGATAAGACCAAAACATATGAGTTAAAGAGGCTATCTGCCCCGGACATCTATCACAAAAAGGATTAATATGAGAATAAAAACGAGCTAATTTATCTTTGGACATATGTGCTCTATGAACAACTTTAAATTGAATTAGGGAATGTTTAGCACAGATAGAGAAAGTATTGACTAATTGTAAAATCTGCCCCCAGTCATCCACGGAAATGATAGAACCCAATTCCTGTTCCCAATCTACCCTAATCTTATCAAATGGAGCTTTCCTAAGTTTCATAATAATATTATAAATAATAGCCGTTACACCTTTCTGACATGGATTAAGGTTAATTATAGTATCTAAAATATATGTAGGAGGAAGCATTGGAAAGGAAGAAAGTATAATACTTAGGAAATTTCTAACTTGTAGATATCTAAAAAAAATGTATTCTTGATAAATTATATTTATTAGATAATTGTTCAAAAGACATAAGGGAACCATCTAAAAATAAATCCAAAAACCGTGAAGTACCCTTAGTCTTCCAGATTTGAAAAGCACGATCTGTGAAAGAGGGAGGAAAAAATATGTTACCTAAAATAGGAATCGCTAGCCCAAATTGGTTAAGATCAAAAAATTTTCTGAATTGAAACCAAATACGTAAGATATATTTAACCATTGGGTTAGAGACCTGTTTGAGGCGTTTCAAATCAAAACAAAGAGAGGAACCTAAAATAGAGCTAAAATTTTAAGCTTTGCTTCCAACACTTAAGAAATGCTGAGAATTAAAAATACATTTTGAAAAATAATGTGCATATAATAATTTTGTATGGGGGGGCGGAGTACAGAACCTCAACCAGTTTACAAAGTGAGCTCTGAAGAAAACTCACATGCTATTTTTCTTTATATAAACCTAACTTCTATAATTTCCACACTATACTTCCAAACCTCACCTTCTCCCAGTCCATCCTACCATACACATTCCTTCCCTTGCCCAAGCACACTAGTGTGAGATATTCCCTCCCTACTCACACAAAGCAACGTATCTATTCCTCTAAATGCACACACGCCTCTGTCCTTTGCTCTTCCTGTCATCCAAATGAAATGACTGTGAGATACAATTGACTGCACAGGTAACATATGAGAGAGCATACTGTACCTGTGCAAGAATTTGGATTTCCTGTATGTGAACCCTCCGTCCCCCTTTCCCCATCCCCCAGCAGCACCCCAGCAGGAATTGTGTTCCCTCCTGCACAGTTTGCATGCAGGCCCTGCAAGAATAGGGGAACAATAACTATGGTAGTGTGAGCTGGAGCTATGATTAATTATTTAGTTGTTTAGGTGTAGATGTACTACCCACTAACCCACCCCCATGACTTTATTGGGAAATATTCATTTTGTATCAACAAGCTTCTTATGCCTTCTCAGGTAATCACTTCTCATTGTTCTGAATGCAAACAGATTGACATGCCAAGGAAGCAGTCTGCTGATCCCACTATTCAGACTTTTTAGTTTCTTCTTTCTATTACATGATTTTTTTTGGATTTTAGTTTGGATTCAATGTGGGATGCTTTCTCATTTTTCCTTAGTGTTCTCTAATATAGTATATTTTTGATTACTTAAAAATAAGTTTTCATCTCCATAATACTAAATTGAAATAATAACAGCACATACACATTTAAAATCATATTACCTTATTAAAACCTAGCAGTACATGCCTTGTCTTTACTAGCTGCTACTGATCAGTGCATCTCAAAAACACTGAGTGCATCATTTTCAAATCAGGTGGCATGTAAGTATAAATTCTACATAGTTTATACTCATTGCCAGTATAGAATATTATTGGTGAAACACAATGTATTTTTGGTCTTTGGACATTTTCTTGTCCAAAGACCAAAAAAGGAACATCATCATATGCTGACTGTTTATCTTCCTTGCCACACACCACTCCAGTCATTTTTCTGAATTCAGTACTAAGAACTGATGTCTTGAACCCGAGTAAAAATTCAATCAGAATTAGTTGGTGTCGTATTGGCAAGAGTATTTGCTCGTTTCAAGTTTATTGAAATCAACTAAGCATAATTTAAAAATTTGATGTATTGTTTGTTCATTGTAGATCATCAATGTCACAGTAGCCTTGGAAGTTATTGCTCGACTAACTTTCATTTTAAGACTTTATAATGCACATTATGCAGCAAACAGTTATCAATATAAAAATGTTCTATATGTCTGAGACAAGATTTAATAATTTATTTAAGACCCACAAAATCCTGTGTTTATTATTTGATTGCAAGAAGGTTATAGATGTCTTAAGATGTCTATCTGTAAAGACCCAGGTCTGGCCAAATTCTGTACAATCATGTCTGAAAGCTGGCGATGTCCCATACCTACCTAACATTTTGTAATATACTTACAAATTTTCTGCTGTACTAGTTGATGTTTTCATTTAAGATAATACTCCCATTTATGTACTGCATTCATCTAATAAGTCATCCCAAGATGCTTCACAGAAGCATTATGAAATAAATCTTTGATCAAGCCGAATTACGGCATCTGATCAAACTTTTGGTTGAAGAGTTAGGTTGTATGGCGCCTCAATGGAGAAAGTGAAGCAAAAGGTGGAGAGGTTTTGAGAGCAAGTGAAAGAACTTGAAGGTAAAGGTAGCAATTTTTACTTTACCTTTTTTAGTTTTTGAATGTGTTACTGTTTAAATTCCCATCTTTCCTTTTTTCCACTACACTTAAAATAAGTATGTCTAACACCCCTTAGGTTAACGTTACTTCTGTAATGCTAAACCTCTTAAGATGTAAACTTAGGATTGCAATGCTGCATTCTGTCAAAATGTTACATTATTTATTTTGCATGGTCTCAAATCATTTAGTAACATGAGCATTACATGTTTATATTGTCACGTCCTCATCCTTGGCTTGTATTATTATTTTTATTGTTTATGGCCGATCTATTATGGTTATTGTTCTTTTTTAAATTTGTTTAGGAAAACTACACTTTCCTCAGTGCAGGATATTGGGTGAGAATCGAACTTGCTGATTTTCTTTCTATAAGTGTTATTTTTTAAATTTTATCTGTTAAGTTGCTAATTTATGGACATGTCTGCACAACATTATGAGCCGAAGGGCCTGTAATGTGCTGTAGATTTCTAAGTTATATGTTTTATATCTGGGCATTGTATTGCTAATACTTGTATGACTGACTGCATTCTATTAAGCACTTCTATTGTTTAGATGAGTTCAGTGAGGACACATTAAAATGATTTAATCTGCTACAATAGCACAGTAGTAGCATTACTTGATCAATGATCCAGGGATTTGGGCTCTAACAGGATATAATTTAAGATCCCTTCATCTAGTTACATCTAGAATATAAATGTATTTATAATAATTATAATAGGTTCAGGTACAGTTATTACCCCTCATCCATCGGGCTGTTGAACCAGAGGGGTTAACTTCTCTCAACTTCACATGCCCCATCACTGAACTGTTCCCATAACCTATGGACTCAATTTCAATGACTCTTCATTACATGTTCTCGATATTTAATGCTTATTTATTTATTTACTTATTTTTCTCTGTGTTTGCTCAGTTTGTTGTCTTTTGCACATTGGTGGTTTATCCATCCTATTGGGTGTGGTCTTTCATTGGATCCATTATGCTTCTTAGATCCACTGTGCATGCCCACAAGAAAATGAGTCTCTGGATTGTATATTGTGATATACAAGTATGTTGATACTAAATTTACTTTGACTTTGACTTGTGAGGATAATGGTTCTTCAAAGGAAGAAATAAGCTACATTTCCACAATACATTGTGTTCCCATTTAGAATCCTGAACTCAAGTCCAATCTGTAGTTGACTCTGAATTTTTATTCTCATTCTCGTTGTATTTGCAGTATTTTGCCTTCTGCTCTGCACATGATGATTGCTATCTCCAACTTCCTTGGCTTTTGAAGCCCATCCTGATGCAGCTCAAGTGCTTTAATAATGATAGCTGAGAGACTATATAATCTATGTGGTAATTGTCTTTAGGGCACTGAGGATGCATTTTAGATGTCTTCATTGCTTGGGAGGCATCCTGCTTTACCCTTCAACGAGGGTTAGATGATTTGTGATCATCTGCTATAGCCATACCAGCAGACAAATGAAAATGGTTAGTGAGGAGGAGCTCATGATAATATTTAGTTGGTCTTCCAATCGCCTTTTAGTTCTTCATCTTACTCTTACTCTAATGTTTTTTTCCTTGGCTGCCTATCTTCTATAAAAATAACATTGGCACTAGAAGGCAGCACCTTATATTCTGATAAAACACTGGGCTTACATATCAACGTTGATTATCTAAGATGATTGAAACCAACATTTTCAGAATTCCTCTTTGTGTATTTACACTTTCTTCATCCTGTCCTTTTGTTCTGCTTGTACCTTCAATTATCATCTTTGTTCACTTTCTCCCCATTAATCATTATTTCACTTCTGCCTTCCAGTTCACTATAGATCTTTTTTTTTTCTCGGCTCTCTTCCCATCTCACACCCTTATTTTCTGCCAATATGTATTCTCGCTCCTTCCCATTCTCATCGAAGGTTATTGTTTCACTCATGGAGATCAGACAGAATCTATTATTTTCAATATTTTCTATTTTGGTTGTTGCCGTGGCATAATTATTGGAGTTAATTGTGGTGGCGTGTGTGATCTCTGAATTGTGCGAATTGCTAAGAAGTTCTAAAGCTGTGATGAGTGAGAAAGGGATGCTGTCATTAAGCAATTGGTTTTGTGAAAGAGTTATGGTCTGAGGGGCATGTGTTGTGCAATTAGCCATTTAAAGATGACGTAAGTGAAGCATACTTTTATATGTACTAACCATCTTGAATTTCTCCGTACAATGTTCTGAGATGCATGGTAATTCACGGTAGGAATTTACCACCACACCATGATGCAGAGCAGTTATCTCCTTGGCTCCATCTCATTCCACATGATTGTGTAGCAGAATCTGTAAAATGAGTATATGCATCCTTCCACACTGTTATTGTATTTGGGATACAGTACCTCAATTTGTAGTAATATTATGGAATAATATCTCTACAAGTGCTGTGTACTGGGTCTGACATCAGGGCTGGGCTGGGTACGGACATCAATTAGCACAGTAGTGGATTGAGAAATAAATGGTATTAATCCTTTATCAATTCATACCCATACATTAACAAGATAAGGGTAGCACTACTCTCAAAACATAACTGTATATATTCACACAGGTTTCCGATATAATGTCACATGCAGGCTTCACTAAGGTGTTTTGTCAAGCCTAGATGCCATCCAGATGTTGTCCTTGTTTAGAAAGGAAGTCGGAAGTACATACTTCCTGAAATAATCTTAAATTGAAGAAAGAACCATAAATGAGCTTTCTTGCCCTTTATATAATAAAATTTCGGAGTATACAGGACAGGCCACTTATCTACCTCCCCTTTAGCATTTGTGCAGTGATACTTTCCTCTTTATACTGTGAACAGAGTTATTTGCGTAGTTTTCTATTTGGCAGTGACTATTTAAACACTCAAGTAGTCTTTTTACTTAACTACCCATCAGCAGTATATATTTGTGATGTGCTGGCAAAACGATGAAGTAGTTCTGTTTCTCATGTCCTCCTCTTCCAAAGGCATTGATTGTTGCTGAGGTCATTTTCACAGCACTTATCCATCACCACCTTGCAGAAGCGTCAACAGACGATTTGTTCCATGTATTTGTTTTTTTAGCAGAAATTTTGGTGGTGAGAAAAAGATGCCAAAGTGCATTCCGTCGCATAGTGCCCCATCTTGCATCCAGAAACTAAAATTTATTGACTTTCATAGAATTGTTCCAGCTCAGTACCAGCTGTGTTGATGGAAAAGAGAGGATACAAGAATACATTTTTAATCAAATATTGCCTCTTGTAAATATTCACATATTCTTGTGTTTGGTAATCCACCAGAATTGTGTTGTATGTTCCTATTTTAAGTGATTTGTCTACCTCTAGATCCAATGATGAGGCGGCAGTGGAAGCAAGTTTGCAGCAGGTCACGGTTGAATTGGAAGCCAAGTCTGGAATTGAGTCTGAAACTACACTGGAGGAAGGAACAGAAGAGGAGGAAGAAAAAACGTTAGTTTCTTATTACTCAGGATATCTGAGTGCGTTATTTATAATTGTCATTCATAAAAAATAACAATAATTAAGGTTAATAGGAATGGCAGATTGCTATTTCATCACAAACATGGAATACTTTTCAGCTCATTGACCAACCAGATGAAAATTTTTTGGAAATTGTATGAGTATGGATTTCTTCCAAGTGCAAAGAGGAATAGTGCAAAAATTGTTTCTTCCCTGTGGATACCAAAACAAACTAATGTGATCATGAATTGTAAGTGGAAAAGGAAGTCACTCCTGATTGGCCGGAAGGCAAGAAATGGACTTTCTTAATTCACTCCATGCTGTAAACTTGGTGCATCGTGAGACAGAAATGCTGCTCATAAAGTGGTGGTATGAAGCTTCTTGCGATACGAAGCATTTATGTAGAGGAATAAACCGTTAACTTTTCGGGCTAAGACCCCTCAGGACTGGAAAGGAAGGAGAAAAAAGCCAGAATAAGAAAGTGGGGGAAGGGAGATGAGTATAAACTGGTAAGTGATAGGCAGAAGAGATAAAGGGCTGAAGAAGGAGAAGGTGAGTGTGAACTACGGGAGACAAGGAAGGAGGAGTGGCATTGGGTGAGATAATAGGCAGGTGAGGAGCAGAGAAGGACTCGGGAGCCAGAATGGGGATTGGAAAAAGAGAGAAGGGGAGGGGGAGAAATTACTAGAAGTTAAAGAAATCTCTGTTCACACCTTCAAGTTGAGTCTATCTAGATGGAATACGAGGTGTTGAACTTCCAACCTGAGAATGGCCTCATCACGACAATAGAGGAGGCCATGAACTGACATGTTGGAATGGGAATGGGAAATCGAATTGAAATGGGTGGCCACAGGAAATCCCGCCTTTTGTGACAGTCAGAGTGAAGTTGCTTGACGAAGTGGTCCCCCAAACTATTTTGTAGTTTGTTTGTCTAAACTTAGCTCAACTTCAGTTTTTTTTTTGTTTGCTACTCAGAGTACCTAGTATCTTGCTCTACCCAGTTCCTTGCTAGCAAATGTACAGTCATTGGAGAACAAGATTCAGGACCTAAAGGCAAGATTGCTGTATTGGAGGGAAATGAACGGATGCAGCATCTGGGGTCTCACGGAGACATTGCTTACTCAAAATACACTAGATTTGGCAGTTCAACCCAAGGGGTTCTCAATCTACCGAATGGATTGATCTGCAGAACATTCAGAGAAGGCAAGAGGTGGGGCTCTGTGTTTCACGATAAACTCTTAGTGGAGTTTGCACACAGTGGTCTTGTCGCACTATTGTTCTTACAACCTAGAACACCTAATGATTAAGTACTGTCTGTTCTACTTACCAAGGGAGTTCTTGTCTATAATCCTGACTGCAGTTTGCGTACCACCAAAGTCTGATGTTAAGCAAGCGCTTGGGTGCTGCAATTAGCAAACAAGAAATGCCAGTGCCTTTCGAATCATTCTCAGGGACTTCAATTAGGTTTGTTTGAAGAAATCTCTGCCCAGTTACCATCAACATATCACCTGGAGCACCAGGGGATCCAACCCACTTGATCATGCTGCTCTACAATTAAGAATGCCTACTGTTCGATCCTAGACTGCATTTTGGGAAACCTGATCATCTGGCTGTCCGTCTTCTGCCTGCATACAGGCAGAGGCTAAAGAAAAAGGCTGCAGAGGTAAGGACAACAAAGAGGTGTTGCAGGGGCCAAAGAAGTGGCTAGAATCATCAGAGGATCTGAACAAATATGCCACTGTTGTCATGAACTTTTCAAAGGCACTCATGGGTGAGTGTGTCCCCACAAAATCATTCAGAGTCTTCCCCAAGAACCAAGCAATATGCAATCTGATGAGGGCCAGATTAGTGGCATTCAGGACTGGCGATCAAGTAAAATACAAGAGGTTGAGGAAGGACCTCTGGAAAGCTGTCTGACATGCAAAGTGGCAATTCCAAACCAAACTTCAGTCGCTGACAGATGCTTGACAGCTGTGGCAGGGCTAGAATGCTATCACCTCCTACAAAGTGAAACCAAGAGACGTGAGGTTTTGCTCCCAGAAGAGCTCAATGCCTCTTATACCCACTTTGACCATTAAAACATGAAGGCAACTTAATTCACATGGTCCACAACTAACCTGTAATTTCAGTCTCTGAGGCTGACTTGAAAGTATCCTTCAGTAGGGTGAACCCACGGAAAGCATCCGACCCAGATGAGGTAACTGGCTGAGTACTGAAGACTTGTACTAGTCAACTGGCTGGTGTGTTCACTGACTTCTTTAACCTCTCGCTTTGGCAATCTGAGGTACCCGCCTGTTTCAAGCAGGCTTCAAATTGTGCCAGTGCCCAAGAAGAACATAGTAACCTGTCTCAATGACTCTTGTCCAGTAGCGCTTACATCCAATGTGATAAAGTGTTTTGAGAGGTTGGTGATGAAGCATATCAACTCCTGCCTGAGAAGTGACTTGAGTCTGCTCCAATTTGCCTACAGTAACAACAGGTCAACAGCAGATGCCATTTCATTAGCTCTCTACTCAACTCTGGAACATCTGGACAGTGAAGGTGCATATATCAGGATGCTCTTTATTTACTGTAGCTCTGCATTCCATACTATCATCCCTCCGAAACTAATCAATAAGCTCCAAGACTTGGGGCTCAATACCTCTCTCTGTGCAACTGGATCCTCAAGTTCTTCACTTGTAGACCCCAGTCGGTTTGGATTGGCAACAAAATCTCCACAATCACCATCAGCACAGGTGCACCACAAGGCTGTGTGCTTAGCCCCCTCCTCTGCTTGCTTTATACTTATGACTGTGAGGCAAAGTACAGCTTCAATGCCATATTTAAATTTGCTGGCGACACCACTGTTGTGGCCGAGTCAAAGGTGGTGACAAATCAGCATAAAGGAGGGAGGCTGAGAATCTGGCTGAATGATGCAACAATAACAATCTGTCACTGAATGTCAGCAAAACCAAGAAGCTGATTATTGACTACAGGTGGAGAAAACTGGAGGTCTATATGCCAGTCCTCATCAGGAGAATAGAGGTGGAGGGAGTCGGCAACTTTAAATTCCTTGGTGTTATCATTTCATCTGACACTATCCAGTTCAGGAACAGTTATTATCCCCTCAACCATCAGGCTCTTGAGCCAGAGGGGATAACTTCAATCACTCCAATACAAAGTGATTTGACAAATGATGGACTCTCTTTTAAGGACTCTACAGTTTGTATTCAATAGGTACATTTAATGTCAGAGATATACATCCTGAAATTCTTTTTCTTCGCAAACATCCACAAAACCACAAAAACAGAGGATTGCCCCAAAGAATGAATGGCAGTTAAATGTTGGAACCCCAAATTCCCACCTCTCATGCACAAGCAGCAACAAAGCAATGACCCCCCCCCCCACCAGCAAACAAGTATCGGTACCCCCCCCCCCCAGCAACCACGCAAGTGTGCAGCAAAACATCAATAAAGATACAGACTTGCAGGACCCCAAATACTACTCATCACCCGGTATTCGACGTACCTCAGGCTCTCTCTCTCTCCCTAATAAGGGAAAAAGATGTGTCCCTGTTTCACAGCAAGAGGGGAGACATAACAAACAACTGGCTGATTTATGGTGTTAAAAGTCTGTTGTGTCGTTTTTTTCTGAGCTGTGCCCAAAGAACTCGTGTCCCTGGGCACACAGCCAGCAGACAGCCCGCTGCTTTCAATTTTCCATGTATTCTCATGATACATCAGGCGGCACCACTGGCCTTGGATCCGCCTGCCTCCAGAGCCACAAAAAATCCGGCATCCTGAAAGCACGCTAGTCTTCTAGGCCGCGTCCTTGGCATATCGAAAAGCGGCCGGTTGTGAGGCCCTGAGAACGGGTCCCATTTCCGCGAAGAACCGTAGTCAGCGTGTAACTCCAGGTTAGTGTCTTCAAAAGAACCTTGAAAGGGGGAAAAAGGGATATCAAAGATAGAAATAAAGCTGTTTCCCAAAATGCAAGATAGGGAGTCGCCATTAGGGTGCCATCATCCTCCTAAGCTCCACCCACTATTCTCAATATTTATTGTTTGTTTGTATATTTGTGTGGTTTTTCTGGTTGTTTAGTTGTTAGTTGGTTGTATTTGCACAGTTTGCTGTCTTTTACATGTTGGTTGTTTGTCTCCTTCCCGTGCGGTTTTTCATTGACTCTACTATGTTTATTTCTATTTACTGTGAATGTCCACAAGAAAATGAATCTCAGGATAATATATGGTGATGTACATGTACTTTGATAATAAATTTACCTTGAACTTTGAGCACTTGTGAATTTAAATGTTTAAAGATGAATGGAATTGGAAGAACGTCCAATTTTTAAAAGCAGTGCAGCTAAATATTTTTAAGTAATAAGTAGAAAATGGCTGCTTGCCTGAAAATTAAGTTTGGAGACAAAGAGATATTGGAGGCAAATAGGAGGCATCAGTCCTGATGAAAAGTTTCAACCCAAAACATTGACTATTTCCCTCCATCGGTGGCACAGTAATGTCACGGTCAGTCTAACACTTTACGGCACCTGTGATCAGAAGATCGGGTTCAATTCCTGCCACTCTCCGTAAGGAGATTGTACGTTCTCTCTAACTACATGAGTTTTCTCCCCTATTCCAAAAAAGACATATGGTTAGGGGTAGTGAGTTGTAAGCATGCTACGTTGGCACTGGAGCTTGACGACACTTGCGAGCTGCCTCTAGCACATCCTCAGACTGTTTTGCTTGTTGATGTAAGAGACACATTTTGCTGTATGTTTCAATGCACATGTGACAAATACAGCTTATCTTCCAAAAAAAAACCTTTAGATGCTGCCTGAACCATTGAGTTCCTCTAACTCTTTTGCGTTAGAAAGTTGAAGTTTCCTCCTACATGCCAAAGGGATATTGAGCAAAGTATATAAAATGCTGCAGGAACTCTGCAGGTCAAGCAGCTTCTGTGGAAATGAATAAACAGTTGACATTTTGGGGTTCATGCTGCCTGACCTGCTGAGTTCCTCCAGCATTTTGTGTGTGTTGCTCTGGATTTCCAGCATCTGCAGAATCTCTTGTGTTTCCAAAGGCATGCTGGTTGCTCAGTTAATTACTGTAAATTGCTCCAGTGTAGGTTAGTGGTAAGGCAAAGGGGAGGAGTTAATGAGGATGTGAGCAGGAAAATGTGATTGGTTTAGCTAGGTGTTTGATATAGTTGGGACTTGGTGAGCATAGGGCCTATTTGTGTACTACATGACAAAATAACATTGTTTAAAGTACTTTGCATTCTATCTGTGTACTGATACTCTGCTCCCAGAACTATAAATATTTTTTTAATGTATTGGCACACTGTCCCAATAATTGAGTGTCTGTATACACATGCATCGGTAATCTGTTTCTCAGTGGGTTAAGTTAAACCTATTAACATTCATGAGTTCTTTCACATTGGAAGCCTTCTGATTCCTGTATACATTTTAATGTCAGGGAAGTTCCTTCAGCATCTGCACGTACAAGTTCTACTATCACTTTGGAAGCAGACACTGTGAGCCAGATCTCGGAGGCAGCCAGCCATGCTTCTGAGGAAGCAGAAGATGATGAAGATGATGAGGAAGTTCCAGTAACAGACATATACTTTGTGAGTATAAAAGACCATTGGCAATTTTGCCTGATTTGTAACAAAGCAGATCAAGTCTGTGTAAAGCAATCTAATCTGAAGGGTATCATTATATTTCTAGTTCCACACAGAATATTTGAGCACTATTATTGCATAGATGGCTTTGTAACCCTGGAAACCACCACCTACAGCAAAGCTTACAATGTGGCACCTCCCCAGGAAGACATCTTGCTTAAAATTTGTGCCACTGTCCATCAACACTGGTCACAGGTGGTTAAGTCTAGCTTTCTTGCAGTTAGGTTACCTTTAAGCATCAGCCACATTTGAAAGTCATTCCCTTAGCTCAGTCATGGATGGTAGCTTTGTGAATTCTACCAAAATTGAACATTCTTCTCTGTATTCAATCATTGAGCATTCTAGAGTTATTGGGAATTGGCTAGAATGTATGAATTTAAAATTGATGTGAAAAATTTGAAATAATATAAATAATCTGCTTTTTTGGTAAGTCTGCATTTGTAGGGTATGAGAGTCTGCATCTTTTACTTAGGATGCATATCTTTTACATTATTTAGTACAATTGTGGTTCTTAATCTATCATTATGCTCACTAATGTTTATATTTTATGAGTAGCTGTGCTGTTTATGATATTACATTTGTGGAGTTGTAGACACTTATGAGCTATCAAATAAAAATTGATACCTATGCATGTTTATTAGATCATAAACATATTGTCTTGCCCACTTGGAGGAAGAGTTGCAGAAATTGGTAAATTAGTTTATTATTGTCATATGCACCGATGTGCAGTAGAAATACAAATCAATTCATCGTAACTGGGCATTGAGGTAAGGCAAAACATACAAGGGAAAACAAACACAAAATAAAGTGCTGCAGTGTTAGAGAAAGTAAGGTGCAAGGTCATAAAGAGGTAGATTGTGAGGTTAAGAGTCCCATCTTTCCTTACTAAGGGAACAGTTCAATTGCCTTATAGTAGCAGGATAAATACTGACCTCAAGTCTGATAGTGCATGATTTCAATCTTTCGTATCTTTTGTCCAAAGGGGGCAAAGGGAGGGGAGAGTGATTGGACTAGGTGAGGTTGTTGATGTTGTTGGCTGCCTTCCTGATGCAGCAACAAGTTTACATGTAGCTTTTGGAGGGGAGCCCTCGATTGAACGCCTTCAGTCCACGGATCCTGCTGTCTCCAACTCTGGTTCAGATGGCCCTGTATACTTTCAAACCAAGAATTACATGACCTCTAGCTCCAGTTCTGGCTCCAGCCTGTATGTCAGCCGCCTCCACCTCTGAACCGAGACCTTTCTCACTGCCACTAAGCTCTTGGGCTCCCTTTCCCTCACCACTATGCCATGACCCCAGGTCTCTTGGGCTCCCCGTCACCTTTTGGGTCCTCAAACCTCCATCTTCTTCCTCCCACCCAACCTTCCCTGAACACTCCAACCCTCTCCTCTCCTCTGATGCCACTAACTCTCTTTCCCCCTCTGATCCCAGCTCTAATCTGCATTTTCACCATTCCCTCTGACCTTCCACTCTTTGAAGTGGAACATTCTGTCCTTAGCAAGGGCCTTATCTTTGTCCCCTTTTGTCCCCACCTCAGTGAGATTCAAGCCCACTTCTTTGGCACAGATTTCCCACCCCTTTCTCCCACCTGTAACCCTCCTTCTCTTTTTGGATACCCCACTCTGGTTTACTGCCAGGCTATATATCTTTTCATCTCTAATTGCTACCGAGACATCAACCGACTTGACTAAAGCACTTCTCTCTTCTTCAAACCTTAACCCCTCTGGACTCACTGCCCTCCACTCTCTCTGCACCAATCCAAACTTCACCGTCAAACCCACCGACAAAGAGGGTGCTGTGGTAGTCTGGTGGACTGACCTCTACCTTGCAGAGGCCAGGTGGCAACTCTCAGACACCTCTTCTTATTTACCTCTTAAAAAAGATCCCCAGTCAGAACCATTGGGATATTTTCTCCAGCACCATCACAAACGTCATCAGCTCTAGAGATCTCACATCCACTGCCACCAACCTCATAGTTCCCTCGACCTGCACTGCTCGTTTCTACCTCCTACCCAAGATCTAAAACCTGACTGTACAGGCATGCTGTAAAGATATGTCTCTGTGATGTGCTGAGCTGTGTCCACAATTCTTTGCAGTTTCTTACTGTCACGGGCAGAGCAACAAAATTTCCTTGGGAACAAAGTGGCTCTGAGGTGACATACCTAATGATTGAAATCTGGAACCTTCTGGCCGATTTAACAGAATACTATGTTCTGAGCCAGCCATGTTTGAAGAATGCCTGGCATCATTGCTTGACTGGCCAGTGTGGTTTGCTTTGTGGCCTAGACCTAGAAAGTTAGAGCTGTTGCCAAATGCTAAATAAGTAGTGTTGTTATAATGTTCCACTGTAATAAATGGTGGCATGATTATAATGTGACAAACATTGCAAGTTTCATCAGAACATGGAGTGGGTTGATAGCTTGGCTCTGATCTGATTAAATTGACATGTCTCTGTTTACTTGATCATCAACTTTCTGGTATCTCCCAACTTGGGAAGAGGGATGTTTTCCTTTGTAGAGAATGTATCCATCTCATATCGAGCAGCATAAAGTACACCTATGTAGTTTTGGACTTTGTAACAGAAAGTTAAGTTTTCATAACCAAAGTAAATGTGTAGCCGGATAGTCAAACTATAGGATTTGGAATGCCTATAATTGTAGATCCAGTTTTTAACATAAAATGTTCGTGTATTTAGTAGATATCACAGTAAATTATTGCACCCATATTGATAAAAATAAATAAAACAGTAGACATGAAATATCAGAAAGTTAGAAATATTATTGATAGTAAGATGTGGATGCATAGCTTATTTTAATAAAATTTAATAGTTGAATTAGGCTAGTGTTGAGATACTGTATTTTCTGATTTAAACTTTGCAACTGTTAGAAGAATTTTGACAAGAATAATTTTCATGAGTGAATACTTTCCCTATGTCTTATTTTGCCAGATGAGTATCTTACAGCTATTCGGTAGGATTGCACACTCTTCTCAAGCCCAAATGACAGCAATGTTTGGTCATTTTTGATCGCCTTTGATTAGGGGTCCACTGCAAGTAATTTGAACAAGGGAAGCACAGAGGAGGGGTAATAGAAGTTTATAATGGATCAGGTTTATTATGGCTGTCTTATTTTGTGAAATTTGTTGTTTTGTGCGGGCAGTGCAGTGCAAAGACATAAAATGTCTAATTTTTAAAATAATAAAGAGTGCATCAGGTGTTCAGGTGTCAGGTCTCTCAGCGGGAAAGCATTTTGGAGGTAGTGATCACAATTCTATCTCCTTTACCAGAGCATTGGAGAGGGATAGGAGCAGACAAGTTAGGAAAGCGTTTAATTGGAGTAAGGGGAAATATCAGACTATCAGGCAGGAACTTGGAAGAATAAATTGGAAACAGGCGCAGGGAAATGTACGGAAAAAAGTGACAATTTTTCAGGGATATTTGCATGGGGTTCTGCATAGGTACAGTCCCATGAAACAGAGAAAGGATGGTAGGGTACAGGAACTGTGGTGTACAAAGGCTGTTGAAAATTTACTCAGGAAGAAAAGAAAAGCTTACGAAAGGTTGAAAAAACTAGGTAATGATAGAAGGCTAGCAGGAAGGAGCTTAAGAATGAAATTATGAGAGCCAGAAGGGGTCATGAGAAGGTCTTGGTGGACAAAATTAAGGAAAACCCCAAGGCATTCTACAAGTATGTGAAGAGCAAGAGGATAAGACGTGAGAGAATAGGACCAATCAAGTGTGACAGTGGAAAAGTGTGTATGGAACCAGAGGAGACAGCAGAGGTACTTAATGAATACTTTGCTTAAGTATTCACTATGGAAAAGGATCTTGGCGATTGTCAGGATGACTTACAGTGCATTGAAAAGCTTGAGCATGTAGATATTAAGGAAGAGGATGTGCTGGGGCTTTTGGAAAGCATCAACTTGGTTAAGTCACCAGGACTGGACAAGATATACCCCAGGCTACTGTGGGAGGCGAGAGAGGAGATTGCTGAGCCTCTGGCAATGATCTTTGCATCATCAATAGGGACGGGAGAGGTTCCAGAGGATTAGAGGGTTGTAGATGCTGTTCCCTTATTCAAGAAAGGGAGTAGAGATAGCCCCGGAAATTATAGACGACTGAGTCACTTCAGTGGTTCATAAGTTGATGGAGAAGATCCTGAGAGACAGGATTTATGAACATTTGGAGAGGCATAATATGATTAGGAATAGTCAACATGGCTTTGTCAAAGGCAGGTCGTGCCTTACAAGCCTGATTGAATTTTTTGAGGATGTGACTAAACACATTGAAGAAGGTAGAGCAGTAGATGTAGTGTATATGGATTTCAGTAAGGCATTTGATAAGGTATCCCATACAAGGCTTATTGAGAAAGTAAGGAGGCATGGGACCCAAGGGGACATTGCTTTGTGGATCCAGACAGGCTTGTCCACAGAAGGCAAAGAGTGGTTGTAGACGGGTTATATTCTGCATGGAAGTCAGTGAACAGTGGTGTGCCTCAGGGATCTGTTCTGGGACCCCTACTCTTCATGACTTTTATAAATGACCTGGATGAGGAAGTAGAGGGAAGGGTTAGTAAATTTGCTGATGACACAAAGGTTGGGGGTGTTGTGGATAGTGTGGAGGGCTGTCAGAGGTTACAGAGGGACATTGATAGGATGCAGAACTGGGCTGAGAAGTGGCAGATGGAGTTCAACCCAGATAAATGTAAGGTGGTTCACTTTGGTAGGTCAAATATGATGGCAGAATATAGTATTAATGGTAAGACTCTTGGCAGTGTGGAGATCAGAGGGATCTTGGGGTCCGAGTCCATAGGACACTCAAAGCTGCTAGCAGGTTGACTCTGTAGTTAAGAAGGCATTTGGTGTATTTGCCTTCATCAACCGTGGGATTGCGCTTACGAGTCAAGAGGTAATGTTGCAGCTGTATAGGACCTGTGCTCAGTTTTGGTTGCCCCACTACAGGAAGGACATGGAAACTGTAGAAAGGGTGCAGAGGAGATTTACAAGGATGTTGCCTGGATTGGGGAGCATGCCTTTATGAGAATAGGTTGAGTGAACTCTGCCTTTTCTCCTTGGAACGACGGAGAATGAGAGGTGACCTGATAGAGGTGTAAAAGATGATGTGAGGTATTGATCGTGTGGATAGTCTGAGGCTTTTTTTCCCAGGGCTGAAATGGCTAGCATGAGAGGGCAGAGTTTTAAGGTGCTTGGAAGTAGGTGCAGAGGATATGTCAGGGGTAAGTTTTTTACGCAGAGAGTGGTGAGTGCGTGGAATGGGCTGCCAGCGACAGTGGTGGAGGTGGATACGATAAGGTCTTTTAAGAGACTCCTGGATAGGTACATGGAGCTTAGACAAATAGAGGGCTATGAGTAATCCAAGGTAATCATCATGTTCGGCACATCTTTTTGGGCTGAAGGGCCTGTATTGTGCTGTAGGTTTTCTATGTTTCTATGCATGAGATAATATTCATGGACCATTTAGAAATCTGTCAGTGGAGGGGAATAAGCTGTTTCTGAATTGGTGGGTATGGGTCTTCAGCTGTTCTGTGTCTTCCCTGGTAGTAGTAATGAGAAGAAGGCATGCCCTTTATGATAGATGTTGCCTTCTTGAGGCACCACATCTTGAAGATGTCCTTGGTGATAGAGAGTGTTGTGCTCCAAGTTTTCTAACAAAGAAAAGGGAGAGTTCTTGATTATTCAGTTTCCTATTTGTGGTCCTCACAAAGATACTATATTGATATCTCTGTGAAACTTAGACATATGGCTTTCAAAGTGATCAGCAGCTTGCTAGTTGTGACAACTAAGTAGAATAGAAGTAAGCCAAATCCTAAATAAGATGGCGCTGGTGACCACAGCAACGTTCTGAAAAATTTAGTTCGGTAACTGGCCATGTCAAAAACCCCATGCTGTATAGTATGACAAAAGCTTCCTCGGTGCCATTTTAAATTGAACAATATGTAACTGATAGGCAAAAAAGTTGGATTGTTTCGGATCACTGAATAGTTGTTAGGTCACTCACTAATATTAAATCAACCATGAAGTCTGTAGATCTGATACAGTATTAAATCAATCATAGCTCTAACCCTAATGTTATTTATTCGAATGTGAATGGACATGTAAGTTAGTTGTTATGGTAAAGTAATAATTTTCTTCGGGCACAGTTTATTAAAGCAATCATTTCTTTCCTTATGTATAATTACCAGGAATATACACATCTATTGACAATTTGTGTAGACTTATTTACAGCCACTTTACTGTGCATTCTTGCTTGGCTGGCTACAGCTTTCACTCTGTAAACCCCCTTCCTTTTAAGGTGCTCCTTAACACCCACTCATAGCTCTTTGACCATGGGCAATTTTGTCTGTTGAAGCTAGACTGCATTAACGTTGCAATCGTGAAAAATCATTATAAATCCAGTGTTTTAATCTAATTAGCTGAGGAGGGTTATATTGAATATGAGATTACCTGGATTTAATTTTTGTTTTATTATTGTGGTGTCTATATGAGAATTTATTGATAGATCTGAATTTTTCATGTTGAATATTACTGTTTAGTTTAGTGTTAAGCTATTAAATATAGTATTTCAGCTTTTAATCCTCTATGAAGAACATTCTAATCACTTTCCGTTATCAAAATTCTCTTGGGTTCTTTGACGTTCTCCTGTGCAATCTATTTTCTTGAATGCTTTTAGAGAATGTGGGTTGAGACCTAGGAATTTTTTGTCGTGTCAAGGGAACCAGGTCCTGTGCTGTAGATCTGGGTTGTTCCTCAATTTCTATCTGGTATCTGTATTGCAAAATTAAGTTCAACAGTGTTCACAGCTTGAAGTATATGTTCATTCTAAATTATGTGGATCTACACAATATATAGGCTTCTGATGTTCGCAACTGGTGTGACCAGGTATCTGTTGAGAGTACAGGAAACCAGTCTCCTCAAAATCCGTTCAAACACAAGGCCAAGGAAAAGAGCTATGTGCAATTGAAAACCTGCTTTTCTCAGAATAGATCTATTTCACTCACATTTCTTTGTCTATCAGAAAATTCATTTCCTGGCTACTTTTAAAACATTAGGCCACAGCTAAATATTGGGTGTAATTCTGGTTTCTGCAGTAAAGAAAGGACATGATTGCAATGGAGAGGGTAGAGAGGAGATTCTACCAGGATGTTATGAGGGAAGTCTGGGTAGGCTAGACTAGACTTCTTTCCAATGGAGCTGCTTAACGAGGGGAGAGAACCTGATAGAGGTGTACCAAATTATGAGAGTCTAGATAAGATACATAGCTTAGCCCTATAGAATAGTATCTTACTGTATATAACCAGAGGGCATTGGTCTAAGTGAGCAGTTGGAGTATTAGAGAGGATCGGGAAAAGAATTTTCCCACCCACCAGGTGGTTGCAATCCAGAACACACAACCTGAAAAAATAGTGGAGGCAAAGGCTCACACACTTAAAAAGTATCTAGACCAACACTTGAATCACAGAGGCATAGAACATAGAATAGTACAGCACAGTACAGGCCCTTGGGCCCACAATGTTGTGCCAACCCTTAAACCCTACCTCTCATATAACCCCCCCCCCACCTTAATTTCCTCCATATACCTGTCTAGCAGTCTCTTAAATTTCACTAGTGTATCTGCCTCCACCACTGACTCAGGCAGTGCATTTCACGCACCAACCACTCTCTGAGTAAAAAACCTTCCTCTAATATCCCCCCTGAACTTCCCACCCCTTACCTTAAAGCCATGTCCTCTTGTATTGAGCAGTGGTGCCCTGGGGAAGAGGCGCTGGCTATCCACTCTATCTATTCCTCTTATTATCTTGTACACCTCTATCATGTCTCCTCTCATCCTCCTTCTCTCCAAAGAGTAAAGCCCTAGCTCCCTTAATCTCAGATCATAATGCATACTCTCTAAACCAGGCAGCATCCTGGTAAATCTCTTCTGTACCCTTTCCAATGCTTCCACATCCTTCCTATACTGAGGTGACCAGAACTGGACACAGTATTCCAAGTGTGGCCTAACCAGAGTTTTATAGAGCTGCATCATTACTCCGCGACTCTTAAACTCTGTTCCTCGACTTATGAAAGCTAACACCCCATAAGCTTTCTTAACTACCCTATCTACCTGTGAGGCAACTTTCAGGAATCTGTGGACATGTACCCCCAGATCCCTCTGCTCCTCCACACTACCAAGTATCCTGCCATTTACTTTGTACTTTGCCTTGGAGTTTGTCCTTCCAAAGTGTACCACCTCACACTTCTCCGGGTTGAACTCCATCTGCCACTTCTCAGCCCACTTCTGCATCCTATCAATGTCTCTCTGCAATCTTTGACAGTCCTCTACACTATCCACAACACCAACCTTTGCATGATAGGCCATGAACCAAATGGTGGTAAATGGGATTAATATAGATACACGAAGATTGGCATTGACATGGCTGCTGAGGGGCTGCTCCGGTGTTGCTATAGCTTTTGGCAAGTTTTACATTTTCACATTTTTTTAGGCGGGGGATAGAGCTGTAGCAGCATTGTAATATGTGAAGTCATCTGTGAGATTTGCAACTTCACTCATTCTTGTTTCTGCACATAAAGACAAGGTTTCACTAATCCAATCTCCTTCTGACTGTGCTGTGATTGATTTACATTTGAGCTCAAGATCATGGTCACTCTCAGCCTTCCAGACTCTGAATCATTTCCCGGCAGCAGCTACTGCAGAGTACCCTAAAATGTTAGCTTTCATAGACTGCATTATATCCTTACAGACACCTCGCTGGCACCTCTTGCCAGTAGTGTCTGGTTGTAATTTTGGAGATCTTTGTAGGTGGTAAACACAGAGAACATGTCTTCTATGGGTAGATTTTTTCTTCACCTGCCACTGACCCATCTTCCTCTGATTATGATTGCAGCATCTATTAATTTACTCATTAACAACACTCCCTACTAGCTGGGAGGGTTACTTATGTTCCTTTATGAGCTGGCTGAAAGGACTGGACTTCTCTGCTAAATAGCAGCAACTACAGGAACTTGCGTTGCATTAGTAAAGAATGCTATGCCAATATGGTGTGAGATTGCAAAGAGAAACTCATCAAGTTTCTTCATTGAACATTGAAGATTGTGCTCTTAATATGACAAGTGTTGTTACAGTGATCAGCAATGCTATTTTAATGGCATTAAGACATCTTGAAATAAAATTTACCCGTGTGTGAAAACATTTCAAGCAAAATTTTGCGTGGGACAATAGTAAATCAAATAACTGAAAAGTATAAAAGTTAATGTATTCCCAGATCCCAGGAAGCATATTTGAGAGCACACATTTACCCAATGAGGCTACGTAATCTGACAAAACTTCAGTTACATTATGTAGTGAATTGTTCTGGATTTCTTAGTTTTACTTCTCTGATTCTCAGCACAAGAATATCATTCACATTACTTTTATCAGATTAAGCTTGACTTTTTGCCTTTAAATGGGAAAATGATGACTACTAAATTGTTTTAATTCTCAAAATTCTCTTAATTTTGAGAATTGAATTCCTTCTCACCCTGCTATTCTAAGAATACTTGAGAACTTTCTTAGTGATTTTTGTTCCAACCCACCAAGGAGATCTTGTATAGTGTATGGCATTCCATTTATAACTCCCAGTAGAAATGCTTTCACAGCAGGTTCAGCCATGTCAGGCAGAAATGCTGTCAAATAATTTAAATCTCTCTGGTATTCAAACACAATTAATTATTATACAATTTTAAAAGTTTAACATTATTTTTGAAAGTAAAATACTTAAAACAATTAAAAGTGTTTAAACTAACTCGTACAAAAAATGTAAATTATCTGAAATTTGTTTTTGCCCCTTGTAGTGTCACGGTCCGGTCCGTTGACTCCTCATTTCAGTTAATTTCCTTTTCCCCGTGTTCCACTGGGCTCCTTGATTAGGGCACCTGATCCTTATTTGAACCGGCAGCATAAAAACTCCAGCTTACATCTACTCGCTGCTGGTTCGTCACCTCAGCTGTACGGCTACACTCGTTTCAGGCTGCCAAGAATGAATCGAGTTGAGAGCCTGTCATCCGCTGTTCCTGGGTTGAGTTAAGAGCCTGCTGTCCACAGTTCCTGGGTTGAGTCGAGAGCCTGTTATCCGCTGTTCTGGGTTGAGTTAAGAGACTGCTGTCCGCAGTTCCTGAGTCGAGTCGAGAGCCTGCTGTCCATCTGAGTTTTGCTAGCCGTTTGCCGCTTCATGTGCTACCCGGAGTCGAGATACGAATGGACTGTCATTGTTTGTTTTTGTCATTTTGTGTCTGGCTGAGTATTGCAGGCCGTTTGCCGCTGCTCAGAGCCACAATACGTATTGTCTGTCGTTTGTTTTTGTCGTCTTCTGTCCGGCTGAATATTGCTGGCCATTTGCTGCTACTCTGAGCCGCGATACGAATTGTCCGTTGTTCGTTTTTGTCATCTTGTGTCCAGCTGAGTATTGCAGGCTGTTTGCCGCTGCTCCAAGCTGTGATACGAATTGTCTGTCATTGTTTGGTTTTGTGGCTCGGTGTCCAAGTCCAGGCTCGAGTCCAAGTCAGGTTTAAGTCCAGGCTATGTGTCCAGGTCAAGTTCAAGTCCAGGCTCCAAGTCCCGGTCAAGTCCAAGTCCAGGCTCTGAGTCCCGGTCAAGTCCAAGTCTAGCCTTCGAGTCCCGGTCAAGTCCAAGTCCTGGCTTTGACTCCAAGTCAAGTCCAAGTCCGTCTCCATGTCAAGATATGGATTGTCTGTTGTTAGATTTGGTCGCCTCGTTTCCAGCTGAGTAGGTCCTGCTGTTTGCCGCTACTCCGAGTTGGGTATTCTGTCTCTTTGTGTCCAGCTAGGTGCTTGCAGGCCGTTGTCACTTCATGAGCTACTCCATGTCAAGTCTCCGTGCCTGTGTCCTGCACTTGGGTCCACTCCCTATGCCCCATTGCAACATGTAGATGTAAATGTTCTTTGACTTGGTTTTGGTTGCTGAACCTCCATTGTTTAATTTGATATGGGTTTGGCAAATGCAAGTGCAAGGAAACTCAGGAGTATGTAAAAATGCAGTCAATAAATGAGAAAATTTGGGACTGCTGCTTTTTCACATCTTTACATAAGATTTTCAAAGTTCCGTAGAGATACAGGGATAGAACCAGAGTTCCTGTATCGGAGTGCTGTAGTTTTGTGCAGATATTTTCAGATATGGTTTATAACCTAAATGTGAATATGAAACTACACTTCTCCGGCATTGAATGCTGAAGGAATTTTTGCAGAAGTGATGTTTGTTGCCTTGGAATCTGTTACAGGTTAACTAGTTTAGCAAATGGTTTTATAACGCTGCTGTTTTTTTCTGCTGTCTCACTGTTAAAGATTAATTATTTGTGTAAAGCAGTTTACATCACCCCAGTTTACATATTTCTTTATAGGATAAACTGATCATTGCTTGTGTGAAATCAGTATGGGCACTGTTTTGTGAAGGATTTTACTTAAAATCGTTTATATTCCTTTTTCCTTTTGTCATCTTCCTTTCACTATTTCTCACTCCACTTTATCTAATTAGCACATAGTAGTTAGACCTCAAAAGATTTTGATTTCTGCTTTAGTCTTATGTCTGCTTGACTTTATTAAGCTTTAAATGAGCAGCTTTTTTATAAGAACACATCTCCTTCTGCAGATATCTAAGCCAGACCGGAAAACATCATTTTGGAAACATAAAAACAATTCCATTCTTATGAGAAGCCATAGTTCCAAACTGTTCAGGTTTGCAAACTGTTTTAACATTTGAACAATTGGGCTGATATTCAAACTTTGTTTGCAGAGATGTTTTAGCAGGTTAAGCAGCATCAGAACAATGCCATTATCACTTTACATGTATTTTTCTTTGATTTCATCACTAATATTATTTTAATTCTTTTCGCCATCACTTCCTCCTATCCTATATGTGTGCCATGTTTTTCTCTTACCATCCAGTTTACGGATGGAATGTACTGGATTTATTCTCCACAACGCAGTCGTTCCCAAGCCACTTCAGTTTCTGATGAGAGTGTAAGTTGGTTCTTTTATTTAAATTTCAATGTTCTTTGTTCAGTGTCTCTATTTTTAATTTTAGTTCCAATCTCTTCCATCTTTGTAAAAGTTTTAAATTAGTCTTCTTGAAACCACAAGAATTAGGATTAGGAACATAGAATAAAGTTTTAAAAATTGCACAAAAGGGTTATCCATTTATACTGTAATGCAGCCAAGATATTTTCAAAGCCTTCGTGGAAAAAAAAAGTAACATCCCTCTGACTCTTTAATATCTGTGGCACATAACTATTCAAACTGGGGAAGGAGGTGTCAGGATGGTACTGTAAATCTTGAGTCTTATCATCTGGAAGACACAGAAGCCAACGGAAATAGAACAGCGTGCGGACTAAAAACACAAGAAATAATGCAGGTGGAAATCCAAAGCAACACACACAAAATGTCGGAGGAACTCAAACGGGTCAGGCAGCATCAATGGAATTGAATAAGCTGTTGGTGTTTCAGGCCAAGACCCTTCTTCAGGACTGGAAGAGAAGGAATAGATCCCAGAATAAAAAGATTGAGGAAGGGGTAGCTGAACTGTCTACCGACAACTTTTATAAACCTACTAATTCCCATAGCTATCTTAACTATACCTCTTCACACCCTGTCTCCTGTACAAATGCTATTCATTTTTCTCGGTTCCTTCATCTCTGCCACGTCCGTTCCCAGGATAAGGCTTCCCTCTATGATTCTCTTATCCATTCATCCGTCCCCACTGAGCTACCTCCTGGCAGTTATCCTTGCAAGTGGCCTTAGTGCTGCACCTTCCCATTCACATCCTCCCTTAATTCAGGGCCCCAAACGGTCCTTAAACTTCACCTGAAAATCTGTTGGAGTCGTTTATTGTATCCAGTGCTCCCAGTGTGCCTCCTGTACATTGGTGAGGCCCAGTTTAAAATGGTGGACCAATTTGTTGTACACCTCAATTCCATCCACCAAAAGCGGAATTTCCCGGTGGCTAACCACTTTTAATTCCGATTCCCTTTCCTGTTCCGAAATGTTGGTCCATGGCCTCCTCTTGTGCCATGTTGAAGACACTCCAGGTGGAGGAGCAACAACCCTATATAAATAAACTGTGGACAAAATAGTGGATTGAGAAATCCAATCATTTTTCAAGCTAACTTAGGAAAGAATTCAAATTATATTTCACCATCCCTTTGTATGATTAAACTTTGAATCTGCCAGTGATTCTATTTATGTCTTGTGAAATAAAAGCAGATAAACAAAACAATTGCCTCCAACCCAATGGCATGAACATTGGTTCCTTCTTCCAGTAATTTTTTTTCTCTCCCCCTCCCCTCTTCTTTTCCTCACTCTCGCCTCTTACTTCTTGTCGCCTGCCTGTCACCTCCCTCTGGAGCTCCTCCTTCTTCCCTTTCCCCATGGTCCACTCCCCTCTGCTATCAGGTTCCTTCCTCTCCAGCTCTTCACCCTTGCCACCCACCTCGTTACTCTGGTGTTTTCCTCTTTCTTTCCCGTCCTAAAAAAGGGTCTCGGCCTGAAATGTCAACTGTTTATTCATTTCCATGAATGCTGCCTCACCTGCTGAGTTCCTCCAGCATTTTGTGTGTGGTAGCTAGAAGGTGATCACCCACCTGATCAAGAATCTCCTTCACCTGTAATAAAGACTGGATACAACATTGGCTTCATTAGCCTGCTTAGAACCCAAAGAACATAGAACGCCACGAGAATGCTGAAGAAGAAGAAAGTGACTTCTGCGTTATCAGTGCTAAAGTTGGTGTATTAGATGCTAAAATTCAGAGGCTTAATCTCATAAGGTAATGAGAGTGACACATTTCCCCCCAGAGGTTATATTGATGCAATATATCAAAAGTTTTCATTCACGCATTTGTTTTGTTCATCTGCTTTTATTTCACAAGACATAAATAGAATTACTGGCAGATTCAAAGTTTAATCATACAAAGGGATGGTGAAATGTAATTTGAATTCTTTCCTAAGTCAGCTTGAAAAATGATTGGATTTCTCAATCCGCTATTTTGTCCGTAGTTTGTTTATATACATAAATAGCATCTTGGCTACCATAGAAATGTCTTGCGTATTATATTTTCCTTATCTGTTTCAATTTTGTCTAGGCAAAAGTTTGCAATTTTTACAGTCATTGTAATGGTCAAGAACAAATGGGTTTATCTTTATGTATTTTTATATTCTTCAAAAAGTATTGTCTGATGGACAAACTATCAATACACCATTGTTTAAAAGCTATAGCAATTGTAGAACAGAATATCCATCCTGGACCTGATAGTTTTTTTCCAGTCATCAGATCATTTTGTTACTTGATTAGAAATGCAAAAAACTGCAGATATTGGAAATTTGAAATAAAAATGGAAAATGCTGGAGCTGGTTAGAGATCAAAGTAGTATTTGTGATGAGGAAAGCAGATTTTTAGTAATCTTGCGTGAAGGCCCAGTATATTCTACATGGAGATAATCTACAGCACTTCAAAATATTAGTAGTGCATTTTCTCCTTTTGATATTACTAATATTTAGTGAATCAGAAGAACGCCACCCCTCAAAAATAAACAGTTGGAATAAGAGAGCGCTTTTGTTGCATTTCCTTAAAGAGGGATAAAAAAATTAAAGTTTAGTTAGTACCCCTCTACTCATAAGTGTACACAAACACTTACTACTTCTCCCAGCTCACTTGCTCATTTTCTCCCAACTTACTTGCTAACAATTCCAACTTATTCACTCATTCTCTCTGTTCCTTTCAACAAGTGTAATTTGATGGTGATTAGAATCAAGTTTATTCACAGACTGTACCTCTCGTTCACGTCCAGTGTACACAAGGACTTAGTTGTATAGTAGCTCCCCTATTAGTCTGGCCAGGACCACCTAACTGAACACAGGCATGATATTAATTTTGGAATATTCTTTCTAATTGCCTTTTGTACTGACAAATAATTTTGTAAATCTTTGTTCTTGTCCAAAAATAGGTATAGTAGTACAATATACCTCTGTACATAGCAGCAATGTATTCCAATTAAACATTATTAATGTAAAATATTTAGCAATCTTTTAAAACTGAACCAGTACCATTTAATAGTTTCTTAGCACGAATAGTTTACTTTTGAAGGATAATTTTCTTTGCTCTATTAATTTTTATTGTGCTGCTAATTTTCTTGTACTAATATTAGAGAACGAAGGATGAAGTAGTCATTAGCCATTACCTCAGAAGAAACATACATATTCATCTTGAATGCAGATTTTGTTTATTGGCTTTTTATACTTTTAGTTTGATGTGATAAAATGAGGCAAAATATTCACTTTTAAGAACATTTTACACTACAATTTTTTGTGGTTAAATCACATGCAAGCTACTGTACCAGAATAGAAGGTTTATGTCATTTTCTGCAGCTCTGCTGATGTGTTTGTTTTGGCCTTTCTTTAAACATACTTTATCTGGAAATTCATATAATATATAACTTGTTTCTCACCTGCAGTTACTTTCTTCTTTCCCATTTTCGTTGCTTTCCATTGTTTCTGTTTTGTGTCTCCTGTTGATTCCGATTATTCAGTGTACAGAAGAGAGGGCCTGGATTTACTCTCCCCTTCACTATGGTTCTCACGTCCGTTCAGTTTCAGATGGAGAGAGTGAAACTGTAAGTGTATTGTCCTGTTCCTTTCTGAGTTCGGTATAAGTATAGGTGCCTCAGCAGGTGTGGTATTATGGAGAATTAGTACTGAGTCGAATATGTACGACAAATGGTAATTACTTATTCATTGACATTCTCTTTCTGCTTTTCTCTTAATATAACAATACTAATTGAGTTAATATATTACTGAACTCTGAAATAACTCTTGTTCTCTTTTGTCAATGTTGAGTATCTGTTTCTAAATAGTAAAAGTGCATGTATCAGATATTTGATATGCAATGAATATTCAACTCAGCACTAACATAGGATGCATGACTTTGGGTATGAGAGAGATTTTAATAATGGTATTTTACAATGCCATTATTGTACAGAAAACTATTCAAAAGCTTTATGATCTCAGTTTTTTTCTCATTTTAAATCAAAAGGGTTTTTTGTTTAATAGTATAGCTAGGAAGGATATGTTTAAAATTTGTGTGTTACTCTAGCTTTGTTATTTCATCATCATGGTATATTTAATGTCCTTTTGTTAGATCAAAAGAGTGATTGTTTATTTTTAAATTGGGACCTTAGTTGTGCCATTTGTTGACCAATTTTCTTTTTCCTTAAAAAAGAACTATGGTCTATTAATAGTAGTACAGGTCGACTTTCACTAATCCGACTACCTGTAATCCAGTTCCTTTGATAATCCGCACTGATTTAAAATTTTCCGCGCAACTGTAATTTCGAATTTTCCGGGCCACCATACCACTCTGCTGCGCACTGTTTTGGTTATGCTACTTCTATTCACGTGTTGGCGACCTCTTGTAAGCACAGACAAGCAATTCCTGCTTGTTTTCCTGCATTTATTAATATCATTTGCGTGAAGCACGGCCGCCCGGCACCTGCCCGTCTCACCTGCCTGCCGGCAGTCGCGCACTGCCCTCCGGCATCGTCCAGCCGGCGCTCCATTCTCTTCTGCCTACCACCTTAGATCAGGCGTGGTGATCCACTGAATTTAAGTATATCACTAAGCGGAGGAAAAGAAACTAACGAGGATTCCCTCAGTAGCTGCGAGTTCAATGTAGTCGTTGGGGTAACTGCAAGTCTGTGTCTTTGCTGTCGCTTAGCTCACGCTTGAGTGCTGGTAGTGGGTGCGCTTTATTTTTTTCCGGTGGGGGAGGGGGGATTGCTGCTCGCTGCCGCTTACGAGCGGGGGGGGGGTACTTAGGGGTTCTAACATTTAACTGTCATTCATTCTTTGGGGCACTCCTCTGTTTTCGTAGATGGTTGCAAAGAAAAAGCATTTCAGGATGTATATTGTATACATTTCTCTGACATTAAATGAACCTTTGGATCCTTTCATACCTTTTTTTAAAGGTATGATGAGGTGGTTAGCTATTGCTTAATGTGATCCTTCTGTAATTCGGCATTTTCACTAATCCGGCACTCCTCAGGTCCCAATGGTGCCAGATTATAGAAGGTCGACCTGTACATACAATTGTCCTACATACAACTTTACATATAGGCAGTGTCCTTGAGAACTTTGAGCAGATGTGTTTAGAACTATTCAGCAACCATGCAAAGAAGTTCAAACAGTTATTATGCACAACACCCTTCCAAACCCACTAGCTTCACTTGCCCTATTCTTTTATGACTTTTCAAAACTAAGCTCTCCTTGATTTGTGGTAAAAAGTCTGAGATCATGCAGCTTTTAAATACCTAGTGCATGTATTGCAGTCATAATGAAAGGAATTGATCTGAAATATTGAATGTGCCTACAAAGGTATTTATTATTTACTTTTAATACTCTAAAACAATATGACCGCAAGTTCCCAGCCTTCAGCAGAATCCTTAAGATCCTGAAAAATTGATCTGTAGTATTATCACAATTATCCTCCTTTGCATATTTTGATAGACCTTTGTATTCACTACTACTAACTGTAGGACCAAATATTTGGATAATTTGAGTATCTTAAGGCTGGTTGCTTGTGCCTTTCTTTCCCCATAAGTTTCATTTTATATATATTTGTGATATGCTCTCAGCCATTCAGTTATTGATTCCTGGAGAAAGGTGCATTTCTTCTTTTATCCCTTGCACAATATTCTTCATGGTTACAAGGTAGTAAAATTTGAAATACATTTATTAGACATTTTTATATTTATTTCTGTTATAAAATAAATATTGGGAATACCTCACACTGTCAATTATTGAGCTGTTTTAACTGTATTAAGCTGTGAGTTATATTGCTATAGTAACCACACTCTATTGTCTTTATTGCATACAAAGATCAAACAAATGTGAAAATACTGTGTAACTGAATGGCTAAGTTAAGTTTCTCAAGTAACCGGCTTTCCAAAGCAATGCATTATTATTTGGGAGCAGGCACAGTGTATTGAAGTGTGAGTGAGGTCTTGTCCAAACTGATGGGATAATCTGATGGTCTACTACAAAGTTACATCTACTGCTTCAGACTTAGCAAGCATGAGCTCCCAGGTTGCTCCCAATTTACTGCTGAGTGTGCAGAAAATTGAAGTATGATGCACTGTTTCATTTTGTGGGCTATTACAATGCCAGCAACCCGGGTTCATTTTCACCACTGTCTGTAGGGAGCTTGTATGCTCTTCTTATGACCGCATGGATTTCATCCTCCGTCCCCTAGTGTCCTCCAACATTCCAAAGAAGTACAAGTTAGCTTAATTGGTCATATGGGTGTAATTGGGTGGCCTGGGCTCCTTAGGCTGGGACGGCTTGTTACCATGCTATATTTCTAAATAAATAAATATGATTTAAGGCTCCATGTCTGCCAATGAATGATGAGAGGGAATTTTACTCACTGCCTGACTAATGCTGTACTAATACCATAAGGAGATAAAATTCCCTGTTTACAAGATCCATGAGGTTTAATTGTCTGTCAAGGAGCTTTAGCCAACATTGATACCAATTTAAATTAAGTCTAAAGGTGCTCAAGATACTATGGCAGGAAGACAGAGTACAACTTCAGGAATTAGTCAAAAGATGAGACAAGAGGTTTTGAAAATAATAAAAGGACAAAACCAAAGGCTTTATATCACAATATACACTATTCAAAACCGATGAACAGAACACTTAAACGGAAATAATTGACATTATGGAGACTTGGCTGCAGGATGATACAGATTAGTTCCAGAATATTAAAGGTATATGATATTTAGGAAGAACAGGAAACTTGGAAAAGGTGGAAAGGTTGTTCTGTTAATTAATGATAGTCTTGGCACCAAGAGAGGGTAATCTCATTTTAGGGAAACCTGGATGTAGAACTGATTTTGAAAGCAATGAGATGAATAAAGACAAGTCACACGTTGAATTAGTATTTAGACCCCCATTGTAAGATAGAGTAGATAGGAAGGAATAATGGGAGCTTGTCAGAAAGGAATGCTAATTATCATGGGGGGATTTTAATTTTAATTTACATTTAGACTAGAGGAATTAGTTGGGCAAAGGCTGCCGCAATGGGTTCATTGTGCTATTCTAAGCAACTATCAAGGTGGAGCAGACAGAGAACAGGTGATTCACTGGTACTCAGTAATGTTGGCTTGACATGATGGAAGCTGCTTTCTCCTGTTCTCTTTATTTGGCCATGCAGTTCTCTCCTGCCTGGAGATCTCTTTGTTAACAAACTTAATTGTGATTACTGTTGGGTTAATATGAAGAACAGAATTAACAAATATTGGCCCAACAGAAAGTGAGATGAAGGAAATTAATGGAAAACACTGAGAGTAAATAAACAATTATTCTGCATACATCTTCACAAGATGATACAATAACGTTCAAAAACTATCTTTCTGTCAGGAATTAGAAGGAAAGGAGAGAATCAGGAAAATTACAATCATCAGAAAAGTGGTATGGGGTATATCTTAGAGCTGATAGTGGCAATATTCCAGATCTGATTTCATACTATGGTCTGGAAAGAAGTAGCTAATGAGATAATTTGTAGCATTAATATTAATTTTCTATTTATTTTCATGTCAGCAAGATTCTTTTAGATTTAAAAAATAGAAAACATAACTCCTGTTTTAAAAGGGGAAGGTGGCAGAGAGCAGAAAACTGCAGATCATTTTAACGACTGTCATAGGGAAATGTTACAAGTGACTACTGGAGACATTCTAAAAACATGAATGGTAGTAGAGCAAATTGTACAGCACAATGTAGAGAGAGGGAAATCATGTTTGACCCAGCAATTGGAGTTCTTTGAAGAATGATTTGAATAGCATGATGGTGCAGCTAGTAGAGCTGCTGCCTCAATTCCAAAGACCCAGGTTCAACCCTGACTTTGCATATGAACTTTTCACATTGTTCCTCTGACTGTGAGTATTGGATGTTCTGGTTTCCTCCCACAAGGCAAAGATGTACAGATAGGTATGACCCTAGTGTGCAGGTGAATGGTAAAATCGGGGCAGAAATTAATGTTGGATTAAAGTAAGTGAGTAGGGCCAGTTTCTGTGCTGCAGCTCTCTGCTATAGATTAAAGGGAACAAATGGATCTACTAAGATTTCCAGGAACCATTTGATAATTGTTGCATCAAAGATTTCAAAAAAAAAAACAAAATTTCATGGAGATACTTTGGTATGAATAGATTGGCTGGCTAATAGGAAAAAGGGAGCAAATTCAGATGGTTCTCTTTCTGGTTGGCAATGTGTAACAAGTTGCATTCCATGGAAATCAGTGCAGCAGCCTTAACATTTTACTATTTACATCGATGAAGGTGAGGAAGGAATGCTTGTTACATTTGCTGCTGACATATACAGTAAACTTAAATAGACATAAAGTGCTCTTGCAGTACTGTGCAAAAATCTTAGGCACCTACTGTATAAAACCGTAAGGCACAGAAGCAGAATTAGGCCATTGGCCCATCGAGTCTGCTCCGCCATTCAATCATGGCTGAACCTTTTTTTCCCTCCTTAGCACCACTCCCCAGCCTTCTCCCCGTAACCTTTGATGCCGTGTCCAATCAAGAACCTATCAATCTCTATCTTAAATACACCCAACAACCTGACCTCCACAGCTGCCTGTGGTAACAAATCCCATAAATTCACCAAATGGATGTCCTCTATCCTGATGCTGTGCCCTCTTGTCCAAGACGCCCCCGCCACGGGAGACATCCTTTCCACATCTACGCTGTCTAGGCCTTTCAACATTCGAAACATTTCAATGAGATCCCCCCCCCCCATCCTTCTAAATTCCAGCAAGTACAGACACAGAGCCATCAAGTGTCCTTGTATGATAACCCTTTCATTCATGGAATCATCCTTGTGAACCTCCTTTGAACCCTATCCAATGCCAGCACATCTTTTCTTAGATGAGGAGTCCAAATTGTTCACAGTAGTCAAGGTGAGGCCTCACTGGTGCCGTATAAAGCCTCAGCATCACATCCCTGTTCTTATATTCTAGACCTCATGAAATGAATGTTAACATTGCATTTGCCCTCCTCACCACTGACTTAACCTGGAAGTTAACCTTTAGTCCGTTCTGCACAAGAACTCCCAAGTCCCTTTGCATCTCAGGTTTTTGGATTTTCTCCACATTTAGAAAATGGTCTGCACATTTATTTCTACTACCATCCAACATTGTATTTCATTTGCCGCTTTCTTGCCCATTCTCCTAATCTGTCTCCTTTTGCAGCCTACCTGTTTCCTCAACACCACCTGCTCCTCCACTAGTCTTCATATCAATTGCAAACTTGGCAACAAAGCCATCTATGCCATCATCTAAGTCATTGATATACAGCATAAAAAGAAGCAGTCCCAACACCAAACCCTGCGGAACACCACTAGTCACTGGCAGCCAACCAGAAAAGGATCCTTTTATTCGCATTCACTGCCTCCTACTAATCAGCCAATGCTCTTACCGCGCCAGTAACTTTTCTACAACACCATGGGGTCTTAACTTGGTAAGCAGCTTCATGTGTGGCACCTTGTCAAAGGCCCTCTTAAACTCTAAATATACAACATCCACTGCATCCTCTTTATCTATCCTACTTGTAATCTCCTCAGAGAATTCCAACGGGTTCGTCAAGCAAGATTTTCCCTGAAGGAAACCATGCTGACTTTGTTCGATCTTGTCCTCTGTCACCAAGTACACCAGAACCTCATCCTTAATAATTGACTCCAACATCTTTCCAACCACTGAGGTCAGGCTAACTGGTCTATAATTTCCTTTCTGTTGCCTTACTCCCTTAAAGGGTGGAGTGACATTTGCAATTTTCCTGTCCTCTGGCACCATTGCCAGAGTCCAATGATTTTTGAAAGATCATTACTAATGCCTCCACAGTCTCTACCGCTATCTCTTTCAGAACCCTAAGGTACAGTTCTTCTGGTCCAGGTGACTTGTGTACTTTTAGCTCTTACAGCTTTTTGATCATCTTCTCCCTTGTAATAGAAACTGCACTCACTTCTCTTCTCTTACACCCTTCAACCTCTGTCTTCCACAGTAAAGGCTGATGCAAAATACTCATTTAGTTAATCTGCCATCTCCTTGTCCTCATTATTATTTCCTGGTCTCATATTCTAGCGGTCCTATATCTACTCTTATCTCTTTTATTTTTTAAATACTTGAAAAAGCTTTTACTATCCACTTTGCTATTGTTTGGCTTGCTGGCTTGCTTTCATATTTCATCTTTTCCCACCTAATGATAATTTTAGTTGCTCTCTGTAGGTTTTTAAAAGCTTCCCAATCCTCTATCTTCTCATTAATTTTTGCTTTGTTGTATGCCTCTCGTTTGGTTTTACATTAGCTTTGACTTCCCATGTCAGCCATGGTGGTAATATTTTGCCATTTGAGTATTTTTGTTTTTGGAATACATCTGTCCTGCACCTTCCTCAGTTTTTCTAGAAACTCAAGCCATTGCTGCTCTGCTGTCATCCCCGCCAGCATCTCCTTCCAGTTTACTTTGGCCAACTCCTCTATCATGCCACTGTAATTTCCTGTACTCCACTGAAATACTGTTCCATCAGACTTTACTTTCTCCCTATCAAATTTCAAATTGAACTCAATCACATTGTGATCATTGTCTCCTAAGGGTTATTTTACCTCAAGCTCCCTGATCACCTCTGATTCATTACATAATACCCAATGCAAAATAGCTGAACCCCTGGTAGGCTCAACAACAAGCTGCTTTAGAAAGCCATCTCGTAGGCATTGAACAAACTCCCCCTCTTGAGATCTATTACCAACTTGATTTTCCCAATTGACCTGCACGTTAAAATCTCCCATGACTATCATAATATTTCCTTTTGACACACCTTTCTTATTTCCTGTTTTATTCTGTGGTCCACATTCCAGCTACTGTTGGGAGGCCTGTATATAACTGCCATCAGGGCCCTTTTACCCTTGTAGTTTCTTAACTCAACCCTCAAAGATTCAACATCTTCCTATCCTATGTCACATCTTTCTACTGATTTGATGCCATCCTTTACCGGCAGAGCCACACCACCCACTTTGCCTGCCTCCTATCCCTCTAATACAACTGTAACCTAGGATATTCAGATCCCGACTACAACCCCCTTCAGCCACAACATCATACCTGACAATCTGTAATAGTGCAACAGGATCATCCATCTTATTTCTTATCTGAATGCATTCAGATATAGCATTTTGAGTACTGTATTTGCTATCCTTTTTGATTCTGCATCCCTAATGCACTGATACTCAACCTGGTGGCTGCAATTTTGTCCTATCATCTGCCTGCCCTTCCTAACAGTCTGACTGCAGGCTATCTTTGCTTTTTTACTATCCGTCCTATCCTGAGTCCTTTAACTCCAGCTCCCACCCCCTGCCAAATTACTTTAAACCTTCCTCAAAGCTCTGACAAACCTGCCCGGGAGAATATTGCCCCCCCCCCTTGGTTCAGGTGCAAACTGTCACTTTTCTACAGGTCATACCTCCCCAAGAAGAGAACCCAATCACCTAAGGACCTGAAGCCCTGTCCTTTGCACCAGCTTCTCAGCCACATACATACCTGTGAAATCATCCTGTTTCTACCCTCACTGGTGTGTGGTTCAGGTAGGTATCCAGTGATTACTGCCCTGGAGGTTCTGCTTCTCAGATTTCTGCCTACCTCTCTCAATTCTCTCCTCAGGACGACTTTGCTTTAACTTCCTATGTCATTGGTACCAATATGTACCAAAGTGTGACTGTTCTCCCTCCCTCTCAAAAATGCTGTGGATGCAATCCAAGACGTCCCTGACCCTGGCATCCGGAAGACAACATAGCATCCGGGTGGACCATTCGCATCCACAGAATCTCCCGTCTGTTCCTCTGGCTATTGAATCCCCTATCACTACTGCTCCCCTCTTCTCCCTCTTTCCCTTCTGCACCATGGACCCATGCTCAGTGCCAATAACATGGTCTCCATGGCATTTCCCTGCGAAGTCATCCCCCACAACAGTATCCAAAATGGTGTACTTATTATTGAGGGGAATGGCCACAGGGGTGCTCTTCTAGCTGCCTGTTCACATTTCCATTTCTCATGACAGTCACTCAGCTACTCGCCTACTGTAACTTTGGGGTGACTACGATTTATAAGGAGAAGATGGTGGGGCGACGCAGCGCGTGTGGCCGTTCCAAATGATATCGATATGTGTAACTAGGAGTGCCGTGCACAATCCAGATTTGATGGAGACAGCCATGAGAAGCGCAGAGGAACATCTGGAGTAACTTCTGAAATGCCTGCTTCACTGCCGTTGCTACTGTGCGATCGAGAATCTCCGGAGACGTGGGCCCCAAATCCTCGGCTTTGCGTATCGCCTGTTGCCGGGGCCGGGGTTGGGATCAAAGCGCTCAGCAGTGATGGTGCTCGGTGTCAGGAGGTGGTCGGAGGCTCAGAGTTTTTCGGACAGACTCTGAGTCGGACTGTAGTCGGATGCTTCCAGGATGCTGCATCGGCAAGTTGGCGGTGCTGGAGGTTTACCGCCTGCGTGAGATAATGGGACTTTCGAGAGACTTTGAGACTTTTACCGTGCCATGGTCTGTTCTTATCAAATTACGGTATTGCTTTGCAGGTTGTAACTATATGTTATAATTATGTGGTTTTTGTTAGTTTTTAAGTCTGTTTGTCATGTGTTTTCGTGATATCATTCTGGAAAAACATTTTTATCATTTCTTAATGCATGACAATAAAAGGGGACTGCGTGTCCTCATAATCATAATCATAATACTTCCCTGTAACTCTGATGGATTACCTCTTTACTCTCCCGTACAAGCCAAGGATCATCCAGCTGCTGCTCCAGAAATCATTACACTTCAAGGAACTGGATGCACTTCACACAGATGTAGTTCCCTGAGAGACTCTGGGTCTCCCAGGATTCCAACATCTGGCATGAAGAACACGCAATGGCCATTTACTATACTAGGTACAGTAAGAAAAAGGGGAAAAAAAAGGGAACCTTAACAGAAACTTACCCAGAGCCAACATCTCTTTCGAGCTGAAGCCTCCTTTGAGCCAAAGCCTGACACTCCTACTCTCACCACTGGCCTACTCCCAACAATGGCCGCCCCCCTTGTCCCTTCTGTACTTTTATTTAATTTGCTGTGCTCTGCTCCCGCTGCTGATTTGGCTCCAGGATGAGCCCGAATGCCTGCGAAGCTCTCCTTTTAAACAAACGTCGCCAACTTTCAAGACACCTTGTCGCTGTGCTCTGCTCTCACCGCTGATAAAGTCCACTGTTTCTATAACTTGGGTGCCTAAGACTTTTGCATGGTGCTGTATTTGTCAATGTGGAGCAGAAAGTGAGTTTGTAAATCTGGTGGGAGCAAAAGATGTTGGGAATGATGAGGGTGGAGCACTGGATGAGGGGTGTAGGACAGATGGTGGAGAAGGAGTGCCAGGGTGGGGGGTGGGTAGCACGGGTGTAGACACACCCAGCTCTGAGACACCAGGCAAGGTCATTTGATTCCAAACAATTGGTTTATTCATCATTACAGAATGTCTTTCTGGTGCTTCCTGCTCCTTTCCCCTTTTCCCAATCATGATTCCCCTTTCCCTGCCCCCTTCCCACTCTCAGTCCACAATACAGGCTTATGTAAGAATCCAGTTATCATCACTCACATATGTCATGAAACTATTTTTGTGGCAGTAGTGCAGTGCAGTACATAAAATTACTTCAGTACTGTGGAAAAAGTACGATAGTATCTAAGACTTTTGCACAGTACTGTTAAGGGGGTCACTAAAGGACATGGATAGGTTAAGTAAGTAGATAAAAATATGGTAAATAGAGTAGGATGTGGGAAGATGTGAAGTTGCCTATTTTTGCAGGAAAAATATTTTTTTAAGTATGTTATTCAAAGTGCTTGGAGATTGCGGAGCTTGAGGTGCAGAAGGATCTTAGTGTCCTGGTGTATGATTTGCAAAAAGCTTGTAAACACATAATAGTAATTGAGTAAACAACAGGAATTCTGCAGATGCTGGAAATTCAAGCAACACACATCAAAGTTGCTGGTGAACGCAGCAGGCCAGGCAGCATCTCTAGGAAGAGGTACAGTCGACGTTTCAGGCCGAGACCCTTCGTCAGGACTAACTGAAGGAAGAGTTAGTAAAAGATTTGAAAGCGGGAAGGGGAGGAGGAGATACAAAATGATTGGAGAAGACAGGAGGGGGAGGAATGGAGCCAAGAGCTGGACAGGTGATTGGCAAAGGGGATATGAGAGGATCATGGGACAGGAGGTCTGGGGAGAAAGACAAGGGGTGGGGGGGGGAACCAGAGGATGGGCAAGGGGTATAGTCAGAGGGACAGAAGGAGAAAAAGGAGAGTGAGAGAAAGAATGTGTGTATAAAAATAAATAACGGATGGAGTACGAGAGGGAGGGGGAGTAATTGAGTAATAATAATTGGAATGCTAACAATGTTATTGTTGATTGTGAACGGAATTGAATACAGAAGTAAAGAGGCTGTGCTTCATTTATATTAAGCATTGCTGAGGTAACATCTGGAAGTTCGTCTTTATTTAAAGAAGTATGTTGGAAACATTTCAGAGAAGGTTTATCGAAATAATACCTGGAATAGGCAACTAAACATATAATCAGTTCAAAGAACTGGATCAAAGAGCATCTGCAGAACCAAAAGGGATAGGATGACATATTGGATTGAGACCCTGCATCAGGACCAGGGGGTGGTTGGGAAGGTGAGGAGAAAGGGAAAGATGTCGAGTATAGCTGAGAGGTAGAACAGCATCTGGTAAATGATAGTTGGAACCAGATGAAGTGAGAGGAGGCGGTAATGGGCAGAAGGAGGATGAGAAAACCTGGGTGGTTTGGTGAGATAAGCTCAAACTGTAAAATTCAATGTTCATTCTATTGGGTTGTAAGTTACTCAAGCAAAATATGAGGTAGTGTTCTTTTAGTTTGTGTTTGGTCTCACTGCAGCAGTGGATGAAGCAGAGGGTGTACCAGTTGGTTTGGGAATTGGAAGAAGAACTGAAATGACATGCAACCGGAGCTCAAGATAACCACTGCAGACAAAGCACAGGTGCTCTGCAAAACTGTCGCCTAGTGTATATTTGGTCTTACTGATGTGGAGGAGGCCACGTCGTGAGCAGTGAAATGCAGTAGACCAGGTTGGAAGAGGTGCACATGAATTTGAGGTCAAGGACAAATGTTGCATCTCCTATGGTTGCAGGGAAAATACTAGGAGACAGCGAGAGGTAGGTGGGAAGGGATGAATGAATGACACAGTCATATAGATAGGCAGATTGTTTTGAAGCTTGGCTTGTATTCACCAGAGGTTGGAAGGGACTGTTGATTCATAAAAAAATCCTGAGGATCTTGAAGTTGGATGTTAAAAGGGTTTTCTTATGGGAGATTCTAGAACTGGGAGTTAAAGTTTAAAAAACAATTCAGAGCTGCCCATTTACGACAGAAATGACATGAAAATTTTTCCATAGGCTGCGAACCTTTAGGCCAGCCTTTTTTCAGAGGGCTTTGGAACTAGAATCTTCATATTTTAAGGTATAAGTAATTAAATAATAACCAGCGGGTGAAAGGTTACTATGGGTAGACAGATTTAACACTTCCTTTCAGAATAATACCAAGTATTTTGTGATATGTAACATAAATATTAATTTTATCAGCAGCAATAAATTAACCATTATATCTGAAACTAGTACTGCCATTCCCTTCATGTTTTTGTGGTGAAGGAATACCAGTCAAGCTTTAATCTTTGTGCCAAATAGTAAATAAATTACCCCTATTTGTACCCCAAGCCAGCACAGTGAGCAATGTGACTGAAAGTTACCTTCTCATTTAAAAAAAAATCAGCTGAAAAGAATTGACCTTTTTCATCTGGCTCCTCTTAAGGTGCCTCAGTGTCTTAAGTAATTGCATCAGGATAGTGTTAAATTTGATCCTTGTCACTAATGCTTTAGTTGACCCCAAGTTATGCAGCAGTAAAGATGCCATAATTGACTACAGACCTGGTGGTGGTGGTGGGGTGTGGGGAGGATATTCAGTAATATCTCTCTTTATTGCTATTAAAATGTATGAGTTGTGGTGTGGTGGCAGCTAGAAAAAGATGTCTCTTTCTTTTGATTGTCATCCATAATTGTTTAGTCTTCTGTATCTTAATGATTGACATGACAAATGGTCACTAAGAACGCTGGAATCTATAAATCAAGAGCTAGCACCCCCCCCCTCACCTCACAGTAATGAATACATGCTCATTTTGAAGCCTGCAATTAAGTTTCATATCTCTTATTTTGTTTTCAATCAGTAAATCTATGCAGATCATTTTTGAAGAATAAAGAAGGAAGTTCTTCCAGAGGAACAACTTGGTTAGAAGCAACGTCATCAGAATGATACAACAACATCGCTTATTGTAGCTGGGTTCTGTGTGATGACATGCAGAATGTGAAACTCAAGCAAAGGAAACAGCTGGAGCAGAGATCAATTTGGTAGAATGGGATCTCTGAATCTTCTGGGAGGGGGGCATGGTGGGAGTGGGTGCAGTGGTATTTGTTAACAATGTTTCTGCACAGCTCTGCTCACACAGCAACCGTATCTTGTGGTTCTATGTGGTCATTTTTTGTCAGTGACAGATCACTGTTCTTTAGCCTATGTCCTTCTGAAGTGTGGTTGATTAGACGTTTTCTTGACACAAATTGATTGCAGAGTGCCACAATCAACCTATTAGTGAATGTATGTTATGTTGTTAATATCCAAGACCAACGCATCATTTGGTAATGTTTCCAGTTGTGTGATTCACTTGTAAGCAATCAAGCTTAACTTTTTGTGCTGAGGTTATTTTCCCTTTGGTATTAAAAAACCATAGTTTTATTTGCTTAAAGGAAGTAGGAAGCTAAGTTATACATAAACAATGGTAGCTATAAACATGGAAGCACAATGCATAACTAAACATGTCTCAGATGATAAAAGTATGTTTCCTTATCTACAATTAACATGTGGTTCTTATCTATTTTACAAATTTTTCACGGACTATGGCATTAGGGCAAGAATCATCATGGGGTGGGGTCTGGAAGGTGAATCAGTATTGTCACTTGAGCTAAAAATTCCACATGTATTTAAACCAATTTATTTTTAAAGCTGTATGTATTTTTTTGAAATTGTGATTCTTTTTTGACGAGGGATATATTTTGTGTGCAGTGCAAAACTTCCCCAAGGACTCAGACACTGTCTGAATCAGCAGATTAGATGCAAAGTAATGATTCCTCAATATAGTTTAAGTATTTGTATCATGTACAGCATAGGCTATTTGTGTGGTATAGTTTATATAAACTGCAATAACGCCACCTCATCACTAAGCTAAGGAACAAACCATCCTGTGAAATGAACGTTTCCAAAGTATATGTACTAGGCAATTATGCTTTCCTAACAGACTATACTCTCCTAGATGTGTTTCTAGTTTGGTCTCAAAATTGCAAGTTACAAGTTTTTATGTTTTGAATTTTTAGAAAATTATATGGCTATAATCCAAACATTTAATCTGTGCGTTGTATGATAAATTGCTATATATGTATATATGACAAATTTTCTTTCATTTATAAACATTGCATTGAAGTGGCCATGAAATAGGCTGCTGCAGTAGTCAGACTATCTCCTCAGTTTGCAAACTGCGCATCTTTCTTTCCTATTATAATTTTTCAGATATTTATTTTGTCATGTGTGTTACATTCCTAATGCTGATTCCAAAATGGATAGATAGGTATGACTAACTGACATCTCTCAACTCATCCGTCATTTTTTAAAAAACCCCTACATTACCTATTCTTTGTTTTTTTTTAACTGCCAGTTCACCCCCACCACCTCCAACATGTCATTCTCCAAAAAATTTAGGGATGTCAGTACTACTTTATAAGCCCTGGGAACTCAGTAGCATTTATATGTAATTCTTTTAATCACTGGTTTGTTCTGCTTGATATTTGGTCTGAATGTATGAAACTGTCTAATTTTAGCTATGCTATCTTACTGGTGTAAATTCTAATTTCCAGATCTCTTGATATAAGCAATTTATGAGTGAATGGAATTATTTTTTTAATTGACTGTGAGGACTGTAGCACACAGCAAATTGTTAAGATTTGTGTATTACTTGAATATGTGGATTCCTGGAATCTGAGGCTGGTAACTGGAAATATACAAGCATCACACGATTGACCAATATAGCAGAATTAGAGATTTTTTTTAAGCTTTGAGCGAGTTAGCTCCAATTTTACTTTCCTAGAATTATATAGATTCTTGGATTACCAGGTGGATGGAGGAAGGGTTCCAGAATTTTCTCAAAGTTTCCTTGGAAAAGGTATAACACACCCACTGCCCACTATCCCTGACCCTTGATTGCAAGATGGGGAAGGACCATTCATGATGCTATTGAGAATCATGAGTCCGTGTGTTGGCAGTACGTACTAAAAGTCCAGAGGAAAAGACAGAAGGAGTGCACACTTCTCTCACCACCCATTTGTGCCCTGCCATGCATCACTTGCCCCATTTGTGGTATAATATGTGTGTCCCACATCATCCACCTCAGAACCAACAGAATTGAAATGGAAGCCAGTCATATTGGATACTGAGGGACTGACTATGAAGAGACTCCTGGGGTTGCCCTTTCTGCACTACTGAACTCTCTCAAGATCAAGAGAAGCCTCCAAGTTATAGATTTTATTGTACCTCTTGGAAAGTTTAAAGAATAAGCTGCTACTGTTGTATTTGCGTACCAATTCATACACATGAAGCTTTATGCATTGCAGTGTTGCAGGTTCCATGGAAAGGAGATTGAATATTTATCACAAAGATGTATGTAGAAATACTAAATAAGCTGTAGCCCCAAACCAGTGGTCCTTATGGGAATCTAATTCTATAAATATTGGGTGAAACATATTTTAGTATATCTTGTGTTCAAGATAGAGTTTGTCATCTATTGTAAAATTGTCATCTTGGCTATAACATGGTATTCTCTATATTCAATCAGAACCTTGTGCATTTGAGTTCATTCCACAGTTATAGCATTCAATCAAGAAAGTCATTTCAGTGCAATATGGAAGGAGTGCTGCAATGTCAGAGGTACAATTTTTTCAGATAAAATCCTTTGTCTCATTTCATGGACATAAGAGGCCCTGTAGCTCTGTGAAGAGAAACATTTGCTTCTCTCCTAGCTAATATTATTCAACTTATAATACCATAAGCAGATTAATAATTGAGTCTCATTGGTGCTTTTGAGATCTTATGTGAGGCATCCTGTTGTGTTTGCTTATACAGAAGTGAGTACATTTTGGAAAAAAAAGCAGGTCTTTCAGTTAAGAATCTACTTTGGGGCATTCAAGGAAATGATTCATGGAGAAAGGCTGGTTCACTCTGTTGTGCTAATGCTAGATCATTGAAAGAATAAATTAAAAACTAAAGAGCAAATTATTAAAAAGCAATGATTTTTATTTTCTTTTTCAACAATGTAGCAATTCCCTTTTTAAAAGAAACTATTAAATTTGCTTTTAGCACCCTTTTCTGTAATCAAAGTCACCTTAAGTCAAGATTTCTTTTAAATCTCATCTTGCTCTTAAGACTTTTCCAGTTACCCCACATGGGTGACTCCAGGTTACTGATCCACCTTACACTCAATATAGTTTCACTATCAAATCCAGAGTCTTAAATACCTCTGTTCAATTCCTCTGCTTTACCTTAAGGAAACCAATATTGACCCCTCTGATTGCTCCATTTAGTTGATGTTCCTCACCCTGTAGAAATGTAAGATTTGCATTTGCTTCTGCTTGTTGCTGCGTCTAGAGTTAAATTCATTGGGTAGTGTACAGCTTTTAATTTGTATCAACTGTATCATTCTCACTGTTTCCAGTACAGACTATCTTTCCATTTACATTGAAAATATAAAATAGAAGATAATTCTTCTGATACTCAGGTTGAATATACAGTAGTTTACTGGATATTTGTTTGGCAATAAGAGTCTTAATGAATTAATAATTCAAGATAATCTAAACTAGAGAAGCCCAATTGGTTTTTGACAGCTGTCTAAATTGCACATTAACTTAATATTTAAAGGTCACAGTGAGTTTTATATTGCTGGTTTGTAAGTTTATTTGGTGATTATTTCAGTCTATTTTTATGCTGATTGTTGCATCCTGCTACAGCATGCTCTGTGCCATTAATTTATATTGTCGACCACACTAAAGGATTAACAATTAATGGTATTACCAAAAGTTTATTGAGTACTACGTGAATTACCAAACTCATGCAGTCAGTAGCTGTTGGCAAAAAGGTATTTTATCATTGAAGGCATGATGTTAAGCAATATTATAAATAAAGCTTAGTTTTAATACAAAATATTTAAACATTTTCTAATCCTAAAACAAAAAATAATTACTTGTATAAATCTTATATGAAAAAGAATACTTGAATGTGTTTCTCTGTGTATGTGTACTCATTTTGTTATTGCAGCTTGAATTTCTTGTGCTATACATTTGTTTTTAAAATTGACTTGTCGTTTATTTTGCTTAAAAATTCACTGGTGCTATAAGTCACTAGATGAAATGTGAGAATCTATTAAGATAAGTCATTGCTAACTCCAGCTTCCAATTTGCTCAGCTTCTATTAACGTACTGAATTTGGGAGCGCCCTAACAATGGAGGCTGAGGTATAATATATTGATTCAGTACAGATGAGCATTCATACCATTCAGATAAAGAGGGTTGGAGAGGTGTACTTTTGCAATATTTTTCACTGATGCAGTTTATCTGCACCTTATCCTCCATTTATTTGTATTTAGTATATCATTTAAATGTATTTTCACATTTTATAGATGTTAAGTAATCATACATGCCATGTGTTTGGTTTATGAGGACTTGGGATTGATTTGATCCACATGCTGTGAGCCCGTGATAAAGTGTAAATCTGTATAATGTGAATTAACTGATTTAATGTGGAATTATCCAATACGTAAAATTCATTTATTTATTCAGTTATTTATTGAGCAATTTCTCCACTTGGTGGATGGATATGAAATGTATCCTTACAACCCTTACTAAATTGATTTAATAGACTGTACTGTAGCAGTTTATGTTTTCATGTTTTATCCCAGCTATGTACCTACTGTGCAAATATTTTGAAGGGTATAATATATATCTGTACATAATTGACTTTTTTGCTATTTTCAACATTCATTTCCTTCTCAGACCAATGTCAATGTCAATTAATGATTGAAGCACAAAGTACCTACAGTGTTTCTTTACTGCTTTTTATCCTAAGTATGTGCACATGGTTCTTATGAAAATGAATGAATATACCTTCCCAAAGTAAGTTAATCTGTGTGATTTACTTTTTCTGGCAGAAGTCTGATGCTCTGACTTGCTGGAATCACTTATATATCCCCAAGTCAAATGCTTTGTACAGGCTGTTTCCAGGGTACCCAACAGATTGGCATCCCCTACATATGAATGAACTCCTGTCAACTATTTGATGCACGGACATAGATTCATTCTTGTTTTTTGTAATTGTTCTTTCATGATTTTGAGGGCATACTTTATAATGCTGTGGAGGATTAGTTACCATAGTGAGGAATATTTACGTATTTTGCAACCTTCTGGACCTCTGTTAATAGCTTGTATTTAATCAAATGAAAATTGATTTTCATGGCTACATTCAGTTTTGAAATTATACCTTTGCACCCAGAAATGTGATTATATTAAATTCTGAAATGGGATGGAGTTTTTGAAGTATCAAGCAATTTTGTCCCCATTTGTTACTATATAAAGTACATTTTTTCATGGTGCCAAATGAGTCAATGAATTTAAGAATCAATTGTCTGAAATTATTTTTGAATGCCTTAATGATGGGAGTGTTTTTTTAAAGAGAAATTATAAATGATCCAAGTAGTTCTAATCACCCTCCAGGTTGGATGTCAGAGCTGTCCAAAGTTAGTCTTCATGGAGCATTTTCAGCTGGCTTTAGTACTGTGGTTTAGGAGAAAAGATGATCAGCCAGTGCTACTTGTCCATGAGTGACAGTTTGCAATGTTGTCAGTTTATGCTATCATACTCTGTATTTCCCATATGATATGGCCACTAGAGTGAGGTATAAAGGCCAGTACATTACTGTTGAGCTAAATACAAGCTGGCCTTGCTGAGTACATTAGGGGATTTGAATTGGAATGGAAAGGTGGGAAAAATTAATCCAATCAACAAAAAGAAGCAGCTGGATTAAAATCTCTCCTATGCAGTGAATATACTCAACAGATTCTGATGTTAATGTCATTTATTTAAAATTCTCAGCATGTCAACACATTGGTAGCTGAAATACTATCTGTTGTAACTTAAACCTGGAACAAAAACTCTTATATTAAAGTTACCATTAGATTAAGTCTTCCTGATATAGATATGGATCAACATGTCATTGTCACAGTTAGTATTATCACAGAACTAAAAACTGCATACTTTGCAAACGGAATCCTTTTACATCAAAGAAAGTGGCAGAAACCTTGGGTAGTTTTAATTCTGTTTGAAGACCAATAGGTTATGGAGCATTAGTATATTTTATATTTAATTAACAGTTGAGCTGAAAATGTGATTCTGCCTGCATCCTGAGATAATTCAAAATTGGATTCTTAGTTAACAGCTATTGAGGAATTTACTATTTGCATGTTAATAAAACTGCTTTTGTAAAGTTCCTGATATTTTCTTCTACATGAAGTAATTTTGTTTGTAATTTTTAAGTTTATGTTAATAACAGCTATCGTAGTTAGAGGGAAATAATAGTAGGGTAAAGAAGAAGAAGAATACCCCTTAACTTGGCAATGAAGTTATTGGGGCACCGTCATGACAGTGTTTCCGTAGCAAGCTATTCTTGTTTTTACGAGACCGAGTTGCTAGCTCGACGCTCAACCTGGCTTGGATTCGAACTCAGGAACCTTCGCTCCAGAGCTGATGTTATTGCGCCACCAAGTGAAACAGTAGGGTAAACAAGTGTAGAATTCAGTTTTTAAGGCATTAAAAATAATTCGATGTTTTAAATTAACCTTTAGTCATTAGATTTCACTACCAATTATAAGAGTTATCAGAAATAAGGGGTAATATAAACAAGTCATTTAGCAGAAATAGTTTTAATTTGCATGCCAGTAGCTCTCTCACCCTGTGAAATTTGCAGCTGGGTGCTTTTTTAAGTGCTGCTCCAGAGATATAAGTGCAAAAGTGATTTGGGTCAATCCTCCATTGCAACAGGGGAGGCACAGTGGTGCAGCTAGAAATGCTCCAAAGTGCAATCCTGATCTTGGTTGTGGTCTATATGGAGTTTGCATGTTCTCTCTGTGACTAACTGGATTTCTATCTCATTATTGTTTCCTCCCAAATCTCAAAGATGTGCAAGTTGTTTTGTTAATTATGCACCGTAAATTGCCCTTGGTGTGTAGGAGAGTGGTAAAATCTTGGTGGTTTGTTAGAATGTGAGCAAAATGGGACCAATGTATAGAATCTTACAGTACAGAGGCAGGCCCTTTCAGACCACCTCACCCGTGTCACCACGATACTTATCTACACTAATCCTATTTGCCCACATTTGGCATGTATCTCTCTTTGCCTTTCAACTATAGTATTAGTGTAAAAAGGAGGTTGACGGTCAGTGTGGACTCATTGGACCAGCAGGCCTCTTTCCATGTTTTATCTTTCTAACTCATACTGCGGAGCTGCTGAATTTTGGTTACGTTGACTGTCCTTTGGATGGATCCTAAAGATACAAAGAGTTTAAAAATATTATTCTAACCAAAATTTATTCTTTAATGAATGTGTAAAAGAATTTACCTTCACTGTAAAAGAATTTCATCACTATGAGAGACTTTACTCTGTTAGGGAACAGAAATAAAGATACAGACCTCGGTATACAGTTAACCTTTTATTACGTGATCACTGGGAGCCATTGTTTTATGACTCCGATAATGTCAGGTTACATCTTGAATTTATACAGTAAATTTTGGGCAACCAACAGCTAAACATACTTGATCAGCGAATCCAAAGGCACTTGTTAGGTATTAGCAAGATTACTAACGTTCCCGCGCAATACACAAAAATAGAGACGTGTCTACAGTTAATTCCTCTACTTGCTAGGCAATCTTGGAAAAAGATTAACAATATCTCATTACTGGCATCATCTATGTCGGACTATTGTTAGCTCACACAAGCAAGGCAGCGTCTGCCTCTTATCCCATCACCCTCATGACCCAAATCTTAAGCAATATCTAGCTAGTCAAGCTTGACAACAACATTTAATTCAAAATTATTGTAACTTACAATTTTCTTCCACAGAGCATTATGGGAAAGCTATCATATTTATGTTATGGTTGTGTGGAAAGTGGCAGTGGTTTCCTCCGTTACAGCAGTATCTATACATTAGAGTTACTTAATTGGCCTTGGGTACATTGGGCCATTATGAAAGTGCATGAAAAATGCAATATAAATGGAAGCTCATTTGTGCCCTTATCAGGAAATGGGAAGAATAGAATAGAGGATATTATATAATTATCTGATTAATCTCTATTGAAGGAGTCTCAGTTCAGTCTGTGTAATTTGCCTCTACACAACTCTAATTGTTGTCTGTGGGAACTTGCTGAATATGAAAAGGCTGTTTCACTTGCAGTCATTGCATTTCATCGTAATTCATTGTATATGATCTACTATGAGACATGAATTGTGGTAAAGCACTAGATAAATGAACTTTATCTACCCTTTTGAAATGTTTTTAAAACAGTTTTGTCGAGAATTTTAAAATCCAGGAACACACAGCATACCAGATAACAGTTTTGGGGAAAAAAAGACAAGATTTCATTTGAAATATTCATCTGTCACTATGTATATTTCATAGGCTGTGGTGAATTTTGAGTAATTTTTGTTACATAGTTTTTAACTCATTTGATACACAGGACCTATTTTGGATGAACTATTAACGCTAATTATTGCAGGTGATTTTCTAAGATTGACTGTAAATCCATAAGATGTTGATCTGTATGGAGTTTTAGGAACAAAGAGAGTAGGAATTTTCTAAGCAATCATTACGTGATGGAGGGAGAAGTATATTTTGAAGAGAAAATTAACCATCTTTTCTTTGTCTTGTAGATTCAGTAAATGTTGGTGCAAGAAATAGTTGCTGATTTTATAAGTTGGCCTTGCCTTATGAGTCTACATAATAGATCAAACAATCTATATCTCATTGTTTAGTATCTGCTGAAACTTAAATATTCTATATTCTATATAAATGTGTAGAAAATCTCAATATTTTTACTTTTCCTAAATCAATATTGCTATAAAAATACTGCTAACTAGTTAGTTTAAACATGAATTAATGCAGGTTCTGTGACCAACTCGTTTCCCTCCTTGTTAAATTTACATTGTACAATCACAAGCATATTTCTTTTAGGGTGTATTTCTTTAATTGAAGATTTTACCAATAGTGGTGGCTTCTTGTGTTTTCAAGGATTAATAAAGATAAGTCCACATTTTAGTTGGGCTGCAGTGAGGTCAAAATGAGGAAAAACATTAGAATCCTTTATATCAGGGATGTTTTTCTGTTTGTTTTAATCTATCTTGCCATCACTGTTTTCACTTTGTCCTGAGTTTGTTACCAGGTTTCGATGTGCACAGAAGGCTGCCAACAGTAGTTGACATTGCTACTATTTGTACATGATTGCTGTTTCAGGAGTTGATGGCATTAATGTAGCAAATTTAAAAAAATGCCACGAAAGTTTCTGTGACAGTACACAACTGCAACCAACCTACTGAGATTATATGTACAGTACTTTGGTCTTATTTTTCCTCTCTATTCTCAATAGAGGAGTTGTGTTCAATCTCAGACTGACCTCAGAGTAATTCCAGTTTATTTGTGTGCCTTTGCATGCAAGGTGGTTTGGAGTAAAAGAGTAAACAGTAGCATAATTAGCAACAGTAGCACTGCTTGTTATTTTTTGGAATGTTTTAAAATAGGCTATTTATTCAGCTGAGTAGTTAGTACGTTTTCAGCAAATATCAAAGTTGTCCCTAGGAGTACAATAGAGTGTGGCTTGTTTTTAACTGGTTAAAGATGAGAAGTATCCAAGAACATTACTACACCCTATCTCCCAAACTCAGGCTGCATCAAATATTTTGAGCAATTTAATGTTGATGAATACAGGACTGTGGGAGTAGTTTGAAGGATAAAATTAGAAGTGTAATGATGTTTTAGATTTAAATGTAGTATTTCCTACAGAAAAAAACTGTACCAATTGACTAAAACAAGTGACAAAACCATTCTGCTTATTTCATTGCAATTCACTTAAGACTTTATCATATATTTGCCTTTTAGATTAGACCAGACTCCTCTTATTGACCAGCGGTAACAATGACTAAAAGAAGATTGGGAGAAAATTTGGTTGGGGAAGTTTTCACAACAGAAATTGAAATTGTTATGAATCTAGAATGATCCAGAATAAATAAAAGTTTCATCAAATATCATAAATGTTTTATACAAGAAAAATTATTTTAATAGCGTATAAAAATAATATCTAAGGCAAACCTTCCATTCCTAATGTTAGATTTAAAGTTGTAGTTGTAAAACTTACTTTTCACTCCTCTTCATGCATTCTCCATGTTCCTCCTGAGTTCATCATGTTTTCTATATTCTATCACAGGTAGTAGGAATCTTGATACAAGGATTAGTGATTGTAGACATAGCCAGTTGTTTGCCGTAGTGTCTCTTTTTGTCTTTGAAGTGCATGGGAGAGGACAGGGAGAAGTCTTGTTGCTCTCTAATTTCAGGATTACACATCTGCCAGAAAAATATAATTTCTGTACAATATTACAAAAAAAACAAAATAGGACTACACATGCATCCGCTTAAGTAACATTGAGCAATGTTACTGAGGTAATTGTTTCATTACTTGTGGTTTTAATCACATCGTAAACTTCAATGCTCTAAGGAGTACTACAAATATGATTTTCATCTCTGGTAATGTACTCAACTTGAGTTTACAAACTCCTTTCGACTTCTAATTTAATTCCTGGCTCCTTCATTTCTACTCCTGAATTGTTTATCATCTACTCAGAGGTTTGAGTATTGTAGAACAGTTCATTATTGAATTTTTGGCAGGGATTATTATAGGTTGGGACTTGTTGACAAATTGCTGACTTGATTAGGAAAGACAATAGATTGCTGAACAATATAAACTAGAAATACCCAGATATATGCTGTGTTACCATCATCATTGGTATATGCAGGGCCTCCACATTTGTCATTATACCCCTGGATCAGTGAGTATAACATTATTTGCGTTCTCTACTCCTGATTATGTTCAGTAACTTCTAGATCAGGACAACATCTGTCTAAACATTGTACCTTCCCAGTTCACATAATTATTCTGATAGTTTTACTGACCAAATAGATAAGTCACCATAGAGTTGCTGTGAAGCTATCTCCTATATTGATCATTTTCATTCATGGTGACAAAGTTGAGGGAAAAGCAATGGTTACTGCTGTAAATTTGGTAATTAGCATAGGTCTGTTAATCCTTCCCAGTACTTCCATAACTGGTTAATCAGATTGAATTTTCCTATAGCATTTCCAGAATTATCGAAGAAGAATATCAGTGAGTGAAGGCACCATAAGCATCCTACAGCATTTGCCATCTTGTTTATGATGTAATTACTGTCTATCAGCAGAGATGCAATAAAACAGCTAAACATGTTTGCATTTTGTCCAGAATGATTGCATGCATTGACGCTTTGCAAAATGAAGAACTCTCACTTATTTATTGTAGCTATATGTGTATCACTAGCATGACAAAGCTGCGGTGGGAATTAAAGTTTACTTCTGGGAAATCTCACTTAATAAATTTGAGCATTGTCAGCACTACAGCAAAATTATAGCATTTGTAAATTTAAATTATGGAATATTACTTTAAATTTGCAGAGAAGCAGACTAGTATACTTATCACAAAATTTATTTGACAGGAAAATTAAAATTGGGTATCTGTGACATGCTGTTATCTGTTTCTTATTGTATTGTTATTAAAGCTTACAGGCCCAGGGCTCAACTAACTTCTGTATATACGCAGATTTTTGTATATACTATTTGTTAATGACTGTACATAAAAAGCCATGGAAATATTTCCCCCTCTTTGATGTATTTCTACATCAAATACTGTTTGATATTGATTATTGTATTAGTGCCTGTCAGCTGGCAAATAGTTCACAATCAGTTGTTATAAGCTATAAGCAGTGTGAACCTGCTTATTATTATGTCTGATCAATAAGTCATATTTCAGTTAATGAATATTCAGCTAGTGTGTTGAAGTAGTACTACTACTGCATACCGATATTCTTTTGAATCTGTCTTTATTGACATTTTGAATCCTTACTGTTCAATAAGCTCAAAGCATTTTTCCCAACTCCAAGTCTGGCAAATGACTAGGCACTTAAATGAACTCATTGTATTAAAATGGACAGTATGGGTGACAAGTACATATTTTTATTCCTGATTTGAACAATTAGGTTTGTGAAGTTGAGTGAAATTTGTTTGATAGATCTTTTGTTCTTGCTGCTGTTTTTTTTCTTATGAAATATCAACATTATAATAAACACTACATTGCTGACTGACTGGAGTCTCATTTTAAAATCTGTTTTAATTCCTGATCCACTTCAACATTTTCAATAATGTGCTTCTTAAGAACCAATCAGAACAACATGCGAATCCCTAATTACAGTGTTGGAGAACATAAATTCCTGTTACATAAATTTTACCAATCCTTACATTTGAAGGGTTTCTTTTTCAGTTCTGACTGGGCAACAACTTCCAAATAATCATGCCTATGTAAAGTAATTCCATTCATAATGCATTCACTTAATTGGTCTGTAATAGTCTGACCATGTGGGATTTTTCAACATCAAGTAACTTGAAGAATTGTTAAAGTTGGAAGTCCCAGTTTTTCCATCAATTTGCAGTAAGAATTTAGGAGCAGGAGTAAGCCGCTCAACTCTTCGGGCCTACTCATCATTCAATATGATTATGGCAGATCTACCCTGGGCTTCATCTAGTTTTCTGCACCACTCCTCCAGAGCCTCTTCTCATCTTTCCAAAATTATTCTACTTCCTCTTTAAAAATTCCCAATGATCATAACCCCCATAGTTTTCGGGGTTAAGAATTGTGAAAATTCACCACACTCTATGAGTTGTCCCTGTATCACCTCAGTTTTAAATGACTGCCCCCAATCTTGTAATGTTATCCCTATGTTCAAGATTCCCCTACCAATGAAAACAGTTCAACATCTCTTGTCATGGCCCTCAGCATCTACTCTTGTCATATTATGTTTCAATAATACCACCATTTATTTTGATTGACTCCAGTCAATGTGGATATTATTTCTTGGATAGCTTGCGATAAAACAATCTTCTCATCTATGTGAATCCTTTTTGGACTGTCTTCAATGCCAGTAATAGCCAGCCAGTGGTGTAGTGGCATCTGCACTGGACTTTGAAATGAGTGGTCCCAGGTTGGAATCTGGCCTGCTCCTTGCATGCTTTCTATCTGTGCTGGGTTGAGTGTCGAGCTAGCAACTCTGCCTTGTTAAAAAAAAACAGACAAAAGTGATGAAGAAATGGCAAAGTTGTTGCCTGGTGTGCTCCAGGGCGTGGAAAGGAATAACAACAATGCCAGTAGAGTAGAATCTTTCTTAAAGAAGGGGGGTCAAAACAGAAAACAACACTTCAGGTGTAGCCTCTCCAATATCAAGTACAATAAAGAACATAGAACAATGTTGTGTCAAATCATTTAACAGTAATGAAATGGCTAATCAGACTAATCTCTTCTGCCTATGCAATGTCCAATTCCTTCATTTTTCTGACATTCATGCACCTATCTAAATGTCTCTTTAAAAAGTCCCTAATATATCTGGTTCTACCACCAACCCAGGCAGCAATTCTAAGTACCCACCACTCTCTGCAAAACAAAACTTCCCCCTTGTAACTCCTTTAAAATTTCACCATCTTACCTTCTGGTATTAAGACATTTCAACCTTGGGGAAAAGATACTGTCAGTCTATTCTTTCTATGCCTCTCATAATCTTATAGATCTCTCAGCCTCTGCCACTCCAGAGAAAATAACCTAAGTTTGTCGAACCTCTCATAACACATGCCCTCTAATCCAGCCAGCATCCTGGTAAACCTCTTCTGCACCTCTCCAAAGGATCGATATTCTTCCTATAATGGGGCAACCAGAATTGTATGCAATAGTCCAGATGTGGCTGAACAGTTTTATAAAGCTGCAGCGCAACTCACTGACTTTAGAACTCCATGCCTTAACTAATAAAGGCAAACATGCCGTATGCTTTCTTACCACCCTATCAACCTGTGTAGTCTCTGAGGGAGCTATGATCTTGGACACCAATATCCATATGCTCAACACTGTTAAAGATCTTGCCCTTAACAGTGTACTGTCTCCTTAAATTTGGCTTACGAAGGTGCAACACTTCACATTTGGCTAGCTCAAGCACCATACGCCATTTTGCTGCCCACATCTGCAACTGATCTATACTCTGTTGTGTTCTTTGCCAGTTATTTACTCTATCCACAACACCACCAATCTTTGTATCATCTGCAAACTTACTGACCCATCTATCTTCAGTTTCATCCAGGTTATATATATACATCACCAACAGCAGAGGTCATAGTACAGATCCCTGCAGAACACCACTAATCTCAGACCTCCAGCTAGAATAAGTCCCTAAAGCTACCACCCTCCATCTTCTATGAGAAGCCAATTCTGAATTCAAAGGGCCAATTTACCATTGGTCCCATGTATCTTAATCACCTGGATAAGCCTCCCATGAGGGACCTCGTCAAATGCCTTTCTAAAATCCATGTAGACAACTTTCACTGTTCTATTTTCATCAATCACCCTTTTTAGCTTGTCAAAAAACTTAAATCAGGTTGGAAAGATATGACTTGCCCCATACAATGTCACGCTGGCTCTGCCTAATTAGGCTATGGTTTTCCAATTGTACAAATGAAGAATACTTGCCTTTACTGAACTCCAACCCTCGTGTAATAAAGGCCAATTTGCTTTTGGCCATCCTAACCATTTGATGAATCTGATACTAACTTCATGATTTGTGCAGAAGTGTACCTAACTCCCTCTGGGCTTCACTTGCCTGGATTCTCAATGATGTCATTTAAACATTGAAGTGTTATAAACATGACTTGAAATGGTAAATTAAATTTGGCTTTCAGTCCTTCAGAGATTTAGTTTCGTGATTCCATCGCCTAATTTCCTTCAATTTTGAGTTCGTTCATTACAAAGAAGAAGGATGTTTGCTAGTCCATAATGCTGCATCAAAGTTCTAAAATGTAAACCCAGCATCTTAAAATAATCCTGCTCTGTCATTAAATAGTTGTGACCCCACTCCCATAATGACAATGGCCATATCTATTATGTATCTGGTGAGCACCACAATAGCTTGTAATTAATTTTGTACAAGACCCATTGATGTTTGGTTTCCTCTCTTAATGATGACTGGTTGGTACCTTCCTTTGTACAAAAGAAGATAAATGGTTAGAGAAATGCTGTGGCATTTCCCATTATTTGCATATTTTTTTATGGTTACCATTGAAAGTATAATTTGCAAGAGCTCCCCTACTTGAGGATGAATTCTTGCAACATTTGAGATTTGCCTGATATCACTGAGTCATCTGTAGTTTCCTGTGCCTCACAAAGTCATCATTCAGGAGATTATTAAACAAAATTGGACTGTCTGAGATGAATGGCCATTCTCCCCACTGCTATTTTTTCAGTTACATTATGGTCAGTTTTCTCCTTTCTCACATTTACTGTAAATTTCTCAAAATGCTATCCTTCATGATTTTCCACTGTGTTGAAGTCAGAGCATTAAGATGTGTCCATCCATGGCTAATGACAATTAAAAGCAACATTCGATAAAAAGAAAGACTTACAATTTTGCCAAACGGAACAGTGAGCCTGAGGAATTGGAACATTTAAGAATTTAGCAAAAGGTAGCCACGATATTGATGAGGAAGGCAGAAAATGCAAATAAAGTAGTGAGAAACAAAGATTGTAAATATATATATAAAAAGTATAGACCCGAGAGATTGAGACTGAAAAAGTTATATTGGGACATAATGGAAAGTAAACAACTTAATATAAGCCTAAAGTGAAAGTGGATCTGAAAAGAATGAGCAATGGTGAAACAAACTTTGGAGAGACTGATATGAACAAAAGCCAGTAAGTGCCAGAACCCATTTCATAAACATGAGATTCTGCAGATGCTGGAAATCCAGAGCAACATTCAAAAAATGCTGGAGGGACTCAGCAAGTCAGGCAGTATCTATGGAGAGTTCAATGTTTCTGGCTGACACCTGTCTTCAGGACTAGAAAGGAATGGGTGAGAAGCCAGAATAAGAAGATGGATGGAGGAGAAGGAGAACAAGCTGGGAAGTTATAGGGGGAACCAGGAGAGGGGGAATGAAGTGAGAAGCTGGAAGGTGATAGGTGGAAGAGGTAAAAACTGAAGAAGAAAGAATTTGATAGGAGAGGATAGTGGACCATGAGAGAAAGGGAATGAGGCTTACTTTCCAGTCCTGACAAAGGGGCTCAGCCCAAAACATTGCTAATTCCTCTACAGAGATGCTGCCTAACTGGTTGAGTTCCTCCAGCATTTTGTGTGTGCTGCACCAGAATCCATTTGCCTGCATTTCAAAGTTTTGGAAGAGACGGCTATAGACATTTAAAAAGAAGCCACAAAAAGGTAGCAAATCTCACTATACCATTTAAGAAAGAAGGCAAAGATAATATGGAACCCTAGACCAGTTATCCTGATCCATGATGCAGGAAATTATTGAGAAAGTTGTAATGAGGATGTTAAGAAAATAGTTGAGTTGTTCAACATGGATTTATGACTGGAATTTATGAATGGGAAACTCCATTTAGCAAAACTGTTTCAAGAGCAATAGTGAACTACTGAAGAAACTCAGCAGGTCAAACAGCGTCTGTTGTAGGAAACTGTCAACACTTCGGGTCAAGACCCTTCATCTTGACAACCTGAAACATTGGTTGTTTTCCATCCACCAATGCTACCTGACCTGCTGAGTTTCCTCCAGTATCTTGTTATTTGCTCCAGCATCTAGTTTATTATGTCTCACAATTTTTTTTTGTTGTTCTAACTACTAGAACAGATGAGGAAACCAGTGGATGTAATGAATTTGGATTTCACAAAGCCTTTAGTAAGGTGCCACTCAAGAGATTAAACAAAGTTAGAACTCTTGAGATAAGAATTAGTTTGTTGAAATGGATTGGGGAAATAAATGAGCAGAAAACAATGTAGGAATAGATGGACATTTTCTGGTTGGCAGTCTTGTCAGATACCATAGGGCTCAGTATGGAGCCCAGCTGTTCCCACTCCATATCAATGATTTGGATGAGGGAACCAAGTGTAAAGTATGCAAGTCTGCTGACGATACAAAACTAGATGGCAATGAGTGTTGCAAGGAGAATGCAGAAACTGCAGTGGAATAGTTTCCTAAAATGCATAGTAAATGAAAAGTAATGTGGAAAAATGTGAGGTCATCCATTTTGGGTTGTGGGGAGTGGGAGAGATGGAAAAGTGGAGTATTTAAAATGGTGAAAGGTAGTGATGTTCACCTGGATGTACTGTGCAATAATCGCTGAAAGTTAGCATATAGGTACAGCAAGCAATTAGAGAACATATTGGCCTTTAACAAACTTGAGATTTCAATTTCTTGCAGGCATTCACAAGAAACACAATAGAATCAATGAAAGACTTCCCAATAAGAGAATAGTCAATGTGCAAATGACAACAAACTTTGCAAATATAAAATGAGAAATAAACAAAATAATAATAATAAAGAAATTAGCAATAAATAAGGAAATGAGTTGCAGGGTGTCTGAAAATAAAATAGGTTCTGAGACCAGTTCAGTGAAGTGAAGTTACCTCCTCTGGTTCAAAAGCCTGATGACTGTAGGGTAATAACTCCTAGTGAAGGTGGTGGTGTAGTTACCAAGGCCCCTGTACCTTCTTCCTGATGGCAGCAGTGAGAAGAAAGCATGACCTGGATGATGGGGGGCATTAATGATGGATGCTGCTTTCCTGCAATGGTGCTTTGTGTAGATGTGCTCAATGGTGGGAAGGGCTTTACCCGTGATGGACAAGGCTGTACCCATTACTTTTTGTAGGCTTTGTCATTCAAGATCATTGGTGTTTCCACACCAGGCCATGATGGAATCAGTCAATATGCTCTCCAACACACATCTATAGAAGCTTGCTGAAGTTTTACATGACATACCCATTCTTCACAAACTTCCAAGAAATCTGAGGTGCTGCCATGCTTCCTTCATAGTGGCATTTAGATGCTCAATCCAGGGCAGATCCACTGAAATTATAACACAAATGGAGCACTCTCAGAGAAAATACAACAACTTCTGTGTTACCAGAGACATGAGACACAAGTGTCAGGGAATTCAGAGGATTATGGACTGCTAGTCTACCCTGTACATCAGCGACTAGGACGCCTCACTCCCCGACAAGCTGAATGTCTTTTATGCCTGGTTTGATGCACAGAACAAAGTGCTGGCAAGGAAGGCATCCCTACCCCCAGGGGAGCAAACACTCCGTCTGGCTGAAGCTGAGGTAAGGAAGACCCTGGCCGGGGTCAACCCACACAAAGCTGTGGGACCTGGTAACATACCAGATTGGGTGCTGAAAGACTGTGCAGCCCAGCTATCAGAGGTGCTGACAGATACATTCATCATCTCTCCGGAACAATCCATTGTCCCCTCGGTTTTCTAGATGGCAACCATCACTCCAGTGCCAAAGAAGGTGACAGTGGCCTGCCTAAATGACTATCATTCGGTGGCATTAACATCAACCATTATGAAATGCTTTGAGCAGCTGGTCATGGATCACATTAAAGTCTTTCTGCTGGCTACATTGGACCCGTTCCAGTTCACTTATTGCTCAAATCGATCCAGAGACGATGCCATAGCCTCTGCCCTTCACTCTGTCCTGTCCCACCTGGAAAATAGAGTCTCATATGCCAGGTTGCTGTTCATAGACTTCAGTTTGAAGTTTAACACCACTGTACCCCAAAAACTGGTGGAGAAACTGTCCTCTCTGGGTCTCTGTAACTGGATCCAGGACTACTTAGTCAGTCCATGTGGGCAACAACGTCTCTAGTCCCGTTACGCTGATGTGACAAGAATACACATAGATGTTAGCTGTCCTGTGTGATCAGCAGTTGGTCTGCCACCTGTCTTCGGGAGAGAGAGAGATAAGGAAGACAATGAAGCAGCATTTGGGAGATGTGTAATGAAGGGACGGGAGAGAGAGCTGTCTAGAGCGGCTCCCCCTTTGAACCCTGAACTGTTTGAAGTGATGGACAGGCGATACCCCAGCAGGGGGATAAAAAGGGACAGGTTCGCTAAGGCAGGACACACACGACACCCGAGGTAACGAGACCCTGGAAGCGGTGCCCCCCCCCCCGCCCCCGCAAGCCGGCGGGAGTCGTTTTGGAAGGCTGATCGCGGGATCAGCCTTAGACGCACAGGGTGGAAAGGTACGATCAGCGGGAACCCGGTGTGTGTCCGCCCTTGCCTGGGTGCCGGGTTCACTGCAGAGGATCGACCGCATCTGGAGGAGGGGTCACAGTCGGTGACCTCAGGTGACATCACCAAGGACCCGCCCAAAAGCTGCTTGTGAGCCATCTCGCCGGTCTGTGAGTGAAGCCGTGTCTGAATGATCAGTTGTTCCTGTTCTATCTCTCTCTTCCCCCACGTTGTCCATCGCCATGGCAACGATTACTGCGAACTGAACTAAAAATTGGACTGAACTTTGCGTCACTTTGAAATTGGTCATTTACCCCTTGACAACGATAGAGCTTGATTGATCCTGGTATCTTAATTCTGTGCACATGTGTGTTTATCATTGCTGAACTGTTGCATTTATTATCCTTTCGATTACTGTGTTGCTTGTTTCTTTAATAAAACTTTCTTAGTTCTAGTACTCCAGACTCCAACTGAGTGATCCATTTCTGCTGGTTTGACAACCCAGTTACGGGGTACGTAACACTGAGCACTGGCACTCTCAGGGCTATGTGCTTAGCCCGCTGCTGTTCACATTGCTGATGGATTACTGTGTTGCAGGATTCAGCTCAAACCGTATCATCAAGTTTGGGAATGACACAACAGTGGTTGGCCTCATCAGCAACGATGTTGCGTCAGAGAGGGAGTGGAGTGGCTGGTGGACTGGTGTGAGAACAACAACCTAAGTCTGAATTTGGAGAAGACCAAAGAAATGATTGTGGACTTTAGGAAGATGCAGATGAACAATCCAACTCTGTGCTTAAATGGCTCCTCCATAGAGAGAGTTAAGTGCACGAAGTTCCTGGGAGTTCACATCACGGACGCCCTCGCCTGGTCCCTCAATATCACCTCCTTGAATAAGAAGAAACAGAAGCACCTCCACTTCCTGAGGAGATTGAGGCTAGTGAGGCTCCCCCCACCCACCCCCCATCTTAACTGAATTTTCCAGAAGGACTATTGAGAGGCTGCACCTCCGTCTGGTATGGGAACAGCAGAGCATTGGACCGTTAGTCTCCATGAAGGACTGTGAGAATGATCGAGAAGATCATAGGGGTCTCCCTACAATCCATCCAGGACATTTATCAGGAGCGCTGCATATGCAGGGTCCTTAGTATTATCAAGGATCCCACCCATCCATCCAGCATCCTCTTTAACATTCTACCAACCAGCAGGAGACTCTGATGCATAAATACAAGAACAGTCAGGATAGGAAACAGCTACTTGCCTCAGGCCATTAGGCTTCTGAACTCCTTGCTGCATTGCATTTGAAGTGTCACCAGATAATTTGTACTGTACCCTACAATATTTAATTTATTCACTTTACTTTGTTTCTCTATGTGTAATTCATTTGTAGATTTAATTCTTACTTTTCTAAGTTATTGTGTGTTATGTATCCTACTGTGCTTTACACCCTCATCCAAATAATCATTGTCTCTTTTGGCGGTATACGTGTATATAGTTAAATGACAATAAATGACTTGATTTAATTACGCTTGAAAAGATATCTTCCTAGAAGTAAACAGGGATTTGAAATATTGTATTTATGTCCAGTCTCCGAAATAAAGGAATGATATACTTGCAGCAGATAGACTGCAACAATGGTTCACCAGATTGTTTCCAAGGGTGGAGGGGTTTTGTCCTCTTGAGGAGGGAGTAGGTTATGGCCTATTTGGAAGAATGAGAGATAATGTCACTGAAACATGCAGGGATCACATTTTCCTTATCTATAGTATCTAAATCAAGAGCCAGGATCTTAAAAGGTCAGCTATTCAGGACAGAGATGAGGTAAAACTTCTTCATACAGATTTAGTGTATCTTTGGACCAATTTATTGTTGGAGTTTTGCTGAAAATAATGTAACAGTCCCACTGATTTGCAGAAATCCCTGGCCCATGACCACCCACAATGGAAAAGGCACCTTCTGATTGACATTAAGAACTGAGGGGCTTATTAGTTTGGATAAGGCCATCTTTCTAATTTAAATATACAAGAGATTGCAGATACAGTACTGGAATCTGGAGAAAAAACACAAGATGCTGGAGGAACTCAGTGGATCAAGCAGCATCTATGAAGGAAAATGGACCAGATATGTTGTCTGACCCACTGAATTCCTTCAGCAACTCGTGTGTTGCACTTTTCCAACCTAACCACTCACCCCAATAAGTACCTCCTGATCTCATCAACCACCTGGGAAATGGAGTTAAGAGTAATAGTCATAGTCATACTTTATTGATCCTGGGGGAAATTGGTTTTCATTACAGTTGCACCATAAATAATAAATAGTAATAAAACCATAAATAGTTAAATAGTAATATGTAAATTATGCCGGGAAATAATTGGCTCACGGTGCCTGACCCTCCAAGGGAGGAGTTGTAAAGTTTGATGGCCACAGGCAGGAATGACTTCCTATGATGCTCTGTGTTGCATCTCGGGGGAATGTGTTTCTGGCTGAATGTACTCCTGTGCCCAACCAGTACATTATGTAGTGGATGGGAGACATTGTCGAAGATGGCATGCAACTTGGACAGCATCCTCTTTTCAGACACCACCGTCAGAGAGTCCAGTTCCATCCCCACCACATCACTGGCCTTACGAATGAGTTTGTTGATTCTGTTGGTGTCTGCTACCCTCAGCCTGCTGACCCAGCACACAACAGCAAACATGATAGCACCGGCCACCACAGACTCGTAGAACATCCTCAGCATCATGCGGAAGATGTTAAAGGACCTCAGTCTCCTCAGGAAATAGAGACGGCTCTGACCCTTCTTGTAGATAGCCTCAGTGTTCTTTGACCAGTCCAGTTTATTGTCAATTCTATCCCCAGGTATTTGTAATCCTCCACCATGTCTACACTGACCCCCGGATGGAAACAGGGGTCGCCGGTACCTTAGCTCTCCTCAGGTCTACCACCAGCTCCTTAGTCTTTTTCACATTAAGCTGCAGATAATTCTGCTCACACCATGTGACAAAGTTTCCTACCGTAGCCCTGTACTCAGCCTCATCTCCCTTGCTGATGCATCCAACTATGGCAGAGTCATCACCCCAGCCCTGTGAGACCTCCTAAGGAGACAGCCCAAGAAAGGCTACCGCCCTTGATATTCCTACAGAGAGAACATTAGGTGACCACTAACACCATGGAGACTCTCAGGGAAAAATGCATCCTGAACTAGGATGATAACATTGCACTTTAAAGTTTAGTTGTTGTTGTTGTTGTAATTACAACACAGTTTTGTAAGAAAAATATTGGGACAAAATGAGAAGGCTCCATACCAAAGGAACAAACACACAAACATGTTGGAGGAACTCCACAGGTGAGGCAGCATTTATGGAAATAAATAAACAGCCAACAATTCAGGCCGAGTCTCTTCTTCAGGACTGGAAAAGGGAAGACTCCAGAATAATAAAAGTGGCAGCAGGAGGAGAATGAGCTAGAAGGTGACGTGAAGCCAGGTGGGTAGGAAAGGTAAAAGGGTGAAGAGGAAGGACAGGGAGGAATCTGAGTGGACCGTGAGAGAAAGGGGTTGGGGTGGGAGGAGGTGATAGGCAGGTGAGAAGAGGTAAAGGCCAGAATAGGAAATAGAAGAATGGAGGGGGAGGGTTTTTTTTACTAGAGAGTGGGCATCCCTAGAAAAGACTTCGCAGAGGAGTAGTCGATCACAAACAAGAAAAAACCTGCAGATATAAACACAAGGAATTCTGCAGATGCTCAAAATTCAAGCAACACGCATCAAAGTTGCTGGTGAACGCAGCAGGCCAGGCAGCAACTCTAGGAAGAGGTACAGTCGACGTTTCAGGCTGAGACCCTTCGTCAGGACTAACTGAAGGAAGAGCTAGTAAGAGATTTGAAAGTGGGAGGGGTAGGGGGAGATCCAAAATGATAGGAGAAGACAGGAGAGGGAGGGATGGAGCCAAGAGCTGGACAGGTGATTGGCAAAAGGGATATAAGAGGATCATGGGACAGGAGGCCCAGGGAGAAGGAAAAGGGGGGGGGGAGAACCCAGAGGATGGGCAAGGGGTATAGTCAGAGGGACAGAGGGAGAAAAAGGGAGAGAGAGAGAAAGAATGTGTGTATATAAATAAATAACGGATGGGGTACGAGGGGGAGGTGGGGCATTAGCAGGAGTTAGAGAAGTCAATGTTCATGCCATCAGGTTGGAGGCTACCAGACGGAATATAAGGTGGTGCACCTCCACCCTGAGGATGGCCTCATCATGGCACTAGAGGAAGCCATGGGCCATCATGTTGGAACGGGAATGGGATTGGGAATTAAAATGTTTGGCTGCCGGGAAGTTCCACCTTTGGCAGATGGAGTGGAGGTGCACGATGAAGCGATCTCCCGCCAACATAGAACAGGTCTCACCAATGTAGAGGCCCCATTGGGAACACCAGACACAATAGATAACTCCAGCAGATTCACAGGTGAAGTGTTGCCTCAACTGGAAGGACTGTTTGGGACCCTGAATGATGGTGAGGGAGGAGGTGAATGGGCAGGCATAGCACTTTCGCCACTTGCAGGGATAAATGCCGTGAGGGAGATTGGTGGGGAGGAACAATGGACATGGGAATCACTGAGGGAGCAATCCTTGTGGAAAGTGGGACGGAATGAGGGGGAGTTAAAGATGTGTTTGGTGGTAGGATCCCTTTGGAGATGGCAGAGGTTGTGGAGGATGTGTTGGATGTGGAGGTTCATTTGGAGGTAGGTAAGGGCGAGAGGAACTCCATCACTGTTAAGGCGGCTGGAAGATGGGGTGAGCTTGGATGTTCTGGAAATGGAGGCGATCTGGGTGAAAGCAGCATCAGTGGAGGAGGAAGGGAAACCCCATTCTTTGAAGGATGAGAACACCTCTGATGTCCTGGAAAGGAAAGCCACATCTTGGGAATAGATGCCGCAGAGACGAAGGAACTGAGAGACGGGAATAGAATTTTTACAGGAGACAGGGTGGGAAGAGGTAGTTAAGCGTGGGAATTGGTGGCTTTATAAAAGATGTTGGTCAACAGTTTCTCCCCAGAGATGGTGACAGAGAGATTGAGAAAGGCGAGGGATGTGTCAGAAATGGACCAACAGAAGTTGGAGGCAAAGTTGATGGAATTGACAAGTTCAGCACAGGTGCAGGAAGCAATGCCATTGCAGTCATCAGTGTAGCTGAGGAACAGTTGGGGAGCACTACTGGGGAAAGCTTGGAACATACTGTTCTATGTAGCCAGGAAAAGGCAGGCATTGCTGGAGACCATGGACCCATGGCTACCCTGAAGTGTCGAGCAAATGGGAGGAGCCAAAGGAAAAATTGTTGACAGTGAGGACTAGTTCTGTCAGACAGAGGGGGGTGATTGTGGAGGGGAACCAGGTGGTTCTTTTATTGAGAAAGAAGCTGAGAGCTTTAAGGCCTTCTTGATAGGGGATAGAAGTGTATAGGGACTGGACATCCACAGTGAAGATGAGGCAGTCAGGGAATTAAAATTAGTGAGAAGCCCAAGAGCATGAGAAATATCATGGATGTACAAGGGACTAAACCAAGGAGTCTAGAATGGAGACGAGGTATGCTGACACCAGTTCAGTGGGGCAAGAGCAGGCAGACACAATAGGCCTACCCTGACAGTCAGGCTTGTTGATCTTGGGTAAGAGATAGAAATGAGCAATACGGGGTAAGGGAACAATGAGCTTGATGGCAATACGCCATGGTGTGCGGCTTTGATTTCCAGTATTTGCAGATTTTCTCTTGTTTTTGAGTTTGGTGGCAGTGGATAGGAGCTCCCCAGAGTTGATGAGGTTTCGGGGACAGTTTTCTGATGGTGCGGAGTGGGGTCCACTTCGAGGGGTAGGTATGAAGAGTTGTCTGAGTTGCCACTTGGCCTCAGCAAGGTAGACATCAGTCCACCACACCACAACAGCACTCCCTTTGGCTGCGGGTTTGATGGCGACGTTGGGATTAGTGTGGAAAGATGGAGGGCAGGGCTTCCAGAGGTTCGAGGACAGATGGAGTCCAGCGGTTGACGTCTCGTCAGCAATTAGAGATAAAATAAAATCCAGAGCAGGCAAAGAATCAGAGCGGGCTGTAAATGAAGACGGTTGGAGAAGGGAGAAGGGTTCATCAGCGCGGGGTGTGCCAAATAAGTGGGCTCGGAGACGGAGGAACTCGGCGTTGTGGCGGGCGAAGGGGGACAGAGATACCGCCTCGATCGGAGAGAACGGTGAAGAACATCTGCCGCCTTTCTCCGGTTTAAACCTTCCGTGGCTCTTGGTGACGTCAGCGAGGGGCGGGGTTTGATGACGTCGTCTCGGGGTCTGTGATTGACGGACGGGCGGGTGATGGCGGCGCGCTGTGTTTGGCTGCTGGGCCGCAGCGCGCTAAGGAGCGCGTTTCTCCAGAGAAGTGCGGTCTGCCGAGTGGCAGCAAACGGCTACGCCAAGAAAGCAGGTAAACAGCTTTCGCAGCTGTCCTGGACCTCTGCTCGAAAGCGGCGATTTGACCCTGCAGTGCAGGCCCTCGTCACCTGCCCAGTCGGGACACGGACCCTCGCACTGGGTGACCCCGACCCAGCCTGGGCATCGAGCGCACCCTCCTGATTACCCAGTTTGGACAACGGATCTACTCCCCTAGTGTGGACTGTTGGTTCACAGTGCACACCTTCCCAGTCACCACCCCCTCTCCCAGTTCCAACATAATCACCGAACTCTGCCATTGGGTCTTGAACCTTTAAATTTACACTGCTGTATATCAGTGATACGACCTCAATCCGTAAGATGGTCCTAAAGATGTGATGAAAGGAACAACGGGATCTTCCTGAGATGATTTATAATTTGCCTGTATTTTTCAGCTGTCAAGGGAAAAGGTAAGATTGGAATCAAAGAGGCTCTGCCAAGTCCAGAGGTATGTAAGGATCCTGCCATTCTGACCACTCATGCTGTGGGAGTGAATATCTACAAGCAAGGTGCAGACCCAAAGCTACTGCCAGATTCTGAATACCCCGACTGGTAGGTGTTACCCTCATTTCAATCTGTGCTTTCTTCCTCCTAACTTCTCTGGGTAGAGTAGTTCTGGATATAGAAGCAGTTCCAGATCAGTAGTCCTTCCATGAGGCCATCATTATTGTCAGCCAAGACAGCTCCACATCTTTTTACTCCAGTGCTAGTTCTTCATATTCTCTTAATAGTTTTTCCTTCTACTATCTACTGGTTCACTCTTCCATCTCCTCTTATATTTTTTGTAACATTTACCCTGTACACCCACCTGGGGTCCAACACCTACTCTTTCACGTTTTATTTTCCTAAACAATATAGAACATTCAGTGTTGGTAGTAGAGTATTCTTTAGACTGGGGAAACAAAATCGACTGAGTAAGTGCCTTGCAGAGCATGTTGAGTTTACAAGGTTGACCCAGAGCTTTCACATATTTACCTGCACTTAATTCTCATTCCCACTTCCCCTCTAGTCATTTTGTGTTTGGCTTCTCCCTGTTCCGGTGATATAAATATTAAGAGTGATTTTTGGGTTTAGGTCATTTACATTTAGCAAATGGCTTTGGCCACCAGTCTTCTGTTCCCTGACAATATACTGTGGATTTAGTTTGTAACAATGCATTTCCTAAAAGCTGTGAATCCCAGTCCAGACGCTGCTGGCGCCTGTGGAATGGATATGAAACAGGAGGTGTGAAGTTTGCATGTAGTTTTGAAGACAGCATTATCTATACTTTGTAAATATCAATTGTCCTTCATGTTAAGCATGTAAAATACCAAATAAATGTATTGTGGATTCAGTTTGGAACAATGGATTCCTAAAAGCCCAGTCCAGACGCTGCTGGCGCTTGTGGGATGGATGCGAATCAAAAGGTGTGAAGTTTGTAGGTAGCGTCAAAAGAAAGCATTATCTATAGTTGTAAATATGGAATTGTCCTTTGTGTTTAGCAAATAAATATCGAGCCCCATATTGGGCCAGCAGACCTTTCCACCAAAAGCGTTTCCGTATGATGCCTGCTATATCTTGTTTTGTCGAATAAAGAAGCTGCTTTGTGTCTACCAGTAACTCTCTCTCTCTGGTGATTTCATTCACACAACAACAATAAAGTGTAAACTTGAGGAACCACACCTCATTGGCTGACTTGGCAATATTATAGTTTTCTAAAATCAGCTCTGGAGTCGATGGATTTGGATTACCAGACTTTCTATAATATTGCTTCAAAGTTATATCATTTATGTTTGTTTCTTCCTTGGTAACCTCAGATTTCATTCCTCTTTCCCCAGACGTGTTTCCTGAGACATTTTTATTATTCACCACCCTTTTTCAGCCAGTACCACTTTCATTTATATCGTTAAATTTCTTCTATATGCTGCCCTATCACAAACCTTCCCTTATGTTGTCTCTGCTTCTCACCATCTTCCTCTTTCTCTGCAACTTAACTTTAACTTTGCTCTGTTCCATTGAAATGTCATGGAGATGAGGCATTGAATGTTTTTGTTTCTCCACAGATGCTGCCTGACCTGCTGAGTACTTCCAGCAGTTTCTGTTTCAGATTCCCAGCAACTGCAGTATTTTGTTTTTGGATTATATATCCTCCCTTCCAAGCACTTCAGTTT